>NC_142869.1:34758750-36053125 GCF_051225735.1 Oryctolagus cuniculus | reverse complement strand
GAAGCCATGGGCCATAACTTTCATCTGGGTCTCCCACATGGGTGCAAGGGCTCAGGGACTTGGGTAATCTGCTGTTTCACCAGGCACGTTAGAAGGGAGTTGGATCAGAAGTTGAGCAGCCGGAACTCGAACTGGCACCCATATGAGATGCCAGTGCTGCAGGTGGCAGCTTTACCTGCTACACCACGGTGATAGCTCCAAAACTCTTATTTTCTAGACAGTTCTTTTTATTTGACAGGTGGAGTTAGACAGTGAGAGAGAGAGAGAGAGAGAGAGAGACAGAGAGAAAGGTCTTCCTTCCTTTGGGTTACTCCTCAGATGGCCGCTACGGCCAGAGCTACGCCAATCCTAAGCCAGGAGCCAGGTGCTTCCTCCTGGTCTCCCATGTGGGTGCAGGGGCCCAAGCACTTGGGCCATCCTCCGCTGCCCTCCCAGGCCACAGCAGAGAGCTGGACTGGAGGAGGAGCAACCAGGACTAGAACTGGCGCCCATATGGGATGCCTGCGCCGCAGGCGGAGGGTTAACCAAGTGAGCCACGGCGCCGGTCCTTCTAGACAATTTTATAAAGGCACCATGTCAACGATGTAGGAATATTTGTCACAAATGGACAAAAAGAAGCCGTTGTCTGTGTACGTGGGATTGTCTCAGAGTCTCCAAGCACGGAAGCCATTCAGATCATACCTGTTTCACAAATGAGATGAGGCCCAGAGAGACGAAGTTGATGGACTGACATCTGTCAATCAGAAAGAGCAGAGGAGGGAGTTAGAACTCAGGTTGCAGTTCAAAAATGGTTCTCTGATCTACTGGAGTATACTCTATTGGAAACCACCATGTTTACGCCTTTATGATGAGCAATGCCAAGATAATAATACATGAGGAATGCGAAGTACAGACAGGTGGCTCTGAGGCCATAGCTGTGTTAAGCTCTAGGCCGAGAGCAAACTTCATTCTGCAAGTATTAGACCCGAGAAATTTATTGCTGATGCATGGATCAGGTAAAATGCTCCTAGAGATTCTTCAATTCTGTCAACTTGCTCATTAGTCCAATTAATTTTCCTTCAGGAAAATTTTTAAAAGGATTTTTTAATTTGGAGGTGGGGGGGCAGAAATGCTAGCTAAACATATTACTGGTGCTACATAAAAAATATTCTCTAAGCCTACATTTTTGGAATCAGAATTAGGCAGAGAATTGGACTAAGTTCAAAGAATTGTAAGCAAATGATGAAGAGCTTGGCAGAAGCAGGAAGGAAAGAGTAAAATTACTGAATGTGCACGGTTAGATTAAGCCAGAGTGTGAAGAGGGGCCGAGGGTAAGATAGATGGTGCTCTTGGAGATTTGTGATCCTTGGGCATGGCTAGAAGGGGTTGGGGGCACGCGTTCTGCCAGTGTGACAGTGTGGGTTTAATCATCAAAATGATTCTTGACTGTGAGCTGTGTGAAACCAAGGCAAGCACTGCTTCATCAACATGGCATTACCTTGGAAAATGCACTGTAAATAAAAAGGCAGGAGCAAAGCAGGCTTCCCTTGCGAATCTTGCATCATGTGAGTTTGTGCTGAAAAAGAAAAGGGAAAAGCTGGTCGAATATCTCTCAAACAGAATTGTCCTTGAGCTAGACCGGGTTTGCTTGAAGCACAGGGCCACCTAAACATTCTGGTCGCCAACAGCGTCCTCCAACTTTTTTTCCCTCTGCCTCACTCCTTCTTCCTCAAGAGGGCGCCAACATCCCATTCCTAGAAGGGTTGCAGCTCCGTGTGGCTTTTGCACCGAATGCTGAAAACATCTCTCTACAGGAAAGAACCTGGTTATAGACCAATAAACCGATAACGAGACTTCCTATTTTAGTTTCAAATATCTCTAAAAACAAATTGCATTTTGTTTAAACCCAGACTGATCATTAAACAAAAAATCTGGCATATGTGGGAGAGGAAAATCCTGAGACTGTGTTCCTGGTCTGAAAATGGGAGAGACCAAGCTCAGCTGAACTACAACAATTACAGATGATTGTGCATTCACACTTGCAGGATATTTTTCTTTAGTCGTGGTGGGAGCATGAAAAGAGACCTTATTTTATGTGTGGGACTGGTATACAAACCAGCAAGCACACATTAGCCACAAGTAGTCTTTGTTGAAATGCAGGCAACAGATGAGGCAGCAATATGCCAACGAAAGCTGAATGTTCCTCTATTGAACACATAACACTCTCATTTGGGTCAGGCAATATTATATTCAAAAGGGTACATCAACTCTGTAGACTCGTGATCTTTCAACATTCACTTTCATGTGGAATAACATGCTTCGTATCTCCTAATCCTTATTATTAAATCTTTGTCTGGGTGGTAAAATCCTTAACTAACAGGAGTACTACGCCATATTTTCTTTACTTATGTGAGTGGCATGAAGCAATGTGGCTTGTAGTTTTTGTATTTTTGTTTTAGGTTCTGAGTTAATGACCACATGGTAGGAATTACTATTTATAAAGACTGTTTTTACTGTGTTGAATCAAATAAAATTTACAGTAATTTAAATCTAACTTTTACTGGTACACATAATTGTTACTGTGTTATGGGGTTATGAGGCATGCATGGTAAGCAGTTTTCATAATTTATATTGTTTCATCCAGTAGAGCCAGACTTCAGTGTTTTATTCTTTGCTCAACTTTGACTGTGGTCATGGATATAAAGTCATAGGTGCTGTCAGTTTTCTTTAAAATCATGCTTTTCTCCACTCTGCTTGTCTCATCTTCTGCTTCTTTTCTTTATCTTTACCTTGGTGACAAGTGCAGTCATCAGTGTGGCCATCATCATCTTTCCTACACACTGACATACTCTGGTATCCATGGACATCAGAAGACAGTGGATCAAGCTCCCAACGCTGGGGGATCCTTGGTCTCAGATGCACCCTCCTCTTCTGCCCTGGGGTGAGTTCTCAGGACTCTACTTCATCCACTCACACTCAGTCCCCTGGACAATCTGAATTCATTTTTCCAGGGCGTCAATGACAAATGGCCACAAGCTTGGTGGTTTCAAACAACATAAATTTGTTCTCTCACAGTGCTGGAGGCTGGAAGTCCAAAATTGAGATGTTGGCAGGGTCACCCTCTCTTTGAAGACCCAAGAGAGCATCCTTCCTCGCCTTGTCCTGTCACCCCAGAGGTCATGGGCAATCATTGGAATTTCTTGGTTTTCAACTCTTCAGTGTCTCTTCTGTTGTCACAAGGTGTTCTCCCTGTGGACACATAACACTTTCATTTGGGTCAGGCAATATTATATTCAAAAGGATACATCAACACTGTAGACTGTCCCCTGTCCCGATTTCCCTCTTTTATGGACACCAGTTATATAGGAATGATGATTCACCATAATTCAGTATGACCTTATCTCGACCTCATCAACAAAGACCTTATATTCATAGATTCTGTGTAGACAAGAACTTTCAGGAAACACTATTCAGCCCCAGCCCTATTTCCCATCCCCATCGTCACCTCACTTCCTAAGGGCTCTTTGATCTATTTCAAGTCCTTACTCCCCTTTTTACTTGTTATCATCTTTCCATACCTAGCACTGAGTTGGGTTTGGTTGAATAGTATTTGTTAAAACAATAATGTTACAGAAGCATAAGTGGGAACTCCAAAAAGTTCGTGGAAAATAAAATTCAATGTAAATTTATTTTTGGTGCAAAAACTTTTGAAATCCATGCATAGCTTTTCAGAATACACATTTTCCTGGGCTTTTTGAAAATCTCTATATGCATGGATTTTGAATGCTTTGAACCAAAAACCAACTTATCTTTTAATTTCACTTCTCATGGACTTTTGGAAGGATGCTCAGCCCCTGTAGAGGTCTCGAAGCTCTAATAATCCCAAGGTCTGAGATTGCAGATTCCTGAAAAGGTGATTGTATGAAAGAGCAGAACCTCAGCCAATGCTGGAGCCCAAGGTACTGGGGAAATGGACCAGCTTTGAGTCTTACACCAGAATGTTGAATGGAAAAGACCTGGGGTGAAGAAGTTGTCAGAGTTGCTGGGACACAATTCTCCAGTCCTAGAGCTATACATAGAGGTATAGGAAGGTACCATAGAGAGAGAGTGAGATAGTGCTCTAAATCCAAGCTTGATAGATGATTCCTGTGATTTGACACTTGCATCAACAAAAGTCCCTAATTTGTGCTGCTTTCAATGGGTAAGAAGATGTAAAACCCATATGTGACTATGGCAATTAAATTTGATAGAATTCTGTGGCAGAGCACATGCTGATGGTGGTTCTTTTTTCTTTTTTCCTGGGATAAAGTGGGGTCTCTCAGGAAGCTGGAAGAAAGGGAAAAAGAAGAGGAAGCTGTGGGCTTCTAGGTTTTGCTGAGTTGGGCCTATTTATCTCTGTCTCTATGGGGACATGTATAGAAGTGTTTCATATTTAGAGCAGCTGGGCTGGCCTACATCTCGGCAGGTGTTTCCTGTGAGAAGACCCTTACCAATACTTATTACCAAATCATATGCCCAGTGTGGTAAAATTCATGGGTGACTCATGGATGTCACAAAATAATGGCCATAAATGTTTCAGAATCTTAGAAGTGCTTGGAGGCCACAGTCTTTGTGGTTGTCACAGAGACCTTTCCAGTGACCTATCTTGGGTGATGAAAAGAAAATCCTCCTAAGTCATTTCATAGAGCCAGAGCAGAAATTTCAGCCAGGTACAGGACTTGAGGTAATCTTTGCGCTAGCTTCAGCTGGCTTACATAGACTCCGAGGTTGTTAGACTGGAGTAAGCCAGCGATTCCTTATGATCCAGCTCCCTCTTTATTATGGAGAGAATGGAGGCCTTGAGAGTGGAAGTGACTTGTCCAAAAGTCATGCAGAAGATTCGAGGCAGAGCCTGGACTCTGGCCCAGTTCTCCTGAGCCAAATGCTCCTTCCACTCTTCTGTGCTATAATACCTTCACAGTCACCTCAAGTTTAGGTATTCTCTACTATTCTTCAGAATGCTATGGCGGTGGAGGCCTCTAGATATTTTTTCCAAGCCAAGAGAAAATTCAGTGAAAAAAGACCTGCTTTTTCATCGTCACATATTATTGTACACCAATTTTGTAGCAGATATTGCACCTCAAATTGAGCCATTGTTTGGGCATCAGGTCCAAAGACATATAGCACACAATTTTTTTTTTTGACAGACAGAGTTAGACAGAGATAGACAGAGAAAGGTCTTCCTTCCGTTACTTCACCCCCCAAATGGCCGCTACGGCCGGCATGCTGCGCTGATCCGAAGCCAGGAGCCAGGTGCTTCCTCCTGGTCTCCCATGTGGGTGCAGGGCCCAAGCACTTGGGCCATCCTCCACTGCCCTCCTGGGCCACAGCAGAGAGCTGGACTGGAAGAGGGGCAACTGGGACAGAATCCGGCGCCCCAACCGGGACTACAACCCGGGGTGTCAGCACCGCAGGTGGAGGATTAGCCTTTTGAGCCGTGGCGCCGGCCTATAGCACACTATTGATGATCTCAATCTCAATTTTTATGAGTGTTCTTGTTTTCAGCATTATTTTTTAATTACATTTTTTTCTACAGATCCTGTTGTCGTCAGATACAATCCTCTCCTGTTTCATAGTAGCATTAAAGAAGGAGGCAGGGATGGTGAGTGTGGTGAGGCTATTAGGTTATGAAGTCTGAGGTTAATGTGAAATCTCCTGAAGGCTAATGGAACTAATATAATAACACCAACTTTCCATCCCTTGCTGATATACGCATATGGAAGCCACTCTAAGCACCTTTACATCTCGTCTCATATTCTCTTAGGGAAAGATACGCATTTGGACAAAAAAGCAAATATTATAAACTGTTCTCTCAACTCTTCCTTCTGCTTACCTCTAGCTCTGAAGGGCAGATGCACATAATAGGTGGGGAACAAGACAGTTAAATGTTGATGCCGCTCCAACATAGTAGAGCTAAATGTTATGTGTTGTCTTTGTAATGTATTTCTACATGGCTAGGACCTCTTTCATTGCCTCACAAGATAGCTGGTGGTCACCCCCATGCTTTCCCTTCTTCCATCCCATATGTGTCACCAAGTTCCATAGAGTTTTTTTTTTTTTTGAACTACCTGCAACTGAATCTTATTCTCCGTGACTGTAGTTCATGCTATTGTGGTCACATGGAGAGAGAATACTGTAATTCTCATTTGAAGTTTTACTGCTACAGGAACCTCTGCCATATTGGATGCAATCGAGGTCCTCCTAAAACATCAGTGTCTTCTTGACATTTTCTATGCAGATGTCTCCTGAATGCCACCATAAGTTGGACTGCCTCTATGACTAGCAAATTACTTATCAATTTCACTTGAAATGTTAACCATAATAATGTTTATTCTCGAGAATCTACGTTTGCTTCTCCTTGCTTTTTGGATCAATTAGAATCCTTCAAGACTTTTCCTTTGCTCTAGTGTTGTTCTCTTATTCTCTCCTTAATGCTCTATCCTAGCCAAATGGCCACTGCTCATGCACTGTTTTTTAAAGGCAGAGTGACAGAGACAGACAGATAAAGATAGAGAGCTCTTGTCCATTGATTCACTTCCCCAAAAGCCTGCAGTGGCCTGGGCTGAACTAGGACTGAATCTGAGAACCAGGGACTCAATCCAGGACCGCCATGTATAACCCAGTCATTTGAGCAAAAACTGCTGCCTCTAACGGTCCCGATTACTAGGAAGCTGAAATCAAAAGCCAGAGCCAGACGTTAAGCCCAGGTACTCTAGTGTGGGATGTGGGCAGCTTAACCATTAGGCTACATGCCCACCCTGCAGGCACAGTTTTTATTAATGAGTTTTTGTTTTTAATTCTATCGCCCTTACCCCACATGTCTAACCTCTTCCCCATCTAGACATTGTCTCATCTATTCTAATCCCACCTTTACTGAAAAATCCTGCTCAAGGACCAGCTCCTTCATTACGCCTCACTCTAGTGAATAATGATTTATTTCTGGACTATTCTACCTCCTGAACATCATAAACAATGGAAACTGATGATAGTCAATGCAAGACTTTCTTAGAAGTGCTAGCTTGTATTATTTAGAAGTTGTTTTCCATATACAGTTTATTCATAAAAGAGAAAACCTAATACCTCCCTTGAAGAATTGCTGTTTTAAAGGTGAAATGCTTAGAACCATGTGTGGCATATCCTTGATCTTTGATGTGTTTCCATCTCCTTCCCTTCCCTTTCATCAGAAGGCTGAAGGTTATCTGATAATATACCATAGCAAGTGTTAGATGCACTCAGACAAGTAGTTCTTGATCAATAATTATTGACCAGAACATGGCTGACTCTGACATCAAATATGTATATTTATGTACTTTGGGTTCAAAATATTATCAATTTCTTCAATCAATATTCTAAAGTTATGAGACCTACTAATGTATTTATTGCAGAAGATTTTTATCTTACCTATTCATTGGTACTTCAGGTTAAATATTAGCCTGGGACACTTACAAATTAAAAGTCTCTTGATGGCATAGTGTTGCCATTGCCCATTTTTCACTTTGCTTTGAGACCTGTGAATGCTGTAAAGCCAGCAAGCCTTGCTGAAAAGTGCGCATTTTCTATTGGCAGAAGAGGAAACCAGAGCTCCAGAAATTAGGAAACAGGGCTGAAAATGAGTCCAACTTTCCAGTCCTCAAAGCTCTTGTCTGGATCGCTGCCCTTCTGATGGAGTAGTGCATTTTTACCCTTGCTTTCAAGAGCAGTCTTGTTCTACTCAGATGTTCTTTCACAAACTTTTTTAACTTGCTAAAATCAAAACATTCATTTCTGACTTCCCAAAAATTGTTTATAGTTCTCAACTGCTAGCCAGAGTGCACAGTTCTTCCCTGGGATAAAAGCGCTCTAAATCATATTTATTTCACTTTGAGCTACTATCCATGAAAACTTGTTTGAGTTTTCTGAAAAGGGATAAGATTCCTTTTGCTCACAATTTACATCAGTCATGTAGCTTTTGAAAATAATCCCCAATTTGGGATTGTATTGAAAACGATACTCCTTTGCTAGACAATAGTGTATGATAAAACAGGTCTTCGCCAAGTTTCCTAATCACCCAAATCTAAGACCAACACATCATTTATTTCAAGTGGTCAGCAATGTTCCAAATGGTGCTGCAAATTAGATTAGAAATTATCCAGTTGGTGTGTAAACATCCCACTAATTCACCTGGTGTCTGGTTCTTTTATTTGATATTCAAGAATTTAAATAATTTAATGTTGTTTAGCTCTCAGTTCAACCTTTGCTTTCTGGATATTTACTTGGAACTTCCCAGTATTTATTTAAGGATATTAGAAGTGCTTGGGGAGGATTGTTTTTTACTGCCCAGGAGGCTGGTAGAGCTATGTTGTAGCGTTTGTGAAGATAATGTGACAGTAAGTTTACATCAGTTCTGGCAGCCTGCTTGGAGAAGTGATTCTTTACATTTCTTCTGTCATGAACCCACCCAAGGAGCTCAGCTCTGTTCAGAGATTACCACCAGTAACACTGGCTTAGTAGGTTTGAACAAAACTGATAAAACAATCAAATTCCTTCAGAGTGCACACAGTCTCCCATTTAAAAATTTTGTTTAAGTATCTTTCCTCCATGGTTTGGAGTTTTAGAGTAAAACAAACCTAGACTCTTCCACCTTCTAGCTTTTAGGGCTTTGACAAGTTACCAAATCTGTCTGAGCCTCAGCTTTCTATCTGTAAAACGGGAATAATAAATGCCTTTCCTGAAAGATTTTTATAGGGATTAAGTGGTAGGGGACAGGTGAAAGCATCCGGTAAGATTAGGTTGTTTTGCTCTCAAAACAACCCCTTCTTATATATTTACTAGGAAGCTCTATTTATTAAAAGATCTGACAGTGTATTTAAAGATATAATAGTTTGCCATTGAAAAGCATTGTTTTCTTTCTCATCTTTTAGGTGCCTGAATCTTCTTTCACCATTTACCCTGCGGTTATAACCCATGCTCAAGAACCCAGAAACTCCTCACATACTGGAGTAGAGGCTATCGGTAACAACCTAAATTCTTAAACTCTGAGTTTTTTTTTACTTGTGTTTCTCACAAGATTTATGCTAAAGGAGTGTCTGAATAGTTTTATAATTATGTGCATTAATTAGTTTGCAGATTCTTCCCATCAAGAATTATTTAGGTGCCTACTATGTGTCAGAGGCTGTTCTAGCTGCTGGAAATATGAAGAAAACAGATTTAAATTCTTGGCAGTTATTCCATTAACATCTGTGAGATACAACTATGATGGTTAATTTGACCATATCCAAGGGAGCCAATAGACAAATAGCAGCACAATAGAATGGGGAAAGATTAAGAAGTCCAAGAAGCCCAGGTATGCCGGAAGTAGCAATGACATTTCATGAATCCCCCCTGTACCCTTGCAGCCTAAAAAATTGTTCTCTAGCCAGATGGGGTTAAGGACTACATTTACAGCTTAAAATGCTCAAAATATCATCAACTGGTGCTGATGGGGGATTTGCTTCATTATTTCATTTTTATGTATGAGAGAAACTGTGGTTTAAAAAAAATTCAGTGTTCATCTTTTTTCAATTTGAGTCAAAGAGATTTTTGGCGTTAAAGCTTTTCTAGTTTCAAATGTTCCAACTCTGGCTGTATTTATGTGATGCCAAACCAACTAGTTGAGAAATTACAAGTATGGGAAATTAGCCAACCCTTTTGTCTCCAAACTGCCAACCAACCAGGTGGCCTGTTTTTTTTTTTTTTTCTTCACTGAATCATTCCATCATTCAACTGAATTGACTGACAATGGTCTGCAAGAGCCAAACAAAGCATCAAATCTGTTTTGTACAATTCAGAGTATTGATTCATTGTCATCTGGTTGAATATTCTCATTGTAGAAAAGACTGAGAATGCAGAAAATATGAGACAACAAATATCACCCGAAGCCCCATCATACATAAATATTGATATATAGACCTTTGTAGGATTTTCATGCATATAGACATCTTTTACATAACTGGAAAGGTACTCTCCATATGATTTTCATTTGATTTTTCTCATTTTACTTAATGATATATTATAAAAATACTACTTGGGCCGGCATGATGGTGTAGTAGGCTAAACATCCACCTATGAAACTGGCATCCTTTATGGGCACCAGTTCATGTCCCAGCTGCTCCTCTTCCCATTCAGCTCTCTGCTATGGCCTGGGAAAGTAGTAGAAGATGCCCCAAGTGAGTGGGCCATGGCACCTGTGTGGGAGACTTGGCAGAAGCTCCTGGCTCTGGCCATTGCAGCCATGTGAGGAGTGAACCAGTGGATGGAAGATTTTTCTCTGTCTCTCCCTCTCTATATCTGTAATTCTACCTCTCAAATTAATAAATAAAAATATTTTTAAAATACTTCTATATATTCCTAAAAATCTTGATTTTTTTTTTGTTGTTCCTTTATATAGATGTATCATAATTCATTTTACCGCTTGCCTATGAGTGTGCATTTGGGCAATTTTTGTCTACTATCAAAAGTTCTGAAAGACAGCTTTTAAAAAATATAAATGGGGGCAAAGTGGGTAAAGCCACCACTTGCAGTGCAGGGCATCCCATATGGGTGCCGGTTTGAGTCCTGGCTGCTCCATTTTCAATACAGCTCTCTGCTATGGCCTGGGAAAGCAGTGGAAGATGGCCCAAGTCCTTGGGCCCCTGCACCCACGTGGGAGATCCAGAAGAAACTTCTGGCTCCTGGCTTCGGATCTGCACAACTCCAGCCGTTGCGGCCATTTGGGGAGTGAACCATCAAATGGAAGACCTCTCTCTCTCTCACTTGCTCTCTCGCTCTCTCTCTCTCTCTCTCTCTGCCTCTGTCTTTTTGTAACTCTGCCTTTCAAATAAAAAAATATATATTTATAAATGTTTTAGGCGAGAGAAATGTTAATTACCCTGGTTGATTGTTACACATTATAAATACTGAATTTTATATAGCACTGGATAAATATGACAATGTTTCTGTGTCATTTAAAATACATAAAATTTACATCCCTTCATGGGGCAATCTCATTAATCCTGGCATTGCCTCCTTGTTAGCTCTTGCTACTTCCTCTGCTGGCCTTCCTCCTCAGCTCTTCCCAGCTGAGTCCAAAGATGTCTACAAAGTTTTGCTGCTTCTTGAGCTAGTCCTGGTTGAGAAAAGAACGAATAAACACAACTGCCAACATTTAATGAGTGCTAACTGTGTGTTGGGTACCACGTACCCAACTTAACATACACCATATGAGTGTAATACTTCCAACAACCCAATACCATATTTAATGACTATTTTCTGGAGGCAAGGAGGGGTCAAACATCTTTCCTAAAGGCACATAGTACGGCCAAAGCAGGATTTGAACCCACATGGTTTGACTCTAGAGCCCATAATTTAACATGCATTTAATCCCCTCATGGTCTTTGTCTCCAAAAAAGTAAAAAATATTAATAAGTAATAAGCTTAAGTAAAATATTAATATTAATCTTTGTGCATACTTCTGACTATCATAGTAGTGTAAAACTTTGAAAACAGAACATTTTAAAACTCTCCATCACCATTGCCAAAACTTCCCAACAGCAAGGTTATAGCAAAACAATTATAGCAAATTTAAATACCTACATACAACGCTGTTTATAAGAATTACCACTCCATTCTCTTGCCAATTATTAATCATTGTCAGTGTGATAGGTACAAAAATGATACTTCATTACTTTATTTATGTTTCTTAAATTACTAATGAGGATGGACATTTTTCATTTTTATTGGCCATATGTGTTTTTTTGAGATTATTCTTATTTCTAAATGCCTTCTCTTCAAAATGAGGACAAGCAAATAGCAGCAGAAGATTAAAGCAGTGTTTCTAAGCTTCCATGTCCAGAAAAATCAAATTAATAAATCTTTTCCTCTAAACACTAAAAATGGAGGGTGAAAATGAATCTTCTGACTCATTTGCCCTTGCAGCAATTATTTTTGGATTTACTAATGTAGTCCTTTTTCAGGAAGTTTAATAAGGCGCTAAGGCTGAGCTGAAGAAATTTGAAAGCATGCATTTTCTGCCAAGTGGGTGTGTGTTTTGAGAGCCTCTGAGGTGACGTAGATTCAAATAGGGTCCACGTCTGATGCTGTCAGGTTGATCTTAAATGCTGCTTCCTATCACCTTCCCAGAACAAGCGTGTTGGAAAGCTACTGGAGCCTGAAAATACTATTGGCTGCTTCCTTGAAGCCATTAGCAGAAGTTCCATATCCTGCAAGTGATTATTCTGAAATTATATAACACCAAATTTACAATTATGCATAATTACTTTCACTACTGTCAGTCGATTTGTTATTATGGAGTCATGACCTTGATATGGTCATTTCCTTCGATTCTGCCTAAATGTTCTTTCCTCTGTGCCTAAGTAAGCAAACCACATTCTCATCTAGAGAATGCAACAAAAAGTTTGTCCTAAAAGAACAAACTACATTGCTTGGATAGTGCCTATCCTGAGATTTATCTTATTTTTTAGATGATTTTTTTTTTCAATTTTGAACAGGACAAAGTACCAAAATCAGCACACGTCCATTGTGTGTGCACCCAGGCCCTATAAATAACTGTGCCAATTAGTCCTAATGTGGAAAAATGGAAAACCAGATCCTGCAAACAGAAGGGAAATTCCATTTTTCATTCACGGTACTGCTCTTACTCTTTCTTGCCCAGTGAAAAGCAGGTACTTCTCTTTTCTCTGTATTTATTACCTTAATGTGTTGGCAATACAGGTGTTTCCATCTTCATAGGAAAGGTGCAAATCTATCTCAATGCTCATTTCACACAAAGCTTGGTCTCTGTAGAAATGAATTGGTACCATCTTCTATCTCCTGACTTAGATTTTTTCCCTTGCTGTAAAACTGATTGGTGTTGAGACAGAGATCTTTCTTTTCTGCCTCCAACTCAGGTCATAGATGGGCTTAATGAGCACAGGTGGACCAGAGACACGAGAGCAGAAAATGTGAAAGAGAGAGGGTGGTGAAAGGGCACCTGATTTTAACTTACTCTGTCTTTGATTGTTTCCTCTCATCCCCAAACTATTTACTATACATTTGATATACTCCTTTTTTCATGTTTTGTGGAATAATTTCCTCTGATTGAGCGGGATTCCTTTTGACAAAGGAAAGTAAATGAATCACTCTTCTGGCAGGAAAAAATTATTGCCACCATTGTCTTCCCCAAAAATACTATTATGGAAATTATTCAAAAGGTAATAATGATGAAAAATTTTACAGTGAACACCTGTGTGCCCATTACATAATCTACCATTAACATTTATTAACTTTATTGCTTATCTCTCTCTTTTTCCCTCTCTCAGCTTCTATCCATTTTTTTAAAAGATCTATTTATTTATTTGAAAGTCAGAGTTACACAGAGAGAGAAGAGGCAGAGAGAGAGAGGTCTTCCATTTGATGGTTCACTCCCCAAATGGCCGCAGCGACTGGAGTTGTGCAGATCCGAAGCCAGGAGCCAGAAGCTTCTTCTAGATCTTCCACGTGGGTGCAGGGGCCCAAGAACTTGGGCCATCTTCCACTGCTTTCCCAGGCCATAGCAGAGAGCTGGATGGGAAGTGGAGGAGCCGGGACTCGAACCCATGCCCATATGGGATGCTGACGCTTCAGGCCAGGGCTTTAATCCACTGCACCACAGCGCTGGCCCCTCCATTGTTAATCTACCCTTTTTGTATATGTTCAAAATAAATGCAGATTTCAACACATTTCCCCCTAAATACCTCATCTCATGTTTAATTAAGTAGAGCTTGGTATTTTATATTGTTTCTCCATTTGATATGGTATGTATTTGCAATGAAATGCACAGTTTCTCATTGTGCATTTGTAGAGTATTCCAAATGCATGCAACATGGGAGCCCATCTCCTATCAAGATACAGAGCTGTCATCATTCCCTAACATTTCCTCATGCTGAAGCATCTGGCCATGTCTCCGAAGAAACTACTGTTCTGAGTTTTTTATATAATTTATTTGTTTTTTTTCTGCTATCAAATGTCCTATAGAAGGACTCATATCGTGTATGTTCCTTTGCGTTGGGCTTGTTTCACTCAGTGTCATGTTTTTAAGATTGATCCACAATCCTGTGGTTTGTTCCTCTTCATTGTTATGTAGTGGTGCATGGTATGCCATAGTTTGTTTATCCGTTTTCTTATTGGTGGGTCTCTGAACTATTTGCAATGTGTGGCTATTGTAATAGGGTTGCTATGAATAGACTCATAATGTATTTTGTAAGCATATATTTTCATTTCATTTGGATAAATTCTTAGGAGTGACTTTGTTGGGATCACAGGATGGGTATATGTTTACTTGTATGAGAAACAGCCAGACTGTTTTGCAAAGTGGTTGTACCATTTTACATTCTCACCAACAGGAGATGAAGATTCTGACTGCTCCACAACCTCATCAGCATTTTTAGTTTTGGCTCTTCTGTTGTGTGAACTTCCTAAACCTAACCTCAAGGTTACTGAGGCCCAAAGTTTCCAGTTGTCCTGTGCTGCCTTGGAGAAAGAGTGACCCATTGTCTTATGGGCAATTTCATCTCTTTCTTGCTTTTTAGAACTGAAGTAATAACCACAGTATAAAGCAAATATAAAGAAGAGCAAAGCATGATCATATGAATAACTTGTCTGGCAGAGTCTGAGGACAGCCTTGGCTACCTCACATGGAGAGTGTTCTGCACCATGCACTCTGTCCAGCCCTTTCTGGAAGTTTTTGTCTTATTTTTTCATTGATTTTTGTGAGCTAAGTATACTATGCCCTATTCCAAATGAAAAAACTGGAGCTAAGAATGTTTGACAAATTTTTGTTTGCCAGTGGTCACACTGCTACCCAGAGACTTACCTAACTCACAAAGTGGAAAGGGATTTAAAAAGCCAACTTAAAATATTATTTAAGTAAGCATACATTTTATACCAACTGGTAAAAACATTCATAATTTCAGTAACCCTCAAAAGGGCAAGAGGAGGAAAGAAAGTGTTTTTCTCAGCATTATCTGCAGCATTCACACAACAATGAGCTAATTCATTATCAGACCTCAGCATAACCCCTTAATGGGTAATTCAGCTTTCATATAGTTCATTATCTCTTACTTTCTTTTGTTGGCTTCACAGACGGAGTACCTTACAAAGCCTATGAAAAATTTCCCATCTGGATCAGATCAACCTCAAGTGGAAGTCAGAGAGAGAGGTATATGCTCCCGTGTTTCCACTGGGATCGTCAGGATAGGGAGACTTCTCCAAAAACAACACAAGCGTGGTTTCATAAATTAGGCAATAGGGAGACCTAGCGCAGTGAATAATAATCACTATGCACTTTTCCTTTGGTGGCTTCGGATTTGATCTTCCTCAGAAATTATTAGAACTTTGTAAGGTGGTTGTGGTCACAGCCCATGAGTTGTCAGTTGGATATTCCTTTAAAGTATTTCTTACCTTCATCTGCTCACATTCCATATTTATCTTGATGTCATTCTCCTCTAAGTGATTACTGATGATCCATTGCATTTTAATGATACTTACACCGACCTTCATTCATTTTATTCTCACAATGGCTCTTCAATGGGGAATAAGAAAGGAAATTGAGATATAGAAAGTTCACTCATTCACTTGTTCAACATTTAAAGACCCCTATTATGTCAGACAGTCTCATAGCTGAAAAAGACAGTCTTCTTTAAAAAGCTATGGTTATAGACAGAGAAAGATATATTAATAGAAAATTAACTTCAGATGTGAAAAGTGCTACATGAGATTCAAATTAAAATGTTAGAGAAGCAGAGGAGAATGAAGGACCAAGGATAGCTTACTTGCTAATGTTGGTAAGGTATAAATATAGATACCAAGAGGACTAATTCTTTGATTAATGCTTCTTCTGTTAACAAAAATGGAGCTTGCTATTTATAATTTTTTGCAGATTTATTTATTTATTTGAAAGAGTCACAGAGAGAGAGAGGGAGAAACAGTGAGAGTTCTTCCATCCCTTGGTTCACCCCCTGGGTGGCCCCAGTGGCCAGGGCCAAGCCAGGCAGAAGCCAGGAGCCAGGAGCTTCATCCATTTCTCCCATGTGGGTGCAGGGGATCAAGGACTTGGGCCATCGTCCACTGGTTTTCCCAGGTACATTAGCAGGGAGCTGGATCAAAGTGGAGCAACCAGGACTCGAACCATCGCCATATGGGATGCTGGCATCACAGGCGGCAGCTTTACTTGTTACTCCACAATGCTGACCCAATATAATTTTTAAAAATATACAATCTTGTTCTCAAAAATATTTAAGAAGACTTACAGAAATGTATGTAGAATACAATATATTTGTACATGAGATTTTAGTATTTTCAAAGTGATTCATGATTCTGTGCCTTCAAACCAGTCTGAATGATATATTTGCTCTGTCTCTTCTTACATTTTTTTCCTTTATAGCCTGAATGCTGGGTGGCTAAGCCCACCCTGTGATGTCATGGGAAAATGTTCACGGGGAAGGGTTATAGCTGCCTCATCCCCAATTGCTATCTCCTCTTCCTAAAAGCTAAGATGAAAAAAAAAAAAAAAACCTGGAAGTTTGTCAGCCAACACATACATGTGCCATTGCCCCTCAGCTTTGTCAAGTCCTGATCCACATACTCCCTCCCCTTGATGCCAAGATCTTTCACTTTTTAAATATTGCCATCAGGTAGTCTTTACTTCTTACTTGATTTCTGGCGTCCTTCCAGGGCAGGCCTGAAGGTGGACAGGGTTTGGGAGAGGTGATGGAGAGCTGTTTCTCATACAGGGAGGATCCGGGACCTTTCAAACACAATAATTTCCATAATCCTTGGCTGGAATGGCTTTAGTTATTTGGCTGTTTCCTTTAAAAGTTAGCCACGATCCAGTTTTTTTGATTTGGATATAATATCTATTAGAGAGGGAGGATAAGGAGGGGGAGGAAGAAAGACAAGCACAAACTCTGAAAGTAAGGGAGAAGAGAAGGGATTCAGTGTAGTTAAGAAACCTCGTGACAGTTTTGGATGAGAGTCGGACACAGTACTTTATCTGTTGGACTAAATTAAGCCAAATGAGAACAAGCTGTTACTGAGCTTTTAGCTAAAATGTTCACTTTTTGCTATCCTTCACCTCTTTCCCTAGAAGATGAATGCATTAAAAATAGCTCCTCTTTTTTTAAAAGGAGGTGACTGTTTTATTTTCCAATCCAATCTTCCATCCATCTTCACTTCCCATCTGTCTCAGAGCTTTGAGAAATGTTCTGCTGCCTAGAAAAGCCCACTTCTTCAACTTGCCATCAGATTCCCATTCCACTCATTTAGGGTTCAGTCATTTGAGTTATGGGAAGCTATTGTGGTCTTTTAATTATCGTATCAGACTAACTCCAATTCCAGTAATATATTGTGTGCTGGATTCACTCTTTACACTCGTGGAAAATCACTAAAAAATGGTGTTTGGAACACTATGCTGGCACTTCAAGCTCAATTCCTGGTATGTTCAACAAAAATCTATTTGAGGATTCTTTTTTCCCCTCTTCTTACACCTCCCTTTTCCTTCCCGCCTTAAAAAAATGTTGGAGATTTTGTAAGTTAATTAATGCTTGATGTAACTTCCTGTAACAGAAGACATAGGCTCCAGTATTCACTATCCTTTCATGGAGAAAGAGCTCATTGCTCTTGGATGTGAAGTTTTACCCCCTGAATTATGAGTCTGGATCATTGCTGAGTGGATCGCTTTGGAGCCAACAATCAGGGTGGTAGCAGGAGAAAGGAATTGAGTTGGGATTTGGAGGGGAAGGAACAGATTTATTGAGACTAAATTCCAGGAAAGTGGTCAAGGAAAGCAGAAATGCAGTGGAGGTTAGGGGAGGACATTAAGCTACCTGGAGAGAACTGAGAAGCCAGAAAAGAGCCAGGTCATTCTGGACTAGACTTTGGCCTGCAGTGCAACAATTTAATATCCAATACCTTTGATAAATGGAAAATGGCATGGTTATAAATTCCTTTTAAGAGACAATGCAAACTATAGTACTGGAATGTCAGGGCAGGCAAATCAACTGATGAGGCAAAGACATTCTTTGTGTGTGGTGGGTTAAAAGCATTCTGTATACATTCATAGATCTGTGCTTATATGTCTTTCCAAACTCATCTCTGATCTCCAAGGTCTGGAAATTAAGCCTATATGCCAAACTTTCCCACATTGATTTATCTGTTTGTCCTGATTTAGGTCAAGTGAGATTGTTATGCCCACAGGTCTTATCTGGTGGTGGATTATTATAGTTTACATTGTTTCCTGACTCAACCTAAATACAAACTCTGAAACATTCACTCAAGTAACTGCAGTTAGCTCTTCTTAATTTTCAGGGATTTGGGGCCAGTATTTGAATAAAGGGTCAAGTTGGTGGTATAACTCTTTTGAAATTGTAAAATACCTGTTGTGTCCTTGTCACTCAAACTGTGGCAAATAATAAATTAGACCACAGAGGGATGGGTGTGCCTGGCCAGGAGGCAGGAGAAGATGGACACGGAGAGTCTTTGGGATGTAAGCAAATCTTAAATCCATGTTATTTGACTTGTGATTGATAAGTGGAAAATACCACCTTTTCCTTTTAGATTGTATGTTTTACAAAAACAAAGGTGTTACAGAAAGATAAAATGATAATTGTGGTAGAATAAACAAAAATGCTAGCTTTAGGAGAAATAGAAGTTTGAGTTTCTGAAACAATGAATGGTTTCCTGTAAAGCTCACATAAGGATTGATTTTCAGCATTATGCACCCAGGGAAATGCTTCCCATCCACAACACAGTAAGGTCTCTCAATCTCAGCACTGTTGTCTCTTTGGTCTGGGTATCTCTTTGCTGTAGGTTGCTGTTTTGATGTTTGCAAAATTCCTGACATCTACCCCCTAGTTGCTTGTACCCCTCTAACAGACAGAGACATCCCAAAACGTCTCCAGAGAGGGCAAAATGTCCCTTAGGGGACAAATCATTCCTGACCATTGCATTCACTTAGAGATTAAATAACCAGGCACTTATTTATTACTATCTTAAGAAAAAAGGTGATGACAGCAAAAATGATGAGGTGGAAAAGTGTAGACTTTTAGGTGAGGCAAATGTGGATTCCAAGCTAAGATTATTTCATTTAGGTCATGGAGTTTGTCTAATGAGAGGCTCTGCAGTTTGTCTAATGAGAGATCTGCAGATGGAATGAGAGAGAGCTAAGCAGAGAAAAAAGAGAGTACAACAAATGTTCAATTTAAAAAAAAAATACTCTTGGGGCCGGCGCTGTGAACCAACGGAAGGAGGACCTTTCTCTCTCTCTCTCCCTCTCTCTCTCTCACTGTCTGTAATTCTGTCAAAAAAAAAAAAAAAAACAAAAAAAAAAAAAACAAAAAAAAACCTTCATCCTTAAACTCACCATGAGAAGGGTAAATTTCCTTTCTTTACATTTAAGCATATTAAGAAGCTTCTCCTTTTCCTTTCTTTCTTAAAGAAATCATTTCTGCTTCCTTTGGGGCTGGTTGCTCTCTAGGACTGTTGCACAGAGCAAGCACTGCAGTATGTCTTCTTATTCATCCTGAACGTCTCCTCTTCTTGCTGATGTTTTTAAAACTCTGCTTACTGGGTCCCCTTGTCAAGATCTGGGATTTAATTTTACTTGACTTACAGGATAGTAAGTTAGCTTATTTTTATTTCATTGATGTTAGAAGAGTCCTTTGTTTCTGGGGTCAGAAACAAAGCACTTTATTAATCATGATATAGCAAGAGGCTCAAGCATCAGTTCCCTTACTCACCACATCCCAGGGGGCAACATGGAAGGGCTCAGGTGAATGCTGCACACACAAGCTGCCTTATAGGAGAGGCAACACTGGGCTTGGGAACTGAGTTTTATAGCAAGCTGTGAACAAGCCTGCTCTTTGTCCCAGAGGGAAATATTGCCTTCTCCTTGAAGGTTACTTGCTGCAGATTTACCCTGAGAAATCACCCTAGCAGAGATTGATCAATATCTTTCTTTCTTGGGATGTGCAAAAATAATGTTCAGAGATATTCATGGCCCATGAAGATTGTCTTTCCCAAAACCTATATTGCTGCTCTTGGCTTATGCACTCCTTGGATTTACTCAGCCGTGGCTTTCTGCCCAATAGCCTTGATGCTATATGAGGAAGATTAATGGAAGGCAAGGACCAAATATATTTTCCCACCATTGGATCCCAGTGCCTATCACAATTCATAGTGCATGGTAGGTAACTAATTCATAATCCAAATAAATTAACAGATTTAAGAGATACACTGTATAGGTGATATTATAGTCTAGATGCTCAGGCAAACTGCATGCAAACACACAGGTGTGTATGTGTTCTTTAGGAAACACAAAAATGGAATTATTTCCTAAAAGAGTATTTTTTTAAAGGTTTATTTTATTTGTTTGAAAGACAGAGTTACAGAGAGAGGTAATGACAGAGAGACAGGTCTTCCGTCCGCTGGTTCACTCCCCAGATGGCCGCAATGGCCGGAGCTGGGCTGATCTGAAGCCAGGAGCCAGGAGCTTCCTCCAGGTCTCCCATGTAGGTGCAGGGGCCCAAGGACTTGGGACATCCTCTACTGCCATCCCAGGCCACAGCAGAAAACTGGATTGGAAGAGGAGCAGCTGGGACCAGAACTGGTGCCCATATGGGATGCTGGCGCTTCAGGCCAGGACTTTAACCAGCTGTGCCACAGCGCCAGCCCCAAGAGGAAAGCAGTGGATAAGAAAGTTCTTCTCAGGGAACAGAATCAGGGTCTAAGCACAGAATTTGCCAACAGGCAGGAGTTACAATCCACAGGACTCCCTAACTGCTATGCGGCAATGACTGCTGTTTGTCTTCTGCTCCTCGGCTTCCCTGCTCTCCCATTGCCTGTTGAGTATCGATATGTGTATGGGGGAGGTGGGAGCAGCCAGTATCTGTTTAGTTCATAGGTTCCTGAAGAGTCATATCTGGACCTGATAACAGGACTGTGAATTACCTAAGGTTTTGATCTCTTATGGGAAAGCAGTGACTGTTGGGGCTTTGGACATTGCCCTGTTGTGAAGAAGAGTAAAATATGTATATGCTGATCAGATTGTCAGAGAGAGAAATGAGGTTTACCAAATGCCAGTTTGTTTTTTCCTACAGATACAGACTCCATTTTAAACCTCCCTTGCTTCTAGTTTGAACTGTATACCTTGAATTCTGACCAATGGACAATAATAGAAGTAATTTACACCATTTCTAACCTAGCTCATGTCACCTTGGAAGACAGGTTTTTGATGCAACAGCTAAGATGCCGTTTGAGGAACCTGCACCCCAAATCAGAATGCCCAGACTCCTCTGCTTCCAACACAGGTCTCTAGTAATGCGCACTCTTGGAAGCAGCAGATAATGGCTCAAATACTTGGGTCGCTGTCATCCACACAGGAGACTCAGGAGTTCTAGGCTCATGGCTTTGACCTGATCCAACCCTGGCTGTTACTAGCGTTTGGGTAATGAACCAGTGGATGGAAGATGTCACTCTGCCTTTCAAATGTAATGAAAGTAAAACAAAACAAAACAAAACAAAACAAAACAAAAAACTCATCCTGGCTCCCCTGTGTATATAGAGGATGCAACGGGGGCTGTAAAGCTCCAGAGGTTAGAAGAGCATCAAGGTGGAAGGAGCCTGTGCCCCAGAATCACTCCATGAAGGGACTCCCAGCAACAAGGAACATCTGTGCTAGATTCCTTATGTGTAAGAAATAAGCTTCTATTTTACTAAGCCACTGAGATTCAGAGATTTCTTTGTTACAGCAACTAGTAGATTTACCAGAAACAGAGGAGGGAAGTGTATCAAGGATTAATACCTGGAAAACAGAAAGTATTACAAGAAAAGAATTGTAGTGTTGGTATATGATACAATTTAACTCTGAATGATACTTACATAACTAAAATTAAGTAAATGCTAATTATTTATTTAATCAAAATCATGCTATAATTTCCTGGGAGGAGAAAACAGAGTGAGATAGAGCTAGAGAGCTGGAGAGTGAGAGAGAGAGCAAGCGAGAGAAACAGAGATGAAAGAGAGTATGTTTTGCAGAAGATCCAGATTTATCTTCTATATTATCTTTATAGATATACCTTCCTAAATTGGAAATCAATAGACATATCTGAAGTGGAAAAATCCAGAAATTGTGTTATTTAGAAATATAGAGAGAAATATCACAGCAAACATCTTTAACAGTATGGAGAGGAAGTCAAGGGTAGAATCAGAAGCTGTGATTTTCATTAAGCTTTGTAGAAGTATTTATTAAAGCTGTAAATCTATAACTTTTCTAAAATTTGAAATTAAGTAAAAGAAAATATAAGACCTGACAAATGAGTGTGAAGTCAAAGACACTGAGTTGGAGAAAAGGCATTGTTCCTGGTCCTCTAACACCAAGAAGAGAGCATATTTTGAGAAGAAGGGTATCATTAGGGGAAGGAGAAACTGCTAAGCTGTCAATCAGAATGGAAAAGTGTCCTTTGGACCTGGTGAGAGTCACTGAGCCCTCCAGAGCTCAGTAAGGAAATTTCACTGGAATAGTAAGGATGGAAATAAGAAGGAGGTGGAAAAATTGATGAAGATATTTGAAACTGCCTTGGAAAGGGTTAAGCCTTATGTATACAAAATGATTTAGATTATTGATTTTTCAAGATCCATGAGCCATTTCTGCATATGAACCTCACATTGGTGCGTAAAAAGGGAAAAGAAGATAAATGAGCTTACTTAACATCGACATGAATCTTCCCCTTTCTTCTGGAACACAGACTCCAAGGGGCTTATGCGGCTCTGAATGCTTAAGCAAGAACCTTGAGGCCCAAACCACCTGGCAATCTGGGTTCAGGTGGTCAAAAGGCTTCTGGAATGAATCTTCACTGGATGTTCTCATCTTGTGATTATTTCTTTCATTTCCTATTTAAATGAATGCAGGATTGAGCCACTTAGAATGCATCACCTTCAACAAATAAAATATGATTAGATACCAAAACACATCATCCATCTTCACAGTAATTAGTCCTTGTGTGTATTAGCTCTGATTGCTTTTCATAGTAAAAAGATTTTCTAATCACTTTCTAGATTTTACACACACATCAAGAGAAGACAAACTCGGGGGAATTCCTGCTTAACACAGGAAGAAAGCAAATTAAAAACAAAAATGTAAGAAGAGGGTTTGCATGTTTCCACAAGGGGAAGAGCAAGCAGACCATAAGCCCTCTCACTATTACTATAAAATAGGTTGCATTAATGTTTGTTTCAAGTGGAAAAGGTATGCTTTTCTTCTCTTCCCATTATCAAAAATGGAAAAGGTATAAGGAATTTTTAAAAGAAAGAACGCATTTTTCAGTTAGCAAGAATATGAACGTGATATATTGCTTGAAAGATAGAATATGAAGAAAGGAGAGCCTTATGAAAATGCATTTGCAGTAGTGAGACGAGTTATACTGGAAACATGACTGGCAGCTGAACATCTGTCTTTCTAGGTGATCTGTTTCCTTTAGATACATATTCTTGCTTTGGGTAACATATGTTCACAGATACCCTGAGAATTTCTCTTATTCACCTCTGGGAAAAAGTCCTACATTTAATACTCTGCTGGGACCACTTCTCCATAAACTCCAGTGCAATTAATGTACTGAGAACAGTAAAAGGCATTTTACATACTTCCTTCCAAAGAATTATCCCCAAAACCTGAGTTAAGGGTCAGCACCATGCTCATTTTTCAAAAAGTTTACATTAGTTTATTAAGGTTAAAATATTTGTAAATGGTAGAATCAGGAATCAGACTCCGCGTGGCAGAGTCCTCACTGCATCCAATGGTGAGCCCCTCGTTCACTTCTGGGTTAGCTAATTCCTTGTCTCTATTCCCATCTAGCAACACAGCGACCGCTAACAAGGATGCTTCAGCTATTTCCCCCTCCTTTCCTCAAATACTGTCTCTATATCTTAAAACACTTTGTGGTGTGTGTGTGTGTGTGTGTGTATGTGAGAGAGTGAGAGAGAGAGAGAGAGAGAATCCATGAATGTAAATGTGGTGGATTTAGATACATACAGACTAACATGTAAAGACATTATGCCCTACTATTTCCTGTTTAGCACTGTCTTACCAGCCCCCTGGGCTAAATGATGGAGCCCCTTGTTTTCCTCAGAACTTTCTGTGCTGGGCACATGCCTTGGCCACCATCTTGCTGACCGCTCACCTCCACCCGCTCTGTGCTGTACCTTTAGACATAACACTCACAAGCACCCAGCACCGTGGGGAGAATCTACCTGCACAACTCCTGGATTTTTCTCCCAGAGACTGGAGGGAAGCTCAACCCAAGGAGGAACTACCTAAGTGCTGTCTGGCATGCACAGCAAGAATTTTTGTCTCATCACACTCTTAATTTCAGAATTGAACTCATTTTGAGCCCTGGCCAGCTTTCCTGGGGCTCCATCTCCCCTTTCTCTCTTAGCCCTTTCTCTCTTAGCATACAGATTGGTCTCCTTCCAGGAACTTACCGGGTCCTGTTTCCTCTTCCACGGATCCTTCTGGAGTGAAGTGCAGTAATCCTACTACCTTTGTTTTTCTCACTACCCTGTGCTTTCCCCCACTACTAGATCAACTTCTTGGCAGCAGAGGAAGCTTGATTGCTATTAATATTAGTATTTAATAATTATTGAGCCCCTGTTTTAAGCATTTACAACTGTTGTATTATTTAAATCTGTATGTAATGTTATGCAGTAGGTAATATTATTATGCCTATTATTTCATACTTTCATAATTATTACTCTAATATTTAATATTACTTTATTTAATCATTGAGAAAATATTTATTGGAACCCTACTGTTCTAAGCATTGGAGGGACAGCAGTAAATAAACTACATAAAGTTCCTGCCCTCCTGGAGATAATTGAATTTGGGGAGAAGGGTGGGTGGAAATAAAGAATTTGGTTTGGGACATGTTACTAGAGCTGATGAGTGGGAGGATGGTCACATGAATCTGCAACTGAGACACAGAGGGGTTAAGGAATTGAGCCAAGGTCATACAGCCAGCAATAGGAGGGTGAGATCTGCACCTGGATAGGCCAGCTCCTGTGATCATGCACTTAGCTATTAACCACATCCTGAATCACAGTCCTGTGTCTTCTGTCACCCAATAGCTCTATGTTGACGGGTACATTTCTTAAAGTCAGCTCTCTATTTAGTCCCATTTTTGCAGCCCACTTGGTCTTGGTTTTACTGTGGAGGTCAATTTGCCTTCTAAAAATAATAATGAATGCTGTATGCTGGGAAGGAAAATTGTTACCGGAAAATGAAAACACCTTTTCTCCTCTTACTCTTGGACCCTGACTGCTTCGTATCTGTGCTCTGAGTAAAATGAAGGAATAAAGGAATCTCTTAAGAAAACACTGACTGACATTGACACCTTCCATCTGGATTATCTTAGAAATCTGTGCATTTTTATTTCTTCAGGCCTATTTTGTTTGGGCTGAAATAAGTGGAACAGACAAACAATAGTATTCATAAGAAACATTAAGAAGAATGTTTTGGGAGATGCCCTGAGTGCTTGTTTTTGTATAACATATCTATTCTAATAAAGAAAAATACTGTGAATAATGCCATAACAAGTATGTAACTATTTATATACAGGAGATATTTAATAAGTGAGTAACTCTCTCTTATTCTTTCCTACAACAGTAATTGAAACTCAATTTGCCTGGAGCTATTTTATCGCAGAATAGAATACCAGAGCTGGCAGAGACTTCAGTCTTCCAACCCAGCCTTCTCATATCCTAGGAAACTGAGGGCAGCCAGGACAGGACAGGAAGGAGTGTCCAGACTTCCTGCACAGCAGTCCTTCTGGGCTGAGGGGCAGGTGCCAATCTTCGGTTGCAAGCTGAGCTTCTTCCATGAGAGCCTCCCTCCGTTCATTGCTGTCTGTTTCTGTGCCAGACCTCCTGGCACTCTGGATAGCTCACCACCTCCACACTCCTGAAACCTTGTACCTCTCACAAACTGCGGCTCATTTTGCAGCTGTTCTGAATACTGAGCAGCAATGGCTCTGACTTGCTTTGTGCATTTTCTCTTATCTGCTTATGTGGACATCCCTCTCGAGTGTCCAAAGCTGTGGTGTTTCAGACAGCCGTCTCTCTCCATCCATCTAGGTCATTATGTCCTAAGTATTCAGAGGCTCAACTTCGTTTCAGTCCATCAAGAGTTTATGTTCTATGAGAGAGTTTGAGATTGACTTCTTCCCTATTACACTTAATGTGAAAAAGTGCCAGTGGAAATAAAAGAGCTCATACATCTAAATGATTTAAATTAAGTAAAATAAAATTTTCCACTCTTTTGAATTAGGCCATTAAAACTATAGCTTAGTCTAAGTACAGTATTAATGAGCAATATCGCAAGGAGAGTATTAATTTTGCATTTCCTGACATAAAAATTTAAAACGTGCAATTTTAGCTTTGCTTTAGGTAATATTTTGTATTGCCTTGAATTTTATTTTGAGTCCTCAGAAATCAGAGTAAAAATGAGATAAGTTCAAAATTGGATACAATGAGCTGTTACCTAGGTGTACCCTCATTTAGGTGTTATAGTGAAGACTTAAACCAGATCTAGGCTCATGCGGCATCTCAAACCACCAAAACATTACTGGTATATGTTTGTGTGAGACAGATCTTTCAGACCTATTGGTTTAAAATAGTCAACACTTCTAAGTTTAATAAAGGATAGTTTAATAAAGATGGGCAATGGTGCAAAGATTGGAGCCACTAGAGGTTATGAGCGTAGCTTACTTATAGGCTGAGGTTATGGAGTACCAGTGTGTGTGCAGCCTGGCATCCATGCACCTGGATGGCAAGCTCTCCTTGATTCCACATCATGGGGCAGGCTCAGGACCTAGGCTGCAGACCTTTGGAAGATTCCTGAGATTGTGCAAAAACTGTCGATTCCTTACCGACACAGGTGCTTTGAGTAGTCTTGTGGTTTTCCTTTGGCCTCGGAGTGTAACTAGCCTCAAATCAGAAGTGTAGGATTACACACCAGACACCTTTCCAGCCGCCAGGGCTTCCTGGCCAGCAATTGCTATGTTGGAACAATGGTTGTGTTATTTAATCAGGCAATCCAATTAACCACACACAAATTATGAAGTCGATATACCTAAAGCAATTTGTCTGCAAAAAATTTAAAATTCCCTTATGAATTTGCAATCAAGGAAAACTCTTTCTCCTCTTTTTTTTTTAATTGAAAGTTGGACACAGGACAGAATAAGGCAAACATTTTCAACAATGGGTGTTGCCTAAGAGATGCTAAAGAATCAGCCAACATTTTGTTTGAGTAAGTTGTGAGTGAGAGAGGAACACAGAGGGTAAGATTGGTAGTTTAATTTCATCATGTTCCCTAACAAGAGATGGCAAATATTGCATTTGATAAAAATAGAGAATGTCTTATTTCCATTGTTATCTAGTCATGCAATGAAAGATTGGTTGTCATAGCCTGCAGCACTGTCAGTCACAAAGGAGCAAAGTTAACCCTCATTTTCCTGATCTCTGCAGCACTCAGTGTCTCTGAGAGCAAAAGAATTTCTAGAATTCATGGCTGAGCACTTACATTTGCTTACTTTTCCCTTTAGTCCATGTACAACATCCATCTGTGCATTGTGGTTTTCTATGTACAAATCATCTTGGATTTAAAAGTATCTGAGAATTATCCTATACTCCAATTCTGTAACAGAAAGGAAAATCTGCTGTCTATATTGCAGGGTTTCTTTCCTATGTTTAGGTAATTTTAAGATAGGAGAGTCTTTGAAGTCAAATCCAAACTTTGTTTTGCAATCAAGATTCTGTAGCCCTGGAAGTAAACTAATGTGCTTATAATGACACAACTGATTGTTAGAAGAGTAAGGATCAAATTTTAGAGCACCTGATTCTGGAGTCCATGCTACAATATTCCTATGACCAAACTGACTGGAATATTGGTCAGAGAGGAGGGCACAACTTCCAGGAACCTCTATTTATAGACACCTGTGCATCAAAACAAAAAAAACTTTAATGTTTATGGCTTCCATATGATGAGTTTTCTCAGACTCTCAACAACAAAACTCTCATGAGAGCTTCTGAATTTATTTTCTAGTCAGATAAAGGGCATAAATATAAGATTTTATGGGTCAGACCCAGATTAATCAAGTCTAGAGTTCTCCCTCTGTGGAATACACCACAAATCATCATAGTTCCTCTTAATCCATTTATGGATCTCTTATTCATGGATTAAAATACCTTTATGCTTGCTCTATAAAGTACAACTCTCATTTGTTATGCCTAAATGTGTCCCTTACAGATCTACTTATTTCCTGGTACCCTAGACTTTAATGAACAAATTGCTATTCAGTTTATCCACTATCACATTTACAAATTGCGAATCCTAATATTTGTATTTCTTTATTTCTGTCTATATTTATTTATTTATTTATTCATTCATGTCTAGTGTCTTCCTGCTGTTGAAAGTGTGATGGTCCACTCCAAGCTATTTCTAGCTCTATTTTTCAAAGAAGAAGGGCAGAAATGAAACCAAGCAAAATGATGGTTTTCCCAAGTTAATGCTGGAATTCACTGGTAAAGTCAAGAACAAAAAAATTCAAGTCTTCAGATTCTCAGTTAATTTCCAACTTCCCATCACAAATGTTCTGTTAAAAAAAAAGTTCTTTTGATTTGTTTGGCAATTTTCTATTAGAGGAATCCAAACACAAACATCCAAATGTCAGTAATCTCAACATTCAATGGCAGAACAACACTTTGGGAATGAATGGCAATTCCCGTTGGGATGTTGTGGCAGAACAGTCAAGCATGATCCAGTGAGCAAGGTTTCTGCTGGTGTTGAAAGCCAGGGTAATGCTCAGTGATTGGGCAGGACTACTCAAGGGAAGCATGAAGACATTAGACAGATACATTAGATAGATATGTAGTATTCAAGGTGGTGTCTCAGGTAATCTGCAATAGAGAGCCCTCTGTCTAACATAAGAAAATATATTTTTCATTTCCCTCAATGTCTTGACATGGCTTCCTCTTCTCTGATGGTTGAGGCAATCAGATATTTTACAATGAAGTGGTGTTGATTTGTCAGGAACAGGGATAGTTTAAACAATCAATACAGTTTCACACATATTATGAAGGACCTACTATGTGCCAGTTACTGTTCTGGGCTCTGAGGAAATACAGTGAATAAGACACAAAGTTTGCCTGTATTACATTGACTTTTTTGGTCACAAGTGAGTAGAAACTCAACACAAACTAGTTTGAGCAAAAAGTCAACTTAGTGGTTCACAGAACTTAAAAGTTCAGGGAATTCTTGACTAGAGTTCAAATGATGTCATTATTCCCAGCTTATCTTCTTTTTTATTTGTTGGCTGTGCCTTCTATCATGTTAGCTTTAGAAGTACTTTAGAAGAAGAATTTTGACGTGAAAGATGGCTGCCAGTGGGTTAGCAGAAAGATGCAGTTTCATGATAGTTCATCAGCTACCAGTGGGTCTTGTGCTTATTCCTAGGCAGAAAATGCCTTGACTGATTTAGTTTTAGTCCCATCCAAACAACACAGGCTCTATAGGAATATTTCATTACCATGGGGGAAATGGATGCTGAACACAGATTTCTGTTCTACTCTCCTTGAGGAGCGTATGTTCCAATAGACATAAACTAACAGCCATTTCCATGGTCCCCGTCCTAGGAAACTGAGCCTACAGGAAAGTAAGAGAGGTTTTGATGGTTTGAAGCAATTCAGAGAGATGCATCAGTAGGTTGCCTTCAGTAGACTGGACACTCTCCCCAAATGGACACATAACAAGGCTCATGCAATCATTTAATCATCCCATCAAAATCAGCATTATATCCACCAAGTCACCCTTGTCTAGTCTCTGTGTGTACAAATATTTCTTTACCTGCCATCTTCCATTTCCCTAAATCCTCATTCCTTTTAAAACATCCGCATTTTATACTCCTCTTTGCACTTCTGCCTCCCCCGCCCCTCCAGGGTTTAGTCATACTGCATACCTAAATTGTGCAGAGCAGAATTTTCAACAAATTAGAGTGCATTGTTTGTTCTCCTATTTTAATTCTTGAGAACATTTGGGAGACAGGCTGTACAAAAGATGTGATGTGCCTCAAAGATCTGTAATATATTATCAGGTTTGAAATGCTAATAAGAGCCCATGGAAAGAATAGTTAGTTAAAAAAGAAATTGTGAGCTTAACTATGGAGAAAAAAAGGAAATTTTGAAGAAATGTGAAAGGTGTACCCCCACCCCCAAAATGGTAACAGTTTAATAATATGAGGATAGTCCATTATGGAAAAGAAAGAAGTATTTAAGATTCAGCTGGGGAGGCTTGAGTGAACGCTATTTCCTATAATCAAAAACTCCATAGGGCTATTAAACTAGTCTTGTAGAAAAAGTGTCAGTGGCAAGAAAAACAATAGCAAGCACAAATGTGTGAAACGCATACACTACTCACCTCGGTGAGATATTCTAAATGGCAAAAGAGACTTGAAATGTTATTAAACATGCGTGGGTGTAGATTGGAACTCACTTGGGTGTTAACATACACTTTTTATTTTTTTACTACCTCACTACTATTGAGTACTTTATGGGTCTTGGCAGCAAGTTTCAATGTGTGGCTCATTAGAAGGAATGGAATGTTGGGATTTACTGGGTATGTTAGAGAGAAATCTCTCTCAGGGAAACTTTGTGTTTTGCCCAGAAAGACAGTACTTTGATAAGAATAAAAATATTAACTTGTTCCAGTGCCATCCTCTGTGACAATAATATTACCTTGATTTAAGTTATGCCTTTTCTTTCTTGGAGCTCAAACGAAGTTTTATGTGGAACATTATTTCTGTTTATCATCACATCTTCCCTTTGAGAAAAGTAAGGGGTGGGTATTATGGTTCCTATTTTAAAGCTGGGGAAACAGAAGCTTGGAAAATGACAAATAAATCCCATTGCTTTAATATGCAGGTGATAGCTTAATGGAAATCCAAATATCCGTCATTAATCTAAAGAAGTGAAATCAGGCTCCCCAATGCTATATGATCATTTTTAAGAGGTTGCCCTCTAAGTTGATAGGAGACTCAGAATCATGTCCTGCTTCAGAGGCTGTGAAAGATAAATCCATACTATTATCTTTCGTAGCTGCTTTGACGGGTAAGCATCCAATTTCCCAACTGCTCATCTATGATTTTGCCTTTGATTTGCTGGTTGGGTTTTTGACTACTGGGAGCATGTGCCACATTGTGGGCTCTAACTCAGAACTCTAGACTCTTTATAACTCTTCAATTAAAAAAAAGATTTATTTATTTATTTTGAAATAGAGACACAGAGGGAAAGGCAGAGAGAGAGAGAGAGAGAAAGACAGCAAAAGAGAGATTGTCCATCCACTGGTTCACTCACCAGACAGCCTCAACAGCCAACTCTGGGTCAAGCTGAAGCCAGGATCCAGAAGTTTCATCCGGGTTTTCAACATGGGTGGCAGGGGCCATCTTCTGTTGCTTTCCCCAAGCCATTAGCTGGCAGCTGCATCAGGAGAGGGGCAGCGGGACACGAACTGGTGCCCATTTGGAATGCTATTGTTGCAGGGGGTGTCTTTACCTGCCATGCCACGATGCCGGCTCCCACTTTATTTTTTAATCTAGCACTCTCTCTTTCTTTTCCTGGCCAACATTCCCTTCTCTGCACATTCCTCTCCCCTGCAGAGGGCTAGCTTTCCCCATCCCTACCTCAATCTCCAAATCTAGGCTCCTAGAATAGCATCATTCTCTACCCCCAGGGAGTGGTTCTGGTTTGAAATAATGCTGTCTAGCAGCGTGGAGAGTTGGGAAAAAAATACCTGGGATCAGAAATGGACAGTTTTAGGTTTCAAATTTAGCATTATCAGTTATCCTGCTCTGATGGAGATGGGCAGTTTAGTATTGAAAATCCACTCCTCGGCTGCTGAGCTCAGTCCTGGGCAAATGGGGAGGGCAGTTGTCACCCTAAACTATCCATCTCTCTGATGTTCTTATGAGACTCCAGTATGGAAGGGAAGATCTCTGCTGGTATTTACTTACCAATGTGTGCAGCTGCCTTTGCTAGCTGTTGGACAAATCCCAGGGGCATTCCAGGGCGCAAGCCCCTTTGGCACAGCTATGCATTAGGTGAGGGGAGCTTGGTTTCCTATAGCTAGTTTGGAGTCAGAGCTAATTTTCAGGCTAACCCAGCCTCTCGCTTCCTGAGACGTTTATGTGACCGTCTGGTTCTCATGAATGCATTTTGTGTTACCCAAGGGTGTAAACACCCATTAGTTCTTGGTGAACATGAATTCTCCCGGGCGGTTGCAAAAACCCTTAGCTTCGCGGCCCCTGCAGGGAGACTGCCCTGGCATTTCATCTCTTCCTAACAGAATGCCGGTGTTGTCTTTGGTATTTAAGGACAATGCCTTTCCTCAGAGTCCTTGTTCCCTTTCCTTCCAAAATATGCAATTGACAAAGGTACTTTTCTTTTCCCCCTAATCTCACTTCGGAGGTAAAAAAGCATTGTTATACATTTCAGTGTCAAAATGTAGTTGTTGAAACCTGATATTTTCTGCTCAGAGGAAAAAGACTATGGATTGTCCAAGAACTTAAAAATCACATTTTAATGAAAATTCATTTGAAAAAAAAAATCAATACCATTAAAGGTAATGACTGAGCATACACCACTTTCCTGTGGGTTCTTTCATTCAGGGCTAGTTTCCTCTTGTTTTCCAGGGAAGGTGCAGGGAGCATTGCTTTCCCTTTGTGGGACTGGACTGAGGCATCTACAACTTGATCCTCCGTGAATGCATTCCCCATTTTACATGTAGCTGAATGCTAAAAACAGATGGCAGAGCAGGAAACAGAGGGGTGACCCTGTTGAGCCATTCACTGAAGTCGGAGTCTCTGAGAACTTACTGGGCACAGTGCGCAACTCGGGATGTCAGGACTTAGTCTGATGTGCCTGTCTCCCCAACCACCAGGGGCAGGCATGGAAAGAGCGCACCCCCTTGGTGGAAGCATGGAAGCCACTCTTTTTACTGCTGTTCTTGTTCAGTGATTTTATGTTTAGAATCTCATATTTTACTACCAGGCAAATTTAAACTTTCTGTCCCTTAAAATGTGTCCCTATTGGGAAAGTGAGCTTGGATTGGGTGGCTGGGGTGAAGCGTCCCAGAGATTCAGGGTACAGAGATGAGGCTGGCAGAGCCACCTGGCTCCAGCTCATCTCAGATCAGGCAATTAGCCCCACATTATTTGAGTATCCAATTTACTTTTACATTTCAAAGTTGTAAAATACAAAATGATTTTTTTTCACTTCCTAATTATGAGTAATAAAAATTTAAGAGAATATAAAGTTTAACTTGTCTGTTAATTGAGGGGAAAGAGCCATGCTAAATCAGTCAAGAACAGAATGGTCACCGAAGAAACGTAGGGGATACTGCCCGTGAGAATCCAGTTTGCTATTTTAATTAGCATCTGTCAATTAGAAGCAAATGACAGGGGGTAGGAATCCCGGTTAATGAAATCATCATCTCAAATTGAAAGGGAAGGTCAAAAAAGTACACGATGTCTCATTTGACATCATTTTGATCTTCTTATACACCTAAAATTCTGGAATCCTCTTTTAGACCTCATGAGACCAGGCTGTTAATCTGACCACTCAATTAACTCTGGGTATAATTAACTGCCTGCACAGTCCTGCCTAACCAAAGCTCCCCGTCAGCAAGATTAGTGCATGTGGCTCCAGGGCAGGGGGCGGGGGTGCAGGGAGAAAGAGGTTTGACATGGTTTCCTCTCTGTGTACTGAAGGAAGCGGATGAGGGAGGACCATACCATTCACTCCCTGCATCTGTAAAACCAGGATCTTCCTCTAGGGTTTGTACAGAGCGTGCAGGGGACCTGTGAGAATATTAGCTGGTGTTTGAACAAATTTCACAGTGCAATAGGCCAATTCCAGCAGTTAGTTTGGCAGCTAAATTAGGCTAAATCATAAGAGGAAGGAGTCTAAATCTTAGTGATACTCAATCACTGAGGAAGAGCCAATGACTCCTGCTGTGATGTCTGTCCACGTCCTGACAAACATGGCACAGCAGCCAATGAGAACTCTACAAGGCTCCAGCAAATGATGTTGGCAAGTCACGCCTTCCAAAGCTCCCCTTTCTCCAAGCTTGGCACAGAGAAAAATCTTAATTTCTGGACAAAGTTTAATTCCACACCTCAAAACTTTTGCCACTGGAGTAATACTCTTGTAGAAGGAATTGATGATTTTTTAAAAAAAGTTATTTATTGAAAGGCAGAGTTACAGAGAGAGTGGAGAGGGAGAGAGAAAGAGAGAGGCCTTTTATCTGCTGATTCACTCCCCAAATGGCCGCAACAGCCAGAGCTGGGCCAATCTGGAGCCATGAGCCAGGAGCTTCATCCAGGTCTCTCACATGGGTACAGGGGCAAAAAGCACTTGGGCCATTCTCCACTTCTTTCCCAGGTGCATCAGCAGGAAGCTGGATCAGAAGTGGAGCAGCCAGGACTCATATGGGTTGCCCATCTCGCAGGTGGCAGCCAAACCTGCTGTGCCACAATGTTGGCCCTAATTGATGATCTTAATGAGAGGATTTTATGAAGGTGACTTTGAACGAGGGGATGCATCTAGTATAAACAACATTAAAACAGGCACTTTTTGGAAATATTCAGATGAATAATGGATATTTTAAGAAAAGAGGTAAAAATACTTGGAAAATGTTAATCGAACCATGAATGCATGAGTGATTAACTTTGTTGACTTTACTACCGTGGTTATTTACATAAGCAGCGAAGGCCTATGAGTTGCTGATCCAGTAACAATTTAGGATACTTGAAAACATCCTAAATCAACAGGGGTTTGGCAGTCATCTTACTGGAAAGAAACATGAAGACACACAAAGCAAGTAAGAAGTTTCTTTATTGAAACAACTTGTTCTTGAATAGAGCAAGAAAGGGAAAAAGGGAAAGTGGGAGAGAGCAAGACATTGGGTGTGGGAGGTAGGGAGAGGGAGAGAATGAGCAATTAAACAAAACCTATTTGCAAGTGTGGAGTGAAAATACGACTTAAGAGGTAACTGAGAGAAATTTATGTCACTGACGCAAATACCCCAAACTCCACCTTGGGATTGACTAAGGAGGGTGGCGCCTAGGTCTAGATGTGAAAGTGTGAAAACCTAACCAAGAAATTTTTTCTTCTAAAAGTTTCCACAGAGGCCCAGCAAAATCCATTTGACCAATTGAAAACCAGTGGCAGAATTCAAGTGTCCTGAGGCATGTGTTGTGGTGTGAAGGCAAAGCTCTGAAGCAAGATTGCTGTGGCCCCCAACTGCTTTCAAGTCTGTGGGCAACATGACTTCTAGGGCATCGGGGTACTTGGCTGTGAAACACAGGTGATCCTAATAGTACCTCCCCGTGACAATCCTGTGTGTTACATATGTGGAAAACAGCATAGTGCCTAGCATGTCCGAAATTCTCCTTAAATGTTAGCTTTTACTATTATTTCCATCTGGGATGGCTGCAACCTTGTTAGTCTGAAAACCTAACAAGCAAGACAAAACCCACTCTTGTGGTTAACAGGTGCACAACTCCATGGCTACACAAATCTCTGTTGAAATTCTGCTCTCTAGATGGATGAGTTGTAGGAGCTCGGACTCACAGCTCAGTAAAGATGTTACAAGGGGACACAAGCACCGTGAGAAAGACCTTTCCTCTTTCTAACAAGGTTTTTCCTGCCTGTTCAATGGGAATGTAATGAAATGGTGGAGTTCTATTTATCTACAAATGCAGTTTTCCTAAATCTATTCTTTAGAGTTTCTGCCAGCTGTGAGGGATGCCCAAGAAGAAAGGATTTTGAATCACCAATATTTAAATCTGTGGAAATAAGTAAATAAATAGTTATTTTGTGGAAACAAAGCAGAGAGAGAGGAAGGGAGAGAGAAACAGTCAGAGCCTGCAGGGGAGTCAGCCACCATCACTTGCATTGGCAGAGGCTCAAAGGCAAGCAGGGAAATGGGAGAGTTTTAGGTTACAAAAAAGATAAGGCTTTCGATATTCATGGGCTTCAGGACATGCTGGCACAAAACACGGCACCTTGGTGTTTGAGGAAACAGTTTGAAGCAAGGTCACTGTGGTCACCTTTCCTTTGCTCTTCTCCCTAAGCAGATCATAGGATCCGCATTCAAGTGTTAGCTTTCCCACACCCAGAGGAAAGGAACCCCTTATCTTTGAATACACAGGTGCACAGAGAAGAACTGGAACCAACGGGCCACAGTTGCTGCAGGTGGGTCAGACCTGCTTTGTCCAATCGTTCCTCTCCATATTTACCCACCTCTTTGTCAGTTAAGCATTAAAAAAATGCATGTGTACCTGCTTCTGTGGATCTTCATTTCCTTATGAAGACTCCTGTGTCACAAGAAACTTACACTAAATCAATTTGTATACTTTTCTCTTGTTAATCTGTCTTCTGTTGTAAGTAAATAGCTAGTCGTGAGCCTGGCTATTTGTTTCTCCCCACAGTATGCTCTGTTTGGAAGTGCTTGGCATGAGGAAAGTGGAAACTGGCTATGTAGAAGTGTGGCATCTAAGGAGCTGTTCTCTGGGGAGCATGCTTGGCTTTTTCTGATTGATCCCAAATTAGAAGAGGATGGAATATACAGTAAGGAAAGTGGCAGTCATTGGCCAGTTCTGATTGTTCTGGGTCAATTGCTGCAGAAACTAAGGTTTAGCTTCTGGAGTAATATCAGTGGAGGTTGTGGGTCAAAGTTCTGTTGGCATGTTTGGTCTGGCTACTGTCCACTTAAATATTCAGCCTTCCAAAACAGATCACATATGTGGCTAAGGACTCTTACTAGAAGGGGATGAAATGTCTTACCTAAATTCTTTTCTAATAGCATTCTGTAGTTTCCAAGAATAATGATAAGACTAAGAACGACTTTGGAGTCTGGCACTGTGGTGTAGCGGGTAAAGCCATTGACTGAGTGCCAGCACCTCATGCGGGTGCCAGTTCAAGTTCTGGCTGCGCTGCTTCTGATCCAGCTCTCTGCTATGGCCTGGGAAAGCAGTAGAAGATGGCCCAAGTCCTTAGGCCCCTGTACCTGCATGGGAGACCCGGAGGAAGCTCCTAGCTCCTGGCTTCAGAATTGGTCAGGTTGACCATTGCAACCATTTGGGGAGTGAACCAATGAATGGAAGACCTCTCTCTCTCTCTCTCTCTCTCTCTCTCTCTCTGCCTCTGCCTCTCTGTAACTCTTTCAAGTAAATAAATTTTTTAAAAAGTCTTAAAAAAAGAATGGCATTGATACAGGAGGAGAATAGGGTAGAAAAGAGAGAGATGTATTTTAAAAAATAAATCATCATCATTGGGGCCAGTGCCATGGTGCAGTAGGTTAATCCTCTGCCTGCAGCACCAGCATCCCATATGGGTGCCGGTTCTAGTCCCAGCTACTCCACCTCTGATCCAGCTCTCTGCTATGGCCTGGGAAAACAGTAGAAGATGGCCCAAGTGCTTGGGCCCCTGCACCCATGTGGGAGACCCAGAAGAAGCTCCTGGCTCCTGGCTTCGGATTGGTGCAGCTTCTGCTGTTGCGGCCATTTGGGGAGTGAACCAATGGAAGGAAGACCTCTCTCTCTCTCTCTCTCTCTCTCACTGTCTGTAACTCTACCTGTCAAATAAATAAATAAATAAAATCTTTAAAAAATCATCATCTAAAGTAGAATTAAATTTTTTAAAAATGAGTAGTACATGCAAAGAAAGAATGCCCGAGAGGGACAAACTTTTTCCTATGGATTCAAATTGTTTCAGGTGGCCCTGATTCTGCCTTCTTCCTTCTACTCTCCTGTACTGTATGACTGATGGCCACAGAAACCTCCAGAAGCCATGATAGGAAATGGACCTAATAATCTTTAAGGACGTGACAGTGCAATTCTGGAGTAGGGTTTGCTGGCTCCTGCTCAAAAGAGCCCCTGTAGACATTCGATGCTGGAAAACTGCTGTAGGAGCCTGGCATCAGCAGAATGTGAGATTCTGCTAAAACCTATGAGTTCATTGCCTGACTGGATATTCACAGAGAAAAAAAGTACAATGGAAAGAATGCAGTCAGAATAATGAGCGATGACTCCTGGTTCTCCATTGAGGAGAAAACTTGGAATATCGTGCCATGAACATTCAACACACAACAAGGAGAGGCATTTGAGAAGTCACCCGGTGCAGAGCCTCTGTTAAAGAAATGAATAAATGTGGAAGGCGTTCAGCCATTTTCTGAATCTCGGCATGCTGAAGGGAACCCCTCCTGGAGTAAAGTCCTATGGCTGCAGCAGGTGGGAAAGCTGTGTGCGTCCCGTAGCCCTTCAGAATCCCGCCAGACCGCACCTGGATACCACCTCTGTGAGCGTGAGGATCCCTGGATACCACCTCTGTGAGCGTGAGGATCCCTGGATACCACCTCTGTGAGCGTGAGGATCCCTGGATACCACCTCTGTGAGCGTGAGGATCGTGCACGAGTCACGTGTTCCCTCCTATTTAAGCACTTCTGTGAGTAGTTCCCTAGAGAGAGAAATGCTGTCCACAGAAGACATGTGGGGAAGTCTTCTGTTGTCTCCCATCCTTTGGGGCACGTCAGAGGTCACAATGGAACAGTTCAATGTGTATGTAAATGAGGAATGTGAAGAAGCCTTTAGTCATGCTCACAGGAGGCTGGGAGACTCAAATATGCCCCCCAAGGACCCCTCACTTGCTGCTGTTTACACAGTTGGGTAACTCCCTCCCTGGAGTTGGGTTGGCTTAATGACTATTTTTTTTTTTTTTTTTTTTGACAAGCAGAGTGGACAGTGTGAGAGAGAGACAGAGAGAAAGGTCTTCCTTTTACCCTTGGTTCACCCCCCAGTGGTCGCTGCGGCCGGTGCGCTGTGGCCGGCGCACCGCGCTGATCCGAAGCCAGGAGCCAGGTGCTTCTCCTGGTCTCCCATGCGGGTGCAGGGCCCAAGGACTTGGGCCATCCTCCACTGCCTTCCCGGGCCACAGCAGAGAGCTGGACTGGAAGAGAGGCAGCTGGGACTAGAACGAGCACCCCGACCGGGACTAGAACCCAGTGTGCCGGCGCCGCAACGGAGGATTAGCCTATTGAGCTGCGGCACCGGCACGACTTTCTTCTATACAATGGAATCTGCCAAAGGTGAGAGGCATTTCCATGATTTGGCTCTATACACTGTGACTTCTGCCTTGCCTTGCCTCTCTCTCTTCTTTGCGTACTGTAATGAAACAAACTTGTGTGTTGAAGAGGCTCATTTAGCAAGGAACTGAGGGCTACCTCCAGACAACAGCTATCAAGGAACTAAGGTCTTCAGCCCAGCAGCCTGCAAGGAACTGAATCCTGCCCAGAACCACGGAAGTTTGTAAGCAGATCTTCGTCAGTTGAACCTGCAGGTGAACCCCCAGCCCTATATATCTTGATTGCAGCCCCGGAGAGACTGTGAATGATCATGTAGGTCATGCACAGACTCCTGACCCACCCAAACTGTGAGACAATCAAAGTGTGTTGATTTAAGTCGATAGGTTTGTGATCATTTGTTATGTGACAATAGGTAATTTGCACATAAGCCCTCACTCAACATTTAAGGTCAAGGTAGAAAGAAGCTTTATGAATATAAAAACTGTGGGCAAGTCTTTAATGAACTTTCAAAATTGACTCTACATCAGAGAACCTACACTGGAGACAAACTTCAAAATGTAAGGAACATGGCAAAGATTTTGTTTGGCCCATACTCTTGCAGATATGTGCAAATCACATTGGAGAAGACATGTGTGGGGAAGTCCCCCCCACTTGCTTCTATCTTACTATGCATGTGAAAAGCACACTGTAATGAACCTTATGAGTCTAGGGGATTTGAATTCATTACAATCCTTTCTCAAATCTTTGGCAACACGTAAGATTGCATGCTGTGGAAACACCCTATAAATGTGAAAAATCTGGGAAAGTTTTGTTCCTTATCCCTAGGGCACAGATGTGAACTCCACCACAGAAAAAGTCTTCATGCACCACATTTTAGTTTTTGTGTGCAAGAAAATACTATGAAAGAAGTATTATGAAAGAAAATCCTTTAAAATGTGCATGTCCTATAGCTCATCCTTAAAAAAATGGATCCCTAGCTCTTCAATGTACACTTTTAATATTCTGATATGAAGATTTCAGTGACAAATATACTTTTAAGAACCTTTATAGCTGTAGCATATAAGGCTTGATATGCAATGTTTCAAGTATATTGTAGTGAAATAGAGATTGTTTGATTCCTATTGGACAGTCCTTTGGACCCATGGGTGACTTCAAATGCATTTTTTCTTATCTCATTTTTATTTATAGTTATGAAATAAATATTTATTGTAGAAAATCAATTTTTCATATTGAAATACAAAGTTCAATTCATTTGACACCCCTCATTGTTAATATTTTAGGTTATTTATTTTCATCTTTTTTTTTTTTTTTTTTTTTTGCCAAACAGGTTTTGAACAGGGGTTGGGGGGAGACTGTAGGGAGAGTTCATTGAAAGGGAGAGAAAGTCTTCCTTTATGAGTAAAATAAATTATTCCTAGTAGACGATGGTAGTAAATGGTAATAGAGGCCAGAGTCTGAATATGTACAATGAGACACACGGACTACGCTCCTAGAATACTAAAAAAACATCACAGGCTTTTAGCTATGTTTCACCTTGTGAAAGCAGTTTTGAGTATTTTTTACTTATTTTAAGGGCCAGGATGGAAATATCGTATCATTTTTCTTTCCTGTCATTGTGGTTCCTGCATCTGGATAAACAGCTTACCCTTGCTTAGCCCTTCAGAAGTTGGAGTTTGGTCACGGAAAGGGATGCCCCACTGCTGAGGGGGGCAAGTATCTGTTAGCCAGGTGAGAGACCCATTTGGGATGCAGAGTCCTCTCTGTGCGTTAGAGTTTAAAGTAGATTGTTTGCCTTTCCAATTATAATAATGACAGAAAAATGCTAGTCTGTTGGCAGTTACTATAGTAACCAGGAGCAACTTAACTTCTTTTAAATGGGAAATGGACACTTAACTCCGTTTTCCTTCGTTTTCCGAGACTAAGCTGCATTTGCTTCATAGAAACTCCACTTCCAAATGGTTACTATAAATTGTGTATCTGTATGTATGATTTGTGCATGCGCACGTATGCATAAATATTAATACAAATCCATAAGAGACACTGTTCATAGCTCATTTTTGAATTAAATTACTTTCTGACAAAGACATGTGAAGTTAATTGAAAGGCAAACAATATTCAAGAGATATATTTAACACATGGCTTCTCTTTATTATGATTTTTTTTTAAGCTTACAGGAAATGGTTCCTTCCTTTCAAGGAGCAAAGAATACTTGATAGTTCTGTCTCATGCAAATACATTTCTCTCTCGGAGAAAAAGAATGAGCTGTCATTAATGCGATGAGTGCCAATATTGACATTATTTTGGCCAACCTCAACCAGAGCATGGAGGATGAAGGTGGGGGGAAGAAGTCGAATTTTTAAAAATCAGGAACAAAATAAACATCGATAAACAACCTGAAATGTGAGATAAAGCTGATAGCTAAGTATGTCCAACCTGCATCTGTAGATGAACAGGTCGGGTTCAGTAGAATAATTTCATTCTTGGAAAATGCACTTTGAAATAGACAGCTTTATAATGTAGAATGATTGAAAGACTTTGAAATTCCAGGCAAAGTCATAAAAATATTCCTGCTTTTAAAAAAAATATATTCCTGCTCAAATCTATCATGGCATTTTAAAGAGTGCTGACTCCATAAATTCTGACTTTTATCAACAGCACTTCAATAATGTTCAGAAAATAAACTTCACAGGAAAACCTCGGGTGTTCAATTAGTGTTAAACGTTTTAGGGCAGAAACTGAGATAATGAAATTATGAGGACAACGGCAGCTTAACGTTATGTGGCTCACAAGAGATTTATGTATTCCAATATAACCTCAAGCTACGCATATGGCATAATAAAAAAGAATGGATTCCTGACGGGGGAACACAGGGCAGGGAATTTGACTGTGCTTGTCTTAATACTAGTTCTTTGTCTTAATGGAAAGACTGAAAAAACCCTGCCCCTAACTTAGTCTTTGTACAAATTCAGGCTTTACTTCTCCCCAAACCCCCACCAGTATTGCTCAAATGACATTTAACGGAATGTAACTTCTTTCACTAGAATCGTTTCCTCCTCAGTGCAAATCGCATTAGGATCACAGGGGTCCTATGGGAATGGTCTTTAAAAAAAAAGTCAATGGAGAAATTCCTGGTCTTGGTACTAAACAAGAGAGGGCAGTCACCCTTGAATACGTTTTCCAGAATTCCAGTGGGAGGTAAAAGTGGAATTCATGGTAGCACATTTCTGTGCCAAAGCAGTTGTCCTCCACCCTTCCTGCTAGCCCTGATGTGAATACAGTCATTTGTGGGTGGGAGGGTCCATCTTGGAGTGCCCCTGTGGCTCATTCAGGATTTTTCCGGAGGCTCAGTGCATTGGAGGACTGTTAGGACAATTGGAAAGTCCTGTGAAACACTCCCAGGTCTGCCTCTCAGGTCATTCTCCAGCAGTCTGCAGAGTTCAAGGTTTGAACACAAGAGACTGTCAGTGGGCTTTTTCCTAGTGGGCTTCTGAAACAATTTAACAGACTCTAACAAGATAATTTGGTAATGCAAGGTAGCTTTTTTTATTCTTCCAAGGTAAGGGGTTGTGTTGATAAGATCGAATGTCTCTTTGGTTTCCAAGGATTTCTTATGTCAGTGAACTTGCGGAGGTTTATACTTCTCTTAAATAACTGTTACTATGCCAGGTGAAGCGCATAGTTATATATTAAAATGTATAATCCATGATCCAAGTGCAAGCTCTTACAAGGTAGAGAAACTGAAATGTATTAGACGCGTTCTCTGAAATTCAACATAGAATGTAGTGTCAGGTGATTTGGAGTCATAGAGACACGGATCTATATTTGGTCCCACCACTTGACCTTGGGAATGTTATTCAACTTCTCTGAGCCTCACTCAGTGAGGATAACGGCTACTTCAAATGACTGTTGTGAGGGTTAAATAATGTTGTGTGTATAAAGTGCTTAGCACACAGGGCCAGCGCCGTGGCTCACTTGGTTAACCTCCGCCTGTGGCGCCGGCATCCCATGTGGGCGCCGGGTTCTAGTCCCGGTTGCTCCTTTTCCAGTCCAGCTCTCTGCTGTGGCCCGGGAGGGCAGTGGAGGATGGCCCAAATGCTTGGGTGCCTGCACCCACATGAGAGACCAGAAAGAAGCACCTGGCTCCTGGCTTCGGATTGGTGCAGCACTGGCCTTAGCGGCCATTTGGGGAGTGAACCAATGGAAGGAAGACCTTTCTCTCTGTCTCTCTCTCTCACTGTCTAACTTTATCTGTTAAATAAATTAAAAACTAAATAAATAAAGTGCCTAGCACAGTGCCTGGCTGATAGTAAAAGCTCAATAAATGGCATCTTATTTTGTGAAACACAGTTGAAATGTTAATACCACCCTGTTTGGAACCACAGCTGGCCATCTCCATGGTGATGCACATCTGGAAACACCTCACTCTTCCTGGAAAGTGATGGTGTGAACCTTCACTACCTCTTCTGGGTTCTTTTCCAACTCAGTGTGATGTGTCTAGGATCTTACTTCCAGTGTTAGGCTTTTGCAGAAGGTGGGAGGAGACATACAATTGTAGACCTGAAAAGAATTCCAAGGGACCATGCTGCTTCTAGAAACATAAAAGGCAGTAATAATGGCTACCACATAAGGAGTCCTTCCTTTATTTTAAGAAACCTAAATGCGTTATGTCTCACACGAGCTTCACAAGAACAGATGAGATAGCTCTCATTTTATTTCTGTTTCACAGACTAAGAAATTGCAGCATAGAGAGATTATTAGTCTGCTCATGGAAGATTCTGTACTCAAACTCAAGTCCTTGTGAGGCTAAACCCATGATGTCAATTATGATGTAGAACTATCTTACATTAATCTTGTAGTTGTCCATTCCCTTTTGAAATATCATTAAGAATGAGAGAGATGTAGCTTCATTATTTAGTTACCTTTATAATAAAGAAATTTTTCTTATACTTATTTGTGATTCTCTTCCCCATGTAGTTCATTTGTTTTGATTAGTAGTATATAGATTGGAATCGAGAAAACGTAAGTGTTCCTGATCATAGCAACTATTTTCAACCATATGAAATTTAAGCCATCAGTTTGTCTTCCCTCCAACCAGTGAAATTATCCCCAAAACTCTAGTTATACATGGGGGAAATATAGGAGAATAGGGAAATGGGATTGCAAAGGGAAAAAGGCCAAATAGTTCAACATCCAAGTCCTGTGGGGGTAATTTGGACTGAGTCCAGCAGGGGGAGTTCTGGAATCCATGAACATGGTACCCTGCAAGTGCCTGTCGTGATTAAATGCAAGAACGGAAGGGAACACAGGCTGCACCATTCCGTGGCTGTTACATGCAAACCACATCTAGGGTGTCCTGATCAGGGACAAGCAAGTGAATATTTATGCTCCAAGACCTGCCAGTCCCTGGTTAAGGGCTATCTCTATGGGGATACAGATTTCCAAGCACTTCTAGCTGCCCCTTGGTGCAAATCAGGCTCCTTCAGCCTGAGGAGTGCAAGTGCTGGCTGTTGAGAGTGGATATGTTTAAAAATGGAGAGGCCTGAGGGGTCACAGTGTGAGCATAGACAGTACCTGCCACGCTGACTGATGCTGGGGAAAGCAAAATGATTTCTCCCTGGTGTGGCCATTTCACTTTCTGCTAACGCTTCCTGTGGCCTCTTTTATATCCCCTCTTCTCACGCAAGGAGAGAGAACCTCCCTCTGTTGGAGAAGCAGCAGAGTAGAGTGGAGAAGCCATGGGTTTGGTGGCAGAACTGGCTGCGTGATCCTGAAACCTCAATCTCCTCTTCCGCTCATCAGAGATAAAGCACCTGCCACGTGGGTTGTTCTAAGGATTACTGAGATAATATTTGTAAAGTGCCTAGCACAGGGCCAAGGTACAAAAAATAGTAACTTGCATGTTACTTCTCTCTCCTCCCCTCCCCCCGAAAAGCAGATAAGATGCTTCCTTTAAGCCATCTCCCGCACTATCAAATTAGGGAGTGCCATTATTAACAGGAAGCTGCTGAGCAGCCATCGGAAATACCCTACATGGAAGCAGGAAGTCACTGTTAGGCATATATCTGTAACTTAATTTTTTTCTTGAATTGTGTCAAACTTGAGCATTGAGCTCAGGATCAGAGACATTTCCAAAAGGTCACCTATATTCCTCCATGCTGCAGAATGCGCTGTCTCAGGCAGGCCAGTTCAACCATGCAAAGCTGCAGACGTGTAAGGGTTCCTGTCACTAGCTAAGTAGCTCTATGTGGCCGCACGCCAGGGCCTCCAATCATGGAGGTCTGCATTCATCAAACCAGGGGCTGGTATTTCCTCTCCTGGATAGAGCATGCTGTCAAGGCTGCTCACGAAGGGTATTCTAATTTGAAAATAACAGCATGGGCTTGTAATTGATTAATAGTAGCCTTATCAGGTAGCATCGAGTAGAGAAAATACAATGGGAAATTGTACATTGCAAGTGCTTGTGATTAAATGCAAGAAGCTGCAGCCATTTCTGCGGCCGTTACCCACTGGACCAAATCTTGGTCAGAGGATCCATGGGTCCATCTCTGATGGACTTTAAGGAGCATCCTGGACCCCAACTTACTCTTCTTGGGACAGATAAGTAACACCTTTGGAGCAATCCAGGATTTGAGGTTAGAACATGTTAATTTCTGTCTTTGCTTTTTGCACATAAACTCATAATCCTGTGTTGTGTTAGTACAAATATCACACGCATACACGCACGCATGCACAAACCTCTCCCTTCCTCCGTGTTCATTCATTTTACATGGATACCTTCCCAGACACTTATCATGCAAGCAAATGCATAGAGATGAACAAGTCCTACAAGGCAATTCTCCTTCTAGCATTTCCCCCAAGTAGGGTAATTAGAATAGCATCATGCTTTCATCTCACAAATTTCCAGAAGTCATGTTCACTTCTGGCTCATGGTGGGGTCTCGAATCTTTCTCCATTGTGTACATGTTCCTCTCACTGACGCTAATCAAAGTTACACATGCATGTTATGCAAGGAAAGAGCCCTGGGAAGAAAGAAAGATGGAAAAGCTGGACTGGAAACCACAATAGCGCTTTACTGTTTATTTTTATCACAGCAGTTTTTATTAACCAGATCGTGTGTGATGACGCCCAGGCATGTCACCAGCATGATTATGCTGATAGAGAACATGTGTAGCTAATCTTCTGTGCTCTGGTCCATAGGCTGGGCTTGGGAAGGCTGGTGTGTGGGCAAGGCTTCTAAGCCTCCCACATCCATGGTGAATGTGATGTGGAATTGAAAAAAAATCCGTTTTAGATTATTCGATCCACAATGGGATTTTCTCTGTAACTGATGAGAATCCTAAGAAACATTTGGCTGGAAGACTGCAGAGGTCTCTGCATGTCCTCAAAATACCTCTTACAGGTCCACAACCCTGAGAGGAGCTGTTTCCAAAAGGAAACTGTAGAGTACACTAATTAACCTCCCTCTGATTATATTTTTGAAAAATTTTCATTTCACTCCTTCCTTTTTCCCCTAAAAAGTTGGAATAACTCTTGACCAAGCCAGACTTTTTGTTGTAGAAAATTTGATCCTTAACAGAGTCTCAAGGGTATAGATTATTAGATCACTCAACCAATTAGGGAAAATCAATAACTTCTTGATTCACCTCAATGGTCCCTAAACATGTTTCTTAATTGTACTATTATTCAAGCTACTAATGACACTTTGTATATTGCTTTTTGAGGATGACTCTTAAACAGCCAAGTGTAATATGGAAAAGGATCCCTTTATAGTCAGGTGGGAGTTATTTGTGTTTCTGCCTTAATGTATGATTAAATATGATTGAAGATATTGTGTTGTAATAAGGTAACCGTGGAAAGTCACCCTGGGGGAAACCATAACTGATGGATTCATTAGTTTAGACTAGGGAAAAGGATGCAGCTGCTAAGCTGAACTCAGCAAGTGGAAAGGGGGAACAGTGGTCACTCTGGCAGGTGCGTGTCTTCAGGGCAAGCTCGGCCTTTGTAACTGAGCAGAGGAGTGGAGAGAGCTGTGGAGTGTAACAGATTCGGTAGGAAAACTAAGAAAGTAGCAGAGTCATTGCCCAGAGAAGAACCCATGTGTGGGAATGAAGCACTCACCAGTTTAAGAGCAAGCGCAAGAATCAGTGCTATCTGGGGATAAAGGCTACACAGAATCTGCCAGTGAGCTGAGTACACACTAATGGGATAGCAAACATTCTGGGAATGCTTATTCTGTGCAAAGTACTTTGCCCAGGTGTTTTACATAGGCTGCTTAATTTTTTAAATAACTCTCAGAGGTGAGTACCATTAGTTATTATCCCTTTGCTCCAAATGAGAAAACAGGCTTGGAGATGACACAAAAAACTCGTACAAGGTGACAGAGCTAATAACCACACCAGCATGGCATAGATGATTCAAACCCAAGGAGGCTGATTTTAGGAGCTTTCTTCTTTACTGATCTGCTGTGGGACTTTTTTGACTCAAAGTGATAAAATGGCAGCACTAGCTTGATCATAAAGAAGCTCAAGAAATAAATCCTATGTAGGTGGGTTGCCCAGTAAAGCAGAGATAACACAATTTGTCTGCCTTGGAATCATCATCAGTGTGTTGAAAGGGAGGCAACCATGATGTACTAAGAGGGGAAGCCATGCATGCGCACGCATCAGCCTGTGTGGTATAGCGTGTGGCATTGGTATGTTGTCATTTAGGCAATTTATATATGTCTCTGAAAAGCAGATGATATATACCTGTACCAGGAAGTGATCTCAAGACCTCTTGAGTCTTCAAGAGATGAAAGAGCATATCTTGAGGCCTGGAACCAGTAGCCAGAGTGAACTTGAGGCCTGGAACCAGTAGCCAGGGGCAGTGTGGAGACCACACATGGATCCCAGAAAGGAAGTTGCCTTTCTCCTTTGAGGTTGGAGATCAAGGAAGCTGGGAAAGAGATGAGGAGATTCAAACTATAGGTTGTTGCCAACTTCTAAATCCTTTGAGTTCTCTTTTCTCAGGCTATGCTCACCTCCTGGGTGGTTTCCTCTTCTTCCATCTTTAATGCTTTAATGCTATCTCTATACTGGTGTCTGCAAAATTTATATCTCTAGCCTTGATCTTTCTTGGCCTGTGTAATGTGAACTTACATAAAATATATAATATAAAATGCCTACCAGGCATCTCAAAATTTTCCACATTTAAAACTGGACTCTTGATTCTAACAGTCCCTGTCTCAAGCCTATTCCTTAACTAGGTCTTCCCAATTCCAGTCAATAGCACTAACATCTACCCAATTATTCATGTTGTAAACCCAGCGTGTTACATTAATTCTTTTTTTTTTTTTCTGTATCTCCTCACTCCCATTCTATCACTAAGTCCTGTGAGATTTGTCTTCAAAATACATCAGTAGTTTCTGATTTATCTATATATTGAAATCACCTGTAGACATGTCGCTGTCTTACCCTCACTGACTGTCCTCTGCTTGGGCTGGGTGTGGCCTGTGTCAGGGAATTGTAAAACATTCTCACCCCATGTGATCGCAATGTACAGGCAAACTTGGGAGCCACTGACATGAATCCCCAGTCATGCATGGCACACCTTCATATCACCACTGCTTGGATGTTTTCAGTATTTCCTGACTGCTCAGTTTTTTTCATTCTTTTCCCCCACGATCCATTTTCTAACAGTTGCTAAAATGATCTTTTTAAAATGTAGGTCATAGCAAGTCACCTCTCTGTTAAAAACATCCCAGTGGCTTTTTGTAGTAGTACAGTAAAATCCAAACCTTTTATTGAGTATTCAGTGTTCTACAGGATCAAATTTCATTATTTCCATTTGACTGTAACTCTTCCCACCCTCTGTTACTCATACTGTGCTACAACTCACTGTTCTTTTGGGGGGAATTCTCCAACATCATTCTAAGCTTATTTCTAGCTTAGAACTCTTTTCCCAAATTTTTGCTCTGCTGACCTCTCTTGTGGTCCAAGTATCAGCCTGAAAGTCATTTCTCTAGTGAAGCCTGCCTAATACCTCCACTCCCATCACTTCCCTTTACACTCTCTTTCTGTTTTCTTTATGACATTGAATTAGTATGTTTGCTTTCTTATTGTGTGTGCGCACATACACACATGTCTTTCTTGTCTGGATGGATCAGAAACTTGATGAAAGTGTAACATTTGCTTCTTTCTTTATTCCTATATTGTCAGTATTTAGAATAGCTTCTGCTCCTTAGTGCCTTATTAAATATATGTTGACTGTCTATCTGAATGACGGAATACATTATTCACAAAGATTGCTTTGTCTAGGAGATTGTGTTGTTCAAGATTCATGAGTCAGATTGTGGCACTAGAATTTAGACCTGTGCCCACAAGTGGAAAGGCAAGTCAAGACCTAAAATCCAAATTTGATTTCTAGATTCCTTCTTACTTAGGAGATATCTTTAAATCCTTTATGTACTTCATGTGTGGGAATTGGGTAGGAGGCACAGTAATAGTAAGTAGGAGGAAATATTGATCAGAATAGTCTATTTCATGTCAAGGTAACACATACAACAAAATACTAAGTGGTGAACCATAGCAAGAAGGTTTATTTCTTATTTATGCAAAGCCTGCCTGGGTCTGGGCAACTCTCCAGGAAGCTGCCCTCCTTGGTGTGCTAGCTCAGCATTCCAGGCTACTCTGCTCTTGAGACTGCTTCACACCAGCATGGCCGCAAAGCAGACAACAGACAATTGTGGATCAGTTCTTAAGTACTTGCTTCACATTCACTGGCCAAAGCAAGTCACAGGATGTCCCCCGAGGAGAGGAGAATTGTGCGAATGATCTTGGTGAGTAGAGATGTCTGCTATGAACATGTACAGATCAAAGTGGGACAAAGGAAAGGAGCAACTAGGAAGGCTTTGGTCTTGACGTGTGGGTCTGCTGAAGTGCTGATCAATATAGAAGCAGAGTAGGGGAATTCTACTTCCAAAAACAGATAAATGTAATGAAAACAAGAAGTTCCAGTAGAAATCGGGTTTTCTAGTAGTCACCCCACATAATTCCCCATTATGTTTCACACTCTTGGAACAAGTAATAAGGCACTAATTTCTGAAATGCTTTGACCTTCAGAGATAGTACCTTGATGTCAGGCTTTGTGATAGGAAGCTATTTGAAGCCTCCTGACTTATAAATCCTTCTTGTAATCCATTGGATTACTGTACCAAGCTTTCCCCATAGAGTGTATTATGTCTAGCAGAAAAAGAAACCAGATGGACTCTTGTCAGACTTCTCAAAAGAGTGTCAATCCTTAGTGACCTCAAAATTGAATTATTACAATGTCTGTGATCCGGCTGTGGCTTGCTCTATCAGTTGGTAATTCGGAGTGCAGCTGAACAGCCACCTAACTGGTGTAACATATACAGGTTGTTATAGCTGTGTTTGAACACTGCACTTACTGTCATGCAATAACTTTGATCTTTCAACTCACTTAAACCATGTTATAGACTACTTTCTTCCTTGGTTCCTACATAAATATTGAAGTTGACACAAAGGACCCTTGACTTCAAATGTTAACCTGGGAACCTTAAGAGGTACTTTAATCTAAATAGATGGCTTTGGAGTCATGAATCTCAAAAAGAAGTCCACCTATTTTTTTTTTAAACTTTCTTGTGGCTGAGTGCAAAATTTCTCTGTTCTCTCAGGCTCACAATATCACAAAGTTTTCACTTGTTGATTGACTTTAAAGATACTTTTAAATTATAGACAAATAAAAGGAGAAGAAAATAATATAATTGATTGTTTCAAGATTACAAACTGATAAGAACAGATACTACACTTAATCTTAGCCAAAAGGCCAAGAGATGTACAATTTGGGACATGCTCAAGCTGACTTGCCCCAAATGGTAGAGTTAGAAATGTGCCAGGGGATTCCAATTCAATCCCATCAAGGTGGCATGTACCAATTCCATCTCACTAGTCAAAGTGATCAATTTCAGTTCACAATTGATCACACTGATAGGTCTAAGAGTCAAAGGGATCACACAAACAAGACTAGTGTCTGCTAATACTAACTGATAGAATAAAAAAGGGAGAGAACGATCCAACATGGGAAGCGGGATACACAGCAGACTCATAGAATGGCAGATGTCCTAAACAGCACTCTGGCCTCAGAATCAGCCCTTAAGGCATTCAGATCTGGCTGAAGAGCCCATGAGAGTATTTTAGGCATGGAAAGCCAAGACACACTCTGGGGGAAAAAAAAAAGGACCTAAATGAAAGATCTCCACGAGTGAGATCCCGGTAGAAAGAATGGGCCATCAAAGAAGGAGTACCTTTCTCTGAAGGGAGGAGTGAACCTCCACTTTGACTATGACCTTGTCTAAATAAGATCGAAGCCAGTGAACTCAAAAGGCTTCCATAGCCTTGGCAACTCATGACAAGAGCCTAGGGAGATTACTGATGCCATAATCAAGAGTGTACATTTGTTAAGTCAACAACAGGAGTCACTGTGCACTTACTCCTCATGTGGGATCTCTGTCCTTAATGTGTTGTTCAATGAGAATTAATGCTATAACTAGTACTGAAACAGTATTTTACACTTTATGTTCTGTGTGGGTGCAAACTGATGAAATCTACTTAATATATACTAAATCAATCTTCTGTATATAAAGAGAATTGAAAATGAATCTTGATGTGAATGGAATGGGAGAGGGAGATGGAGAGGGGAGGGTTGCGGGTGGGAGGGAAATTATGGGAGGGAAAAAGCCATTGTAATCCATAAGCTGCACTTTGGAAATTTATATTTGCTAAATAAAAGTTAAAATAAATAAATAAATAAATAAAAAAGATTACAAACTGGCATCATTAGCATTTGCAAACATAGACATGCCATTTAGTGAATTAATTCAGTCATTCACCTGTTGCTGTCTTGAAAAGGAGTTCAGCTTCCAGTGTCCAACATGTCATTAATCCAGCAAGATGTGCTCTGCTGAGTCACTCAACATTTATTTTGCAACTTTAAAAGGCTGAGCTGATCTATGATGTGGAGAATATTCAGCTATACTTCAATATCTAGGTGCTCCACAGACACATCAAACACTGAAGGATGCTTCTCATCTTGTCCATCCTATAAATTTCCTGCTTCCCATTGCTATGAATTTTATCTCATTCATGCCTGGAGCGTCTATGCTTGACATATTGTTTCGCACATATTTATGAAATAAATGAATGAGTGAATATAGATTTTGAGGATATCAAAACTCCTTGATATGCATAACTTCTTACTTTGGGAATATTAGCAGTTTTATTATCATATTCAGACTAGTAGAGCAAAATACTCTACAGTTACTTCCCTGGTTTTGTTTTCAGTAGGTTCCTAACTTTTCAGTTCTTTTTTTTTTTTTTTTTTTTTTTTTTTTTGACAGGCAGAGTGGACAATGAGAGAGACAGAGAGAAAGGTCTTCCTTTTGCCGTTGGTTCACCCTCCAATGGCCGCCGTGGCCAGCGCGCTGCAGCCGGCGCACTGTGCTGATCCGATGGCAGGAGCCAGGTGATTCTCCTGGTCTCCCATGGGGTGCAGGGCCCAAGCACTTGGGCCATCCTCCACTGCAGTCCCAGGCCATAGCAGAAAGCTGGCCTGGAAGAGGGGCAACTGGGACAGAATCCGGCACCCCGACCGGGACTAGAACCGGGTGTGCCGGCGCCGCAAGGCGGAGGATTAGCCTATTGAGCCGAGGTGCCGGCTCTTCAGTTCTTTCACATGCAATTGCTTGAGTGGGTCTGTAAATGCATAGTCTGCGTGCATTCTTGTGTTTAATTGTACAGCTTCCTACTTGAGAGGTTCTTTATACAATCGATAAAATTCGCATGTTGATGTCACATAGTCTCAAACATGATAAGCATAGGCATCTGGTGCATTTCTTCTCTGCTGAATGGTATATCTTAAGTATATCAAAGATAGACACATCTATGAATATGCATAAATAGATACTTCCTCTTGTTTAAGATTTATTTGAAAGACAGAGTTACTAAGGGACAGACACGCATACAGACACACACAAACACACACACAGAGTTCTTCCAACTGCTGGTTCACTCCCCAAATGGTCAGGGTTGGACCAGGCTGAAGTCAGAAGCCAGGAACTCCATCCAGGTCTCCCACATGGGTGCAGGGGCCCAAGGACTTGGGCCGTCTTGTACTGCTTTCCCAGGCCATAGCAGAGGACGGGATTGGAAGAGGAACATCTGGGTCTCTAACGGGTACCTATATGCTCCCAGGGCATTAATCCGCTGCGCCACAGGGCTGGCCCCAGCTTATCTTTTCTAAAAAAGTTACATATTAGAGAAAGTCAGAGAAGGAAGGGAGTGAAGGAGAGATAAATAGATAAATAGAGTTGAGAGAGAGAGAGACATCTACTGTCTAGCCAAATGTTCTCAATGGACTGGGAGATGGGAACTGAATCCATTTCTCCCACAGAGGTGCTAGGAACTCAATTCATTGAACCATCATGGCTGTCTTCCAGGGTCTGCATCAGCAGAATGCTTGAGCTGGGAGCTCAAGCCAGCACTGGAACCAAGGTCATGTGATGTGAGACCCAGACAACTTAACCATTAGGCTAAATGCCTGCCCCACAATGATTTTTTAGTTATATATTCCATGAACATTTTTAAGTACCCAGGTTCTATTGACTTGATTCAAGCTCTCTAAAAGGTGCTGCATAAACCAAAATTCTACATTTCTACTAGTTATAAAATAAAACTAGGTATTCAGGAATGGTGAATTATTCCTGGTACTGATTTTGAATGAAATTTATTACAGAGGTCTTCAAAGAGAAGACACTGCGTAATTCAGTTGATGATTCCTTCAACATGTCCTCAAAAACAAACAAACAAAAAAAAAATAAATAAAACAAGGAGCTTCACAGGACTGCTTCTGATAATGTCCATCAGTGTAGGATGATAGCATTGAACTCCACGTAAAACAATTCAACAGAGGACCAATTTGATGAAGTCTTGGGGACACAGATCTCTGCCATGTAACTCACTCGCAAGATAGATTTTTAGAGGGTCAGATGCATGAGGGGACATCAGCATGTCTCCATACATTGTTTCTTTCAATTAAGCTTTGGGCAGCTATTGGCTGACACTGAGTTCTAGATGATGCTGTTATTGGTATGGAGAATGCCCTTAGGAGCCATGGACTCCTGTGTCTCAGGAAATACTGTACACATCGAGATGCATCGGAGTCACAGATTCTAGAAACTGACTGACTGTTGGATGTCCTCCAGCATCAAATAAAACACATGACTCCAGAGAAGCTCAGGTGGTATATGTAGAAAATTCAATATAGAAAAGAAAATTCAATATAGAAGCCATGGAAGAGCAGACCTTTTAAACATTTTTATTGTTTAGGAACACGTATAAGTCACAAATTTATGCACTGAAAATTGAAGAGGACTAATTTTAAAAAGATCTAAAAAACTACTATTTGCATTCAGGTAAAAGGTAATTTTGATCTCAAAATTACTTAATTGCAGATAAATTCAGAGTCAGTAGTTCCACAATAGAAGCCCAGACATTTGTCAGCAATTAAACAATCTAATCTCTGAAGCAGTGACCCAGAAGAGAAAACTGTTTCATTATGTTCACTAAATGTGCAAACTTAGAATATACTTTCAGAGAACTCCCTATGCTTAACTAATAGAGGAAAGAATCCAGAAACGTGTCCCAGTGGCATTAGGACAGCTACCTAAGGAACTCAGCAGCCACGGCCTGGCCACTGTGTAACTGGCGGCCGAGGAAGCAGAAAGGGCAGACGTATAGGGTGCATGACAGTCGGAAGAGTGCTGGTGTCATTTGTATTGGCCTTGCTGAATATACACAAAGCTCTTCCATGCTACTCAGGGATTAAAAATGTGTCAGATGGCCCCGCAGCAGGCTACTGTGGTGGCATGTTCTGAAGGCATTAATTTGTTTTGTTCCCTTGCTAAATAGTGGGAAAAAAGTGAATTTTAGTAATTAATAGGCACTTACCCTTCTTTCGTCATATTGTCAGCTTCAGTTGGTTTCTGTCTTGCCATTAACATGTCTAATGCATATGTCAAGCGGAAGCCTGACATGCTAGTGGCAAACAGAATATTATGTGAAGGCGGCAATGTGTTAAAACAATTGAGCGAGCAAGCACTAAAGTTTGCTGCTCAGGCCATATGTTGCAGTGTTTAATTTCCCGTAGTGGAGAAACATGGTTGTCAGAGAAAAAGATGATGAATACATTTACTTTGGGCAACTTATTACAATGAAGAATGACTTTCCAGAGGAAGGGAACAGAAGAATTAGACTTGCATGCAGAGCATATGGGAGGCATTCAGACATAGGCAAGGAGAACAGGACTGTGTGCTTTCAAATGAAAGACATTTAATCAATACATGTGGCTGGTGTTGACATATGGAAGTGAGAAATGGGTTTTGATTTGGAAGACAGGAAGAAGGTTAACGGTAGTACAGGTGGTTACAGAATGATTGATATTTTGAGTAACTAACAGAGAAAGAAAATGTAACTCTTTCAGTTGGGCAACAGACTCCAGAGAACAATGTAATTTAGAAAAATACAGAACATGAAATGATCCAGGGCAGGTCACTTGGCTACAAGAAGAGATGACAGATAGAACAAGCTGATGATCCAATGGTATGACCAAATGGCAGTAATAGGGACACGCTAGGGAAGAAGCAGGGAGCAGAGGCCAAATCAGAAAGGATGGAGGCTGGAGGTAAATGGTATCCATCCCCGGGGAGAAATGAAGGCTAACAAGTCCCCCAGGCTTACATTGGTACAGCTTTGGCTTGCTCTCTTAGAGCAGATTTTGAACATCTGAAATTCTACTTAAAAGTAGAGAAAACCATCATCTGTTGATACCAAGCTCCATTTGAGGAGACATGAAACACAGACTAAATATTGTTCATGTTTTCTTCTCCACAAGGATGATTTCTAGCTCTGTATGTTCATTTTCTTTTCTTAGCTTCAAAAATGCATAGGAGAGAGCTCTTGAATTAGCCTATCCAAGAGGTATTTCATTCTATCCTTCCAGGGTTGAAAGGTTGGCTCATGAACTTGGTGAAGCAACATATGATTTAGTATTTAATTCTTGCATTGTCCGCTTCTTTTCAGATACATGGTTAGAGAGATGGCTTTGGGAGGATAATGTTTCAGGAGAGATGATTCTGATCTCTAATGATTATTGCAAAGAATATGCAACCACTGGATCCTCCTAAAAATACCGTGAATACCTGTGCTATAAAAATACTGTTTTCACAAAGACATTATACTAAATGGGTGTCTCACAATGGTTCACTTAAAATGTGATTAGAGTAATGGATTTCACAGTCAAAGGCAGTGTATTGTTCTCTCTAAGCTGAAAGCACTTGCTAGACACTTGAAGTGTTGATTTAGCTAACAAAATCCTTTTTTTTTAACTTAAACTTCTCATGGGTCAAAGAAGTTAGAAGTCTCCCTTCAGATGTTCCAAGCATGAGGCATTTAAATAAATGGCAAACACAAGCAACTAATTTAATATGAGTCTTTAACTGGTGCAAGGAGGTGTGAGAAGGTGAGGATAAAGGAACTATTAAGTTTCACTAATGTCCTACAAACCAGAAAGTAGCCCATCTGATGTTGTATGTTGCCTGTTTATACTCTTTGGTCCTTACATTTTTCTGAAGATTAAATTTCAACCAAGGAGAGCCTATGAGTTGTGGATGGTCTTTATTAAATCCTGGGAGTGAGTCTAAATTGATCTAACCTAAATTACCCTTGAAACCAAAGAGGAAGAATAAGTGATGAAGGGAAGGGCCAGAATGAGGACAATTAAATTTAAACACCAATTCTCTTGAAGAGGGCTCCTTATAATGGTGAACCTTCACTGCCTCAGTTTCTTCCATTAGAAACTGTAGAAAACTCTTGCCCTTCTCTTTAGTGCCCTGAGGCTCAATTACTGCCTGAAATCTACTTGAAAAACTTCACACAAAAGGTGTTAGAGATGTGAAATGAAATGTTAGTATCTAATATCACATAGGTCTCACTCGCTTTATTCCTTTTCAAATGTCTATTGTTCCTGCTTTCAGCAAGTTGGCCTTTTGCTCTGCCACCTTGGGTCCCTTGACTAGTTCCCTAATGTCTAAAAGTTACACTTGCAGATCAAGTGGCGATGGATATGTAACTGTCATCACATCCCTTAACATGATTTAAATCATATTTTCATCTGAACATAACCTGTTCTCCTGGGAGTTTGATTAACAGTACAAAGTAGCAAGCCAAAATCAGCATTTATTTAAAAAACAGTCAACGTGAGTTTCATAGGTGCCATGGGTGGGCCATTATCTTTGCTAAACGTGCAGAGACTCTCCATACATCTGATTTGGGCAAAGAAAATTTAAGCCATTCCAATCCTTTTAGGGTTCAAGTGCAGTGGGTGACACAAAGACTATAGTGTGTTGGATGACAAATAACCAAAGAGAAATGAATGACTAATATACCAGATCTGACTTTTTTTTGTTTTTTAAGAAAAGTTGGGAACATGGATTTTCATATGATTTCTCCAAAACTTTAAATGTGACAACTCAGACATAACATTGTATGTCAAAGAAAGACAGGTATGGAAGTCACATGTGACCTCTAGATTGTTAGTTTGCTACCTTTGATTAGGAAAAAATATCTCAGACAAGAATATTCATTTCTGATAGGTATTCAGAGCCACATGTTCTCCGTTACATTTTGGAGCAAAAGTTCTCTCTGTCACTTACTATGTAGGACTGTTCTTCACTCAGTCCGGCAAGTACTAGAGACCAGACATGTGGCAGGCACTGTCAGGAATGTAAAGCATGAGTGACACAAGCCCCATCCATCCTCCAACTGCTCACAAATTAGGAAGCAAGATTAGACAAACTCACTAATGCCTGCAACATGAGGTATGAGCCAAGTGCCAAAACAGTAGGCTGTGCACAGGGAGTGAGCACTGAGAGTTGTGGGTTTCAACAACAATGACTTCAGAGCGTGCACGCCTGAAATGAGCCATGAGGGTCGATGGGGTTTTGACAGATAGGAAGGCTGGAGGAAGGAGAGGCTGGGGCGTGTCTCATAAGCGTGCACAGCCAAGCTTGGAGGGGGCACTAGCTAATTGTGGGAAATCTGTGGAGACAGAGACTGAGCAAAGCAGTGGGCTCCCTATTGTGGAGTGCCTTGGATATGTAGTGGGAGATAAGCTCCTGGTATTCTAAATAATAACAAACGAATGAAGGAGGATGAACTGGGTAGATTTGTGACTTGTTGGTTCTTGTGCACCTGAGCCCATTTGAGCCCATTTACAAAAGACTTTCAGTTCATGAGTGTAACTGCAGTCAGGTCTTTCTTTTTCCATTTTATTTGAAAGTGAAGGAGGGGAGGGGGATTAGGAGGGAGGAAGAGAAACAGGGTGGGGGCGAGGAGAGGGAGTTCTCTGCTATTTGCTGATTATTTCCCTTCAAATGCCTGCGACAGCCAAGGCTTGGCCAAGCTGAAATCAAGAGCCTGGAACTCCATACAGATCTCCCAAATAGGTTGCGGGGGAGCACTTGGATCATCACCCGATGCTTTCCAAGGTGCATATTGGTAGGAAGCTTGATTGAAAGCGGAGTAGCCAGGACTTGAACCAGGCACTCTGAAATAGGATGTGAGTGTTCCAAGGGCTGACTTAGTTGATGTCAAACGCCCATACCTGCAGTAAGCTAATATGTGTGTAGATGAGCCATGTAGTAACAACTCACTCCCACCAGTGATGGAGATTTAGAATATTTTTTACAAAATGTGGCATCTATGGTGCTTAGGGCTATGCTCAGATCACAAGATACTATTTACTTCTATGTTCCTCATGAGCACTCAAGAACTAGACTTTAGCTTTGAATTCTATTAAACCTTCTTAGAGAGCTCCATCCAAATCTTTCTGAGGTTTGCCAGTTGTCTTTTTATGGAAGAGTGTGAGAAGAATGCATTGTGCTCAATCTTATCTCAGTACCTACCTGAAAACCATGTCTACGTAGACATCCCCCACAAAGCAATAAGCCTTCATGAGCAGATCGGAATAACCAAGCCTTAGAGATTCCTATGACTGTAACCTTCTCCCTCCTGAACACTGAAGTCTGGGTTGATGGTTACTGTCTTTGGGACTGCAACGTCGCCTTCATGTATTATCCCCCTCCGGGCAGCTTTCCAAACTTAGTTTAGATAAAATCAAATTAAAAACATGATTCCTCAGTTGTCCTAGCCACTGTAGTACTCAGTTGCCACACGTGGTTAGCAGCTGACTATTGGACTACACATTTCAATCACTGTAGAGCATTCTATCAGACTGCCCTGAAAGTGCTGCTTTGTTCTTTGTTTACCAACTAGGAAGACTCAGTTCTGAAATACGACGATGTGGTTATAGATGTGCACACATTCATGCACAAAGCACACATCGAGCTGAAAAACCTTTGCCATCGGCTCTCATTAGCTGGAATGGGGCAGGAGAACAGAGGAAGAAGGGAATGCTATTCAAAGGTCTGAACTCCAACAAAAAGATATTTGACTCGAAAAATTCATCATAATGGAATGTAAACCAATAAAACTAAGGGAAAAAACAGAAAGGAAAGGAGTGATGCATTATACAATTCTAAAGCATGAATAATAAAGGCATCAATATAAATCACAGGAAATTATTGCAACCTTAGATAAGTATAAGCAAGGGCCATATTTGGAATAGAGTTTCAAATTATATGACATTATACATAATAAAAGGTATTGTGGAATTCTACGAAGAGGTGCCATTGAGAGAAACCAAAAATACCTCCAGCCTGTACACATCTTATTTGCTCATAAAAATCAAGGATATTGAATTTTTGAACTCTACAGCAATGGAGATTTAATGTGCTTACAGTTAAGATGCTCTTGCAATGCAGCAAAACTTGTTAATGTGGGTCTTAGACTGCTTGCAGGGTTATTGCAGACTCCAGACCTCAAACAGAAGAGATCCTAGACGAGTCTATAGAGTCAGTGAAGCAGAGATCTAGTTGGTCTTATTCCCCATGTACCCCCAGAGCTTAGTGCCTCACAGAAGTGTACAGAAAATTGTAAATCAATATTTGTGGAATGAATGAATGAAAGACAACAAATGAGTGAATTAAGATGCTGGGCAGCCCCATCATGGAGTCTTAATGGTTGTGCTGAGACAGAGATTTGTTAGCCTCCTTAGAGTCAAGTGTGGACTCGATTATTTTTTACTTTGAGTTAAAAATATGATTTTTGAAAAGATCATATATCCATTAGATTCTAAACAAAGGTATCAACATTAGCAGTAAGAAAGCTTGGGACCCTTGTATTCCACTTCCCCGGCTTTCATTCTCACTTTTTACTAGCAGTCACTATATTTAGTTTCTTGCACATTCTTCTGGTTTCTTTATGTGTGTCAGAATAAGTATAAATTTATGTTCTTATTTTCCCACCTGCTATATGAAAGGTGGCTTACTTTGCATACTGTTCTGCATTTTGCTGTTTTTTTCATTCACCAATGTATCTTGAGCATCTTTTCACATTGCTCTATTTGTATTATACCATTGTATGGATATATCATAATTTGTTTAGTCTATTTATTTTACTGGATTTAACAATTTAGGCTGTTTCCAATTTTTGGTCTTGCGAGCATTACTGCAATGAATACCTTAAACATATGTACTTTTATTCATTTGCAACTGTATTTGGAACATAAATTTCCAAAAGTGAAATTGCTGGGGTGAAAGATATATGCATTTGTAATTTTGATGGATTTTGCTAAATTGCTCTCCATATGGGGTTATGCTAACATATACTCCCACAAGCAATGTATGGGAGGGCCTGTTTCCTACGCCTTGACAATGGAGTGTATTATCAGAGTTTTGGATTGTCGCCAACCTGATAGAAGAAAAATTGTATCTCAATGTAGTTGTAATTTGCATATCTTTTACTATGCGTGAAGTTGAGTGTCTTTCCAAATGTTTAAGGACCATTTGTATTTCATTTTGTGTAAACTATGTGTTTATATCTTTTGCCTAACTTGTTGGGCTCTTATTCTCAATCTGTAGCAACTTTTAATTGTTTAGGCAGATTAGCCCTTTGTTCATACATAAGTTGCATATACTTTTCCCCCAATTTGTAGTTTTTCCTTTCCTTGATTTTGCTTATGTGTGTGTGTATTTGTCTAATAGAGGATTTAATTTTTTTAAGATTTTATTTATTCATTTACTTGAGAGGTAGAGTTACAGACGGTGAGAGGGAAAGACAGAGAAAAATGTCTTCCTTTCACTGGTTCACTCCCCAAATGGCTGCAAAGGCCGGAGCTGCACTGATCTGAAGCCAGGAGCCAGGTGCTTCTTCCCAGTCTCCCACATGGGTGCAGGAGCCCAGGCTCTTGGGCCATTCTCTGCTGCTTTCCCAGGCCATAGCAAAGAGCTGGATTGGAAGAGGAGCAGCCAGGACTAGAACCAGCACCCATATGGGATGTCGTTGCCGCATCCAGAGGATTAACCTACTGCGCCACGGCACTGGCCCCAAGGATTTAACTTTTATGTATTCAAATTTGTCAGTGTTTCCTGTCATGGCCTCTAAATTTTAAATCAATTTAAAAGAAACCTTTACATTCTAAGGATTAAAAACTTACCAGATTCTTTTAGTACTTTTATGATTTTATTTCAGATGTTCAAAGTTTTGATCCATGTAGAATTTATCATTGTACAGGGTGGAGGTAAAGATCCAAGTTAATTATTTCCAGATGCCTACTTTTTTCTCTCAACCCATTGATCAAAAGCCTTTCCTCCTCTGGCTGGAGGTGCCACATTTAACATATCCCAAGTTCAGAAATGCTGACTGTTGAGTGGAAGATTGACAAATATTTCACTTGTTGGTTGTGTAACTTGTTAGGGCTGCCTTGTGGGCAGCAAAGAACTTCTAAGTCTCCTAGCTTCATCACGGATCTCCTATAGGTCCTAGTACTATCCCAAAAACCATGAATGAGAAATGTAGAGTTTCTTTAAAAATGAACTCATGAGGTTGAAAGTCTTTAATCAGTGCCTCTTGGACTCCAGGTTATGCTAGGAGTGTGTGCTGCATCTTCTTCAATTGGTTACAGGGACAGACATTCCACATGAGAGGTACTATGATTTGATCGTGTCCCCTAAATTTCATGTGTTGGAAACTTAATTCCTGATGGCAATACTGTTGAGTAAGAGGATATTCGTTAAAAGGGCTCTGCCATTCATGAATGGATTAATGCTGCTATTGCAGGAGTGGATTCATTATCAAGAGGGTGGGTTCCTCATAAAATGATGAGCTTCTCTCTCTCTCTCTCTCTCTCTCTCTCTTTCACTCCTGTCCTCTGTCTCCCTCTTATTGTGATGCCTTCTGCCATTTCTGCCATGGGATGACACACCAAGAAGAACCTCACCAGATGCAATCCCTCAATCTTGGACTTCCCAGCTTCCAGAACCATGAACCGTTATAAATTCCCAGTCTTAGGCATTCTATTACAACAGCACAAAATGCACTAAGTAGAAAGAAGAAGTTTTCTTTGATGTGTAACCCTCAGGTGAACAGCTTCATTCAAGTTTTTTCTTTACCTACAAAAGCAGGAGGATGAAGCAGGTGCATCCCAAGGTCTCTTTAAGCACTGACACCCCGTGAATGGGAAGCAGGAGCAGTCTGATGAGTACATTTCAGCTGTGCATCCAGAGGGCTGGACTGTATTCCACACTTGGTCACTGCTCCACTACATAAATTGTGTCCTCCAGTGAGGTCAGTGCCAGAGCTTTGTGTGTAAATCTGAGGCCTAAGACTGACCACTTGTGAAATGGCTAGAGAATGGGATCACAGACATAGAAAGATTTATGATGTAGTAAAGAGATTTGCAAGACTATGAGGGAATGAGAGAAAGCGTGTATGCACTCTTGTAATTTCTAGGCCTGTAATAATCCATCTATCTGCAAACTTTTGAACCTGTCCTATAGCCCTCCTAGGACTTATATACTTTGACATTTTTAAATATAGTGTGAGCTCTTCTAATGTGAAAGCAGAAACTCTTGTTCATTGCAAGGGCAAATTTTAAGATGACATGACCAAAGAAGGTGGGAAGACCAAATGTTGGGAGTAGTTATTTACTCCATCCTGGATAAGGAGCCCCAAGGGTACCATATCAAAAGCTCTGTTTGTGACATTCAAAAAGCCCTAGCCAACTAGCAGCAGGAGGTGTTGGATGGGCTGGCAAACATTCTTTTTTTATAATGTGAATCCTAAAAGCATCACAGATTTAAATCATAGATCAGAATAACATATCTAAAAATGGCTGGAAGGCAAACATATTTGAGTTTAAACAATATGCATTAAAAATACAATAACCATCTTCATGTATTAATCACATCAAATGATTTTGTTTTTCTACAGTATACAGATGTCTTTCGCTGAGCAAAGTAACACATTTCTATTTCAAGGCTATTAACAGTGGAGCAGCTGTACACCACCAGAGAATTTTTAGAAACCATAATGAAATTAAACAGCAGATAGAAAAATGCCTTCTTTAGAGCTATGATGGTTGGTGGCATGATCACATTAAATGTATTTTTAAAGTACACGATGTAGTTCCATATCATGATACTATGTCAGTGTATCGTAACTAATTAGAACAGAGCCATGAGGTTTAAAAAAATCCCCACGTCAAAAAAGGAAAGTGACTTTTCTGGGAAGGATCAAGACAACTTCGTACCCATTGAGTCTGACTCTCGCATGTGTGCAAGGTGTTCTGCGGGTAAAGCAGCGATTGATGCTTGAAAGTGCTCTAGGAAGGTTCTAACGGTAGCATCAGTCAGCACTTGCTGAATAGCCATTGTGCATCAAACGCCATTCAGCATTCAACACCGGAAATAAAATATTTATGTATTACTCATTATTTCCAGTAAGAAGGATAGAATGTTTATTGTTGTGTTTTGACAAAATATTTTTGAAACTGTGATATCTACATCAAAAAATGATATAGATTCATCAGTTCCATAGTTTCTACTGCTTTATTTCAGCTTTGCTGATGTATAATTGAGAAAATTGTATACATTGTATATATGTAAGGTATCCAACATGACGATTTAATATGCATTTATGAAATGATTACTGCAATATATCTGTTTCCTACCACAGTTACCATTTTTTGTATGTGTGGTGAGAACACTTATAGTTTCCTCTCAGGAAATTCCATATTATTAGTTATAGTCATGATGCTTTACATTAGAGCCCCAGAACTTGCTCATCCTGTAACTGAAAGTTTGTTCCCTCTGACCATGTCCCCCGCTTCCCAACCCGTGAAAACTACCATCTACTTTGTTACCTTAATGTGCTGTACAGTGTGATTTAATGCTATAACTAGTACTCAAACAGTATTTTTCACTTTGTGTTTTTATGTGGGTGCAAACTGTTGAAATCTTTACTTAATATATGCTAAATTGATCTTCTGTATATAAAGAGAATTGAAAATGAATCTTGATGTGAATGGAAGGGGGGAGGGAGAGGGGAAGGGGAGGGTTGTGGGTGGGAGGGAAGGTATGGGGGGAGCCATTGTAATCCATAAGCTGTACTTTGGAAATTTATATTCATTAAATAAAAGTTAAAAAAAAGTCAACTCAGGTGCTTTGCCCATTTTAAAGTAGAGTATTTGTTTTTATTTTGTTATTGTGTTCTACAAGTTCCTTATATAGGCTGGATATTAACCCTTTATCAGATATATAGTTTGCAAATATTTTCTCCCATTGCCATATTTTCTTCTAGAAGTTTTATGTTTCTAGACCTTACATTTAAATCATTAATCCAATTCAAGTTGAATTTTGTGAGTTGTATAAGATAGGGATCCAATTTCATGTGATTTTCAGTTTTTTGCCAATGCAATTTACTTGAGATTATCCTTTTCCTATTGTATAATCTCTTCCTGGTTTCTGTATCAGTTTTATGTCAGAACCAAGCCCTTTTGATACTATAGCTTTGTAATATAGTTTGAAATCGGGAAGTGTGATGCTTCCAGATTTGTTCTTTTTCAAGATTGTTCTAGTTGAGTCCTTTTGCTATTCTATATAAATTTTAGGGTTGTATCTGCTATTTTTTTGAAAAATACCTTTGGAATTTTGTTAGGGTTTGCAGTGAATTTATAGATTTCCTTAAGTAGTGCAGGTATTTTGCCAATATAAATTCTTCCAATCCATAATAGAGATATATTTCCATTGATTTGCGTCTTCTCCACTTTCTCATCAGGGTCTTATAGTTTTCTTTATATAGATCTTTCAGGTTCTTGGTTAAATTTGTAAGTCTTTTATCTGTTGATGCTATGATAAATAGGATGGTTTTGTTTCTTTTTCAGATAGTTTATTGTATAGAAATGGAATTTATATTTATATCTTGATTTTTGTATCCTGCAACTTCACTGAATTTTTTTGTTAATTCTGCCAGTTTTTTAAAGAAAGATTTATATATTTACTTGAAAGTCAGAGTTACAGAGGAGGGAGACACACACACACACACACAGAGAGAGAGAGAGAGAGAGAGAGAGAGATCTTCTCTCTGCTGGTCACTCCCCAGATGGCCACAGTGGCCAGTGCTGGGCCAGGAGCTTCTTCCATGTCTCCTACATGAGTGGCCAGGACACAAACCAGTGGCCATATGGGATGCAACTGTTGCAGGCAGTGGCTTTACCTGCTACAACACAGTGCAGGTCCCTCTCATAATTTTTACAAAATTTGCAGAGGTGCAGACCCACTGGCTGGGCTCTCTGACTGAGCAGCTCTGCAAGCTAGCGTGCAATGCCACCACCCCAGGATCCATGTCCTCACCAACAGCCTCACTCTCCATCGGCATTCCTAGCTGACCTCAGTGGTCTAGCCTTGCCACTTCTCCCAGTGTTCCCTGTAAGGTGAGACCAAATATGTCCTCCAGAAAATGCCTCTAAATGCTAGGGCTGCTGAACATCTGCCTTGAGTTGTCTTCTTCCCACTGGAGAAACCAGAGACCCAAAGGCATACTACTGGTGTGGTGCTGATCTGGCCTCTAAGGGGACCATGTGGTCAAGTGAACCCACTGCTCCGCTCTAATCTTTCTCACGTGGTTTTTCTTGGTTTTGTGCTCCAAGAGTGCTTCAGCCTTATCTCCAGTTTCTGGGATTTCCACAAAGGCAGCTTTGTCTGTGGAGAGTTGCTAGTCAATATTTCTGGAAGGGGCCTAGGGCTGGGGAACTCCTACTTGGTCACCTTGCTCCTACTATTTCTTAAAAGCAAATGTTGGTGACTTTTCTGTTAGAAAATATCACTTTGATCATAAAAACAATTTCTTATCTATGATATGCTAACAATTATAACTTTAGAAAAGTAAGGCCATGAGTAGACTATCAGATATTGTAAGTGGACTACAAAAGTCGAAAGACAAAGGAATGAATAAAAACAAACCAATGATGTTAGTGGCTGTAAGACTGTCATTTTTGTTGTACTGGAGAAATATTTGTAATTCTCTTCTTATATCATGTTCCATCATTTTGTTTTTACAAAGTACAACTCAAACCTTGTCAAAGCTTATACCATGGCATAGAATAATTGGTTTTATTGAACTACTTATGAAAGTTGAACTGCTGGCAGGAGTTTTATTTTAGAGAAATAGTCTTCAATTTCATGCACTTGAACATCATGTTAAAATGAATCACCCAATTTATCTCTTTTTTTCAACTTACCCCTTTTGACCTTATAACGTATTTTGAATATTCACTAAAATATTTGATTGGAATTGGAAACACTTATTTTATATGAAGCAAAAATAAGGCACATGTAATGAAGTTGTGTGAAAAGGCCATTATTGGTGAGTTCCCATGTATTTGTAAAGTTTTGGTTGGTGAACCATCCCACATAGTTGACATGAACCACAGAAGTCAGCTGATAGTCTCTTTTCATATCAAGGATAGAAAAAAATTCATTAATATATTATTTTTATGCTTTTTAAATAAAAAGATTTATTTATTTGAAAAGCAGAGTTATAGAGAGAGGAGGGGAGACAGAGAGAATGAGATCTTTAATCTGCTGGTTCACTCCCCACATTGCTGGAACTGGATCAGCTTGATGCCAGGAGCCAGGAACGTCATCCAGGTCTACTGTATGTCTACTGTAGGGGTGACAGGATCCTGAACATTTGGGCCATCACCATTGCCTCCCAGATTCTGCATTAGCAGGAGGCTGGAGTGAGGAACTGCAATCTCAAAGGTATTCTGTTGTGGGCTGAGGACATTTTCACCAGGAGGTTGAATGCCAGCTCCCATGCCACTTCTTTACCTAGGAGATACTGGTATTGAGGACATGGCCACTAGGAAATAACATTAGCTCTGCTGTTGCAAACTCAGTTCTCTAAGGAACTCAAAATAGGACAACCCATTTCAATAAATTCCAAATTTCCAAAAATATTCTTATTTTCCCAGAAACAGCTTTGTAAATTTAAATAGAAGCTCAGGTTCTTGTCTTCTTTTCCTGCTTAATTCCAGAAAACTTCTAAGTAAGGAAAGCAAGGGAGGCCTCCAATTATCTCCAGTAGACTCGGGGAGACTCGGAAGGGCAGAATGCAATTTGTTCTACAGCAAAGCACCTCTAACACATGGTCCCGAAAAGGACTTTGATCACGTGCCTTCAATTCTTCTTGTCTATCAGAAATATTCTGTCTTCCTTTTTTCCTGCAGAGTCAACACACAATATTAACAGCCTGTCTGCAGTATCTAATTAACAAACTGACTGCGGAAGATCACTTACAACATAAAATATTAAATCATCCTAAAAACTAATATTCTCCACACCTCATAAATTAAAATAAGCAAGAAGCCGAAATGAAATAAAACCCTGATGCATATCATTCTGGGCCTTTGTCCCCCAAAAGAGGCCCTGCTTCTTGGAGCATTTAACCATTTCAAGGAAGAAGAAATATGGACATGTACTCCCCCCACCGCCCGTCGCTCACGCACACACGCACACGTACGCATTCACATATATCAAGCAATTTCAAAACGCTTTCTACCCCCAGCTGATACTTAATCATAGTAACTCTAACTTGAGACCTCATTCTGTACTGCTCTTGATCTTGTGCTTCACAAATCATTTCAAGTTCAGATATGGAGCTCATCAGTTATGTGTCTTTTCATTATAATTGCAGCTCAGTTCTGTTCCCATTGGCTCAACGGTCATCATTTATCCGCTTTGTATATTTAGGGCATTATTTAACAGAAGCAGCAATCTGTTTGAAGAAGGCAAGGGCCGTTTGATATTAACATAGAGAATGATTAATCAAAGAGTACTTCGTCCTGAAGCATCAACGGAGCCGAGGTCATTAGCAGGGCAAAAGGGATGCAAGCTTTGACTAAGAACATGTGATGGGCCCATACTTTGAGGATTTGAGAAATAAATAAATAGGAAGCTTATAGTTCTTTTCCAGAGCTTTTACCTTAAAAGAGCATTGCATTAAGAGATCTGAAGAGATATTACATTATTTCTAGAGCTAGAAATCATTTCCTTTGTAGTAGACCATGAAACAATGTGCATCCAGGTAATAGCTGGACCCAGAAGTGTCTCTAACAATTATTTCTTAATACTGGAGTGTTTAGATTATCTCATATTTTAAATGGAAAATATCAACAGATGCAGAATGAGGCATTGGATATGAGACAGAGCTGGGCTAATTAAAACTGTTACCCTAGTGAGATTTCTCTGGCACTCCAAGGTAAAGCTTCCTCTGCCAACGAGACAGAGGTTTAATGTGATTAGCCAGACATCATTCCAAATTAGTTCAGTTCTCTACATTGTTTTGGCAGTCACATCCACTGAGAATTTACCCATCACATGATCGAGAAAGAGGGACCAAATGCCCCAAGAACAATAAGAAAAGTAATTTCTTAAATTTGGGTTTTCCCCCAAAGTGTATACTGAGTCAAGGTATATTAGTTTTCTACTGCTGCTCTGACAAAGTACTACAAACTTAGTGGGTTAAAACAGCATGAACTTATCATCTCATAGTCCTGTAGATCAGAAATCCTCCATGGATCCTAGTGGGTGGGGCTGGTGTTGTGGCACAGCTGATTAAGCTGCCACCTGTGATGCTGGTATCCCATATCCCATATGGGTGCCAGTTCCTGTCCTGGCTGCTCCACTTCTGATCCAGCTCCATGCTGATGCATCTGGAAAATCAGCGGAAGATGGCCCAAGTGCTTGGGCCCCTGCACCCATGTGGGAGATCTCGATGAAGCTCCTGCCTCCTGCCTCCTGCCTCCTGGCTTTGGCCTACCCCAGCCCTGGCTGCTGCAGCCATTTGCAGAGTGAACCAGTGAATGGGACATCTCTCTGTCTTTCTGTCTCTCTCTCCTACCCCGTAACTCTGCCTTTCAAATAAATAAATCTTAAAAAAGATAAGGTGTCATCAGGGTGCATTCTTTTCTGGAGACTTCAGAGAGAGTACATTTCTTTGCCTTTTCCTGCTTTGTAGAGGCCGCTCATTTTCCTTGGCTCATAACCTCCTTTCTCTGTCTTCAAACTCACCAGACCAAGTAAGCCCTTTATCATAGTGCCATCTCTCTGGTTATCTCCTCCAATTCTCTATTTTTTTTTTTTTTTTTTTTTTTTGGCCAGGCAGAGTTAGACAGCGAGAGAGACAGAGAGAGAGTTATAGACCGTGAGAGAGAGAGAGAGAAAGGTCTTCCTTTTCCGCTGGTTCACCCCACAGTGGCTGCTATGGCCGGCGCCCTGCCCTGATCCGAAACCAGGAGCCACGTGCTTCCTCCTGGTCTCCCATGTGGGTGCAGGGCCCAAGCACTTGGGCCATCCTCCACTGCCTTTCCGGGCCACAACAGAGAGCTGAACTGGAAGAGGAGCAACCAGGACTCGAACCTGGGGTACCAGCACCGCAGGCGGAGGATTAGCCTAGTGAGCCATGGCGCCGGCCCCAATTCCCTATTCTACTTTTATGCACCCTTGTGGTTACATTGGTATCGCACTATTATCCAGGAAATTATCCCTATTTTGAGGTCAGTTGGTTAGCAATCTTATTTCCTCATGCGCATATGCAATCTTACTTCACCCTTGTTACATAACCTAGCACAGTCACAGGTTTCCAAAGTTAGGCTGCAAACTTTATCTTCACATTGCACAAAGATTGGGTGTAAGTACTTCACTTGGGGAGTGATCATAGGGAGCACTAGGAAGGAGCTAGGAGTGAGATAGGGAATGGGGGAAAAAGCAAGAAAGGGATGTGTTAATGAGCAAGTTACTGTTGTGGGCAGTTGAGTGGGGCTCAGTCTATGGGGACTATTGAAAAAGCAGCTGGAACACATCTCAGAATTACGCCACTGAATGGTGAGAAAGCTGGGGTATTTATCCACCTAATTCCTTTGTTTATTGCTTGAGGGTTGCTCCAGGGGTACAAATTCTCATGACACGTGATGTAGTTTATATTGTTTTCCTAGTACAGCATCCAGATATTAAAGCCCATTAGATAGTCACGTCATGTTTGTCACTGCCTATTCCTGAACAAATGAGTGTGGACTGAGGGATAAACAGCCCTGATTGGCTAGGCTGAAACTTATCCCATCACAGTCTCTCCAGAGTTACACGGGTTGGGAGAAGAGATGTTCTCTACTGGAAAAAAAAAGGGGATATTGTGCAGACAGAACAATCAATAGTTTCTGGAAGAATGAAAAGAATCCACAGAGGGCTCAGAGAGGCCAGGATCAAAGAACAAGCCTCAGGGTGTACAGCTGCAGTAAGACCCTCCAGTGTCTCGAGGTCACAGTTCATCTCTACCCGTCTGCAGAGACAAGGAACGTGGCTCTGGGAGGAAAGCAAGCAACGCAGGTCTCAGACATGATCACAGCTCTAGGCTGAGAGTCCCCAGAGTTCTCACCATTCAGAGCCACGTTGGCCCTTCGCTGATGTCCTGCTTGAAGCTTGGGTTCTAGGAATTCCAGCGGTTTCCCCAAAAGGTGATGATGGTATAGAAGCGCCAGAGTTCAGAAAAGCAAGGAAACATGAGTCCTGGGAAAGAGAAAGGAGAAACACAAGTACAAGTCACATTATAACATGGATAGATAAACGGAAAATAGAGAAAAATTAATGATGGAAATTTAGGGCAAGGTGGGGTAGGAACTTTTTTTAAAAGATGTATTTATTTACTTATTTGAAAGTCAGAATTACAGAGAAAGAAGGAGAGGGAGGAAAGAATGAGAGAGAGAGAAAGAGGGAGAGAGAAAGGGTGGGGGGGGGAGAGACTCTTCCATCTTCTGGTTCACTCCTCAAATGGCCACAACGCCAGGACTGGGCCAGTCTGAAGTCAAGATCCAGGAACTTCTTCCAGGTCTCCCACATGGTTGCAGGGGACCATGCATTTTGGCTATCTTCCACTGGTTTCCCAGGTACATTAGCAGGGAACTGGATCAGAAGTGGAGCAGCCAGTACTGGAACCAGTGCCAATATGGGATGCTGGCACCTCAGACTGTGCCTTAAGCTGCTACGCCATAGCGCCAGCCCCAAAACTTTTTTTTTTTAAAAGTAGGAATGGATTATAAAATTGTATGACATGGAATAATTGCATCACTTAGGATGAGGCAGCCATTTGAGGAAGTGGGTGCTTATTTGCTAATGTCCATTCATCCATCCAGCCATTCACCCACCCACATATCCATCCAACCATCCATCCATCAGATGTGTTCAATCTGGCACTTCTTGGATGGGGAATTTTCTCAAAATGGCGATGCATCTAAAAGAAACTCACATTTGACTCCTCAGTGCTTTGAGAAAAAATGTCTTTAATTTTTGAAAAGTGTTTCGAAGAAGTGGCAAAGGTGGGAATTTTAGGATATAAAGCACAAGAAAGATTCCTAAAACCCTTCTTTGTCCATGTCTCTCCCTGAAGTTCCACACCTTGCCTCAGTCTCTGGTTTTCCACCACCATACCCGTGTTGCACCCTCATCCCCAACTTCCGGTCTCTCCTGGCCCACTGTCTGGATCATCCTCCCCTCCCCCCACTTTTCAGACTTCCTCCCCCCTTTTCCTCCCAGTGTAGCTCCTTGCCCTTTATCTGCTCAGCAGAGCCAAGCAGCTGCAGACAGTGTCCTCCCTGTAAGGGACAGGGGAGGCTCTGAATACTCACATTATCATGCTCTTGGCTCTGCCTCCGATGCGTCATTTCATGGAATCCCAACAATAGATTACCATCATCCACTGATGGGACAACTGGGGTTTAACCTGAGGTCTGACTGATTCCAAAGTCGCTGCTCTTAACTAATACACTACAGTATACATCAGTGGCTCGCAGACTTTGGCTTGAATTAAAAGTCACTTGAGGATATTTGTTAAATATGAGGATGCCAAGGTCCTGTCCCTAGAGGCTCTGATTTAATTGTTTTTCAATGGGAGCTCAGGTATCTGTGTGTTTAACCAGCACTCAGGTGACTCTATGCAGGTGAGTCTAATGCAGGTCAGCCCCAGAACACACTAGAAGAAACACAGCTAATAAATCCTTCCCTGGCAGGGTCGTCTGGAACTGAATTAAGATTGAACCATCATGTACACCCACAAGTTAGCATTTTTTAAAATACAGCATATGCTACTTCCCACAGATGCATGGAATTCACATGTTTGAATTCTACATTACCATTTGTGGAATCTACTGTTTTGCATACACTGCACTGGTAAGCATTATATTATTATCTAAATTTTTTACAGGATGAGAAAGCAACTCGGTTTCATTGCTGTGATTCAGAAATAATACCAACTCACATTCCGTGGTGTTTCAGGTTTAAAAACTGTTATAAAAAATTTGTGATCTCTGACAATGACTTTAATTAAGAAGAGTACTTTTTCTCTAGCAGAAATTTTGGGGCCAAAAGAATCAAGTTCGGCTAAATTACAATTTTGAGATGTTAATAACTCCAAAGGATTTTTTGCTTCTAGGTTGGTATTCATTCATCGGTGAAGTGGTCTAGGTCGCCCTGGCTCGGAGGCACGGAGTGATGGTCACGGTGGGTTCTTGGAGCTGAAGAACCCTGGCAAGGCTGGCAGTGAAGGCTGTGGTGGGATGAGGGTCACTACAGGAACACTCCCCACTATGCAGTCTCGCTCAGGATTTCTTGGGCCTTTGTTGGAATACGAGCAGAATTGCTCCCAGGGTCACTTTCCTTTCACCTGTGAGCAGACTTGGTAGGTTCTCAGGCTCTCTTTGGTTTTTCTCCAACTATCAATGAGCCTTCCCTCCTCCCCACAAAGGCAGCAGTTATGGAGAGCTTTGCGTGGACACTTTGGAGCCAAACATTTAGGATTGAATTCCAGCTCTGCCACCTACCAACTGGGGGAACCTGGGCAAACTCCAGTTGCTCTGTGAAATGGAGATGATAACATTTAGGATTTCTGTCAAAAACTGGATACAGTCATGTGCTTCGTTTCAACAATTCAGTCAATGACAGACCATGTGTATGAAGGTGGTCCTATAAGCTTATACTGGATCTGAAGCATTCCTGTCAGCTAGTGATGGCCTACCTGTTGTAAAGTCAAGTGCAACACACACTTGTGTTTGTGGTGATGTGGGTGTAGGCAAATCTACTCATTCCCAGTTGTTTAACAGTGTAGCACATACGCGGCTGGTTTTGTGGTGTGGTTGAGTAAACACACCACCTGTGACTCCAGCATCACACCAGGATGCTGGTTTGGGTCCCTGCTGGTCCGTTTTTGATCCAGCTCCCTGCTAATGTGCCTGGGAAAGACAATCAAAAAATGCCACCCACGTGGGAGACCTGAATGATGCTTTTGGCTCTTAGCTACAACCCAGCTCAGCCCTGGATTTTGTGGTCATTTGGAGAATGAACCAATAGATGGAAGATCTCTCTCTCTTTCTCTCTCCCTCTCCCTTTCTGTAACTTTAACTTTCAAATAAATAAATAACTTTTTAAAAAATAAAATTATATATAGTACATAATACCTGATAATGATAAGTGACTATGTTATTAGTCTATGTATTTACTCTACTTCTTATTACTATTCTAAAATGTCTACCTTCTATTTATAAAAACAAAAGCCCACTGTAAAACAAAAGAATACCAGCAGAGCCTCAGTCCACACAAGAGAGCCCCCCAGGGAGTAACTGAGTTACACCATCTAAGTTCAGGTGAATACATGATGCCATGATGGTTCACACATGATGAAATTGCCTAACAACACATTTCTCAAAACATATTCCCATTATGAAGCAACACACACCTGCACATGAAAAGTCCTCAGTAATGTGTCCAAAATACAAACAGTTCCATGAATATTAGCTATAATGAGATTAATCTGTAACTTAAGCTAAAGCTTTCTGTATGCCATCAAATGCCACACACTGCAGTTTTTATGCAACACCTAAGTGTGGAGTACCAAGCCTGGCTAGATCCTGTGGCCCAACAACGAGGTAGTCAGACATAGGCCTGCTGTGGCAAACTTATATTATAGGGAAGAGAATAAATGTTCATGAAATATTGAGCACATTTTGATAATAATCTCCTCAATTGATAAGGAAACAGAAGCTCAAAGAAATTAGAGAACTGTGCAACAATTTAACAGCTATATGCAGCAAATTGGAGACTGGAAAACCATCCTGAGTTCCACTCAAATCCACGTTCTATCCATGACTGTGTGGCTTCAAGGATAGAGGGTTTACTTCTGCATCTTTAAAACCAAGTTCTCCATGGCTCCCACCCCAAAGAGCCTGACTGCACTCCTCGCACCTGCGTGCAAGCACTTTCCAACAGGCTGGAGCCTGGGATGATTAGGATTTACTTTATGTTTTGGAAGCACAGAGATAGCGAGAAACTTTTTTTTTCTTATGACATTAAAACATACATCAGGTGTGTTTAGTTACATCTTAGGAAACAATAAAGAATTACAAGTGAAAGTGCTTGATCCTGCAGAGTAGTCATTCACGAGGAGGGTACCATATTATGCAAACAGACCTGAACACCATTCAAAAAATAGGGAGAAATAAGCTTTGACAAAAAACCTGCATCATTGCCACACCATAAAAGAAAGTATCCTTGCTTTTCAACTTTCTAAATTTAAGCCCTGTGTTGTGTCTGTGAAGATGCACAGCCTTCTTCCCCAGCCAGCCTTGCTGAGCAAGCTGAGGATTGCTTCTCTATTCGCTCCTCATTACCTTCCAACAACATGGAGACCAAGAGTAAAACAGTGGACGGGGGGCGTGGAGAGAGGGTAGGAAGGCAGAGAAGAGTGGAATCCAGGGGAAGAGCTAACTGGACGCACAGGTTGGGCTCGCAACACTGCCACTCACACCGTCTCCAAAGCTATTTGTTTTGTATTGTTTTCTAGACAAATAATTTAGCAAGGAGGATTCAGATACTCGTATAATAGTCAAATCTGGGGATTTATTTTATTTACTTGAAAGGCAGAGTTAGAGAGGAGGCTGGGAGGGAGGGAGAGAGAGAGAGATCTTCCATCTGCTGGTTCATTCTCCAAAAGGCAACAATGGCTGGGACTGTGCCAGGCTGAAGCCAACAGCCAGGACTCCCATATGGGTGCAGGGGCCCAAGCATTTGGGCCATCCTCCATTACTTTCCCAAGGACGTTTACAGGGAGCTGGATTGGAAGTGGATCAGCCAAGACTCGAATCAGCACCCCTATGGAATGCTGGCATTGAAGGTGGTGACTTTACCTGCTATGCCACAACACTGGCCCCAAGGGTCATTTTTAAAATGCTAATAACAAATCAATAGCTTTTGTTTGAAAAATTGGTTAAGGTCAGCTGGGTCATTGGCAGATGGATTTTTTTTTTTTTTTTTTGACAGGCAGAGTGGACAGTGAGAGAGAAAGACAGAGAGAAAGGTCTTCCTTTGCCGTTGGTTCACCCTCCAAAGGCCGCTGCGGCCGGTACACCGCGCTGATCCGAAGGCAGGAGCCAGGTTCTTCTCCTGGTCTCCCATGGGGTGCAGGGCCCAAGCACGTAGGCCATCCTCCACTGCACTCCCTGGCCACAGCAGAGAGCTGGCCTGGAAGAGGGGCAACCGGGACAGAATCCGGCGCCCCAACCAGGACTAGAACCTGGTGTGCCGGCCACGCAAGGCGGAGGATTAGCCTAGTGAGCCGCGGCGCCGGCCTGGGTTGGTTTATTCTTTCAAGCTATCATGGCAGAGTCAATGAACTTCACGTCCACCCAAAGGGTCACTCAGGGCTTTAACCTGCCAGAGGCCTAACAAACAACAGCCACCTAAAATCATTTAGTTTTACATGTGGAGCTCTTTCTGTTTAAACAATGAATTCATCTGGCATTGCCGTTCGGTGCTGATAAAGACCCTTTCTCGACTCTGCCCAGTATCCATCAAGTTTCCACAGTAAGTCACAATCAACAGGACACACTTTGAAGAGGCTGTTCGTTCTGCACAGATCTTGCACAATTTTGATTACTGCAATTGTCCTTCTATAAAGAAATCTCATTTGACATCTAAATAGGGATCATACATTTTAAGTTGATTTTTTAAAAGATTGATTTGTTTGAAAGACAGTTACAGAGAGAAAGAGAGGGAGAGAGAGATCTTCCCCCTGCTGGTTCACGCTCCATATGATCACAATGGCCAGGGCTGGGCCATGCTGAAGCCAGGGGCCAGGAGTTTCTGCCCAGTCTGCCACATGAGTGGCAGGGTCCCGAGCCCTTGGGCCATCTTCTGCTGCTTTCCCAGGGACATTAACAGGGAGCTGGATTGGAAGTGCAGCAGCTGGGACTCAAGCTGGTGCCAGTTCGGGATACTGGTGTCACAGGTGGTGGCTTTAGCTGCTCTGCCACAATGTTGGCCCCACATTTCTTTTTAAAAGATGTATGTATTTATTTGAAAGCAGAGTTACGGGGGGGGGGGGGGAGAGAAAAGGGTCTTTCATCTGCTGCACTCTCCAAATGGTCGCAATGGCTGGAGCTGGGCCAATCTAAAGCCAGGAGCCAGGAGCTTCTTCTGGGTCTCCCACATGGATGCAGGGGCCCAAGGACTTGGGCCATCTTCCACTGCTTCCCCAGGCCATAACAGAGAGCTGGATCAGAAGTGGAGCAGCCGGGACTCGAACTGGTGCCCACTTGGGATGCCAGCACTGCAGGCAGAGGCTTTACTTGCTATACCACAGCACCAGCCCCTGGCCCCACATTTTAAGTTTTATCAGAATTTCTTATCTAAGTTTCTGCTCTTGTTGGGATCCCAGGAGCCCTCATTGCAGCTGGTTTGCAGTTTTCCATTGATTGCCTTTTCTTAAAGAATCTGTTCTCAACTCAAGCCTGTGGACTACCCCGAGGTCGCTGTGGGAACATCTGAAAGTGTGGGTGCACCCAGGCATGCAGTTTTAGAAGCGAGTTCAGTAACTTCATCAGATTCTTAAAGAGATCTAGGAACAAAAGCAGGTTCAGGAACATGAGTTCCCCAATTTAAAATTCCTCTCTCTCACCTATAAGCCTGTCCACTGGGCTGATCTTTAACTGCTTCATTTCCTGGCAACACCACTGGCTCTAATGGGTTAATTCAGGTTTTTTTCCTTCTAGATTTCTGATCACCACCACTGGAAAACTGATATTATTTGCTGAAAGACCTGCACACTCTTGCAAGCTTGGGAAAGCTACAAAATAATGTACATGAATCTTGGGTTCTTTTCCCATTTCTGACTTGGGTGCCGATGCTGTCTATTTTTTTTAAAAAATCAAGATCAAAACCGCATGGTTGGGTTTACTCTGACCACAGCACTTGGTACAAACCCATGTTGAGGTCACACGCCTTCCTCAACGCATGTGTTACCTTTATCAACCATAAGAAGGCATCGAGGTCTCCCTGTCTTTCCTGAAAACCAGGAGGGGCCTCACTTTGCCCGTAATCCCCGGAAAGCCCAAATTTCCATTCATAGACAGGGTGTGGGGGTGAGGCGAGCCCCCCTGAGAATTTCCCCAGTCTTCCTCCAGGTGTCAGTACAGGCCTACACATCTTCTCTTCCCCCAGCCCCCTCCTTGTCCATTCATAAAGTGGAGGGTGATTTGTGATCCGCCTCGCTGTGATTGTAGGGAAACAGCCATCTTGGCTTGTCTCTGTACTAGATTTGTTTTTCTAATTTCTTTTTACTTGAAGGTTTACCAGCTGCTTTATTACCAGCGCGAGGCTTCCTTGCAGTCTCTTTTCTTCTTCCTCTCCCCCTCTGCTCCCCTCCTTTTTGTTCCTAGAGACAATCAGTGTCTCTGGTCCCAGCTGCCACTGCTGATTTTTCATTACAGTTTAATTTAAAACTGGGATTGGAATGGAAATGTCTTTTTGCCATTTGGGGTTTGCGAGGCCTGTGGTTTTATTGCCAAAGGCACAAATGTTAGTTACTACTGTTTTCCCAGAGTTTGCTAGGGAGGCTGTGGCGGGGTGGGGGGTGGGAGAGAAGATAGACTGACCTAGCCCAAGTGGGAGCGCAAGTGGTGGTGGTGGTGGCGGCGGCGGGGTGGGGGGGTCCCTCTCTGCAGACAACACTGTTTTGCACGTTGTTGTTTTGAGAATATGAGTTGGGTCAGGAGGTGGAGTAAACAATGCAGCGTCTCCCCAAATGCATGTTTATGAAGGTTAAATATCTGCCCCCTCTGGGAATGAGGGGCCTGAGGGGGGCGCCGCGCCACAGATACAACTGGGAACGGCCGCTGCAGAGAATGATGGTTTTCTCCTTAGTGCTGGGAGCGTACCCAGCTCTTGACAGCAGCCTGCAATGGGAAGCCCAGACTTCTCAGGGCACGGGCTGTTTCTGCATTTGCTTACTTCCGCCTGCAAGGGGACATTGGCCATCCTCTTCTGAGACGCTGCTACTCTGTCTCCTTAAATAGCCCTGGGCTCACATCCTGGGGTTTGTTGATGGTCCTCCCTCCAGTCATGAAACCCAGTCCAGCTACACAACAAAGGTCTCCTAAAATCTCTTAGTAGGTTCTTAGTGACATATTGCTTTGGTAAGACGAAAAGCCAACATTCTCCTAAAATGATGCTTTTACCTGAGTGTAAAATTAAGAAGAAAGGGCATTCTTATTAGAATGTGATCATGCAGGAACAGGAGGAGGAGGAGAGAGGCCGAAGAATTTGCACACCTTAATTTAAATATTTAGCGCTGACATTGGAAGCAGTTGTTCCCCGGTTGTGGGCAATCTACGGAAGCCAGACTGTCTTATCTGTCACGCTAGAAACAATTACTGTCTCCCCTCCCAGCAAGAATCCGGCTCTTCATGGACACACCAGTTTCAGATGTCAGGCTGAATGCTCCATTATCTCCACAGATCACGCTGACTCTCGGCACGCTGAGCGTTTCCAACGGGCCTCCGGCAGCTCTGGGATTGGTACACCTGTCTGGGGTAGGCACATCTCACTGTCACGGAGCAGCTCCAGGACTCCGGGTGCTTGGTGGGGTGCTGCAGGCCTCTGCTGCCCCCAGGCACGTTTTGTGAGCTCTTGGTTTATGGGAACATTTTGTCCCAAAGCTTTCTTCTTTTTTCTTCCTTTTTTTTTTTTTGTGTGTCTTGACATTTCAGCCAGTTTCCCTCTCCCTCCTCCTTGACCCTCCTCTGCTCCTCCGCCATTTGTCTGGTGTGTTCCACTTCCCTGCAGGAGGGAGGAGGGAAGGGGCCACGGAGCCGGGCAGTCCTCCCACAGCACATACACATGTCCAAGTCTGTTGTGGTTTTCGCTGCAATTCGCAGGGACGTTTTGGTGGCTGGAATTTGTTCACAGAAGCCATTCCAGCAGCTACAGTAGAGCCATTCCTCATTTCTGTCATTCAGCGTGTGTGACACACGAAAACAATAACAATGGAAACCACGGCCCCTCCCAGCCCACCCCCCCCTCACCCCCCCAAGCTGGCCTGCCTCCACTCCAACAACAACGAGAACCACAAGGCCAGCGACAAGGAGCCTTGCCCCAACACTGTGCCTGATGGGGTGAGCTCAAACGTGTATCCACAGCCCCTGCCCCGGGCCAGGCACCCTGTGTGTCCCCGAGCTGGCCAGTGTGGCACTGAGATACGTGCAGAGGAAATGCCCTCCCAACTCCTCCGTGAGGTTTGCAACTTTAAGGAGCTGAGCGATTTGAAGGAACGGGTAATTTTTTCATGTATGCAATTTTTCCTGGATGAAGAAAATTCCACGGCTCTCCCCTTTGCTTGATCAGCCTTCCTCGACAGGATAGATTGAATACCAAGCAGTAGGCTGGAAGGGCTGCTCAACGGATGCTGGGAGGCAGAGTCTACGTCTTTAAATCCTTTCTCTTCTGCTCCAGGGTCCCACATCGTGCGGTCAGCTCCTTGCAAAGCAAATATTACGACCAGATTTTCTTTCCATGTTTACCAAGATAAATGCAGGGACGATGAAGTGAGCGTTGGTTGTCCTGTTTGACAGGAAAATGGATGTTTCATCTTGTTGTGTGCTACAGGAATCTCTTGGAAAAATCTCATAAACCACAGTGAGTGGCCACATATGGGAGCCATTAACTCCTCATTTCTGCTTGTTCTTAGCAAATTTTTGTCTGGTGACAACATACGAACTTTGGGGTGTTTTTGTTTTTCCTCACACCACAGAGAACTCTGTTGACTAGCTTTAGTTTCGAGAAAATATTTAGCCAAAAGCTGGCTGTGGCTGGGGGGAAAACTCATTGCAAGTAAAACCTGGTTGGATATTTGGTCCGTGAGGACACAGAGGGACAGTGTTTTTCCTCGGATGTTGGGGACATTCCAGGGCTGGCAATGTTTTGAGAGGATTTCTCCTGCCTTGATGGCATTGAAGGACCCTACGCTTCCTTCCTGTCTCCATGTAGCTCATGGTGTAACTTTGGGACGGAGGACTGACCTCTCTTTGTGTCTACATTTTTGCTTCAAAAATTTAGCACAAATAGCAATCGCTGTCATGCACGATGTGCCAAAATCCTCAGATTGAAAGTTATTAAATAATTACACTGTACCGATATTCGGAATGAAAGTTATTCATGTATGACAGAAAAAATAATAATAAACCAGATTGGAAGATGGTAACTCAAAGAAGGAAGACAGACTGAGACCTTTAGAAGAAAATTAGCCTTTCTATTTGTGTTTTAGGTAATTAATAAACTGAACACCACAATCGGCACTTTCACCCAGAGCCAGCATCAGGGGACTTCAGACGTTGCCTTTGAAGTGGGTCCCCAGTAGGGAGGACCCCACTGTTCAGGCTACTTTATAGTGGTAATAGACTGTCTGGAAAAAACAGATGCCGCGAAATTGCACAGATTGTATCTCTGAGCATCTGAAACCCTAAAACTTCAGGGGGCCACGGAAGGTCTTAGCCTTTTGAATTTTTTTTCTTTTTAAAAAAGCGGCCTAAAGTATTAAATTGAAACAGGCACTTCATTTCTTTCCTTCACCTCAGGAGACCTACGTTAAATTCCACTTAGATCACAGCTAGACGTGGGTTTGATGGTCTCAAGCCACCTTTTAACTGTGCGTTCCTCCCCTAAATAGCAAATGAATAAAGACGTCAAACTTCATCCATATGATATTCTGACACACGTGGCTCTCTGTGAATGAGGAGCTCGGATGTGGGTGGACGACAATGAATTCTGCAGAGCGGGGGACTGCGGCACGCTGCGGTCGGTGTAGGCACACAAACAAGAGCGGTGTGGACGAGGAGCCAGCAGCCAGCAGAGAGTCAGCTGTCAACGTTGGTGCATTTGCAGGCCAGCGATCGGGCTGCTACAGGAGGAGTTCGGCGGGCAGCCATTGTCATCACACTGTGCTAAAATGGCTGTTTCCAGGGCGAGTAGAGGAAGACCCTCTGCTTAAAGCAAGGTGTCCCGAAACCAGTTGCAGCTCTTTGTGTGCTGAATAACAATTCGTGGACACTGATTTGGGGATTATACTATGAAGATTTACTCATTTCTCTGTGTCCTAAGCGGGCAAAATACCAAATCTGACAACAGGAAAGCAAAGAGCACACTGCCAAATATTGATAATTTCTTCCCTGGAACGCTCGTGGCTATTTTTAGTTTGTTAATGTAAAAGCCAGCGAGATGAAAAGTGAAGTGATCCGTTACTAGAAGAAAAACCAGTCGAATCTTCATTAATAATTCCTGTAGAACGCTCCATGGGCCTTTATCTGACAGCCTGACAAGCTGAACTAAACAACAGAGACTGTAGGAATGGAAAAGACATAATCTTAACACCAAGCCTTCTGAAGATTTGGCTGTCATTTTACATTAAAGGCGAGGGGTAAAACCTCCATTGAAACGGAAAGAGCTTGCAGCCTGATTCTAGTGCTAAAATTTAGTGTGGCAGAAGAGGCTGACAACAGGGTTAGCAAATGGTGGCATTAAAGAGCGTTGAGCAACTCAGCGTCTTTCTGTGACTTGCTTGGAATTTTTGAGAGTGAAAGTTCTGATGCAGGGCCTGATGAGATGCAATTGAGTGACCAGGCCTGCTGCCACATCTTCATTATCAATACAGACTGCTATGTGACAGGTGTTGGGCTGCCTAATCAATGTATAAAAACCAAATCAAATAGCTGGTCTCCGCTTATGTCTCCAGAACCATTTCGACTTCCCAGTGTCTTTTCACATTACACTGTCTCATTGGATTCTTAGGACAATGCTATGAAGCAGTCAGGATAAACATTATTGCACTGTTCAACGAATGAGGGAAGCGTCCTTCAGAAAGGCAGGGGTTAAGACAGCACCTGGGGTGTGTGCGTCTCCTACGTGAGTCCCTGCATTTGAGTCCTGACGCTTCTCAGCCAGCTTCCGGCTCATGTGCACCCTGAGAGGCAGCAGATGCTACCTCAAGTCCTTGGGTCCCTGCTGCCCATTTGGGAGATCTGAAATGAGTTCCAGGCTTCTGACCCTGGGTGTTGTGGGCATGTCGGGAGAGGGCCAGCAGATGGAAGATCTCACTTTCTCTCTCTCTTCATCCGCCTTTCTCTGCCTTTCATATAAATCAATTAGAAAGAGTGAGAGTGAGAGAAAGAGAGGGAGAGGGAGAGAAAATACTAAGGGATTAGCCAAGGTTGAGAAGCTGGTAAATATTTGAGTTGAGACAAGATCCAGGTTTCCTGCCTTTATACCTGTGCTCTCAATATATTTTTAAATAAAACAAACTCAAGCAGCAAAACTTGGACAGCATAAAGTCCATCGAAGGCCAAGAACAAGGCCATCCGAGGCCATTACTATTTATGTCCAAGATTTGCAGAAAACAGAGTTGGAGTTAGCAAGAACAGAACAGAGAGGTGGTGGTGGGGGGGCTTGGGAACACATTTATGTTGCTGCTCCTCAAGTCCAGAGCCCTCTTGCCTATAACATGAGCAAAAATTAAAGCAGGAAATAATCTGTTATTGTGGTATGGTTACTTTTCCAGTATCACCTGATAATTAGTAATAATATACTAACAGTAACTCAGACGTTTAAAGTACTTACTTTGGGTCCCACTGTAGACCACACCCTCTCCCTTGATGGATCCATTTACTCCCCGTGGTGGGTTTTAGTATCAATCCCATTTTATTGAGGATCATGGGACTATCTGCAAGATTTCTTAACTGGGAAGCAATCCTGCAACAAGGCTAGGAAGAACAATAAAAGCCTACTTGGGCCAGCTTCTAAAATAGCCTACAGAATATCTCCACCCATGGTGGGGTGCAGGATGGAGAGAGGTGTGGGCTGGGCAGGCGTCTCTCTCGCCTCGTTCTCTCTCACTTTATCAATATTTCCTGAGCACACCCTGTCATGTGTCCCCTTTGTTAATAACCCTCCACGGCTCTCAGAGCAAAGGTTGGCCTGCAGCTTTCTCCCCTTCCTGCCGCCTGTCAGGAGAGGAAATCGCAGCTTGCGGAGGGACCTGACACAGGGGGAACTGGATAGCACCGCAGGGTCAAGGGTAAGAATGCCGGGAACACTGAGAAATCCCAGACAGTGTCCAGCCGGTGCAAGGCAGGAAAAGCTCCTTCACATGTGCTTCTCCTGTTTGCTATCTTCGGTTCCTGCAGGAAAGCAAACCCCGGCAGATTGTGCTGTGGCTGTGGTGCACGCACAGCCGTTCAAAGCACTAGAGAACAATCGAGGGCTTTGGGGGAGGCGTGAGTGCAGGCTGGGGGGTTTGCCAATGTCTTGTGTAGAGATAAGTGGGGGAATTTAAGGGAAAGTATGCGGTATTGGTGAAATAACACCTAGTTATGTAGAGTTGGTGATCAAGTCCTAGCGCTCTAATAACCTCAGTGGCGAATCCCACCGTGTGTGTAGCAACGACACTGTACGCTTTATGAGAAGAGCACACGACGGAACCCTCTTGTCAACTCATCAGGCAGATTCCCTTCATCCGAGATGCGCTGCTGACACTGTCAAGGAGGGGGCGCGAGGCTCACGCCTTTCTTTCTCCATCTGTCTGGCTGCGTGTTCTCCTCCATCCAGCCTTGGCCTTTGGGGAGAACACGGTCTCCCCACCAGGGTGCCTGACGCCAATCCCTTTAAGTCCATTCTGCTCAGGGCTCGTTCAGGTCTCCCCAGTTATGGAAATATGTCTGGGTATAAGCAACAAAATGGCTAGCCACGAGGTCAGGGGTTAAAGGTTTGGGCATTACTGTTTTTGCTGCGATGTTTCAAATTCCCATTAACTTAATTAAGAATTACGTGTAGGGGGCATGAGGAGGAGGCATACTTACTCGCCGAGTGTCTCCTACAGAAAGCAAACACTGCTGTATTAATGAAGATGGGTGTTCCCCAAGCATGGAATTGTAAGATTGTAGAATTTTAACCTAGCCTGGGTAATGAAGTTCACCGAGGCTCCTCTCATCTTAAGAGGAGATGAGGGTCCTATGAGGCTCATCACTTACTCCAGGAGGGTGGTTAATGTAGTGGCAGAGTCAGAGCTATGCCCACAGTTTCTCGCTGCAAACCCTCTATGCCGCACTGACAAAGCACCGAGTTTTAAATAGCTCCTAACACCTGGGGAGCCAGACTGTAATGACAGGGTCTGTGCTGTCTTGAGTGTGCACAGAATTTGAGACATCTTTAGTGCCCAGATGCTACGGGCAGGCGAGTGAAAAACGCGAGTGCTATCTACTAAATAAAATGAGTAGAAGTTTGAGGAAGTTGGTTCCGCTGGAGCTAATAGGCAATAGTGTTAATTAGTCCAAAGGCCTGGGTCCAATTTCCACAAGGGCCAATTAGCTTTGCACAATGGAAAAAAAAAAAAAAGACTGTTTCCTGGACTTGGCCCATACCCCAAACTCAGCCCGACTGCTCCCCAGGGAAACCAGGTGAGAGCAAAGATGACACAGCACAAATCCCCCCACCCTACCCCGCTGCACAAACAATGTCAGGTGTTTCTCAGTGGAATCAGCTTACTATATGTGGGGCAGATGTTTTGTAAAAGGTTTCTTAAGGTTGAAAAGTGAGGCTTCCTTGGAGCCCATTTTTACACCCATTCTCTTCACTTTACTGCGAAATGGTAGCAACAGGAATTTTTACTCCTATTTTGCGGAGTAAGATCTAAGACACAGAGAAGTAAAATTATCTTTTTTCTTTTTTAACTCACGATCAGATCATGAGAGAACATCTATTCCATGCCCAACCCTCGCCTCCTGGACTTTTCAGTAAAGTAGATGACATAGCTTCTTAGATGCACATGACTACTGCGTTGCTGACTCAAAGAGAAAAATGAAGGCATTAGGGTTGCATCATGGGCTAGGTTTTTGTCGCTTTGGATAGCCAACTTCTTTCCCATGATTGGGCCAAAGATAAACAGTGAGGTGTGTGGTAGAGTTCAACTGCGGGAGTCTTTGGCAAAATATAAACAGGAATGAATGAAAGGTCTCCCTGATTTCCTACCTGAACGGCCCTATTCCTGCTTCACACGTCAAAAACCGGAGCACATTGATGAGGACAGAGAGAAGGGAAGCTCAGCCACAGTTGAACAAAGGAGCCTGGAAACACACAAGTGAAGGCACATCATGTATTGTGTCATGTCCATAGGGCCCTTCGCGTCCATGGGTGTTCCATTTCAGCTACACTTGTTTGTGCAAGGGTGAGCTAGTTAATCAGACTTTGTCTGATTTTGTAAAAACCCACAAAGAGGGGCCGGCGCCATGGCTCACTTGGTTAATCCTCCATCTGCGGTGCCGGCATCCCATATGGGCGCCGGGTTCTAGTCCTGGTTGCCCCTCTTCCAGTCCAGCTCTCTGCTGTGGCCCGGGAGTGCAGCGGAGGATGGCCCAAGTGCTTGGGCCCTGCACCCCATGGGAGACCAGGAGGAAGCACCTGGCTCCTGGCTTTGGATCGGCGCAGCGCCAGCCGTGGCGGCCATTTGGGGAGTGAACCAACGCAAGGAAGACCTTTCTCTCTGTCTCTCTCTCTCTCTCACTGTCCACTCTGCCTGTCAAATAAAAAAAAAAACACACACACACACACACACACAAAGAAGCTGTCGAGAGCAAACGTGAGGCAGGCAGAAAGAACGCTGGGTAGCCTTGGATGTCAAGCGGAGCCAAGCAGCTAAGAGGTCCCCTTAGACCTCCCAAAGAAATGTGGCCTAGGCACTTCTCCGCATTCCCCAGAGTACACAACACATTACATTGTAACATGGAGTTACTTTAGAGCATCCTAACGGAGATTGCTGCTCACTTCCAACCTTTCTGACAACTTGAACAAGTTAACCATTGTTTAAAAGGACTTTTATACGTTACTATAGAAGTCAGTCAGCACTTAGATTGAATTCCATGTAATCCAAAAATTCCTGGCCATAATGTAGAGAATTTGCCAAGCTTCTCTTTTACTCTTACCCAAGGTATTTTATTAAGTGTTCATGGTTTCTGTGAGACGTAGAGTCGTAACTGAATAGAAGGCAGCCAAGAGCAGCTGGCACAGCTTGCCCGTGGTTAGGGCAAGGCTTTCCCCGGATGGCTCCCAGGCATTTGAGTGGGAGCTCTTTTGCCATAGACCAGTAAGCTTCTGTCCTTGGACGCATCCGGAGGCCTCATCTCCTCTGGCTGCTCAGTGCCACCGTGGGGAAGTTGGAAATCACAGCTGGGAACCTCCTCATGCCTGGCTGTTGTCCAAGCTGAAGCCGTAGCAGAGAGATCCAGGGGTTAGGAGTCTCAGTGCCACTCTACTCCAGCCTTGTCCTCTCTCTTGCACTTTCCTGTTTGTGGGAACTGCAACCCCCCCCCCCCCCCCGGGAAGTCCATTGCAGTTTGGGCCATTTCTTTTTTTTTTAACTTTTATTTAATGAATATAAATTTCCAAAGTATAGCTTATGGATTACAATGGCTTCCCCCCATACCTTCCCTCCCACCCACAACCCTCCCTTTTCCCACTCCGTCTCCCCTTCCATTCACATCAAGATTCATTTTCAATTCTCTTTATATACAGAAGATCAGTTTAGCATATATTAAGTAAAGATTTCAACAGTTTGCACCCACATAGAAACACAAAGTGAAAAATGCTGTTTGAGTACTAGTTATAGCATTAAATCTCAATGTACAGCACATTAAGGACAGAGATCCTACATGAGGAGTAAGCACACAGTGACTCCTGTTGTTGACTTAACAAATTGACACTCTTGTTTATGGTATCAGTAATCACCCTAGGCTCTTGTCATGAGTTGCCAAGGCTATGGAAGCCTTTTGAGTTCATTGACTCTGATCATATTTAGACAAGGTCGTAGTCAGAGTGGAAGTTCTCTCCCCCCTTCAGAGAAAGGTACTTCCTTCTTTGATGACCTGTTCTTTCCACTGGGATCTCACTCACGGAGATCTTTCATTTAGTTTTTTTTTTTTTTTTTTTTTTTTTGCCAGAGTGTCTTGGCTTTCCATGCCTGAAATACTCTCATGGGCTTTTCAGCTGGATCCGCATGCCTTAAGGGCTGATTCTGAGGCCAGAGTGCTGTTTAGGACATCTGAGTTTGGGCCATTTCTAATTGTGGTACAGATATTCCTTAAAATTAGGAGACATCTGCTTTCCACATAACCTTGAAACACAGGTCCTAGTCAGGCCTTTAGAAGCAAAAGGCTGAAGTTCAAGCTCTCTTCTGCCTTATAGGCTATTATGTATTAAAGCTGGCTATCTTTATCAATTTACTCATACACTGATTCATTTTGCATTTTACGGTAGCCACTGTGCAATATGCAATTTGGGGTAGGTCTCATCTAAGGTGTCTTCTTCAGAACATTTGTGTTCATATCTCTTCTTTAAAATATCTCAGTTCTCTTCACTTGAAAAAAATTTGAGAGACAGGTGTGTGTGTGTGTCTGTGTGTGTGCGTGTGCAGAGATGCCTACAACAGCCAGGGCTGGGCCAAGGTGGAGCCCAGGGGCGAGGCTTGTGAGTGGCCTTGGTACCTGAGCATCACCTGTTGCCTCCCAGAATGCATATCATCAGGAAGCTGGATTGGAAGTGGAGGTGGGACTCTATCCCAGGCACTTCGATATGGGATGCAAGCATCCTAAAGGCAACTTAATCTGCTCTGCCACAGCACCCACCCTTCTCTCTACATTGTTTATAAAACATAGAAGCCTCTAGAATCTGGTTCTTCTCTGTCAGATTTCACAGTGAAAATACTACTACTACTAATAGTTACTGAGGATTCTGTCTTGTGTTAGCCTTGGGCTACGTGTGAATTCCCAACTTCCCTGTGAGATAGAATTTGTCAATCCTGTATTAGCCACGAGGAACTTTGGCTCACAGACGACAAAGTAACCGATCTTGTTTCACATGACAATACATAAAGTGGGACATCTGGACAAAATTTGAATCCAGAACCTCCTGTTTGAGTAGATTTCTGTTAAGGGGTAGCAGATGGAATTGAAGACCCTGCCTGGTCTTGTCCATGGAAGAGAAGACCTACCCCTGCAAGTCTCTCTTAACAATAATGTTTTCTTTCAGATACTCTTCTACATCACATACAATATAGTAAAGCACATTGATATCCCACATGAAATGAATTTTCTGTCATAAAACTTTTGAAAGGGTTTAAAAAACCATTTGCTCTCAAAATTTTTTTTTATCTTAGAGCAACTCATTTAATTTATGATTGGCAATGATTTCTTGGCAAGCATCGTGCATACTCAGGAATTCTTATAAAATGAGAAAATCTAGCCTACAAATTGTTTTCCAAAGTAACGACATTTTTATGAGCACCAAATGTAACAAATAATGAAGTTGACATCATGTTACATTTTTTAGATGCTTAATTAAACATTTATTAATTTCGTATGATCAGTTTTATATTTGGGAAACAGTAAATCTTTTGAGATCTTAAAACACTTTTATAGGCCTGTAGAAAGCAAAACTGTAAGGGCTGTGCTGTTGGTGACTAAAAGGCACTGGGTACTCCGTATTCTTTGGCTCTGATCGAAGAGCCAGTAGAACCCTGCTGTAGCTCAAGAGGGAAACAGCGTCTTTTGGAGACCACCTTGTTGATTTTTCTTTTTCCAGATCAATGTGCCTTCTGGTTGTCCTGTCTACCCATTTCCTGCTAGCTGAACACCAGATAAAAGGGTTCAGCTTCCCCTGAGCACCTCCCTCTTGCTCTTTCTTGGTCAGCAGCACACCCATGGGGGAGTTCAACCCTTCAATGAAAAGTAACACGGATGCATCCGGTGTCGTGAGTGGCCCACTGAGAGGCTGGATTGTGCAACCTGCAAGTGGCGGGGGAGGGGAGGGCCCTTGGATCTTGCCCAAGGACGAATATGAGAAAAGAAGGAGCTGGTTAAATTCCCCATCTTTCCTCCTTCTTGCATCACCCCCAGAGAAATCTTGTTGCCAAACTGACACCACGTGTACTGTGCTTCCTGGTACCTTAGGAAGCAGGATCCGCCTAGAAATGCATCACATCATGTTGATTTGTGCCTTTCCTCACCTTACATGCCTTTTTCCTTCACTTCCAACAATCTGAGATTGGACTATAATTCTTACCACGGGCTCTACTTCTAGAGAATCCAATTAAGAGAAGGCCAACCACCAAGTTGTCATTCACTCATTTCGTATTGAGGAGATTATCTTGACTATCCATTAAAAATACTTATTTATTTATTTATTGTTTTATTGTTTTATTTGAAAGGAAAAAAAGAGAGAGAAAGAAAGATCTTTCATTCTCTGGTGCTCAAATGCCCACCAATAGTCAGGGCTCGGCCAGGTCAAAGCCGGAAGCCTCAAAGTCCTTCCAAATCTCCCATGCACATGGCAGGGACATAAGTACTTGAACCACCATCTGCTGCCTCCTGTGATGTGCATTAGCAGGAAGCTGGATCAGAAGTGGAGGAGTTCAGACTCGAACCAGGCACTCCAATGTGGGGCTCAGGTGTCCCACGTGGCAACTTAATCTCTTTGCCAAATGCCCACCCCTCTGTGACTGCTGTTCAACTCCTTGCCTGGCTTCCTTTCCAGTTACTGCCTTCTGCTTTTTGTTTTCCTTTTGTTTTTTTTGTTTCAAGCTCATGTGTGGATTTCACTTTTTGAAGGGTAGATCTAGAAAACATTGACGTTGCTGTTGACTAAACATCAAAGGCGGCTCAGCTAGATCTCTCTTATCTCACCTATACATAGCTAGATTGTTGAGACCAATTGCAAGACCTTTTATTTACTTCAGTAAAATCTGATCGTTTTAGTTGGCTCACTATTTGTCTCGCCTGTCAAAAACATTTAGAATCTTGATTTTCCATATTCTTCACTGCCTTGTCTGATGCATAAATTTGACGAGACTTAATTCACCATCATTCCTTTAGAAAGGCCATGGTGGGAAGAAACTCTGGGCCAATCTGGGGAAACGTTTCAAGCCCTAATGCTCACCATCTAGGCATATTTGTTGGTTTACTCACTAATTCCACCATCCTTTGCTTTTAGGCCAGGAAACTCAATTCCATTCTACAAACGTACATTTAGTGAGGGCCCAATTTGGGCAGATCACAGTGTTAATTTTCTCTTCTTGGGAAGCCAAGATAAATAAGAAGTCAAAGAATTTTCATTGCTTAGGCTTTCTCTCCTTTAAGGGGATGTAGACCTGTGCTTGAGATAATGCAGAGGAAACCTGTCTTTTGAGCGCACCTCAAGCCAAGCCCAGTGGGTGGCTACCTATTTCTTCTCCATGAAATGCTGAATCTTATCAGGCAAAAAAAGATGCAGTTTAAGAAGCTCTAAGAAACTAGACAAACTAGGGAAAGAATCACTTTCTCCCACTGAAAATTGAGTTTACAAAGAAGGTGTGAATTTAGAAACGAAAATAGCCTCCATCCTTAAGCACCTACCAGTGTCGGTGAAAATTCTTTGCCAATTCACAAAGTCCTGTCGTAGTTGCAAATTACTCTGTCACAATAATTGTTTCCTGCTAACTTTCAAGGCAAGAGTGAGATGTTTATTGAATGGCAAGAAGAGTATCTGGCATTTCTGGTTTAGTATCTGGAATTTCAGTAAATGTCAAACACACATTTCTTAGGAGAAAGGAGAAAAAGTCAATGGGAAAAGAGAATGAAAAGAGAGCAAAATCATTGGAGAACCATGCTACCTGTGTGTGTCTCTCAGAAATCTGTAAGAACTTCTCTTAAAGTCATCGTAACCATTTATACATGGACTTTCTTGGTGGTCTGAGACAGAGGCAATTTCTAAGAAATTGGCTCACACTGCCTTAAGGAGTAGAGACAGTACAAAATACGAATATCTTGAAAACAAGCTAGGAATAAAAGCCACAGATTCAATCGTCGAGATGATAAAATACACGGAAGCACAATTCAAAACAAAATGTGATACACGAATAAATCAAAGGCTATCTTCATGGAAAAGCGAGTCCATCGCTAGCAGGTGCATCGATTCCAGGAAAGCCACTGGTGAGCTTTCACCAGGAGGCCAGCTAAACAGAGTGGGGGCAGGTTCACTGCTAAGTGTAATTTAAAGGGCTTTGAACTCCCAGACAAGTCTCCCTCCTCTTTTATTCGTCTCTTTGCTCTTCTTTTAATCTTGTCAGTCATGCCAGAATATTGCTAATTCTAATGCTTGTTAGAAGCAGGCGACCTATATCTACAAAAGCACATGTATTTAACACACACACACCACGGAGAATGTGCCTCATTAATAATCCGTTAGGCACTGGAAGCTCCAGCTCCCTTGATGACGTCTGGATCGTGACAGAAGTGACAGGAGAGGCAAGCCTCGGTCAGCAGCGGGGAGCTGCAGAGGTCGGCGGTCTGGACCCAGCAGCTGCCCAGTAGCTTCCTGGCAGTGGCCTCATGGGTGGCAGCTCAGCCACATACTCTACCACAGGGAACCAGAGAGGAGAAAAACAGGAAAAATTACACTGTTTGCAGCCCAAATCAATCCCAAAGGATTTATGACTTAATCTTAGTGCAGCATCACTGAAAGAAACACAATCCAGTCAACTGGAAGTAATTTAAAAAGCAATTTTCATCTTTCCTTGTTCTCTCAAGGAACATTAAAGGGGATCCAATTCATAATCTATAGCAATATGGGGGAAAATTCCCTTCTCTTTGTCTGTTCTTTTACACACACAACACCCCCGACGCGGGGTCCCTTCCCTTCACTCCTTGCTCAGCCTTCCCGTCTCAGGAGCTCCCAGAAACAGCACCTGCACCGCTCGTTCGTCTGTCCCTGGGGCCACACGCACACACCTGTCTGTGATGCTGTGAGATTTCTGGAGACCCGGCAAGACCCCTCCGAAGGAGACATGGCCGCCAGTCCCCACGAGTGCGCCTCTCCCCGACTCTCCACTTCTTTAGTTCCTTTTGTAGCATTCCCAGATAAAACGCAGGACATCCGGGGCATGTGGGCCATGCCAAGGGTCTTTTAGAAAGGTCATGGCAAATGTGTGTTATGAAAAATCAGCGCACGGATTGCAAATGTTTTTGCACCAAAATAAACTTATCTTTTTTTTTTTTTTTTTTTTTTTTTTTTTTAAAACTTTTATTTAATGAATATAAATTTCCAAAGTACAGCTTATGGGTTACAATGGCTTCCCCACCATAACGTCCCTCCCACCCGCAACCCTCCCCTTTCCCACTCCCTCTCCCCTTCCATTCACATCAAGATTCATTTTTGATTCTCTTTATATACAGATCAGTTTAGCATACATTAGGTAAAGATTTCAACAGTTTAGAAAGACATATTGTTTAAGAAGATATAGGGTACTGCTTTTGTATTCCCATTGATCAGTCAATTTTAACTGTAAATCAGATCTGAAAAGTTGGTAACTTGGAATTTGCTTCAAAGTAATAATCTTATCTTTTAATTTCATTTTCCATGAATTCATAAAAGTACCCTTTTACTTATACTGAAAGATTGTTTGTCATTTATCTGAAATTCAAGTGAAGGTGGGTGTTCTTTTTGTTTTCTACATCTGGCAAGCATATCATTTTGGAGAAATTTTTTTCACCAAAAATTCTTGTTCACTTCAGGGAAACATAATACCATGTTGGATACTAGTACAACCATGTGGGGGAAACTAAAGTGACCTCGGATTTCCACCACATGAGACAAGATAATACTAGTTTGTGTTGTTATTACAGAGCTGAGCCATGTTGTGCAGCTTCACCCGTAAGAAAATGCTTGGCTTTAGCTAATGTACATGTGAAAATAAACCGTGTGGATGTCCTTTCTGTCTAGAAGTTGAGGATCCATTTAGCATACACAAGGACTTGCTATGAAATAGGTGGCACAAAATAGGTCTCTCAAAGTGCAATTGAGAGATTTCGATGTTATCTTTAAAAATTAGCATGCTCCACCCACATATGGAGATATTAGTTACATGTTGCATTTCATGAGCCTATGAGTTTCATCTTAATGAACAAGTAGCCAGCTGCTGACAGGCAAGTGAGGAGTCTTCTTTGCCTAGGAGTCACCTTGGAAGGTGATGTCTTGATCTAGAGATGTGGCTCCTTCTCTTGTGGAGTCCTTGCAAGCTGTTGCAGCGCCCGTTTATGGGCCACACACAGGAATCATTCTTCTTGCTTTATGGCCTCTCTTTGTTTTGTCCTCGGACTGTATTACCCAGCTGGATCTCCCGCTCTGCCCACTCCGCTTGGTTCTAAATGACTTTTGGCTCGCTCCAAAAGGTCATATCTATCCTCCAAGGATGAAGATTCACAACCATCGGGAATACAGTGACATCTCAATTAACAAATCCCCCAGGAGCTGAGCTCTTTTATAATAAAGTGCCCGTATTAAAAATGAGATTAACTCCTTATAAATCATACAATACAGCATGGCTTGAGTATACTAACTGGATGAAAATGCCTTCTGAAAGGACTTCTGTTTGTCCCTGTGGCGTTTAAAGCAGAAAGACAGATCCCCTCCAAACTGCCAATCACCTTGCCCATCCCTCTCCACGTTGGAGTCAGTGGCCACCTCCTCCACCTACCCCACCTTGATTTTACCTAGCCCATGCCTTCTTCCTACTTAAAATTTCAGAATTTGCACTTCCTGATTGATTGCCTGATTTGATTTTCCAGGGAATTGACTTATTTGCTTATTCAAACTTATTTATGTAAACTAAGCTTCAGTTGATGTATTACTTTAACCAGCAACTTGAATTAGGGTTGGTATTAAAAGCTTTGTCCCTAAATCCAGGAGAACCGGACTCATTAGGTATCTGATAAGACATTTTGGGAAATGAGATTGCAGCTGAAAATACTGACTGCTCTTGAGTGATCGACTTCATTGGAGAAGGAGTAGAGGGAGGGTCAATGTATTATCCTTTGGAGGCAGGTATGTGGTCTAGCAGTTAAGTCACCGTCATCCCACATCAGAGTGCCTGGATCGAATTATTGGCTCTAGCTCCTGAGTCCAGCTTCCTGCTGTTGTAGACCCCTGTAGGCAGCAGTGACGGCCCACGTGGTTGGGTTCTGGCCACCTATATGGGAGACCTGGGTTGAGTTCCTGGCTGTCAGCTTTGGTCCTGGCTGAGGAGTGGGGTGGCAGGTGGGGGGATTTGTGGGCATTAGGGGGGAAGTGAACCAGAGGCTGGGAGCTCTTTTTCTGTTTGTCTCTCAAATAGACAGAAAAAAAAATTTTTATAAAAAGTATTATCTTTTGTATTCAAATGGTTCCTGTGTTCCTTTACAGAGAAAGGAAGGTGGGCCAATCTCTGTTGTTGGATGCTGTGTCTCAGAGCAACTAGGAGTAGGGCTGTGTTAAGAAACTTCATAGGTGGGGCGGGTGACGTGGTGGGTAAAGCCGCCGCCTGCAGTGCCTGCATCCCTTATGGGCACCAGTTCCAGTCCTGGCTGCTCCACTTCCAATCCAGCTCTCTGCTATGGCCTGGGAAAGCAGTAGATGATGGCACAAGTCCTTGGGACCCTGCACCCGCCTGGGAGACCAGAAAGAAGCTCCTGGCTCCTGGCTTCGGATAGGCACAGCTCCGGCCGTTGCAGCTATCTAGAAAGTGAACCAACGGATGGAAGATCTCTCTCTCTCTCTCTCTCTCTCTCTCTCTGCCTCTTCTCTCTGTAACTCAGACTTTCAAATAAATAAAAATAAATCTTAAAAAAAGAGAAATAGAACAGAAACACATACATTAAAAAAAAGAGAGAGATTTCATAGTTATGTTCCCTGAGGAATTCCCCTGCCATTCTGTAGCATTAAAGAAAGGAAATACCCTAATATGGTAGAGGGGGAAATGGAAAAACTCTAAGGTTTCCATGAAAGTGCCTGCTACTGGGAAAAAGGACAAGGCAACAGCTGGTTCATCTTCAAATTCAGTGAAGTTTTCCTCTGAATTTACACCCCTGACATCATCAACAGCAACTATATGATACTTTAATATCAGCACAACGTATTTATAGTCTTTTAAATATTTCCTAACCACATTTTGGGCAATGATCTGGAAGATTCGGCACACAGTTACTTTAATTTTTTCCTTTAAAAAAGTAAACTTCCAGCTAGTACATTGCTCAGAACATCAGCATTTAGAGGTTCCAAAAAGTGACATGCGGAGGAGATGGTAGATGCTTAAATACGGTTCATTTTTCTATATCCAGGGAGATGTGGAGGTGTTCCTGCCCTGTTCATGTCTCTTTCTAGACCATAAAAGCAGGAACAAGCAATACAATGATGCATTGTGATGATGAACAATAATAACGCAAAACAGCAATACCTGTCTTCAGATTTTGGTGGCAATTTCTTAGCCTTTTTGTATGCAGATGAAGAGGTGAATTTTTATAGCAAATCTGCCTTCAGGTCTAAATGCCCTCCTACACCTTACACCTACTCCCAAACACACACACTTTAGGGTTGGGAAGGTGACATCAAAATCAGGCTGTTAAAGATGCTACAAAGTTGGTTCTGCCTTCCTCAAAAACTTATCCTGATCACTTTAATTGGGTCTGTTTTTATGATTGTTAATAACAGATATTTATTCAGGATCAAAAATGATCTGTGTTGGAATTGGGAAAAATAGAACAAATGGTCATAAACGATGATTTCCTGTTGAATAGAAATGAAACAGAAATAGAAATAAAAGAGCACACTTCCAAACAGAATGAATATCATCTTTCTTTATCCTGAAGGCAAGAAAGAAATGACAATGCTCAAATGTATCAGCATGTAAATCGGTTTCCACAAAATCATAATTTTCATTCAATCCCAATCCTCTTATTAATCCATGTCTCTTCAGAAACTTTAGAAGATGTATTCTGTTCTGACTTCTGCAAAAGTTCTCTCTCTTTTGATGTATTGAAATAGTTTGGGAGTGGGCTTGGAAAAATATCCTAACTCCTTTCTCTGAGGCTGTCTTCTATAGAATTTCTAATTTTTGCTTTCAAAGAATTTATACTTAATTCCAAACTATTTTTTTTGTGCCTTTTTTTTTTGCCTGGTATACAGAAGAACTCCCTGAAGATTATTCTAGCAAATTCCAGTATACATGAAAAAAATCATCCTGACACCAGAACCTACCTGTTGTACCATTGGGTTGACATCCAAGAAAATGAATGAAAAGAATTTCTGCAGGACTTGTGGCTAAATTGATCTTCCAATTCTAGAACTGTAAGATATCTGGAAGGTGATGTTCAAAATGATGACTAAGAAAAAAAGGAGTGTTTAAAATATTAATAATTGATTTGGATTCTTAACAGGTCTCTAAAGTAAGGAAGGAAAGATCAAAAGGGATTGAGGGTGATAACATCTTTTTCTATAAAGTATTAAGGTTTTAAATATGGATTTTTAGATATGCTAATATTTGTACTGAGAGGTGGATGAGTAAGTAAAACTGCAGTCAAACTAGAAAGATATAAGAGGACCAATAGGGTGGCTTAATGAGAGACAAGGTTGTTTGGAGAAACTGGACAGTACAGTAGTAGAACTTCAGTTCAAGGACTTCAGAGGAAAGCATAAAATCCAGAAAAAGAAGAAGGGAAAAGAATTATACAGAGGAGCTGACCAGAGTGCCATGCATTCAGGAAAAGAAAACTAATTGAAGAAAAAGAAATTCCAAGGAAGCTGCACATTGGAATTTGTGCAACTATATATGGCGTCTATACCTTGAGATCATTTCCTGCAAGAATAAGGTGATTCTTCTTGTTTGTTTACTGTCTGTTACCAAAGAGTGTCCAGGATAGGTGTCATGTGTTCAGCCAGTGTGGAAGGTATAAGGATGGGCCCTAGATGTATAATCTGTAGTTGATGATATTAGACATTCATTCCTGTTAGGAAATCTCCACACTGAGGGTTATCTTGAGTCACTGATAACTCTTGTTTTTTGTTTAAGATTTATTTTATTTATTTGAAAGACAGAGTTAGAGAGAGAGGTAGAGAGAGAGAGAGGTCTTCCATCGGCTGATTCACTCCCCAGATGGCCACAATGGCTGGAGCTGTGCCTATCTGAAGCCAGGAGCCAGGAGCTTCTTCCTGGTCTCCCATGTGGATGCAGGGGCCTAAGGACTTGGGCCATCTTCTACTACTTTCCCAGGCCACAACAGAGAGCTGGATTGGAAGAGGAGCAGCTGGGAATAGAACCAGTGCCCATAAGGGATGCTGTCACTTCAGGCCAGGGCGTTAACCCATTGATCCACAGTGCCAGACCCAGATAATTATTTTTTTTAAGATTTTATTATTATTATTATTACTATTATTATTTGAAAGGCAGAGAGATACAGAGAAAGAGAGTAGGAGAGACCCTCCATCTGCTGGTTCACTCCCCCAACCTACCACAGCCAGGCTGAAACCAAAAGCCAGATATTCCATCTGGGTCTCCCATGTGGGTGGCAGAGACCAAGCATCTGAACCATAAACTCCTACCTCCCAGGGTGCACATTAGCAGGAAGATGGAATCAGGAGCAAAGATGGACACAAACCCAGATATTGTCACCTGGGATGAAGAGGTCCTAAGTGTATTTTTTAGCCATTGTGTCAAATGCCCACATCAGGGCCCCTGATAATTCTAATATTTCATAAGAGGGTTCAGTGTCTGGTCTTGACTCGGTCATTAATTAGCCTGATGACCTTGACCAAGTTGCCTCAATCCTTTAGTCTCCATCTTGCATATAAAACTGGAGGTCCACAGGGAGCCCTGGATCATGGAATATGTGGGTGGCTAATGGGTGGGAAGTAGGAATGAGGCTGTATTGTTGATCATGCATACTTTTTTAAAACTTTTATTTAATAAATATAAGTTATCAAAGTACAGCTTTTGGATTACAATGGCTTTTCCCCCCAACCCACAACCCTCCCATCTCCCGCTCCCTCTCCCATCTCATTCAGATCAAGATTCGTTTTCCATTATCTTTATAGACAGAAGATCAATTTAGTATATATTAAGTAAAGATTTCCACAGATTGTACCCACACAGAAACACAAAGTGTAAAGTACTGTTTGAGTACTAGTTATACCATTAATTCACATAGTACAACACAATAAGGACAGAGATTTTACATGGAGAGTAAGTGCACAGTGATTCTTGTTGTTGATTTAACAATTGACACTCTTGTTTATGGCGTCAGTAATCACCCGAGGCTCTTGTTATGTGTTGCCAAGGCTATGGAAGCCTTTGGAGTTTGCCAACTCTGATCTTATTTAGACAAGGTCATATTCAAAGTGGGAGTTCTCTCCTCCCTTCAGAGAAAGGTACCTCCTCCTTTGATGGCCTGTTCTTTCCGCTGGGATCTCACTCACAGAGATCTTTCATTTAGGTTTTTTTTTTTTTTTTTTTGACAGAGTGTCTTGGCTTTCCATGCTTAAAATACTCTCATGGGCTCTTCAGCCAGATCCGAATGCCTTAAAGGCTGATTCTGAGGCCAGAGTGCTGTTTAGGACCTCTGCCATTCTATGAGTCTGCTGTGTATCCCACTTCCCATGTTGGATAGTTCTCTCCTTTTTAATTCTATCAGTTAGTATTAGCAGACACTAGTCTTGTTTATGTGATCCCTTTGGCTATTTTTTCTTCTTTTGACAGGCAGAGTGGACAGTGAGAGAGAGAGACAGAGAGAAAGGTCTTCCTTTTCCATTGGTTCACCCCCAATGGCTGCTGCGGCCAGTGCGTTGCAGCCAGCGCACGGCGCTGATCCGAAGCCAGGAGCCAGGTGCTTCTCCTGGTCTCCCATGCGGGTGCAGGGCCCAAGGACTTTGGCCATCCTGCACTGCACTCCCGGGCCACAGCAGAGAGCTGGACAGGAAGAGGAATGACCGGGACAGAATCCGGCACCCTGACCAGGACTAGAACCTGGTGTGCCGGTGCCACAGGCAGAGAATTAGCCTATTGAGCCGCAGTGACAGGCGATCCCTTTGACTCTTAATCCTATCATTATGATCAATTGTGAACTGAAACTGATCACTTTGACTAGTGAGATGGCATTGGTACATGCCACCTTGACGGGATTGAATTGGAATCCCCTGGCATGTTTGTAACTCTACCATTTGGAGCAAGTCCGATTGAGCAGATCATGCATACATTTTAATCACATCATTGACTCCACTGTTCCTATCAGGTGTCCAGACATTATTTCTAAGGCTTTTAAAGCTTTCTTTTTTTTTTTGTTGTTGTTGCTACAAATTTGTACTTGTGATTCTTTTCCACAAAACATTTCTTGATGCAACTTACGCCAAAACAAACACTGAAATGCAGGGAAACATCATGGAGCTGTTGCTACAAAAATGCCAAGTAACAAAAACAGCATTTGGTAGCATACAACAGTAACCCTGCAATGCTCATGTGTCTGCAGTTGGTGATTTAGGTTTTAGAAGTTGGTTTTCTGGTTTCAGATGGCGGTCAGCTGGAGACTTGACCATTTGAACTGAGCTTCAAATGTGCCTATGGTTGACTGGGCAACAGGACTCTCCTTCATTTGTCTCTCACTTTCCTCCAGAAAGCTAGTCTGGTCATATTCTTACAGGGATGGCAGGGGTAAAGAGAGAGCAGAAAAGAACAAAGCCTTTTCAAGTCCCTATGTCAAGTTTGTTATTGTTCCATTGGCCAAAATAAATTATATGGCCCAATCCAGAGTCAGTGTGTGAGAGCACTCTCAAGGGGTGTAAATACAAGGAGGTGTGAAAAAATAGGGCCATTAATATATTCAGTCTACCATGAGGAAATCATAAGTCTTATATGGCCAAATTGGTTAGGTTTCAGAACCCAGCTCAGGGAGTGTTAAGTGAAAGGGATATCCATTGGTAACCTGGTTCGTCAGACTACAGGAAATACTGCTAGCAAATCTGTGAGCAGGAGACTATGTGAGTATGAAGAAATTACTCTTCTAATAAATCTACAAACTTTGATTTTTCTCTAAATCCCTTTTCTGAAACTTTCAGTTTTCCACTGGGAATAAATGAGTCACATCATTCACGTACTTAATGTTTTAGAATACAAATGTTTATGCAAAGCTTAGAGAGAAAGAATGAGAACCGTTTCCCTTGTGCAATAGCAGGAAGTCCTTCCCATGCTTGGGTGCATGATTAGAGTGTGTGAGATGGGACACTCCTTACCCACCAGAGTGTAAAATTAAAGTCGGCAAAATGCAAGCCTACTGAATCAGCTTTTACTAAGTGGAAGAACCAGCAACCTGTGCCAGTGGAGGGAACATCTGCCCATGTTCAAATGGCAATTATTAATTTAAAAATATGTATTTATTGATGAGGGAGGGAGGGAGGAGGGAGGGAGAGAGAGAGAGAGAGAGATTTTCCATCTCCTGGTTCTCTATTCAAATACTTCAACCACCTGGGCTAAGCTGTGGTTGAGGCTGTGAGCCAGAAACTCAACTCAGGTCTGCCACCTGGGTAGATGGCAAGAACCCAATTAGTTGAGCCATGACTGTTGCCTCCCAGGGTCTGCATTAGCAGGAAGCTGGAGTCAAAAACTGGAGGCAGGTATTGAGCCTAGACAACCTGATATGGAACACAGGTGTCTCACCTGCTAGGACAAATGCTACTCTTGAATGGCAGTTTTGATTATGAGCATGTTTGGCCTTACCTGCTGTCTTTGGAGTCTTGTTTAAGATAAAATTCTATGGATCATCCCAATAGCAACACAATTGAACAAGTTGGGAAACAATGAAGACATGGTGCAAACTTCCCATTGGATTGGCACTGGGCAGCAGAAGCAGAGTTCTTTGTGTGACCCTGCCTCATCATGGGAAGTGAAAGCCAGGACCTCTGTGCTCAATGATTCCTGCAACCTGCACCTGACACGCGGACCCAGGCTGAACTGTGCTTCAGGGGGTGACACTGTGTGATATTTCACAAGATTTAATAAACACCTAAACTCAGAACCAAAGGCTTTCACCTGCTTCTCACATTGTCACTAACTTCAACCTAAATAACTTCACAGGTCAACTTGGGTGCTCTGTCCAAAAGTTGGTCAAGAGCAATATTGCAAAGATTGAAGAGAAGTCATGTTCGCTGCTCAAGTATTGTTTTAGGTAGTGAATAAGTAGAAGTAGTTATTTTTCTGGATGGATGTCTGTCAAACTTTCTCTCCAAGAAATGTCATTTGGGGGTGTCACATCCAATTCCAGCGATGTCAGTTACCAGCCTGTAAAATGTGCCTGAGATAACCCCGCTCAATAAGAAGAGCATGTCCTAGCCACTGTGATGAGCCTGACCTTGTCGTAGACACACACCAAAGCAGCCATTCAACAGCAGCATTCGTTGCTGGCCCTCTTTAGAGTCTGAGTGACAACTGTGGCCAGATGAAGGTGGAAAGGGAACGGAAACATGAACACGGTGATTTTCAATACATTTTTTTCCTTGTCTTGGGGCGAAAAATTACACCATTATGTCATTTTGGTGATGTGCTCATCAACACGAGTGAAAACCTCATTTGTCATCTTCTGGTCTGATAGAAAATCAGAGAGTTTAGGGAATTCAGCTGGCTGTCAGCATTCTTCGCTGTCAAGAGAAACAGCTGAAGGAAGGCAGCAAGATCTTACAGGCCAATGAGAACGGCTGGGCCCTGATGCACATTCTGACTCGGAAATCCACAGAAAGATCGTCGGTTCCTGACATTCCAATCCAATCTGCTGAAGCTGTTTATCAGGTCCCGACGAAGACAGGATGCAAATATGCCACTTACATCTGCAAATACAATAATGAAAACTGATATTTGTAATTGTATCTGTGTGGTCCCACTGACTCAAAACTAAATGGATTTCCAACCTAATATTGCTAAATGAACCCTTGAAAATGTGAGGCCCATTATGACAGTGGAAGAGTGGCTTTGCTTCTCAACATCCTAACATGTTAGGGACATCTCTTGTCATTTTGACGGAAATATTTCTGTCTCTTGAGATTGCCTTGCTACAGATTTAACCCCATCTTTTATGCTGGTAAAGTGTTTGTCAGGTTCCTTCCATTTGCTCTAATTTTGGAAACAGAGGGTGGGGGGAGAGACAGTTTGGTGGAGAGAGACTTCTGGACACTCCTCTCCCATCTACAATTCAAGCGTCTTCCAGGAGAGAGGCAAGGGGAGGGGTGCAGGATCTCCACAAAGTTCCCTCTTAGGGTCAAGAGTTTGAAATCCCATCCTGGGGCTGGCGCTGTGGCTTAGCAGGTAAAGCTGCCACCTGCAGTGCTGGCATCACATATGGGTGCCGGTTCGAGTCCTGGCTGCTCCACTTCCAATCCAGTTCTCTGCTATGGGCTGGGAAAGCAGCAAAAGTTGGCCCTGTCCTTGGGCCCCTGCACCCATGTGGGAAGACCTAGAGGAAGCTCCTGGCTCCTGGCTTTGGATCAGCACACCTCCAGCCATTGTGGCCAAGAGGGGAGTGAACCAGCAGATGGAAGACTCTCTCTCTCTCTGCCTCTCCTCCTCTTTTCTCTTTCAAATAAATAAATAAATCTTAAAAAAAAAAAAAAACTCATCCTGTCACTCATGCCCGATGACAGGCACCTTTGATATGCTCACCTCCTCTTGGCCCCTAGCTCAATACAACAGCACTGTCCCAGATGCTTAATTCCAACATTAAAATCAGCACAACACAGTTAACTCTTTACTGTGGGCATTCTGAAGCAGACAGATGGGAGAATACATTCGTGATGGGTCTCACAAATTGCTTACCATCCATCTCTCTTTCCCTTTCACTCTCTCTATCATGGGGTTTCTTTCCCAAGGTGAATTTCTCAGAAGTCTCCCTTTGTCTCAGCCCACACTCTTCTTTCCTTTTATTTTGGAGAATGACTTGGTCTTCTCACCCTTACTCCCCATGTTCTGCAACAATGATGACCCTGGGCTGTCTGAGGGAGAGAGAGTCCCCTTCTCCTTGGGTTAAGGGGAGAGGAGAATGGGAAAAAAAAATCACAACAATTTGTAGCTGAGTTTCTTTTTCTGAAATCTGTTACCTTTCTGGGTCTCAGATTCCTCATCCGTAGAGTGGGTACAATGACAGTAAGCCGCGTTGGGTGGTTGGCGGAAATGAGAGTGGGTCAGGAAAATCCCCTCCCACAGTGTGGAGCTTGCACACAATAAACCTTTTCTCTTTCCACTGTGCCCAGGGGCGCTTCAGAAATGTTCCTTTATTATCATGTTGGCTCTTCTCCCTGAGAATGAAGGGTTTTTTTAATGGTAGTAGTTCCTTAGGATTATTTCTAGATGTAGTAACTGTCGTTACAGCATGTTTTTATTTTTTGACAGGCAGAGTTAGTGGGAGAGAGACAGAGAGAAAGGTCTTCCTTTTTTCTGTTGGTTCACCCCCAGTGCGTTGCGGCCGGCACGCTGCACTGATCCGAAGCCAGGAGCCAGGTGCTTCCTCCTGGTCTCCCATGTGGGTGCAGGGCCCAAGGACCTGGGCTATCCTCCACTGTCCTCCAAGGCCACAGCAGAGAGCTGGACTGGAAGAGGAGCAACAGGGACAGAATCCGGTACCCCAACCGGGACTAGAACCCGGGGTACCAGCGCCGCAGGTGGAGGATTAGCCTAGTGAGCTGTGGCGCCGGCCACAGCATGTTTTAATGGCCATTTCCCACCTTTAACATTCTGAGGGAAAGAACAGTGTTCTGCTCATTTTTGCTATCCCTGATAATATCCATCAATATTATTCAAATATTCCCGAGTTTACTGCTTACTCCGCATTAGACCATAAGCACTGGATTATGATATGGACCAGATCTCAACCCACTTCCTAGACTCAAATGTCACATCTGGACACTGGGTCACTTCTGAAGCCCTAAGTGACTTGGTACAGATCATGAGAGAACGGCTTGGGATGACAGCATTGCTCGTCAGTTGAGATTTAGCATTGTTCCTTTGGGGAAAAAGACTTCGGTAATTTTTCCAGCAACAGATACACCTGTTGTTTCTAGGCCTGTAAGGCTGTGTGAAGGCTGGCCGAAATTTCCTTGCTGGCTTATAAAATATAAATGATTCAGACAAGGAGACCACGTTAATTCCCTTTAGAAGACGTTTCTGTCGAGCATCATTACACACTCCGTTTTGATAAAGTTAAACTTTGACATTATTTTACCCACACAGCTCCCCCTGCTCCTGCGAAAACCTCGCAATTCCCAGGTAAACAGAGGATTCGGATTCATGAGTCTTGTTGGACATCAGCATCGACTTTCAGAGTTTTGCAGAATTAGTCCTTCCGGTGCCCAAAACAATAGTACGGTTTTTTTTTTCTTTGTATATGAAAGAACGTGCTTTGGAAAACTTCATTACAACTTCGATAATTCACTAAGCTGGTCCTTCCCTTTCACCTCCTCAATAGAAAGGAAGTTTTCAATATTCGTAACCTGCCCTGAATTTTCACTTGTGGTATTTTCAAGCACTTGCTTCTCATATTGTTGGCTTTTTTCTTTCTTTTTTACTTATTTAAAGGGAATAGATTTCATGCATTTCATATATACAGTTTTAACAGCAAAATGATACTGCCCTCCCCATCCTTCCTCCCTCTCTCACTCATACCTTCCCTCCTCCTTTTCTTATTCTTCTTTTAATTTCTACAATGACATAAGATGGTGAGCCCTCAGAGCCCGAAACACTGTCCCATCTTGGGATTTAGATGTAGCCTTCATAGAACATGTTCTGTTTCCCTGCAGTTGCTTTTGTGTCTTTTGTCAGAGAGAGAACAAGAGAGCAAGCAGACAGGAGGAGGCATTGAGAGGGGGCAGAGAGGCAGCCTCTCCCCTGTCTACTCGCTCTGTATCCCTGACATAAGACTGTCTCTTACCCACGTTGGCAGACACTTTTAGAAATGCAAATGAGAATTTATTTTCTCATGCACTGCTCTGCCAATGACTTCTCCTCATCCCACCCACCAAAAATAAAAAATAATGTTGACTTCTGAGCTGCACCATCATCTCTAGAAAAAAGATCATAGATGGAGAAAACAGCATTTAATTGCATCTTATATGCATTTTCTGATCATATCGGAGACACATAGTTAAGACAAAAATGAGGAAATAGAAAAGAAATTCATATTCATCACACTTCTTAGACTCACTCATTAACTTTGACATGTTTCCTTATATGTTGTGTGTGCCTGTATGTACACACTTGCAGATATTTAACTTAACTTCCATTTGATTGCATTTCCACCTTCCCGTAAACAAACAAGAAAACTGCTTGAAATTACATTGCTACCCCCACCCCCCACCACTACTCCCAACTGTGCTAAAGAGAAACAGTTCTATACACCGGATGCAAAGTGAGCTTTGAAGGCATGTTTTCAGAGAACTAGTAATTTTGTAGCTTCTCACAGCCAGAATTTTTGAATGGTAAGAAACAAAAAAAAAAAAAAAAAAGAAAAAGAAAAAAAAAGAACAGAAGGCAGCAATGAGTAGAGAAAATGGTAGAATAATCAGCTGTGTTGTTGAAGCCGGCGGAAGACTGAGTCAGCCTGTCACAGCTAAGCCGTATTCAAAGGCAAGTGGTCTCTGTGCGATGGGCAGCGTGCCAGAAAGTGATAATAAAGGAGCCATGTCGGGCTGCAGCATGGCACTCTAGAAATACATTTTCCAATTAGTCACAAGTGTTTATTCATCAAGGCATACCACGATGCTTTTGGTAACTGAGTTATACAAGCAGCTGTAATTGGCCATTGAGAAGCCTCAATGCAAATGTTTGGATGCCTAATCCTGAAATTGTTCCTGCTCCAGATTTCCACTGAATGGTCGCTGTCCTGGAGTAGTGTCGATGGAATGTCTGCGACTGCAGACTGGGGCCCTTTACAGTCATCAAGCACGAACTTGGGTCCACCCTGGCGATTGAGCCATTTTTCCTGATGGATTTGGAGAAATTGAAGTGCACTGAAAAATGTTCTATCAGCAAGGTGGGTGGTATTTGCTTTAAGCCTAAAGGGATGCTTGACAGACTGGCCAACTGACATATGTGTGTGTGTGTGTGTGCACGTGTGTGTGTGTGTGTAGCTACAGAAGCGAAACAAGGAAACAAGGAAAGAACAGCAGTGGAGGTTCTCATTGGCCCCTGGTTCCAACAAGGAGCTCAGCTGAACAAGCCATGATGCTCACAGACTTGGCCTGGGAAAGAGGAGAGCCCCCATGATGGCTCTATAACGCTAGCGCACCACACTCACTTTCCGGCTACTAGTCTGGAGCACTTTTCAAGCTACAAAAGAAGAATCCCATGGGACATTTTCTAACCTTCAAGAAAAAAAAAACATCAGGACTAATAGGCTTTCAAATTAAAAAATTTTTTTTCACTTCTCTGTAGTATAGAACTGCAAATGACTACCTAAAAGGGTCTCCTGCCTTTATTCTCCCAAGTTTTCAGGTACTTAGGGTGAGAGCCTTGTGACAATTACATCAGTTTCCACTGAAGTCCGCAGGGCTGAGGCTTATACCATCTTTCTCAAGGAGATTTCTTTGGCTAATAAGGAACCAGCAGCTTGTTTGAAAGGATGCTGCAATATAGGGAAAAAAATAGAATTTCAGGTCAAGGAAAAATGTTATGGTAGAATTACCACTCTTCATTTTATTTATTTTTTTTAAATGGAGAACATAAGAGGAGAATCCTTCCTTCTCTCTTTTTTTTAAAGATTTATTTGAAAGTCACAGTTACACAGAGAGAGAAGGAGAGGCAGAGAGAGAAAGGTCTTCCATCCGCTGGTTCACTCCCTAATTGGTTGCAATCGTCAGAGCTGTGCCAATCCAAAGCCAGGAGCCAGGAACTTCTTCTGGGTCTCCCATGTGGGTGCAGGGGCCCAAGGACTTGGGCCATCTTCCACTGCTTTCCCAGGCCATTGCAGAGAGCTGGATAGGAAGTGGAGCAGGTAGGACTTGAACTGGTGCCCATACGAGAATGCCGGCACTGCAAGGGGTGGCTTTACCTGCCACTCCACAGTGCAGGCCCAGAATTACCACTCTTTAAAGGCTGAAAAGGAAGCTGATGCGAGTCTCATTTGTAATGGTAAGAGCAGTGCAACCCAAATTAGGCTTTGAAAATAGCTCTCTGATAGCAGTATTTGACTCTTAAAAGGAGGACTATCATTAAAAACAAATTTATTTCATTCTCCCTTCAAGTTTAAAATGTACTTTCATTCCTACAGGTATAAAAACACCTACTGACCCTGGTACATAAAGCTCATGGTATGTAAAGATTTATTGACACAATAACCTGAACATCCAGCTCACAATACAAAGCAAAATCTAAATCACTACCCTGTTTCTCTCTGTTGGTGTTTAATCCAGGGCATTAGATCGTGAAGCTTCTCTGAGGCTCCACACCACTGAACCATAGCCCAGACAAGAGGCCCAGTGCCTTCGTCATGACCAGCTTATCTAATCTAGTGGGTAAAAGCCATCCAGCCCATTTTAGCAAGCATTGCTGAATAGCTTTCATGTACTCAGCATATGCAGCCAGGAATATTGCTGTGGAACTAAAAAAGATTAGGAGATGAGGTATGAGAGGTGTGTCCTACCAGAGCCACCTGCCCAGGTCTCCAGGCCACCTTGCTCTAAAGCATCAGCTATGTTGTATTGGCAAGCAGGTGCTGAGAGTACACAGATACTGCGGACTGTCCGAGCATCTAATATAAGAGAGAATCCAGTGGGCAAAGTTGGGCTGGGGCAAGAGAGAGATTTAGAAAGCAGAGGGCTTAGCAGTCAGGGAAAATTTTTAGGTTGTTAGTCTGAGGACTCCTGGAGATCACCTGCTGTCTTTTTTTTTTTTTTTTTTTAAGATTTATTCATCTGTTCTGAATGTCAGAGTTACAGAGAATAGGGGAGAGAGAGAAAGATCCTCCATCTACTGGCTCACTCCCCAGATGGCCTCCACAGCCAGCGCTAAGCCAGGTTGAAGCTCCACCTGGATCTCTCACGTGCGTGGCAGGGACCCAAATACTTGGGTCATCTGCTGCTGCTTTTCCCAGGGCATTAGCAGGGAGGTGGATAGGAAGTGGAGCAGCAGGGACATGAACCACCACCCTCGTGACATGCTCACACAGGCTGCAGCTTTGCCCCGGGGTGCCACAAGGCCGGCCCCACCTGATGTCTCTTAAACCAACCTTCCGCCCCAATGTCTGGGTTAGCACTGCTCTGCCAAGCTTCAAGGGTCCTCATCACCCCGGGCATGTTGCTCACTGTGTGTGTTGTTAGGTCTTTGCATGCAGTGGGGTACAGATGGCCTGAAGGTTGCAGGAAGAGCTGGCTTCATGGGCATGTTGTCCCTGTGTCTGCAGCAGGCTCGCGGGCACAAAGATTCCACTCTTGGTTACATGCTCCGCTGTTGCCACCTTGAAATTTGCAACAATTTTGGTCAAAGGAAACTCACCTTTTCATATGGCAGTGGGCCTGCTAATGATGCAGCCAGTGCTACATACAAGCCTGCATCTCAGAGAGCCACTTCATCTGCTCTACCCTAAGGGGAGGAGTTCTGGATTTAAATAGACAGATGTGGGGAGCAACTTGGACTAGACTAAGTTACTGGAATTAAGACTTAATCTATGCATCTGCTCTCCCACAATATGGCGCTGGGAGAGGAGTAAACAGCTTCTACGCAGCTGCCTCCAGTTCGACCAATAAACTGCAGGAGCTGCTCCTGATTGGAGGAGAGCAGCGTGCTCGGCGTATGGGTAGCAGAGTTGGGATTGGTGGAAGAGGACTATAAAGGAGGAGAGAGACAACATGCACCAGGAACATCTGGATAACATCTGAGCAGCCCCCGAGAGAGCCGGCAGGCGGTGTGCCGCTCCCTCGCGGAAGTGGGGAAAGTGGCAGAGGGAACCGCCCCTCCACGGAGGTGGAGGGGTTGCCAGCCAACCCGGGAAGGACCAGCAGCAAACCCGGGAAGGGCCGAGCAGACAAAAGAACAGCGCAGGGTCCTGTGTTGTTCCTCCGCGAATGGGGGAGCGACAGACAGAGGCTCTGTTGGAAATACGGAGAGTAGCCATCAAAAGCTGATATTGCCCTTTCTTGGGATGTGGCCAGGGCCCCTCATTCAGAATGGAAAAAACAAATAAAAGCTGCTCATCATGATAATGGGGAAGCCATGGATTCTAAGGTCAAGCCAGGTGCTTGGCTACTTAATTGGGTAAATGTTCTTTTATTCCCTTCCATATGGATTGAGACTTCACGACTACCGGAAAAGTCAAGGTTTGTCCTTGGGAGGTGAGCTTATTTTAATAGGTCAACTAATACATTTCCAGCAGGCCTGCAGCTTGTAGAAGCATTGAAAGGGAGCCCCCAGGGGCACTTGCAGCCTGAGCCCTACCGTAGGAGCCTTTCTCCTAAACCTGTAATAGCAATAGCAACAGGGCCACAGGATTAACTCTAGAGGACAATTCAGGGCGTGAGTTGTGGTCTCAGACTTTGGACATTGTTCAGGGGGTAGGACCTGGTGGCTTTTAAAAAGTAGCTTCCTAATGAGATTCCAGGGGAAGTCCAAGCTAACGGAAATGCCAATCGCTAACATTCCTGTGCTGTAATTCCAACACAGCCCTAGTTATTCATCAGAAAGTCCATATAAGCATGTACTATTTGTTCTTTGGTCTTGGGCTTGCTAAGGGGGATTGCAGACAGAGAACAAGGGCTTGAGACGAGGGAACTGTTCTACTCCCATCTCTTTCTGACATCTGTGGGACTGATGGTGTCCACCATTCCGGGGAGTGATGCCCTAAGCTCCACGCGCTCATGGAGGCCTTGGATGTGCTGTTAGTCCCATGAGATGAAGCTCAGTTACGGAGAGGACTGACACAAGAGGCAGGAAAGTCAAACTGCTGCTACCCCTGTGCGGTATCAGGGAGCAGGGCGCCTGTTGAACTTCCAGATTAGAAAATTTATCTAACAGGATGAAAAATTCTTTTGAAAGATTTTAAAAAGGTTTATTAACTTGAAAGGGAGACTGATGAGAATGAAAAATAGAGAGAGAGAGAGAGAGAGAGATTCCATATACTGCTTCATGCTGCACATGGCCACAATGTGGAGGAGGGGGCTGGACCAGGTTAAAGCTAAGACCCATGAACTCCATTTGGGTCTCCCGCGTGGGTGGCAGAATCTCAATTACTTGGACCATCATTCGCTGTCTCCCAGGTGCACTAGCAGGAAGCTGGATGGGAAGTAAAGTAGCTGGGACTTAAGCCAGGTACTCCCATATGGGATGTGGGTGTCCCAAGTGGCAGTTGAATCTGCTGCGCCACAATGCCAATCCCCAGGGCTGAAACTCCTCCACCATTGTTACATCTTATTCATCTAATATGTGAGCCAAAATCTTTATTTTTTATAACACAAAAGTTATGTGTTACAGATATGCTATATCTAGTTATATATAATGGGCACAGTGCATGTCATAGCTAAGTTTGTCATGCACTGAAATAATTCATTGAATTCGATGAAACAAGGTTGTGTTCTATATTTAATAACTTTGTAATTGTTATTGCACTGCGTGTAATGAGGCAAGTATAACGTATGATTCGCTAATACTGCTTTTACAAAGGCAAATGGAGTTTCCCTTCATTTGCTTGGCCCATTTGTTAGCATTCCTTTTTAAAAAAATTAAAAATTTTATTTAAGGTATACAAATTTCATGTATTTCATGTACACAGGTTTAGGCACATAGTGATTCTTCCACCCTACTCTTCCTCCTGCCCTCTCTTTCACTCTTCCTCCTCCTCCCTCTCCTGATCCCTCTCTCAAAATTTTTACAAAAATCTACTTTCAGTTTACTTTATACTCCTAAGATTAACCCTGCACTAAGTAAAGAGTTCAACGAATAGAAGAGAGGGAAAAAAAAACCACACTGTTCAGGGCTATAAACAATCATCCAAGCTCAAAACGTCAATTTCACTCCTATGCATTGCATTTTTGATCCTCTGTTTTACCACAGATCACGGAGAACATGCGGTATCCGTCGTTTGAGGATTGGCTGATTTCACTCACTGTAATGTTGGCATTCGGAACCGAGCGTGCTGGTCTCGCTCTGCGGCCCCCAGATTTGCCCAGATGTGCAGGGCTGGGTGACTGAGGCTGGCTCCCGTGGGCTCCATCATCACACTCCCCTGTGGCCTGGCGCCTGGTTGGATTTAGTCAATGAGAAGCACCCGCAGAAGGGGAGAGTGCAGAGGACAAAGGGTGGGCTTCTCCCTCCTCAGTCCCAGGTCCTCACTCCCTGTCTCAGTGAGAGCAGGATCTCCCGTGCCCTTCAGTCAGCGGCCCCTCCGCCGATGCTCCAGTTACCCTGGGCCCGGCTCGCCTAACTGCCTCCCCTTGTGCGTTCGGCCCTGACCCTGCATGACTCCGGTTGCCAGCCTCTCGCGCTGGGTCTTGCCTCAGTCCTGCCTCCCTGGGCAACTGTTCCTTTCCTAAAATCTCTCCCTTTGAATCCACCTGGCCCTTGGGGGAGCATAGGCAGGTTTTCTTCTTGCTGCAGGCAGGCTTCACCCCATGCCTCCCCCCCCTCCCCCCTCCCTCAGGTGCACAAGGCAATGCTGGTGAATCTGCTCCCCAGTACCTGGAGTTCTGTCTGGCCAGCGCCCCACCTCCGCCCTCTCCCTCACTCACCTGCCTGGGCGCACACACGTGTTGGTGAGTCTGCCTAAGATTTTCCTCCCACCTCCCCATCTTCCTTTTATCCTATTCCAGATCGGATACTGGCCACACTGCAGGCGTTTGGGGCAGCACATTTCTGGAACCAGCGACAGCACCCGGGGCTGAGGGTGGGGATAAGGGGCGGTGGAGGGGCTCACTGTGCTCACTGTGGACTTTCACCTAGAAGCACCCCTGTCGGAGGGAGGGAGAGCGGGAGGAGCGTGAGGGGAGGGAGAGCCCTTGGGGCCTCTCCCCAGATGCGCTGCCCAGACGTGTCCTGTCTCCATCTTTTCTTTCATCACAGTCTGTACTGACCGTCATCTTTCCCATCCCAAGGGGACCCTCCTTGGCGCAGGAAACTGCCGTTCACTCCTCTATCTCCTGCATCCGGCCACGGTGCTTGGCTCACGGAGATTCGTTAATTGTTAAAACAGGGTTTTCTTCCAGACCGTCCAAGATTAGTTTGAAAGGTGCTGGGGGTGGGGGTCAACACCGAATGTGAAGGAGATGAACAATGGAGAGATCAATCGGCCCCTCGGCCCTGGCTTGCCTCTTTGTTGGATCCACTTACCTTTAACTCATCAAAGCACAGATGAGTGGGGACTTAGCGTGGATTTTCAGTAGCTCTGGGTTGGTGTGGTATAAGGGGAATGCTGGAGGTAATGGGCTTAGCCCTTTACCAAAACTGGAGCTCCGTGGATAGCGCTGTGGCAGGGAAAAAAGCAGCACCAGTCTGGAAGCCAGTAAGCCTGGGTCTTGCCCTGGTTTGCGACAGTGACAAGTCACCCTTTATCTAACCTGTGCACGAGAGATGGAGATGATGCCTAGTTTGCATCCTTTGCAAGACTGTAGGGGAAGGCAGCTGAGATAGTGCAGGTGCCAGTGCCTTACCAGTGGATGGGAGTGAGACTAAGGAGAAGCTCCAGTGTGAGAGTATTTACAGCCCGCTGTATTTACAGCTCGCTGAGGCCAGGAGACGCGCCGTCCCCGGAAAGAGCGTGTGCGCTCCAAGGAGGCAGGTGTGCTGATTCCATTCCAGGAGTTAATTGTGTGGGCCCTGGAGGCCTCTGACATTCTCCAGTTCCCCTTTTTGGGGGTGGTGGATTAGTAGAGAATTTGTGTTCCTGCCCAGGCAGATTCCCTCTTGCTCCCCAGAGCTATTTCTCCCAGGTTTTGCCTCAATGTGATCACTCACTAATCCCTTTTCCCCTCTCAACGCTTACTTTTGACCAGCCCCATGTGTTTGCCTCAGCATGACTCGTGTGGAGGCAGATTTGGACCGAAAACATTTGATTGGAAAGCCACTGCAGGCCCGTACTGGGAGGAAGTCTCCAGGTTTCCAAACCCATCCTCTTGTATCATCAAAATGTCTCAGGTCAGATCGTGTGTGTGTGTGTGTGTGTGTGCATGTGTGTGGGTTGTATCTAGTGGTAAGGAGGCCCATGGGTCAAAAACCCATTTGAGTTTGTTTGGATGAGTAAGAGATGATGGGAATTCACTGTACAAGATTATAAATATTACAGAAGTTATTCAAAATCTCATTTACTTTTAGTCTGACTGCCTCTTTACATATTTAAATTCCATTTGCAGCCAGCGACCCTGATACTCTTAAAGAAAATAACAACAAACAAGCTACAGCTAAGGGAAATGTAAATTGGTTTGTTTGCTTCTTAACACTCCTGGGCAGTGAAAACACAAGCAATTGTTATTCCAAGGGACTCACTGAATATACAAAATCTCTGTCTTTCTTAGGAGTTTCTTTAAAGATTACCCACTTTTGGAAGAGTTCTTTGTGTCTAGAAACCAATTTTATGCTCTTTTTGTCCAGCTACAAAGTTCTTACAAACTTGTTTTCTACACACACACACACACACATTTGCACTCCTTTAGAAAAGGGTGAAAACAGGGTGCTTTGGGAGCACGTGTTTGTCGTTTTTCTCATAGTGTGCTAGGAGCCTCTAGCAGCCCCGTGGAATCGGGCTGTCCTGGAGGGGTTTGTGTTACGGAGCGCAGGGGGCCGGGCTCCTGCACAGCTGGCACCCTGGCCCTGGGCTGGAGTCGGTGCACACAGCAGTGGGGCTGGCGGCAGGCCTCTGGGCTCAGGCTGTGAAATCACCCCTGCACCCATGAGTTCCCAGCCTTCCTCTTCCTGGTGAACGTTTCCAGCAGCTTGCCTCGTGCCCTCACTCAGAAGTGTGCCTTCCTGGGTGAATTGCTATTGGTCTTCTGGTGGCTGTTTCCGATGAGTGATCCTGTAGAAGCCAAGATGCTGTTTCCTGGGCATGTGTCCTTGTGCTGCCACCAAAAGACGTAATATGGTGTCCTTTGCCTTCACTCCAAGTGGGCGGTGTAGAGGAACACTATTTCCCCAATGCAGATGTCTTTGTCTCTTTCCTCGGCATAATAAAGTACCACACAGGGAATCTGAAGCTAAGCTACCCCAAATTCAGTATTTTCATATATGTGGATTACCCAGTTTTTAAAATGATTCTTTTAAATATGGAACCACTCAGTGACATTTAAAATGGGATTTGATTTGCAAAATTTTTATTCAAGGATGTGTGAAGAGAAGATATACTTGTACCACAATGTTTCAATTTATTTGAGTACACAAGTCTCATAAGAGACACCAACCCTTGCCAAGCTCCAACAAAGACTGGTAGCTCAAATTTGGATTTGCCTTTTTAAAACACCATTCAACAATTCAAAAGGAATTCTCTTTTGTCTCACATACTATTAAACAGAAGAAGCTTTCTTTTGTTCTAATTTATCAAACTTAAGACACGGTTTTTAATTTATTTGAAAGGCAGAGGGACGAGAGGAAGCGAGAGGCATAAGAAAGACACAGGGATTTCCCATTTGCTGGTTCACTCCCCAAATGGTAACCAACACCTGGGGCTGCGCCAGGCCAGAGCTAGGAGCTGGAACCTCAATTCAGATTTCCCACATGGGCGGTAGGGATTCAACCGCCATCACCTAGCTATGGGCTCCCAGGGTGCTAAATAGCAGGAAGTTGGAATTGGGAGCTGGGCTGGATTCAAACCCAGGCTTTCTGATATGAGATGCAGACATCCCAAGCAGCATCTTAACCATTGGGCCAAATGCCCGCCCCGAAGCTTGTTTCTAAGGACCCAAAATGAGTATATTTGGGTGTGCTCTCTGTTTCATAATAAACTGTATTTCTTCTTGGTGTGTCACTGCTCAATGATATAAATCGCAATTGTAATTATAGCCCACAGAGGCTCCGACTGTTCAACAAAGGTGATTCAGGGAGGTCAAAACAGACCGTGAAAGTCATTACAGCAAAGCCGTTCAGGCTGGTGGTGCAGTAGGAACTCATTGCCCAGCTGATTGGAAAGCACAGATGTGGGTTCAGAACAAGAGGCTAGCTTGGTCTGGATGGGAGACAGCTGGACGGAACGAGCTGGGATTTGGGAGGAAAGCATGGCGCTGATGCTGCGGGGCCCATGTGCCAAGAAGTGCCCTGCTGTCTGCTGCTGGCTATGCCACACTTCTGCCTTCTACCTGGACTTTCAGAAACAGGACTTAAGTGTGAAAATCTAACAAAGGCTTTAAGTCCTAGGAACCCGAAGAAGCATTTGCTCCCTGACAAAGGAAGGTAGGGACATCCTACAAGTATTGTCTCCGAAGGGAGGCACTGAAAGATAAATTCTCAACTACTCCACTTGTTACAAGTAGCAGGTTTAACCATTCTACCTGTACCGGTTAGGTTGCAACAGCTTCTTCCAAATTTTCTTGGAACCTTGATTCTAAGCATTAAGACTTCCTGTAACAATGTCCAATGTCAAGAAGACACTAAGAACACCAAGAATCATTCTCTCCCCTCTGTCGTCTCATTGGCTAGAACTGGGCCCCCTAGTCACCCTTAAGCCAATCAAGAAAAGGGAAAGAACTTGTAGGGTAGGTCTAGATCAGTCATTGTTCATGTCGGGAGGCAGAAGCAGGGAAAAGGGGAACCCACTTTCCTAGAAAACATTCACAGTGCTATGTGAATGTAATTAGGCTTCTAAAGTTTACCGAGTCCCAAGGGGACATAAAAGAACCACCACACACTACTGACAGCATTGCCTCCTAAATGCGGTTGTGCAATGTAGCCCATTGGATACATGCTCCATGGCGAGGGAGGGCGTTGCTCTCCTCTGGGTCGCTTTGTTGGATGACTCACTCCGTGCTAGGTGTTGCCGGGCAGCTCCAGCTTGTGTTTCTATTAAAGAAGAGTAGGGTGATTTACCACCTCCTGATTCCAGCTTTGGATTGTGTGGTGACAAAGAGGAGCCTCGGGGCCACCATTATGGTGTATGAGTAAAGCCGCTGCTTGTGACGCCAGCATCCCGTGTGGGCTCCAGTTCGAGTCCTGGCTGCTCCACTTTTTTTTTTTTTTTTTGACAGGCAGAGTGGACAGTGAGAGAGAGACAGAGAGAAAGGTCTTCCTTTGCCGTTATTCACCCTCCAATGGCCGCTGCGGCCGGCGCACCGCGCTGATCCGGTGGCAGGAGCCAGGTGCTTCTCCTGGTCTCCCATGGGGTGCAGGGCCCAAGCACTTGGGCCATCCTCCACTGCACTCCTGGGCCACAGCAGAGAGCTGGCCTGGAAGAGGGGCAACCGGGACAGAATCCGGCGCCCCGACCGGGACCAGAACCCGGTGTGCCGGCGCCGCAAGCTGGAGGATTAGTCTAGTGAGCCGCGGCGCTGGCCTGCTGCTTCACTTCTGATTCAGATCCTTGCTAATGTGCCCGGGAAAGCAGCAGAAAATGGCCCAAGTGCTTTGGTTCTTGCACACACATGGGGTACCAGGATGCAGCTCTTGGCTCCTGGCTTCGGCTTGGCCCAGCCCTGGCCATTGTGAGCATTTGGGGAGTGAACCAGTGGATGGAAGATCTCTCTCTCTCTCTCTCTCTCTCTGTCTCTCTCTGTGTGTGTGTGTGTCGGGGTAACTCTGCCTTTCAAATAAATAAATCTTAGGGAAAAAAGGAGCCTCATAAAGCCTAAGCATTTCCCATATTAAAGATTCAGCAGTGGCTTGCTTCTCAAAGTGGCTCGGCACCCACCAGACCCACGTTCGGACTCTTCTCTCGATGACCGTGGTGTGAGTGCCTCAGGCTTTCACGTTCCCGTCTCAGCTCTTCTCTGCTGCACTTAGACTCCTCTCCTGGCCCATATCCCACCTCCCCCCAGATCGCGGAGAACCAAGGGTTGGAGTACAATGGGTCCAGGTGAGGAGTGAGAGTGTGATGAGGGGGTGAGGAACAGCCAAATGAGGAGAGCCGAGAAGAGCTCCTCTGGTTCCCTTCCCTAGATTTCAAGGCCCGTCCAGACCCAGTGTGTGGGCCTTTACGCTAGACTGTTAATTGCTTGTGTGGTGCCCGAGCCTGGCACGCTGTGGTCTCCCGGAGCCAGGTCTCCTTGTGTTTAGGATTCCAAGCACCATGATCTGGTTTCGGTTTCTGATGGCAGTGTGCTCTCTGGTGCAGTTGTGCATGGCCACAGCAAACAGCGCATGAACCCAAACCCACGGTTGCTACCTTTATTTTTACCTATTTCCCAAACCAACAGAAGTGGCCTTCATTTAAAACTACAGAAAATAGAAGTTTAGAAAAGTAAGGAAGAGAACTCAGAAATAACTTAAAGCAAACATGTATCACGTGGTGAACTTAAATGAAAGAAAAAGTGAGTCTAAAACTTAATAGCTTAAAATAAAATGGTCATATAATTCTCTATATTTTTGTTGTCTTTTTTTGTTTATTCTCTCTCCTCTCTCTCAAAAACCTTTCTAACTGGAAATTTAAACTGGTAGCTATTATTAAATTGTAGAAGAAATATAAGCATGTATTTTATCTTAAATTCTTCTTGGAATAAGGTATAACACTTGATTAATTAGTTGGTCAATCATGTAGCTTCTTCCAGAAGGAACATTATACAAAGCAAATATCTTTAACTTTGGTTTTGTAGACAATACACAGTTGATGATGGTTCTTAAGTTAATTAAATACTTCTTAAATCAATTTCCTAAAAAAGCAAATGGTATTTCATGTTATTGTGACCGAGTGAACATATTTCTATAGGAGGCTAAGCTAAGAGAGAACCAGCTACAAAATTCATAAATTGTTTCCAATTGCATTTCTCTTTCTAATGCACACTAATCATCTCTAACATTCCCTGGGCTACCTTTGGTCATTGAATTCCTCAGTTAGTCGCATCCACTTCTTTCTTCGTTTGTAAGCAGCACACCTATGGCTGATTGGGCCAGGAACCTCCTCTTTGGCCATGTAGGGGAGATGACACATTGGAAAGAAGAGTTCCTGGGAGACCAGGAAGAGGCACCTGGCTCCTGGCTTCGGATCAGCGCAGCACCAGCCGTGGTGGCCATTTGGGGAATGAATCAACGGAAGGAAGACCTTTCTCTCTGTCTCTCTCTCTCTCACTGTCCATAACTCTACCTATCAAATAAAAAAAATTAAAAAAAAAAGAGATCCTGGAGTCAGGATCACAGATTCAAGTGCTGCTCTTAGTAGCAGTTCACCTAGTCACAGGGCAATTAGTTGTTTAGCATTTTTTAGCATCAGCTCTCTCCTAAGTAACCCAGGGCTGATATTGCCTTGGCTTACTTCCATGCTAGCCACCCCCACCCCACCCCCACCCCACCTTGGCCACCACACAGTGAGTTGAGCAGCCACAAATCGCCACTCCTCCCTGCCTCCGTCACGTCTCTCTCTCTCGATGACTACACAGCCTTCCCTCGGATCTCCCTGCGTCTAGTCACCGTCCTCCCATCCATTCTCTGTGTGCTGGTCAGAGCCGATCGCATTCCTCTTATCCCGCTGCATGTCCCTTCGTGACTTGTCATTGTCCAGGGACAAGGTCCAAACCCCATGGTGTGGGTCCTACAACCCTCTCTAATCCGGCTGTGCCTTTTCTCTCCTGGCTCTCCCACCAGTTCCAACTCGGTTCACCTTCCAGCTGCCGTGAACTGTCCCCTAAACAGCAACCCTTCCGGCTCTGGATTCAGATGGAGCCTTTCCAATTCCCCTTCTCCTTGGCGCTCTGCTAAATGCTCACCACTCTTAGACCCTGCTTGGACGTCATTCCCCTAGTAGATGCCTGCTTGGGTTCTCCTCCCCAACCCCAGTGGTACCCCAAGGACCCATGAGGAATGTCTTCTGCACTCAGCACCTTGCACCAGCAAGAGCCTGTTGACCCCTGATCTGTCACAGGAGCCACGGGCTCCAGGGTGGAGCAGCCATATTTTCCCCATCTAATATCTTCAGGGTTCAACTTAGTTCCTCAGAGGAGTTGCTTAAAATATGCGGGATAAATGAATTAATGCAAGTCTCTCGGACTTTTTGTGAGGATTAAAATAGGAAAAGCATGGATACATTGCACTCACCCAAAAAACCGATCACCCCATTGTTACCAGCACAATTGTTATTACTATGACTATGAATACTGTTGCATAGTATTGTGGGGCTTTTGGATTGGATTGTGTCTTCTGCCTATAGAAACCTTTGGGCAAATGTCTCAAGGGCTTTTGACATTTTTAACTACAGCAATGTGTCGAAAACTGCTGGAGGCAAATTTTTTTTTTTGCATCTTCATAAAAATGTGCCCCAACCTCCACTTCCTTTATTTTCTGTTCGAGTACCTCTCACAACCTTTTGCAAATAAGTGGGTTTGTTCATTCTAACAGGCACTTCGGCAGTTGGTTCTCCTCTATGTAACCCCTTGCGTCCTTATTCAACAGAGGCTAGTAATTACCATAGCAACCGCAGCATGTGGCGCCTATGCACGCTCCCAGAAACAAAGCACTTGCTTAAAAAAAAAAAAAAACTACACACACACACACACACATTAATTTGTAACGTGAAATTCTATTTCATGGTATTTATGGGGGGAGAGGGGGATCCATGCCTGCAAGCAAGCCGACTTACCTTCTTCTCCAGACTCCGGGGCTTGCACTGTGGTTCTGCTGTTCCCCACCGCTTGGCACTGCCCATGCACACATATTGATTCATTTTAAAAGTGATTTGTGTGTGTGTGTGTGTGTGTGCAATGGGGGGAAAGAAAGATGGGAAGGATTCAGTTTCAGCGGGAAGGTGCAAAGGTCAGTGAGGGGTGCACAGCCCCGTGTAGCAGTTGTTCCTGTCTGAGTGATGATTATACTACCAAGGGGATTCATTAAAATGGAGCCGATTGCTGTTACACTGAATGAGGCTCTCCATAAATTCTGCTGTGAGCCTGTCAGTGGCTAAGCCCATATGTAATGCTTAAGTACAGCGCCTGCATCTGCTTGCCGGCGTCTGCGTCCCAGCCCGCGGACGCCTCTCTAAGCGCAGTGTGCATGTGGGTGCTCGCTTCAGCTCAATCAGGAATCCAGGGCCTGAAGTCCTGTGCATGCTCAGAAATTGGGAATTCCCATTTGTGTGTGTGTGTGTGTGTGTGTGTGTGTGTGTGTACGCATGTGCGCGCGCCCAGCAAGGCTTTGGGTTTTAGGTCGTAACACAGTTGTGAAGTCACACACATATTCTGCATCTCAGCTTGGGAGGGCCTGGGGTGGAAAGGAGGAAGAAGAGCGTTTGGGTTCAGCATTTGCAGGTAGCAGGGGATCCTGACACCACAGGGCCCACTTTAAAAAACGGAAGGAGGATGCATGCGCCAGGGGAGACTCTGGGTAGAGGTCGCCCTTGGTGTCCTTGGTCAGGGTGGCTTCTTTCTGTCCTGCCTCTAAGTGCTCGGGAGAGGGAAGAAATCCTGGATAGAAACTGCTTCAACGAGACCTTTTCTCAGGGGGTGTCTGCACCTGGTCAGGTGGAAGCCTCTTTGCTGAAACTCTGATTTAACAAAAAAAAAAAAAAAATTCTTTGCTCTAAAGAAAAGAAGAAAGAAAAAAACCAAGAAACATGGCAGTCAAAGGCTTTGCAGGACCCTGTTGCAGTCTGAGCGTTTCCCTGTGTTTGCTGCCTCTCACTGGGGGCAGCCAGTCTATCTTAGCAAGCAGAGCTCAAGAAAACCCCGAGACCGGGACCACGGTTGAGCGGATGGGTGTGTGCATGGGAGCAGACATTTTCTCACCAGCGTTCACCAAATGTTGGAAGACATGCTACGAATTTACACTTTAAATGGGAATTTCTTGATATTTTGTATTTTTTTTTTAAATGTATTTATTTACTTAAGAGGCAGAGTTACAGAGAGAGAGAAAGAGAGGGAGAGTTCTTCCACCTGCTGATTTACTCCCCAATGGCTGCAAGGGCCAGGGCTGGGCCGGGCTGAAAGCCAGGAGCCAGGAGCTTCATCCGGGTCTCCCTGGTAAGTGCAGGGGCTCAAACACCCGGGCCATCTTCCACTGCGTTCCCAGACACATTAGCAGGGAGCTGGATTGGAAGTGGAGCAGCTGGGTCTCGAACTGGCACCCATATGAGATGCGGGTATTACAGACGGCTTAACTCGCTATGCCACAGAGCCGACCCCACGTTATTATCTGTTCTTTTCCTGCTTGGCCCAAGAAGGGATTGATCCCACATAGGATAACTGACACTGCAGTCTCTGGTCCCGGGGCAAGGATAAGGCTCCTCTTTGTTTCCCGTGGTCTCCCCAGTCTCCCCTGCCCCCTCCGACGGCCTTGCGTCACACGGCCACTAGATGGCGCTTTGCGCCCAGTGATGGCTTGTCAGCCTTCTGCCCGCTTCTCGGAGAGCACATTTAGCTGAGAAGCAAAGTCAGTGACGTGGGGAATTATTACACACAGTTCATTTCCTTGTAATTTAACTCTCAGAGTAACAAAAGCATAATGTATAGCCTCGTTTTCGGGTCTGATTTACAACAATTTAAACTAAAAGATGATTTCTGCCTCGCCCCACCCCCTCCTCGTCCCTTCTGCTGATATCAGCAGCTGGGAATTTTGTATTCCATCCTGCCACCGGTCGGAGAAGGGGAAAGCGTGAAACAGGCTTCCTGCAAACAGGGCCAGGCACCAATTCTCCTCTTCAGCTTCCCATTCCGCTAGAGCCTTGTTGTCGGTTTACAACTCTGTGTCTTTATTGGGGCGGTTTCGTTCCTATCGCTCACTGCTTTTAAACATCACGAGGTCCAACCAGAATGAAACGCCGCCGTGGGTTTCAAAGCCAGAGGGTATAGAGGTGAGCCTGGGCCCTGCTAGCGGTTCCGCTGACCCACCCTCCAGGGCCGGCTCTGCTCCGCCTTCTCCAGAGCCCTGGAGGTTCCAGCCCACTTTGATGTCACCTCGCTTGAGCACTTAGGGCTCCACCAGCAATTTCGCACAGTCGCTCACTAATTGCTTCATCTGGGCTTGCTTTTCTCCCCGAGGAAAAGGAAGTAACTTTTTTTGAGTGCCTCCTTCATCTAAGGCTCTCTGTTCCGGATTTCGCATGGAATGTCCTTTCCTTGCTTTTAACAGCCCTATCCCTCCGATGCGATTGATTGCATTTCTCCGATGAGGACCCTGAGAGGTTAAGTAACCTGCACAGGGTGACACTGGAAATCGAGGCAGGACTCAACAGCGGCATTGCACGTCATCCTGATGGTCACCTTGATCGTGAACCGGAGCAGGTGTCTCACCCTTCCATCCTTGCAGCGAGAAACATAGTGATAAAAAGTATTGCACGTGTGCACGTGTACACACACACACACACACACACACACACCTTACAAGATATTTCAGGTGTTATCCGGGTTAGTCCTGTGACTTGGTAAGGAAGTTGGAGTTGTCCCCATTTTTAAAATTAGCCAAGTTCCTAGCCTCCCTGCCAGGGCTTTCCCCACCAGGTACTCAGTAGGTGCTTAGTGACTATTGTCTGCTACAGCTCCATTTCGTTGGCTCCGTGCTACTGCTGTTGTCTCTTACCCGGACCTGTCCATCAGGGGCAGGAGGGACACATGCTGTTCCCCACACCTACTACGACACATCGGAGCGAGAGTCCCTACTATGGATCCAATCATCTACCAAATTAGTGGAGTGCCTGGGACAAGGCAGAACCCGCGTCTCCAGCTCCAGACTCGCCACCCTCTCCCCGACAGTATCTGCTTTCATTTTATGCTGCTTGATTTGGAGAAGTTAGGTTTGATCTCGGATTTCAGATCCTCAATCTACCCCTTCCCACCCCAAAGAAGGAAGGAAGTGGATGCTCCCTTGGCAGTGGGCTAAAACGACTGCCGAGGGACAGATAGACTGTGAAGCACCGTAGCTCGCACTGTCCCCCGTATGTCGGGACCAGCCGTTCTAGGTGAAGGAGACTGAGTCCAAGTGTGGGCTGATAGGAAAGGAAAGAGAAAGTCACTTATTGAGGAGCCCATGCTCTCTCTATTAATTGGAGTTTCAAGTGAGCACTCAGTGGCACCCACACAGCAACAATGACACTTTCTAGAACTCTGGTGGCCCCGTGGGTTCTCGGGACACTGGCTGGCTACACCGTCACTCACGCAAGTGAATGAGATGGAGGCACTGTGGAGGTGGTCCCTACAGACCCAGTGGAGCCGGCAAATCAGGGTGCTGGTCGTCACCTCTGCTTGACTGTGGACTTTAGGAAGCCGGGGAACCTGGGGAACGGAGGAATGTCGACTCCTACCCTCCGAGGCCACGCTAGTCAGACATATGGAACCAATAAGGAAATTATCCTGTTCCCTAAAGGAAGGGCTTAAGAACTCAGGCTTTCACCATGTTTTGGGACTAATGACACAAAAAAAGGAAATGTCTTGTATATCTTGGGGATTTGATTTTTATTTTTTTAATTAAAAAATTCCAGCTTTATTGGAGTATGGTTGTTAAATAAAATAGTTGACAGTGTAAACGTGATGTTTTGATTTACATACACATTGTGAAATGATTACCAGAGTGAAGCTAATTAACATATCCATCATTGCACATAGTTCTTTTTTTGTTTGTGGTGAGAACATTTCAGATCTATTCTCTTAGCAATGTTCAAGTGTATTATATGTATAGTGTATTGTATATATAGTGTAATCATATATAGTGTATTATATGTGTAGTGTATTGTATATGTAGTGTAATCTATAGTGTATTATATATCGTGTATTATATGTATAGTGTGTTATACATATCGTGTAACCTATAGTGCATTATAAGCTGCAGTCCCCATGCTGTAGGATAGAACTCCAGAATGTATTGCTCCTAACTGAAACTTTGTATCCTTCTGCCAATGTCTCCTCTTTTCCTCCCACTTCCATAGGTCCCAGGTCCCGGGACCACCATTCCACCTTCTGCTTCTCTATCCATTCACCCATTATGGAAACCTAGACTGATTTCATATCTGGCTATTACAAACACTGCTGCAATGAACATGATGGCACAGATACCTGTTTGATAGGCTGATTCCATCTCCGCTGGATGTACTGGGAGTGCTGAGTCATCTGCTAGTTACATTTCTTGGGGACCCTCCATACTGTTGTTATAATCTCTGAGCTAATTTACATTCCTTCCAACAGGGTGCAAGGTTTCTCTTTTCTCCACACCCTTGGAAACACTTATTATCTTTTGTCTTCTTAATAACAGCCATTATAACTGGTGTGAAGTAATATTTCATTGTGGTTTTAATTTGCATTTTCCTGATGATTAATGATCTTGGGATTTTTTCCCCCATGTATTTGTTGACCATTTGTGTATCTTCTCTTGAGAAACGTTTACTCATGTCCGTTGCACATTTTTGAATCAGGCTTTTTTCTTGTTACTAAGTTGTCCCTTATTCGGATGTGTGGTTCACAAATATTTTCTCCCATTCCATAGACTGTCTTTTTTACTCTGTTCCTTGTTTTCCTTGGTTTGTGGAAATTTGAGTTGAAGGATACAAAATAAACATACAAAAAATAAGCACTATTTCTGTGCTCTAACAATGAAGTATATGAAAAAGAAATTTACAGTTCCTAGTACTCAGGAATACATTTAAACAGGAAGGTGAAAGATCTGTATACTAAATATTATGACACTGATGAAAAAAGTAGAAATAAGTGGAAAAAAGATGAAATAAGTGGAAATGTATCCTATATTCATTCACTGGGAAAATTAATGTTAAATATCCACACTACCCCAAGCAATACATATATTTAATGCCATGATTATCAAAATTCCAGTAGCAGTTTACCTCCAAATAGAAAAAAAAAAGTCCTAAACTTAATATGAAATCACAAAATATCCCAAGTAGCCAAAGCAATCTTGAACCAAAAAGGATGAAATTGGAAGCGTTATAGTATCTGATTTCAAAATATATTACAAAACTATGGTAATCAAAACAATATGGTACTCAATAGATACAGACATACAGGCCAATGGAACAGAATAAAGAGTCTAGAAATATAGTTGTCTAATCTTTGATAAGAGCATCAAGAATACAAAAATGGGAAAAGATTTCCTCAATAAATTATCCTGGGAAGCCAGATATTCATATGAATAAGAGTAAAATTAGATCTTTATAGCAAACCACCTTCAGTGCCTCATTTAAGATATTGCTGGGGATGCCCACGTCCTGAATTGCAGGGCTGGTTTGTGTCCCAGATCTGCTTCAGTTCCAGCTTCCTGCTAATGTAACCCTGGGAGGCAGAAGGTGATGGTTCAAGTACATGGGTCCTGATACACATGTGGGAGACCTGGATTGAGTTCCAGTTTCCTGGCTTTAATCCGGCTCTGCTCTGGCTCTTGTGGGATTCGGGAAGTGAGCCAGTGGATGGAAGATCTCTCTGCCAGCCTATGACTCTGTCAGTCTCTCTTCATTTCAAATAAATAAAAATTTTTAAAAATGTATTTTAAAATTCAATTCAAAATCAATTCTTTTTTTTTTTTTTTGACAGGCAGAGTTAAACAGTGAGAGAGAGAGAGAGAGAGAGAGAGAGAGAAAGGTCTTCCTTCCATTGGTTCACCCCCCAGATCTGAAGCCAGGAGCCAGGTGCTTCCTCCCGGTCTCCCATGGGGTGCAGGGCCCAAGCACTTGGCCCATCCTCCACTGCCTTCCCAGGCCACAGCAGAGAGCTGGACTGGAAGAGGAGCAACTGGGACAGAATCCAGTGCCCCGACCAGGACTAGAACCTGGGGTGCTGGTGCCACAGGTGGAGGATTAGCCTATTGAGCCAAGGCACTGGCACAAAATCAATTATAAAAAATGACATTTAAGACCTGTAAAAGATCTGTAAAAATCCTATAAGATACAAAAGGAAAAATCTTGACTTTTGGGCAATGATATTTTTTATATGACTCCAAAAGGAGAGGCAATGAAAGCAAAAATAGGTAATTGGGATGGTATCAAATGTATCTTGTGAGTTTTGCCTGCTAAGATGCCTAACTTTCTGCGGTACTCCATGGACTGGAGATTCAACTTTGACAAGAGTTCTGGATTTTTCATCATCATTTTCACATGGAAAGTTTAGGGTGGAAATGGAAAAGTGCTACGCTTTAAAGATAGAAAACCAGGCATGTTTCATTCCTGTCTCTGCCTCTTATTGGCTCTGTGAACTTGGGCTTGTGACTAAACTTGTCTGAATCAATTTTCTCACATACAGTATGAGAATAATGAACAGCACCTCCTCAGAGTCATTGTGAGGATTAAATCAAATAGAGAGAAACGAGGATCCAGAAAAGATCTGGAGCTGGGAATTAGCAAGACTGGCATATAAAGAACCTCCCAACCGTACCTACCCACCGAGAGAGGGACTTTTCCTACCACACTGAAGACGCCTTTGGCTGGGAGATGTGACATGATAACCAATAATAATAATAATAATAATAATACATTCTGCCAATTAAGCTCTGCTTTTTATCAATTACAAGACATACTCCAATATTAAATATGTTAAAATTGGGGAGAAAATCATCTTAAGGAAAAAAAATGTATCTTAACATCAGTAAGCAATGATCCCTGCTCTCTTGACTTACCTGGGCTTTTGGGTAGTGAACCAGTGGATGGAAGATCTCCCTGCCTGCCTATGTCTCTGTCAATCTCTCTATTTCAAATACTTACAAATTTAAAAAATACGTGTTTATATTAGAGACTTAAGAGTCTCTAAGGGAAAGTGACAACAGTGGTTTCCATTTGTCCAACAGGCTGGGAGGGGGAGGGTGGGAGTGGGGCTGCCAGGGAGCGCGGTGGAAGCTGAGTGTGTGGTGCAGGTGGAAGGCTCTGGGGGATTCTGCGATGGGATTTATTTAAAAGGAAGAAGATGTCTGAATCTGCAACGCCCCTGAGGGTAGGCGGGCTGTGCTGATTTCAAGGATAGCAACGTCGTGGATGTTTATTGAACTCACCCTGATCCAGGCACTTCAGAGCGACATGGGCATCCTTAGGAGGAAACGATACAGGGACAGAAAGGGGGCATGCTGCCACCCACCCTGGAGCTGGGGGCCTGGCCGTCATGCTAGGGAGCCTCTAGTCATGGAAGGTGCTGCGCCCCATCTCCCTTCTCGCTACACTGCAGATGGTGGGGACTGGCGGGGGTGGAAAGCAATGATGTTTCAGCCACTCGAAATCCCTCTGGTCACCAGCAGTGGCGGGCGGGAGCGCGATGGTGACGGACGGCTGGCGTGGCAGAAGCAAGGGCACCAGGGAGAGCAGCAGCCAGATGGGTCTGCAGGCAGCAGTGACTGGCAGCCTGCAGCCACACAGGGCCAGGGCTGCAGAGCTGCCGCCTGAGCGCATAGCAGACACCCCTGCCCTCTCCCCCTCCCTCCCCATGCCTGCAAGACAAGGAGACCTTGAAAGTGGGCTGGGAATCCTACATATGCTGGTGGGGCGAGGAACTAGAGAGCTGGGAGCACTCAGGTTAATGGGATCTGATTTGTATTCACAAGTTGCTAAGGCTCGGGGGCCTGTGCCTAACCTTTTATACACACATTTCAGAGTAAATACTAAATAACTGGTAGTTTCCTTTCTTTCCTTCCGTTCTCTAGAAGGCTTGCATTTGGGAACTTTACCCGAATGCAGCAGTGAGATGCCAGACCCAGTTCATCTATCATCATTTTTATAAACTTTACTAAGCAAAGGTACATTCATTTAAGGGTTAAACAAAAATTCCCCAAGGTGTCAGCACAAACAAAAATGCATTCATCTCATCTCTGTTTTAAGCCAGCACGAATCCAAACTGATGAGGTACCGGAATGCTTACCAGGCTCACCCCACCTCCTGGCTGTTGCACCTGCTTTCTCCTCTGCTGGGGGAAGACTTGCAGGAAGTGTCTACCTCTCGCTCTTGGGAGGGTCTTTGTTCAAGGGTCGTATTCTTAGCGAGAGCTCGCTGGATTGCCCCAGTTAAAATCACAGCCCTCCTCTGCCTTCTCTATGTCTCTTCCTCTTTACTGCCCCATCACAGCCATCCCTGCAGAGGAAGGTTTTCCTGATAATTTGCTGTCTGCCTCCCTTGTAGGAGGATGGAGGCTTTTCTCAGTGCTGTTCTCTCCCTCATCTTCGAGCCTGCAGGAGAGCCTGGCATGTAATAGGCCTTCAAATATTTGCATGAATGTTATTAAAATGTCACACCTTTTATTAATATTTCTGCTAGATAATGTTGCTTGGATTGAAAGCAATATTTTCTTTTTGGGTGTGTGTCTTTCTTAATATGTATCAGAATCCTCTCTTGCTATATTTAATTCTTTTTTTCTTAAGATTTTTATTTATTTGACAGGTAGAATTACAGACAGTGAGAGAGAGAGAGACAGAGAGAAAGGTCTTCCTTCCGTTGGTTCACCCCTCAAATGGCCACAACGGCCGGTCATTTAATTCTTGATAAAGGGGAAAAGGATGCACAAAGGAGGAAGAGAAATGCCTTGTGGAAAAACCAATGAAGGCATACAGAGCCAGTGCGGCATCGGAAGCAAAGGCAGATAATTCAATCCTGGAAGGCTCAAACCTCCATCTAAAGAGATAATACAACAATAACAATAATAATAGTAATAGTGGTAGCTGTTAGATGGTACCACCTGCCATTTAGGGTTTCATTTTCCAGACGTGTAATTAGTATCATAGAATTAATTGTCTATCAGGAGCTTACAATTCCTGTGACCTTATTGGGGTAGGGGGTGGAGAAGCGCGGAGAAACTGACATGAGCATACATAATAACAGGAAATAGGCGTAGCAAAAGGAAAAGAAGGAGGAGAGAGGAGGAACGAGGAAGGGATTAGGCCAACATCGCTGGCTGCTTTCCCTGTGGCTTCTGGTGTCTGTTGCAGTATCACTTGGGGCTCAGGTGGGGTGCTTTTCCTGCAATATGTCAAATATTTAAAAATCACCTGTGACATCTCCCTGAGGAGCTAGTGACGAATACACTATTTTAAAAATTGCATAATGTTTCCCTATCATGTTTTTAAATTGTGAGAATCCCAGCTCAACCACAGCTGAATACCTGGGATAAAGGAGTTACCAGAATCCTGCACTCACTCGCAGCCTCCACTGTGAGTGGGAATGCGAGCAGCCCTTTGGAGGGGAGTGGGTTTGGGAACCCTACTTCCTTGGTCTGTGAACCACACGAGCTCACAGCTACCCTGACTTCCTTTCTTCTTTCCAGCATGTTGAACAAAGCCAAACATATCCATTTGGAGAAATGGACCAGGAAGTTATGCACAGCGACTGAAATGCCACCTTGTCTGCTGTCAATGCAGATGGAAGCATGGTCAGCATTGAGAGCTGAGAAGCCACAGTGATGAGCTGAAGAGCCAAGAGAGAAAGAGAAGACTCCTAACTTGTGTTTATGAGGAGCGTATCCCCAGGAGGAACAGGGTGGCACGGATTAGTGCCACAGCTTTCCTTGCAGATGGAGAAATTACGCCAGGAGGGAGGGTTGCGCAGGTGGAGCAGAGATTTTAATAATTACTGCTGACAGCAGCCGTGTTTTTAATACCATAGCAACAATCAACTCCTGGTTTATTCCGAGTTGATAAAATTATCCAGACCACAAAGATATTATTAAAAACAAAACAAAACAGAAATGTCTATTCCATGGCCTGAAGGCAGTGCTTCTGAAATCTTACTGTGGTTTGGAGTCAGCAGGGGCTGCGAGCTACACATGCAGATTCCACAGACTGAACCTCTGAGATCCTAGAGCACCGTGTGGGAAGGCGAAATCCCAGGAATCTGTGTTGCTAACACGCTCCCCTCCAGAGTCACAGGCAGGCAGCGCATGACCTGCACTTTGAGAAACAATGCATTAGATTATGCCTGCAAGCTGTTGGAGCTCCCAGGTTTTTTTTGTTTTGTTTTGTTTTTTAAGATTTGTTTATTTAATTGAAAGGCAGAGTTACAGAGGCAGAGGCAGAGAGAGAGGTCTTCCATCCACTGGTTCACTCCCACATTGCCACAAGAGCCAGAGCTGGGACACTCTGAAGCCAGGAGCCAGGAGCTTCTTCCAGATTTCCCACTTGAGTGCAGGGGCTCAAGGACTTGTGCCATCTTCTACTGCTTTCCCAGGCCACAGCAGAGAGCGGGATCAGAAGCTGAACAGTGGGGCTGGCGCTGTGGTGTAGGAGGTAAAGCTGCTGCTTGCAGCCCTGGCATCCCATATGGACTGCTCCACTTCCGATCCAGCTCTCTGCTACGACCTGGGAAAGCAGTAGAAGATGGTGCAAGTCCTTGGGCCCCTGCACCCATGTAGGAGACCTGGAGGAAGCTCCAAACTCCTGGCTTCAGATCGGTGCAGCTCTGGCTGTTGCAGCCATCTGGGGAGTGAACCAACAGATGGAAGACCTCTCTCTCCCCCTCCATGCCTCTCTCTCTCTCACTCTCTTTTTCTCTCTCTCTCTTTATCTCTGTAACTCTGCCAATCAAATAAAGAAATCTTAGAAAAAAAATAGCAGAGCGGCTGGGACTCGAACTGGCGCCCACATGGGATGCCAGCACAGCAGGCTGCAGCTTTAGTCTCCCCACCCCTAAATTCCAAAATCAGCACCAGGGACAGATTATAGATCTGCCCTAATAGAGAAGCCACCAACACCACAGAGCCACTGAGCATCAGAGTGTGGCTAGTCTAAACTGAGTCCTGCTCAAAGTGTAAAATATGCTGGATTTAAAATAAGGTATATATGTTTAAAAAAAAACAGTGTAAAATTAGTTATTTAAAATGTTTATATTGGTCATACATTGAAAGGAGAACATTTTGACTGTACTGTGCTGTAAAATATGCATGACCAGAGTTCATTTTCCCTGTTTTTTAATATATTTTGACACAGATATTAGATTTGAAATTGCTTAAGTGAGTCACATTATGGTTTTAGAACTGCCCTAGTCCCAAGGGTTTCAGACTGCACAACAGGTCTTAGAAAGTTTGCAGACAAGGAGTATTTCCAGTGTGATCTTGTTCACCTTATCTACACCCTTATCCGTGGGTGAGACCGGCCCAGTCTGTGGAGTGTGGTTGAAACAGGTAGCCTTCCAGCACAACCAAACCCAAAGAGTTGTGGTTTCACCTACAAAATGTCATCTCACACCTTGGAATGTGTTCTAGTACCACCCATGTCAAAAAACAGCTTGATGCATGTTTTTAGCTCTGGCTTCTATTGAAAAAATCTGAAGATTGGGCAATGCTGGGCACACCATCTCAGATGAAGAAATCCTGAGGGCTCCAGGGTGAGCTCTTCCACAGGACACTCAAGTACGGGCCAAATATTTAAACTGTTTCATATAAACAGCGTCACTCTCTACAGACCTATCCATCCTGCTGTCATTGTTCTGTTTGTTTTCATCACGGTGTTTCTGTCGGGACTGGTACTGTGGCGTAGTGGGTGGCGTAGTGGGTAAAGCCACCGCCTGCAGTGCTGGCATTCCATGTGGGTGCCAGTTCAAGTCCTGGCTGCTGTAGTTCCTGTCCAGCTCTCTGCTATGGCGTAGGAGAGCATCAGAAGGTGGACCAAGTCCTTGGGTCCCTGTATTCGCGTGGAGACCAAAAAGAGGCTGCTGGCTCCTGGTTTTGGACCGATGTAGCTGCAACTGTTGCAGCCAATTGCGGAGTGAACCAGTAGATGGAAGACCTCTCTCTCTGCCTCTCCTTCTCTCTCTGTGTAACTCTGACTTTCAAATAAACAAAAAAAATATTTTTCAAAAAGTGCATTTGTCATGGCAGAGTGATAAAACATAGGTTATCTTGTGCTTCGCTGGTTTGATTTATAATATTAAACATCTAGAGGTATGATAAGTGAACTTCTATTTCTGTTGGTGATGCAGACCCAGTGAAAATTAGGAGCAGGTCTAGTACTATGTGCCTAAATGAAGATAAATGAATACTAGGTGACTGACTACTCTGAAATAGGAAAAAGGAAAAGAGTGTTAAAGCATAATATTTAAGAATTTTCACTGTTCTTAAACCTCTTGGTTAAGTCTCAGTCCCTAAAGTCAGGGGCTGCTCTGACTGGACTGGGCGAGTGCAGCTGGCTTGTTGCAGGACCACAGGTAATGGCTAATCATAAGACAAAAGGCACGTGGCCAAATATTCCACGCCCAGCTTCTCCAGATCGGATCTCATTGGCAGTCCTATGGAATCCTGCCTGCCACCCCGAGAAGTAAGTTGGGTATCTGAGTAGTGTTCTTTCCTATTCCCTATTCATGAAACTAGGAAGTCTCTAACCCTACGGATCCAAGAGAACATCACAACTGATGTTCTGTTTTTAAATCTTCACCTTAAAAATCGCAATTGGATGGGGCTGGTGCTGTGGTATTGTGGGTAAAGCCACCGCCTGCAGTGCCGAAATCCCATATGGGTGCTGGTTTGAGTCCCAGCTGCTCCACTTCTGATCCAGCTCTCTGCTACGGCCTGGGTATGCAGTAGAAGATGGCCCAAGTCCTTGGGCCCCTGCACCCACATGGGAGACCCAGAAGAAGCTCCTGGCTTCAGATCGGCGCAGCTCCAGCCATTGTTGCCAATTAGGGAGTGAACCAGCAGATGGAAGACTTCTCTCTCTCTCTGCCTCTCCTTCTCTCTCTGTGTAACTCTTTCAAATAAATAAACAAATCTTTAAAAAGATTGCAATAGGAGTCTCCTTCTAACCAATAGACAGCTAACAAAGATATAATGGGTGAATATTTTGTGTTGAATATTCTAGTAGGCCCCGTGTAAAGGAATGGGAAATAAAGAATATGACAAAGTAGGAGCGGTGAGTATTTACTACTTGGCAGGATCTTATCATTCTCGTTCAAAGAGAAAGGTTATGGTTTCAGACCATGTAGTGGCATAGTGCCCTATGCAATGAAATTAGCCTTGTCACTCAATGTAAAAGCCGGAGTGCAGGAGGTAGGACTTCACATGCAGACAGAGCCATGGAGGGTGTTGGCATGCTGTTTAGAGAATGTACCTGCACTGGCAAGAAAAGAAAGCTGAACAGTAAGACTGAATCTGAGGCTAGAAAGAGGCCTTCAGAACGTAGACAAGGTTGACGCTTGCTGATTTGCTAATAGGGAGCCCTTACAACTTCCCAGGCTGATGGAGAAATAAGGAGGTCTTCAGAAAGTTCATGGAAAATGTGCATTAGGAAAGAAACTGTACATGAATTTAAAATTTTTTTCTACCAAAACAAACTTCTCTTTTAATTTTCCTCAGACTTTTTGAAGTCCAATTACATATGTATGGACAGAAGGAGAGGCTATATGTATTTTACAACTATTTTGGGAGTTATGTGTGAGACACTTTTTGGTAGAAAGCAATTGCAGTAAATCCAGTATGTGGTGGTGAAAATCTGGACTAGAGTGACAGCTGAGGAAATAGATTCCTTTGGAAATAACCCACTTGACGGATACGGAGGGCCCAGGGACCCTTGAGAAGTGAGGATGGGGAGGAGTGGGGTCACTTCTTTGTTTGAAAGAAGACTGAATTCATAAGTTAGAATAAATAAGTTTTATTGATAGATCATTCTCAGACAACATATTTCATCATTTTACAATATAGAATACGGTGGTTTTTAGCATAGTGGCAAGGCCATGGAACCATCACCACTATCTAATTCCAGGACGTTTTCATCATGCTGTAAAGAAATCCCATGTCTGTTAGCAGTCACTCCCCTTCCCTTGCCCTGGCAACCCCTGGCAACCACTAATCTACTTTCTGTCTCTATAGATTTGCCTATTCTGGATATTTCATAAAAATGGAAATCTTATAATAGGTAGCCTTTTGTGTCTGCCTCCTTTCATTTAGCATAATGATTTCAAAGCTCATCCATGATGTGGCATGGATCAGTACTTCATAACTTCTTAGGGATGAATAATATCTCATTGTATGGATATACCCCATTTTATTTTCTAGCCGTCAGTTGACAGAAATTGGGGTTGCTCCCATTTTTCAGCCATTGTAGGTAAAGCTGCTATGAACATTCGTGGGCCAGTTTTTGCATGCGCGTATGTTTCCAGTTCTCTCGAGTATACAGTGTACCTGGGGGTGAAATTGCGGGGCTGTATGGTATCTCCCCGCTTCACCATCTGAGGAAGTGCCAAGCTGTTTTCCATAGCAGCTACACCATTGTACACCCTCACCAGAAATGTCTGAAGGCGCCAGTCAGCCCACATTCTCACCAAGACTTGTTTTCTTATATTTGGTGGTGTAGCAATCGGAATGGGTAAATGGGGTACCCCATTGTTTTGAGTTGCATATCCTTCATGACTAATGATGTTCATCGTTTCTATGTGCTTATTGGACACTGGGATGTGTTCTTTGGAGAAATGCCTGTTCAAATCCTTTGCACATAATAACAAGATTTTTGCGATGTCTTATGACTTAATCTGACCATTTTCATGAAATTCCATACTCGGTAGCACTTTTAAGTATAATTTCTACTATGAAAGTATGAATATTCAGAGATTTCCGTGGTTTTAAGGAGCTACAGGGATGCGTCTTTCATTCTGTTTGGTCTGCGAGTACATGATCAAGAAATCTAAATGGCACTGGGGAGCTACTTCTCTGCTCATCCCTTCTTGCTCATTATTGTTCCAGTTCCTTGAATGTAATTGATATTAACACATTGGATTTATTTTTTTTAATCTTCTTTCATCTGATATCAAGGACAAATCAAATAGAGTTTTTTACAAAAGTTAATTAACTTTATTTGAACCTTCTCTCAAATGGAGTCTGGTACTTCCACTTTAGCAATACAGAAATAAACTACAACCAAGAAGTTTTTAAGTGGCTGGAAAATAAATGAATTGGACTACACTATCTTCCATTTTTCTTTCAGCTTTCACATTCTGTGATTCTAAGAGGGCTGGTGGTAACAGAGTGGGAATGTGAACTCAGGAAGGCTAACTTAAGCCCCCTTTCCTGGTCAAAATGCCATTCTTCTCTGATGAAGTAACACTTGCAAACCAAGTTTTAACTGATGCCTTGGAGGCTGAGAGCTCTGGAAACCTAAGAAATAGGTCATGGAAGGAAAAGTTTAAAACCTAATGTATGCACTTAACAGAGTGGTCATAGTAATTATTTTATGGGCGAACTCTGCTTATAGATAAAAGTCACAGTTAAAAAAATACAAAACAGATGGTGGCTAGGTAGTGGGGTGAAACCCTTCTTTGCAAACCAATGAGATTTGGACTGTGACATTTTTGAGAAGCTCAAAATGCTAATGGAAACTTAGGCTTTAGATGAAAGGAAGCACATGGAAAATCTTATCCATTTGCAACCTGCTTCCATTTAGTTATTAAAAAGGGATTGTGTAAACCTGGGAACAGAATCAAGCGGAAGTAGAAGTGGCTCTAGTGCTAAGAGTTGGAGGTAAAATAGGTTTCAGACCATGGAAAAGTTTGCATGCCTTATAAGCTAGGTTTGCTCTGCTTTTGACACATTTCTGGTTTTTCCCTTAGAACTATTTGAGAGAGAAAGGCTAACGAGGATGAATAATTTGAACTGGGATCTGTTTGATACATTTCAGGCTTAGCACCTTCTAAGGATCTTTGGGCAATTTGAACCCTGGACCAGAGGTGCTTGAAATCTTATTCCTATATAGAACCATTTAGCTGGCAGAATAAAAGTGTACGATTGAATGCTAAAATGTAAATTATATGAATTGCAAGTTACAGGAGGTCAGAGGACAATGGCCAATCCAGGTGAGAGAAATGGGATCAGGACATGGTGGCCTAGCACATGCAATTGAAGAATGAGTGGAAGTCAGTCAAGAGATGTGGAGAGAAGAGGGCAGCCTAGGGGAAAGACTTGTATGGTGAAGAATTGCTGTAGGGGTGTGCCTGGGGTAGTCAAAAGTGCAGGAAACAGTCTTGTGGCCGGCGTCGCGGCTCACTAGGCTAATCCTCTGCCTGCGGCGTCGGCACCTCGGGTTCTAGTCCCGGTTGGTGCTCCAGTTCTGTCCCGGTTGCTCCTCTTCCAGTCCAGCTCTCTGCTGTGGCCTGGGAAGGCAGTGGAGGATGGCCCAAGTGCTTGGGCCCTGCACCCATGGCCATATGGGGGGTGAACCAACGAAAGGAAGACCTTTCTCTCTCTCTCTCTCTCACTAACTCTGCCTGTCCAAAGGAAAAAAAAAAAAAAGAAAAAAAAGAAAAGAAAAGAAAGCAGTCTTGTCTGTTCACTGTGGAGTATCTTATTATAAATGAGGCTGTTTTAGAGCTAATTACCTCAAGTGGAGTCACAGTGTGTTGGGCCTTGAATGTGTGATAGGAAAGTCCTTGTTATTAAAAGACTGAAGTGCTGAAATTTAGCAATGGACTGTTTGCTGGAGGCCTGTCCTGAAGGGACAAAAGCCATAGAAAAAGAGAAGATGTTAACCAGGAAAAATCAGCATTGTGAGTATTTGAAAAATGCAGTTCTGAACCTTGTTATCTAGTTCCTTGGGAGATTCATGCTAGCACAGCTTATCCTGTTTGGAGTAATCAAAGAACAGAAGGTAAGAATTGAAAGGAGGGGCTCACATTGTGGTGCCGTGGGTTAAGCCGCCACTTGTGAGGCTCACATCCCATATCAGAGTGCCAGTGTGAGTCCCTGCTGCTCTATTTCTGATCCAGCTCCCTAGTAATGCAGGTGGGGAAGCAGCAGATTTCCCAAGCACTTGGGCCTTTGCCACCCATGTGGGAGACCCAGATGGAGCTCCTGGTTCCTGGCTTTGGCTTAGCCCAGACCTGGCTGTTGTGGCCATGTGGGGAGTGAACCAGCAGAAGGGAGTTCTCCCTCTTACTCTTTCTCTCTCCCCCTCTCTTGCTTTCCGATGCTCTGCTTTTCAAAGAAATAAATGGACAACTCATTTTTAAAAAACTGAAATCTCAAGTCCTCATGTTTATTCTTCTCATTATATGTGAGCAAACTGATTGGGGAGGGAATCAGGGCATACATGGTTAGCTGAGGGTTTCACAGCTGGGAAGTGGCAGGAGCCCATTCTCTTGGATCCTGGTTTGATTTCTCTGCCCGCCCCTGCGCCCAGCACAAATGCATTGCTTAATTTGCCAAGATCTCTGGATTTCCCAAGATCACATTCAAACCAGTCCAGGATTTATCCTCCTTGTAACTGATCTCTTTGTGGCCAAAATATCATTATACATCATGTGTTCTAGAATCGTGTCCCTCAAGGTGTGGTTCATTAATCAACTGCACCAAAATGTTCCTGAACCCCAGTTCAGAAATATTATGTTAGAATTCCTAGCATTAGGGCAACGAATCTCCATGTTAACCAACCATCTGTACTATTTTACACGCTGAAGTTTGAGGCTTGCTGCTCTAAAGCAAAATACAATTCATTCAGAATGTTTTATTTGGTTTTTGAGCCTCAGGTAGATTATGGAGCAAAAACAATTTAGATAATTGCCAGTTTGTTATTTAAATGGATCGAGGAACTAGGCATTCTGCATTTTTAGTGTTGATCATAATATTCATGCTTTCAATCATTGGAATCCTATAGGGGAAAACATAAAAGTATGAATTTTTTTCTTACTTACACAACGGCAAATGGAAAGAAAACACATGTCTGAAGTGTGTGCATGCATGAGTGTTTGTGAGTTTACATTATGGCACAAATAATACCCAAAAAAGAAATTGAACTGATAATCCACAATCTCTATTTGTTACCCAAAATCTCTGATTCAGATGTTTTTACAGGTGACAGTTATCAAAAACAAGCAAAAGGCGTGTGTGTGTTGTGTCAGAAAGAAAAGTTATTCAAATGATTGTATGTATGACTTTAAGATCAGTAAAAAAAAAAAACTAGAAAAAATCAGGGTAATTTCACTTATAAAACAAATGTAAAAATCTTAATTAAAACATTGATTAAATTTAATAAACCCCAGTAAATATTGCTATGATTAAGAAGCATTCATTTCAGGAATAAATGAATAGTTTAACTTCAGAAATTTCATCACATTAATGGACAAAGGAAGAAAAATCATTGAATATCTCAATAGCTGTAGAAAAAGCACTTTATATAGTTCAATATAGTAAAAATGTCAGATTACAATGATTAATCTAAGGCAGAGAAATCAAGAAGTATAAATATGTGTGTATATATATGTAGTATGCATAAACATACATTTATAAATACATACATATATAAATTTAGGTAATAGACTTATTTATAATACATTTGAGTAAATAAAGACTAAAAAGGAACATCTTTCAGGGCTGGCACTGTGGCGCAGCGGGTTACAGCTCTGGCCTGAAGCTGCTGGCATCCCATATGGGCGCTGGTTCTAATCCCAGCTGCTCCTCTTTCCATCTAACTCTCTGCTATGGTCTGGGAAAGCAGTAGAAGATGGCCCAAGTCCTTGGGCCCCTGCACCTGTGTGGGAGACCTGGCAGAAGCTCCTGGCTCCTGGCTCCTGGCTCCTGGCTTTGGATCAGCACAGCTCCAGCCATTGTGGCCAACTGGGGAGTGAAACAGCAGATGGAAGACCTCTCTCTCTGTCTCTACCTCTTTCTGTAATTCTGTCTTTTAAAAAAAAAAAAAGAAAAGAAAAGAACATCTTTCATATAGGACCTAAAACCTATAGCAACTATCACATGAACAGAAATCTGGATCCATACCAATTAATATCAGATACAAAATAAAAATATCTGTTATCATCACTAGCAGTTAACATAACACTGGATATTCTGGCCAATTATATAAGATAATAAAAAAGAAAACTTTGGTAAATAAGAAATCCTAATGTTTTATTGATAATGGGATTATTTCCACTGAAAGTTTAATCAAATTGAATTAGCAAGTTATTAGTATTAGAGTGGAGCTGGTGCTGTGGGGCAGTGGGTTAAAACCCTGGCCTGAAGTGCTGGCATCCCATATGGGACCTGGTTCTAGTCTTGCCTGCTCCTCTTCTGATCCAGCTCTCTGCTATGGCCTGGGAAAGCAGTAGAAGATGGCCCAGGTCCTTGGGCCCCTGCACCGTGTGGGAGACCTGGAAGGAGCTCCTGGCTCCTGGCTTTGGATTGGCGCAGCTCTGGCCATTGCAGCCATCTGGGGAGTGAATCAGCAGATAGAAGACTTCTTTCTCTCCCTCTTTCTCTCTCTACTCCCTCTGTAACTCTGTCTTTCAAATAAATAAAATAAATAAAATATTTTTTAAAAAAAGAAATTTTAAGAGTTCAGCAAAGTTGATGGGTCTAAAACTACCTCATATAATTAACATAGTTTCTCTCTGCTAGCACCTACAAACTAGAAAATATTTAAAAATACTATTTACAATAGCATTAGGAGTTGGTAGACTGTAGTCCATGGTTTGCTACCTGTTTTAGTATGTAAATTTTATGATAACCTGGCCATGCCTATTCATTTATAAAATATAAATTTGAGCAAGAAAGAAAACCAAGTAGAAAAATAGCAAATAAATTTTGGAGGAGAAGCCCCAAAGAATAACTAATAAATAAGGAGATGCTCAAATTTCCTTAGTAATCAGAGACTTTTGCTTATTTTTAAATTTTATTTCTTTCTTTAATTTATTTGAAAGGCAAGGTGGAGAGAGAGAGAGAGAGAGAGAGAGAGAGAGAGAGAGAGAGATCCTATTTGCTGGTTCACTCTCCAGATGCTTACAAGAGGTAGGGTGAGCCAGGCCAAAGCCAGGAGCCAGGAACTCCTTCCAGGTCTCCATGCAGGTGACAGGGAACCAAGTTCCTGAACCATCACTGCTGTCTGCTGGGGTGCACATTAGCAGGCAGCTGGGAGGGAGAGGAGAGCTGGGACTTGAATCAGGGCACTCTGCTATGGGATGTGAGCACCCCAAGTGGTGGCTTAACTGCCGTGCCAAACACCTGTTCCAAGAGAACTTCAATGCTGAAATAACAACAAAAACCCTCCAAAACCATCAGAATGACAAATATGAAAAACAGGAATAGCAGCAAGTATTGGTGAAGACATAAGGAAAAGATGTGTGTATGAGGGACAGTATAAATTGGGACAGGGACTCTGCACAGCAACCTAGTGACACCTGATGAATCAAATCTGTATGTATCCTACGATCTAATGATTCCTTCCAATCCAGTTCTTTTAGCTCTAGGGTCCCTGCAGAAATCCATAAAGGAACAAGTGAAGGGGTGCTCATAAATACGTTGTTTGCTTTGGTGAGAGATTGAAGCTAACTTAGGAGTTTCTCAGTAACAGAATGTACAAATCAAATGTGGATGCATGCTCTGGACTCTGCAGGATGTAGAAGGGATGTATATATGTATATATACATATAATATAAATGTTTTGTGAGTGTATATATATATAGAAACATGTATGTATTATATATATAACAACATATCAATATATACATTAATACCAAAATATGGTCTTGAGTAAGAGATGCTAGGAACAGAAAACAATTTCTAGCATTTTTATAAAATAAAAATCTGTAGAAAACACTTTATAAAGATAAATATAAGGTCATGGTATTCAAAAATGGTCATGGTAAAATGAAATTAAAATAAAAGTTAAAAACAAAGTTTGACAAAACACTATACTTACAGCAAAACTGATATACAAATTTTTATTTTTGCTTTTGTTTTTTAATTTTAGCTCCCGCATATAAGGGAGAACATGTAGTGATTGTCTTTCTGTGTCTGATTTAATTTCACTCAACATAATGCCCTCTAGTTGCATCCACTTTGGTCCAGCTGATATAATTTTATTTTTTGGTAGCTGAATACTATACCATTGTTAAATATATCACATTTCTTCTTCCATTGATCTGATTATAGACATCTTGGTTGATTCCATAGTTTGGCTTTGTGAGAGTGCTGTGAGAAGTATCTGGTGATGCACATAACTCTTTGATACAGTGTGTTCATGTCTTCTGAGTATATACCCAGTAGTGGGATTGCTGGGTCATCCAGCAAATCTATTTCTAGTTTTTGAAGAAATCTCCTTAGTGTTTTCCACAGTGGCTGCACTAATTTGCATTCCCACCAACAGTGTATAAATTACCTTAGTATTATACTCAGAATTACACTTTCTCCACATCCTCACCAGCATTTGGTGCTCTCTGTACTACTACGTTTTAAATGATCTGTGACTATTTTAAAATGTGCTGTATATGAGAATATATACATCTTTTCAGTTGACTATTGTTTATAGCCCTTGCCAGTATTCTTGCTGAACTATTGTCTTATTTGCTTTTTATTTGTTGAACTATTTAGTGGACAGTGAAGCTTTTGACTATAGTGTAAATGTTAAAATATGTTAAAGCAAAAATAAAAGATTTATTTTGGTGTAAAAAGATTGAAGTCATGGATAGTGTTTCATAATACTCATTTCCATGACCCTCTGAAGACCCCTCATACATATAAAAGGACATGTGTCAGGTACATTTCATTGGGTACTTCCAGGATGAAGGGAAGAAAATACAAGTGTAGCAATGCAGAAGAGGGAGGTGATGTAAAATTATAAGATAAAAGTTGACAAAGAGCTTTACACTAGCTGCCAATATTCTGTGAACTGCAGAGTGGAATAAATTTAACTGTGTATGCAGTTCTATTTTATTTTATTTGAGGAGGGTAGGAGAGAGAGAGAGCATTTCTGAATTGCTGGCTCACTCCTCAATTCCTCACAATGGCTGGGACTAGGCTGGGACCAAAGCCATGAGCCTGGAACTCAATCCAGGTCTCTCACAGGGGTAGCAGGATTTCAATTATTTGTGCCATCACCTGCTGCCTCACAGGTTGTGAGTTAGCAGGAAGCTGAGTAAGGAACCAGAACCAGGTATTGAACCCAGGTACTCTACTGATAGGGTACACAGGCATCTTAACCAGTATCTTAACTGCGAGGCTGAAGAGCTGCCACTAGGCACCTGGGTTTACAAGAAAACACCACAATGGCAAAATTTCACCAAATTTAAAACTAATGAGGTTAGTGGTCTTTAGCAAATGCACTTTGTTATTCAAAATTCAGCATCTTCTTTGATGGGCATTTCCTCCCTCAGTGAGAAGGCACTGTTCTAGCATTTAGGGGGAACTGAAGGTTGCAAGGGTTTTACTCTGCTGTTGCTCAGAATGTAATACCGGAGCAGGCTGTCTGTGTGGCCATCAGCAACATTAGGTCTCCGGTGAATCAGAATTCCACAGGATATGGATTAGCATTTAAATGTAATAGAATCATTCCGGATACTGCTGTGGATGAGACGCTGCAGCTGTTTATGCCTGTGCCCAGTTCAGACTCCCATCAAGCCAACAGAGACTTGCTTTTTTCGTTCCTAATGTTTCCAACCCAGCGCCAGGCGTGTGTCAGGTACTGTTTTAGATGCTGGAAGTGTATTCGTTGAATGAATGAATAAAAGCAATTTAGCCATAATTTTTTGCTTCAAACAAGACTTAAAAATCAGTAATGTAGCAGCAAAAACTGTACCAATAAAACATGCAATAATTGCAAACCTTTGGAAACTTGAGAAAGGTGGTAATGAACAAGTCTTTCCTTTCTTAGACGAAGACAACTTTTATTTTGGTGTAAGTTTTCTTGCATATGCTTTATGGGGTTCTATCTGTCCTCTGACTTAGTGACTGCCAGTACATCTGATGATGGTAAAAGCTTAACTGCAAAGACTGGGATTACTCAACTGCATGACAGGTCTCAGTTATACCAAGGACAAAAGTGGGGAAGAGGGGAAATGCAGCAAGCAAATAAGATTCAAAGAGTTCTTTCATAGCTATTGTGCAAGAAGGCAATTTGTTCTTAGAGTTAGGTGTAACATCTTGGACACTTATCCTTAGCAGGAAGGTAGTTACTCCTTCTCAATACGGAAGGTCAAGTGGAACTTAGGCCAATGAGACTAGCATTTTTGAACAACTCTATGAGTGAAGTGCATTCCGAATGTTATCTTACTTAATCTTTAACCTTCCAATGTAGCTGAGGCAGCCCTTCCTGTCTTGTCTTTAGTTGGGATCGCTTAAGGCTCAGAGATCTTAAATGTCTTGCTAAGGTCAGGTCAATAGCAGAAATAAATATGAACGCATTTTTTTTCCTCAGAAACACGGGCTATTTCCATAATACCATAATGCCTCCTTTAGCTTAAGCTGAGAATGAAGGCAGACTACGTATGATAATAAAGTTATTGTAGCAGCAGAGAAAGATCTGAGTTCAATGGGCTGGTCTCAGGTGATGGGCACGAGAAAATATTCAGAAGTGATGACGCTGTAAGAAATGCTTATTTCCAAAATTGTACTAACATTGACATTGTGTCTATTCTATGCACCTTGAGGTATTTACTTGTGTATGGTTTTTAATATTTGCAGGTCATCATAAACTTCTTGCAGTATCTGTTATATATATATATATATATATATATATAATACTGCATGAGTTACTGGGTTAGGAGTCGGGCAAGGATTCAGAAATATATCACTCTCAAGAAGTTTGAAAAGTAACTGGAAAGACAGGTTGAGTGGGAAGTGGACAATAGGGGACATTTGGAGGGAAGGAGTGAGGGTTATGGGAGGATGGAGGCAGGGTGATGGCTGCAGACCACTGGTAAGAGAACATGTCAAGGAGATGGTGAGTTTTAAGGACAGATGCAGGGGCAGCTGTGCTGTGATGCAGCAAATGAAGCTGCCACTTGCAATGCAACATTCCATGTTGATAGGCCAGTTCCAGCACCACCTGCTCTGATCCTGCTTCCTGCTGATGTGCCAGCGAATGATGGCCCATGTGCTTGGGTCCCGGCCACTTTACATTGTGGCCATTTTGGAAGTGAAGTAGTAGATGGAAGCTTTCTCTCTCTTTCCCACCTCCCCCCCCACCCCCCACTCTCCTTTGCTCTGTTTTTCAAGTAAATAAAGAAAAAAAATTGTTAAATGATATACAGTGGCAGGCATTTGGGGTAGCATTGAGGTCATCACTTAAGACATCTGCATCCCATATTGGAGTGCCTGGCTTAGTCCCAGGTATTCTACTTCTGATTCAGTTTGCTTCTAATGCATATCCTGAGAGGCAGCATGATGATGGCTCAAGTACCTGGATCCCTGTCACCCATGTGGGAGGTGCGATTGAGTTCTGGAGACTTGCCTTTGGTCCGTCCCTGTCCTGGCTGTTGCATGTATTTCGGTGAGTGAACCAATGGAAGGAAGCTCTGTTTGCCTTTCAAAAAATGTTAATTTTTTTAATAAAGAAAGGAAACAAAAATGAGAAATAGTTGCATTTTTAGTGGTTCTGAAAATATGGTCAAAAGATTCCTAAGGGATCCTGGAGAAACTCCTCTAAGTAGTTGAAGAAGTCAAAATGTCTCTAGAATAATACAAAGTAGCTTTTTTTTATTGAATTGACTTTTGTATTGATAGTACAAAGATAATGTGGCTATAACTGCAGTGACACGAAACTGTGTATAGGTTTCTTCATTGCTACACAGTCACAGTTTAAAATAATTACAATTTCACTTGACTGTTCCTGATGAAACAATAGAATAATTAATTTGACTAACTCTCAACTCTTGAGAATAGTACTTTTCAATGTAGTGTGTGATGAAGTGGGAAGTATACAAAAGACTCTTTTGCTATGTAATGAAGGATCATTATCTTAAGTTGCAAGCTGAAATAGTTGCTTTTTTTAAAAAAAAAAGAGCACCATTTTTTTTCTTGGTAGAATGACACACTACAACCCATGGCTATTCAGGCTTGGCTATTAGGCTGAGTTTTCTTGAAAACGAAGGATGTGAGGGTATCACTTCAAGGAAAACAACTGATAGTATTCATTGCCAAACAAATTTGATATTTCATCAAGTAAAAGGAGTTTTGGAAAACATATCCACTACTATCAGGCTGACAGCTCCCTAATACAGAATTTTCTGATGAGATAGTCGAAGATACTAATGCATGTGATGCTTATTCATTAGATGTATTTTATATATTATATAGAAATAAGGTCATGGACCAGTATTTAGGTCTGCTTTACTTGGTGTATCAATGTTATCCAAATTTCCCTTGTATGGTCATAAGACCATGAGTGGGTAAATGATGCATTCAAAGTGACACAAAAAGCAGACATTTGTGTAGTGGTTCCGACACTGCTTTGGAATCTCCCATTCTATATTAGTGTGCCTGTGTGCTCCTGACTCCATCTTCCTGCTTATGGGTACCCTGGGGGGCAGGAGATAAGGGCTAAAGTACTGGAGTCCCTGCCACCTATGTGAGAGACCTAGATTGAGTTCCTGGCTCCTGGCTGTGGCCTGACCCAGTCCTGGCTATTATGGACATTTGCGGGAATGAACCCGTGGATTGTGGACCTTTCCTCTCCTCTCCTCTCCTCGTTTCATAGATTAAATAAATAAAACCAAAGTGTAAGACTGAGCAATGGGTTTTAGTGTAACAGAATATGAAAACATTTCATGATGTAATTTCGGATTTTACAATGAAACTAATTTTAAGAAACTACTGGTTGACTATGGAAGTCAGTCTGGAGATTCCTCAGAAACCTGAATATAACCCTACCGTTCGACCCAGCCATCCCACTCCTTGGAATTTACCCAAAGGAATTTAAATTGGCAAACAAAAAAGCAGTCTGCACCCTAATGTTTATTGCAGCACAATTCACAATAGCCAAGACCTGGAACCAACCTAAATGCCCATCAACAGTAGACTGGATAAAGAAATTATGGGATATGTACTCTTTAGAATACTATACAGCAGTAAGAAACAACGAAATCCAGTCATTTGCAACAAAATGGAGGAATCTGGAACACATCATGCTGAGTGAAATAAGCCAGTCCCAAAGGGACAAATATCATATGTTCTCCCTGATCGGTGACAACTGACTGAACACCAAAAAGGAAACCTGTTGAAATGAAAAGGACACTATGAGAAACGGTGACTTGATCAGCATAGCCCTGACTGTTAATGAACAACTTAATACATTATCCCTCTTAGTAGTTTTTTTGTCTGTTCTACGTAATATGACTGGTTTAATTCTGTAATTAATACACAGTTATTCTTAAGTGTTGAAATTTAACTGAAATGTGATCCCTGTTAAACATAAGAGTGGGAATAAGAGAGGGAAGAGATGTACAATTTGGGACATGCTCAAGCTGACTTGCCCCAAATGGTAGAGTTAGAAACACACCAGGGGACTCCAATTTAATCCCATCAAGGTGGCATGTACCAATGCCATCTCACTAGTCCAAGTGATCAATTTCAGTTCACAATTGATCATAATGAAAGGACTAAGAGTCAAAGGGATCACATAAACAAGTCTAGTACCTGCTAATACTAACCGATAGAATAAATAAAGGGGAGAGTGATCCAACATGGGAAGCGAGATACTCAGCAGACTCATAGAATGGTGGATGTCCTAAACAGCACTCTGGCCTCAGAATCAGCCCTAAAGGCATTCCGATCTGGCTGAAAAGCCCATGAGAGTATTTCAGGCATGGAAAGCCAAGACACTCTGGCAAAAAAAAAAAACAAAAAAACAAAAAAACAAAAAAAACAAAAACAAACAAACAAAAAAAACCTAAATGAAAGATCTCTGTGAGTGAGATCCCAGTGGAAAGAACAGGTCTTCAAAGAAGGAGGTACCTTTCTCTGAAGGGAGGAGAGAACCTCCACTTTGACTATGACCTTGTCTAAACAAGATAAGAGTCGGAGAACTCAGAGGGCTTCCATAGCCTTGGAAACTCATGACTGGTGCATAGGGAGATTACTGATACCATAAACAGGAGTGTCAATTTGTAAAGTGAACAACAGGAGTCACTGTCCACTTACTCCTCATGTAGGATCTCTGTCCTTAATGTGCTGTACATTGAGACTTAATGCTATAATGAGTAGTCAAACAGTATATTTCACTTTGTGTTTCTGTGGGGGTGCAAACAGTTGAAATCTTTACTTAATGTATACTAAACTGATCTTCTGTAAAAAAAAAAAAAAAAAAAAAAAGAAAGAAAGACGAAATTATCAATTCCCAACTTGACTCTCACTGGGATTAAACATGACAATAGGTCTGATCTGATTTAATCATCATTTAAAAAATCATCTATTATTTTTCACTTTATGTTTCTGTGTGGGAGCAAACTGTTGAAATCTTTACTTAATGTATGCTAAACTGATCTTCCGTATATAAAGAGAATTGAAAATGTATCCTCATGTGAATGGAAGGGAGAGGGAGTGGGAAAGGGGAGGGTTGCGGGTGGGAGGGACGTTATTGGGGGGAAGCCATTGTAATCCATAGGCTGTACTTTGGAAATTTATATTCATTAAATAAAAGTTTAAAAAAAAAGAAACTACTGGTTGGAGAATATTGGTGTAATATCAAGAAAAATATCTGTAATCATCTGAAAAAATACCAAAATACTCTTTACCATTCTGTCTTTATTTTAAAACATTTTGTATAGCAATAGTTGTAAATGTTGTGATAAATGTCACACATTGTGACATTTCAATAAATGTATACAATATATACAGATCAAATCAGGGTATTTAACATTTCTCTTTGTCATTATTTTATGATTGGAGACTTGGACCTCCTGTGTTCTATTTTCTCAGAAAATATATAATAGCTAGCTGTAAACTATAATTATTTTACTGTGCTGTGTGACAGCAGGAGCCTATTCCTTCAGTCTAACTGTGATTTGGTGCTTGTTACCCAATCTCCATCTAACCTTCCGCAGCCTCCACTGTCCCACTTTTAGCAATTGTTACTCTATGTTCAGATGTGCTTTTTAAAAGCTTCTACACATGCAGCGAACATGTGGTGTTTGTCTCTCTGTGTCTGGCTTATTTTGTTTCATGTAATGACCTTGAGTTCTATCCATTTTGCTGCAAATGACAGTATTTATTTCTTCCATGTATGAATAATATTCCATAGTGCATATATACCATATTTTTCTTATCCATTCATATGTTGATGGGCTCCTTAGTTGATTCCATATTGTGGCTGTTGTGTGCAGTACTGCAATAAATATGTTATTGCAGATATCTCTTTTAATGATTTATTTAATTTAATGATTTTATTAATTTTGGATATATATCCCATAGTAGGGTTGCTGGATCACACGATGGTTTTGTTTCTAGCTTTTAAATCAATCTCCTTAATTGTTTTCCATAGTTACTGTACTAATTATACTTCCAACCAACAGTCACATATCCACTCCTGTATTAAAGTTATAGAAAATCTCCATCATCCAAAAATGTTCCCTCATGCCCCTTTATACTCAGCCCCTCCCACACAGCCTCCTGGAATAATCCACAAAAATTGGTAGCAATGTAGATCAACCTCAAATGCCTTGTGCTAAATGAAAAAAGCTAGCCTGAAAGGGTAATATCCTATCTCATTTCATCCATATGATATTCTAGAAAAGAAAAGAAAAAGGAATAATGACATTTTTGTGGATTGTTCTTTGTTCCTGCTGAGTAGTATTTCATTGTATGTTTTGTTCATCTATCCCCAATTGAGGATATTACAGCTATTCCTATTTGGGGGAAATTATGGATAAACATTTACATATAGATTGTCGTGTGAATACAAATTTTCATTTATTTTGGGTAAATACCTAGGAGTTTAGCTTTACAAGATGGTTTAGATATTTGAAGATGCAAAGGGGAATACTCCAGATAGAGAGATGGTCTGAGTCAGCTACTGTGATGTTTTGCTCCCGTTTGTTCACTTTTGTGGATATTTTGTAGCTGAAATATCATCACTTCTATCTTATTCCTCTCTTCCAAAAGTGCCCACCAGCCTTCTACTAAGCAGCCATGAAATAGAAGCTGCAGCTATATTGCTATTGTGTGCATAGAAGGATTTTATATGCAGAATTTGGGGGTTTGGTAAATAAACCAGTTTACTTGTTGCAGACACGTTGTGAAGTGGAATACTGGGAGATGACTCTGCACAGGTAATCTGGGAGGCAGCTTTTTTGAGAGCTCTGAGAACCCAACTAAGAAAATAATTTTTCCCCTTAGCAATGGGTTAGAATTACAGATCCTTGGGAAAAATAGAAATACTTTCTACTCTCTTTAAACTGGGTGGCTTCTAAAGACAGAAATTTGGGAGTATAAGGCCTTACAGGAAATACCCGGTGGGATAAGGGACCTGTGTGTGCCTTGGGCGCATCTACATTCCTCCTCAGGCTCTGTCGTCACTGACTCAGGAGCTTCAACAGCTTACTCCTCCTCAGCTGTCACCACCAACAGGTGACACACTGGGACCTAAGCTTTTTGACTGCTGAAGGCCAAGTCCCTTGCCTAAGAATCAAAAAAATCAGTACATTTAAAACAATCAAAGCACATCTGTTTGTTTAATGAAATTCTCTTTCAACTTAAAAAATATTTATTTATTTGAAAGATACAAAGAGAGAGAGAGAGAGAGACAGGGATAGACAGAGATTCTTCCATTTGCTGGTTTATTTCCTAAATGCTTGCAAAAACCAGGGCCAGGCCAGGCCAAAGCCAGGAGCCCCGAACTCAGTCTCCCGTGTGGGTAGCAGGGACTCAAGTACTCCAGCCATCACCTGCTGCCTCCCAGCCTGCGCGTACTGGGAAGAAGCTGGAACTGGAAGCGGAGCTGGGACTCAAAGCCAGGCATTCTGATATGGGATGTGAGTGTCTTACCTGCTGTGCCAAATGCCTGCCCCAGAAACTATCTTGTAAAAATACACAAGTAATTCATGACTATTACAGAAACTTTGGAAATTTAGAGTTTAAAAAAATCCTTTACCAAATAAAATCACTATTTGCATTACAGTTATTTCCATCTAACTTTTCTATCTTTATTTTTACATAATTATGTTCACAATCTTCATATTATTTTGTATCTCTTTTCACTAATCACCCGTCATCACTATTTTCCCTTATAAAAACTCCTCAAATAAACGACTTTAATGGCTGCATGATATCCCATCACCTAAGAGACCTAGTCTCTTGATTATGGAAAACCCGTTTTGTCTCTGTTTTATCACCAGTATAAGGAATGCTGTGGGTGAACAACTTCTTTCATAAAAATCTTTCTAAAATTGAATTTTTTTTCTTTACATTCTCAATTAACAAAATCACAGTTGACATTTTGGGAAAGGGAGATAAAATTATAAAGAGTAACATCTTGAATGAACCTAAGAAAAACTTAATTTTCTTTTTTCTCCCAAACTAGCAAGCCTTGGATGCCTGCCAACTGCTGCTGCTGCTTGCACCCGGCACAGAGAGAAGGATGTCGTTTGAGGTTCAGATTTGGAGTCTCCAATTCAGTCAGGCAGATTCTGGCTTTCTGTTCCACCCGGCACCGTGCTTGGTGTTGGGATCTTGTGGTTTGTAAATAGCAGCTGTAGCTAATGAACAGCAGGTGTTCCCCGAGACGCAGAGAGGCGGGATGATTTCACTTAATCTGTACCAATTTAGGATGCGTGGATGTCGTGAGCTCTGCTTCACGGACGAGGAAAACAGAGCCAACCGTGATGGAGCAACTCATCCAAAGCCATAGAGCTTGTTGGGGTGGAGCCAGGGTCTGAACTCAGTGTGGCTACAATATGCTCTTTTTTTTTTTTTTTTTTTTTTTGACAGACAGAGTGGACAGTGAAAGAGAGAGAGAGAGAGAAAGGTCTTCCTTTGCCATTGGTTCACCCTCCAATTGCCGCCGCAGCCAGTGCACTGCGGCTGGCGCACCGCACTGATCCGATGGCAGGAGCCAGGTACTTATCCTGGTCTCCCATGCAGTGCAGGGCCCAAGCACTTGGGCCATCCTCCACTGCACTCCCTGGCCACAGCAGAGAGCTGGCCTGGAAGAGGGGCAACCGGGACAGAATCCGGTACCCCGACCGGGACTAGAACCCGGTGTGCCGGCGCCGCAAGGCAGAGGATTAGCCTAGTGAGCCGCGGCGCCAGCCACAATATGCTCTTGTTCCCTCCAGACAGCTTGTGGTCAAGGAAAACGAAGCCCCTAGCATCCAGTAGTCCCAGGCATGGAGATCTCTTCCCGGCAGACTTCTGTGTTCCAAGAGCAGTTTTGCAGGGTAAGAGGGACTCATGGTTCTGGAATTGAAACTTAACAGTGGAGGAGGTCGGCACTGCTGACTCCATCAGGGGCTTCTACATGAAGTCCATTAAACAAGTCCCGGTCGCTGAAATACTTTGCTGCGAACATTTCTGTGCAATGCTTTTAACGTACTTATGCTTTTAGAAAACACACACAGAAAAGCAGCAAAGTGGAAAGTCTGGACAAGAAGTTGACAGAAACCTGCTTTAAGAAGAAAAGTTCAGATTGGACCTTTTTTGTGTGTGTGTGCAAAAGAGTTTTGCGGGCCAGCCAAGTTTAGGATGCGTTGTACTTTTTATCTTCTTTTTAGAGAATCACTGGGCGGTTTAAGCCTTTCAGGGCTCTGGAAAATTCTGCAGTGAAGTAATGTGTTTAACTGATTTGATCCAGACTTTTCCAAACACATGTCTACCAGAACACTTTTCGCAGGTGAGGTCTGTTGGCAACCCCTGCACTTGGGCTGCACTTGTGCTAATTGGACAGTAATTCTCCTCTGGCTGCTTCTGAGAGCAGAAGCCAAGCTCCTAGTTGGAGGGTGCCTGCAAGTGGCTGAGGAGGCCGGCTGGGCTCGGCGCTTCTGTGACTTCTCCTTCATCATGTCTCACCGCTGGGATAAACCAGAGCCGTGAAACAAGACAATTTCCCCCACCGAACAGGCGAATTCTCACATTCTGACTCATTTCCCTTCCACTTTGGAAAACTCTGGAGGCCAAAGGGAGCCGTGCTTACAAAGCAGAGGGAGGCCCCTTCTCCACATTTCATGGGATGCCTGGTGCAAGCGTGTCCGTTACACGGAGCACCTGCTGCCCCGTCCACAGCCAGGCAGCCGGGCGGCCCTGCGAGCTGACCCAGCTGCTCCTCCCTGCCGGCGCACTGGGGGCCTCAAAACTCTCCGCGCCCCTCCCCCCAGCCCTTGTCGGCTACGGTTTGGACGGAGGTGGTGATTGAATTAGCCAAGCTGCTAAAAGCAGAAATGCAACACGGGGAAAAGGGGCTCGGAGCCTCACACGGCGGCTCCGTTGGCTCTTCACTCTGGAGCAAAACTGCAAGGCGCACTTAAGTGGTACCTGGTGATTATGGTATTAGCCGGCTTTGCTCCTCGCTGTCTGTCACTCAATGCTGGGAGCTGCCGAGAGCCTAGGGATCATCCCCAGCCCTGTAATTATGAGACTCATTCCACAAAGGTCAGGACTCCTTAATCAAACATTAATCAAAGCATTTTGTAAATGAGGCAGAACAGTCAGAGGCCAAGGGCAGCGGGCCGAGTCCTCTGAAGTCGGAGTTGGGTTTGAGAAGTGTTGGTAAAAGCAAACGGCTTTACTCAGGAAGAGGAACATCAGTAGTAGGAGTTGTTATTTGCTCTTCTAAGTACAAAATAATATCATTGACTATGAATGTCCTTTTATTATGACTAACCACATCCGAAATCCAGTTAAGGGAAGATGGTCCAAATATCTAGATATTTCTGTCTCCTCTACCCTCTCCAAGCACAGGCCTTTATAACAATGCTCCCTGCAGCAGAGCCTGATTCAGGTTAAAAACACTTCCTTCTGCAGTCATTTCTCTGCTCCACGCAAGAACCTCACGACAGGTATAACCCATTATTGAGATGAACAAACGGAGGCTCAGACATTCGGTTGCTTTCCTTCGGCTGATCAGAGGGGAGACCCAAACTGAAATCTTTTGATCCAAAAATCAGTGCTGTTTGCACACACAACAGCTTCTGTTAGAGTGGACCTCTGGTTCCTGGCCTGCCTGGGCCTCTCGGTCAAAAACCAGGGCTTGCCACCCTGCTTGCCCCAGACTCATCTTGATTGCTAACCTCTAGGGCTCTTCTCTGCAAACTTCCCAGCTACAAATAAATGAAATAAATCAGTAAAAATCCCTGTCCTCTTTCAGAGATTTAAAATATACTTTTAAAACACATGCCCTGCCCCCAGCACACACTGTTACCTTCCTATTGAAAAGCTTATTTGGGGACTGGGCGGCATGGAAACAACATACTTTTACTCACTAGGTCACTTCAGTCTCATTACACTTGTTTAAAAAAGGCTCCGACCCATCTTTGGTGTGTATAGTTTTTTCCAGACATTGCCGATGCACTGAAATCAAGCCGATGTTAAATTTCTAGAAGCCCTCATTACGCAGCTGGCCTTGGCCACCTTCTCTCGACGTGGATTTCTTTGTGGTCCTGCACTGTGTGCAGCAGGCAGCAAACTCCAGGCACAGCACGTTGGCAACAGCCTTCTCTTCCCATCCTCATTTTCTCCCCTTCCCGGGGTGTGAGCTCCCCAAAGTGTGATTAATCCATCTATTGATCGCCTCCTGCCACAGTGAGGGTGAGATATGGTTAGCAATCGGTGCCAGGCCGCCGATGTGACTGGACTGCTAAGCTGAGGTGAGAACAGACAAGCGCTAGCCGGAGCGTTCCAGCCCTGCAGACAGAGAGGTGGCAACAATAGCCGTGCTTGCCACACGCCTTGCGAAATCATCCTCTCATCAAAATGCAGCTGATTCCTTTTCACATGCGTTATCCTGTGTGTTCCCTGCTATCTCAATTGGCTCCACAAAGGTCTCGTGCAGGTTGATGGGTACAGGGAAAGATGGAAAAAAGAAAGTAACAAGACAGAAACCTCCTGGAAGAAGAGCCACACAAGAATGTGTTGCTTGGATCAAAAGTGATCCAGGCAGGTAAAATGGATGGCCAAATGCATGCTAGCAAAGGGATTAGATAAGAAGGTATTTGCCTAATATTCGGAGGCACTGTAGCGGGGGAGGGGAGAGAAGTAAAGTGAAGATGTGCAGATCGTTAGGCAAAGATTCGAAAGAGAAACCCTTCCACCTGCAAATGAACAGGACGCATGCCGCGTGAGAAACTCTGGCGCTGAAGTCATTTACAAGGCTACCTTTGACCAGCACGCTGAGAACAGAAAATTTCCCCCAACCAAAACTTGGTAAAGCTTTAGTTACTTTTTACTCTTTCTCTTCTCCTGCCTAAGGGAAAGTTAGGCATGGCTATCCTCGGCTGCAGACGCCATGTTTTCCCTAGCTCTGCCCTGTGTGTTGGGAAGAAGACCTTGGCCACGTAGTCAAGCCATGCTCTTCCTTCCAGAAACTTCTGTCACCTGCAGGGAGTCACTGGGATTATGGAGCACCTTCCATTTCTTGTGGAAAGGATATTTAGTGCACCCAGCCAGAAAACAAACTGCCGCTCCTCCGCACGCGGAGGAGCCGCACCGGACCGGACGCTTGTTGTTCCCTTTTTTACAAGTCCTTTCTATAGTAAAGTAAGAATAAGTAAACAGAAAACTCCCAAAGCAAGAATGAGTAGAGAGAAATGAGAAAGAACGAAGTAACGAACTTCCCTGTGAACTCTCCAACGCACTCTCCAACCAACCCACACCACCATGCCGTCTCTCTCCTCCTATATAGTCCTCCTCCGCCAATCCGTGCTCTGCTACCCACACGCCGAGCACGCTGCTCTCCTCCAATCAGGAGCGGCTCTTGCAGCTTGTCAAGTTGGTGAGAGGCAGCTGGGTAGAAGCTGTACGCTCCTCTCCCAGCGCCACATTGTGGGAGAGCAGATGCATAGAATAAGTCTTAATTCCAGTAACAGTATAGTCCGAGTTGCTCCCCACACAAACAAGTTGAGAAATCTATTGGAGGTCTCAAACCTGGCAATGTTTTATGCTAGGGAAGGTGGTGGTGTTGGTTTTAAGAGTCCAACCCTCCACTTTTTTATGTCTCTGACTCAGGTCAGTTTTCCTGTCTGTCTGTTCCTGATGTGCGCAAATCCAAAGGAGCATCTGTGGGCAACTGTAGACAGAATTTGTAGCTTCCAAGGAAACAGGACCAAAATTGAATGGTAAGGGTTTCAGCTCAGGATGAGGTAGGAGGTAAACCAGGTCACTCATTCTCTATGTTCCTGGATGAATGAGTGATGGATACAACTTAAAGGATGGAGAGAGGTTGGATAGTACAAAGGAGGCAGATGGACAAGAGGTAAGAGGTTTGGTGAAGAAGACCTCAGGTAATTCGAGAATGTAGAACCATCACCACAGAGGCCTGGAAGTGAGAGTGCAGGGCATATTTGGCTAACTGGGAACTAGCATACATGACTGGTGCTCAGAGTGTGGGGGAGGCCGTGGCAAGCTATGAGGCTGGGGAATCAGATCAAGGTCCCGTTGGTGATATTAGAGTGTCTGAGGGTAAGTGCAGAGCCACAAAAGTATTTACATAGAGTAGTGATGGGAGCACTGTTGGGAGTATGGAGAATGGATTGAAAAGGGGTGACACTGGAAGCAGGGAGACAATTAGGAGAGGCCTGCCCAAATTCAGGTGGCCTCTTCTTAGTTGGTGCTAATGAGGATGGAGTGAAAGAGAGAAAGGAAACCATCATGATTCCCAGGGAGAGACCATTCCCACTGAGAAATTATTTAAAAAATATATACCCTATTATGGATGGGTTTCAGGAAGAACCCAATACTTCACAGATACTCTTTCCATTGCTAACAAAACGTGTTAAGTGGGCACCTGCTCTTTCCAGTAGGTTGTGGGAGTTTAAAACTCTGAGAAACAGGAGGACAACAAACATGCCAACTTCATGTTCTTGCTTGGGAACTAGTTCTAAGATATAGAAGGAAAGACCTGGAAAATACAAGAGGAAAATGGAGATTTGAGGCACATGCAAAGAACCAGTGAAGCCAGACTAACTCAAATATAGTGCTGGTGTGTTCCCAACCACCAGCTGACGGAGGCCAAGTTGTGTGTGCTTGGAGATGAGCAAACCATTTTCCACCAAACCAGTGTTTCAATATTTGACTTGGAATCCAAATCAAATTGGACTGGAGAAGAATGAAGTTTGGAAATAGGCTGAGAATTAATAAATGAAATGGTCCATGAGAAATGCCAGTGTTTCCAAATACAGAGCATGGTCTCTGATAGAAATATTATTTCTTAATGTCTTTGTTAATAAATTGAAAAGAGGGACCCACTTATTGATGCAAATTGCAGATGCTTCTAAGGCAGCATTGTCAACACCCGCAGACCACAATGTCCCCAAAGAGGTTAGAAATCAGGGGCAGGAAATGATAAAACAAGGTTAAGTTTGGCTAGATGGAAACTACATCTGGGGAAAATAATGCAAAAAGCAGATATTCATTGGGCCAGAGAAATCTGGACCATACCAGTGCCAAAGGAGACCCAGGTGCAATACCGGATGGCAAATTAGGTGGGTGTTTAAAATATGCGAGGGCAGCCCAAAGCCCTTTCAGTCCTGGCCTGTTCCATCTGATAAAGAAATCTCATTCGACAAAAGAAAAAGATCTGGTCTGTTTCAGCCTTCCCTGTTTGCAGGCCATTCACAAAGGGAATTCAAGCCATTCATTGCCTTGGTTTTAGTTACTGAGATAAAACAAAAATCATCTATTAGAACAATGAGGCCCCCACCATTATCTCAAGTTCATGGCCAATGCTTTTTAGCTAAAGCCACAGAGATTTGCTGATGGAAGCTTCATTCATAGTGACTTAAGATGTGTCGCTACTATTCTTTCATTATTCTCCCATTATTGTCTCATTAAAACAGTCTTCCAGGTAAGTGGCTAGCTAATCATATGGTCTATTTCTGTTTTACATATTAAGCAGCTGGCACATGGTTACCAAGGACATTCAAGAATGTCTGTCACTGGTCTCTCTGTCTGGTGCTTTGTTCTTTACAAGGTCATCTTCCTTCTAAATGATTTAGGCTTTTGAGAGGCTTTAAAGGGAATTGGAGAGTTGTCATGAATGTAACCACGAGTTTAAGGGGTATTATTGGAGGAGACTCAATGGGCAGGTGAAGTATGTAGCTCAAGGCATCAATGTTTAAAAATTAATTGATACATAAATATCATCAAATAATCTCCATGGTAAAAATAGAAACTTTGTTGAATCCTCTCCGTTTAAGTTTCATTATTATTAGTACTACTTTGAATTACAAAAAATATGGATCAGGAAATGATCATTAAAATTTCAATGCTACTCCTCTCTTTAGGTCTGTATCCAATTCACCTAGGAGCCTGGATGGAAATGAAGGCAGGAAGTGGAAGTAAACACTACCACTGCAAAGAGAATTATTTCCTCAATTTGTTTTCATGACTTCTCAATCACACTCAGAGGGTGCACATGTTTCTAGAGCAAAACCACGTGATTTCACCCAGCTATCACAGCTCAATTCTAAACAAACCCATTGGCCACGGAGGTGCTGGGGCAGGGCAAAGCGAAGGGCTGTTATTGATATGTGTGCTCAGAAGTTCTTTCTGGAACTGCGATTGCATTTTGACCTTAACCAGAGTCTGAACACTGTGGTTTACTAGGGCTTTGTCTGCAGTCAGATTCATGTCAGTCATATTTTCTGAGGGACAACTCATCATTATAATTCAAGGAAGGGAGAGTTTGTGATTTGGGATTTTAGTACGGGACAGTAAATTTTATAGTGTATATAATTTGGAACATGCCTGTGTTTCAGCCCATATGTGGAAATCTGCCCGGGTGCTTATTATTATGCTTATCTGCCAATGACCAGATGGCCTTGCCCAAATGTACAGAACCATTTAGTGCCATTTTAAACCATTAAGGCTATTAACTCTGACTTGAGATAATCCCGTGCCCAAAGGGAACTAGTTTTGCTCTCCCTCAAAGTCATCAAATATAATTAAATGCCATATTGAGGAGTAGGCATTAATGGATTAAGGAGACAATGCTGTCAACTAGTCCTGGTTCAGCCAAGGCAGAGGGAATATCAGAATAGATCAGAAAGATGTCTGATTGTGTAAGATGCTGTTAAAAGAGAACCAAAAATATTGTGACTCAAAAATTAGGTCATTTCCATTTCAGACCAAAAACAGGTAAGTGGGAGGCTCACAATAGGCAACTCTGCTCATGAAGATCAAACAGAGACCCATGTCCCTTCTATCTCACTGCTCTGCCATCAATTATAAGTACTTTCCCTGCCTTGTAGTTGAAGCTATCCTACCAACACATCTACATTCCAGTTAGCTACAAGGGGAAAGAAAAAAGTAGCCAGCTGACGTATTTATCAATAGTAGAATGGCGCACATCACTTCTGTCACTTTGCTTTACAATTCTAATGGCAAGAACTCAGTTGTTTGACCATCAGTGATCATAGGGGAGGCTGGAAAATGTAGTCTCTAGTTGGATGGCTGTGTATTCTTCTGAAATTCAGTGGGGTGAGGAGTTCTATTTCTATAAGGAAGAAGAGAGAAGGGATACTGAAGCTGTAGTCCCTGGCATAGTTTTGGGCCAGAAGGTATAAAAGCCACAGTTATAAATTGGGCAACTACAATTCTAAGAAGTTAGACACTCTGAGGAAGCCCTCAGATAAGACAAGATGGTGGTTATCAATGCCAAGTACATGGGTCCTGGAAAGAGCATATTAGTAAATCTCCTCCATGAAGAAGATACTGAGACAGTATTAAACATGAAAGAAAGTATTAGGGGAAATGTCAATGAGAGAAAATGACAAGGGGTCAGGAGAGGCTGGGAGAGAAGATCTAACACTGAGTGAAGGAGAGAAGGAAGAAGATGTTGGTTCTAAGCATTTTGGATTGCAGTGAAGTTCTAAGGAACGTTTTGAAGGATCGTCAGAAAGTTAGTTCCCATGCAAAGTTTGCCAACCAAAGGAGACCTACATCTTTAATGTCTTACATTAAAAATTTATTGCCCACATCTTGTAAGTCTCAGTCATTAGCTGGGAGAAGTCCGTGTGGATATGGCCTTAGTGTGAAGGTGGTGATCAACTTCAGAGAACAGCATAGGTCAACAGGAGCCACAGGCCAAGCATACTCTCTGCATTTGGAGAGCTGAGAGCTACATTTTCATGTCTGCCACAAAGAGAGCCATTCTTCCTTCCTCTCCTCACTCCCCCCGCCCCCATTTCTCCCCTTTTCTTTCAAGGAAAAAAAAAGGTTTTCAGATACACTGATATATTCAAATTTAGTAGTTGGTAAATAGAAGAGATAGAATTGAGTACACAATCTTTAAATAAATCAATATACACAGTACCTGCTAAGCTTACTGGTAACACACAGTGCATCTTTTTCAAAGGTCAAATAAAGATGGTTGGATAAACACAATCATATATGATGTTTCCAATTTAAGAAGTAAGAAAAATCTCTTCCTCAGGCTGCCTGCAGGGGCAAGAACAAGTACCAGGGCCCCTGATCTTGAAAGTGAGGATGAGCTAATCATTTTCCCAGGATCCCTATAGGTCCTATCCAAAGCAGGTTTGGGGGACAAAGCCACTAGGTGAAGCTCTGAGTCTTGGATCAGTATTCTCTCCTTTATAGACTTCCCTTGAACCCCAAATACTTCTTAAAATGAGTTTCCTTCAGATATTGGACAGTGAATATATCTGTCAGAATTAAAGATGAATTATTTTATTTCCATGAAGTAGGTGAGGCACAACCCAACCTATGCCTCTGTGTGCATTGGAAAAAGTGCCCCCCTGGGTCAGAAGCAGAAGCTCTGGGTACAAGGGTTGGCGAACAGAATGAAAACTGTCTTTCAACTTCTACTCATCCTTTTCACTCAGTTGTGCAGGGAACAACCATACACACTAGCCCTGCTCAGGGACCTGTGACCATCAGGCTTAGAAGTCAACGTAACCCCTAGACTTTTAACATGGAAACTAAGAAATGCTTAAATCATGGAAACATTCAGGGCCAGTGTGTCTGAACAGCTTGCCCTCTGACCCTCTGATCCTCCCATTCTGTACCCTGTTTGGCCCTTTTCTTCCTGGACCTCTAGGGTCTACCTCATGTACCCCAGTTTTCGTTCCTGCCCCTACTTCCTGGTTGGCTAATGGCTGACCTGTCTTTCTGGTCCTCAAACACGTTTTCAATCTTTATTTAACGTATTTAATTGAGCAACAACTAGGGTTTGGGAATGGGAGGGGAACACAATTCAGGTCCTCTTCTCAAGACCTGAGTCCAGCAAAGGATCTGCTAAAACAGAAGTTTAGTTATCCAAAAAGTAGAGAGAAAGGGCATGTCATTATGGCTGAGTGAGTCATGGCTGGTTCCAGTGAAGGTTAAATATGTGCCAACTAGGTTTGGAAATGAGATAAAAATGTGCAAAGGCCCCGAGGCATGGAAAGCCATATGTATTCAAAGAGTTTGAATGACGGAAGTTCATGCTATGTGCAACAGCAAAGATGGGAGAGAAGGCTGGAGAGGAAGCAGCAAGGTCATGAAGGGATTTGATAAGGAGTTTGGATCTTGTTCTAAAGGTACTGAGTATCCGTTGAAGAGCTTTCAGTAGGAGAGGATATGGTGTATTTGTGTCTTAGACTTCTACTTCAGCCTGTTTGGGCTGAATCCTTTACTACTTGGGCCATCTGGTGTCACATAACATATTTTGAGAGAAGATAAAAATAGCTGAAATGAGAATTAGGGGACTCAGAAATAGGAGACAATTTTGATCCTGAGGGAGGATTGCCTGTCCCTGAATATATTGGCTTCTGATGAGCTGATTCTTTAGGCCATTTAGTCTAAGCCTAAGTAACACTGGATCCATTGCTAAAAACCGTCTTCTTCTCTCATGGGTTTTAAATTAGTTTGTTCAGTTTTCTCAATTTCAAAAGAGCCTTTCCCAGCAGTACATATTGTTGGACCAAGGAAACTTTAAGTTGCATAGGTTTTTATTGTTTCCAAAATTCTTTAATATAGATTAACTCATATTATCCTTACAGAAATGTTGTGAGGTCATCATCAGCAAATATCATCTACCCTTATTTGACACATAAAGAAACAGAAAAACGGTTACATGATTTGCCCAAGGTTACAACCCAGTAAAATGACAAACAGAAAGTCAAAAATAGGTCTTTTGACTACAAGTCCAATGCTTTGGCCACTGTAGAAAGTCACCTCAAAAGTATTTATTTATGTTCTAATTTATTCCACCTTAAACTTGAAGCTTTCTTTATAATTTTTTTTAAAGATTTACTTATTTATTTGAAAGGCAGAGTTATAGAGAGGCAGAGGCAGAGAGAGAGAAGTCCTCCATCTGCTGGTTCACTCCCCAAATGGCCACAATGGCTGGAGCTGGGCTGATCTGTAGCCAGGAGCCAGGAGCTTCTACTAGGTCTCCCACACAAATACAGGGGCCCAAGCACTAGGGCCATCTTCTACTGCTTTCTCATGCCATAGCAGAGAGCTAGATTGGAAGTAGAACAGCCAGATCTTGAACCAGTACCCATATGGGATGCTGGCATCACAGGTGGTGGCTTTACCTGCTACACCACAGTGAGGCCCCAGAAATATTTTCAACCAGGAACAACAAGGACGGGCATTTGGGCTAGTGGTTAATATGCTGCTTGGGACACCCATATCCCATACTGGAATGCCTGGGTTTCAGTCTTGGCTCTGCTCCTGTTCCAGCTTCCTGTTACAGTGCACTGTGAGGGGCAGCAGATGATGGTTCAAGTACTTGGATCCCTGATACACATGTGGGAGGCCTGGATTAAGTTCCTGGCTTTGATGGGACTCACTCCCCACTGCTGAAGGCATTTGGGAAGTGAACCAGATGATAGAAGATCTCTCTCTGTCTGTCTCTGCCTTTCAAATAAAAAAATTAAAAATAATGCAAAGTAACACATAGATTTAAAAAAAAGACAAAAAGAAAACAAAACACAGAATACTAGCCTGTCATAGGTTCCTCCTTAGTAGCAAAACTTAGTCAATAAATTGAGTTCTAAGCAGCTATAAAAGGGAAAATAGGATTTGTATTGTGAATATGGAAAAGACGTGAGCTATTTCAAGGAAAGCAAATCTTTCCTTCACTCAGACATAATCTGTGTTGAGGGCAGCGAGTGATGTGGTTTATGTAGTCCTCAAAAACATTCCTGCCAAGAGGGCAGAAATGAGGATGAAGGTAATTTCTTCTAGATGCTTCCAAGGAATATGAAGAACAAAAACCAACCCTGTTTTTTATAATCTTGATCATTTGTGCCATTTTTGGCACAATAAGTATATTGGTATAGTTTTCAAAGATGAATATGTAAGAAAATAAAGAAAAGAGAAATTACTGCCTAAAGAAGTAGGTTTATGTGGAGGTTACTGAAGTTTTTCCTCTTGGGAAAGTCTATGCAAATTTCCCCAGTTTTTCAAAGCTGGACTTGAGTGGTCCCTTCCTGGAATGTGTGCTAACACAAAACTCAATACCAAAGAAATCCATGCTATTCCATTAACCACTGTGCCCCAGAGGATAAAGATAGCACATTTTATTTATTTTTTTAACTTTTATTTAATAAATATAAATTTCCAAAGTAGAACTTTTGAATTATAGTGGCTTCCCCCCACCATAACCTCCCTCCCACCCACAACCATCCCATCTCCCACTCCCTCTCCTATCCCATTCTTCATCAAGATTCATTTCCAATTATCTTTATATACAGAAGATCAACTTAGTATATACTAAGTAAAGATTTCAACAGACTGCACCCACAAGGACACACAAAGTATAGAGTACTGTTTGGGTAGTAGTTTTACCATTAATTCGCATAGTATAACACATTAAGGACAGAGGTCCTATATGGGGAGCAGGTGTACAGTGACTCCCATTGTTGATTTAACTATTGACACACTTATTTATGACGTCAGTAATCATCCGAGGCTCTTGTCATGAGCTGCCAAGGCTATGGAAGCCTCTTGAGTTAACCAACTCCGATCTTGTTTAGACAAGGCCATATTCAAAGTGGGAGTTCTCTCCTCCCTTCAGAGAAAGGTACCTCCTTCTTTGATGGCCTGTTCTTCCTGCTGGGATCTCACTCACAGAGATCTTTCATTTAGGTCATTTTTTTTTTGCCAGAGTGTCTTGGCTTACCATGCCTGCGAAACTCTCATGGGCTTTTTAGCCAGATCCGAATGCCTTAAGGGCTGATTCTGAGGCCAGAGTACTGTTTAGGGCATTTGCCATTCTATGAGTCTGATAGCACGTTTTATTAAGATAATATTCCACTGAAAATTCTCTCAAAAGGGGTACAGAGCAATGTTCTCTGCAAAATTATCAACTGCCTACAACTGCAGCCATTAACACATTGCATTTTGCTCCTTAACTCTCATCTGGAAGAAGTTGGTTTAATGTGTCTTGTCTTGTCCAGAAAGACATCACTGGTACATATGCTCATTCAAAGAGCTACTACCAGAGATGCTGGAAGGAAAGACAGATAGAAAGGATCAGCATTTGGTGTTGCAAACTTCAGAGCTGAGATACCTTCTACTTTATTTTCATGGGGCCATTCGTTCAGCTCTGCTTGATCAGCTCAGAGGACTTAGGTTTCCTTCCATACATCCTTTGCTCCCGCTGTTCCTCTTCACAGACAATGTCTGTAGCGGGAGGAGGTTTTCCAAGCCTTCCTCTTGTCAGTTATGACAGAGAACAAAAATGGAGCTTGATGGTTTAATCATGGATTCACCACGCTGCCTACAAGACAGCTGGCAAAGCCTAAGACCCACTCTGGCTATAGAACAGAGCCAAGTTAACTGGGATATGAACCCATATGAACCCATGGCCATGACCTCCTGAACATGAGCTCTAATCAATTGCAAGAACTGGCTACATTATGGAGAGACTTTCATGTCTAACAACAGTGAGGACTTGCATTTGGAGAGCACATACTATGAGTCACACTCTTGTTGTGTGCATTTTTAGGGATTATTTCCTGTGAGTCCTTCCACTCCCTATAAACACTGCCTATCATCATTTCTGTTCTACATTCAAGGAAATAAGAGCTTAGACAGTTTAAGTAACTTTCCCGGGAGCACATAGCTAATAAGTAGAGAATACAAGATTCAAAAAAGCCAATCCAATTCCAGAGCTCATCTCTGTAACTGCCACCTTATATGAGTCCTGTGAGAGTTAGCCATATTGTAGACCGGGTAACAAACACGGAGAAGTTGTGTCACATAAGTAAACTATCTAGCTAGCATGAGCCTCTAGAGCTTCAACTTAAGACTCTATTTATTAGACATAGAGTTTTTGGAGTTGTTAGTTATAACACCCTTGTTTCTAAGGTCTTAGAACTCCATCTTTGATGCTAGGTAATAACAAGCCCAAGAGGGAGAGGCTGACATTAAACATGTCCAACCAGCATATTCTCAAGAAATATTTTGAGAAAACATGTTTTTCCAAAGAACAAATATCTAATCATCATCACATTACTTATGTACTGTTAGTAAGATTATAAATTATATAACTTTTTAAAAAGGTGATTTGGTAGTGATATATCAAAAGCCTTTATTGAGGCTACATATTTGGCCTAAGTATTCAATTTGGTAAATTTATCTTAAGAAAATAATTTGGGGTGTGGGGCAATATATAATAATGGAGGCAGGCATTTGGTCTAGCAGTTAAGATACCAGTTAGATGCTGGTTTCCCTTAGCAAAGTACCTGAGTTCAATTCAGAGCTCCAACTTCTGATTTCAGTTTCCTATTAATGCTGACCCTGGGAAACACTGGTGATGGATCAAGTGGCTGGCCTTCTGCTACTTGTGTGGGAGACCTGGACTGCATTCCTATCTCCTGGATTTGGGCTGACCCAATCCCAGTCATAGCAGGAATTTGGGGGAATGAGCTAGCAAATAGAGATCCTTGTCTTTTGCTCTATCTCTGTCTCTCAAATAAACTTTAAAACTATTAAGTAATGGAATCAACCAATTACTTTAACCATACAATTGTTTGTAAAAATAAATAAAACCTTGCAAATACAATATCAGTATATCAATTGTTTGATTTAATACATTCTGTTAAATCTTTACCATAAAATTCTATCAAGACATTTGCCCTGTCAATCTACATTGTGTTTGTGATCAACTCACAAATTCAAGATGCTTCTAAGACGTTGAGAAGTGAATGAAGCCATCATCAAATTATCTGGATCTCATGATGTGTTAGTTTCCCAGGACTACTGTAACAGATTTCCACACACTGAGGAACTGAAAACAACATTATTCTCTCATAGTCCCGGAAGTGTAAAATCCAGGTGTCAGCAGGAGTCTGGGGAAGAAGCTGTCCTAGTTTGTGTTGGTTGTTGGGAATCTCCAGTATCCTTGATTTCCAGATGGACCACTCCAATATGTACCTCCTTCTCTCCGTGGCCTTTTCCCCTGAGTCTTTTCCTCCTCTCTTATGAAGAAAGGTCTCATCATTGGATTGAGGGCTACCCCAATCGGGATGATTGCATTTCAATGGTTGTTACTTTAATTACACCTGCAAACACTCACTCCAAATAAGGTCACATTCTCATCTTCAAGGTAACGTAACTTGGGGGCCTCAATTCAACCCATTACATGTGGCTCCACTTTTGGTTTATTAAAATAATTTAGAAATTTATCATACTTATTTTGGACTTCGGAGACAGACATTTTGGCTTTTGATCCTCACTGACTGACTGTGTGACAAATTACCTGAACTCTTGGAGCCTCTGTTTTCTTATGGGGGATAAGTCCTATGAACTGCTTACCTGAGTGAAAATACTTTGCAGGATTTTAAGAGATAACATGTATAAGATACTTAGTATAGTGCTTGACTGACTGAGTTCTCAGTAGCTAGTAGTTATGATAAATTTACAAGAGAGTTCTGGAAAGATGAACCCCCAAATATTAACAGTAGTCATTTACTATGGGAATTAAATACTATAGGTGACTTGACTTTTCCTCTCATTTATTTCTATCTTTTGTAAAATGTTTAACCACACATTTATTACTTTTTGAAATCAGGTAAAGAAACAATAAAGTCATTTCTGTGTGGGGAAAGAACAAGAATTATTAGATTCTGCAATTCCTTGGTGCTTACACATCCATTGGATAACCCAGACATTATAGATTAAATTAACCATGCAACTACTTTGTTTTTTAAAGATTCATTCATTTATTTGAAAGTCAGAGTTACAGAGAGAGAAACAGAGAGAGAGAGAGAGAGAGAGAGGTCTTCCATCCAATGGTTCACTCCACAGCCAGAGCTGCGCCAATCCGAAGCCAGGAGCCAGGGGCTTCTTCTGGGTCTCCCACATGGGTGCAGGGGCCCAAGGACTTGCACCATCTTCCATTGCTTTCCCAGGCCATAGCAGAGAGCTGGATTGGAAGTGGAGCAGCTGGGTCTCAAACTGGCGCCCATATGGGATGCCGGCACTACAGGTGGTGGCCTCAGTCTTGAGGGCTCCTTTTTCTTTGTGTCTCATTCACATTTTCACATGTTTAATTTGTCTTAGCTTCACTGACATTTTTCTGCACCAAAGCCAGAATATGCTGACAAACTTTTAAGAGTAACAGTGTTTCTTAAAGGCAAGCAGTGCCAAGGGTGAAGCACGATGCGCTTCCAAAGCCGGCTTCCACTGTGGGAAGCTTTGCTGTCTCTGAGGCTGACAGGGTGCAAACATGGTGAAGGAGTTCTGTCAGAAGTAGGATTCTGGGGAGCGAGGCTAGGGGATGGCAAAGCAAGAGGTTAGATCAGATAGGGAATTATCTGGTGGATTTGTGTCATACTTGTATTTGAATGCATACTTTTAGGGTTAGCAGCCCTTGAAAGAAGGATAGACCTTACTTAAATCTATGTATTTTTAAAAATGTATTTATTGGGGTGAGCATTTTGGTGCAGCAGGTAAAGCCACCGCCTGTGACACTGGCATCCCATATGGGTGCTGATTCGAGTCCCGGCTGCTCTACAAATGAACAAAGCTTTTTAAAAAAAAGTTTGTCTATTTATTTATTTATTTATTTATTTATTTATTTCAAAGGCAGACGCAAACATGCACACACACACACACACACATACAGCTCTTCCATCTGCTGGTTCACTCCCCAGATACCTGCAACAGCCAGGGTAGGTCCAGGCTGAAGCCAGGAGCCAAGAGCTCCGCCCAGGTCTACATGTGCTTAGCAGGGACCAAAATACTTGAGCTGTTATCTGCTACCTCCCAGGGTGCATATTAGCAGGAAGCTGGATTGAGAGTGGAAGCAGGACTCAATCCCAGACTCTCTGATACAGGATGTCTGAAGCAGCTGCTTAACCCACTGTGTCACAATGCCAGAGCTGAAAACACTCATTTTTAAAGATTTATTTATTTATTTATTTGAAAGAGCAAGAGAAGGATAGGCAGAGAGGGAAAGGTCTTCCACATGCTGGTTCACTCCCCAGTTGGCAGTAACCACTGGAGCTGCGCTGATCCAAAGCCAGGAGCCAGGAGCTTCTTCCAGATTTCCCACATGGGTGCAGGGATCCAAAGACTTGGGCCATCTTCTACTGCTTCTACAGCAGGGAGATGGATCAGAAGTGGAGCAGCTGGGACTCGAACCAGCGCCCATATGGGATGCCGGCACTGTAGGCGGTGGCTTTACCCACTATGGGATGGTGCCGGCCCTAAAAATATTCATTTTTACAAAATAGTTTTCTCATGTTGGACGTGTAATTTGGTAGTTGATGAAAATACATGTAAAATGTTCAAAATAAAAAAAAGTTAAAAACTAGAATCTCACCACTCTGGGGTAATTATAGATTACACACACAATTCTGTACATGCACAGACTCACTCTCCTGCTTTTTCTTTCTCTCCTCTCTTTGTCTCTCTCTTTCTCCCTCTCCCCCCCCCCCCTCTCTCTCTCTCTCCCTCTCTCCCTCTCACTCTCTCTCATACACACACACACACACACACACGCTCATGTCTGGATCATGCAGCACCTGTGTGCAAAACAGAAACAGTATCTCCCTTGGGGGATCAAGTTAGGAAAAGATGATCCCTCTGGGCAGAAGCAGCCTCTGTAGCTGCATGTTCTGGCAAGCAGAGAATACTTTTGTGCAGATTAGAAAACAGGGTCCTCTTTTCCTCTTAGAAGTACTCTCTTTCTAGGTTATCCTATTTTATGTCCTTTATGTCCTTGTTAAAGTACAACTGGTATAATTGCATTTGATGGCCCTAAACTTAGGATATATTCCCTCTGCACTTTTAGTGCTCTATTATACAATATTTGATACATGCAAAGCAATGCATGTAACATTAATTTAAATTATTGGACACAATTTTTAAAACATTGGTGTATCAGGAGGTGGGTGTTGTCATGCATAGGTTAAGTCCGTGCTAAGGATGCCTGAATTCCACGTTGAAGCCCCTGCAATCAACTCCCACCTCCACTTCTGATCCCACTTCCTGCTAATGCACACAGGAGGCAGGAGATGACGGCTCAAATACTTGGGTTCCTGTCACCCATGTGAGAGACTCAGATGGAGTTCCTGGCTCCTGGATCCTCTCTGGTACCACCCTGGATGTTGTGGGTTTTTAGAGAGTAAATCAGAAGGTAGACGGTCTCTCTCTCTCTCTCTCTCCCTCTCTCTCTCTCTCTGTCACTTTGACTTTCAAATAAATAAGTAAATCTCTTTTGAAAAAATGGAGGTATCAGAAATCAGAAATACTGCCAATACCATTGTATGTACATCTATGGTCACCGTTATCCCAATCCCAGCCTTTCTCCCAGAGGTAGGAACTGCTATTTTGAATTTTGTGCTTATTCTGTGTGTGTGTGTGTGTGTGTGTGTATCTTCTCTCACTTGCTTTTTACATTCATACTTCTTTGTAGGTTACTTTTTAACTTAACAAACATTGTTTATTCCATAAAATTTAATTCTACAATAAGACACAAATTGTATTTATTATTTGTTTGGACCATAATCTGACTTAATTCTGTTATTATGTGAAATTAAATACTAATTATGTTAATTTAACATAGTTTAATTTAAAAGACAACGTTTTATTTCAAATGCTGTTATCAAACTCTTCATGATTGTCTTTAACTTCTATCCACATGAAATCTTGGACCGCATGCTTGATTTGTTTTTCTAGGACAAATCTCTAGATGCAGAATTGATCCTTGTTTTTTTTTCCTAGGAAAAATCTCTAGAAGCAGAATTGGTGTATCCATGGTGCATTGATTTGAAAGCCAAAGAAGCTGTCAAATGGACAAGTGATAACAAAACCAAGGAAATTAATTCAGAGTTATTGGAAATGTAAATCTATGCCAGAGCTGCTAGCCTAAGAGAACTCCGCTGTGCAGCAGTCATTGTAGGCTTGGTTCTCATTCCAGACGCTCAGAGTTGGCTCTCGTAATGTGAGTGATGGTGTTGGGTGTGGAGGTGGGCTTTGGGGCAGAGTTCCCAGGCAAGAGTTGATGAGCATGGCCAATCACAAGACCAATCTATGCAGACTTCATCCCTTCACCCATGAACCACGGAAGGGGTGAAAGACACCTCTCTGCTCTGTGGCCAAAATGAAAGCCAGCCCAAGACGGCTGTTGATAGGAGATTAGAATACGCACAAACTAGAAAGGAGGCACTTGAATGACTTTCCTCACACTCCAGTGCGATCTCTCAGTGAGTCTTTGCCTAACTGAGCAGAAAGGCGCAGAAGCCACCGACCTCTGCTTCAGAACCAGTAAGAAAAGCCCAGCAAGCTTCTTGCGGGAACGGAGACATGGTTAGACAAGCAGGCAAGGGACTACGTGAAGCAACCCTTCTTCCTCAGAACAGAATGATTAACTCCAGCATTGCTTAGTTAAGTCTTGACAGATATTTAACAAACGGAAATATTGTTTATATATTAGAATATTTGTTGCTTTAAAAACAATTTTTAAAAGATTTTTTTTTCAGGAAGCATTTCTATTTTTCTAACTGATTCAATTATTTGAATACTAAGCCTAAAATCTTTACAATTGAAATGAGCATGCCTTCCTTTCTATCATGTCTGGAGATCAGAAATTAAATTTGTGTGTTAAGTAGATTGTCAATAATGCAGTTCCAAAGGTCATAATGTCTGGACTTAAACAAAGTTATGTTTTTATATAAGGAAATGTTTTCTCTTGTCAAAAAGCATGCCAGCAGTTTCTTTCTGCTTTGCTTTGCAGCACTGGCTTGTTTTGCTAGGTGCTGAAGGAGTGTCTGGTTGGAACAACTGAACAGTAACAGTAGTTACTATTGATTATTTATGCCATTTCAGGCACCGGATAAATACTTGCATGATTAAACCAATTTAATCATTTTAACAATCCACCCAAGAAGCTGTTGATACTAAACAGAGGAGCAGGCTGAGTTAGTGAGGTCACAAATTGGGTGGATGTTACAGGAGGCAGTGACTCAGTTGCACACTGCGTAGCTTCGTTCCATCAGTAACCTGCAGCAAGGTTCAAATAAAGAGGGTGGACAGAGTATCAGCTGGATCCTATCATCAGGAGCAGTAACACGGGGTTGGGCTGGGGCTTACACTGCTTCTTGGGTGGAGAGGAGCCACGTTTAAAACAGTTTTAACCTGGGGTGGGCATTTGGCTTAGCAGTTAACATTTGAACACAAGTGTTTCAAACTGGAGCACCTGGATTCCATACCTGGCTCTGGCTCTTGGCTGTAGCTTCCTGCTAGTGTAGACCCTGAGAGTCAGAGGTGATTTCTTTCTTCCTTTTTTTCTTAAAGATTTAAAAAAAATATTTCAAAGGCAGAGTTATGGAGAGAGGAGGAGAGGCAGAGGGAGATCTTCCATCTGCTGGTTTACTCAGCAAATGGTTGCCATGGCCAGAGCTGGGCCCAGATGAAGCTAGGCGCCTGGAGCTTCTTCCGGGACTCCCACATGGGTGTAGAGCCCAAGCACATGGGCCATCTTCTGCTGCCTTCCCAGACACGTTAGCAGTGAGCTGGCTTGGAAGTGGAGCAGCCAGGTCTTCCATATGTGATGCCTGTGTCGTAGGCAGAGGCTTAACCTGCTATGCCACACCATAGGTCCCCTGAGATCATTTCTTAAGTTATGTGGTTCCTGCTCCCCATGAGGGAGACCCAGCTCCAGCCATGGCCCAGCCCGAACCAGAGGAAGGGACCTCACTCTCTTTCTCTGCTTTTTAAATAAATAAATCAAAACGTAGGTTTTTTTTTTCCTAAGGCTCCACCCTCAGATTCCTTCTTTACATGTCTTTGGATGTTCCTTTTCACTGATTTTCCTCGCGTTTTTATGAATCATAGTCTCACAACTGCTATATCACACTGGCTTGTCAAAAATGACAACCATCCTCAGAGAGTATGCTCGAAAATTATTACTCTCCTCACCACCATACTTCAACTTTCATTTTTAATTATGACTCAGACTCAAAATAAAAATCAAGCATTTCTGGGTTGGAACTTCGAAGAATATGCCAACAAGAACTTTCACTTCTAGGATCCACGAAGGTTTGGATTTGTGGACTGTCTGTACTCTATCAAGGTAGCTTGCCTTCATGAGCATTTCATTTTGCATTTACAAGGAGCACTCCAACACCTACTGCATGTCAGGAGCTGCACCAGTTGCTGGGATAAACCAAAAGTTGCTGGGATAAACCTGACTGTGAGGAGCGAGAAGAGGTCACACAAAGAAATACAAAGATTGCCACAAAACGGGGGCTCTGTTGTCCACGAGAGCTTCATCAAACACTGTGATGCATCCCACCTTCTGAGATTTTGATTGAATTGGCCTCGGGTGGGGCCCAGTTCCACAAGTTTCCAAACGATTCTCAAATGCAGCTAGGATTCACAGCCATGCAATTGAAGAATATATAAGCTATGTAGGGGATTCTGTCTGGAAAGATTCAGAGGAGCAATATCTGGACCAGATTTGGAAGAACTGATGGAAGCAGGCCAGGCATTCAAGGGCAGGCAGAGCTGAACATGAGCATGGAAGGAAAATGGATGAGCATTAGCAAAGAACCCCCACCTGCGAAGCTGATTTGGTGGAGGGACTGCAGTACTGAGCGGGTCAGAGCTCAATGGTTGATGAGGCTGAGCAGGTAAATTTGGCAGGTGGGGGAGTAAAGGTCAGGGAGGGGTCAGGCAGGAAGTGTTTATCTTGTAGGGAAGGAGTAGCCATCACCGGTTTCAAACAGAGGCTAGTTGTGTGTTGGCACAGATTACAGGAAAGAAAAGCTCCATAGTGATTAGGTCTGGAGAGAGAGGGAGGCGAATGAGCAGGTTCCAGCAGTCCTCCCCGTGGATTTGTGTTCGAGAAGATAGAATAAGGCAGCATTCGGGTTGGTTAGTTTTCTTAGAGCTACTGGCCAACAACTGCAATCTCCTAAATGAACAATGCCGACATCGAGTGAGGCACTGGGAGAAGCAAACGTAAGTAAGACAGACTCGGTTCTCCATCACTGTCTAGAGGTTGGGGTCATAGATGTTGGCTTTTCCAAAGACATCTTTGAAGGACTAACTTAAAGAAGTGGAGCAGCAGTGGGGGTGGGGTAGGGGTTGGCATAGCAGGTTAACCACCACTGTGGTTCAGGTCCTGGGTGTTCTGCTTCTGGATTAGCTTCTTCTTCTTCTTTTTTAAGATTTATTTATTTATTTGAAAGACAGAGTAAGAGAGGCAGAGGCAGGGAGGGGGGCTTCCATTCGCTGGTTCCCTCCCTAAATGGCCGCAATGGTCAGAGCTGGGCTGACACGAAGCCAGGAGCTTTTTCCAGGTCTTCCACATGGTGCGGGGGCCCAAGGACTTGGGCCATCCTCCACTGCTTTCCCAGGCCATAGCAGAGAGCTGGATCAGAAGTGGAACAGTCAGGACTCGAACCAGAATCCATATGGGATACCGGCACTGCAGGCGGTGGCCTTACCTGCTATGCCACAGTGTCGGCCAGCTTCTTAATAATGTGCCCGGGAAAGCAGTGGATGATGGCCCAGGTACTCGGGCCCCTGCCACCCATATGAAAGACCAGAATGGAGTTCCTGGTTCCTGGCTGCAGCTTGGTCAGCCCTGGCTGTTGGGGCCATTTGGGAAGTGCACCAAAAATAAAATATCTTTCTCTGTCACTCTATCTTTCAAGTAAGCACATCTTAGGAAGAAGTGAAGTAGGTTGAAAGTATGTGTAGATTCCAGACGGATTTGTTTAAGTATAATGTGGGGATACTCTTGCATTGTTAAAGGGAAGTTACAAACATCTGGGACACTCAAAGTATTTATTTATTTATTTGAAAGTCAGATACAGAGAGGCATAAACAGAGAGACAGAGTGAATTCTCATCTATTGATTCACTGCAAATGCCTACAACAGCCAGGGTTAGGCCAGGCCAAAGCCAGGAGCCCAGAACTCAGTTAGCATCTGTCTTGTGGGTGGCAGGGATCTGTATACCTGAGCCATCATCTGCTGCCTGCTGGGGTGCACACTAGCAGGCAGCAGGAGCCAGATGTGGAACAGGGACTCAAATCCATGTACTCTGAGATAGGATGCAGACATCCCAAGTAGTATCCTAACTGCTACACCAAAACCAGCCCCAGAAAACACTTTTTGTAATTGCTGTTGTGGTCTCCAGAAGATATTTCTTATGGGCAATATCAAAGACAGGATTCTTGGTTGAAGGGACTATGAGACGCATTCTAGAAAAGCTTTCTTTTCTTATTAATTAATTTAAAAAATGGCAAATAGCAATAGTATATATTTATCCTGTATATTGTTTTGTTTAGAAATGTGTATACATTGTAGAATGACTAAGTTGAGCTAATTAACAACTATTTCCTCAATAACTATCATTCTCTGTGGTGAGAACACTTAAAAGCTACTTAGCGATTTTCAAGAGTAGAGCTCATTGTTATTAATGACAGTCACCATGTTGTACAGTCGATGTGGTGAACCGCTTCCTCCTGTCTAAATGGAATTGAATCCTTTCGTCAACAGCTCCCCACTCTCTGCCCCTGCCCGCCACCAGCCCCTGGAAACCACTGTTATAGTCTCTACTGCTGTGAGTTCAACATTTTTACACCCCACACATAAGTGAGATCCTTTTGTCCTTCTGAAAGTGTGAAATTTCTTAGATTCAGAGTATTTTACTTGGGTGGGTGTAACACATAATATAAGGAACTTGAGTTGTCTGGAATTGTCCCAAACAGCCATAACTGTAAGGCCTCTGTTAATTCAGCTTACTGACCATGACAAGTGTTCACCTGAGAGCACATGGGTGCTATACTGACTCTTCTAGCACCCTATGGCCCAACAGAAGTATCATCCCTCAAATGAACTAAAATGTGCATGAGGTCTTTTTTTTAAAAAAGATTTATTTTATTTATTTGAAATACAGAGTTACAGAGGTAGAGAGAGAGAGAGAGATCTTCCATCCGCTGGTTCACTCTCCAGATGGCCTCAATAGCCGCAGCTTCACCAATTAGGAGCCAGGAGCTTCTTCTGGGTCTCCCATGTGGGTGCAGGGGCCCCAAGGACTTGGGCCATCTTCTTCTGCTTTCCCAGGCCATAGCAGAGAGCTGGATCAGAAGAGGAGTAGCCAGGACTAGAACTGGCGCCCATATGGGATGCCGGCACTTCAGGCCAGGGCATTAACCTGCTGCGCCACAGTGCTGGTCCTGCATTAGGCCTTTTACCCTCAAGTTTGTGGATCTCATCGTAATAAGGACGAGGATGATAGATTCTTTATGATTTACTCACAAATATAGCTTTTAAAAATCCACTTTCAAAAATCAATTTGTATGCAAAATCATTGTTCATCGTAGGAAATAATTTTTTGACATTAAATTAAATTGGCGGAAGATTAGGAGGAATATGGATTCAATCAGCAATTTCTTGCCTTTTTTTTTTAAACTCAGGCACTAAAAGCAGACGAGGTGTTTTAATTATTTCGTTTCACATGTGGAAAGAATAAATCTGAAGGAACTCGCTTAGGATCCTTTCCAAGTTTGAATTAAAAATTATCCCAGGACCCTGGAGAGAAGCAACAGCAAACAAGATTTTAGGCGGTTCCTCCTCGGGTCAGCTTTTTGATCAATATTGAAATTACTTTGAGGACCTGCTTTCTCCCCTTACACTGCTTCCCAGAGTTGAAGGGAGTTCAGGCTGTTTCCTCACAGGTCAGTGACATAATGTTTTGTGGCTGGCGTGCCAGGCCCAGATCTTGTGAAAGCTGCTTTGTGTGGCCTCTCCAACCAGAGCTGAGTCTATGGGATGAATGACCACTGGCCACTCCAGGTGAATTCCTCCGCATTTCGTGGTCACCCATTGCTGCTTTAGCCCGAGGCCCACACCAGAGACCAGTGATATTGACTGTTCCTATGCACTGCCCGTTGGCCATCTCTATCTTCCTACTCAAGAAAAAAGCATCTACTTTGCCACACTCAGAGTAGAGCTGGTTTATGTCACCTGAGGTGGACCTCGTGTCAGAGACTGGACTCTCTCCTCACTCTTTTCCGTGGTCTCCACTCCGGACATGTTCTGCCTTTCCGGGGTTTAAAGGGGAGAAGATCCACACACTGAGAACATACTGCACACAAGAGCAGGGCTCATGAGAGAGGAGAGTGTTATTTCAGTTAGCTTTTACTTGCAATCTCTTTAATTCTTTCCTATGAACTCCCATCACCATCTTGCAGGGCAATTTTATAGCCCTGAGAATCCTTCTTATCTTTGATTCATATCCTTAAATGTAGATGTGAAGGGCGACTTTAAACATCCTATTAAAACAAAAATGTGCCACAAACCATTGCAGAAACTCAAATCTATTTAAAAAAAAAAACCTGAAAGTTAAAATATTCATTTAAAAATGTCTAAATATCACCCCCCCCCAATAAAATGCAACAGGAGACAGCGTATTTTGTAGACAGGCTTAGCAAACCCTCAGGAATTCTGTGGTATGGGGAAAACAAAAACAAAGTAGACAAGGATTTAGTGTTTGACTGGAGCTTGATCTAATTTCCATCCTTTACACTGGTCAGCAGGAGAGCTATTTTTGGGGGGTGACTTTCTAAAAGTCTTCCACTCAGGGGATTTTTTTTTCCAATTTGCACGGATTTCTCTGGACTCTAAACTTCCAGCTTGGCACCTGAACAACGTCCTCAGGCATTTAAGCTGCAAAAGGAGAGTCTCAAGCAGCTCAGAACATTATGTAGTCACAGAGCGATCTGCCTAGAGCTACTGGGCTCCCCGGGCGCCTATAAACTGCTCGCTCTCCGTCTCTGCCTAAACGACTCCTCCCTTTGGCATCTGCACACACAGTCTTCTCCTTGGGTGCAGGGCAGCTTCCATGGCGGTTGATGCCAGGAGCACTCTGCTGAGAAACGAGTAAAAATCCAGCAGCCAAGTGACTGTATCATTTTTAAAAATACTAATTGACCTTGTCAAGATAATTACTGCAGACTGGGAGATGCTGACAATCTCTGGCAGGTGAGATGGAAAGCGGACTGATTCGGGGGAGAATATTCTAAGAAATATGTTTGCCGTATTGAATGAGAAGCCCCAGGCTGTTTTAAGGGTGAGTTTTTCTTATTTAGAGATCAGGGAGCTGAGGGACATATGATTGCTTTAAATCTGGAAGAAGAAATGTATTTTCATGATGTTCGCACAATACAGTGCTAAAATCTTGCTTTGAAAGCCATATTATTCTCTTCATCTACGTGAGCTCAGTGACTCAATCCTTGAACAACAGTTAGAGAGCATCTGCTTCTTCAAGTGCTACATTAGATTCTACACTCAATGCAAAGATGACTCACAATATGGTGCCTGTCTTCAAGGAGCTTACACTTCGACTGTTATAAATAAGGTATTAGATTAATAAATATAATGCAACATAGAAAATTCTATCACATTCATAATCAGTTACAAATGTGAGGCTAAAGCTTGGAAGAGGTTATACTGGATATCACTTTGGAGTCACTGGAATCCACCATGTAATTGGAAACCTTGGGGAAAGTCACCAACATTTTTCAAATAGCCCTAATACCTCAAAACTTTCTTTTGATAAAGGCTATATAATGATTAGCTTAAAGTACAATTTACTACCAACTGGCTTGCCAAAATAAAATAGTTGCACCTGTTCTTAGTCATTAGCTGACTTTGTCATCAACTCAATGCTGATGCATAAGCTCCATGTGGAACCAGTCTGGAAGATGACCGGTTTGTTCCTTTGAGTAATGCTTTGGCTTTATTTAGATATTTACTGTGCCCAGTGACCAAAAAAAAAAGGTTCTCAGTCTCAACCAACTAAAACGTGTTTGTTGTAACAGGATGAAATTCAACAGTGAAAAAGAGCTAAACCTGAACTTCTGGAGAAGACTTGATTATATTAAGTACATAAGCAAGTGTGTACAGATGGCAGAGATGCAGTGGAAGGACAAACCTGTGGAGGTGGCTAACCTTGGAACCCAGGTTCTGTGTAAGCTTGGTATGAGCCAACCGCGTCAGGAGGCATCCAAGAAAGAGATTACCCACTTAGCCTGAACTAATAAAATAGGCAAAACACGAGGGTTTGTAGCACCGTTATAATCAAAGTCAGAACCCAAACTTGAAATATTTTGTGCCACACTTTCAGAGGACAATGGTAAACCCTAGACCCCCAAAGCTGGCGAGGAGAATTGAAAACCACGCTACACGAGCAATGCTTGAATGAGTGGGGCATGCTGTGTCTGGAGAAGAGACTTGATTGTGGAAAATACATAAAGATTTTCTTCCAGAAAGGCACCAGCTGCCATATAGGAAGAGAAATGAGACATTCTGAGTAGCTCTGGTGGGCACACACATTAAAAAGGAATTATAGAGAGGCAAACTTTTAGCTCAATTTAATAAAGAATTCAGCAAGAATCTGAGTCACCATAAAACAGGCTGGTGGTCTTCAGTGACAGCTCGTTGCCACTGAAAGTATTCAGGGGGCGAGTATATGGGAACATTTAGTAGGGTGGCAGTGGGAGATCACATATCATACAGGAACACAGGACAAATTACTTTTGATATCTGATCAATCTAGAGCCCTAAGTACACGGCGCTGGAGAATTATTCTCTGTCCTTGTTCATCCAGGTATCTACTTTCAATTACAGTATGGCTTTTGCCAACAAAATGAGCAGGGGACGACTCATTTGTCAAAAAGTACATAATACAAGACCCACCTTGTCACCATGCTCCTGTGTAGACATTCAACAAGCACCTGGCGAACGAGTGAACACCAAACAAATGAAAACTCAACACAAACTTTATGAATAATGTAGAGTACCTGAATTAAATAGTACTGGCCACAGTTCCTCTGTGCTCCCTGGACAAGGAGGAAAAATGACAAAATCTTAGTTCCTTAGATACACCTTCACAGTTTTGTTTTGCCTTTTTTTTTTTTCTCACTTGATGTCACCTCTCATCCCTGCTTCAGAAATTCACTTTAAGCCCAGAAAGCGCCAACCATCCCCTCCCCAGCTGAAAAGAGTTTTTACTCAGCCACTTAACCTTGCTGACTGCGAGACTCATCAGGGCAAATGACTTTCAGTCAATGTGTCACTTTGCTAGGCCTGTGCATTTCAAGTCGTCTTCTATAATTGGGGCACAAAAGCTCGAGGAAGTAAACTCAGATCTCGGCAATCAGGAGGGTGAAGCAGCAGCTTTGGGGTTAGATCGGAGTCTTCCCACCAAATTTCCTAGGCAGCAGAGAATTTCAGAATAATGGCACCTATAGTGCTGAGGTGCTCTCAAGAGTAAAGAAGCTCGGCTAGGGGACGCGTGAACCATAACCACAATTCCACTTGTTTCTGCAATTTAAAAAATCACACCTGGTTTTTCAAGAAAGAGAATAAAAATAAAAGCCTTCAGAACCATGCCTGAACAAAGACCTAAGACCTACAAGGTCTGTGCATCCCAGGAAGCTGTGTTTTCCTTCCTCCAAGTTTTTTCTCCCTGAGGGAGGTTAGTGGTGTGTGTGTGTGTGTGTGTGTGCGCACATGCATACGTGTATGTGTCTGAGTCATCTGAGTTTTACATGCGAAGAGTGACAGTAGAACAGGGAGCCTGTGCTGGAGGTTAAGCTAGTTCTGTCCTTTGCAAAGGCTCAGAATGGATTCTCCCAGCTCTTCCCACTCTCATAGTTTAGGTGGGTCTGTGTTTGGCCCAGCTGTGGCTGCTAAAAGCCCATTCCCAGGTGCTGGAGGCTTTGACACACAAGAATACCTCCAAAAAATCCATGGAAAATTATAGTTAAAAGATGCGTTTGTTTTGGTGTTCAAGAAATGCATGCATCAATTTATGCATAGATTTTCCTATGCATAGGTTTATGCATGCATTTTCCATGAGCTTGTGGAAGACTCCTCCTGTGTGCGTGGATATGAGTTTGTTTTGCATGCCAAAGCAACCTAATCTTTGCATTCCATTTTCCACGAACTTTTTGAAGTCCCTTTGTATATCCATTGGCTGCCTCCTGGCACCGTCTGGTTCTGACCTTTCTCTCTCTTGTCACCTTCTTCCTCTGTTTTTCAAGCCTTTGCTCTCCAGCCTCCAACCCTTTTCCTTTCACTTTCTTTACATCCCAACTTGAACAATTCCCTTCCCTGCCCTACCTTTGGCCCAAGAGATTCAGATGTATGTTTTACATTTCCAGCTCATTTGTTGCTAGCTTAACTAATTTATTTTTATAACTCCCTCTTTCTGACATCCTAAATGCCTCCATGTGTCCCTTTATTACTTCTACCTCGGCTGGCATGGTTTCTGGTATCAAAGAGGATATTGCAGCCCATGCTCTGCAATTAGTGGAGGTTTTTCTCTATTAATACCAGTCCCATCCTTGGACCTTCAGGTTGCAGGCATCCAGGAGAGAGAAATAAAGCTGCAGGGCATTTCACAAACAGCCTCTTGTAAATTCAAGGCATTAACACACTGGCACATCTGATCCTCACAGCCCATACCCCTTGCCACAGGGGAACGGCTGTCTTAAAGCACGAGTCATCCTTCCCAGGCACACAGAAGCCCAGAGGTAGACACGTCCGTGCCAAGGCTGCTGAGTGTGACGATTTAGCCTTCGGTTTCATGATAACCCCTGCTTCTTGTGCTCAGCTGCCTTACCCTAATGATCCTTAATGCCCTGCCTTTGGAAGGAGGAAGGCATGAGCTGAAACAGAAACATCAAGTATAGAGAAGACTCCACAACAGCCCCCTCCCCCAGCTGAGAGGTGGGCTGGTGCTGTGTGCCGTTGACACGGATACTTAAATCTAATAATGCAGACAGTGCCCATGCCTGGAGTGGCAGCAAGAATAGAAAATCCTGTGAAACTCTGGGCCCCGGAAATGCAAGGCGTAGGGTGCCCCGGGGCATTCTCTACGCAGGTGGTCCATAGTCTTCTGCTGAGGGCTGTCTTTGATCTTGATCTGTCCCTGACCTGGCTTTTAGGAGCCAAGGCCACCTGTGAAGTCGCTGACAGAGAACAAATAGCTGAAGAAGCAGAGAGGAAAATACGTCTCAGTCTAAGGGGAATCACATCCCACAATCCCTCTGCAGCGCCCCCAAACCACCCCCCCACCCCCAACCCCCGCCCCCCGCGGATATCGCCTGGCCCTATGGCCTTTGCGCAAACACTGCTTAGTGCCGGGACAAAGAGTACCTAGGGACTGAGGGCTGAGGCAGCTGCCTTCCATGAACTAGATGGGTACTCAGAACCATGGTGGCTTCCTTAGTGCTTTGGGAATTCCCTTCCCTTGATTCAAACTGCCAACTTCTAGCTGAAGTTTCCCCCAAACTTAAAGGAGCAACCCCAAGGTCTTCCTTGTTGAAATATTTTTAAGATGGCCCTTGGATCGGTGGCCCTGGATGGGAGTTTTTACTCCCACATTTATCCTGGAGGGGAAGGCACGATTTCAAGTCGGTATAGAGTTGTAGTCTGCACTCCATTCTCCAGGAAAGGGGTGGAGATGAGTGGATGCGGGAGGGAGGGAGCAGGTCCATTTTCCCCATTTCTTAACTGTTTCTCCCAGGTTGTGAGGGAATCTGAGCCATTGTATTAAGAGTGCAAGTTCTTTGTGCAGCTGTGGAAAACTGATCATGAAAACTGGTCTCTCAGCCTACTTCATTTCCTTTATCAGTGCAGCTAACATTCCTTCAAAATCTGGTCTGAACTTAGGGGACCTTATTTCCAAAAGAATGGAAAAGCTGCGAGGGAGGCCTATGTGTTATGAGGAGGCGTGGTTCTAACACTGCTTCGAGGGACAACAAAGAGGTGAGGAGATCTAGCCTTCTTGGATGAGAACATGAGTCTCAGATGACTATGTAGCAACAGGTTATACTCACAGGCCACTTGAAAGTAATAGATCAGGGCCTGTGCTGTGACGCAGTAGGTTAATCCTCTGCCTGCGGCGCCAGCATCCCATATGAGCGCCGGTTCTAGTCCTGGCTGCTCCTCTTCCAATCCAGCTCTCTGCTATGGCCTGGGAAAGCAGTAGAAGGCCTAGGTCCTTGGGCCCCTGTACCCGTATGGGAGACCCGGAAGAAGCTCCTGGCTTCGGATCAGCGCAGCTCCGGCCGTTGCAGCCACTTGGGGAGTGAACCAGTGGACGGAAGACCTTTCTCTCTGTCTCTCCTTCTCACTGTAACTCTACCTGTCCAATAAATAAAAAAATTTTAAGTAAAAAGTAATAGATCCACAGTTTTGTGGGAGCAGCTAGCAATGGTGGTGTTTTAGAACATGGACAAATAGTATTTTAATTTCTGGTAGTCTTCTGTGCCTGATTTCTGTAGCTCTCTTACCCTTTCATTCATGAAGAAAAACAGCACTTTTTCCTCTAGAAGTTGGAGGGTTAAATTCCAAACCTGAACCACTGATTAGAATTTTCTGTCAATCCTCCTGAAATGCGGCCAGAGGGCCTGCTTCGGAGGCAAGTGCAGTTCCCCAGAATACCAGCACCCTGGAAGCCGTCTGCGAATGACTACCACGTTAGTCTGATTTTCCTGGTAGCCATAAAGAGGATCAGAGCTCTGTACCAGAGACAAGGCTGTTCAGAGCCCAACCATTAATTTCTTTGTTTCTCCCTCCTGAATATCCTCATTCCATCTGAGAATTTGAATTATAAAGTCTTAAAGGGACCCATTATTAAAGAGATTGGTCAGATGTTTACAAGAAATCTGTTTACAAGAAATCTAGCCAACACCAAAGATACTACTACCACTAATAATAAAACTAATTGAGCTTTTAGCTTCATGCCAGACATTATTCAAAACACTTCCATGCATTAAGTCACGTAATCCTCATAGTGGTTTGTAAATATACCTATATCATTTTCGTGCTGAAAGTTTTCCTATGTGACTTTGTAGGTTTGGACAAGAAGCCATTCATGGCAACTGATATTGAATTTTCCTGAAAGCAAGGTTTCTTATGAGACACATCACATTTGATCAGCTTCATTTGTCTGTATTTTTAAAATTCTGGATTGAAGACTATTCTCATTATATTGGAAAGTGAAGGGTCTGGCATCATGGATTGATCTTTTACCATAGGTTAGGCCCAGGACTCTCTACTTCCAAAAATAGTATCTTGTTCTCATAACAATTCTGCAAAAACAGATATTCTTGTACTCAATTTTAGATAAGCAAATAGGTACAGAAAGAATAAAACTATCTGCTAATGATAATTCAAGAAGTTATCAAGTCAGGATTCAAATCCAGCTCAATTGCAGTCCAAACCTGGTGCTTTTCCTCCATAATACCATTTTTGCTGTCTGTGCCGACCCTGTCTGAGACAGGCTCAAAGCCGGCTAGACCATTTCTCCATTGCCCTGCTCTGCTGTTACTCTTACTGCTCCTCTCCTCCTCCTTGTTCTACACGTCCAAAATTATAAGTAGAAGTGACAAGAGGATTAAGTTGATAGTAACAGGGATAGAATTCAATGCCTTTTCTCTACTTCAGGCCCTAGACAGTCATTGGTGGATGGTACATGGGTTCAGCAGGCCACAGTGATGCTGGAGACAAGGGCAAGAGCCATACTGCCAACCGTAACAGGCATGTATTTGTGGAAACTGTGACCCAGGAGTGGAACTAAATTATAAACTTTTTCGTTCCACTGGGACCCCTCACCCCAAATTCCTTTTGCTCATGCATCTCTCATGGTGAACTGTCATTTTCCAGGCTATGTTCTCTGTGTTAGGTAGAGAGGAGTACCAGAGGGATTTAGACACAGCTCAGGGGTCTCCAGGCTTGTTGCAACTTGAAGACCCTCCTAGACTATAAGCATCCTGAGGTCAGCCGTAAGTCATAGTCACCTTCATCTCCTCCACAGGGCCCAGCACAGAACGTGTCTCCCTGAAGTTGGGACATTGTGGTTTTGATGCCTACAGTGAAAATTACTCTCCACTTCTGCTCTTTCAGCCATTTACTCATTTTTATCTCTTAGACTTTTAGGGCCACAATCCAGAGGGGTTTGGCTTGGTCTAAGACAATCCTACCTGAAGAATATGCAAATATTTGGGTTGGCTCTAGTTGCTCCTTATGTCCCCAGTTTTTCAGTTGCTTCTGCTATGATGACTGAGAAGAAATTGATATTTCTTTGGGAAACTTTGTTATGCACTTACTATAGAATTTTGCAATTATTGTTTTCATGCTCATCTATCATTTTTTTAAGGAATTAGGACTATCTGTGACATCCATGACTATCTCTTGTGTTACTTCCTTCTTTTTTAAAATATTTATTTGTTCGAGAGTTATAGTTACAGACAGTGAGAAGGAGAGAGAGAGAGAAAGCTCTTCCATCTGCTGGTTTATTTCCCAAATGGCTGCAATGGCTGGAGCTGGGCTGATCTGAAGGCTGGAGCCAGGAGCTGCTTCTCGGTCTCTCACACGGTTGCAGGGGCCCAAGCACTTGGGCCATCCTCCACTATCTTCCCAGGCTGGTAGCTGGTAGCCGGATTGGAAGAGGAGTAGCTGGGACAATAACCAGCACCCATATGGGATACTGGCACCACAGGTGGAGGCTTAGCCTACTACGCCACAGCGCGGGCCCCTCATCTATCGTATTTGATGCACGTGTAGGATATAATCACACCCTGGGATATACCAGACTGTGCAGGGACCTTGTGGGCAGTGACCTTGGTCCTCATTTTTGTATCTTCACATCTGAAAACACATAACAATTGCTATGCAAAATATGTTTTGAATAAATGATGTCTATACTGCAAATGCTGTCTTCAAATCTCTTTTTTCTTCTTCAGTCTGTCATCCTAAATAAGAACAGATTCTCTGCAGTCTTCTTATTCTGGATGTGGACTGGGAGCTGCATGTGCTCTAGGGGCCTAAAACAATGTCATCCAGGAAATTCACAATAAGCATTTGCCTTGCCATGGGAACTGCCTGTTTTCTGCAGCCAAATTTGTAGTTAGTTCACAAAATTTTCATTTACATTTGCATCCCTATGTGTTTAATACATTATGTCAGCATCAAAACTGATCCTGTTAATTTCCAATCACTCCACTGATTTGCCATGTTGATTTATAATCTTCACTCCAGAGACCAAGATTCCTGCCAGTTTGCAATTACTTATGTATCTTCAGAGTGTGTGTGCAGTGGGCAGTAAGCCCTGGCCAGGCCCTCTGAGCTCCAGTTCTCCTGGGCCTGGTAACACAGGGGCTAGCTGATCACATGTGCCCTCAGAATGGCCAGTGACATGCAGTAGCAGCACAAGGGCTCAGGTGACATGACTTAATCATATTACCAATTGCAGCATTGTTGGGGGAGCACGTGGCTTGTGAAAGGCAGTTGTCCTAATTAGATAAGGAATCATGCTGACTATTCATGCGATATGGCTTACAGGTGTGGGGAGGTGTACTGAGCCCTCACTTGGAGCTTCCTGTGGCAACTCCTTACCCTGCACAGGAAGAATCCACCAAGTGTGATGCATGCCATATCAGACCATATCTAATATATTAGTGTCTTCCAAGCTGTATCAGTTTGGCTATTAGGTACATGCTTAGTTAACTGGAAATGCGTCCTTTGAGATTTTTTACAAAGAACTGCAACATTTGTAGGAGAAAGTAAGTGCCTGAGTGCTTTTCTGCCCACACACAAAAATAATCTTATCATTTGTAAGACAATTTCAGACTGTGAAACAGCCATGGCTAAACTACTCAGCCCTATCATCCCCAACATTTGAATGTTACCTTACATTTTTCAGGCCAGTTCAGTCCATTGTGATAGAATATAATATTTGTTCAAAATTCCTCTTTTCTCCCATCCACGCCATGCCTTCCTTGTTGGCCAAAGGTAATTTGCTGCCCTGTTAATATTGGGCCTGGCCATGTGATTTATGTGGACTGAAGTGAGTGTATCCCTTGCAAGTTGAGCTTTAGCAGCCATACTGTTTCCATGGTTCTTTTAGCACTGCAGTCAACAGCCATGAGAAGAACAAAAGCCAACTAGCTATTCTACCTTCAGCTCGGCTTACAGGCTGTGACATCTATCGGGATTTGAGTTCAAGGCCAGCCAAGCTCAAGCGAGTCACTGCTGCTCCAAAACACCCATGAGGGTGACACAATTACTGTTGCAAACCGCTAGAATAATATTTAGGATTGTTGTCCAACCTTACAAAAACAAAACTGAGTATTGATTTTTATGTCTGCATTATCTCTTACTTTTCTCAGAATACCTCTGTAAGTGGAGAGTGGAGGATTCTTCATTCCCATTTTACAGAGGAAGCCACTGAAGTGTAGAAAGGATTCAAGACGCCTCTGATTTCATGAAATAAGTGATTTGGGGAAGCTGTTGTCAAACCCAGAAACCCTGGTGCCCAGTGTGGTGCTCTTTCTGTTTCATGCGCGGTCTCAGTAATGCATCGCTCTGTGGGAAGCCTCCAGCCCATCAATAATCATTTCTTTTCCAGTCTTCCAGCTAACTAAGCACACATATAATAGCCGTGCAGTTATGAGGAAGGAAAGATTCTCTGATATAAAAATGAAGATTCAATTTGTGTAAAATTTTATAGGAAAACATGCTGTAGAGATGTTATAAATTATTGGATATTTCCCATCTCAATTGATTCTCACAGTGCACTACATTCTTCTTCATTTTCTTTTGTGGTTGTTAAAAATGGAAGGATTAGCTTTTCAAATGCTGCCTGGGAAACTCCATTTCTAGTCTTTTTCTTAAATCTGTTTGCTGGACAATTGCATCTCCCTGCTGGGTGCTGGGCAGCATTACAAGGGATTCAGAGACCACAGCAGCTGCAGTCATTTCTTAGCAAAAACCAGACTGACCACCAACTGGCTGGAGTCCAGATGTCCAACTGACCTTGTTAAATGGCTACCCAGGCAGGGAGGGTGCAAACACAATGCCATTTCCTTGAGAGATGTCTTATTATTATGGTTATTGATGTGTATTAAGCACTTAGCACGGCCAAGTGCTTAATGCATGTTAATAACAGACTCCGCACACATGTGTGATTTGTTTTGGCATGAACCTTGTTTCGCTTTCTCTGCTATTTTTTTTCCACATTGAGTTCCCTGGTTCTGGTGAAGCTGACTTCAGTCCTAAAGATGGAGAAGGAGAATGAGGGATCAAATATTCTACTCTGAGACAGATTTAAAGGATGAGAGCACCAATGTTTACACTTGTACTTGATGATGAACTAAGGAGAATGGAATTGTGAGCACTTGGGAAATAGGAGCAGACATCTGAAGTGTTTGAAGTGATTAGACACCAATGAAATTGAAGGCAATGTGGGAAGGGTGTCTAAGTCTGGGCAGCAATGTGGGAAGGGTGTCTAAGTCTGGGCAGGAATGTGGGAAGGGTGTCTAAGTCTGGGCAGCAACCCGGGAGGGAAGTCATATGGCAAAGGGTGGAGGAAACATACAGGAAGTAGGCACGATGTACGAGAAGGAAGACCAAGCCAGCAATACTGACCTGCAGAGCAAGGCGTGTAGGCCCCAACAGTTCTGTTCTTCTCTGCTGATAACGTGTACCAGAATATCATTGCTATAACTCATGAGTTTCATATTTAAAAATTAAATATTTATTGCATTCCATGTCTCTTCCAAATCCAGTGCTGAGCCATGTTTGCATGAAATGGTGGCCCAATAAGCAAGGCACTTGCTTAATTGGATGTTACAATGTGGGAGACAATTTTCTCACCACAGCATCCATCTAGCAAGCTTTAAAAACAGGTTGAAGAAATATTAGCATGAACTATCTTACTCATGAAGGGAATTCAGAGCAAGAAAAGATGAGCTCCAAATAGAGCAGGAGGGATGTATGTTCCTGGTAACAATGGCTCTTAAGTGCTGGAAAGGTTTCTGAAGAGATTGTCCTACCCCTTCTGTGAATTAGATGGAGTCTCATCTTCTAGGGTGGCATCAAAAGGCAGCTTTCCCAAGCTAGTGTGCAAAAGAATCACACACTACTGGGCTTCATCTTTGGATGGAATGGATCTGAGGCTGGGCTTGAAAATTTGCATTTCTTGCAAGTTCCTGGGGGATACTGATGGTCTTGGGACTTTATTATAAGAGGCCTTGGTAGGAAATCATGTTTCCCAAATGTTCCAGTTGAGGAGAATCACCCACACAGGTAGACTTGAATCTCCCTTGCTTTATCTCTGCTGCAATGTTCAACCTCTTTGGGCCCCTCAGCTTTCTTTGTCCCCTATGGAGCTGAAGCCAGGGTTAGCAGCCCCAGAGGAGTCAATGGATAGAAAGACAAGAAAGGGAGAAGCTGTTTAAACATCCAATTTTCTTGATCCTTTTTCTGGACATTCACATACAACAGAAGTAGTCTGGAACCCAGAAGTCTGTATCACTCTCAAGTACTTCAAGAGATGCTTATTGATCAGGTAAATCTGGGAAACAGGGGTGGGTAAACCCACCTACCATAAATTCCCATGAATTCATGAAGGCGAGTTGTATAGTTAATTATGTAGTGTGACAGAGAGAAATACAGGTTCACTGTATTTTGCAACTTGGTGTAGCAGCAAGAAAAATAGATTTGGAGTCAGAAATCTAGTCAATCTTTAACATCCCTTGGCTTTGTGGCTGTGAACATCTCTCTCCAAAAATAAGGTATATCTGTGAAATATGGTGTTAATCTGCAGTGTAAGACTGATCAAACTCATTCGTTCAGCTTCTCCTGTGTGCCAGGCAGTTGTGGATGTGAGCTTGGGCGGGTGTGGTCTGTGCCCTCCCATAGTTTAGACGAGCAGAACATGAAATCACAAAATAAGTGATAACACGTGATGAGGTGTCCCACTCGGTTTGTAGGGCTGCTGCAAGAGATGGCGTGGAAAGACTGACATTGCAAAACACAACATGGGAATTTACTATCTCACACACACACACACACACACACACACATATCCTTATAATCTCATATATACACCCTTCTTATAATAATTTAATAATTTCATTTAAAAGGGGGAGATTTCTGTTTGATCATAGAGGAATTGAAAAGAGGGACCAGAAAATGGGCTGACTAGTGTGGATGTGTTGATGGGATAAATGAATGGCCAACGGGAGGAGAACTGGCAGAGTCTAGTGTTAGAGAAGCCAGGAGAGGATGATCGAGAGCTCTGAGTGCTTCAAGGCGATCAAAGAAAGTGAGAACTGAGAGAAGGTATTTGGGAGGCTGAGCTGGGCAGTTTGTGATTCAAGGGATGCAGGCAGCAGGTAAACGAAACAGATTATTTTCCATCTGTCGTATTGACCGGAAAGAACACTGAGGAACAGAGAGACATCCCAGGTAAGCCACTTGCAGAAATCAGATCAAGCACTCCGCTTTCCAAGAGGTCAAAGTCACATCATCAGCAATTAGAATCCCGACCACTTGCCTGCAGTGTCTGCCATGGGCACAGACACCAGCCTGAGCAGTCAGGAGGTGCCACGGAGGAAAACAGACTTTCCTTTTAGAGGCAGCTGCTTTGGGGTTAGGGTGGCACCGCTTAGTGCATAATCAGTGGCCTGGCACTCTTGATTACACATCTGTAAGGTGCTTTGAGGTTGAGGAGGCTGGCGTGCTGTAAATTGTTCTATCATTAATAATAAATAAAGTTCTGTACGTAGCCTGCATTGTAGAAAAAACTCAGCTCTAGGGTGAATTTCACAGAAGGTAGTAAAAGGCCTGAATCCTCTGGGGGGGGGGGGGGTGAGGTAGGGAAGAAAGAGCTGAATATCTAACACATCTTGTTACTGATGTTTCAAAAACATATATGTTTAAAATATCGAGAAAAATAATCTGTCGCTATGCTGGCTCTTCTAATTCGTCTAGGCTGCTTGCGCAAACCCAAGGCCTATGTACTGAAAAAAGTCTGACGCCAACAAAATGTAGATGAACTGTGGAACAGACGCAAGGCCAAGGGAGCAGATCAAAGGGAGCAAGCTGAGGGAGCAGGCACAGCTAATGTGATGGGGCATTACCATAATGAATTTTGTGAGTAAGCAACTCACTTTCAAATCGTTCCTTTTGATCTGTTAAGAAGGTGTTTACTGTAATCAGGAAAAGGTTTACTTGGCATAGGGGAAAGAATGGAAGAGGGAGGAAGCCAGAGAGACAGTTTCGATCCGGTTTTCAACAATGTTCTTTGCTGTTTCTCCTGTCTAGACCCTCCCTCCCAGGCCCTTCTCTTTGCTGATTCCCTGAACCTTCTTAGAAAAGGAAACTTAATTTTAAGTAAGCTATTTGGTGCTTTATTGTGGGAGAAAGGGGAGCAGATGGAAAAGCGATAACTTTGACGATGTCTCGCTGTAGAAACTAAGTGATGGTTTCCAACCAAATGAAATTACACAAGTCATAATTGCTGATGCAATGTGGAAAGAGGAGTGGGTCCAGAGAAAAGCAAGTCTCTGCCCTCTCAAACGAATTTCAGGATTTTTGGGCATTGCTAAGGATGTCTCCACGGAAGAATTGCTTCTCTATACCCCTCTCCTTGGCTACAGATAGCTCTTGCCACATTGCCCCAGAGAGAGGCAGAGGCCCCCTAAAAGCTGAGCATTCTTTTCTTTAAAAAGATTTATTTGAAAGACAGAGTGACAGAGAGGGATCTTCCATCTGCTGCTTCACTTCATGTGGCTGCAACAGCTGGGGTGGAAGACAGGAGCCTAGAACTCCATCCGGATCTTCCATGTGGATGGCAAAGCAAGTACTTGGGCCATCGTTGGCTGTCCTCCCAAGGAGACTTGGTTGGAAGCAGAGTAGCCAGGATAAGAACTGGTGATCCAATATGGGATGCTTGAATCATCTCAAACAGCAACTTAACCTACTATGCTGTAACACCACCCTCTGAGCTTGCTTTCTATGGGATAAGGATTCCAGGGTTCATCTCGCTGCTGTGTCTAAGTTTCAGTGTGTGTCTAATCCATTTGTACTATGAGTAGCTGGTAGCTCCATCAAGTCTTTGTCTTTCCTTGTCCATCCTTTCTCTCTCTCTTTAGAGATTTATTTTATTTATTTGAAATACAGAGTTACAGAGAGATTGGTTTTCCATCCGCTGGTTCACTCCCTAGATGGCCGCACTGGCTGGAGCTGCGCCGATACAAAGCCAGGAGCTTCTTCTGGGTCTCCCACGTGGGTGCAGGGGCCCAAGGACTTGGGCTATCCTCTGCTGATTTCCCAGGCACATTAGCAGGGAGCTGGATAGGAAGTAGAGCACCTAGGATGCGAACTGATGCCCATATGGGATGCCAGCACTGTGGACAGTGGCTTAACCCAATGTGCCCAGTACTAGTCCCTAATATAAATTTTATGTGGCCTGAGAACATTCAGAAATTAAGAGTGAAAAAAAACAAGAACACTCTTAACATTAAATTTTAATGTTAGGTTTGATGAAGAGCAGGTCTTCACGTTGAAGCAGGATTGGACAGAGGGGTGTGATCATGTGGTAATAAACTGGGAGCACATAGCAAGGCCTCCTTGTTAAAATGCTTCTGTGCCTCTGTGTTTCCACTCCTTCCTCTGGGTGTAGGGACCGTCTCTCTGAAATGAGGGTCCTGTGACCTACTTTAAAGGAAAGAAGTGTGATTTGCTGTAGGGGAGAATGGTGGGAGGTCAGGGAGACCTTCCCACTTCTGCTGTTTCCTCAAATGCCAAGGTGCCGTATGTTAAGATAGCACGTCCTACACCCCATCACCATCTCTACCTCCATTCACATGGTTACAGGTGGAAAGCTGGAAGGCTGGTGTTCGCAGATTCATGCACTCCGTTTGCAGGAGACCCAGGCCTGTGGTCTGGGGCTGCCGACAGAAAATTCCTCCTGCCCAGAACCAGCTGCTGTCTGTTGTCATGGCAACAGAAGAGGCCTCATCCTTTACCTTCCCTAGAAAAATCTCTTAGGGGAGGGCCAGAGAAAGAAAGTTAAAAAGTTGCTTTGACAAGACAAAAATCCCTTTGTATGCTCATAAGACTTTGGTAAGGAACCTGGGAGTCTGTACAGGTTCAAGAATGAAAAACCCCACATCCTGCACTTCAGTGCAACAGGTTATGGCGTGCACAGTGCACAGGTTCCTCTGTGGCTACCCCAGAAATTCGAAGAAGGCACCAGCTGGGGCAAGTCATGTCTCGGGATAACCCACTCCATGTATGCCTTTATTTCAGATGAAACTCCACAGACAGCAGACACTTTGAAGCCCCTAAGTGACTTAACGCTGACACTTTAATCCCTTTCCCAAGAAAACTTGCTCAGCTCCCCATTCCCAGGGACCCCGTGGCTTTGAGGGTTTTCCAGGAAGAGTTCAGCAAAGCACATGGACATCAAGGGCTCTCAAATATTTGTTGCTGAAATGCTAATGGCAAACCCATAAAACACTTTTCAAATTGGAGAATGTTTCTCTTTCAAAGGAACCTGAAAATAAAAAAATATTCATACAAAAAAGGATTTCAAATTGAACCAGCAGCCTTTTTTTGTATCTCTGCCTTACTATTAGGTTCTCTGGCTTTTGGACATTTTCAAAATAATTTGCAGGAAATTTAAAAGATAGACAAAATAGAATCAAATATCAAGCCTATGTATTCTCATCACTCAGATTTAATACTCATGGGAATTCTGTTGTTCATGTATTTTCTATATTTCTACTTTCTCCCCACCCCTCACTCAATTATTATGATGATTTACCGTTTTAATTAAATGTATGTTGAAATGCAAAAATTTTGGCTGTACAATTTTAATAGACCCATGCAAATCTTTTACACAATAGAATATTTTCATCTCTCCAGAAAGTTCCTTCGTGACACTTCTAAGTCGTCTTAAATAGCTCTTGCCTGTTTTAAGAATATTACATACATAGAATCATGCATGTGTGTATTTCTGTCTTTTCCCTTCCCATTGCATAATGTTTGTGAGATTTATCCGTATCCTTGCTTCTATGGGTAGTTCTTTACTTTTTTGTGACTGAGTAGTATTTTATTGCACAGTACACTTATTTCCTCATAAATTCTTCGGTTGATAAACACTTGTGCTATTTCCATTTGTCACTTATTGTGGAAAAAAGCAGCCATAAACATCTTTCTGTAATACTTTCGGTGGTCATTTGTTTTCATTTCATTGAGTAAATAATGAGGAATGTACTGCTGGCTAGTATAGTTAGCTTTATAACAAACTGTATATATAACTTGAAAAGATATTAATATGCTAGATTTTTCTCTAGCAGCTTTTATAAAAATATGGTTTTAGCTTTCATGCTTAGATCCATCATTATCTAAAATTAATTTTTTCTTGGTATAGTATAAAGAAGAGTTCAAGATTCCTTTTTTTCTTTTCCACATAAATATCCAATTTTTTTCTAGCACCATTGTTAAAGAACCCTTTGCTGTTCCCCACTGAATTGCTTTGACATTTTTGTCAAAAATCAATTGACCATCTAAGAGTGGGCCTATTTCTAGACTCCGCATTCTGTTCTATTGATTTATTTGTCTATCTGTATGCCAATACCTTCTTGCAATGATTATTGTAGCCTTGTAGGAAGGTTTGAAGGGATAGTATATGTAAGTCTGAAAATTTGGTTATTTTAAAAAATTTAGTTATTTTGTGTGATTTGCATTTCCACATAGATTTTGGGATCGACTTGTCAGTTTCTATAAAAAATTCTAGTGAGACTGATTGTATTGAATCTACAGATTAATTTGAGGAGAATTGGTATCTTAACATTTTCACTCTGTATTGGTGTGTCTGTTTAGGTCCTCTTTAATTTCTGTCAGTGATGCTTAGTAGTTTTCAGTAGAGACGTTTTGCTTACCTTTTGTTCTATTTATTCTCAAGCATTTTATATTTTCTAAAGATATTATAAATGTTCATTTTTTTGTTGGCAGCATATAGAAATACAATTGGGTTTGACTGTTGATCTTGCACCATGATAACTTTATTTATACTTGATGCTGACAATTTGTGTTCTCTTTTGTCCCTTTTATCAATTTTATTATTGAATTATTGATTTTGTTAGTATTTTCAGAGGACTTTCTTGGGCTTTTAGTTTCTTTGCTCTATTTCTCTCATTTTGTTGAATTCTATGCTTTATTGGTTTATTTATCTTTTCTAGCATCTTCAGATCATAAAAATCAGCTCTTCTAACATAATATTTAAAATCTCACATCTCTCTAAGCAGTGCTGTAGCTACAGCATACAATTTTTAATATGTTATATTTGCATTATCATATAGATAAAATTACTCATGTTTCCTTATAATTTCTTCTTTTACCCATGGGTTATGTCGAAATTTATTAGTTAATTCCCGAGTGTTGTGGTTTTTCTTTACTGTGGTTGAGTTCCAACTTAAACCCTTTCTGGTAAGAGAACAAAGGCACATACTCTATAATATTTCAGTCTTTAAAGGATAATAAGGCCTTTTATGAACCCAGCTTATGATCTCTCCTAGTGAATGATCCACATTTCCTGGGAATGGACTTTTATTTGTGGAATTGTTTGGGGGCAGTCTTCTACAGATGTAGTGAAGTCAAAATTGTTAATTATGATAGAATATTTTGTATATCTACCAATTTTTTGTTTATTTCTGTCAATTACTAAGTGTTAAAAATCCCCAACTATGATTTTGCATTTGTCTTTTTCTCCCTTTGGTTCTATAAGCTTTTGCTTCATGTATTTTGGAATAAAATTAATCTCACATACATTCAAAATAATTGTTTCGCTGATACACTGAACCTTTTTTTTAAATATGAAATAACATGCATTATCTCTAATCATACTCCCTGTATTTCAAGTTTATTTTGTCAAATAATTACTCCAGCTGTCTTCTGATTGATATTTGCATGCTAAAACTTTTTTCATCCTTTTATGTGCAAATTGCTTTATTTTTTCAAAATTAAAGTATACCTTTTGTGGGCAGCATTGGGATAGATCTTCTTTTTGAAAATCCATTTTGTCGATTTCTGGCTTTTATTTGCAATGCTGAATCATTAAAATTCCATGATTATACTTAAGTCTGCCATTTAATATTTAATTTTCTATTCATCTATTTTTATTCCCTCTTTCCTTTTAGGCAGGGGGAGGGATTTGGGATAATTCAATACGTTAATATTTATTTAATTTCCTCTATTTACTTTTTTTTAAAAAGATTTATTTACTTATTTGAAAGGCAGAGTTACAGAGAGGCAGAGGCAAAGAGAGAGATAGGTCTTCCATTCATTGGTTCACTCCCCAAATGGCTGCAAAGGATGGAGCTAGGCTGATCCGAAGCCAGGAGCCAGGAGTTTCCTCCTGGTCTCCCATGTGGGTGCAGAGCCTCAAGCACTTGGACCATCTTCTATTGCTTTCTCAGGCCATAGCAGAGAGCTAGATTGGAAGTGGAGCAGCCAGGACTTTAACCCCGCCCATAAGGGAGGCCAGCACTGCAGGCGGTGGCTATACCTGCTATGACACAGCACCTGCCCTTCCTCTATTTACTTTTGAGCTATTCTGGTTTGCATTATTTTTTGGTGATGGCTCCAGGTATTGCTATATGTGTTGTTTGCTTTCTTAATCTAGTCAGAATTAGTTAGTGTATTGGTTAACATAAAATTATCCTGAAACAATATTCATCTATTTTCCCCTTCATGCTTAGTGTTATTTTCTCATCTATGTTAACTGCACATATAGTTTCTAATTTCATCATTTATTTTGTAGATGTTTCAGTATTTACTGCTAAAGGATGAAAAAAGTACAATAATCTCACTTGAAATTCAATCCCCTGCTTTCCAGGTTCCCCACCTGGTGGAAGAGGCAGACGGTCAGGTCCCCGTGAAAGGAGACCATCCCCGTGAAAGGACACCATTTTATCAATGAGCCTGATGTGCTCTTTAATTAAGAGAAAAAAAGATAGGTAAATGTAGAGTCAGTTCTTATCATCCATGATTTCTATATTTGCAAACTCACTTACTAAAATTTATTCATAATTCAAAAATCAATACTAATGACTCTTTCATGGTCCTTCGCAGACAGGCACAGAGGCCGAAGGAGCGAAAGCCCTGGCGCAGGTATTCCCAGCAGAGGTTACAAGCTGATGCTCCGGCTTCTTGTTTCAGCCCGCACGCTGTACACAAGTGTGTTTTCCGCAGTCTGGTTAGTGTCATGATTTTGCATTTTTGTTGGTGATTTTACTGCTTAAAATGGCTCCCCAGTGTAGAACTGAAATGCTGTCTGGTGTTTGCAAGCACAAGAAGGCTGTGAGGAAATATGTGTTAGATACACTTCATTCAGGCATGAATTATAGGGCTGTTGGCCATGAATTCAATGTTAATGAGTCAACAGTATATATTAAATAACTTGTCGTTGCACATGAGCACACATAAAGCAATGTTATACAGTGATTAATTGATGAAAATGTGACCAGAGCCTGGCTGCAGCCTAATCCTATGCTTTTCCTAGGAGCAATAATTCAGTATTCACTACTGCAGCGTTCGAAAGTCCTTGGTGGAACATAATTGCTGTAAATAGCAAGACCTAACTATTACATATATACAAATACAGTTGTCATTATATTATGTATTTCTTTTAGACTTACCCTTTCCATTTTTAGACATCTCCACTTTCACATAAATTCAAGTACCCTTTCTCTTCAGGCAGAAGAACCTTCTTCAGTATATCTTATTCAATCTGACAACAAATACATTCAGTTTTTGTTCCTTTTAAAATGTATCATCTTAGCAACATTTAAAACATATTTTCCCTGTATATGGAATTCTAGGTTAACAGGTTTTGCCTTTTTGCATGTTAATGATGGTGTATCATTGTTTTCTGGTGTGCATTGTTTTTTTTTGAGAAGTCGGAATGTGTTCTTTTTAAAAAATCATTGTTCTCCTGTATGTAGTTTTGTTGCTAATTTCAAGATTGTCTGTTTAATCTTTGCTTTTGTTCCCCCAACACTTTGACCATAATGTATCCTTGTTTCCTTCATATTAATCTTATAAGGCTGTGGCTTTCGGTCACTTGAATCTCTTGTGGAAAAGACAGTACTTTAAGAAAAATACAAAATTTCATCTGCCATAGTTTCTCTTTCAAGTTCAATATGCTTCAAGATTCTGCTTACTTTTGGTTACTCTTTTTTTTTTTTTAAGATTTTATCTACTTATTTGAGAGGCAGAGTTATAGACAGATGGAGAGAGAGAGAGAGAGAGAGAGAGAGGTCTTCCATTTGCTGGTTCACTCCCCAAATGGCCACAATGGCCAGAGCTGAGCCAATCCGAAGCCAGGAGCCAGGAACTTCTTCTGGGTCTCCCATGTGAGTGCAGGGGCCTAAGGACTTGGGTCATCTTCTAGTGCTTTTTCAGGCCATAAGCAGAAAGCTAGATGGGAAAAGGAGCAGCTTGGACAGGAACCAGCACCCATAAGGGATGCCGGTGCCATAGGCAGAGGCTTAGCCCACTGTACCACAATGCTGTAACCTTCTCACCACTCTTGCATCTTCTAATAATTGAGTGAATGTGTACAAATATTGTTTTCCTGGTTCAATAACTGTTTTCTGTGTGAGTTAGTTTGACTAAACTATTCTGTCCTAATAGTCAGATTTTCTTAACTGTAATAAAATGTCTGCAGCAATTAAATTATGAAACAACAAGGTTTATCTAACTCACAGTTCTGGAAATTGATAATTCAAGCTCTAGCGGGCCCCATTTCTGGTGATGCTGTTCTTGCTGCAGAGTCCTGAGGTGGTACAGAGCCCCACAAGGCAATAGAGTAGAAGTAAATGATTGTCTATGCGGTCTCTTATGAAGCCACCAGCACCAGTCACGGCAGCCCCCCTAATGACTGAACCCACTCTAATCACTTCTTAAAGGTCCTTCCTCTAATCACCATAACTGGATTGTTTCTACTGTCTTAGTACCATTAGCTTAAGACTTTGGGGACTAAATTCCTGAATTCAGGGAGACAAATATTTAAACCACAGCACTGACATGACTTATTCAGTTGCTTGTAACTTGAAGATGAGGTATGTTTTTGAAAGTAAAGAAGTGGTATCATACTTTATGAATGCTAGTTATGTATCATATGGCTTCCATATGATATCTAGGATTAGCTAGTTTGAATTCTGATAGACCAATTTCACTTTAACAACAATTAAATGAATTTATAGCTTATAGTTACTGTTTTTAGTCTCAAATGGTAATAGGACGCCATAATAAAATCTTTTAATAAAAGCTTTACATTTGCTATTTAAAACTAACTAATATACGTCATCATGCTATAATCAGAAAAGTGAGTAACGTGATGACTCAGTCCATTAGGGCTGTTAAATCAGCATAGACTGCTCTAACAGTCTACAGGTAGCCCATAGACAACAGAAATTTTTTTCTCACGGTTCTGGAGGCTGGGGAGTCCAAGATCAAAAGTAAAGCAGGTGCAGTCCAATTGAGGGTCCTCTTCCTGGCTCATAGATGGTGCTTTCCCGCTGTGTCCTCACATAGAAGCGTTAAGGGTCTTACTGAGGCCTCTTTTACAATGACTTTAATCCCATTTATGCAGACTCTGTTCTCACAACCTAATCACCTAACCACCAGTTTCTAATACAGATACCTTTGGTGTCTATGATTTGAACAAATAAATTTTGGCCAGACAATGAACTGGTGTTTTGGCATAGCAGATTAAAGCCATGGCTTGCAGTGCTAGCATTCCATATGGATACTGGTTCAAGTCCTGGCTGCTCCACTTCCAATCCAGCTCCCTACTAATGCACCTGGAAAAGCAGCAGAGAATGGTTCAGGTCCTTGGGCCCCTGCACCCACATGAGAGATCTGGAAGAAGCTACTGGCTCTTGGCTTCAGCCTGGTCCAGCCCAGTCATGTGGCTATTTGGGGAGTAAACCAACAGATGGAAGATCTCTCTCTGTCTTACCTTCTCTCTCTGTAATTCTGCCTTTCAAATAAACAAATAAATCTTAAAACAAATTTTGACCAGACACAAACATTTATTCTATACCATTTGAATAGTGTCAGAGTATTAGTGTATAATATTACCCATAGTTCTACTTGGAAAAGACTATAGTTCTCCATGCTTCCATTGGCTCAGAACCATCAGTCTTATCAGTTCTAATAATAGCTGTTAACACTGATATGATTTGAACTTTGTTGTTAATATAATTTGCTGTTTACAACTCTCTCCTTTGGCCCCTGACTCCAGACATACTGGTCTCTGGACTTTTCTTTAAACATATCAGATATGTTCACACTGAAACTTCTTCTGTTGCTACATATTCTGTCTTCCTGTCCCTCTTCTCAATATTTTCACTGTTTGTTCATTCATTCTTCAGCTGTTTATTTTAAAGTCACATCCACAAAGCAGCCTTCTATTTCCACTTTGTATAATTATTTATTCCCCTGCCAAAGTTCAGTACTGTTTTCCTTCTGACTTATCTCTCTAACATAATACAGATGTTCCTCAAGTTACAGTGGTGTTAACTCCCAATAAATATAAGTTCTAATAAATATTATAAGTTAAACAACCTGATACCATCAAATTACTAGAGGAAAACATTGGGGATTTGCTACAAGACATTGGCATAGTCAAAGATTCCTTAGAAAAGACACCAGAAGCACAGCCAATAAAAACAAAAATAGACAAAAGGAATTACATCAAACTAAGAAGATTTGGCACTACAAACACACAACAAAGAGGCAACCAACAGAATGGGAGAAAATACTTAAAAACTATGCAACTGATAAAGGATTAATACCCATAATCTATAAAGAACTCAAGAAATTCAACAACAAAACACACAATCCATTCAAGAAATGGGCAAAGGACATGAACAGGCATTTTTCAAACAATGACATTCAAATGGCCAACAGACACATGAAAAAATGCTCAAGATCACTAACCATCAGGGAAATGCAAACAAAAATCACAGTGAGGTTTTACCTCACCCCAGTTAGAATGACTACCATCGATCCATACATCAAAAAACAACAAATGCTACAGAGGATGCAAGAGAAAAGATACCCTAAAACACTGTTGATGGAAATGTAAACTAGCACAACCATTATGGAAGACAGCATAGAGATTACTCAGAAATCTGAAAACAGATCTACCATGTGACCTAACCATCCTACTCTGGGGAATTTACCCAAAGGAAATGAAATCAGTGTATGAAAGAGTTTTAGTATTTTTTGTTGTTGTTGTTCTAGTACCATTGGTTAAACTCTGTAATTAACACACAATTATTCTTAGGTGTTTAAATTTTAACTGAAAAAGTGATCCCTGTTAGGAATTTGGAAAACATTATGCTGAGTGAAATAAGCCAATCCCAAAGGGACAAATACCACTTGTTCTCCTTGATAGGTGACAACTAACTGAGCACCAAAAAGGAAACCTGTTAAAGTGAAATGAACACTATGAGAAACGGTGACTTGATCAGCCCTCACCCTGACTGTTGATGAGCAACTTGATATGTTATCCCTCTTAGTATTTTTTTTGTTTGTTTGTTCTACTTAATACTTTTGGTTGAATACTGTAATCAATACACAATTCTTCTTAAGTGCTGAAACTTAACTGAAAAGTGATCACTGTTAAATATAAGAGTGGGAATAAGAGAGGGAAGAGATGTGCAATTCAGGACATGCTCAAGCTCACTTACCTCAAACGGTAGAGTTAGAAACATACCAGGGGATTCCAATTCAATCCCATCAAGGTGGCATGTACCAATGCCATCTCACTAGTCCCAGTGATTAATTTCAGTTCACAATTGATCATAATGATAGGACTAAGAACCAAAGGGATCACATAAACAAGACTAGTGTCTGCAAATACTAGCTGATAGAATCAAAAAGGGAGAGAACGATCCAACATGAGAAGTGAGATACACAGCAGACCCATAGAATGGCAGATGTCCTAAAGAGCACTCTGGCCTCAGAATCAGCCCTTAAGGCATGCAGATCTGGCTAAAAAGCCCATGAGAGTATTTCAGGCATGGAAAGCCAAGACACTCTTGGGGAAAAAAAAAAAAAAAAACCTACATGAAAGATCTCCATGAGTGTGATCCCAGTGGAAAGAACGGGTCATCAAAGAAGGAGGTACCTTTCTCTGAAGCGAGGAGAGAACTTCCACTTTGACCATGGCCTTGTCTAAAAATGATCAGAGTCAGTGAACTCAGGGGGCTTCCATAGCCTTGGCAGCTCATGACAAGAGCCTAGGGTGATTACTGATGCCATAAACAAGAGTGTCAAATTGTTAAGCCAACAACAGGAGTCACTGTGCACTTACTCCTCATGTAGGATCTTTGTCCTTAGTGTGCTGTACATTGAGATTTAATGCTATAACTAGTACTCAAACAGTATTTTTCACTTTATGTTTCTCTGTGGGAGCAAACTGTTGATATCTTTACTTAATGTATGCTAAACTGATCTTCTGTATATAAAGAGAAACTAAAATGAATCTTGATGTGAATGGAAGGGGAGAGGGAGTGGGAAAGGGGAGGGTTGCAGGTGGAAGGGATGTTATGGGGGGGAAGCCATTGTAATCCATAAGCTGTACTTTGGAAATTTATATTCATTAAATAAAAGTAAAAAAAAAAAGAGTTTCTGTACACCCATGTTTATTGCAGCTCAATTCACAATAACTAAGGTAAGGAAGCAACCCAGATGTCTATCAGCTTATGACTAGAGATGTCTATCAGCTTATGACTAGATAAAGAAAATGTGATATGTATACATTATGGAATACTGCTCAGCTGTAAAAAAAAAAATGAAATCCTATCTTTTGTACCTAAATGTATGCAACTGGAAATGATTATGCTTAGTAAACTAAGCCAGTCCCAAAGACAATTATCATATATTTCCATGATTTGTGGTAACTGATATACAGAGCACAAAAAAATACAATGTATGAGTGATATTGACAATTGAGATTTGATTATTGTTTATAGCCCTTCTTGAGGAACAATGGTTTTTGTACTTATTACTTGTTGAATTGATTATTTGGTGGTGGAGGGTTAAGCTTGTGATTATAAAATAAACTAAAAGTATGTCATTGTAAAAACTAAAAGAAAAAATAAGAAAGTAGAAGGGAACATGGGAGTGTGGGGAGGAGGGATAACTATCATTATGAACTTAAATCTATCATAAGTTAGGTACTATTTGCATGTTGTTGCATATTTATCTTGTTCTTTTTTTTAGGTTTATAGCCTTCAAAAAGATGAGGGGTTTTTTGGTGTTAATTATTGTATTCCTTTGGGATGGGCATTTGGCACAGCAATTTAATCACTGCTTGGGATACCTGCATACTAAATTGCAGCGCCTGGTTCAAGTCTCTGCTACTCCACCTTGAATGGAGCTTTCTGTTAATGAGCACCCTGGGAGGCATCAAGTGGTGACTCAAGTACTTTAGACTAGAATAGAGTTCCCAGCTCCTGGTTGCATCCTGAACTACCCCCATTGAGGGCATTTGGGGTGAGAACCAGCAGGTATAAGATCTCTGTGTCTGTGTCTCTCTTTCAAATAAAATGAAAATAAATAAAAATAAAAATTTACTATATTCCTATACCATAAAATACCACACATGCACATAGTAGGTACTAAAATTTTTTATTGAATGAATAAATTAATTAAATTCTCTTGAAATTCTCCAGAACTCTGTTAATCAGTCACCATCTAAAAGTAACTTTATCTGTGGTCTTATATTTGCAGCAGCAGCCTTTGGTATTATAGAAATTTTAGATTTGTATTTTCAATTCACATTTGTATTTTCAATTTACTTCCTACATTGGAAAATGTTGCTTTTTATTACACCATAGGGGATTTGTACATTATTATTAGAACACAAACACTATTATTATGAATAACACTGAAACCCAGAATTTAGTCCAATGAAAGTATCTCTCTGTGTTGACCAATAGCCCATGGTAATAGTACCTTGTTGGTCTTGCTATAGTGAAATTTTCTCATATATGTTATGTAGGTAAGATATATTTGTGTGTATATATATATTTTTTTCTCAGTATAATCAGTGCTCTCTTTCCAGTCCTTGAGACCTGTTATAATGAAAACATCTAACACCCGACTGTGTGACATAATGGAAACTGGAAAGAAATATAACACAGTGGCTCTAGCTAGTGTTGTACAAATAAGGAGTAAACTGATTCTCCTTAAAAAAAATTACAAGGCATTATAATTGCCCCAATTCTCTGGAGAATGCAAGCAAAAGTGAAAATGTCAGAGGGGAAGAGGACCGCCTTCTGCATGAGTACATTTCTGCACTGGTCTGCACCACCTCATCTTTCAGGGAAGCTGGCTCCTGTTTAGTTTTACATCCAGTCCTTGACCCTGGGAAGGTGACCTAGAAGTGCTGGCAATGAGATTTCAAGCAATGTTGATTACAGTCAATTCCAGCCCAGCAAAAGATCTTTTACCTTCCTTAAAGTTCCTTATGATGGGATTTGACCCATAATATTTTTAGAGATATCCATAATTGAGCATCAAGGGGGTATATGACTTCCACTGCAGGATTTGGTTTTCTCTGCTCATCTAACCCTTAACAGTTGAAATTACTTACATTTTCTAATATCTCAAATGCCCCAGGCAAGCCTTCCTACCTCCCACACCCTCCTCCTAAGGGCTCCATCGGTCCTGAGAATACCTGTGCCCTCTATTTATTTGTGTGCCAGCTCCTGAGCAGTAAGAAAACATTTCTAATGTGGTGCTTTACCCGGTTCACATATAAATATCACTATACTTTCTGTATCTGGGAGCATGAGCATATCATAACAATGTTTACAGCTACTGTATTTTTGCTTGTCTCTTTTCCATCAATTCACATATAATGTTTTTTATTTCATTAAGAGATTTAGCTAAATCATAAATCCTAAGCTTGTCAATAGGAATAGTGACAGGAGCTGGTGTTGTGGCATAGTGGGTTAAAGCAGTCACCTGCAGTGCGGGCATTCCATATTGGAGCACTGGTTCAAGTCCTAGCTACTCTACTTCTGATCCAACTCCCTGCTAATACAATTGGGAAAGTGGCAAAGGATGGCACATGTGGTTGGGTTCCAGTCACCCATGTGGAATTGCTGGATAGAATTCCAGGCTTCTGGCTTCAACTTGGACCAGCCCCACCATTGCAGCCATCTGGGAAGTGATCCAGTGAATGAGTACAGATCTCTCTCCCCTCCCCCCTCTTCCCTCTCCCCTCCCCCTCCTCCCTTCTGTCTCTTGCTCTGTCACTCTGCCTTTCAAATAAATAAATCTTTAAAAAGGAAATAATGGCAAATTAAGAAACTGACCAGACAAGTTTAAGTTCAAGTTCTGCAAATTCTGACTTCTTTTCCTTCCTTGAGTGCTCCCTGTACCAGCATTTGGTCTCTAAACCTTCACCATCACTCAAGTTCTACTGCATTCCTTGAAACATTGATTTCAATCTGAGATCCTTACCTGTAAGAAATTCATTTCATGCTATTACATACTCTGCCTCTGTCCTTAGTCATTTAAATGCTCCACTCTAAATGTAAACAAACCAGTTGGGATGAATTGCAAATAAAATAATATTTATGATAGGAAGGTATAAAATACATAATAGCCAAAAAAAAAAAAAAAAAAGAAAGAAAAAGAGTGATGTTTCTATCACTCAGAGCTGGCCACAGGTAGTGTCTTGGAGTATTGTGCGTATGTGTGTGTGTGTTGTGTATCTTTGCTTGGGCTGCCATAACAAGATATCACAAACTAGGTAGCTTACAAGCAACAGAAATGTATTTTCACATTCTGGAGGCTGGAAAGTGCAAGGTCAAAGCAACAGGATTGGTGTCTGGCGGAGTCTGTTTCCTCTTAGGTGGTGACTTCTTGTTGTGTCTTCATATGATGGAAGAGCCAGGAGCTTCTTCCAGGCCTCTTTTTTAAGCATACTAATCCTATTCATGACCTAATTACTTCACCAAAACCCTAGCTCCTAATCCTATTTGAGGTCTAGGATTTCAATATGTGAATTTTGAGACATCACATATACTCAGATGGTACACACAAATGAAGTATACTCCTGTATGAAATAATGATAAATATATGTATGTGTATTTTTAGTAAGTAATTATGCACACACACATGACAGTACTTTGAAAGGTTTGTGGGAAATAGAATTAAAAGTATGAATTTACGCTGGCGCCACAGCTCACTAGGCTAATCCTTCGCCTGCAGCGCCGGCACACCGGGTTCTAGTCCCAGTCGGGGCGCTGGATTCTGTCCCAGTTGCCCCTCTTCCAGGCCAGCTCTCTGCTGTGGCCAGGGAGTGCAGTGGAGGATAGCCCAAGTGCTTGGGCCCTGCACCCCATGGGAGACCAGGATAAGCACCTGGCTCCTGCCTTTGGATCAGTGTGGTGTGCCAGCCGCAGTGCGCCAGCCGCTGTGGCCATTGGAGGGTGAACCAACGGCAAAGGAAGATCTTTCTCTGTCTCTCTCACTGTCCACTCTGCCTGTCAAAAAATGTATGAATTTACTTTGTTGCAAAAAGATTAGAAATCCATGAATTACTTTTCCATAATATGCATTTCCACATTGTATGAAAATTTTTTTTGCTCTATTTTTGCACCAAAATAAAAATATTTTAATTTCATTTTCCTCATGAACATTTTGATGTATCCTTGTACATCACTGTGTATAATGTTAATCTACTTTAAAAATCACATCTAATACTATCTCTTTTTTTTAAAGATTATTTATTTATTTGAGAGGCAGAGTTATAGAGAGAGGAAGGAGAGATAGAAAGGACTTCAATCCACTGTTCACTCCCCAAGTGGCCCCAATGGCCAAATTGGATCAATCTGAAGCCAGGAGCTTCTTCCGGGTCTCCCACACAGGTGCAGGGGCCCAAGCACTTGGGCCATCTTCTACTGCTTTCTCAGGCCATAGCAGAGAGCTGGGTCAGAAGTGGAGCAACTGGGATGTTAACTGGTTCTCATATGGAATGCCAGCACCACAGGCAGAAGCTTGATCTATTACTCCACAGTGTGAACCCTCTAATACCACATGCAACTAAGTACTGATTTTCACTGTAATTTTAACATTTTCTTATAGAGGTAGCATTTGTGGTTTTCAAAATGTCCTTGTATCCAGATTGCTTAAGTTCAACTGCTATTCCTACTATTTACTAGCTGCGTGACAATGGCCAAATTACTTAGCACTTGGGTAATGCAATTTCCTTATTTATAAAATGGAAATAAAAACACATACCTTCTTCATAAAGTTTATGTGTAGATTAAGTGAATTACTATTTGCATAGCACTTAGAATTCTTCCTGATACAGTTAGCATTATATAGTCAGCTGCTTCTATCACCATCACAATTATCATTAATATTATCATTACTATTATTTCACTTGGGGATATATTAGTCTGTGAGGGTTATCATAACAGAATAGCATAGATTGTAGGTTTTAAACAACAGAAATTTATTTTCACATGGTGCTGGAGATTGGAAACACAAGAGCAAGGTGCCAGCAGGGTTGGTTTTGGGTGAGACCTCTCTCCTTGTCTTGCTGTGTTCCCCTGTGGCGTTTTCTGTGTGAGAGCTGCTGGTGTCTCTCCCTCTCCTTACAAGGATACCAGTCTTGTAGATGAGCGCTCTACCCTATGGCCTCACTTAACCTTAATTATGTCCACAAAGGACTTATCTCCAAGTACAGTCACAGTGGGAGTTAGAGCTTTACCATAGAGATTTCAAGAGAACACAATTAAAACCTAACGGGGGATATATGCTAATTTAGTTATTATTAGACATTTAGGTTGGGCTTTTTTTTCTTAGAACAAAGATATTTATACCTTGGTAAAACTATCTGTTATTATTTGCTTTGTGCAAATTCATATAAATTGGAATATCAAAGAATATGTGGAATATTAATGCATTTAAGACATGTTACCAAGTTGTCCTCCAGAGATTATACAAACTTATATGTTCACTAGCTATATAAAACTTATTTTATTTTCAATGTATTATATGAAACACAGGCTCTTTAGAGATCGTTGAAGCCTGGCTCCTTCCCAACATCCATAAATGGTCGCCCCTTCCTCCCCCAACTCGCACAATAGCTCTCTTGAAAAGTAATATACCAGAGGGCAAGTTGGGAAAAATACATATTGGCCTACTCAATACCAACAAGATTCATGTCAATAAACATCCTATTTACTGGTACAAATCCCAGCAACTAAAATGAAAAGTGCAGCTACAGAAAACACTGGGGTCAGAGTAGGCCAAACATAAGAGGAATTTGAGATTTAAACAGCAAAAATTAAAATAAACTTGTAAACGACAGAATCAGTACAATACTGTGCCCAAGGGGCAAGGTATCTTAAAAGGAACATGAAGTCAAGCAAATCAAGTTGAAAAATAAAGTGAAACTGAAAACTAAAATTTCACAAAGGGTAAGTTACTGTTTAATGGAAAAATGATTTAAACTACAACTTAGAACCTTGCTATGAAAATATCGAAATATACAGAGAAGTAGAAAAGACTAGTAAAATGAACATGTTTATATACCCACACTGTAGATTATGCAGTAGTTACCATTTTGCTAATGTATTTGATTTATTTACATGGATATTTATACGTATTTCTCAATAATTTGGAAGTTGAGACTTCATTGTCATTGAATTTGATTGCTGCATTTCTGAAGTCTTTGTACCTGGCAGGTAATCTAGGGCATGATCATAGGCATCATGTGAAAACCCAGTTCCTGGTCATCTTCTCGTTTACTAGGGTTAGCATATGATGGAAGTCTTTCATTACTGTTATTATTATTTGAGGGGGTTGTTCTCATATGTAGGCCCACTTCCCAAATGCTAGAAAAGCCAAGGGCTGGACCAGGCCAAAACCAGGAGCCTGGAACTCAATCCAGTTCTTCCATCAGGGTGTTAGGGACCCAGCTGCCCCAGTCCTTACTCATTGCCTCCCTGGGTGCATGTTAGCAGGAAGCTGGAATTGGGAAATGGAGCTGTGACTGAAACCACAGTACTTGGTAAAAAATGGGATTTAAAAAAATTTTTTTGACTTGCTTTTGCCTTTATTACCTGGAAATTCTTTTTTTAACTTTTATTTAATGAATATAAATTTCCAAAGTACAGCTTATGGATTACAATGGCTTCCACCCCATAACGTCCCTCCCACATGCAACTCTCCCCTTTCCCACTCCCTCTCCCCTTCCATTCACATCAAGATTCATTTTCGATTCTCTTTATATACAGAAGATCAGTTTAGCATACATTAAGTAAAGATTTCAACAGTTTGCTCCCACACAGAAACATAAAGTGAAAAATACTGTTTGAGTACTAGTTATAGCATTAAATCTCAATGTACAGCACACTAAGGACAAAGATCCTACATGAGGAATAAGTGCACAGTGACTCCTGTTGTTGACTTAACAAATTGACACTCTTGTTTATGGCATCAGTAATCACCCTAGGCTCTTGTCATGAGCTGCCAAGGCTATGGAAGCCCCCTGAGTTCACTGACTCTGATCATATTTAGACAAGGCCATGGTCAAAGTGGAAGTTCTCTCCTCCCTTCAGAGAAAGGTACCTCCTTCTTTGATGACCTGTTTTTTCCACTGGGATCTCACTCGTGGAGATCTTCCATTTAGTGTTTTTTTTTTTTTTTTCCCCCAGAGTGTCTTGGCTTTCCATGCCTGAAATACTCTCATGGGCTTTTCAGCCAGATCCGCATGCCTTAAGGGCTGATTCTGAGGCCAGAGTGCTGTTTAGGACATCTGCCATTCTATGGGTCTGCTGTGTATCTCACTTCCCATGTTGGATCGTTCTCTCCCTTTTTGATTCTATCAGCTAGTATTTGCAGACACTAGTCTTGTTTATGTGATCCCTTTGGCTCTTAGTCCTATCATTATGATCACTTGTGAACAGAAATTGATCACTGGGACTAGTGAGATGGCATTGGTACATGCCACCTTGATGGGATTGAATTGGAATCCCCTGGTATGTTTCTAACTCTACCGTTTGAGGTAAGTCAGCTTGAGCATGTCCCGAATTGCACATCTCTTCCCTCTCTTATTCCCACTCTTATATTTAACAGCGATCACTTTTCAGTTAAGTTTCAGCACTTAAGAAGAATTGTGTATTGATTACAGTATTCAACCAAAAGTATTAAGTAGAACAAACAAAAAAAGATACTAAGAGGGATAACATATCAAGTTGCTCATCAACAGTCAGGGTGAGGAAATTCTTCATAAAGAACATCCCTCATTAATTTGTTCATCAAAATGTATAAACAGATCCTCTCTTCATTATCTTTTATTAACATTTTCTTTTTTTAAAACTTTTATTTAGTAAATATAAATTTCCAAACTACAGTTTATGGATTACAATGGCCCCCCTCCATAACTTCCCTCCCACCTGCACCCCTCCCATCTCTCACTCCCTCTCCCATTCCATTCACATCAAGATTCATTTTCAATTATCTTTATATACAGAAGATTGATTTAGTATATATTAAGTAGATTTTATCAGTTTGCACCCATACAGAACATAAAGTGTAAAATACTGTTTCAGTACTAGTTATAGCATTAATTCTCATTGAACAACACATTAAGGACAGAGATCCTACATGAGGAGTAAGTACACAGTGACTCCTGTTGTTGGCTTAACAAATTGACACTCTTGTTCGTGGTGTCAGTAATCTCCCTAGGCTCTAGTCATGAGTTGCCAAGGCTATGGAAGCCTTTTGAGTTTGTTGACTTCGATCTTATTTAGATAAGGTCATAGTCAAAGTGGAAGTTCTCTCCTCCCTTCAGAGAAAGGTACCTCCTTCTTTGATGGCCCGTTCTTTCTACTGGGATCACACAGAGATCTTTCATTTAGGTTTGTTTTTTTTTGTTTGTTTGTTTTTTTTTTTTTTTTTTTGCCAGAGTGTCTTGGCTTTCCATGCTTGAAATACTCTCATGGGCTTTTCAGCCAGATTTGAATGCCTTAAGGACTGATTCTGAGGCCAGAGTGCTGTTTAGGACATCTGCCATTCTATGAGTCTGCTGTGTATCCTGCTTCCCATGTTGGATTGTTCTCTCCCTTTTGTATTCTATCAGTTAGTATTAGCGGACACTAGTCTTGTTTGTGTGATCTTTGACTCTTAGACCTATCAGTATGATCAATTGTGAACTGAAATTGATCACTTGGACTAGTGAGATGGCATTGGTACATGCAACCTTGATGGGATTGTATTGGAATCCCCTGGCACATTTCTAACTCCGCCACTTGGGGCAAGTCCGATTGAGCATGTCCCAAATTGTACATCTCCTCCCTCTCTTAACATTTTCATATTAAGAGGTTTGTGTGCTACCTTCAATAGTAGCAAATGTCACTATTTTCCCTGTTGTTTTAGTGTCATAATGTACATAATTTTTAAAAAGATTTTATGTATTTATTTGAGAGGCAGAGTTACAGGCAGAGAGAAGGAGAGACAGAAAAAAAGGTCTTTCATCCACTGGTTCACTCCCCCAAATGGGCACAATGGCTGGAGCTGAGTTGATCTGAAACTAGGAACCAGGAGCATCTTTTGGTTCTCACATGTGGGTGCAGGGGCCCAAGCACTTGGGCCATCTTCCACAACTTTCCCAGGCCATAAGCAAAGAGCTGAATTGGAAGAGGTGCAGCCGGGACATGAACTGCTACCCATATGGGATGCTGGCACTGCAGACAGATGTTTAACCTAGTAAGCCACAGTGCCAGACCCATGCACATAATTTTTATAATTTCAATGTTTTATTTATTATTATTTTCCCCTAAAGAAGTCCTTTATTTAATGAGTATAAATTTTCTAAGTACGACTTTAGGAATATAGTGATTCTTTCCATCATACCCACCTTCCCACTCCCCACTTCCAGCCTATCTCCTCCTCCCTCTCCCATTCCCAGTCCCATTCTCCATTAAGGAAAAAAAAACTGTTCTTTGACAGCCGAGTCAGGGGTTGTTCAACTCATTGCTTCTAAAGTATCAATTTCACTTCTACAGATTTCATTTTAGGTGCTTTATTAGTTATCACAGATCAGGGAGAATATATGGTATTTGTCCCTTTGGGACTGGCTTATTTCACTAGTATGATGTTTTCTAGATTCATCCATTTTGTTGCAAATGACCGGATTTCATTTTTTTTTTACTGCTGTGTAGTATTCCATAGAGTATATTTCCCATAATTTCTTTATCCAGTCTTAAGTTGACAGGTATTTAGGTTGAATCCATGTCCTAGCTATTGTGGATTTATTTTTTATTTCTTTTTTTAATTTCTTTTCTAAGGTATACAAATTTAATAAGTATGACTTTAGGAACATAGTTTTTCTTCGCACCACACCAGCCCTCCCACCCATACTCCCACACCTCCTTTTCTTCCTTTTCCCGTTGCCAGTCCCATCCTCCAAATTCATTTTCAATTAATTTTTTACACAGAAGATCAACTCTGTACTAAGTAAAGATTTCAGTTTGTACACACACACAAAACTGTTTGAGAACTAGTTTTACAGTTAACTCTCATAATACAATTCATTGAAGACAGATCTTTTTTGGTCATGTCTATTAGGAGTTCTATGTGCTTCCTCTACTTGGATGTCCCTTTCTTTCTCCAAATTGGGCAAATTTTCTGTTATTATTTCACTAAAAAGGCCTTCTAATCCTTTTTCTTTCCATGTCATCAGGAACTCCTAGAACCTGTATGTTGGGTCATTTGATAGTGTCCTCTAGATATCAATGTTTTTTAGTTTTCAAATTTCTTCTTGTGTTTGGTCTGACTGCATAATTTCCTGTGTTTTGTCTTGTAAGTCAGATATCCTTTCTTGTGCTTCACAGATTCTGTTGTTAAGGCTCTCCACTGTATTTTTAATTTATTCTATTGAATTCTTCATTTCCAAGTTTTCATTATGATTTCTCTTTAAGATCTCAATTTCATGGGAAAGGTTTTCTTTCATGTCATGTATGGATTTTTTTTGGACAGGCAGAGTTAGACAGAGAGAGAGAGAGAGAGAGAGAGAGAGAAATCATGTATGCATTTTATTAGTTGTGAATTTGCTTCTGATTACTTCTAAGCAACCCTATGATCAATTTTTGGAATTCCATTTCTGGCATTTCTGCAATATCATCATCTTCCAATCTAACATTGAGGTGTTGTGTTGTTTTAGGGGTGTCATGTTGTCTTCCTTATTCTCGTTTCTCGAATTGGTGTGCTTGTTATTAGGCCTTTGTGAGGATACTCGTTGATTTCTTCTTTGTTTTTTCCATGTGGAGGCTTTTAGCTTTGGACTATGTCTGATTGGATTAATGGAGTGTCTGCTTTTAGGGAATACCTAGAGATGTGTGGTGGGAGTGGCCAGGGAGCTCGGTTCAGTGCTCCTGGCTGAAGAGTGTGTCTGAGGTGACACACCCAGGTTTGGTGTGGTAAATTTCCATTTTTTTTTTTTTTTAATCAGAGGTTAGGTTTCTTCTTGTCTGTTGGCATAGACTCAGCTGAGCTCTGCTCCCCAAAGGAGACCCATGCCTAGGCACTAGGCCCAGTCAGTTTATTATTCATCTGCTGTGCCACAAGGACCACACAAAAGATCTCTGTAGTCTTAGTATAAGCTCATTTTCCCCAGCAATGTCCCTTACCAGGTAACCAGGGAGCCCTGATCATGTGGGGCCTTCCACAGTGACTTCCCAATGTTCCAGCCACACCCTGAGTCCTCCCCATGCAGCCTCAGTGTTTTCATAGTCCTGGCACACAAGCCTCCCACAGTCACGAGCACCCAGCCCCCGGTCTGTTCTCCCCACCAGACTCAGGAGTTTCTGCTTGGCTGATTGCTGTCAGCAGGATGATTGGGGAGAGAGAAAACATCTCCCCTTGTTTTTTCTCCTCCAGTTCAGTGGGTACACTATCCCCTACAAGGCTCCAAGCCAGATTCTCTCTAGGCTCTTCCTGCAGCTTTTTTGCCAGTGGCTGGAGCTGCTGCAGTCTGGTCTCACCTTGCTCTTCACTGCGAGGTCCTGAGTTGTGTGGGCCTTGGCCCTCCACGCAGGTCCACTGTGTTCCTCCAATTTACATAGAGTTTCCTCTACTGTTTTCTCTCTTACTCTTCCCTGAGACTGCACTCTTTCCACTTTTTAAAAAACTATCTTCTCCTAGAATTAAGCAGCAAGCTTCCTTCCTACTCCACCATCTTAATCCTCCATCTTTTTATTATTTTTATCATGAAATTTCTCCAAATATTTAGTGGGAGCCCTTTCTTCCTTCCTTCCTTCCCTCCTTCCTTCCTTCCTTTTAAAATAGGTATTTTTAACTTTCTTTTTTTTAAAGATTTATTTTATTTATTTGAAAGAGTTACAGAGAGAGGTAGAGACACAGAGAGAGGTCTTCTATCTGCTGGTTCACTCCCCAGGTTGCTGCAACATCCAGAGCTGCACCAATCCGAAGCCAGGAGCCAGGAGCTTCTTCTGGGTCTCCCACATGGGTGCAGCGCCCAAGGACTTGGGCTATCTTCCACTGCTATCCCAGGCCATAGCAGAGAGCTGGATCAGAAGAGGAGCATGCCCATATGGGATGTTGGCGCTTCAGGCCAGAGCTTTAACCTGCTGTGCCACAGCACTGGTCCCTCTTTCTTTCCTTTTTTTAAAAAAATATTTGAAAGAGTTACAGAGAGAGGTAGACACACACACAGAGAGAGAGAGAGAGAGAGAGAGGTCTTCCATCTGGTGGTTCATTTCCCAGATGGCTACAACAGCTGGATCTGAGCCTATCCAAAGCCAGGAGCCAGGAGCTGACTCCAGGTATCCCAGAAAGGTGCAGGGGCCCAGGGATTTGGACCATCCTCTGCTGCTTTCCTAGGCACATTAGCAGAGAACTGGATCAGAAGTGGATCAGCCAGGACTTGAATGGGCGCCCATATGGGATGCTGACCACTACAGGCCAGGGTTTTAACCCACTGCACCACAGTGCTAGCCCCAGTGAGAGATCTTTCAAGCTATCTTCTGTGCCTTTTTGATATTAAAAACTTCATGAGTTTTTGAATGTTTTCTTAGTTTCCCACATAAGGTTCTAGGTTTGCCTGTTTAATGTCAATTGGGTTTTTATTAATTTTTCCCTTAACACTTTCCTTTATATGACCCAATAAATGTGAAATAAAGAAGCAAATAGGTATTTTTAACTTGGCATACAAATCTTATTTTTTTTTTCAGTCATTGAGTTGGTTTCAGATGGATTATTTGTGAAGTGGTCCAAGGAAGCAAAAGTGAGGGGATGAGAAGAGAGACATTTGAAAGCAAGAGAAGCCAAAAGTATGCTTTAAAGACCTAGGTATCATTGCAGATGAGTAGGGCTCAACCCTCTGGAAGCTGTCTGGACAATCTGGTAAAAGAGAATGATCATTTCTTCAGAACAGTCCTATGGAAGAAATGAAAAACATGTTTATCAATCATACTTTCTCCTTGGATGAGGCTTGCCCTGGAGCACTGGTTCTTCTGGTTGTAGGTGCTCAAACTCTTAAGTTCTGGAGAAAACCCTTAGGCTGAGAGACAGAACTCAGATGCTCCAGGTAGGAAGCCGTCAGTGCACAAAGGTTATGGATGAACTAAGGCAACGAGGTCAAGGCATCAGGAGCACCTGTTATCCTTGGAAAGCTGAATTGGGTGATCTTTGACCATGCACATGTTGTGTGCCTTCCCTTTCTTCTCTGCTGGGCTCTTGACCTATACCACTGTGAATGCCAGGCACCATCTTGATGCAGGAGTGTTCAAGTGAGTAGTTGTCTCTGAATCTTCTGCTTCCTAAAAGTTGTCCATCCCGTTCCAGGTCCTGTGCAGGTCAAATGGTTTATTTAGCTTAGATTGCTCCTGTGCTTCACATCCACAGGTCCAAATGTCTACCAGCCAGATACAGGTAGACATCCCAGAGATTGGTCCGACCCTTCATGTCCCAAACCAAAGAGATCACCTTCTCCAAGATGCCCAAGCCAAAAGCCGAATGTTGGCAGTGATTCTTTTCTTTGCCCATCACGGTGAATCAATTGTCTTCTATTCTCAATGCTTCCAAGCCCATCTACATTTCTCCATCACCACTGTCTCTATTCTATTTCAGCCCTATCTTCTCTTATCTGAGCACTGTGTCCATCTCCAAACTAATTCTCTGATGTTGCCTCCTCTGATTGCTTCTCCACATTCAACAAGGTGACCTCCCAAAAATGCCACAAAAGCAACTCATCCTAATACTGTTTCACTTGTGGACTTCTATTTGCCATAAGTATAAAGTTAAGCCTTTAAAGTGGTTGAAATGTTCTTCTTGATCTAGCTATTGTTCTCAACTCTACCTCATAATCTGTCACCACCACCCAGTCTAGGTCCCCACCCAACCACACACATACATATACATGCACACACCTTGAACATCTTACTCTGGCCATGCCGCTTCTCTCAGGTTCTGCAATGCACTATTCTCTTTCTCTCCTCTTCCCTTCCCCCACCACTACTGCCCTTTTACCATGGCACACTCTTCCTGCACTTCTCCACCCTGTTGTCTCCTACCCTTCCTCAGGGACTCATAACACATATCTTTGAGACATCTGTTACGTGCTTTTATAGTATCACATACTTATTCTCTGTAAGTTTCTTCACCTATAAATTTAATATAAAATAATGGTTACCCGTGTGATATGTGTGATATGTGTGAGCATTAAATACTCAGGATGCGTATGTGCAAAGCATTTGATAAGCACCCAGTGAATACGGAAGACTTCAGAAAGTTCATGGAAAAATGGAATTAAAAGATAAGTTTATTTTGGCATGAAATATTTTGAAATCTATGCGAGCTTTTTCATAATATGCGCTTCCTATGAGCTTTTTAAGGATCTCTCATGTTAATTGTTGTTATTACTAGACTATCATACCAAATTGTAATTGCCCATTTAATTATATACATCTCTGTCTAGATAGAAAATTCCATGAAGGCAGCAATCCACTGTCTGTCTTGTTCACAATTTGTATCTCTGGAACTGTGTTCTTGGCTGCATGGCATGGTCTCAATAAACACTTGCTGTGTAGATAAATGGGCGAAACAAGAGGGTGGCAGCTTGAGGCAAGGTCGTTTCTCAGAGATTCAAGGAGGTGGCAGAGAAGTGAAAGTAAGTATTAATGACCCAAGTGGTGAGAGAGGTAAGCGTTTAGGGTGGCACCTGTTCAGGTTCTCAGGGAGAACCTGCAGCAGTGGTTTTAGAACGGGAATCTTAAATGGCCATATTGAGCCCTCACAGTGGTCATGTGATGATGACACTTTTACACGAAGACAAAGCTGAGCAGCAGAATGATTACAGGACTGGTCTGAAGTCCCAAAGCAAAGTGACAGATTGAAGCTCCCTGGTGAGTCCCCTAGCTCACCTCTTCCAGAGCAGTGCTCAGGACAACTCTGATGCTGCACAATGTTGCTAAATGTTTGTGAAAGCATTGACAGCACAAATAGTTATGGAGACAGCAGGGTTAATGAGAAGTAAATGTTCATGTTATTTTTTGCAGGGCTGCTCAAAACCTTTAATATGCTAATGTAAATAGTGACTTTTTTTAGATTTTTTAAAAAAACTTTTATTTATTTGAGAAGTAGAGCTACAGAGAGAGGAAGAGAGAAAGGTCTTCGTTCTGTTGGTTCACTCCCCAAATGACTGCAATGGCCAGAGATGGGCTGATCCGAAATTAGAGCCAGGAGTTTCTTTTGGTTCCCCCACTTGCGTCCAGGGGCCCACACACTTAGGCCATCTTTTTCTACTGCTTTCCCAGGCCATAAGCAGAGAGCTGGATTGGAAGATGAGCAGCAGGACATGAACTGGTACCCTTAAAGGATGCAGGTGCCACAGCGCTTTCTAAAGAGAGACTAGGCAGCTTCCCTAGCTCCTTTGGACTTAGAAGCCTGTGTTCACAGCCGTGGCCTGTGCTCTTGTTCCTTACTCTGCTATGGGAACCGACTCCCTTCTAACTTTAAGCTTTGGTAGTTTCTGCTCCTTGAACTCTTAGGTTTCCTAGTGAAGACTCAATGATGAAAACATAATCCCTATTTAATATTTATTTGATTCAAAAATCATTTGTTAAAGACTTGTGATGTGTTTGTATTGTGCTGGATACAAACCATTGAAATGTGCCTATTTTTTTAAGATTTATTTATTTATTTGAAAGTTAGAGATAAAATGGGGCTGGGGGTGGGGGAACAGAGAGAGAGAGGGAGAGAGATTTTCCATCCGCTGGTTCACTCCCCCAGATGGTCGTAATGGCCAGGGCTGAGTCAGGCTAAGCCAGGAGACAGAACCTTTTTCCAGGTCTCCCATGTAGGTAGCAGAGACATGACTTGGGCCATCTCCTGCTGCTGTCCCAGGCCATTAGCAGGAAGCTGAATATGAAGTGGAGCAGCCAGGATATGAACTGGAACCCATATGGGATGCCAGCATCCCAGGCAGTGGCTTTTACCCACTATGCTGCAATGCCAGCCTCAAAAGGTACCTATTTTTGAGACAATGTTGCTACTGAAAGAAGTAAAAGCAGTAACACTAATGGCACAACATTGCTGTACAGTGCCATATTTGTGAGTATGTGTGAGTTTTTGCAAGGTTCATTCACCGCTTGCATCTTAGTTGCCACTTGATAAAATATATGAGGTGGGTGTTAGTAGCTCCAAATAACAGGTAAGAACGTAATCCCTGGAGGTCAGGTGGTTTGCTCAGTCCTATGGCTCGTTACTCATTGAGGATGTTTAGTTTTTAGATTTTCTTCAATGGGCAGGCTGCTCTCCCCTAGCTAGGCCTACTTCATGGTGACAATGGTCAACTTTCTAACATGGTAGGTTTGACATATTTATATGCATATCTGAAACCATAGAATATACATTATATTCCTTTATAGAGAGGTGAAGCTGGAATAAACCCTGACAATTTTTTAAAGCTAATCTCCTTTTATGTTGGAAGAAACTGAGGTTTGGGAAGGTTCAACATGCCAGGGTCACGTAGCAAACTTACAGCACAACAAGACTGAAACGCTATGCGTTATGCAAATCATTTCTGATTGTTAATCCTGTTCCTACTTTTTGAAAAGTACTTTGTCTTATTCTTGCCTGTTCTGAGAGCCTTCAGGTAAATTAAAGTCCCAGTGCCAGAACAGCTTGTAGCACTGTCCTAGTGGACAGTGAAGAGGAGCTGGACGTGGAGGTTCACTGAGATCATTCCCCGGGTGTTTTTACTTGTAGATGGCCTGGTGCCTACTTATCTAACCAGTGAACAGGGCTCCCTCACACAGGATGCTTGTTTCTACTGGCAGGTGCCCTCGTGATTCTTGTCTGAGCCTTGTCCAGTGTATGTTTGTCTGAGCTTGTGTTCTCTCCAGCACCCCGGGGAAACCCCAGCCTGTGGTGATCCCCGGTTCTTCAGGTGGAAAGCGCAAATCCAAGGCACCACCAAAATGGGGAAGAAGGTCAAGGATTCATTTCTGACAGATCCTGGGCAGGGAGGTCACAAGGAGCCAGGAGGGCAGTGGTCCATCCCTGGATCACCTGCGAAAGGAATGAAGAATGGGACAGAGAGAGATACGGAGAGTGAGTAGAGAGTGAGTAGAGTAGAGAGAGAAGCAACTGGGATATATAAGGGATTAGGGTGTGAATCACTCAAAGTTCTCGGGCAAATTCCTGAATGATTTGCTTAAAGGAAGCAGAGGGGAATAGGAGATCCCAGAGGGGAATAGAGATCTCTGGCAGGAGAAATGACTCCAAATTCTTATCTCTGGCTGCCGACTTGGATCTTCTGGGTGTGGTGTCCGCTTTAACGTGCAGGCAGCAACCTTTGCTATGCTGTCTAAGAGAGACCACTAAGCCTGAGACTACTGGGAAAATAAGTTTTGCTCCTTTTCTTGCTTTTGTTTCTCCCCTCATTGTTGAAGGGATTGGGACGGAAGAAGCAGAGAAACTGTTAAGTCTTCATGTGGGCAGTGATCTTTAAGACCCATAAAGATTATCATAACTTTGCATGATCAAAGGAAAATTCTATTTTTATGGCTTCCTATGTTTTATACTCTATACATTTCATAATAACGATTAGGGTAAAAGTATGGGCTTCATTTACAAACATCAAAATGGCTCACATTCTCCTTACAGCAGGTAAGCGCCTGCAGCAAGTACAAGAAAGAGCTTTAGAGCCCAGAGACTCCCAGGCTCTCCGAGGCATCAGTCAACAGAGCATTTTTAAGGGCAAGGAGAAGGAGAGAAAGGGTGGGAGGAGAGAGAGAGAGAGAAGCGCATGATTGTGATGGTGGCTGCCGGTGAGCACAGTTGTCCATACCGCGCTCATACAGGAATCATTTGCCAAATACATTTCAGTTTCTTCGTCCCTTCTCAAGGTGATCAGTCCTATTTCCCTGAAATGCCTTTTCTCTTATACAGGGACCAGAAACTCTTTAGAAATGTCAGCACAGGAAGAACCTTAGCAATTGTTGCTATTTAACACAACCGGCTTCTCTCACCTGTGCCCAGAATCTGTTCGTTTATAGATAGATTCGGTGTGTGTCCTCGAAGCCCTGGGTGCCTCTGCTGTCTTTCCGCTTAGTTCTACCTTGGATTGATTTTGCCTCCTAGCAAAGAGTTAAAGGTTATCATGCAGGGATTTAAGTCTGGGCACGCTGGCAGCCATGTACCAAGGCAACGGCAGCTACAAATAGTGTATGGTACAAGCTTTCAGGGTAAACATCAATTTCTCCAATTTGCTATAGCCTGAGAACCTTATAAGCCTAGCGAATGAATTGTGAGTGTGGATTTTGTGCAAGATGGATGGCGCAAGGGTTGTTTCTATAAAGCGCTGCTAATGTACACTGACTCTTCAGTTTAACTGTCGAGAAGGAGTAAAAAGTCACAGCGGTTTTACTTCCTGCCCTTCTTGGAAGTGCCAGCTTCAGTCTTTATGGCTAGAACCTGCTCTGCAATCTCTCACCTGGATTCAGCTTCCTACTGATGGGAGGGGTTGCCAGAGCTTGTCCCCAAGCACTTGGGCAAAGGGTCCTCTCATCTCTGCTGATTGCAACCCTATTTTCCAGTCTATGACCTATCTTTGAGCTCCAACTGTGTTGGCTGTGCGTTCATGCATGAGTTGTGTTTTATGTTTGGAAATATTTTCTGTTTCCAAAAGTTCATCCATCTACCATAATAGATATTGAGCTCTTTCTACATGTTGGCCACTTCGTTAAGTGCTTTATGCAGGCTAGCTGATGGAATACTACTATTTCAATGAGATAACTATCATTATCATGCACTTTTTTTAAAAAATGAAAGCAGAGATGAAATGACTTGCCTGAAATCACAGACCTAGTAAGTACTAGTGCTGATCCCAACTCAGGCAGCCTCAACCCATTTAGAATATTCCCATGTTAAAAGTGCATCTCTTCAAAGCCCTTTGTGGTTTATTAAACTTCCATGCTTATATCCAGGCCTTTAGACTGGAGCAACAACCTGAGAACTAGGTGTGATTTATGTGTCATTCTTTCCCCACAGTGTACCTAGAGCACTCAAATATTTGTTACTGTCAAAGGGCCAAAGCAATCCTAGAAAAAGCCGGTAGCCATAGAAATGGGATTCTCCCCAAAGGAGGCACAGCTTTTTCTTCCTGATGATGGTTAAAGGCTGGAATATGATAATTTAGTTTAAAGACAACCTTAAATACAAATTTCATTAATCAGAATGAGTATTTCTGCAATAATGAGCCCTAAGTTGAATTTTAGAAGCCTCTTTAGGCTTTGTAAGTAACAAAGCTGTTATAAAAACAATTTGATAAGATAGTCTGTTTGCAATGGTGTGGCTCTACTGTGTAAAAGGGTGCCTCAGCCTGGTGTCAGAGCAAACCCAAGTTATGTAATGTTAACATAATGGATTATGCATATTGTATCGGGTTAAAAATGAAACCCAGTGAAGTATTACAGCAATTTAAAAAATATATATCGGAGCTTGTTCAGCACAGATATTTAAAATTTAAACCTGTTTAAATATTCAGCTGAAACTAAAATAAAATTCTGAAAAATGGAATTCAATAGAAAAGCTCCATTAAGAGTAAAAATGCTTCTCCAAATCCATTTGGTTCTAATAGAAACCCATCGAGTGAGGTTTTCATTGTTGCACACCAGCCAAGGGAAAAATTATACATACATTTGGGTGGGAGAAAGGCAGTCGGACTTCTTGTGCAAGAAAAGGAAAAGAGAGAAAGGGAGCCTGAGACCCACACCCTGATTAGGCCACAGTTGGTTTAAGGTGGTCAGGAGCTCTTAAACAGAGCCTTCCCATTTGCTCCTTGCTTCCGTGAAATCTCATTTCACCTTCTGCCTCAGCTGTGGTCCTAAAAACAAGGGAAAAAAATTGGCACCTTTTGCGGCAATATCAGGATACTGACCAATTTGCCTTCTGAGAGTCAAGCTTCATTTCTCTGATAAACATCCTGCAGGATGTTTTTATTCAATTAATTGGAATGATTGCCTGCACAGAAATGTACTGTTTTATCAAGGTCTGCTTGACTATCAGGCTTGGGCTGAGCCCCAGCATTTTTGTTACTCAGTTCTCCAGACAGCAAACGCATGAGGATTCTGAAACATAATTAAAACAATCAGTGAGAATTAGCCAGCTCAGTGACTGCACTCCAAAAGCAAACTCGGAGAGAGAAGTAAACAGGGCGAGCTATGGGCGAGGGAATGAGAACATTCCAGAGACAGAGAGGTGGCTGTTAGGAGACATCAAGTAGAGGGTATTATGAAAAGAAATATAGGATAATATAAACAGAGACTCCAATCCTGAGGACTGTAAATCCCCTCTCCTTAATTGGTTTAGAAACTGTGGTCTGTAATGTGAGACGGAGGGCTCTGGCTGCCTTTCTTCTTTGCTGCCCAGAATCACATTAAATGGAAAACAATAGCAGGGCTGACAGCTCCCTTTCTATGGGGGCACTTAGAGCTAATCTACTATTGAGACTAATACAATTACACGGGATTAGGGTGCTGCCAATGATACACAGATTGGGGAATTCTCGGTGGAAGGGGAGCAGGGCTCTTTCAAAGTAGGGTTTGGGGGCTTAAGAGGGGAAGAACATCAAGTACGTAATGCTCCTAATTATTCCAAAATTAAGGGAAATAACCATGATTTTGTAATTAACCAGGATCTTGATTATGAATGCTAATGCAAGCAGAACTCCAGTCTGAGGTTTCTTCATTGGCACTTCACCCTCATTTGCTTACTTTTAATGATTTCTAGTTGAATTTGGATATTTCCATATATGCGAACACCCTTCCATTTGCTTTCCCGGTTCATGAATTTCCCTTCAGTTTCTCTAGACAGAGAGGAACTTAAACTTAGGAATATAGGAATCACTCCCATCCAGGGATAATTCCCTGATCTCTACTTGGCATTTCCTTTGCCAACTTGACCTGCTAGTTACTGTTGGATTTTATTTTTTACAAAGTGATTATGGATTATGGATTTTTTTACAAAGTGATTATCAGTGCTGGTATCATGACCACAACTGGAGAGTTAATTCAGGGTTCCCTGTGTTATCCGTGTGACCCTAACATTGATAATGTGGTAATTACACCAGGCAGAGGTGGGATATTTATCAAGGGAATCCATGAAAAAGGCATAATGCTTTTAAAAAATAGCATTTGTTTTATAAAGCACCACCAATTTCTCCTTTATAAGCCTTAAAAAAATTCCCTAACAAATCAAGTACTACATAGTATTAGTTAGCAGGTTTCTTTATCATTTGGTAAATATATCCAATTATTCTTTTATTTTTATAAAGATTTATGTATTATTTATTTGAAAGGCAGATTTATAGAGAAAGATGGAGAGAGAGAGACAGAGATATCTTCCATCCACTGGTTCACTCCCCATGTGGCTGCAATGGCCAGGACTTGGCCAGGCTGAAGCCAGGAGCTTCTTCTGGATCTACTATATGGGTGCAGCGGCCCAAACACTTGAGCCATCTTCTGATTTTCCCAGGCCATTAGCAGGGAGCTGGATTGGTAGCAGAGCACCCAGGACATGAATATAGGATACTAGCTTCCTACTTACGATGCCCATATAAGATGCTGGCTTCACAGGCATTGCCTTTATCTGGTATACCACAATGCCTGCCTCTTACTTTTATTTTTAGATGATATAGAAAATATGACTTGTTATATCCCCCAGGATGGCACAGTACATTTCTAATTGAATTCCAAAGCTATGGGTCCTAAATAAGCTTAAAGTGGGTGCTTAAAGTATAACATGTTCCGTGTTCTATTGACATTACTGAAGTTTGAGCTTTTGAGTAATATGTAATGACAACCTTGCCCACCAAAGTAAACCAGTTCTGGTATCAAAGTCCAGCAATGACAAAGAACCCTTGGCTTGGAAACCCATGTACTCTAGGTCTTACGGTGTTTTCTTCAAAAGGTCCATGTTTCATGGAAAGTGTGATAATTTGAGATGTTAACTGACATGACAGTTTGTGAATATGAGGCCCAAAGAGAATGGGGTGCTAGTGATTCTAATTCAGATATGGGAAGTTTGGAAGGAAAGAAGAAAGTGGAGAGGACTAGGTGAAGATGGACATTAAAGAATCCACTTATTAATTATGTAGAGTTTTAAAAGTGACAAAATTCGGTGCAGTTAGCAATGACCACAGTTCTTTCCCAAAGAACATAAAGCTCCTCTTTAAACATGCAAAACTCTGTAATTTGCTAAGCATCTCTTATTTGCCTTGTTGAGGCTTAAGAAAAAAAAGTCTGTTTGAGAAACTCGTATGTTTCTTGCCCCTGCTAGTAAACAGAAGAGCTGTTCCAATCATCTCTTAGTTAGCTCTTTTCATGTGTGTTTATAAATCACAAGTGTTCAAATATAGTCATTGTATTGAATAAAACATACAAAAACAGGAATGTTGATGATGTCTCTTATTTAGAAACTGCCAGTTACAGAACCCAGATCTGGCCGTTTGGTTTCTGCCAGAAAGTATACCTCTGTGAATTGGAAAGTCTGGCATTTTCTAGAAGTTAAAGTGCTTGGAAAAGGTTAAGGGGAAAATGAGATAATTTTCAAAATGATTTCTTTTCCTTTCAAGTATTCACTGAGGGTTGTCACACACCTTTATTTTCTAGACGATCCCAACAGTGTGCCCAGTTTGTGTAGGAAAGGTGGGGAGAGGGTCACTGACAGATGGGTTTGGGAACGTAGGAATATAGGAGTGATTTAAGGACCTCTCAAATAGCCAAAGTGGGAGGACGCACAAAGGTCAAATTCAGGGGTCCTAAGTCTACTCTTTGAAAGAATTCAGAATGAGACTTGGCTTTCCTTGCGGAAGAAACGGGTCACGGTGCGGGCGGGGCGCCTTTGCTCTGGAGTTCCCAGCTGCAGGGGATGAGGTCTTGTGTAGGTCATGTTGTCATTCTAGTCGCTGATGCAACCAGCACCTGGTTATTTGTTTATTTTTAAAAATGTCGTGGTGCTGTTTGTTTAAGTGAAGGAAAAAATAGCCACTCTACCCCAAGACATTGGCGAATAACACTCCCTTCCTATTTTCTCAACGTCTCCAGGGCCTCCCCTCTATGTTGTGCTGTCCATTCCCTCGGCTGAAGATTCCCCAAGTATGTCATCAGGGCCCGTGTCCTTGCTCTGTGAGTCATCTTCCTGAAGCAGGGTCCATGTCATTTCCATTTTGAACATTTTACACAGTAGATCAATTTTCAAATCCCAACAACTGAACTTCCCCAATTTTTATGGGATGAAATTTAACTCCAATCATATGGGCATAAAAATAAGCATACTCACTAGAGCATTGTTAGATTTCAGGAGGAAAATTTTTTTTTCACATGAAAATATGGTCTAGAGGAGTCCAATTGTGAAAAAAATGCATTGTGTGTGGGCTTCTTTTGCATATGTAGATATGAAATAGCATGAGCAGTAGCCAGATAATATAATTTTCATTCAGCCAAGTATCGAGTATTATTCGAAGAAGAAAATGCAACTTTTGCAGTGTGATTTATACATGCGTACATACCCTTCATTGTGAGTCTAGATGAAATGCAGACATTTATAGTTCTATAACCAGAGGAATAAAATTTGAATGTGTAGTAAAACGAGAAATGTATTTTAAATGGGCTTTAGAAACAGAACTGAGGAAGTCGTCAGGAGGCCACAGTCCCTAATGTAATTGGTTATTTTGTTAGATGGCTACTCAGATTGAGGCCTGGCAGGCAAAGGATTGAATTCAGGCTGATGGGCATGGGAGATGGAGCGATGACTTCCTGGGAAAGATTGAGAGGCAGCAACGCAGTAATCCAGGCTGGCCATAAAGCTCGCCATAAAGCCAGTGTGAAAGATTCCCCCCTGCCCATGCGATGCAACCTTATTTATTTCTTTTTTCTTTTAAAAGAACTATTTTATGATGTGGCATACATCATTGATCATAGTGTTTTCTACTTCACGTATTTCCTAGTTGTGTTCTGTGTCAAATTTACAGAAGACATAACCATTATTTCCACAAAATATTGGAAGACGGAGTGGCCATTGGCCCATCAGCACCTATCACTTCCAGTAAAACTCCTCTGGGCATGCGTCACAGAAGCCACTTACAGCCCCCAGTGGTGCGTGGTAAAAGGGGGTATGTTAGACGGTCTCCTTGCTCTGATGGGCAGCTCATGCTGTAGACTAGCCCATAGCTCTTCCCTCTTGTCTTAAAATAACTCAAGTTTCCCATAGAAAACTTATATGTCTCGGGTAGAGAATTATCTGTTCTCTCTCCAATTCTTTTTTTTTTTAAGATTTTATTTACTTATTTGACAGAATTACAGATGGTGAGAGAGAGAGACAGAGAGAAAGGTCTTCCTTCCTTTGGTTCACTCCCCAAATGGCTGCAACGGCTGGAGCTGCGCCGATATGAATCCAGGAGCCAGGTGCTTCTACCTAGTCTCCCATGTGGGTGCAGGAGCCCAAGCACTTGGGCCATCTCCTACTGCTTTCCCAGGCTACAGCAGAGAGCTGGATTGAAAGAGGAGCAATCGGGACTAGAACCTGGTGCCCATATGGGATGCCAGCGCCGCAGGTGGAGGATTGACCAAGGGAGCCAGGCACCAGCCCCGAGTTTAGTTTTTTTAATAGCCATTGTAAGTCAGGTGAAAGCATATCTACTTATGGTTAAAATTTGTATTTTCCATACCCTTTTTGGTCCTTTGTGTTTTTACCCTAAAATGAGAATTGCTTGTTTAAATCATTATCCATATTTTAATCAGATCATTTGCTTTTTTGTTTTCCTCTTGAGCTCAGTTCCTTGCAACTTTGAGCTGTTAATGGTCAGGTTAATAGTTTCCAAATATTTTCCCTTGTTCTGTATGTTGTCTTCTTTTAGCTTTGCTGATTGTTTTCTTTATTATGCAGAAGCTTCATAGTTTCATGTAATTCCATTTGTCAAATTTTGCTTTTGTTGCCAGAGCTTCTGGTGTCATATAAAAGCATCTCTGCTGAAACCAATTTCAGGAAGTTCTACTTCTATGCCTTTTCTGAGAGTTCATAACTTTGATTATTTTGTTATATTTTGATCTTTCTGAGTTAGTTTTTTTTTTAACTTTTATTTAATGAATATAAATTTCCAAAGTACAGCTTATGGATTACAATGGCTTTCCCCCCCATAACTTCCCTCCCACCCACAGCCCTCCCTTTTTCCTCTCCCTCCCCCCTTCCATTCACATCAAGATTCATTCCATGGAAAGCCAAAACATGCTGGCAAAAAAAAAAAAAAACCAAACAAACAAAAAAAACACCTAAATGAAAGATCTCCACGAGTGAGATCCCAGTGGAAAGAATGGGTCATCAAAGAAGGAGGTACCTTTCCCTGAAGGGAGGAGAGAACTTCCACTTTGACTACAACCCTGTCTAAATATGATCAGAATCGGTGAACTCAAAAGGCTTCCATAGCCTTGGCAGCTCATGACAAGAGCCTAGGGTGATTACTGACGCCATAAACAAGAGTGTCAATTTGTTAAGTCAACAACAGGAGTCACTGTGCACTTACTCCCCATGTAGGATCTCTGTCCTTAATGTGATGTACATTGTGATTTAATGCTATAACTAGTACTCAAACAGTATTTTTCACTTTGTGTTACTATGTGGGTGCAAACTGTTGAAATCTTTACTTAATATATGCTAAGCTATCTTCTGTATATAGACATTTGAAAATGAATATTGATTTGAATGGAAGCGGGGAGGGAGAGGGAAAGGGGAGGGTTGCGGGTGGGAGGGAAGTTATGGGGTGGGGGGAGCCATTGTAATCTCTCTCCAATTCTTACTGCAGTATGACACATGACACAAGATGGGCAATCACAGAATGCCATCCTGGTGACAGTTACTGCTACTAGCATAGGCTTGTGACCCAAGCTGGACCAATCAGTCCTTAGGACTGGTTCATTCCAGTAATTTTACTAAGCAAGGGGGGTATGGGCTGCTGACTGCTGGCAGCCATTTATTTCTAACCTTATGGAGAAAAACATCCTAAACACTGACGCCAAAGCAGAGCAGACTGAGCTGAGATACAGAAAGAAACCAAATTCATTACCCTGTTTGAGTTTCTGGCCCCAGTGACAAGCCATCGTTTGAGGGCAGACACTTGGCAGGGTTGGGATGCTACTTGGGACGTTTCACATGGGGTGCTGGGGTTTGAGTCCAGCTTCCCTCTGACATGTGTTGTGAGAAGCAGCAGGTGTTGTACTGCTCAACTGCTTGGGTCACTGCCACCCCTATGGGATATTGAAATGGTGCTCCCAGCTCCCAACTTAGAACCTGGCCCTGTCATGGCTGATTCAAGCATTTGGGAGTGAAATAGCAGATAGAAGATCTCTCTGTTTCTCTCTCCACCCCCCATCTCTGTTCCTCCCTCCCTCCCTCCCTCCCTCTCTCCCTCCCTCCCCCACCCTCTCACCCCCCCATCCCCCCATCCCTCCCTTTCAATTCAATAAAAATTAGAAGGAAAAAACCCTTCTCAGTTTTGTGCTGTAATAAATTCCCTCTTTTGTTTAGTGCAGTTTGAATTAGGTTTCCTCTATCACATGTTCCCCACTCCCCTCAAGTCCTAATACATTTGAAGTTTAGAAGGAAACAAAATACGTTCTCCTGTGTTTACCAGTGTTTCTTGCAGCCTAAGTCGGAGCCCATAGATTGTGAGCAGAAGTGATCCAAACCTGAGGCATGGAAGCAATGGTACACGTTCCAGCCTTTTCTCTTTTTTAGAGATTTAGAGGACATGTCTCCAGATAGAGCTCCTACAACTTTTGCTGTTTTTAGCTCCTAAAATTTTGGAGATTGTTTGTTACAAAGACATACAGGGTCTATGACAGACACTGGGCTCAGCAATGGAAAAATTAAAGAAGTTAAAGGTTCTTACTTGCTCCCCTGAGTCTGTGGTTCAGATCCATGCTCATCAATGAGGCTTTGTGAAGCTTTTTTGTAGCACGAGCAGCAGAGGGAGTCTGTGTCAAAGAAGACATAAGAAACAAGAATAGATTGACATTGAGCACCGGAGTTCTCTCTAGTATTGGGACTAAAAGGAGCGGTAAAGGTCTCAGCCTCAAAGGAAACCGCATTTATGAGTCCAGCTGCAGGTCACTTTACCTACCTTATTTCCTTGCATCCTCATCAACAGACTATGAGATGATTTTATTGTCAATAAAATGAAATTCCAGAGAGATTGCATGGAGCCACAGATTCCTAATTAGAAATGGTCAGTTTTGAGCCCTATCTGCCCAGCTGCACAATCTAACCCAAATTATTTCTTTATTACTACTAATAGTAGTATAAATATCACTTAGAGATAATACTTTCCAGATGGACTCAAAATACCAGTCTATCTCACCCACTCTGTAACACAGATCCAGTGGTGTCTGGTCTGTTTCTTGGGTTCAACTCTATGGCTTTAGGAGCAGCGTGCATGCTTCCAAGTCCCCTGATACCATGAAGCCCCTGCCCCGGCTTCTTATGTCCCTTGCCTGGTCACTATTGGAAGGTACCAGTCTTTCTATCACATGATCTAGACATAGTCTTCCTTAGCTTAACCAATTTTGCTGTTGGGCACACAGCCAGTCCAGATCTCACAGTATTTTGCTCCCAGTTTCCCATATTCTCTAGGCTATTTCTCTTTGGCTTGACAAATTTCCTGAACTGTTGGTCCCTATTTCCAACTAATTTGCCAACCAACGTGCTTCCTGCAGACCATCCATACATGCTCTAGTCTGGACTCAATCATTTCTTCTGAATTTATGAAAGATCGACCCATCATTCTTACCTCTTGGCAATGTTAGGTTCTCAGAAAATATTTACAAGTGATCACCTTCTGGGTTTCTAGTAAAAGGGGATTGAAATTTCAATGCACTAATTTGGTGAAGGAGATTAGTTCTCCTCAGAACTTAGAATTTGTCTTTGACTCAACATGCCTCTTACTCCAAATCCCCATGCAATTTATGCTAAGTGTACATTGCAATCCAAAATTCAAAATATGAAATTATGGATAAATTGGTCATTGTGGGATCTCTCATACAAGACACCTAATACAGGAGTATGCCTCACTGTTTGAAGGAGAGTGAGTGGGTTTCCATTCAGAAAAAATCAGACATGATTTATGCTTCACTGTCATAAGTTAAAGTCAAAACAAAACAAAGCCTAGGTAACAAATAAGAAACTTTCCCAAAGGGAAATCTGGGGAAAATTCTGGGACTAATTCTCCAAACGACAGGACGCAGGAAATCATGAGCAGTTAGGGCAAACATGCAGACACACTTAAGGAATGTCATTGTGCTGCGACACAATTAGGATTCCTTATGGCCTATTGCTTAAATAAGTATTTATGAGGCCGGCGCCGCGGCTCACTAGGCTAATCCTCCGCCTAGCGGCGCCGGCACACCGGGTTCTAGTCCCGGTTGGGGCGCCGGATTCTGTCCCGGTTGCCCCTCTTCCAGGCCAGCCCTCTGCTGTGGCCAGGGAGTGCAGTGGAGGATGGCCCAGGTGCTTGGGCCCTGCACCCCATGGGAGACCAGGAAAAGCACCTGGCTCCTGGCTCCTGCCATCGGATCAGCGCGGTGCGCCGGCCGCAGCGCGCAGGCCGCGGCGGCCATTGGAGGGTGAACCAACGGCAAAGGAAGACCTTTCTCTCTGTCTCTCTCTCTCTCACTGTCCACTCTGCCTGTCAAAAAAAAAAAAAAAAAAAAAAAAAAAGTATTTATGAGGTGTTCAGACTGAAGATAATAAGCCACATCTGGCCTTTTTCCCATCAGTGAAAAATAATGGGTAAAAGCCCAGTTAGGAGTGTGAGCATCATTTTGCAATGAACTCCTCCCTGGGATAGTGAATTTTATAAGCATCGATGGGTTTTATTCAACAAATATTCATTTCATAGCCAGCCAACTTTTTTTTTTTTTGACAGGCAGAGTGGACAGTGAGAGAGAGAGAGACAGAGAGAAAGGTCTTCCTTTGCCGTTGGTTCACCCTCCAATGGCCGCCACGGCCAGCGCGCTGCGGCCGGTTCACCGCGCTGATCCGATGGCAGGAGCCAGGAGCCAGGTGCTTTTCCTGGTCTCCCATGGGGTGCAGGGCCCAAGCATCTGGGCCATCCTCCACTGCACTCCCTGGCCACAGCAGAGGGCTGGCCTGGAAGAGGGGCAACCGGGACAGAATCCGGCGCCCCAACCGGGACTAGAACCCGGTGTGCCGGCGCCGCTAGGCGGAGGATTAGCCTAGTGAGCCGCGGCGCCAGCTCAACTTTTGCAGCTGATACCTGCCAATCCATATTCTAGGAGAATATTAGTGAACTTACACTATTGTCATTTTAAAAATGGATATGTTTCGTTTTCATTATTATATCCTTCCTACTTTTCCAAACTATCAATCCAGACGACTGATTTCTGCCTTAAATTCTTACCAATTTCAGTGAAATTGGAAAGCAGGTAGAGGTAACACTCAGTTGGATCTATGTGAATGTCTTAGCATGGGAAAGTCACTCAAGGGTTTGAACGGGGGCAGTAGGCCAGGGAGTGAGTCCCTTTGTGGCCTGCCACTCTCCAGTCTTTGCCATTTGTGTAAGTCCTGGCACTTGTTTGGGCTTCCTGTTCCCTCAACTGTCAAACGCTGTGGTTGAAACCAGAGTTTCTATAAGGTCTCTTCTCTCCTGAAACTTTGTATCTTGTGGTCTCTGAAATGATTCCCAATTCTCAAGCAGTTAGGATACCACTTTCTCTTCCTTAAAGTTTTTTTCCTGATATTTCTAGCAGGTAAAATTTGATTCAGCCTTCACATTCTAGTTCAATGTCATTTCTTCTTTGACTCTAAGGGGTCTAGCATTGTGGTTCAGTGGGTTAACAGTGGGTTAAGCCAGTTTGAGTCCCGCCTGCTCCACTTCTGATCCATCTTCCTGCTAATGCACCTGGGAAGGTAGCAGATCACGGCCCAAGCGCTTGGTCTCCTGCCACCCACGTGGGAGGTCCAGATGGAGTTCAGGTTTCTGACTTTGACTTGGTGCAGCCTTGGCCCTTGCAGCCATTTGGGAAGCAAATTAGCAAATGGGAGATTTCTTTCTTTCTCTCTCTCTCTCCTCTCTCTCCCTCTCCCCCCCTCCCCGTCACTCTGCCTTTCAAATAAATAAGTCTTTTAAACTATAATAAAAATAAAATGGAAGACTTTACCTACACTTACATTTTACTTGTACAGAGGTATGCTTTATAATATCATAAATATTATGGTACAACAGATAATGGCCCTCCAAAGATTTCAGTGTTCTGGGGCTGGTGCTGTGGCATAGTAGGTAAAGCTGCCGTCTGTGGTGCCAGCATCCCATATGGGCACCAGTTCGAGTTCTGGCTGCTCCACTTCCAATCCAGCTCTCTGCTATGGCCTGGGAAAGCAGTAGAAAATGGCCCACGTCCTTAGTCCCCTGCACCCGAGTGGGAAGACCTGGAAGAAGCTTCTGGTTCCTGGCTTCGGATCAGCACAGTTCCGGCCGTCGCAGCTAATTGGGGAGTTTACCAGCAGATGGAAGACCTCTCTCTCTTTCTTTCTATGCCTCTCCTTCTCTCTCTGTGTAACTCTGAATTTCAAATAAATAAATATTCTTTAAAAAGAGATTTCAGTGTTCTAATCCCCAGAACTTATGGATATGCAACCTCACCTGGCAAAAGGGACTGGGCTGATGTGATTAAGTTAAGCATCTTGAGATGGAAGATTATTCTGGGTAATTTAGGTGGGTGGTTTTTAAGAGAGAAGTAAGACGGGTAAAATTTGAACATGGAGATGTGATGATGGAACTAGAGATAGGACTGATATGTTCTGAAGATGGAGGAGGGAGCCACGAACCAAGGGATGTAGGTGTTCTCTGGAAACTGGGAAAGACAAGAAAGGCATTCTCCTCTGAAGACTCTAGTATGAATGCAGTTCTGTGAACACCTTAGTGTAGACTTCTGTCTTGCATCACTGGAGAAGAATAAATTTGTGTTGCTTAAAGCCAGTAATGTGTGGGAATTTTCTGAATTACAGTAGCAATTGCTGACCATGCCGAATGATCACTATCTGTATGACTGTCTCCTTTGAATAATACAGAGTACTGCGTGATGACTTCTGTCTCTTGCCTCTTGCTATTTGGATGAGCTTTCTAAGGACCACACATTTATACCTTTATCTTCTCAGTTCTTAAAATGTCATTGCTACATGGCAAAAAGGAAAAAAAAAAACACTTGTTGCATGAATGAGTAGATGATGTAAGACTTTAGGAGGGAAATGACTTGTGCAAGGCTTCATAGTAATAGGAATGGTGCCTGAATGGTGTACTTTCTCTGGGATGTGGTACTTGTTGTAACTTGTTTTTCACTAAGAGAAGGCTGAAACACATGAAACCACAATATATAAATCTAGACACCTGGGTAGAGACTTTTATTTATTTATCTTAAGCATAATTTTTGTGATTCCATAAGAAAAAATGTTTAAGCATTGACAGAGTGCATTACATTATACAGTTTTACTTGGAGCTCTTTCAATGAGTCAATGTTAATGCTAAGTAGTCCAGATTTTGAGTAGTAAAAATATTATGTGCACTTCATCTGTTTGTTTAAAATGGGCTTTCTAAACAAAACCTATACTGTGCTCAAAGTTACCAGTGTTGGGGAGTGTGAATGTCTGTGTTTATACTTTGCAGAGTGGAAAAGGATGGGAGAGGGAGGCAGAAAAGAAACCCCAGCCTTATTCTTTGCAGAGTGAAGATACAACTGAAATGCCACTGGCTCCTCCTTATGGGTCCATGCAGGGCACAGACAGGAACAAGAGCACATTTCTGAGCTCTGGTCCTTAGAGGAAAATGCAAACGTGACTGCCATTTAAGCTGCAGATGGCCATGGCTGTCTCAATCTGTGTGTGAACAGCTGCTCCATGTCCTCTCACTCTTCCTGGAGAGTCTGTGCTGTTGTTTGGCAAGTCTCTTCATCCAACAGTTACTCCTGTTTGAAAAGGAGAGGAGTTGGCCTAATGTCATTTTATAAGGCAAGTTTGACTATGGTAAAGCAAATTTCCCTGAAAGAGAAAGGTCTGCAAATGTCCATTTTAAGGATGCACTTGAATTCAGATGGTTGGGTCTCACCATGACTGTTGGAAAACCTTTCTATTTAAAAATTTCAAATTCCATTTTTCATTAGAAAATCTATATTTAAAATATGATTTATGTTTGAAGATAGAAAATCTTTAGGAATCATTCATCCACAAGTTTTCAAATGCCTTATCTATAATAGCAAAACAAAAAGAATAAAATGTAGTTCGTTCCCACAGTTGAACTTTTAGTCTCACTGAGGGGACGGAACACCACTTACATCAGTGAAAAATGAAAATCTGGCATACAAGGCATACATATCATGTATTTATATTGAAAAGCTTTAACAAAATATGAAATAATTTGTGGGAAGGATACTTACTCTCTACCCACCCTGCACCACTATTTGCATTTCTCCATTTCCTTCTTGTCATATGTGGCCATGAGCAAGACAGCAACATGCAAACCTAGCCTACAGTTTTCTTCTTATTCCTCACCAGGGAGCAAAGTGTGGGGTTAAGGTAGAATATTCCTTTGGAAGCTTGTAAAAACACTTTTTATATTTTTAGAAATATAGCAGTTAAATTTATTATATGCTTATCATTTTGTCATTCAGATCTCATCTCATATATTGTCTGTTCAGAGAGAACTTTCTTGCCAATCCATTCTAATGTAGTTCCTCTAGTCTATCATGATTACATTATACTGCTTAAGTATCTTCACAGTCCTATTTTCATATGAAATTCTTTCTCCTGCTCAGATGCTTCTATGTATGATCTCTTGTGGCCTACATTAGAAAGGAGGCTGTGTAGGAGAAAACTATCTGCTTCCACACATATATCCCCAATGCTTGGAATAGAACTTACTGTGTGGTAGGATGGTCCTTGATATTTGTGACTGAATGAATGAAATACAAATTTTCAGACTTTTGGGTGATTAATACAAATAAGTTCACAGACAAAACTGCAAAACAAAATTGACAAAAGCTGAACTTGCCAACAGAATTTATGATAAATGAAAAATTAGTTCAAGAATTAATCTAATTGGTAATATTGAAAATTCAAAAGTGAATCTGAAAATTAATAGCCTTGGTTAAAATAATCAACACAAAATAGAAAATGACTACAATTGCATATGGTAAAATTTAACTTTGATTAAAAGCTGATAGAATAATCTAATTTCTAAGGTGAGATTCTAGACAATTATACTTGCTGGGAATAAAGGTCATAAAAGAAAATTCATAACAGTAGAAGATATAATATCATTTAGTATGTAAGGGAGAAAGAATCCTTATGGTAAAATCAAAACAACATCATAAAATTCATGAGAAAGAATCATTTTTTAAAAAAAGACTATTTTGAAAAAAGTAACTTCTGTTGAATGAAAATGGAATAGAAATTGCTTAAATAGTGTATATAGAAAAATTGATCAAATAATGAAATTGGCATACTGTAGTTTGATTCAAAAGATACTTTCTTGTCAATAATGATATAATTATGATTTAAATGATTGTGCTCATACTATGTTCAATATATGGATTCCTAATAATAGATGATTTTTTTTAAATGATGATGAAATCAGAGCAGACCTATTGTCATGTTTAATCCCAGTGAGAGTCAAGTTGGGAATTGATAATTTCTTTTTCTTTTTTTTTTTCTTTTTTACAGAGGATCAGTTTACTATGCATTAAGTAAGGATTTCAACAGTTTGCACCCCCATAGAAACACAAAGTGAAATATATTGTTTGAGTACTCGTTATAGCATTAAATCTCAATGTACAGCACATTAAGGATAGAGATCCTACATGAGGAGTAAGTGCACAGTGACTCCTGTTGTTGACTTTACCAATTGACACTCCTGTCTATGGCATCAGTAATCTCCCTATGCTCCAGTCATGAGTTTCCAAGGCTATGGAAGCCCTCTGAGTTCTCCGACTCTTATCTTGTTTAGACAAGGTCATAGTCAAAGTGGAGGTTCTCTCCTCCCTTCAGAGAAAGGTACCTCCTTCTTTGATGACCTGTTCTTTCCACTGGGATCTCACTCGCAGAGATCTTTTGCCAGAGTGTCTTGGCTTTCCATGCCTGAAATACTCTCATGAGCTTTTCAGCCAGCTCCGAATGCCTTTAGGGCTGATTCTGAGGCCAGAGTGCTATTTAGGACATCTGCCATTCTATGAGTCTGCTGAGTATCTCACTTCCCATGTTGGATCACTATTATTTTTCACTTTATGTTTCTGTGTGGGAGCAAACTGTTGAAATCCATACTTGATGTATACTAAGCTGATCTTCTGTATATTAAGATAATCAAAAATGAATCTTGATGTGAATGGAAGGGGAGAGGGAGTGGGAAAGGGGAGGGTTGTGGGTGGGAGGGACGGTATGGGGGGGAAGCCATTGTAATCCGTAAGTCGTACTTTGGAAATTTATATGCATTAAATAAAAGTTTAAAAAAAAATGTGGATTCCATATATTCTTATGGTCAAAATGGTGGGATAACAACTTCATCCAATGTAGCCACAAGTTCAGCTACAGAGCAATATAAATAATAAAGTGCTAATTTAGAAAGAATAAACAACTATAAAATAAATCAGGGTATATTGTCCTAAGAATAATAAAAATATCATTATGGGGGTGCTGTTTGTTCTACTGGCTAAAATGTTGGTTGGGATGTCTATATCCCATGTCAGAGTACTTGTGTTTGAGTGTTGGTTCTACTCTTTTTTTTTTTTTTTTTTTTTTTGACAGGCAGAGTGCACAGTGAGAGAGAGACAGAGAGAAAGGTCTTCCTTTGCCGTTGGTTCACCCTCCAATGGCCGCCTGCCGCGGCCGGCGCGCTGCGGCCAGCGCACCGCGCTGATCCGATGGCAGGAGCCAGGAGCCAGGTGCTTTTCCTGGTCTCCCATGGGGTGCAGGGCCCAAGCACTTGGGCCATCCTCCACTGCACTCCTTGGCCACAGCAGAGAGCTGGCCTGGAAGAGGGGCAACCGGGACAGAATCTGGCGCCCTGACCGGGACTAGAACCCGGTGTGCCGGCGCCGCTAGGCAGAGGATTAGCCTAGTGAGCCGCGGTGCCGGCCCGGTTCTACTCTTGATTCCAGCTAGTGTGCACCCTGAGAGACAGCAGGTGATGGCTTAAGTGGCTGGGTCTTAGTCACCTACAGGGGAGACATACATTGAATTCCCAGCTCCCAGCTCTGTTCCAGCCTAGCCCTGGTCATTGCAGGCATTTGAGGAGTGAACAAATAGATGAGAGTTCTTAATTTCTTTTTTTTTTAACTTTTATTTAATAAATATAAATTTCCAAAGTACAGATTTTGGATTACTGTGGCTTTTCTCCCCATAACCTTCCTCCCACCTGCAACCCTCCATACAGTTTGGCACATGCTCAATTGGACTTGCCCCAAACGGTAGAGTTAGAAATGTGCCAAGGGATTCCAATTCAATGCCATCAAGGTTGCATGTACCAATGCCATCTCACTAGTCAAAGCAATCAGTTTCAGTTCATAATTGATTATAATGATAGGATTAAGAGTCCAAGGGATCACATAAACAAGACTAGTGTCCACTAATACTAACTAATAGAATTAAAAAGGAAAGAACGATCCAACATGGGAAGCAGGATACATAGCAGACTCATAGAATGGCAGATGTCCTAAATAGCACTCTGGCCTCAGAATTAGCCCTTAAGGCCTTTGGATCTGGCTAAAAAGCCCATGAGAGTATTTCAAGCATGGAAAGCCAAGACACTCTGGCAAAACAAAACAAAACAAAACAAAAACCCTAAATGAAAGATCTCTGTGAGTGAGATCCCAGCAGAAACGGGCCATCAAAGGAGGTACCTTTCTCTGAAGGGAGGAGAGAACTTCCACTTTGACCATGGCCTTGTCTAAATAAGATTGGAGTTGGTGAACTCAAAAGGCTTCCATAGCCTTGGCAACTCATGACAAGAGCCTTGGGTGATTACTGATGCCATAAACAAGAGTGTCAATTGTTAAATCAACAACAGGAGTCACTGTGCACTTACTCCTCATGTAGGATCTCTGTCCTTAATGTGTTTTACTATGTGAATTAACGGTATAACTAGTACTCAAACAGTACTTTATACTTTGTGTTTTTCTGTGTGGGTGCAAATTTTTGAAATCTTTACTTAGTATATACTAAATTGATCTCCTGTATTTAAAAATAATTGAAAATGAATCTTGATGTGAATGGGATGGGAGAGGGAGAGTTCTTAATTTCTATGTGTTTGTCTCTCTCTGTCCCTGTTTCTCAAATAAATAAGTTTAAAAATATATAGCATTATGGAATTGTCAAAGGGGACTCCACAGGAACCAGGGCAGCACTACCTAATGGACCAGCCCTTGAAATCCTGAATGTGTTCAACAAGAGTATGAGCTATAAACCTAGATTAAAGTCAATCACAGAAAGCTGGCCAAAAGAAAGTACTTATTACTGAGAATGGAGTAGAAATACTAACAGGACAACATGAGCCAATCTTCAGCGGCTGTCAATACTTAGCAGTTATGAAAATGACAAGTCCCTTGGAAAGGAGGCAAAGAAGGAGCAAAGAAAGAAGAGAATGGTGTGAAGAAGAGAACATGTCCAAGGGCAGAGAGACACAGATGAAGTTGAAAAGGAGAACAGATTAACAAAAATGAAGGAAAGAGAACTTTATCCGAATGGACCTTCCAGTCACAGAGGCTTGCAGTACTCCTCTTTTCTACCTTGTTTTAGCCCTCTCCTGATTTCTCCAATATTTTGTTCTGTTCTGGTGATCTAGTGGACTAACCCTCCTGCTTCACTCCCTAATCCAGAGGTGATCTTACCTTCTTTAGATCCAGCCCTTCAGTCAGACTTCTCTTTCTGTAACAGCCGACCCCACCCCCACCTCCTGCCCAGCTCTGGGCAATGCTAGAGCCTTGCACTCATCCTCCTAACCAGTTTGGGGCCAAGAAGGGTTGACAAGGAACAACTGGGTCTCTCAAGACCCAGGAAAGGGTAGGATCAGAGGCACAGATGGAAAACTGAACTAACTATAGCAAAGAAGGAAGGGTGAGTATCTTTCTTTTGGATGAAATAGGAGAAATAAGTGGGTATATTTGTGCAAAGACAGATCATGGTAGTGAAAAAGATGGTAAAAGAAGGGAAAAGGTGAATGAAGAATTTAGGGGGAGGGAGTATGGCCTCAATCTCTTCTGAAAAGTAGAACTGCTGGGGTTTTAGGAACTGAAAAGTGTTAGAAACATAAGGAATGTTTTAATTTGTTTGAGGTGCCACAGCGAATAACTACACAGAGAATGGCTTAACACAACAAAAATGTTCTGGAGGCCAGAAATCTGAAGTTCAAGTGAATCCTTCTTGGTCTCTTTTAGCTTCTGGTGGTTGTTGGCACTCCTGGCTTGTGGCTGCATGATTTCAATCTCAGCCTGTCTCCGCATGCACATCTCTTTCTCTCTCTCTCTTTCTCTCTCTCGTGTGTGTGTGTGTGTGTGTGTGTGTGTGTCGGTGTGTGGTCAGATTCTTATCTGTCTTACTTGCCATTGGATTTAGATGTCACCAGGATAATCTATCTAGGTTGATCTCAAGATTCTTAATTGAATTATACATGCTTCAGAGTGGGCACATATTCTTTAGAGGGACTACCATTCAACCCACTACAAAGGAAATGGAAATGACCTGATAAATATATATCCACAGAGCATAGGATACGCTCATCATAAAATATGATCACTGAAAATAGACAATGGCCAAATCAGAGTTGGGCATAGACTAGGACTACATAATTCTCCAGCATCTTTTGGCAGCCTGGAAGTAGGAGCAGAGCAACCAGACAGTGGGGATAGCTCAGAATCAGGTGTTTATGGCTGGGCTTAACACAGAAGTCAGGAGATGGAAGATCTGTCCTTTCCCTGGCCCAGCTGTAGTACATAAGATGCTTGTTTATCTTAGTGAAATCATCCACATTCTATCACCTTGCAAACTGTAAAGTGTGTAATGAAATGAGATACGATTTTTATTTGCTCCTCACACTCCTTCCTAATCCTTATTCTTGTATCCCAGATGTATCCTTACTGTCTGACTTTGTATTCCTTCCCATACTCCCCTGAATGCCCTGTAAATAAAATTTGAAACAAAATCTCTATTCTGGGAAACCCAAATTTTGTTTCATGAATGATGCCTGCAATGAACATAGGAACCTGAATAAAATAATCACCGGTAAATACTCTGAAGCTCTCCTGGCTGGCGGCTGCCCTGGTGGCAGAATGTCTGTTTGTATCACCAGGTTCTAAAAAAAGTGCAAAGGAATTTTCATTTACTGGTGGGACCAAAGAGCAAACCTCAATAGGTCAAATTTCCAGGGCAACGCTCAACAGTTCCACCTAGTCCTTGAAGGCTTGCTGAGGAAAAGAAAAAAGCACAGGTTACTTCATAAGCCACTAGATCTGTGATTTTTAAAGTTCATTTTTCCCCTTTATCTTTTTCTATTAAAAACAGCAGAGTTCTCTCCTCAAATGAAAATTTATGTCAAACGGATGAAAGTGAAGCAGCCATAGTTGAGGTGGGGGAAGGGAACCAGCCCAACTACTACTAGGAACATCCACGAAGCATCTGCATTCCTTACATAAGAAGGAGCCTTGCAAGAGCACCAGACAGGACTGACCTTCCGGTCCAAGGAAGTTCAGTGTGTGGTCCATGGGGAGCCTGCTCAGGGTGAGCCTCCTCAATTAACTTTACTACCTGAGTAGTAGAATCAGCGAATATTTACATAAAGAGAGACTTTAGATAACATCTAGGCCAACTCTATCCTTTTTAGTCAATTCTGGGAATATTCAGCAATAAATAACTCAAACTCAATTACTGCCTCCAACAGGAACATGCAATTTCTTTCTTTCTTCTCTCTGTGAACCCTGGCAAGAACAACATGAAAAACAAAATCTGATATAGAAGTTTCTAAGATAAGTGGTTCTATTTTCATTAGTGTTGACATCTTACCAGTTTTGAGAATGCTCACAGGTCCAATTAAGGTCTCTGAAGAAGGGGTAAGTGTGAGGCCACGCTCCTGGTTACACTCATGGCCACATCTTGATCAAGTTACTTTGGAAGAACATCTCTCTCTTCATTCCCCACTTCACTCCTTTAAGATTTTTTTTTCATTATTAAACTTGTTTCCTTTAATCGGAGAAATTTTTAAGAAGCCTATTTAGTTTTTAACAATCTGACTTGGCCAGGAGAGCACAACCCTTGATCTATAATTACTTCCCCACAGTTGACCATTTTTCCCTTTGAATAAACTCATACACATTAAAAGTTTTAGTAGAGGACTGAGGATCTCAAGTAGGTGTTAATAGAACAGGTCTTCAAAATGAGCCAAGTACAAAGCAATGTATTTGGCAGAGGAAAATTAGTTTGCTAACTTGAGATGGCAGGAAAAATCCAATGGAGTTAGATTCAAACACCAATGTTCAGGAAATGCATTTAGCAAAGCCTCTTTATACAAACCAAAAAATACTTACCCAGCACCTCTCATGCGTAAGAAATTGTGTTGGGCTCAGTTATGGAGGCAGAGGCAGGGAATGGGAATAAAAAATTAGTAAAACTTAGTTTCTCAAGGAAATGACCCATAATTGGAAGGGTTAATCAATGAACTATAATCCAACACAAAGAAGTTATTTTAGGTAGATTTTGAAGAATGAGGAAGAGATGATTTGGATGAGAAGGTAGAACCATGGGTTGGTGGGAGAATGAAATAACATTACTAGAAAAATGAGGCTAGGGTGATACGTTTTTCCCTGGATGGGCAAAGTTTGAGGTGTTATGTGGTCAATGTATGTGCAGCTATTGATAATCAAAAAGTTGGAAGATCCTGAGTTCGCCCCAAGAGAGAAGGTAACTTGAGTATTTCCCATACAATGCCTTGGAAGGAAGTACATGAGTTCTGCAAAGAGACAAGGATACAAAAAGGGGAAGGAATGAAGCTCTGGGGAGAAGAGACTGAAAAGGAAAACACAGGGGCTGGCATTGTGACACAGCAGGCTAAAGGACTGCTTGGATGCCAGCATCCCACATCAGAGGCCCAGGTCTAGTCTGGGCTGCTCTGCTTCCAATCCAGCTCCCTGCTAGGGCATCTGGGAAAGTTCCAGAGAATGACAGAATTATCTGGGCCCCTGCCACCCATGTAGGAAACCTGGAGTTCTTGGCTCCTGGTTTCAGCCTAGCCCTGTACAGGTCATTGTGTCCATTTGGGGAGTGAACCAGCAGATGGAAGATCTCTGTCTCCTTCTGCCTTTCCCTCTCTTTCCATCATTCTTCTTTTCAAATAAATATTTTTAAAAAAGAAAACACAAAAGTATCCAAACATGCAAAGAGGATAAGGAGCATAAGGACTGAGATCTTGTTGAAACTGGTCATTAGCTGGCCACTGGGGACTTTTGTGAGAGCTGTTTCAATAGGACAGTGGATTTCCCATTCCTCATTGCTGCTGTTTACTCAAAATACAGCTTGAGAATACCATGGTCCTCACTTGACTTCGTGGCTTCTTTCCACACAACTTTTCAGTTCTCTCTGCTAATTACTTTCTATTTCCCCAGACTTTTCTAATTCAAATTCCTAAAGGAATAAACCCAATTCCTCTAGGAGTTGATCTGGATGGGGTATATGTATAACAAGTTGCTGGGTACCCTGTGGGGAGCAACCGGACTAGACTGAGTTACTGGAATTAAGACTTATTCTATGCATCTGCTCTCCCACAATATGGCGCTGGGAGAGAAGTAAACAGCTTCCGCACAGCTGCCTCCAGTTCAGCTAATAAACTGTAGGACTTGCTCCTGATTGGAGGAGAGCAGCGTACTCGGCGTGTGGGCAGCCGAGTTAGGATTGGCGGAGGAGGACTATAAAGGAGGAGAGAGACGGCATGCACCAGGAACATCTAAGGGGAACATCTAGCTGAAGGAACACCCGTGCAGCCCCCGAGAGAAAGCCGGCCGGCGGTGTGCCGCTCCCCTGCGGAAGTGGGGAATGTGGCTAGGGGGAACTGCCCTTCCACGGAGGTGGAAGGGATAGTAGCCAACCCGGGAAGAACCAGCAGCAAACCCGGGGAGGGCCGAGCAGACAGAAGAACAGCGCAGGGTCCTGTGTCGTTCCTCCACGAAGAGGGGGAGCGACAGTACCCCATAGATTAGTGCCTTTGTGTTGCTGCCTCTTCTGAGCCAATGGTCCATAACCAAGGGAATGGCACCTGACACAAGCATAGACCTAACCCTTGAGCAAGAGCTGCAGAGAGGTGAGTACCGCAAGGCACATGACCAGTGCACCATGACCACTATATGGGTCCCAAATCTGTGTCAAAGTGTCAGGACTCAAACTCTAAATGGCTCCTGGAATTTTAAGCAGTATCATCCAGGAAAGGAAAGTTCTCTTTACTCCAGCTTTTAATTAGTTGACGGGTCAATATCAATAACAACTTGCATTTGCATAGTACTTTAAATGTTCAAAGTGCCTTTGTAAAATGTTATTCTAAGGAACTCTCAGGCAGAAAGGTATGCAAAAACATATTCTAAATATGCAAATAACTTGTAAGTCTTACTTTATACAAATGAACTAATAAAAAATGTATTATGATGTCTTTGTGTTGAACAGTGTCCCACAATAATGTGCCACAGTTTTGGGTACTTAACAAGATAATAAAACCTATCAACTTTCAAGTTCTGTACCTTTAACGACTCTCCCAGCACTTCTGCAGCTGAGTGACAGCTATTAACAGTTTGAAGGCCAAAGAATTTGCTTCTCCAACTGCTGTTGTTACTAGAGAAATTGATATTAGGCCAAAAGGATCAATGTCCCTTCCTTTGATCTTGGTGCACTATGGGTGGCACTGGAAGTAGAAAGAAATCCCAGGCCCGTGTAGAACAAACTAATCCAATTCAAAGTACGGAAGGTCTTCCAAAGTCCACAGCAGCCATGAGGAAACTGAGGCATGGTGAATTAGTATGGTGAATGAGCAGATGGACAGAAATACATGTTTCCCAGCTCTCACCATGGTGTTGTCCCCAGTACCCCATCATTAAATAAATAATGTGATGTCAGAAGATGGAGCAAGCAGAGTGGAGGGAAACGAAGATTTCAACTTCTGATCCCTCTGGTCTTAATTTCATTAAATGGCACCATTCTCCAACCAATTGTTTAAGCCAGAAGCATTTCCCCTTTTCTCCTCCCACACTCTGTCCTCCCAGTATCCAATAAATCACCAAGTATTGTCCACTTACCTCTGAAAAACATGTTAAGTATATTCTCTGTTACTTGTCTTCACAGCTGCTACTCCTGTCTGAGCCACCACCATCAATGGGCTGGACTACAACAAAAGATTGCCCATTGGCCTCCCTGCTTCAACTCTAGCCTACCAACAGTGCATTTTTTTAAACTTTTATTTAATAAATATAAATTTCCAAAGTACAGCTTATGGGTTACAGTGGATTCCCCCCCCCCCCATTAAGTCCCTCCCACCCACAACCCTCCCATCTCCTGCTCCCTCTCCCATTCCATTCACATGAAAATTCATTTTTAATTATCTTTATGTACAGAAGATCAATTTAGTATATATTAAGTAAAGATTTCAACAGTTTACACAAACACCAAAACACAAAGTGTAAAATACTGTTTGAGTACTAGTTATAGCATTAATTCACATTGTACAACACATTAAGGACAGAGATCCTACATGAGGAGTAAGTGCACACCAACAGTGCATTGTTAAACTGCCCAGAGTTCGCTTTTATTGTTCTTTTTAAGCGAATGTTATACCTTGGATGTCCCCTCTGTCAAATTCTTCATTGGCTTCTAGTTCCATTTAGGGTAAAACCTGACACCATACTGTGACTCCTCATGATCTTGGGGACTTGCCTTCATCAAGGTCATTCACTCTCTCTTTCACTGACACTTCCAGGCACACCAGCCTTGAGACACTTCCTAAGATGTGCCAAGCTCACCATGCCTTGCTGCCGGCATGCAGGCTCTGCCATCTGCCTGGATTGTGCTTCCCCAGCTCCTTGCCTGTGTGGCTCCTCCTCAGTCCTCCAATCTCGTCCTTATGGGAGGCCATCCGAGATTGCTCACCTTAAAAAGCCATCCACTTCCCCTCACATATTCTCTACTGGATCACCATTTTTGTTCTTTCATCTAGATTACTAAAATCTATATGTTTTTATTTTTAAGATTTATTTATGTATTTGAAAGGCAGAGTTACAGAGAGACAGAGAGAGAGAGAGAGAGAAGAGAGATAAATGAAATACCATCCACTGGCTCACTCCCCAGATGGCTGCAATGGCCTGAGCTGCACTGATCTGAAGCCAGGAGCTTGGAGCTTCCTCCAGGTCTCCCACACAGGTGCAGGGGCCCCAGGCCATAGCAGAGAGCTGGATTGGAAGTGGAGCAGCCGGGTCTCGAACTGGCACCCATATAGGATGCTGGAACTGCAGGTGGTGGCTTTATCTACTATGCTACAGCGCTGGCACCTCTATATATTTTTAAATACAGGCAAATACTTATTTTTCTTCCTCATTGCAATATCACCTTCAAGAGGGCAGGAATCTCATTTGCATTATTTACCACTATAGCCTCAAGGCCAAGCGTAGTGACTGGCATACAGCTTATCTTGTCAATTTTACCTCCTAAATGTATAAATGCACACTCTCTTCCCTGTCTCCATCATCCCCATGCTAGTGGAGGCCACCTTTATCTTTTCCCTGAGACTAGTAGTGCAACAGCCTCTCAGTTGGTCAACTTAACTCAGCACTCAATAAATATTTGTTGAAGGAATAAATAAGCATGACATTGTAGGAATAATAAGAATGTCTGAAAGAGACAAAAATCTAGACCCAGTAGGAAAATCACTTAGCTTTTCCCAAGCACTGAAAGAACATCAAACAGTTCTCACCAGTTTTTGCTTCGTGAGTGACAGAATAAGAGACATTTTATTCAAGCTCAGGCACCGCACAGTTTTGAAGTACAGCTTGGAGAACAGGGAGCCTTGGATTTTTCTATAGGTGAGCTACTGTTCTGTTCATACCCATGGAGCTGGCAGGCTTCAAAGTAGAAAGTGCAGGAAAAAACAAATATCCAGAAACATAACCACAAACAGCCACAAAAATATTCACTTTAAAAGACCCACACAAGTCCAACCCTGTCCCCAGTCACATCTGAATAAGCTAACCCGGAGAGTTTCTTCTAGTATCTGTATCTGCCATGAAGTTAGGCGTGTTGTAGATGTGTGTGTGTGTGTGTGTGTGTGTGTGTGTGAGAGAGAGAGAGAGAGAGAGAGAGAGAGAGAGAGAGAGAGAGAGATTGGAAGCACTGCAAAATAAGGGAACAGCTCAAAAGCCTTCTAACACTTGTAATACTTTTGAAGTAGCAATGAGATGATTGTAGTGCCCATTTCCCTACCATCAGACCCAGAAACAGCCTCTTAGCTGAGAAACAAGAGAGGAGACAAAGGGAAGGAGCCATCCTCCATTCCGGGATACAATTTTAATCATGCCAGGCCTATTGCGCAGTCTTCACTTGAATCCCACTGATTTCAAGACACCCGGGGCACTATCCATAACACACTGTCACATAGCAGGTGAGAATGCGTGTGCATATGGACTGTGGCAGCTGGCTGTGTTGGAGACTGTGGGAGCTTTAAACTAGCTTGGGTAAGAGGCACCTGCTTCTTGCTTCATTTGAAGTGACTCGGAGGCAACTATCATCCTGAGGTGACAGAAATAATTATGTAGGTTTGTCTGGAACTGACAAAAATGCATTTGACTGGCAAAAAGCAAATAAGGCCACCATCTTCCAAGTTGGCACCAGGCAATTGCCCTGGGTGACACATTCGGCAGCTACGGAAGTGAGTGTTAGCCTCGTCACGACTGTACAGTTCTCTGCTCTCTCCCTCGCCACCTCCCCAGTTCATTCGACACCATTCTGTGACGCAGCCTCCAGGTGTTCCTGAGGTCATATTCTAGAAATCACTAGTTAGTTTCATTCTGGGTCTCTCTCCATCCCCCACACAGTTTTGTAGGCTGGCATTGACCTGAAATCCATCCCAGTGGTGAAACCTCAGCACTTAATCCACTAAGTCTGTCTGGCTTTGAGCCCCAGAGAAAATGGGATTTCTATAAAATGTTCACTTTAAAGAGAGATTTGCTCCCTTCACAGTTCCTTTTCTGCGTCACACACCATTAACTCACAAAACCCTGGCTGTGGTCGGAGGCAGAGACTTGGCTGGTTATGCATAAAGGGGCAAAACTCCCGCACCCGCTATGTCTCTTAATGAGGCTCCCTTTGATTCACTGGGGCTGTGGATCCCTGCCTCAGTGTCTGTACCGCACACAGTGACAAAACATGGAGACTCCATTATGATTCTGACTCCCTGCCATGTCTCCTTGTCATGGAAGCCCTAGGAAAGGCTTCTCTCGAAGCCACGGGGACAAATGCACACAGTGAGTCAGGAGGTAGGGCATTCTTCCCTGGGACTCTGCCTTGTGCCTAAATCCCCCAAACATTGCAGAGTCACCACTGATTCGCCACTGTGGGACTCCCCCTGTCCGCTTTGGGAGCAGGAGGGCTATTTTCCTTCAGCCACCTCCTCACCCTCACTCCGCCCAGTTCTCCCTCCTCCATTGTGCCCTAGCACGCTGACCCCCCCTTGCCCACTGCATCAACCGAGCTCTCTTGCTGATCGGCTTCTGCTAGGGGAAACCCGTGCAGGAGGTGGCAGTTGGGAGCAGAGAGGTCAAGAAATCTTTCTGTTGCTGTATCTCAGCTTTGGCACCTAGTCTCTTGGAGTAGCTCTGTCCCTTTATCAGCATCAACATAAAACAAATTTGGTTTTATTCTGCATCAAGTCTCTCTTGCTGCTGGTCTGGTCTTGTCCTTGAACCTGAGCCTTAATACATGATCTCTGAATTCCTATGAGATTGTGTTTTGGCTGCATTCTGCTAACTAGGGGTGATACCTAGTGTGTGACTAATGTCTGTGACACCTCTAATGCTCGCTTCCTTCTGCTCATCATGTCGTGGATTGAGGTGGCAAGATAATGACCCATGCTCCTGCCATCGGATCAGCACGGTGCGCTGGCCGCAGTGCGCCAGCCGCGGCGGCCATTGGAGGGTGAACCAACGGCAAAGGAAGACCTTTCTCTCTGTCTCTCTCTCTCACTGTCCACTCTGCCTGTCAAAAAAAAAAAAAAAAAGAAAGAAAGAAAGAAAGATAATGACCCACTTGGGCAGCATGGGTCTTGGGTTTGAGAAAGGAAGCATTGGTGAAGGATTCACAGTCACACGACTGGGTACCCTTGCACTCTCACAACTGTTGTTGAAGTTTGTTCTACTTTGAAAGTGGAATCTAAACTAGGCCTTGTGTTAAGGTAGCTCTGGAGACGACCACAGGAAGTAGGAAGACCGAGCGAAAGGAAGAGCCAACCCAAAGGTGCATTTTCAGGGATGCCGCTGTAGGCAATGGTGGCTCCAGTGGGCTGGGTCTTTGGCAAGCATGAGAAAGGACAGAGATTGGGGCGTTGATCACAAGCTGCCATCCTTCCCGGTAGAGTTACCCGTGTGGTATTAACTCCCCTGCACTGTTCAGGCTGCACAACTTCTCAGCCATCAACCTGAGTGCCTCCCACAGATGCGCAATGTGATAATAATGGGAACAGCAGTGAACAAGCGGCTCTGATTTGTAATTGCAACCAAGACACCCAGAAGGAAACTTCTAGGCCAGCACATCTCACAGGATAATCAGAAATTCAGAAGGGGAAATGCAGACACTAGATGAAGACACTCTTTGTGATGATGATCATGGCTTTGCTCAAATTGACAATTTCAGTTTGTCATGCTGATAACTACTCACAGCAGGCAACCCTGAGTTTCTGACCCAAGATGCATTGCTTTTCGATCTCCCACTAGCCTCCTGACTTCGCTTTTCTCCGCGATCAGGAGAGTGACAAGTCACAAGTGTCCCAGTGAATAAGGTCAAGAGGGACAAAGAGAGGCTATTTCCCACCCCAACTTCATATCCTTCATGTGTGACTGCTTGCTGTTGGCTGACAGCTGCCGCCCAGAGGAGTGCAAGCACGGGGCTGCACTCCTGAGAACGACACAGCTTGTAACGTGCTGAAACATCCAAGGGCACATCGGCAGCTCCTCCTCCCTGCTCCTTAACCTCCCCCAGGCCCGTGGCCCCCTTTGCCGGCTGATGGCGAAGGCAGTGGAATAACCAACCAAATGCTCGGGTGTAAAGACCTCATGACAGTTCCAGGTTCTTCCATCGTAGTCCATGGCTGGTCAGTGTGTCGCTGCACCCACCTCCCATCTTACACCTGCCCTTCCCGCCCAACAGCATACACTCCCATGGGATCACAGGCCCCTCAGAAGAGAAGTTTGTGACTGCAAATACGTCCTGAGATCCCCCACCTCTCTCTCTCTCTCTCTCTCGCCACTTGTTTGACAATTATTAAAAATCGCACCCCCATCCCATCGCTTCAGAAGATGAATGTGCTTTGGTGTTTCTGCAGGCACCAAGGGCTCTTCCTTCAGGGCACAACATTTGATAAAGAAAGGAATCTTTGAGGTTATTAATTCCCTGAGCTGAGATTGTGTTTAATAATGGTTCTGTCAGTGGTCTATCTGAGGCATTAGGGTGTGTGTACATATATGTGTGAAGGAGAGAGAGAGGCAGAGACAGAGAGAGAGAGGGAGAGAGACAGAGAGAGAGAATGAGAGCGAGCAAGCATAGGAGAGTGCGGGAGAGTAGAGGGAGGATGATTTGATTGTGGCCTAGAGCCGAGGCAGGCTGGCATTACGAAACTCCTTTATATCCAGAATCGGAGCGCTGTGTGACAAATCACCGCCTTTTTCCGTCCCCACCTCCCATCTCCCCACCTGACTCTCTGCACTATCTGATTAGGCCCACACCAGCCAATCACAGCACATCATTTGGGAAATATTTCCTCCTTGACATCCCAGAGAACAATTCCTTGCTGAGGAAAAAATACATTATAAAATAAATGGAAAAGCATCAATCAGCTGAGAAATGTATTCTGCTTGTTGGAGGCAAGTGAATGTTTTTATTTAAATGGGATTGAAGGCTTGATTTTTTACTAAGATATCAAACGGAGCTGGGAAGCATTTCCATATAGGCTGTCCCCTTTACCCCAGAGGGTTGTTCTATAAAGCGAGATGTGCCAGTGAATCCTTAGCAGTGAGGCGGGCATCCATGGTGGTCAGCAAATTCCTTGTCCAAATCTGGCATGATTTGGATGAAAGTGGAAAAGTAATTTTATCGCTAGAATTGAGTCTCTGCCTGCATCCCCTTCTCTCTTACCGTCCTCAGATGCAAGGCTGGTCACACTGCAGAAGTAGAAATCTTTTTCCCTGTTGGAACTGACCCTACTCGTGCCAGCCTTGTCTAGGATTCTTGGCCGCTGGCAAGTTTTCATACCAGAGATGAAGTGTGCCTGGTTGTTAAGCCCACGCATGGGCACAAGAGAACAAGACTTCTTGCCCCATGAGGCTTTGGCACCTACGTGAGCATCCTGCTCTCCTTCCCCTCCTCTCTCCAGGTGGTACAGCCCTCTAACCTCCTCCGCTCCTCAAAGATTCCGAAACAGACAAGTTGATATGGCTCAGAGGTCCGAGAACTCCATGCAGAGGGACATAACTCACCGAGTGAATGAGAGGTGTCATTTCCAGGCTATAAAAGTGATTCACCTTTTCCAGATGGGGCTCCCGTGTCTGCCTGTGCATCTGCAACGCACGGCCCCTGCAAAGTCCTGCCATTCTCTGTGCTTGGCAGAAATTTTGGCCCCACCCCCACCGCTCCCCAGCCTCTAGGCTGAGAATGCAGGGCTGGGATGACCCGGAATGGCATCTACCTTCTATCAGATTTTGAAAAAATACATTTCTCTCCATTTGTTGAGCCCCAGCGTACCTAGTTGGGACTCTTTTACCTCATTGATTACTAACGGAATGCAAGTATGCCGCAGTTTTGTTTTCTGGTCTTCGTTAAAGGATGAAACACATAGATCACACATTAACCTCCACTGATTCTGGCAAAATGGGATAGAAAGTGAACCTGATAAGCTGTTTTTCTTATCTTTGTCACCTTCCGTTTTGCTCCAGTCCCAGGCTCACCACTGCACACACACAAACTCACTCTGAAAACACCCAGCTCACCCCCTGGTCTAAGTCAGCCATCACCACCTTCATAAAACGGCCCCTTTATTTCCCTGCTGGGTTCTGCCCGCCTTCCCGTGACAGCACGGCCAGCTGGATCAAACCAGATTCCTCCCCTTTGTCAGAAGTCCACTCAGTCATCCTCCAGTTCTCTCTGCCTTTGAACCTTCAGCTTCAGTCCTCAAGTACCCCAAATCCACCCCTGGTGGAGAACCATGTCCTAATGTTGGTTATGTTCACCTTCATTAGATCACGTCTCGGTAGTTATCCACTCCGCAGTCTTTGAGACAAAAAATATTTGCTTTGCTTTGAATCTACTTATTCTTCTTAAGCAAGTTCTGAGCTCCATTGTCAAGAGCCGTGTCTGCAGTTACACCAAACGCAGACACATGCACACACACACACACACATGCACACACACACCCTTCATCCAAAAATGTGTCATTGCACAGAGCTGGTGTTGGCAAGTGTGGGAATTTCAAGTCCTATGGGAGCCCCTGGAAGGAGCTATTTAGAGATAGACAAGAATTTGAAATCAGCCCAGAAAACAAGAGGATATTAGCATTTGGCAAGTCCCCTCACCATTCTGATGCTTGGTGTTGGCATCCCTGCAGGTTAAATGGCACTACTAGGGCCCTACATGGGGTGAGTGTGGAATTGAACAGGTTGGAGCTGGTGAGATGCTGGCAGAATGGCAGGCCCCTGATCTCGCCTCGGGGCAGGAGTCCTAAGAAATCACAAGATGTAGGCTTCTTTGTCCTCGGGGGTCAGCCTTGCTTCCAGCCTGGGCCTCAGTCCAGAGATAACCAAGGGTGTGCTGCCCCTGGGCTCACATCATGGTCGCTGCCTCCCCTCTCCTCCGCTTCTCAGCCGGGCGATCTGCACCTCTTCTCCCACCTCCCCATGTTGCCCTTTCTCCTTTCCTCATTCCGACTTTGAAAAGCGGTGGCAGCAGAACCATCCTTCCTCGCCAAGACACACAGGAGAACTGAAATATTTGGAAACCCTTCATTCATGACATCAGCCCAAAGGGCATCATGCAAGCTGTCGGGGTTCCGCCTCCAGGAAGTGCAGCTTCGTGAAAGCACCTATGCCTGGTGCCCATCTCCCTGGCAACAGAGCTCTGATGGCCACTGGGTGCTCCCTTTGGGAGCATTGCAGAGTTTTGTTTCCAAAGCATGTCTTCTGCTCCTACTTTGATGAGTCAACATCGCCCCTTTTGGTGTGTGTTTAAGTGAAATAATACATTACCACTCAGCTACAGTTGAATGACAAAGGGTTTTCATTAGTCTCATGATGAAAAGCCAAAAAAAATTTATCTACAATGGACTTTGTTGAAAGGGAAAACTTAAAAACACTTTCTTTTCTAGTGCTGGCTGGATTCTGGTAAGTAATTATGTTTGGGAAAATGGCCTTTTGAGTCATGAACCATTCCTCCCTAGCTTCCCGCAAATTAGGGGCAATCTACTCCTTTCATCTTTTTATTCTCTGCTTAGAATTCTTGAAATCCTATAGATACAGCCATGTTTGGCTTTTTTAAAAAAATTCCTCTAAGATTTATTTATTTGAAAGAGTCACACACACGCACACACACACACACACAGAGATCTTCCATTCACTGGTTCATTCCCCAGATGGCTGCAACAGCCAAGGCTGCGCCAGTCCAAAGACAGGAACAGGAGTTTCATCTGGATCTCCCACGTGGGTGACAGGGGTCCAAACACTTGGGCCATATTTTGCTACCTTACCAGTCCATTAGCAGGGAGCTGGATCAGAAGTGGAGCAACTGGGACATGAACCAGTGCCCATATAGGATGCAAGTGTCGCAGGTGGTGACCTTACCTGCTACACCACAGAGCTGGCCCCATCTATGCTTGACTTACTTTTAAGATGAACAGTTAATATAATATCTAAAGGTGTCCTCTGTGGTTGTTAGAGCTCAGTTTTCGAAACTATGGACTCTGAATACGATTTCGGACTTGCCTTTTGTTTTTTGTCAGGGAAGGTAAAAATGTGTTTTGGAAGATACATTTCTTAATATTTACCTCTCTCCTTTATAACCCTTTCTTCAGCTTCAGAAAGTTTTTACGATTCTATGACCCCAGGAATTTATCAATGTCTTCCTTTTACCTTCTGATGTTGGGACCAGTGTTCCTGATTTCTTCTAACACTCTTTAAGGTCCTCATCCACTTGATTAAGATTTTTTTTTAAAGAGGCATTCTATTGAAATGCTAAAATTTTAGTGACAGACCATTCTAAACAAAAAGAAGCCAGCAGGTTCTGTTTAGCAAAAAAAAAAAAAAAAAAAAAAAAAAAAAAAACCTAAAATCTATTAGTTTCCAGCTGACTTCCTCCTCTAAATCCCTACATACTTTTGAAAAGGAAAAATATGAACTTAGAACCCCATTCAGTCTTGAATTCATTTCTGCATACTTAGATAATACTTTGAAATCCAAATGCTTGTTCATTGCCTGTCCAGAGATGATAGGAACAAAGCACACGCTTCTTTTCATGTGTTATTAACATGTACGGAAACTGCACTCATTCATGTTAAAAATGACTCATACAATGGATTTTCTTCCTGGTTTAAGAAAGGCTACTAAATTGGAGGTAGGAGCTCTTTTGGGGAAAGGGCCTTTCATGGAGTCTTACAAACTTCCACTAGGTGGCAGACCAGCACAATATGAAACAGGAACTACATCCCAGGGGGCCAACTCCCAGCCTCTAGTAATGGCTTGATTTTCCACTTACAAGCAAGAAAATGCCATGGAAACTTTTGTTTTCCTCTCCAAGTGAACGGAGAGGGAAAGGGATGGGAGAGGCACAAAGTCCCCTTGCACTGTGTGTTTTCTGCTGCCCTGGCACATCTGGGCATTATAAATCAAGCAGTCTGGAGAGCAGCGTGTTCTGATCTTAGTGACAGCCCCATTCTAAGCAAAAAAGGAACCAGCATGTTCTGTTTAGTTTAAAAACAACTAAAATGACAAGTAGGGAATAAAGAAAAGCATTATAACCTAGGGGAAAACATTGCAGGGCTTTGTTGGATACCCTGGACTGGGCAACTGACTTTGGAACAAAACTTGTTGCTGGTCCCAGCTAGTTCTCCTTCCATTATAGACCACATGAAACCATCTCGAATTTTTATGTTAAAACCGCCTCTCTGTCCATAGACCAATACCACCATCCTCAAAGTAATTGCCTTTAATACTTATTCATTTTAATCTAGTAATTACTTGATATGCCGTACAACCTGCTTAGCAAAGGGGCGACAGTTGCTACCTCTCAGAATGAAGTCACTGCTGGGTGTTTGTCCTGCTCTGTTCTAGCTCAGCTGAGTCTGATGCTTCAATCTGTCCATTTCCCGAATTCCCAAGCTCATGGATCTCCATACAAAGTACCTTGAGACCATTTGCACCAGGATCTGTCTAATCTCATTAGATTTCTCATTCTCAGCATAATACCGTCATGGTGCTGTGCACCAGCGCCCCAGATTAGTGGCTTGTCAGAACGGGTGCCCCACTAATGAGCTAATCCAAATAATGCTCAAATCCCAAATCAGATTTAAGACAATCCAGTCTGGGTAGAAGGAGGGAGTGAGAAATGCTAGCCCAGAGAACAAGCTTTCATTTTCTTTGTTTTGCCTTAAAGTAGAGTAGGTGGAGTTGCTGTCAAACTCCAGATTTTTCCCCTTTTGCACGACATTAACCTCCATGGCACAATGGGGAATAATAAACAGAAAAGAGTACATCTGTATGGATTGGGATAAATTTACCTTAGAGGATTAGAAAACACACACACACACATATGTAGGCTTAATATATTCAGCAGATCTACGTCCCTCACAGCTTCTAGTTTTCCTGACTTTCCTGTGCCCTTGGCCCTAAGACCTTGCAGAGTTTGAAACTGATGCATTTCAATGGTGACCTTAGCATGGAGGGCTAGGTCAAAAAGCTTGTTTTAAGCTGATTTGTTCCCTTATTTTCCCTTTGGGTAAAGCTGGGCTCCAGAAATCCCAAAATGTGTAATAGCAAAGTTAAGGTCAGGGCCTTAGCAAAAGAACTAGGAAAACAGAATGCAATCAGAATCATTTTGGCTTCAGGTGTTCTTGAAAATGAAGCATTGTCTAAAATACTGGTGCCTAAAATTCCCCCTTAGTTCTGTGTTTTTCTAGGCTTTGGGAGAATTGAAGAAATTATTGCTGTTGGAAAAAGGCAGTTTTTATGCTAACCAACTACTGGGCCAGCCCACAGCACCAGGGGAATAAGCCACTTGCATCGTCCCTGGTGCTCGTGCTGTGCCATCCCAGCTGTGGTCGGAGTCTTTCTCCCAACATTGCGATGTGAAGCCCAAAGAACTGGACTGACTTTTTAAGAGTCACTTCAGCCAAACAGGGCAGTGTGCCATTGGGTTTTGACCCACAAATCAAGCCCATTTGCTGTGCCAGTGGTAGCCTCTGAACGCAAGGATGGCTGTTCTGCACTTAGATGTTGGTGTTGGCCCTCGCCTCACTGCTTTCCCATCAGGCTGGGGGAGTCCTTTCCCCGGTTTGTTTTAGTGAAGCTCCAAGGAAGTGCTTCAGCTGTGACTGTTTCTCCTTCCCTTTTGTGCTTCTGGTTGATATTTATGAGTGTGGTTTCATAATCGCTAGAATTTTTAGATTACATGCCATCAGAGGAAGTGTTTATTTTCAGGTTTTGTGCTTAATACTGCATTATCGTTTTGCAACTTGTACAAACTTTTATTCACAGATTTCAAACTTGACCACAGCACACACAGCCACAAATGCTAAAAGACAACCTGGAACTCCAGGGTCCTTGTGTACCTGTGTGAGAGCCGGCACCTTCAGCCCCCATTACTTCTCTTTTTTTTTTTTTTCCCCCCTCCATTGCCACAATCTGAAACACATGGAATTACGCTTGCTCCTATCACTTGGCTAGGTCTTCAGCCACTTCCTCTGTTATCTGCTGAGTGGACAGCTGAATCCATCAGCTTTATTTTTTCCCCTGTTTTATAACCAAAGGAATGATCGTAAAGACAAGTGATTGTGTGTTTCTGCAAAGATTTGTACTTCAATGTGCTTGAAAACTTTATTCATAATGATCCCAAGCTGGAAGCAGCTCATACGTCCATCATCTGGCAAATGGATAAAGGAATTGTGGGGTGCTCACGTGAGGAAAAGCTACTCGGCAGGCAATGGGAACAGATCCCTGAAAAAAGGCCACAGCGCTGAGAGCATGACACTAGCTGAGAAAGGCCAAATTCCAAAAAGCTCCGCACTGTGCGATTCCATTTATCTAAAACTCTAGAAAAGGCAGAACCGTAATGACTAAGATCAGAGAAGCGGTAGCCTGGGGCTGGGGCTGGCGGGTGAGGAGGAGACTGGCCACGCAGGAAAAGGAGGCAGGATTGTGGGGCAGGTGGACATGTTCTGAACGCGACCATCCTGGTAAAACTCAGCAAATTCATCAGAGCACTCCATACAGGTGCATTTCAGTGCCTATAGATTACATTTCAATCACAAAAAAACTTGTTTAAAAATTCCTCCTAGGTAGATAAATTTTCATATTTTCTAAATCTGACATAAAAGCAGACCCGACAGCCACAGCGAACTGTTTTGTATTTATTTGGCCTGTATCGCATTAGCTTTGTTGCCGCAGTTGAATTTGAAGAAAATTGGAATGACACAGGGTAATGCCAAAGCACGTTGGTACAGATAATAACACTGCCATGGTTTGTCACGCCTCCCCAACCTTCTCACATGTCCTCACCCAATGCGTAAGGAACGCGAAGCTGCTCCTCTTACCCTTCTAGAAATCGGCTAGTCTACCATCTAAGTTGCTTTGGTTAAGCGCAGCCAAGGCAACCACCTCACAGTATCCTGTTCTCCTTGTCCCACCTGCGTGCCAATAACGATGGTAACCACAGTCCACCTCCTTGGCTTAACCCAGGAACAGGGAGCAAATTGATGATCATTTGTCTTTGTGAATGATGACACAGGCGCCTCGCCTCGCCCCTGGAAGAAAGCAACCCCTGCCAATCCCTTCAAACCGCCAGGAGAGAAATGAAAGGCCTGCTTTTGCCTCGCTGCCTCCCTGCTGACTCTAATTACCCAGTCGGGAATTTTCCAACCCCTCCCTCCCGCCTGCCCCCCAATTCTAACAACGACTATGGATTCTGCAGACTTTGGCTGGTTCTTCTTTTGTGTGCCCACTGCTGCCGAGTAGATGGGCTTCTAATGAGTTCTGACACTAATGGAACCGTGAGACGTGTGATTATGGTCTCTCCTCTATGTAGCACAGACCTGGCAGGAAATGACCGGGACTCCACCCCCTTCCACCACCACCCCCTCCAAAGAATTCTGTTGAAACCATCTTCAGCGGCCAGCTGGAGCTCCCTCCCAACCCCTCGCTCAGCCCCGTCTCCCCTTCCTTCCATCACCCTGCAGGTGGCTGAAAATCAGATTTTATGGCCTGATGCATGGTGGATTGGTTGACAACACTGGAGACCTTCTTTAATTCGGAGGCGGGGGGTTGGAGGTGCTGGGGAGCATGGAGGTGAGATTGGAAATGGGAACTGGGACCCATAAAAACCAAGGCTTTCCCAACTTGCTTTTAAAACGTGATCCAAGGGGGAGAGGAACCAGGGAAGGTACGGTTGTTTTCTATTAGATGCTTAACAATGTGTGTAAGTGGAGGTGATTTAAGAAAAAAAACAACATGTGCTTCTGTCATTTCCACATTGCGTGCGGTACAGGTGGAAGAGACTGGAGCTAACTATTGAACTGTGAGCTAATTATAGTAAGAAACAGCTGTTGTCTCTAATGAGGAGACGCAGCCACAAGATGCTGTTCCGCAAGGAAGCCCGAGGAAGCCTGTTGCAGGGCTGCTTTCAGATTGCTTAGCCGTTACAGAACAGCCCCTGCCACGCTCCTGCTCACTGGCCCGTTCTCACATCCACTCCAGCAGGTGATAAGTAATTTTCGCCTCCCTGAGTCTGGAGAGAGGAATAAGTCCCCATTTTATTAACCTCTTTGCTCCCTTTATTTTTATTCCCCAGAAGTGTACAGTTGCTGACCTGCTCAGCTGTGGAGTACCAGGAGGGGAACCCCTCGCTGGTCCCCCTCTGGTTTCTTTCAGCAGATCCCATTTTTTTCAATGTTTCCCAAACAATCAGCTGACCCCAAAGCTGTCAACCATTTAAATATGGCACACATACTTTCTAAAACCACGCTTTCTGCTTCTTGGTGCTGCAGTGTTCTCTCCCAAGTCCCTCAAATGTGACCAAACATCTCTTTGTGGTCATGGGATGAGGCGCTTCGAGCGTCCATGGATGAGTAGCAGTGTGACCTCCCAAAGAGACCTCAGTCCATTTAGAAATGTTAATAAAATCTGATTTTCATGTCAGTACCAGTATGGAGAATACAGTCAGCCTCAATACATTACAAGGTGAGAACAAGTTGAGATGCAAACAAGGTGAAGCAGCAGGTGTTCTGCTTGGGTTCTCAACACATAAATGCCCCCTCTGGATCAAATGAAGAGGAGACGATTTAAAGGGACCATTTGTTCCCCCACTGTGTATAAAGTATTATTTACTGTGCAATTGAATTAAAAAATAAGGACTTGCTATAGCAACCACCCTAACAAGAGGCACTATTCATGGAAGCCCGGGGCCAGGGCCCCATTAAGCACCTTTTTGAAAGCACTTGTCGGCAAACCGGTGGCATATGCGCCTTTTATGGTGTATGCAAGCCGGGCCTTGTACAATAAAAGGTTTCTCTGCAGACTGTATTGCTTTCGGAAGGGAGAGGGGTGCGCCAGCAGCTATGTTTTTCTGTAGTTTGGGATTAGTAGAAATTTAATTGAAAATAAAACACAAGGCAACTGTATTGGCTACGGGGAGGAAGAACAAAGGGTTCTTCATGAAGCCCAGGCCACCACATGGCGGCGGAGGGTGGCTGTTGTTGGCCTCATCTGCTGGCTCCCATGGGACATCCAGGGCCTGGGAATAAGCCACTTGGTCATTACCCATCCTGTAGCACCGACTGTGACCCAAACATCCCTGAAAGAACCAGGGAGACAGAGAAGGGTGTGTCAAATTTAGTCTGGTGCATGTCCACTTAAGGTCAACATCTTATCTCTCCATACCTCCAAAAAATTTTTCCTGTGTCTTTCTCCCTGTATTTTCTTCTGTCCCATATAATATTACTAAAGTCTTTATTTCATTCTTCCTGCTTTTTTTTTAAAAGTTGTCTCCTTCTCTCTCAATGAATTCTGAAGACATATATATTAATTGCATCATACTGTAGGTGAAGATTAGGTAAGAAAGTAGGGTGGAGAGGATGTTTTTTCCTCCTAAAGACAGTAATCCATGGCCTCTGGCTAATCTGATGACCCCAGATATTAGAAATGGGCATTTCTTTCTGCTGTTTCTTTTTTTATCCCTTTCTATCCTGAAATAACAGCTTCTGGTATGTTCTGGCATGAACTCCTCTGGCTCTGAGCCTCCGTGTACAGGTGACCTCCATCTTAAATGTCTCTTTCTCTCCTGCTTTCATCTTTAGGGAGGCAAAGGTCACCCCTCAGTAATATCACTGCCTCCTGACGGTGGCTGGAGTGAGGGCAGCTTCTACCTTGTGATGTCTGGTGAGCTCAAGGCGCCAGGTCCCTTGCGTCAATCAAGCTTGCTGTCTTGATTCAAAGTGGCCATGTCCTAAGCACTACTTTTTCATGAATATGATGCTTGATAGTTTAACTTCCTGCGTTCTAGTGTTTTTACCACTTCTGCCTGTTCAGAGGCTACGTCAGAGTTAAGGCTGGTGTTTTGTACGTATCAAGTATTAAGTAAATGCTTGAATGTATGAAGTATTAAATGAATGAATGAATGGATGGATAAGTCAATGTGTGAAAAGGTTGTTCTGCATCAGAAAGTAACAGTTGGCTTTAACCGACTTGCAGATCAAAGAGAGTAGCTTAAAACATAACTCCTTGAAGGAGCTTATATATAAAAGAGTCTTTGATTAAAATTATACTTTAAAATATTTCAGTGGGGGAGAAATAAGCAAAAATAACACAGTGAAACTCTCCTAATATTGACACCCTGCTGTTGCAAGGGGAGACTGATTCCATATACAAGTGCACAATTCCTTCTCCACAGTCCCAGAATCCAAAAAGCTCTGATCAACGAAAGGTTTTTTTCATTTATTTATTTTATAACTAATTTGACAGGAAACCCAACCTGCACTGACGTGACGCTGTTTAGAGTCCTTGCTTATATACATGTATGTATCCTACTCCAATGAGCTATTCACACGCATGTCTGCGCGTGTGTGAACGTTTGATTACAGGGCCTTTGAGATGTCACTGAGGGTGTTAGGTAGTCGATGACATATTTGTCAGATTCATTCCCTTTCTAAAATAAAAAAAAACCAAAACTTAAATGTCAGCACATAGGCCCTCAAGGGGTCCAGAAAGCGATCAGCAATTTATGTTAACAAGATGCTGTTTGAGTGGGTTTCGGTGTATTTCAGTATGTCGAGCCAAAGGCCAACAAGAGAAGACGTTCAGAGGCCTAGGATATTGTAGACAAAAGATCCCCATGCTTCGGATTTTACCGTATTATGTTTAAAAAAAAAAAAAAAACCTGAATTTCTCATTCAGCGATACCATGGACACAGACCAGGCAGCTCGTGTTTCCATGAAGAAGACAAAAAGAGAGAGAGAGAGAGAGAGCGAGCGAGCGAGCAGCTCTAACGCTGGTGTTCTCCAGGAACTCACACTCTCCTGAAGCATTTTATAAGAAGTGGCACAAAATTTGCTTACTGGTCACTTCAAAATACGCGTCAGCTTTAGATCCGTTTGAAGCCTTCTTGCTTCTTTTAATTTTTCTCCATTAGGACTTGCGAAAATCACCAAGTGAGTTCCTAATTGCAACCATGATTAGCTGATGCAGACCGAGAGCATGGAGCTCTTCCTGTCACAGTGGGGACCATCCTGGTGCCTCTCCACTGACCCACCGTCTGCTGCAGACAAGCAGCCGCACTGATCATTCAGCGCACCAATCAGAGGTGGCAGATGCAGGGGAGGGCTTGGATCAAAGAAACTTTGAAGTCCCGTGTCAAGCCCAAATACCAGCCCTGGCAGGATGCGCTTCTGCCTCTAAAAAGCCACAGTTACTCCTGAATATTAAGTGGATTGAAAATAAGTCAACCACTGGCACCAGTTCCCAAGTCCTTTGTAGCGTGGGTGAGAAAAACAAGGGGGTGAGGGCTTGTCGTGTGCAGGCACCGTGAGCCCGCTTCACGCAGCCCATCCGGGGCAGGAGCCCCAGCAGCTTCCTCTGCTCCGGTCTGCAGAGCCCCGTTTATTAAATGTTTTTGCTAATGCAAAAGCTACAGATATCACTGTATCAATAAGAACTGATGTTAAACAAATTATGTGTCTGGCAGGAGAACACTGAAAACCACAGCTCAGGCCGCATCCATTAGGAAGCATTGTGGCGCCGGGGTGCTTAAATGTGCTTAAATTGGACAAAGGCAACTTCTGTGCCCATGTGAAGTCTAACCCGCGGAAGAGTTTTTCCATGCATTTAGATATTCGGTCGCACTGTGATTTGATGAACTTTTAAGGTACTGCTGCCAATGTGGTTTCTATGTACTTTTCTTGTACCAGCGAAAAGGTCTTGCTAAGGACTTGCTAAGCAGAGTGGAAAGATCCAAGCTCCCAGCTATCTAAGCCTTGGCTCAGGGGGCACGCCCGGGGCTCTCCATCATACCCACTCTGAGTCTTTGTTAATAAGAATTTTGTTTGAGTCACTGGACCCTCTCAGGCTGCTGGCACTCATATCTCCAGGGGGACAAATTCTAGTTCCAGAAAAATAGCACCTCTTCTCTTCCAAAAGATTTGTCACCACTGGGGGGAGTGTGGAAGGTGTAACTCACAAGCCTGGGTGCGAAGGCGGCCGGTTGCATGAGTCCTACCGAGTGTGAATGGTGCACAGTCATTAGGGTGATGGCTTCCATGGGAAATGATCGGAAGGATTTCAGTAATGAAATTCCAGGCAGGAGTCTTGAGAGACCCGCAAGTACCAATCCATTCTAGAGGCTGGGCTCTGCGCAAACTCTCTCAACCATGAAGTCCTGCATTTCAAAGCATTCTTTGACAAGGCTTTAAACAAAAAAGAGCAAGTCCCTGCCTCTGGCTTTTATTCATTCACACTGGATCTCAAAAAAAGGGACAACTAATCTCTTTTGTTGATGCTGTCACTGTGCAGGATTTCGGACCAGCCAGAGGTCTCTCTGCTGACTTTGCTGGTCGTGGGTGGTGAACAATCCTAAGTTTGCGCAGCTTTGGAGGGAAAACGGAGTGAGATTCGTAGCAAGGTTGTTATGGGTTTTATTTTCCTTCCTGGGAAGGAGGCAACCCAGAATTCTGCGAAAAAATAAACTTTGCGACTGAAATCAACCACAATAGAATAACTATTCCTCCCTCTAGCCTTCTATATCCTATTTTCTTAATTGGGTGGGCGGGAGAGTAAATTTCCACATGGAGCAAGTAGGTGGGCACAGGCTGTATAAATCTCATACTCGCAATCCTTGGCAGGGACACGCACTGCCATTATGTCTTCTAAATGTCAGCTGAGGTAGAAACCCGCTCCAGATCTGCAAGGCGCCAGACACCTGCTGCCTGGGCTCCGAGGCGTGCTTCTGCCGGTTGGTTGCCCATACACAACCCCTTCTCCGCACATGCTGATCTTCTGAACCCAGGAGCAATTTCAAGTCTGGCATGCGTTGAGATTCCGCTTCACTCTCAACACCCGTGTTTCTCCCGCTCCGTGTATTCTGACAGGAGCTTGAGTTGGGCTTTCACGTGGTACCTAAAAGCTCAAAAGCCCTGAGATACTTTCCACACTGCCCCAGCCCTGCTATTGAAAGCTGTGAGCTTTCGAAGAGGGAATGAATGCTCCACCTTGGTGGCAGTGACCTTGAAGATGACCTTTCTAATAAGCAAGAGTCTTGATCCAAGAAGATAAGCTATGGCGGCTGCGCTGTGGAGGGGAAGCAGTTGCACAGACTTCACTGGCAGCTGATCTTGTTCAGCAGTATTTCCAATTCTTTCCACTCACAAGTGATTTTTGTAAGTGATTTTACTTACCTTTTCTATAAGTCAATTTGGGTGCAATCATCTCCAAAGTCAAAAAGACCCAGCGACTTAAATGTGATTTCCAATAGACCAGTGCCCCCAGCTTTGCTTGTGGAGTATGGATTTTTTTATAGCTTAGTAAGCCCTCAGATTTATTTATTTAAGAGCTCAGGTGGCAATAGTTAACATTTATTGACCCTTTACAATGTGCCAGGCACCGTCTCATTTGGTAGGTGATGTTGTTTTACACATAAAAAAAAAAAAAACTAAAAAATAATGGCACAGAGATGTTAACTAACTTGCTAAATGTCACACAGCTGTGTAGTAATCATAGCAACACTATATAGAGTTTTCTTTGGGCCACGCAAAGAAGGTTTTAAGGGCTTTGAAGTATTCAACCTTTATAAATACGTGAAGTTATTTACTCTTACAATAATCCTTGGAAGTAAGTATTATTATTATCCCATTATACCTACCTGCAGGTATTATTCTTACTCATTTTATAAGTAAGACAATTGCAGCACAGGGAACTTAAGTTACATGTCCAAAGTGGCACAGCGAGTAAGTAGGACACTGAGATTGAATCTAGAGTCTACAGCCGAGTTCCAAACTCCATGTTCTTAATCAGGTAGAAAACTGTTTCTCATATATTCGTTAATGAAGTCACTCCAGTCTTTATTTTTCTTCATAAATGCTTCATGGAGTTATTATAAAATGGCGTGATGTAGTCTATGTGAAGAATTTAGCATAGTGCCTAGCACACAGTAAAATACTACGATGAATGTTAGTTACTGTTATTATGAATTGTAGTAATATTCAGAGCGCACGACTCTTTTTTCCCAGTGGGAAACAGAATGAGAAAGACACATTTTTATCTTCCTTAAAGCAGTTGTAGAAGAGCACCCAGCTACAGATAAATAATGCAATCTGGCTTGATGGTAGGGCCTATGATACACTCTCCCTGTTAATCGTCACTTTTATAATTGTGAAACACTGCACCAATTTCTTTCCATTGCAATGTTCATTTAAGGCGAATCTCAGAGCCAAACCATCAAGGGAAAAAGGACAAAGAACTGTTAGATTTTTAAGAAGAAATAAAATTAAACAGCCTTTTCATCTCTAAAATGCAGAGGCAAATCCCACCGTATCTAGTGCTCACAGTGTTGGGAGCAACCCGGACTGGACTGAGTTACTGGAATTAAGACTTATTCTATGCATCTGCTCTCCCACAATATGGCGCTGGGAGAGGAGGAAACAGCTTCTACCCAGGTGCCTCTCACCAACTTGATAAGCTGCAGGACCTGCTCCTGATTGGAGGAGAGCAGCGTACTCGGCGTGTGGGCAGCCGAGTTAGGATTGGCGGAGGAGGACTATAAAGGAGGAGAGAGACAGCATGCACCAGGAACATCTAAGGGGAACACCTGTGCAGCCCCCGAGAGAGCCGGCCAGCGGTGTGCCGCTCCCCCGCGGAAGTGGGGAATGTGGCAGGGGGAACCGCCCTTCCACGGAGGTGGAAGGGTCAGTAGCCAACCCGGGAAGAACCAGCAGCAAACCCGGGGAGGGCCGAGCAGACGAAAGAACAGCGCAGGGTCTTGTGTCGTTCCTCCACAAAGACGGGGAGCGACATAATGGTGCCGTGACTCGGATATGAAGCCTAGGCAGGGTTTAGTGTCGTTCCCCCATGAAGAGGGGGAGCGACACACAGAATGCACGAGCCAAGTGAGGTGGCAGATAGGAAGACCCTTTGACACATATAGCCTAATCACAGGTGGGTCGTTCATATAGAAAATCCCATCCCAGTACAAGCCACAGGCACTGGAGGCCCAGAAGACATATTTGGGAGCCTCAGACACAAAACAAAAGGCCACTTAGATAAGGGAGCCAGTTTGGAGAAGGGAAGAAGTTGTGCTTTTTGGAGACCCAAAGGGAAAGTCCACGAAATAACAATAGTAGGAAGAGAAGCTACTGCGTAGGCAGTGGGTACCAGGAGCATCCAGTCCGTTAAGGTCATGCACTTCCTCTGCACAGCTGCAGATGGTCCTGCCCTGAGATGACCCCCCAGTGCAAGCCAGCCCCCCAGCTTTGAAGGGGGCACATACTACGATAGTTGCAGTTGCTGTAGCAAGCCAGGAGAATGGGGGTCAGCAGGCAACAGCTTCCAACCCACATTTTCCAGCCACCAGAGCCACGTCTAAGCTAAGTGTGGCATGCATGACTTCAAGGAAAGGATTAATGTCTCTAAAGTCCCAGTCAAGCCCACTGGTGAAAGACTTGTAAAAGAGCCTGGAAAACACAGAGGAATAGCTCAGAGAGTCCACTGTGGGCAGCATCAGCAAAGTGACATTTTCTCTTGGCTTTTCACTAGATGTCTCAACAATTAGAGACAAGGGGACGCTGACATTTAGTGCTTCCCAGAGCTGCAGAGAAGTGAAGTGAGATAAATACCTATGTGACTCTATTGCTGGGCACTCAATTAAGAGCAAAGAAGAATATGCAGAATGGACTATTTAGAAATCTTTTCAATAGCATCACCAACCAAAATATCATCCCAGGGCAAATTCTCTGTAGCCTGTGCTAAGAGCCAAGTCTGGTAGATTTTGTTTGATCAGCCAAACCATGGGTGTTAGAAGACTTGCAAATAGACTCATTTGTTAAAATGGAAAATTATGATTTAGTATCCTTGGAACTAGCCAGATTAGCAAATGAGAATGCTTTCTAATGGTAAATTATGCTAATTTGAGTTTTGTTGGTCAAGTGAGATGTTACTCTGTATTGTACAACCAAATCTGACAAAAGGAGTTACTAAAGAAGTTCCAATCATATTTGGGGGGAGCTTTTCTGCCAAGACTCCAAACAGTTCAACAATAACAGTTGTCTCAAATTTCCTTTTAATAAACAAAGTTATTTTGGCATAGTATGCTGTGTTCCTTGTGGATTTTTGGAAATCAGTTCTAGCCTATTAGCATAAACTGCTTTATAAGAGCTTATAAATATCAGCACACAAATGATATACAAAATATAGAAGAACACTGTTTATCACATGCAATTTTCAAGTTTCTTTTTACTTACAGGAGAAATACACACACAAAGTAAAAGACACCAAAATTCATAAAAGTAGCAAAATTAATCTGTTCAGTGTAAGAAACAAAAATGTAACTGAAATCAGTTTGGCTGGCTTATAATATGAGGAAAATTAACTTGAGTGAGTTGAACTTCAGGTATGGCTGGTTCCAGGAATTCAAGCAATGTGGGAGGGGCAGACAAAACCCCCTACAAGTAGCCAGAAGCAAAATGATGGCTCAGATTCTTACCCCTCAGTAATCTTGCTTGGTGTTTTGGAATATTTTCTTCCAGTCTCTTTATCATACACATTTCATCTTATTCATATGTAAATTTTGAGCCAACCCAGGTATTGTACAAGGTGCAATGAAGATAGAAACACATTCCATCAATCTTACCACATTAATTTTCCGCTGTATTGACACAGGGCTCACAATCCTTGCACATGGTGTCCAGCAGGGTGCGATTGCAATGCCTGCCCAGATTCTCTGCAGCTGCCTTTCCACATTGACAGTAGGGACCAAGAGAATTTTCTATAGTGATGGAAATATTTTGTGTCTGTGTTTCCAATATGATAACCTCTAGCAGCCAATGACTGCAAAGCACTTGAAATATGACTAGTACCATGAGGAAATGAATTTCCAAGTTTATTTAATTTTAATGAATTTAAGTTTATAATGCCACACTGGGTTACTGGGTAAGGTATTAGACCACCCAAGGTCTATATAAATTGTATAAGTAGAGGTCATAGCTTAAAGATGAGTATGTCTATCATTACCTTCTAGGGAGAATAGAGGCATGAGAGAAGATGCAGGTTGAAAAAGTTCAATGAAGACACACTTTAATAAAGATCAGGGGGCCGGCACTGTGGCGCAGCGGATTAAAGCCCTGGCCTGAAGCACCAGCATCCCATATGGGTGCCAGTTCTAGTCCTGGCTGCTCCACTTCCCATCCAGCTCTCTGCTATGGCCTGGGAAAGCAGCAGGAGATGGCCCAAGTCCTTGCGCCCCAGCACCCATGTGGGAGACCCGGAAGAAGCTCCTGGCTCCTGGATTCGGATTGGTGCGGCTCTGGCCATTGCGGCCAATTGGGGAGTGAACCAGTGGATGGAAGACCTCTCTCTCTGTCTCTACCTCTCTCTGTGACTTTTTCAAATAAAATAAAATAAAATAAAATAAAATAAAATAAAATAAAATAAAATAAAATAAATCTTTAAAAAAAATAGAGATCAGCAGGACTCCTGGTCTTCCCCAAGCAGAACCCTTAGCTCTGGTGCAGGCCACGCATTGGTCTCCAGGCTCACCCAGTGCCACTGGTTAAGCCCTTGCCTCTCTCCAACAGAGGGCAGAATTCTCAACAGGCTTTGCACACTGTGACTTGCAAATTACTTCCTGTTTTGTTCTGAAGAGGCAAATGTAATATGACGCTGGTAAGGACGACCATATCAGGATCCCAGACTGTGTCTAAGAATTCCCACAATTGAACAAAATAGCTAATAAAGGTGAGATCACTGTGATATTTGCATTTCAACTGAAAGGGAAATGTGTGAGGGTCATGTCAAGAATGTTTTCTTCCACATTTTCTTTTTCTGTTAGCAGAGGTTTGCAGTCCTCTGACAATTAAAGTACACACCCTATTACTGTCACTATGGTATTTATTTCATCAATATCAGAGGTATAAATACTCCGAGTGGTGCAGGAGATTTTAACTCCAAGGAGAGTCGCACACTTGACGTCAGCAGCAAATATATGGTTCAATATGTTAGTCTTGAAGATGTAATAGCAAAGCCACTTCAGGAAGATCCATGATAATGTGAAATCTGTTGCGTGCCTTCTGTTCTAGATTTCAAGCCCTTAAGAGGCAGGGACCCATCTGTCCACTGCCCAAGATGATACACTCATTAGTAGGCTGAGCAGGAGTTGAAGGCAGGGCTGTCTGGCTCTGAGGACAGACAGTTTTCTGATACCAGCCCCGGGTCACTTTGTACTGCCAGCAGTGGGAGGGACAGAGTTGAATGAATGGTGCTCCAAAGAATGACTGCAAACCAGGGGTTCTACAGCCTTTATTCCTTATTTTCCCTAGTGTCTTCTGTCCCTGTATGCTCTGAAAATACAGCACTCATGAGGTCTATTTAATGATGCTTTTTTTTTTTGCTTTGGTGATTATATTAGTCAATTTTTTAAGGATTTATTTATTTATTTGAAAGTCAGAGTTACACAGAGAGAAGAGAGGCAGAGAGAGAGAGAGAGAGAGGTGTCTTCCATCCAATGGTTCACTACCCAATTGGCCACAATGGCCAGAGCTGCACCGATCCGAAGCCAGGAGCCAGGAGCTTTCTCTGGGTCTCCTATGCGGCACTTCAGGCCAGGGCGTTAACCCGCTGTTCCACAGCACTGACCCCTTATATTAGTCTTAATATAAGGGATAGTACTAGTTATAGCATTAAATCACAATGTACAACACATTAAGGACAGAGATCCTACATGAGGAGTAAGTGCACAGTGACTCCTGTTGTTGACTTAACAAATTGACACTCTTGTTTATGGCATCAGTAATCACCCTAGGCTCTTGTCATAAGTTGCCAAGGCTATCGAAGCCTTTTGAGTTCACCAACTCTGATCATATTTAGGCAAGGTCGTAGTCAGAGTGGAAGTTCTCTCCTCCCTTCAGAGAAAGGTATCTCCTTCTTTGATGACCTGTTCTTTCCACTGGGATCTCACTCGTGGAGATCTTTCATTTAGGTCTTTGTGTTTCTATGTTTGTGCAAACTGTTGAAATCTTTACTTAATATATGCTAAACTTATCTTCTGTATATAAAGAGAATTGAAAATGAATCTTGATGTCAATGGAAGGGGAGAGGGAGTGGGAAAGGGGAGGGTTGTGGGTGGGAGGGACATTATGGGGGGGAAGCCATTGTAATCCATAAGCTGTACTTTGGAAATTTATATTCATTAAATAAAAGTTAAAAAAATTAAAAAAATATATATAAGGGATATCCAGAGGGTGCCAGTTGCAATCTTGTTCCCTGATCACAGGGTCACGTGGTCCAGTTTTCTGGGCATCCCACCTGTCTCTGTAGTGCACAACTCATTCTTGCTCTGTATGAGTGTTCCTGCTGAGGGGGAACCAAACTACTTACTCTCCCTCTATACCTCCAAGCCCCATTCTTCACATCCATAGTGGAGATAATTATACCACCTGCCTCTTAGTGTAGGGCATGGGCCAAACTATGGCTTTGGGGCCAGATTTAGGCTACCTGAACCACATGCAGTCATGCCAATTCATTTGCTTGTTGCTGATGGCTGCTTTTGTGCTACAAAGGCAAAGCCAAATAGCTGTCATAAAACTATCTGGCCCTTTGTAGAAAAAATATGCTGACCCTTGTTGTGGGGACTGAACCATGCCTGGCTACATGGAAATGCTTGATAAATGTTAGCTGCTGCTATTGTTGTCTGAGTCCTCTTTCATGATGAGTCTTCATGCTTGATTCTCTGTTTCCCTAATTTCATCCTATTTGAGACAAGAAAAACACTTCAGTTTTTCCCAGTCTTACATTCAATGCAATCTTGATGATTTTACCTCTGGTTGCCAACACATATGCCCAGCAATTCTCCAGTGAACACCAACTAGAAATCCTGTTACTGAATTTGATTCGGACACTATATATATATGGTGGTATTGTCAGATCCCACAGTTAAGGGCTCAGTCCCTTGAAACTACCCTCATCTAGAAGCCAATCACAGTAGTCAGTTGTCCTCCTCTACATCTGACTGACTGGTTATAAATCAGGGTTCTCATATCCCCATTGTAGAGTTCAATTACTTTGCTTGGATGGCTCATGGGACTCAAGGAGACATTTACTCATCTATTAATAAAGGATACATTGAAGTATTCCAATGAAGAGTCAGATAGGAGAGAGACATGGATATGAGGGAAGGGAGGGGGAACTTCCATGTGCCTCTCCATGTTCAATGAGCTGGCGCTCTCTGAACACAATCCCTTTGGGTTTTTTAAATTTAGACATGATTGATTTTATCATTGACCATTGGTGATCAACTCAACTGTCAGCCCCTCTTCCCATCCTAGAGGTCTTGTAGTGAGACTGAAGGTTTCAACCCTCTAACCACATGGTTGGTTGCCTTGGCAACCAGCTCCCCATCCTGAGGTTGTCCAGGATCCCCCAGCCATCAGTCATCTCAGTAGTATATAAAAAGACACATCACTTAAGCAATGTCAAGGATTTGAGGAGCAGAGACAGAGACCAAATATGTATTTATTATGTTACATTATCATATATTTCTGGCCCTATGTTTTCCTCTTTCTCTTTCTCCAATATACCCTCGTAAGAACTTGTTGAGGACTCATTTTGCTATGAAGTGTAGATATAACATTTCTCTTCAGATCAAAACTGCTCTCTCAACCTGAACTTTCTGACTCAAGTGGAATATTCTGGCCTTTGTTAAACAGACCTGGGGTCCCCTCACCTTTGCTAGAGCATTTACCTATCCAACCACCTACTTCCGGTCTGCTAGCTGGATATGGTTATAGAGGTTGGACATTGCTTGTTTATACTCAGTAGCTCTTCCTGGCACATGGATACCAGCCCCAGGCTTCCTGGCTGGTTCCATTATGATTTCTGCTTTGACTTCTTATCTGCTGTCTTACCTGAAAAGAAAATTCTCTGGCTTCTGTTGACTTTTTGCCTTAAACATAAGTAGCCATAGTGTCTTCTTTCAAAGGGTATGCCTTGCCCTCCTAAGTCATGAGCCTTCTTAGAAGAACGTGTACTTAGCCTAAATCTCATTAAAGTCAACTTAAATTACAGAAATAAACACTCTGCCAGAGGAGGAGGGAAAGTATTAAAACCTTTCATTTGTCCCTCAATGGCTCCTTTCTATAGGATACTGAGTCAGAGGGGATTCTTGGGTTTTAAGTGTGTCCTTGATAAAAGTAGAGGATCTCTTCCTTAGGTTAGAATGGTAAAGGGAGTTTAAAAATCCAACATTTGGTCTGCTCTGTGTTCTATGAATGTGTGTATTTCTGTATCTCATAATCCCAAAATATTTCTGGAACATTCTTTAGTTTAACATGTAAGCGAAGTCTTAATTTCAATCCACAATTATTGTCTATTCCATGCCCCATTGTTCTTTATCCTATCCTCAGAATTCAATTTTTTTTTATCTAGAATTTTGAGTACAATAGGGATTTTGGATAGCAGTACATTACTTCAATGAGACTGAAGGATGGTCTCATTGCTTCCAGTCACTTGGGAGAGCAGGGTTTTGACAAAGAAATAAACATTGAGACTTAAAATAACAATATTATTTTGTAGCAGTTGCTTCCAACTGTTGTTTGTGCCTGGGCAGAGATATGTTGGAGAATTACCTGAGAAACTTTTATTTTTAAGTTTTAAATTTTTTAATTTTAATTTTTATTTATATAAATAGAACAAATTTCATGTACCTCATACCTACAGCTTTATGTACATAATGATACTCTCTATCCCATCCTCCCTCTCTCCCTCCCTCACTTTTACCCTTCTTCCTACTTCCTTTCTGCTTTTCCTTTAAATTTTATGATAATATACTTTTTTTCTTTGAGAAAAAGTTTTATCATTAATTGAAGAAGAACCTTTTACAAACTCTTTATGGCCCTTGACATCCTGATCATTGGGATGGACATTTGGCCTAGTGATTAAGACACTGCTTAGGATGCCCACATGCTTGTGTAGGAGTCTGTGCCACTCTGAGTCCCAGCTCCACTTAGATTCTAGCTTCCTGTTGCAGATTCTAGCTTCCTGTTGCAGATTCTAGCTTCCTGTTGCAGATTCTAGCTTCCTGGAAGCAGGAGATGATGGCTTGGGTGGTGGAGTTCCTAGTACCTACATGCAAGGCATGAATTGAGTTCCTGGCTCTTGGCTTTGGCTTGGCCATTGTGAGCACTTGGGGAGTGAACCAACAAGTGGAACATCCTCTCTCTGTGTATGTGCCTCAAATGTAATAAATTTTCCCAAATGAGTATAATGTATCTCAGTTCTGATATATTCTCAGCTAGGTTGAAAACTTCATTGATGAATAAAAGGCAAAGACCAGGGATTAAGTCTGTGGGACTGCTAAGCTTTGCTCAGGCAGCTGTGTGTTATCAGAGGGTGTTTTAACATCTGATCTTTTCTGTGGTCACTAATAGAATACAGAAAAGTGTCATGTATGAGTAAAATTGACATTTTGAGATTTGATTATTGTTTATAGTCCTTGTCTTTACTGTTAAGGAATACTTTTTTTAATATTTGTTGAAATCTTTACTTAGTGGAGGGTTAAGCTTATGATTATAAAATAAATTGAAAGTGTGTCATTATAAAAATTAAAAGAAAAAGGAATGAGGAGGGAGGTGGGAGTGGGGACAGAGGGAAAGTAGGGTGGGAAGTATCACTATACTCCACATCTGTATATATGAAATAGAAGAAATTTGTTCACCTTATGTAAATAAAAAGTTAGTTTAAAAAACCTGATCTTAGCTCAGGAGTCCTTCTCCCCAACACTAAGATGAGAAAGGAAGACAAATAGATCCCAGTCATTGTCCAAACCCATTTTGCCTTCATTAAGGCCCCTTCAAACAATAATAAAAAATTCACATTATTAAATCAAATTTGATTCAATTGAAGTAAAATTTATTGAGTTCGCACACAAATTGTCCTAGGTCCAAAAATTAAGGCTGACCCAGTCCTCAAGAAGATTGCAAGTGGAATGAAAAAATAAGAAAGGATGGAAGACGGAGAGTAGGAGGGAAGGCAGGAGGGTGGGAAGTATCATTATGTTCTTAAAAGTGTGTCTATGAAATATATGAAAACTGTTCCCTTTATGTATATGGATAAAAAATAAATTAAAAAGAAAGTCATTTCCAGTAGGAGATGTTCTCCCCTCTCCTAAAAGGCATAAATTTAATCATCAAAAACATTTTAAATATTCTAACACAGAATACATTACACATGATTTTCTGAAAGAAAGCACACAAATTGGCACAGCTCTAAATGCGTTTTCTTTAAACAGATTGTCCCTTTTCAAGAAACACTCTAACCTGACCCCACACAATAAGGAACTTGACCTAATCTACCATTAGTCTTGGCTAATCCAAATCCTATTGAGGTCTATCCAAGTGGTGGCCAGTGTTTCCATTCTCTTAAGGTCCTAAGTAAGACAACCCCAGAAGTTTAATCAAGAAGTAAAAACTGCTCTTCTGCCCCCACAAATCCCATAGTGACTTCCACATATTGAATAGATGTGCTTTTTCTCCAGTTAGATTGCAGGACTCTGAGACAGGGCATCCCATCTTCTTATTCCTTGGTTTGCTCCCTTGAATGCCTCCAAAATCTTAGCAAATCTGTCCTAGTAGCAGCAACATGGATGAGCCCTTACTGCTTGCTAAGCTCTGCTTTTCTTCCTACAGTCATCCTGGAAGATCTGGAACCTGAGGCTTAGAAAGGTTTAATCAATTGCACCCAGGCCCAAAGCTGCAAGGTGGTAAATGGACTTGAACCTCGGTAGTCAGAGTGCAGAAACCCGGTACTGCATTCTCTCCCACTCTGCTCTCTGGCCAAACTGACCAAGATACACATGCTGCTTGCTGGTGTCAGGAGAACACTTCTGCCCAAGAACGTTTGAGAGGCGGCGGTGATGAGACTTTAGGATGTGATATGAGCATCTGCAGCCTCCCAGTGCAGCCGGCTGACTGTCTGCCTACATCACTCTCACACACTGTACTGCAGAAGGGCTCCACAGTATTTTTATGATACATGTTTTTTTTCCTTCACAATCATTGAAGTAGGCAAATAACTCACAGTCTTCTCTTTATAGATTAAAGAAAAAATTCAGGGGAAAAAAGTGTAGGATTTCCCAGTTAGGTAGAAAATCAGTGGGAAAACAAGGTTTACCTCTCCAGAACTCAGGTTCTTGGCAATCTCTTAATCCAGTCATTTTTGCTCCTCAAAAAAGACACCTAAGCATATAATGATGAAAACATAGGTATATGAGATCATCAAAAAGGAAAATCATGAGTAAAAAAAGCAAGGTAAAACAATGCTGACAAAATTACAAGTTACTAATATGTTGATAAAATATGTTTTAATGCATTTACCCATGTGTAGCAACCACGTTTAATATTCTTGGGTTTCTGACTCCATGACAACTCTTTGCAATAATTTAAAATAGGGACCAGCACTGTGGCGCAGCAGGTTAAAGCCCCAGCCTGAGGTGCTGGTATCCCATACAGGCACCGGTTCGAGTCCCGGCTGCTCCACTTCTGATCCAGCCCTCTGCTATGGCCTGGGAAAGCAGTAAAGGATGACCCAAGTCCTTGGGCCCCTGTGCCAGCATGGGAGACCCAGAGGAAGCTCCTAGTTCCCAGCTTCAGATCAGCTCATCTCCGGCCATTGTGGTCATTTGGGGAGTGAACCAGCGGCATAGAAAACCTCTTTTTCTGACTCTACCTCTCTCTTTCAAATAACTCTTCAAATAAATAAATAACTCCTTCAAATAAATAAAAATAATTCTTTAAAAAAGTAATTTAAAATAGAGTTGTAAAATCGCCCCTGTTTTTTTCTTTCAAGAAGTCACTGTGTTAATTTCTTTGCCAGAGACTCCTGGTATATATTGGGAAATTTTTGAAGGATGCCCATTATAGTCTATTAAACATTGGTACTTAGCTCACATTCTCTGTAACATATTCTCTTTCATCTCATTTAGACGTATTACTCATCCAGCCTTACTATTGCCTGATTTAGAAGGTCTCTGTTGAAATGCAGAATATGGAAATAGTCCTAGGAAAGCAATGATATTTAGGATGCTTTAAACAGTGTTAGGTGTATTTAGTACATGCACTTAATGCTGTTTTGGATACTTTATAGTCTGGTCTATGCTAGGCTTCTCAGAAATTATTCCAGTTATATTTCTAATTTTAATTTGAAAAATATATTACGATGTGCAAAATACACAGAGACAAGGCCAAGTTTTCTTGGATTGCTGGAACAGCAATGAGAAATATGCTGATACAAATTCTAGGCACAAATTAGGTTCTAGCGCCATCTCTACCTCTTCATAATTTTTTACTATCTTTGGCAGTAAGAGTAGGAAGACAACTTGCTGAATTTCAAATGTCCTTCAGTAACTGGAACACTGCATTCTAATGCATTTTGATGAGTCAGATTAGTTATTTGTCACATATGTTGGTAATGCAAGGAAATGTGTTCAGTCCAGAAAATTAATCCAGGCAGCCAGCCATGAGCAGATGAATGAAAGTGACCAAAAGCAGATTGGAACAGAGAGCTGAGAGGAAAGGACTTTAAAGGCTATTCAGTAACCAAATCCTTTTAATATTGAGTCATAGTTTAAGAGGTTGAAATCTCCACCTTTTTGTGTAGCAGACAGAAATCCTTTCCTGGCTTCGGGGGAGGCAGGGTAAAGATGGGAGCGACAAGGCTTTCTATAATTTTCTCATTCCCTGAATGTGTATGTCTCACTTCTAGGACACATGTGGATTCTACTAACCTGTGGAGAGATGGGGTCGAGGAGGCTCTGTTGCCAGCAGGCTGTTTATTAGGATTGGGAAAGTGCTTGGACTCCCTGACACAGCTGGCTGGGGACCCTTTGCCTTGGAGATGAACGGAAAAGCACAAAGTCTGGGCTGAATTTTGCTCTGTTGCCGGTCAAATTTCTCCCAGAGCTGAAAATGACACAGCTCTTCCCAGGCTGTTGCAATGAGATAATGTCACATCCCGAATGAGATCACTAGGTCATAATCTCATCCTCGATGTGATTTTCTTGGCATGTGTGAGCATTACTGGGTGAAGGGGGGAAAGGATGAGCGTGGACCAAACAAAACCATTCCTTTAATTAAGCTCGTAGCCTTGTCACCTCCTGCTCTGATCCCATCAGATCTCAGCAGCTAAGTGAGGTCGGGCTGGGGGTCGGTGAATTACTCTGTATTGGTGGCATGTCCTGTTCAGCTCAAGCCTTGCACCTCCCAGGCAGGTGTGTGTTACTTGGTGGGCTTTGCAAAAAGAAGCATTAATGAGACAATGATCCTATGAGCTTAGGGCTCTCTGAGAGGTTGGCATGACATCAAGGAAGATGGTGTGTTTCGGTGTCAATATGCTATATGCCAATTAAGAGATCCTAGCTCCTGTCACCAAGTCAGATGAGACTCGCAGTAAACTGAGAAAACTCCCAGCCTTCGCAGATGCGGGGAGGGTGAAAGCTACAGCTGAGATTCAGGATTTGGTCTTGTCTCTGGCAAATGGTTTCCCTATCCTGGCAGAGGAAAAGGTTGAACTCTCCAGGCTTCTATGTCATGATTTAGTCACTTGGATGCAGCAGAATCTTGTTGAGACGCTCTGTGGATGTTGTAAATCCAAAAAGTGGTTTTGCTATTCTGATGGTATTTTCCTGTGTTTGGGGTCCTCTACCACAAACAACTGTGGCTTTGGCTCTGAACCTCAGCAGGGAGCCTCCGCTACTGGAGGGCCCCTCCTGCTTGGCTGCAGACCAGCTGTCTGTAGCTACTGCTCCACGTCCCAAGCACCATCCGTACGTCTGTCTTCATTTTCCCTTTACATCCTTTACCTCTCCGGACTTCTGGAAGTGAATTCCAGAGTGAGAGTCTATCCTTTGTGGACTCACTTTCAATTCTCTTTGTTCCTATTGGGAATAGCTACATCCATCAGCATTTTGGTCCAGTGATTCTCCTTGCCCTTGACTCTTAGTCCAGGTAGGAAGGATGAAAGGGTGGATTGGGACCCCAAGACACTGTATCTTCCCTCTCTCTCTCTTTTTTTTTTTTTTTTTTTTTTTTTTGACAGGCAGAGTTAGACAGCGAGAGAGAGAGAGACACAGAGAAAGGTCTTCCTTCCGCTGTTTCACCCCCCAAATGGCCGCCATGGCCTGTGCGCTGCACTGATCCGAAGCCAGGAGCCAGGTGCTTCCTCCTGGTCTCCCATGGGGTGCAGGGCCCAAGCACTTGGGCCATCCTCCACTGCACTCCCTGGCCACAGCAGAGAGCTGGCCTGGAAGAGGAGCAACCGGGACAGAACCGGCTCCCCAACCGGGACTAGAACCCGGGGTGCCAGCAACACAGGCGGAGGATTAGCCTAGTGAGCCACGGCGCCAGCCTCTTCCCACTTTCATTCAAAGTAGTCCACCAGTGTACCACACTCAGGGCAACAATAAGGAAACTGGAGACACTTGCCACCTTATTCTTTCTCTTGATTGTCCCTGGTCCATTTGTGTATGGTTGCCAGGACCCAGGGAGAAGAGCTGTAGAGAAAGGGCTCTCTGTCAGGAGCCAGGTCTTCGATACAGGAACTCAGAATTTCTGAACTGTGGCTTTGGGGGCATGAAGGACTCTCATTCCAGAATTGGCTTCCAGGTGTCCAGAGAGGTAAAGGATGGAATGAAATGACAATGATGAAACAAGACACGGAGAGGAAATACCTGATCTCCTTCCCTTTGACTCTCTGATCTCCTGCTGATGACTTCCACTGGCCAAACCCACCCAGCAACAAAAGGGCAGAGGAGCCCACTAGAGCCATCTCCATGGGTCAGCTTCTGGGAGCCCAGAGCAGGGTGGTGCAGAAATCTAGGAGCAGGTGGAGAAGATACATGCTGTTACTTGTCTCGTTAGTTTGTGTCATTTTTGGATGTGCTCAGATAGATCCAAAGTGAGAGTAAACACAATCCAAAACTGGAGGGCAATTTTTATTACTCCAAAGTCTAGAGGTTTAGCACATGCTCCACAAAAAAAGCCCAGTGGAATTGGCTGAGGGAAAGAGGGGGCTACGCTATAAAGTTAGCTTTTGTTCTTCAGAAGTATATCTTTCTAACACAAGTTTGCTTACAAAGCTACTTTTACATTCTAAAAAGTCCCAAATGTATGACCACTAGCTCCAGATGTGTTAATAGTGCTAAAGCAGCTCACAACAGGCTACTTGAGTTATTGAATAAAAGAACTCAACAGGCAGCTAAGCCTCGCGACCACACACTTTCACCTTTACACGCTCCGAGTCAGTTTTCAATAGGCATTAAATTCTCCCCTTGTTTTCATTCTTTGTTGTAGTAGCTCTAGTGGGGACATTTGAATAGCTGGGCTACAACTAAGTGCCCTTAAGTACAGGTCTTTGAGAAATCTATGTCGATGTGAGTTCCATATGTAAGTAATGTCCAAGAGGGAGGTCGAAATGTTGAAATAGTGAAATAAAAGGCAAGAGGCTTGAGTCCTGCTCCTGCTCTATTATTCTTGACTGGCCCTGCAGGATAACCTTGGACAAATATCTTTACCTTTCTCTGAGACTCGTGTTTTGCTGCTCCAAAATGGAAAACAGAGCCCTGTTGTCAGGGAGGAGATGTCGACAGGCACATTCATAACCCCAGGCTTTGCTGAAGGTTGACAGTCCTCTGGGGCTGAGTGAGGTGACTTTTGTTGTAGTGTTTGTTCCTAGACAGTTGATTTCAGATGATCCATGGATTCACAATGGAAGAGACAACTGAGCATGAGGATAAAACTTAGAATAAACGGTGCCTGTGTTTCTGGAACCACAGCTAAACCTTGCTCCCTGCTTGGTTTATTAATGTTCACATCTGAAATTTTTTACATCGCTCCATATCCTACTGCAGTTTAGAGTCGTCCTCTGAGTATTTCATGGTGAGTTATTTACTTAGTGTGACAGGAAAGGGATTAAAATTGTACCTTGTTAGAAAAATCACATCCTTGTCTCCTGCATGTCCACATGACATGCCAGAAGGAGCAAGAGTGATAGCTCTGGGATGGTTCCCAAAAACATGTTACACTGAGCACTCCTGTATGCTTTCACAAAGCCTCAGGCTGCTGGGACCCATCTTCTACCCTTCCCAATCTTTGGCTGGCTGGTGCACTCATAGATGCATGCTTTTCACAATATGTTCATATCACAAGAGGCATTCTGGGAATTCCTAGATCATTCTAAATTTTTCCAAATTAACATCGTCTGTAAGGAAAACCTGAAAGCATCCACATGTCTTTGTTTTAGGACCATTCCTTTAACTTATTTTCAAGATTATAATGACAGATATGGGATTTCACTGACTGCAAAAATAGAGAGAATGAGGAAGATTGATTTATCCATGTTACAAGGGTACCAGTGTACTTGTCTCAGTGGAGACATCATTAAATAAACAGTTATTCAGTAAACCTGGTCACTACCTTCCCATCACCAAGCTAGGAAAACAAAGCCTTCGGAATGTGTGTTTCCTTACGGAAGCTCCAGGTATTCAGACCACAGCATTTATTTTTTTCTTCATTCACATTAACCCCAAAAGAGCACCTCTGCTGACTGTGGAAGAATCAAATGAGAAAACAGAACAGCAGAGGCATTTCAGGATTTGGGGGTGGTTAGGAGGCGAGAAGAAAAGTACAGCCATAGGAGAAAAGGAAGCGTTCACTTCCTACATCTGAAACAGCATCATAAAGAAGTCTCCCTACACTGCAGCCAGGGGTCACATTGGCCAAATCATCATGTCCATCCGCACCAAGCTGCAGAACAAGGAACATGTGGTTGATGCCACACACACAGGTTCAAGTTCAAGTTCCCTGGCTGCCAGAGGCTCCATATCTCAAAAAATTGGGGCTTTCCCAAGTTTACTGCAGATGGATTTGAAGGCATGGTGGATGAGAAGTGACTCATCCCTAATAACCATGGAGTCAAATATATCCCCAGTCATACTTCCTTAGACAAGTGGCAAGCCCTTCACTAATGAGGACTTCTACTATTCTGCCCTCTCTTTAATCATGATTAATAATAAATCACCGCTGTCATTCAAAACAACAAAAATGAAGAAGTGTTCCTCATGTGTCCCTCTGCCCCATGAACAAGAGGGTCTCCCTTGTTTGTAGTAGAATTTTGAGGACTAGTATCTTAGAGTAAGTGGTAAATCTGTTCTCAGAGCTGTGGTTCCAGTATGGTTTGTGTCCCCCTAAACATTCATGTATTGGGAACTTGGTCCCCAAGGTGGCAGTATTGGGAAGGGCTGTGGAGCCTTGAAGAGGTCCTTCTTCTGAGTGGGAGTGCTCACAAGCTCACAAGCTCCATTACAAAGGGAGCAAATAGGGAAGTGTTTGACCTAGCGGTTAAGGTGTCTGCGTCTCATGTTGGAGTGCCTGGGTTTGAGCTCCAGCTCTACTCCTGATTCCAGATTCCTGCTCATGCACACACTGGGAGGCAGTGGTGATGTCTCAGGTAACTGGGTTCCTGCTGCCTACATGCAAGACTTGGATTGACTTCTTGGCTTCCAGCTCTCAGACCAGCCATTGTGGGCATCTGAGTTGTGACCCAGCAGATGGGAGTGCTCTCTCTAACTTTCTCTCTCTCTCTCTCCCTCTCCCTCGCCCTCTCCCTCTCTCTCTTGTTCAAATAAATAAACAAAAATTTAAAATGGAAAATGAAAGAAACAAACCGGGCCCCTCCCATGCTGTCTGTGTCTGGTTCAAGGTGTGACCTTTTCCTCCGACTCTCTTGTGCTCCTGACATTGCAGTCCGTTGTGACATGCGGTAGCTAGGATAGAGGGCCTCCCCCTCACTGAGCCCTTGTTAGTGCTAGCCCCCTGAAATTCCAAATCTGTGAGTTAAATAAATCTCCGTTTCAAAAGCAGCCTGTGTTAGGGTTTCAGTTACGGTATTGGAAACCGACTGATGTCCTCAGCAGTTATGAAATGGCCAGATTTCTAGAGTTCCAGTTTGCATGTATTTCTTTTGTAGTTTTTACTACATGTATACAGTGGTGGCCTCAAGGAATTTACTTAGTTTTATGCCATCGTCACATTTGCCATGAGCCATACTTCTGAGAGCTGCTTGTAGCCAATGGCTGAGTGCTGTGAGGATAGCAAAGGAGAGCCATTCCAGGGAGATATTCCTCAGATGGGCACAAGTACTGATGTTATGAGAGCTGATTTTAGGTGCTATGCTAAATATGCTTGGTTTTGCTGCTTGTGCATTTACTTTAATGTGTGATTTCAAAGATGATATATTTTAGGAAGACACCATATATGGGTTTCCCTGATAGTTGAAACAAGTACTTGGCATGGAATTCACAGGGAAAAGTATCCCAAGAAGCAGAAGTGGATGTCTGGGAATAGGAGACAGAAAGGGAGAAAAATTAACACATGAATGCATGGTTAAGTTGGCTGCTACTGCAAGTGAACTTGAGGACTCTCAAGGCAGCCTTGCCAAACTCCCTAGAACTGCATCACAGTCAGACTTGACACACAATCCTCCTGACTTCCTGTTCTCAAGGGTAGGGACTTTATCTCATTTATCTTTCTGTTTCCATTGTCAAGACATAGACCCTACATGAGGGGGATTCAAAGTAATTTATTTTGGTGCAGAAAATTTTGGAATCCACGCATAGTTTTTTCACAATATGAATTTCCCATGAACTCTTTGAAGCCCCTTCATATATAGCAGCTGCTTAATAAATGTTTGTGTAAAGAACTAATGACAAGTGGAAACCATCCCATACAATAATGTTTTGGCCAATCACTGCTCTGCCTCATTTCACTACTTATATCAACAAAATTATTAGCTGTCTAATAAGTACCAGACCTGTAAGAATGGCAAGAACCTAGTATTCAGGGGCCTGCGCTGTAGCACAGTAGGTTAAAGCCCCATTTTGCAGTGCCAGCATCCCATATGGGCGCCGCTTTGAGTCATGGCTGCTCCTCTTCCGATCCAGCTCTCTGCTATGGCCTGGGAAAGCAGTAGAGGATGGTCTAACTCCTTCGGCCCCTGCACCTGCATGGGAGACTCAGAAGAAGCTCTTGGCTCCTGGCTTTGGATCAGCTCAGCTCTGGCCGTTTCAGTCATTTGGGAAGTGAGCCAGTGGAATGGAAGACCTCTCTCTCTCTCTCTTTCACTCTCGCTCTACCTCTCTCTGTAATTCTGTCTTTCAAATAAATAAAATGAATCTTTAAAAAAATAAACTAGGATTCAGTGGAAGAAAACCATGGTCTCTGTGTTTATTGAACTCACAGTGTGTTAGTGAAGACAGTCGTTAGCTAAATAATTGTGAAATATATTTAAAATGGTAATTTTGGTATATTCTGTACTGGGAAGGTGCCATGAGTTGGTATAGTAGGTGTATCTGATACGTACATTGGGATCAGGGATGACCCAGAAAGACACATCTGACGGAACAACATTTGAACCCAGACCTGAAGTATGAGAAAGAATGAGCTATAGACAAATGACAGTGAGGATGATGGCAGTCCCGGAAGAAAGAACTGAATGTGTAACATCCTCTGGCCAAAAGGATCATAGTAAGAACTAGATGTGATAGGAGTCCAGAAACAGAAGGAAAGCGTGGTCCAAGATGTGCCTGGGGAGGAAGGCAGTTGCCAGGTCAAGATAAGAGTTTGGATATTCTGTTTTCCAAACTGAAACCCAAGTCTATTCATTCTTGTGGGGGCACTGAGAAGAATGAATAGACTTGGGTTCGCGCAGTAAATCTGTAGAGAATCTGTTGCAGGGGACACGCATGGATTTCAGGGAAGGAGTATTCTGAGCAAGGTAGCATGGGTCAGAGTAGCTGTGAAAATGGACAAAAGTCAATGGGTTTGTGTATAAGAAATAATATATTTGTGATGGGAAGGAAAGGGATTCAAGCTTATATAACTAGATCAATAGGTCTTATTCAATCTAAACAGTTGAGCTGGAAAGAAGGTAGACGATGAGAGGAGGTGGAGGTAAAGGTTATGAGTTCGTGATAAAGTTGTTAAATTTTGGTTGTTTTTGAAGCATCCTTGGGGTGATATCAATCTTATCTGAGGATGAGACGACATTGTCTCTGCTCTGGAAACATGACTAATTTGTAAATAATCTGTTAAAACTGATCATTGAAAGCTTGTGCCTGGATGAGGTGGAAGGATAAGATCAACTTGGAAGAGAATTGAAGAACTTGCCTGAACTCTACCTCTTACCGGGCAGGTAGAGGATGATGAGCCTACAAAAGAAACAGAGTGAAGTAACCAGATGTTTCAAAAGAAAAGATACAGTTATCAGAAGTTACAAGGGAACTTTCAGAAGTTTTGGGAAAATTGGAATTAAAAGACAAACTTATTTTGGCCCAAAGATGTTTGAAATCCAAGTATAGCTTTTCATAATATGCATTTCCATGAATTTTTTAAAATTTATTTGAGAAGTAGACAGACAGAGACTGAGCTCCTCTCCCATCTATTGTTTCACTCCCCAAATGCTCACATTTGTCTGGGGAGGGGCTGAGCCGGACCAGAAACCAGGAATGCAATCCCAGTCTCCCACACTGCTGGCAGGAACTCAGTTATCTGAACCATCACCACTGCCTCCTAGGATCTGCACTGGCAGGAAGCTGGGTCAGGAGCCAGAGCCAGGAAATGAACCCAAGTAGAGATACGGGCATCTTAATCACGAGGCTAGCCACCTATTCCTCTTTGAGCTTTTTGAAGACCACTCATCCAAGTGAATTGGGTTCATTTACAACGGAAGAAAATGGCTTCCACAACACACAGCGATGAATGTCAAATCCCTGAGACTATTTGTTTACCCATAGTGAGATTCTTCACTTTATCTTGTCAACCTCGTCTCTAAATTGTGACTGTAAGTTTTCACTTCTTGTGGTATCCCACCTTAGGATTTTGCTCACATGTGAGTTACCTCCTGGGTAAGTGTGCACAGTTTGTATAGAGTTCTAAATCAGTGCTGCCTAGCTAGCACCTGGTGGAACAAAAGTGCTTTCCATTTGTGGGGGAAGCCACCCCATGTTGTTATTTGTCAGCAAACTGCAAAGCAGCTGACACATTCTGAAATCTTGCTGTAAATGACGACCCTCTCCTGACTTGGCCCGCACTTCCACTTTGCAGCCAAACTGCAAATGCCATCCCAGAGGTATTAGGTGGCTCTTTTTCTATGTCCACGACAAGAAACGAGAAAATGAAAAGTTGCAGGATGCTGGGAAAATTGCAGAATCCTGGCAGGGGATGACTTTCACCTGAGCAATTTGTCAGTTCCAAAGGGACATCTGAAGCAAGTTTTAAGAACAAGAAGCATCCGGTCCTCATTCCAACTGGTTTGCCTGGCCGTGATTATTGCAGTGTGGAATAACATCCTCAGCTCTGCAGTGCACCTGCGTGGGCTCAATAAATACAACCTGCAGTTATTAGTTAACGTTGATGACAAAAGTCAGAAAGGTCACTGTTTATTACAATACCTTCTCTTTCTAAACTCTATGTATTGTATTTTCTAAGCTCCAATCTATCAACGTACACTTGCATTTATACTCCTCTCACCTTTAGAAGAGGAAAGTCAGTGCCTTCTCCATTCTTACAAGGCAGCTTCAAAAAGTTCATGGGAAAAGGTGTTAAAAGAGAGCTTTATTTTGGTGCAAAAATTTGAAATCTAATCAGGTTTTTTTTTTTTGAATCAGTATTATCCATTAATTTTCTATTTTTTAAAAAAGATTTATTTATTTGAAAGTCAGAGTTACAGAGAGAAAGGGAGAGACAAAGAGAGATCTAGCATCTGCTGGCTCCCTCTCCAGATGGCCGGAATGGCTGGGACTGGATCAGGCTGAAGCCAGGATCCAGGAGCTTCTTGTGGGTTTCCCACATGAGTGCAGGAACCCAAGCACTTGGGCCATCCTACACTGCCTTCCCAGCCATTAGGGAGCTGGATCAGTGCAGCAGCTGGGACTTGAAATGGCACCCATAGGAGAAGCTGGTATTGCAGGTGGCATCTTTACCTGCTACATCACACTGGCCCTGTCCATGAGCTTTCTAAAGATGCCTCATAGTACCAGGCTTCCTGCCCCTGCAACCTAGCAATAGCCCAACATGGTTCAAGCCTCTCCAAGGACCTAAGTCTTCTGGTCACTGAATCACTGGGTAAACATACACGCTGCACTTGAGAAATGGACGCTAAGTCCCCTGAGCCTTGCTAGATCTATCAGGACCTACTAGCTTAAGATAACACCCAAAGGGAAATGTCAACTTAAAAAATGTAGTGGATTAGTGAAGAATTTGAGGTTAAGGACTACAGATGCTAATCCTTAATTCAGACACTGGTTTATAGAACTCTTCAAACTTCTTGACTGTTGTGCCTTTGTGCGTGGAAGAAGAACTGGGACTCCCCTTCCCCACACTTCTGCTCTGAGGATTAATAAGTGCTGGGAAGTCCCTCTGTAAGCATGACATGGGAGGCAACACTAACAAGCTACTTGAGCAGATATTACTCAAGAGACCCTGAGCCAGCTGCCCCTCTTCAAACTCACACACTAACACACAGTGGGTACCAAAGTGTTCATTGACAATGATGCTCACGAGGGTGGATAACTTGAGTGCAGGCTTACCTGATGGTTACAACAGACACCGGTGACCTCTGGAGGTCTTTTCCAGACCTGTTGTCCTGTAATTCCATGTTGAGGACACCAAACCTTATGGATATAGAGTGAGGGTCAAATCTACAGGCACCCTTGGCATTAAGGACCATGTTTGTGAGTAAGCTTTGGGCTTCATTCATGAAGTGTATTAGCATCAACCATTTTACAAATGTGTGTCTCCCAAAACTGCTGCCCTATGTAAAACAAACAAAAGAACTCTGGAAGAATCAGTGGAGATTATAATAATAAGGCACAGGGCTGAGGGCAACAAAACAGTTGTGTGATTATTCCCAGGATGACATGTTGACGCACAAAAACTCTGGCTTCCTTTAAACAGTGTCTGTCAATTTCCCTACATCAGGACCGGAATCACTGACATGCACAATTCTACCCATCAGAATGATGCCCAATTATTTGAAAAGGGTGAAAACTTTACGCCACTTTCCAATGTGACGGACATAACCTTTAAATATTGGCAATTGCTGAGATGTTTCACGTTTTAAATTTCCCTGAACATATCTGTGAGTTTCCTTTTGCCATTAGCTTCACTTTCTATTCAAATCAAGAAATATTAACAAAGATTGCCTTGTCTCTCTTAAAACTCAAATTTCTAGCCATGAAGGATGCTTAACTCTACCAGAGTGACGATATCAAATGCTAAAGGAGATTGTGGAGTCAGCACATTTTGTGCATAGAGTAGTCTGAAGACAGAGTAGAGTTTTGATCCTCACAAAGTTCTTGAAAATGCGTATTATAAAGAACTATGCATGCATTTCAATAAGTTTTTTGTCTGCAAATAAATGCATTTTTAAATTTTGTCAGTGACCTTTTTATATATTTTTAAAATGTTATTCAATATATTATTTTCACTCAAAATAGTTCTTATCACACATAACAGTATCAGATTGTTTGGTTCCATGTTGACTCATAAGAGTTTATAGTCTTCTGGGGTGGGCGTTGTGGCCCAGTGGGTAAAACCTCCGTTTGTAATGCCAGCATTGTTTGTGCCTGGCAGCTCTCTGCTAATGGTTTGAGAAATGCAGCAGAAGATGGCCCAACTGCCCTGTAGGAGACTTGGAAGAAGTTCCTGGCTCCTGGCTTCAGCCTGGCCCAGCCCTGGCCGTGGCAGCTATCCAGGGAGTGAACCAGTGGACGGAAGATTCTCTCTCCCACTCCCTCTCTCTCTTTTTCCCTCTTAGTCTGACTTTCAAATGAAAAAAAAAGACATCTTTAAAAAAAAAGTTAATATAGGGCCGGCGCTGTGGCACAGCAGGTTAAAGCCCTGGCCTGAAGCGCAGGCATCCATATGGGTGCTGGTTCGAGACCCGGCTGCTCCTCTTCTGATCCAGCTCTCTGCTATGGCCTGGGAAAGCAGTACAACATTGCCCATGCCCTTGGGCCCCTGCACCCATGTGGGAGACCCAGAAAAAGCTCCTGGCTCCTGGCTCCTGGCTTCAGATCAGTGCAGCTCCAGCCATTGTGGCCATCTGTGGAGTGAACCAGCGGATGGAAGACCTCTCTCTCCTCTCTGCCTCTGCCTCTTCATCTCTCTCTGCATAACTGACTTTCAAATAAATAAATCTTAAAAAAAAAAAAAAACAAAAAAAACCCCAAGAACCTGGTAGGAGCCGGGAGCTTCTTCCAGGTTTCCAATATGGTAGCAGAGGCCAAAGCACTTAGGCCATCTTCTCCTGCTTTCCCAGGCCATAGCAGAGAGCTGGATTGGAAGTGGAGCAGCCAGACCTCGAACCAGTGCCCATATGGGATGCTGATGCTTCAGGCCAGGGCGTTAACCCGCTGTGCCACAGCGCTGGCCCCACCAGGTTCTTAACATGTAAATTTGTATAGCAAACAATTGCAGTAGCATATTTACAAACATCACATAATTTGAATATGCATTTATATACTCAGCTTACATGCAAATGAAATTTATGAAAAAATTCCAGGGCATGGATGATTATTTCCTAACAATAATGTCTAATGGATCTCACTCTACCTTTTTTTTTTTTTTTTTCGCCCTTTCCCCACTTTCTTAAATCACATAAACATTTGAAACTCCTCTCTTCTCCACACTTAGTGATCTTGCACATGCATGGTTTCATCTGGGACTCTTCAATGGGTATTTGTTGGGTATTTTTTAACCACCCAGTGATTGAATTCTCTTTCTTGTTTGGAGACACTTGCTGGAGACTTTAAGAAGTCCAGATATTTGTTCTCCAAGAATCCTGGCAAGTGGAAGGGAGCCCATGACCTAAGCTTAGCCAATCAGATACCCCATATACATCTCTGCTGCAACTCTGCTCCTGGAGCAAGAGATGCAAAGAACCAAAGATTAGCATCCACCGTGATGGGGGCAGTGGACTTCACACTAGTGTTTGGAGCTGTGATGATTGTCCACTCAGGAGTCCAGTATTACATACTGGGAGATCTTAGAGTTGTGGGGGGAGACTCTAACCAAACTTTTTCTGTAGTTCACTCAGCATATTCCACGGTCCATCCACTGCCCATTTTTCCAGCCTCATTCTCAGTTTTCTTGTTGATTCACTAACAACCAAGTATACTTCTTTTTTAAAAGATTTATTTATTTATTTCAGAAGCAGAGTTACAGAGAGAGAGAGAGAGAGAGAGAGAGAGAGAGGTTTTTCATCTGCTGGTTCACTCCCCAAATGTCCACAATGGCTGGAACTGGGCTGATCTGAAGCCAGGAGCCAGGAGCTTCATCAGGGTCCCCCACGTAAGTGCAGGAACCCAAGCATTTGAGCCATCCTCTGCTGCTTTCCCAGTCCATAGAAGAGAGCTGGTTTGGAAATGGAGCAGCTGGGATTTGAACCGGCATCTATATGGGATGTCGGTGCCACAGGCAGAGGCCTAATCTATGCCACAGCCGGCCTCCAGGTATACTTAGAATAAAGCTCTTTTGAACTCAAATTCCCATTTGTAACCAATATTGCAGTGCTGATTTTGTCTCTCCCCTGCACGATACCCTGCTCCAGATCGTGCACTAACATGAAAACCTCTTGATCCGAGCCATTTGAAAGACTTGAGCATCTTTCTCTGTGTAATATCCATCTCCATCCTCGACATTTCCTACCCTCTGGCCAGACTGACCTAGGCAATGTCATCTGACCACACTTTTTTTCCAATCAAGTGCTTCAATATGAATCAATTTCCTTGCTTATAAAAAGCCCACGTATCATTCAGATTTGTATTAATCTGGCTAGGAGTTTCATATCTGCTGGAGCTTCAGCGCCAGAGGTCTCACATTCCTCCAGATGCCAACTCCTCCATCAACTCTTCCCTGATTGTCCCCACCCCGTGGAAAACAGATGTGACCTTGATCTTCTTTGACCTTTTATAGCATTTTGCAACTTTCTTATGTCAAGCACACATTCCACAATGGGAAAAAAATGATCATTTATTTTTGTATTCAATCTCTCCTAGGTTGTGATCTTTTATTAAGGTACTAGGAGTGATAGCTTATTCGTTTTGTATCTACATTTTCAAGAAGACTCATGTGTGTTAGTTGAAAAATGAAATGGATACGCATGTATATTTTTTGCTCAAACCAAGATTATTGCAATTCTTCAGCCATACAACATCTCCTGACTCTAAAATTCCACCCATTTACTGCCTGAGTTAAAAGAAATATAAAATATTATGATATCTCAAATTATATTCTATATTAACCCTATCTTAACAAGAAAATAGTATATTAAAAAGTCAAATAAAGTTAACAGATAGGTGTCTGTGAATTGAGTAATTAACTACTTTAACTTTATGTAACTGGATGTTTTGGGTCTTTTGTAAACACTTTCTGTAAGTGAGATGTTGGAGGACACAGTCTACGTCGTGAACATTATACTCCCAGCAAATCCTTGCACTGTAACTTCTCTCCTAGCCAGAAACGTTCACATATTCCTTGATGTACACAGTTTCAAGAGAAAGATATAAAGCGAAATTAGGAAAGAGTAGGGGAGAAATTCAATTAAACACATTCATGTAGTCTTTTCCTCAGAGGAAATAGGTTTGAATAAGGTTCAGTCATATACCATTAGTAACTGATGTGAATAAGATAATGTGGATACATAACAAAGAGATAGAAAAACAACCCATGTGTCTAGAAATATCTTCACTGAAAAAGATTAGTGTCACCTGTTTGGAAAATAATCATCGTACATTTATTGCATTTCTTGAAGTTTTATGCAAAGCATAGTTCTTGTAGGCTTTTTTGTTTTCTTTTTAACATATGTCTTTCTCCCAATTTTCTTTCCTCCATGAATGCATTTATAAAATTATGATGGGGTAAGTGCATTTAGGCATTTTAATAGATTCTGGATTTCTTTTCTTTTCTTTCTTTCTTTCTTTTTTTTACGTTGCCACAAGGCTTTAATGATGGTTCTAGATTATGTAATTCAAACACATTTGGGGAGTGTTTCCATATGGTGAGACCAGTTCCTGCAATTCACATATGAACACACACACACACATGCACGCATGCATACACACACACGCTCACACACACTCCAAGCACGCCAACTACACGTTGTCTTTGCTCTTTCCTTTCAGCATGGCTTCCGTCCAGAGCCAATTACAGGAAACAACAGCTCCCTAGCACTGTAGCCGACAGTAATCTCAGGGAAAGAATTGTACCTACTCAAGCCTGAGAACATATTCAAGAAGTTAATTATTTTCCTAGCGTGGTCCTTGGAGCAGCCTTTTTTTTTTTTTTTTTTTTTTTTACCTTCTTTCACTATAAAGTGCCATGGGGTATTATTCTTCTGGAACATATGGGGTACTACCACATAAAATCAAGTTGTTGCTGATTTTACTTAAAATCACTTTTTATTTCCTGCTTTATGTCTACTTGTTTGTGGCGCCATCAAACATTTTCTGTTTGTTTGCACTGCTCTGAGGCCTGCAGAGCTGATTCTCCCTGGCTCCTGGATGGCACACTACAGGGTGCACGTGTCCCTGCATGTCCAGAGCAGGAGAGAGGCGAGGCCAGAAACTAATTTTCAAATAAAATGGCAACATGATTGAAATACATTCCTCTACATTCAGTATCAATTAAGTTTAATGGTCACAAGTCTTTCATCGATTTATAGAGCTGTGTATATCATGATTTTTAGAGAGAACATTACTCCCGAGACAGCTCTCTAATTGAGAGAAGGATTCCATAGCACAGAGACCTTCGATTAATGTTCTATAGAGATAATTTGTTGCTCTCTGTTCTGTGCGTTGCTGGACCAGCCACACACGGACTTCACTTAGCAGGTTTGGGAAATTTAACTGAAGCCATGGCAAACAAAGACTGATAACTGTGTTCTCCATGACAACAGAAATCTAAAGAAAGGGTCCGTAACCGACAGGTCTTTTGTTCTTGTCTCATTTTTCATTATGGGCAAATCCTCAGGGTAGTATGAAAACAGTGAATAGAAGACACAGGTAACTGTCCCCAAAAGACTGAGCAGAACAGACAGAGAATGGACTATGACAGTCACTTTATTCAGCAGCCTGCTCTTAGGCAACAGAACTTCCTTGGGTCTGAGTTGCAAAGCTGGCTTTTTGAGACACTCACTGTGGACACTATACCATTCGATTGATTTTTCATGATTGACTTTGGGCAAGTTATTTAGTTTCCTAGATGCTCAATTTTCTCAGCTATAGAATGGAATGATAAGAATGAATTTGTGTAAATAAGCCTGCACTTACTGGTGTCCTCAATGTGGCAAGCACATAGGAAAAGACTTCTCTCCCCAGTCGCTAACATCGGAGGGTCAGTATTTCCTACTCGCGTGAGCTGAGCTGCAGTGACTTCAGCGTGGCAGGGGAACCAGTTAGGAATAAGGCAGCTGTGGAACAAGGTGCCCTGTACAACCAGGAGATCATTGCATTCCAGCTGCCTCCTGGCTTCAGTTTCTATTGATCGCTGGGAGCGTCTGTTGTTGGACCCAGTGATTGCTTACAAACTCGGCTTCCCTCAAGAACTAACGAGCTAATTTGAGCTTCCCCAGAATGCAGTGCAGTGATTAAAATGCCAAAGGCATGAGCCAGTCAAGCTCTGAAGAAGTCCCAAGACAGAAAAGCAAGAAACTGAGGAAGATGGAAAATCGAGTGACAGCTCAAGACTTCCCATGTTTCCTTGGGCAAGCCTCTGACTGGTGATTCACTCTGGTTCACTGACAGGTTGTGTTGGGACAGGGGCCACTGTGCAGCTTCCTTAGGGTTCTGTGCTGAGAGAGGCTTCGGGGTATACCAGGTAGAGCTGAATTTGGACCTCATCCCTGCCCCTAGCTAACTATGTGAATTTGAGGAAGTTATTTAATGTCTCTGGGACTTGATTTCCCTCTGTAAAGGAAAAGTAGCTTCCTCACAGGATTGTGTCAGGGATTAGGGGAGAGAATACTAGGGTCGTGGAGCAGCAGGTTAAGCTTGCAATGCCAATATCCCGTATCAGAACGTGCGTTCAACTCCCCACTGCTCCGTTTCTGATCCAGCTTCCTGCTAATGCTGCTGGGAAGAAAGTGGAAGATGGCTCGAGTATTTTGGCCCCTGCCGCCCACAGGGGAGATCTGGATAGACTTTCAGGCTCCCGGCTTCATTCTGGTCCAGCCCTTGCTGTTGCGGCCATCTGGGGGAGTGAACCAGTGGATGGAAGATCTATTTCTCTTGTTTTTCACGCTCTCTCTGTCACTCTGCTTTTTAAATCAATAAATCTGAACAAAAAGGCTAATGACGTGAAAGACATTAGCATTAAGATCATTGACTTAGAGAAGTTAGATATCTCTGCAAGAGCCTTGTCTTCTGTAGGATGATTACAACAAGAATTTCTACTTTTTAAGACCTTTGGAGGATTAAATGAGCTGATTCCTGAATAGCACCTACAGAAGTCCCTGGCACATATTAACGCTACATGGATATTGGATAGGAACATCTGAGTTATCCCATTCCCTGGATTGCTTGCCTTTTGTCCTGTATCCCATTCCGTAGCTCCATGCTTGCACCCCTACACGTGTCTCTCCTCTGATATCCAGATAGAATTCCCCAAAGAGCCTGAGATTCCCAAGGGACACCAGGGGCTTCCTAGCAGGTCAGTCACCTGTCCCTTTGCCCTTGATAGTCATGATTAGCCACTTTAAGGCTAATGTTAGCTTTTCCTAAGAGCAATAGGCATTAGCCAAGTAAATGTGACATCCCAATCTCCTTCATCAAGGCAAGGAGAGTGCTGAAAATATTGCTGGTTATTTCACAGTTAATTGGCTTCCTCTTGAAGGGGTGATGTGCTTTTGTCCTTGTCAGGGTCTCCTGTTCATTTCTGGTCATCTTGTTTCAAGAGAAGTGGAACTGAGATTGAAAAATGCCAAGGAAGGGCCTGATCTTGCTCAGAGGTTGAGGAAGATGTATGTGCTCTAAGCAGCAGTGGAGAATAGAATTAGCAAAGGATTAGGATGAATTTGATAGCCGGCCTCGGCATTACGAAGGTTTAATAGAACCTTGCAGGTCCCTCTTTGTCCGCATAGCAGCAAAATATGAGTGCAAGTGAATCAAAAAGCAGCAGATGGGGATCAATACTAGAAAAGAGTTATGCACGCTGAAGTTTACTCATTCCAACCTCTGATGTCAAAGACATTGCCGTAACTGGGATTCTGTCCCTATATTTTAAAAGACTGAACAGTTTTGCGCAATAAAAATATGTGATTATGCAAGTATGTCCAATACGGCTAATTAAATTTCATGCTTCAGGAGACAAATTAGTTGTTGAGGGATATCTGGAAAATAGTTCTTCTGCACGTGTGTCATTTCGTAGCCAGCCAGCCTCCCCGGTGGGGCATCGCCCTCCTGCTGAGATGGGGGTGGGGGTGGGGGGGTCTGTCTAGAGGAATATTTCATAAGAATTCCCTTTTATGTATTCTCAACATCTCTTATCCTTGATCTGAGTGTTGGTTAGCCCTGGGGAGTAAGCCTTTGCTAGGGGGGTCATATCCTAAAGGACCTTGAAGAGACCAGGTGATGGTGAGGGAATTTCCTAAAGAGGCCTAGAACATCTTTCTGGAGGCTCTGGACCACAAATGTTAAGATGACTCTGAGAAAGCCTCTTTTTCCCTGAGTGAGTCAGGGAGCTTTGGCTTGCAAGAAAGGAGGCCCAGGACAAGCTGGTGATACCTGGATTTTTGGCTTTCGAGTCCTACTTAACTGCATCAAGAGAGAATGCACATTTTTATTTACTTACCCTTTTCAGAAAAAATACAATTCCTCATTGAAAGCGGAAAGTGAAATGAGAGGAGTTAGAAATAAGATTTTATGCCTCATGAAGGAAAACTGTATATTTGAGAAAAAATCGAGAAGTCTCAAAAACTCCTTGTAGGAGAGACACAGAAGAGTGTGGGGAGCAACCCGGACTGGACTGAGTTACTGGAATTAAGACTTATTCTATGCATCTGCTCTCCCACAATATGGCGCTGGGAGAGAAGAAAACAGCTTCTACGCAGCTGCCTCTTGCCAACTTGAGTGATGACCTCCAGGAGCTGATCCTGCTCCTGATTGGAGGAGAGCAGCGTACTCGGCGTGTGGGCAGCCGAGTTGGGATTGGCGGAGGAGGACTATAAAGGAGGAGAGAGACGGCATGCACCAGGAACATCTAATGGGAACATCTAAGGGGAACACCTGTGCAGCCCCCGAGAGAGCCGGCCGGCGGTGTGCCGCTCCCCTGCGGAAGTGGGGAAAGTGGCCAGGGGGAACCGCCCTTCCACGGAGGTGGAAGGGACAGCAGCCAACCCGGGAAGAACCAGCAGCAAACCCGGGGAGGGCCGAGCAGACGAAAGAACAGCGCAGGGTCCTGTGTCGTTCCTCCACGAAGACGGGGAGCAACATAATGGTGCCGTGACTCAGATATGAAGCCTAGGCAGGGTTTAGTGTCGTTCCTCCATGAAGAGGGGGAGCGACAGAAGAGTACCCATATAGATGAGTTTTGACCCAGGAAATGCATCTTTGTATGATTTACACATCTCAAAGAAAAATAATAGAAAGTCAAAAAAAAACTTTTTGGACTTGATGAATTTATTTGGGTAAACTGCTTCTTTCTGACATGTATGTTTTCATATTATTTTATAAGGTTGGAAAGGACAGAGCCATTGTCAATTTGGAGCTTTTACACTACACTTAATACCAAACTAAACTTAGCTCCTCGCATCCCATGTGTCCCCTCAGCACTTCTTCATTAGAATTACAATCCTCTGACTTCAGTTAAAAGATCTAAAGATCTGCTGGCACTGCGGCTCACTAGGCTAATCCTCTGCCTTGCGGCGCTGGCTGCCTTGCGGTCGGGGCGCCGGATTCTGTCCTGGTTGCCCCTCTTCCAGGCCAGCTCTCTGCTGTGGCCAGGGAGTGCAGTGAAGGATGGCCCAAGTGCTTGGGCCCTGCACCCCATGGGAGACCAGGAGAAGCACCTGGCTCCTGCCATCGGATCAGCGCGGTGCACCGGCCACAGTGCGCCGGCCGTGGCAGCCATTGGAGGGTGAACCAACGGCAAAGGAAGGCCTTTCTCTCTGTCTCTCTCTCTCACTGTCCACTCTGCCTGTCAAAAAAAAAAAAACAAAACAAAACAAAACAAAACAAAACAAAAAAAAAAACCTAAAGATCTAAAAGGGAATGATCATTCTGGTTCTTGACTTACTCACATCAGACATTGCATTTGATATGCCCTGAGGTTCAGGGAGAAATTGTGGCTACAAATACAATTGTCATAAATGATTCAAGAAAACCCTGGTGGATGCGTCATGGAGAGCATGAAAGGCTATTGTACTTGGCTGGATCGAGTTCTCTACCAAAAATACTTCTTTGAATTTTCACAACTGTCCATCATAGCATGTGTTTGCATTCCCATTTTGTGGATTAATAAGTTTCAGGGAGGCTTGGCTAAATCTTTAGCCAAAAGCTTGGCTAACATCACATAGCCAGACACTGCTAGAACAAAAATTTAACACTCCTCTGAATGGCTTCAAATCCCATTCCCTATTAAGGCAGGACAGGGCCAGAGTAATTGTTCCAATCCTATATGGTCTTTTTTAACGTTGACCCTCTTGCCCAGAGGCAGAATCTAGGTGTGGAAATTTGGCATAGCATATAAGATGCTGCACGGGATTCTCATATCCTGTATCCAAGTGTCTGGGTTGGAGTTCAGGTTTTGCTTGCTCTCAATTCCAGCTCCTTCTAATGTACACCCAGGGAGGCAGCAGGTAGTAGCACAACCACTTGGGTCCCTGCTACCTTTGTGGGAGATTTGGTTTGAGTTCCCTGCTCCCAGGTATTTGGAGAGGGAATCAGTGGAAGGGAGGATTTTTTTCTATAATAGAATAAATAAATTACAAAAAAATTTTAAAATAGGTAGAATCTGTCTATCTCCCCTTTCCTTGAATGTGTGTGTGACTTCATGGCCATCTTAATGAATGGACTCTAACAGAACTGAAGCTATTGGGTTTCTCAAGGCCAGACAAGAAATCTGTTTTCTGCTGTCTTCCTCTGAGATAGCCTTCAGGTGATTCAGCCAGTGCACCTGCCAAACTCAAATTTCATATTTGTGAACAAAATAAATGTTGCCATTGTTTTAAGCCACTACAGTTTGGGATCATCTGTTGTGCACCCATATTAATAGTGGCGATATAAAAATATCATCTTCATACTTAAAAATAATTTTTAGCACAAGGGCAAGGTCATTCATACATCTATGGTGCATGGTATGTATGCATTAGTTCACTTCCATTGCTATAACAGAATACCTAAGGCTGGGTAATGTAAAGAAACAGTGTTTGTGTAGCTCACACTTTTGGTGGTCAACGCGCATGATGCTAACTTCTGCTTGGTTCTGGTGAGGGGCCCCTTGGCTATATCACATCATAGAGGATGGCATCAAGGTAGAAGCATGTATAAGAATGAAAGATCACATGAAGAGACAGGAAGCCAGAGGGTGGGCAGAGGCCGGTCTTGCTCTTTTATAGCAACACACTCCCATGGGAATTCTCTGGGATCCAATAAGAACTATGTTAAAGCTTTCCAAGGACAATGTCCTCAGTGATACAATCATATCCATCCAGGAACCATCGATGATTCTACCCCTTTAATATTGCCACAGGGAGATCCAGGCATCCAAAACATGAATGTTTGAGGGACAAACCACATCCAAGCAATGGCAGTGTGTGTGCGTGTACACACGGAGACCTTGATTGTGTACTAGTGAGATCTGTGACCAAGAGTCTTCACCGTATGTCTCCCGTGCTTGCTGTCGTGTTGTGTATCCCTACCCATCTCAGACATATTTCCAGGAGAGTCAAGGAGTAAAGACTCTTGCATGTCATTATTCAGAGCTACTTTTTTTTACAGTGTATAGTGGCGGCCATGCTCTTACCTGCTGTGTCTGTATTAACGTCAGTTCTTGTTTCTCTGGAGAATTCTTCCCATACTCCATGTGGTCCTCAGGAGCTATCAATTACAATGGTTCGCTGCCCATCCTTACCATTGCTTCCATAGAATGCACTGGATCACTCAGGCTGGCCATTCAGAATTCCTCATTTGCATCTTAAGATTGGCTCCATTATGGGCAGGTGGCTCAAACACAGCCCATTTGCATGTACTTTGAGATGGATAGCTGATGCTGGAGAAGATCTGTGTTCTGTGGTTGACTGACTTGTTAACCCAATTCTTCACCCCTCCACGTACTTATACTCTTGGCTTTGCAGCACCGCAGTTCCTCCAATGCAATTATAGATTGTATTTCCTCACTCTTTGACATTCGATTCAGCCATGTGGCTTGCTTTGGTCAACAGAAAATTAGTAAACACTGTGCAAGCACACTCTGCTTTGGGACTTGTCTACCTGTACCTCTACTTTTGACTTGGGAAGAGCTTCTTTGGGGAAGCTCATGCCCTTCATCCTTGGCATGAGAATGAAGACACACGGAACAGAGATATTCTGGCTGCCTCAGACTGAAATGAAGCTTCCCCACAGTCAACCTTCAAATTGAGATGAAATAAGTGCTGCTTATGCAATTGATATTTTGTGGTTGTTACACAGCATTTTTTTTAAGCAGTAGGTAACAAATACACTTTCTGTCCATGGAGCTGCTAAGGCAGGAAAACATAAATTCAGTTTACTAGTGGCTGTCTTGTGGAGACAGCTCATCTGAGAATGAGGCCAGGCTGGGGCTAGCAGAGCCAGGAGTTGGAGAGAAAAACAAATCCATTTGAGCCCTTGGGTCCAGCTGCTGCCTAAAGCATTTGGATCTACCTTTGGTGTTTCCAGTTACAAGGCAACAAATTTCCCCCTCCTTTTGTATTCTTTGCATAAGATAGCTTGAATATGGTTTCTGTCACTCAAAACAAGAACAGCCTAGAGGAACATACATCATGTCAACCATGCCCGATGTGTTCCCTGCCTCTTGCTTGCGTTCCTCACTATCACTAACACTGCCATTTCTAGCACCTGAATACCTGGCTCTCTGCCAGTTATCTTTGGGAAGATAGAAAACATGTTAGAGTTGAAGTTTTCACAAAAGCTTCAATTGTCACATGTGGGGAGCAACTCGGACTAGACTAAGTTACTGGAATTAAGACTTATTCTATGCATCTGCTCTCCCACAATATGGCGCTGGGAGAGAAGAAAACAGCTTCTACACAGCTGCCTCCAGTTCAGCCAATAAACAGCAGGACCTGCTCCTGATTGGAGGAGAGCAGCGTACTCGGCGTGTGGGCAGCCGAGTTGGGATTGGCGGAGGAGGACTATAAAGGAGGAGAGAGACAACATGCACCAGGAACATCTAAGGGGAACACCTGGGCAGCCCCCGAGAGAGCCGGCCGGTGGTGTGCCACTCCCCTGCGGAAGTGGGGAAAGTGGCCAGGGGGAACCACCCTTCCACGGAGGTGGAAGGGACAGTAGCCAACCCGGGAAGAACCAGCAGCAAACCCAGGGAGGGCCGAGCAGACGAAAGAACAGCGCAGGGTTTAGTGTCGTTCCTCCATGAAGAGGGGGAGCGACAGTCACATTTGCTTTTTCTTCCTCTTCCAAAGCTTGACCTTCAGGGGACTCGGTTGGGTCTCCCTCAGCTGTGTTGTTTCAGAAGATGAACTAGATCCTCACTCTCTTGGCATCTTGGAAGGGCACAGAGCGGCAGTTGGATGTGGGCGACTCCAGTTTCCTCTTTCTTCCTAGGGGCAGGACATAGCCAGCTAAACTGAGTCCCTGGGATTGGCAGCTTCATGCCTGAATTATAGGTTCTAATCCTCATATGTTCATTTATGTCCCAGTGCTATACAAGTTGGGCTTGAAGTGAAGACCTCCCACGAGTCTGTCTACATGTATATTTTTCTGCTCTTTCCCAGCTCTCTGGGTACTTGAGAAATGTAAACTATAAGATATTCTAGTAAATCCTGCCCTGTGTGAACAGCATGGGAATGTTTGAAGGGGTGCATTTTTCTTATCAGTGCATGAGATTCTAGATAAGAATCTTTCTCAGGCCATTCTTTCCTCACAAGTCTCTTTGATCTTCTCCCTTCTCCTCTCACAAGTCTTCCTACCCTACACCAGAAGGGGAAGAAAGTGGTAACCTCATGAACACACACGTTTGCTTGATAAGAAATTGGAGGAGGTTGAATCACCGCATTGGACGAAGGCCCCAGGCCCCTGCCAGCATAGAGGGCCAGGCCCAGAAATCAAACGCGACATTCCTTCCATGGCAGCCACACCACATGCTAACGACAGGTCCAGCAGGCTTGTGTTCTTTCAATGTTAATTATGAAGCAGGCGTGTAATGAGACCGTGTGGCAGAGAACTGCTGTCGAGCTTGACAAGGTATTTTATCAACATATTATTATATTCAGATACAGCTGACCCCAGAGGAGGCTATAGGGCTCCAAAGCCAGCTGAGTTCTTGGCAGACCTATGGTTTCTGCACCCATGGGAGTGTCCTCAGAGAGAGCGGGGCTTAGCCACCCTGTGGGTCTCCTCGGGTATATGGAGAGAGGTCGAGGGTGTTAATGGCAGGTGTCAGAGTCCCTTCTGGAACCCAGTGGATTGTGCTTGATTTTCTTCCTGAATGGGCATGCTCATATCCATGTGAGGGGTGTGGACCCATCAAAATCACATTGTAGGGAACCTATTGAAAAAACACCACTCACATAGTAGGTCCCTGACACATTTGTCTCGTTTGATCTTCAGAAACGATGTTATGAAGCAGCTTGACATAAGCATTGTCACGGGCTCCAGTATCCATTCTCCCTTCTATCCCCCCAAACTCACAGGAGTCTGCTTTTGTTCAACCAAACAAACTTGATTTGGAAGTCTCCCTTGCAGCCACAGTGGCTCGTGTGACGTAATCTGAGCAATGAGTGGGAAGCATAGATCTACTGCGGAAAGTTCAGGAAAGCTATTATTTTGCTGACCAAATATAAAAAAAAGAACAGCACAGTCAGCTGGCATATTATGGTGGTCTCTTGCCTCCCTTGTTCCTTTCCTTCTACACATAAGGAGATTCCAGGTGCCTGGAGGAATGGCAGTCATCTCATCATGGAGCATGAGAGGATAGCAGCAGAAGAAAATAGAAGGAACCCAGAATCCTGGCCAATACATCAGCATCAGTGTTTCCATTTCAGGGCTGGAGTTGTGGCGTAGTGGGTAAAGCCTCTGCTTGTGATGTCTGCACCCCATATGGGCACCAGTTTGTTTCCCGGATGCTCTACTTCTGATCCAGCTCTCCACAATTGCCTGGGAAAGCAGTGGAAGATGGCCAAATGCTTGGGCCTCTGCTCCCCTCCTGGGGGACCTGAAAGAAGCTTATAGCTCTGAGCTTCATCCTGGTCCATTGCTGGCCATTGTGACTATCTGAGGAGTGAGCCAGCAGGTGGAAGATCTCTGTCTTTTCCTCTCTTTCTGTAACTGACTTTCAAATAAATCTTTCAAAAAAACACTCCACTTCACAGATGGAAAAACTGAGATTTAGAAAGATGAAGCCATTTGAATAAGATTATGACAAAGTAGTAAATTTGGGATAGTCTTTGAAATCAGAGACTTTAAAATATTTGTGAGGCCAGCCCTGTGGCATAGTGGGTTAAGCTGCTGTCTGTGTCACTGGCTTTCCATATGTGTGCCCGTTCGAGTCCTGGCTGCTCCACTTCTGGTCCAGTTCCCTGCTAATGCACCTGGGAAAGCAGCGGAGTGCTTGGGGCCCTGCACCCATGTGGGAGACCTGGAAGAAGCTCCTGGCTCCTGGTTTTGGCCTGGTCCATTTGGGGAGTGAGCCAGTTGGTGGAAGACCTGCCTCTCTCTCTCTCTCTCTCTCTCTCTCTCTGTCTCCTTTTTCTCTCTGTAACTCTGCCTTTCAAATAAATAAAACACATTTTTAAAAAATTGATATCTGCACATTCTGTCTTACCTCTGATAGCATCTATAGAAAATACACACTTGCTTTTAGATAAGGCCAGCCCCCTCGGGTAGGGAAGGTAACTGACAGGTGGAAAGGGGAAGGCAGTACAAACGGGAGACTTACAGATTTCTTTCATAGCATAAGAGTGGGATTTGGAGGCACAGCCTTCCATATAGGTGTCTAAGTGATGGCATTGTGAAGGGCTTAAGTAAAAGCTGCCCTGAAGAAAGAAAGAAGGGTGTCACTAGGTGGAAGTTGTATGTAAATTTGAGGGTAGCAAATGAACTGCTAATAGTGCTTCCGCAAATAACAAATGGGATTTTTCTTTTCTTCCCTACTCCTTTCCTCACCCCATTAAAATGGGTTTCAGAAGCACTATTACACCAGAAAAGAAAAGAAAGAAAGGGAAAAAAATAATTGCATTTGTGTTCAAGATATTGGATTTAAATTTTTTGCTATTCCTAAGGTCTAATCTTCTGTTCCCTTTATACCCTAGTGGGGGTGAAGTTATGCTGAAAAATCACTTTCTGATTATCTTTAAAATGGGGTTTTATAAAAAGGGCAGTGGGAGGGATTCTTGTCAGGGACTTCTTTTTCTTTAATGAGCTGTGGTTTCCTGATAGAGCCTGAATCCTCTTTAAAAGCTTCTTTATTCACATGTAGTTTAACTCAGGGAGAATTAAGCAGGTCAAACCCAAACAAGTTTTTCATTTGTACCAGGAATAAATGATTTTCCCCTGGAAGTGCCTGAAGAAGAAAATCATAAAAAGAGATTTGATCCTAAACTCCAGCACCCCATGAGCCCTGAACTCCAGGGATATTTTTCTTGCTTTGATCACAGATATGTGAAAGAAAATAAGAAATAAAGACCCAGTATGTTCTTAGCTGTCTCGTGCCTTTAGATGAGAAAGACCACATTGAATTTCTCCCAAGAAGTGAGGGAGATTTGCATCATTCCAGGGTTATATCTGATATGTGGCTCAGGAGCAGCCTTCTCTCAAACACCTGACTCCGTACTGTCTCGTCTCCAGTAATGGGGCTCAGTAGCAACAATTCCCAGTCATCAACACTGCCTTGCAGCAGTCTGGGAGTATCCAGCAGATGTTGATCTAAATTACTACGGTGTAGTGGGAATGCATTCAATGTTACAGCAAGTGAAGGGTCATTGAGGATGCGGCATTGTATGTCAGGGATTCTGAGTCAGCCTGACCACCAGAATTTGGCCCACGTTGTGCAAGATCTAGAGCAAGTCTGTGTGTACTCTTTTCTCCGTGCTATAGCGTTTCTATTCAGGGGAAGTCAGTTAAAAAACCAAATATATCTTTAAGTAATAAAATCTTAAGAAATGATTGTAAGCAGAAGCGCTTCAAAGCTGAAGAAGCTGCTTGCGTTAGGGTCCCTCCCTAAATCAATTAACAGCCTGAGAACAGGATGGTTACTGATGGCCAGAAGACAAGGCCATTTCCATTCACACCTCTTGAGAGAGATGACAGGGGGCGGGGTGTGTGCAAAGGAATGCAGACATGACTCAGGTTGATATCCTGATATTAATAATTAGATATTAAATATGCAGACATTTTAATAACATTAACAAATGCTTATCTTGTGCCAGGCAATGTGTTAAAAATTTTTGCATGGAGCATTTCATTTTAATTTTAAAGCACAATGGGGTTATGTTATTCCCTTCAATAGTAGAGGGAAGACTTAGACTTGGAAAAGCTAAGGGACTTGGCCAAGGCACTATGGTAGTTAGCAGGTGAACATGATTCAGATGTGAACAACGAAGAACAGATTTGACTTCCTACCCCTTCCTGAAGTCCTCAGGTCTCCTCTGTGCTCCCCATGCCTTGGGCACGGGGAACACCCATCTGACTGAGACATTGCTGATGGTTGATGTATTTTTTATCTTAAGATTTATAAAATTAAAAATCTTGCTACAATACCAATCTTTCCTCTGAGGACCACCCCGTATAATCTGCTGGATACATTTGCGTTTTCACATTCATGTTCACTGACTATAGCCGAGTCAGATCAGGGCAAGGAGAGCTGGAAGTCAGACACTTCCGGACATTTCACCACATAGACATGTACGGAAAGAATATAGCTAGCAGAACTGAAGCTTGGAGCAGGTGTCATGGGAGGCCATTAGAGGGGAGGAGTTCTGACTGGGGGGCGCCCCAGAAACAATGACATGGCACCTGAGCACGTGTTCATCCATCCACCTGGACCCTAGAACAGATCCATTTAAACTTCGTGACCTGTAGATGATACCTGTACCACATAGACTTGCCTCACCCAAAGCTGCCCATCACCTACTGTGTGTCTTGAGAGGAAAGGAAAAAAGAAAAGTAGAGGATGGGGCCAGCACTGTGGCATAGCAGGTAAAATCGCTGCCTACCATGCCTGCATCCCATATTGGCCCTGGTTTGAGTCCTGGCTGCTCCACTTCCGATCCAGCTCCCTGCTAATGTGCCTGGGAAAGCAGTAGAAAGGTGGCCCAAGTCCTTGGGCCCCTGCACCCATGTGGGAGACCTGGAAGAAGTTCCTGGCTCCTGGCTTCGGTCTGGCCCAGCCCTGGGGGATGAGACAGCAGATGAAAGATTTTTATATCTGTCTCTTCCTCTCTCTCTCTCTCTCTGCAACTCTGCCTTTCAAATGAGTAAAATAAAAATCTAAAAAAGAGGAGAGGAGGGAGGAATGGAGGAAGAGAGGGAGGAAGGAAGGAAGGAGAGGAGTAAAGTAGGGAGGGAGGAAGGAGGAAGAGAGGTAGATGACACATAATGAGGAGAAGGACAAGTAGGGCAAAGAACCTGGTTATTTTCTGAGATCTCCCAATGCTTAAAGACTCTCCCTGCCTCCAACTTCCAGATTCTGAAGCTATATGAATTCCCCTGGACACTGATTGTCCCATTAGTCATTCTCAGCCTTGTCTGCAAGGAACTCTGGATCCTTATTTCCAGGGAGTGTGATACTTGCAGACATGGGAATTTTCCATAATTTCTCAGGTTATCCAATGTTCAGCCAGCACTGAGAACCTCTGTTATGGGCCACAGGGTAGTAAATTATCATATTTTGTGATTGTGGTCCCATGTCTTGCCAGGCTTTCTGCTCTCATTATTGTTCTCTATAGTAGGTGGCCCATATCCTTATTCTAAGGTATTTTAAAAAGTTCATAGGCCAGAGCTATGGCATAGTAGGCTAAACCTCCACCTCTGGTGCCAGCATCCCATAAGGGCACTGGTTTGAGACCCAGCTGATCCTCTTCCAATGCAGCTCTCTGCTTATGGCCTGGGAAAGCAGTGGAAGATGGCCCAAGTGCTTGGGCCCCTGCACCCACGTGGGACACTCAGAAGAAGTTCCTGGTTCCTGTCTTAGGATCGGCCTGGCTATGGTGGTTGTGGCCATTTGGAGAGTGAACCAGCATATGAAAGACCTCTCTCTCTGTCTCTCCTCTCTTTCTGTAACTCTGCCTCTCCGATAAATAAAGAAATCTTTAAAAATAATTTTAAAAATGGGTGGTGCTGTGGCGCAGTGGTTAAAGCCATCACCTGCAGTGCTGGCATCCCATATAGGTGCCAGTTTGAGTCCACTGCTCTACTTCTAATCCAGCTCTCTGCTATGGCCTAGGAAAGCAGTGGAAGATGGCCCAAGTGCTTGGGCACCTGCACCCACGTGGGAGACCAAGAAGAAGCTCCCGGCTCCTGGCTCCAGATAGGCCCAGCTCTGGTTATTGTGGCCATCTAGGGAGTGAACCAGCAGATGGAAGACCTTTCTCTCTCTGCATTTGCCTCTCTGTAACTCTGCCTTTTAAATAAATTCCTTTCTCTTTTTTTTTTCTTTTAATAGCATATTTTCTATTTACTTTATAACCACAGGCTTAATGCTCCTCTAAACAAAGAGTTCTACATTAAAAAGCAGAAATACCACTGTTCCTCAGGAATGTAGACAAGGGTTAAAAACAATAACCAAATCACAATGTGTCGATTTTGGTCATATACATTAAGCAGTTTTTTATACTCTATGTATTAGCCACCACAAATCAGAGAAAACATGTGATATTTGTCTTTTGGAGCTTATTTCACTAAACATAATGGTCTTCAGTCACATCCATTTTGTTGCAAAGACAGGATTTCATTCTTTTTATGGCTGAATAGTATTCCATCAGGTAAATAAACCACAATTTCTTTATCCAGTTGATGGACATCTGGGTTGATTCCATATCTTGGCTATTGTGAATTGAGCAGCTATAATATGGGGGTGCAAATAACTCTTTGTATGTTGATTTCATTTCCTTTGGGTATATTCCCAGGAGTGGGATGACTGGGGTTTTACTTCATTGAACTCCTGGGGAAATGAGATGACATTGTTTGAAGAGGGTCAGCTTGGTCCTAATGAAGAAGGTAAACAAAGTGGGTAATTGTTCCCCATTTGGGTGACCTTGTAAATGACATTTATTAAACCTCCATTTTTTCTTCTTTATCAACCACCTTTCACCATAAAAATTAAAATTCCATATGGCACAGATTAGTTCCCCTTTTCAAGAGGATTTTATTAACCATCTTTGCTAAATAAATTAATTAAATAAAAAGTGTGTAAGAAAAGCATATTGGTAAAAAATATCACCATATAACAGAGCAAGCTGGGATCATTCTGACCAGGAATCTTTGGGCTCTGTGCAGCCCATTTATTTGTCTCTAATTATCCTACTCCAAATATCATGCCAATCGTTTTCAGTTTTTAGATTATTGTCAAGTGCCAATTTGATCCCCATTATAGTTAACAGTAGCTGTTTATGAGCGTCTCATTAACAGCATCTAGATCTGCTAATGACCCAACCAACCTAGACGTGCAACAGGTGCATAGAGCACTATCCCTTAATACAATCATTCCCATCCCCTGATATTCCATATGACATTCTGTCCTTGTTCAAGGAACACTTGTAGCTATTTCTCAAGAAATTCAGTAAGAACACGAAGTGATTTCAAGTTCAAAGTTTTCCCATAGTTTCTGTTCTTTTATTTAAAACTGCTTGACATCTTGGTCCTATTCACTATGTGATTTTTATAATAATTATGTAATAAGTTGATGGCTAAGGACAAAACGTGAGATAAAATTCCTGTTGCTAGCTAAAGTCTGTGCCTTAACGGACCAGTTTTTATATTGCAGTAAAGATGCAAGAAACATGTGCAATGATAAATAAATAAGAATGCTCTGTAAGTTTCTACCCTGGAAAGATTCTCCAGTGAGAATTCTGGGATAGTTTTAAAGACTTATTCAACCCAAAGAAGTGGGTTCACTTGGTACAAACAGAGATATTTGGAAAGACTTGTGCCAAATATCCTGTTATCCAGGAGGTAGTTTGGCATTAGCTCACTAGTTATCAGATCCAATTCCTTGAGAAGATCGGATTTTGCCAGCAAGGGGAACCTGACCAGCATTCAGGATGGGGAGTAGCTGCTGCTAGTCCTAATGAGAATCAGTCCTTTACTCCCCCTTTCCAGAATCCCTACCCCAAGAACAAAAGCTCTCCTCTCCCTCAGCCCAGTTTCCCAACAGAAACTTTTGAGTTATGTGGGATAAGGCAGAGAGACGATTAAAGGGCTGGAAAATGAGACCTCTGAGAAATAGTGAAAGGAATAGGGATTATGGAACCTGTGGAAGAGGAGGCTGAGGAGTGATTTAACAGCCTCCTCCTTGTCTTTGAAAAGTCCCTCACGTGGAGAGCTCAGCCAGCTGTTCGACATCCCCACCAAAGACCAACAGGGAGGAAATGGGTTCAAGCTACAGCATTAGGGATTTAGGACACAAGAAAGAATTTCCTGACTTTGAGAAATGTTAAACGCCAGGAAAAGTTACCCATCGGGGTTGAGGAATCTCTTTCTCTTGGGATATTTAAAAATAGAGATTTTCTTAGCTGTCTTGAATGATTTAAAGGTCCTGCCTAACGCTTGGGGGAGGGGTGCCGAAGATTTAACTCGATAATCTCTATCTTTTGATTTTAAAACCAAAAAGGCATTTGAAAAAAATTTAAAGACACTTAAACTAAATTCTCCATTAATTCTTTATTCAACTTAGTGTAAAATTACAAAATAGTATAAAAACAAGAACCATCAGATTTGAGGTTAAAAACATCTTGTTTATATATCTTTTTTTTATCTTTTTCTTGAAGATAAATTTTTTCAACCTCAGTTTTATTATCTGTAAATCAGAGCTCAAACTCACCTGTATTGCTTCCCTTGAAGGCACTCTGAGTGTCAAATACAACATGAAAATACTTTCAACAGTGAAAACAGGCAAATGTAAAACAGCATTATGGGGAGGTAACACTGGATATTTCTCTTTCAGTTCTGTAGGGACAGAGGATAAACTCTCAAGATATGGCTGGGTTTTTGTTTGTTTTGCTTTTTTTTTTTTAAATTACCAAGTTTCTAACTCATTGTCAAGAAGGAATTTCAGAGATTTCACTTTGAAGTCTGGCTTTGGAATATTTCCTAGTAGTTTGAGGAACCCAAGGACTTCCAACTAGAATTTCAAACTTTGACAGTCATCACAGCTCCTAGTTAGCAACCACATGGCTGGCTGGATCCAGGTGAGCAGACTTTATCATTCGGTTCCAAATGTTCCAAAATCATTTTCATAAGAAAAGAGTCAGAGGGGATCACTTGGCTTAGAAAGCAGCCAGGGAAAGGTGGCTGCCAAAGAGACCCCATAACAGGTTCTGAAAATTGGCTCAAGTTACAGCAGGCTGGTGCCATCTGCTTGGCGGAGAGGCCAGGGGAGGAGACTGTACAGGGCCCCTGGAGGCTCAGCCTTCTCCTCTTTCCTCTACAGTGTCTCTGTAACTTGCTGAGTGTGTGTCTAATTGGAAGAGTGTTGATTAAGAAAGCACATCACTCCTCTAGGGGCTGTTCCCAACAGGCCTGGGTTTAACACTGATTGAAGTCGCTCTCCTGCCCCTGTGTGGGTTCCAGCCACCAAGTTCCCCTATCATTTTCTTGTTTCAAAACTGCCTCCCCTGTTGAGGCAACTTCCTGGAGTCCTGGAGTTGGCCATCTCCAAGGTATTCATGTTATTTTCCTAGAGATTGGGATTGTACACCAGAAAAATCCAATCATGGCCATTTTCAGGCTTTTCCTCTTCCTGAGGTCACATTTATTTTATCCTCAAAATACCAGACAATGAAGAACAGAAAGTTTGTTGATGCAAAGAATTGGCTAGAGAAGCAATCTATGCATTACAATTAAATCTTTAAGCTCAAGAAAACGTTACTGCCTAAAAGGTGGAGCGAAAGGGTAACAGCAGCTGTTGTATGTCAACAATCATGCTGCATAACCCACTAACTTCCACCCATCCAATCGCCCCACCAGCAGCAAGCAACTGATTCTGAAAAGCTAATGCTACTGAGTACTTTCATTTTTATTCTCAGAGTTGTTCAACTTCTTCTAGGGTCTGGCTCTTAAAAATATATTTTTTATTTCTTCCTGATCGTTCCCTAAAAACTTCTTAGGCAAAAGAAAAAAAAAGCTAAACAAATGCTCCTTTGGGGCAACCACATTCCAGATGCATTTCTGCTGCTGAGTTTGTTCGCTTGTCTTTCCTGTCCTCTCTCTCGGGGTACAGAGCGTTCTGATCCCACCCCACATGCTGTGTGTAGTTACAACTTGACATAGATGAGTTCATGCCAAACCAGGTGTGAAGGAGCACGAAACTATGATTTCTTGAGCCATGTGGTTTTAACCTTCAAATTAATACCTGTAGGGAAAAATGGGAGAGTCCCCCGTATAGTTACAGACCACAGCAGGTTGTTGGGAGGAACTTCTATTGATGAAACGGTTAGACAGTGATTAATATGTACCATAACTCATTGCAATATCCCTACTTCAGCATTCCCCTCTTCACAGACTGATGTTCAATTACTCACTATTGATCAGCAATTGCATTGCATGGGCTAGACTGGCAGCATCAATTCATTTCATCCTATTGAGTTTCAGCCAGTAACAATTGATATTTGGCACGTGTTGCCCAGAGACATTTGTCTGCCATCAGGGAGTTGATTAACAGGTTGGCAGTTTGTATACTTGTGAAAAAGGGAAGAAAAGTGTAATTCTGCGTATGAATTTGTTCTCATACCTGATATGGGAAGAAAAGGCAGTGTTTGCCCCCTCCTCATCTAAACGTGGTTGCTACAATCAGCTGTTTGCCCTGCCAACCTGTTCACATTCAACGCTGTTCTGTCCTTATTTTTTATTGATAATCATGTGAATAATTAAAGTCCAACTACATGAAACCCACATAAATCATCTTCAGTGGGTACGTAATGGACCTGGGCTCAGCCACTGCTCACAGAATAAATCAAGGCCAAAATATTCATGATGTAAACTGGGCTTGTCATTGCTTCCTGCAGAATTCACACTAACCTTCTTGTCACTCAAAGCCTGTCACCTTCAAGGAAGTCAGCAAACGAAGGACCCTTCTCTCTCCAACCATCCCAGAGGCTGGGGACTACGTTTTGCCTTCCACTTGCGCCACCATCCCTGTTCTTTACGCGGTTGACACACTACCTGTTTTGAAAATCCCACTTGTTTCATTTGGCCATCCCCCCTGCAGCCTTCACGTTTCTTCTACGTGTACTTTTAAAAAGCCCAAGCAACACCGTCCAGAGCTATTAACCTCTCCCGTTAATGTCATCCATCACACACTTGGCACGCGGGCTCTGCTAGACAAATCTAGCAACATCTGCCATGCATTCTGCAACTTCCTTTTGATTCCTCACACTTTATTTTCACTTTCATCTCCGCGTGCTGGTGAGATGTATGCCTGATCCCGTTCAGATGCCAGGGAGCTGGGAATATGCCATTCTTCCACAGGGCAGTGTGCCTTGTGAGAAATTGGGGGTGAACACTAGCTTCAGGCTGGCAGGTGTCCCTGTTGCCAATATCCAATGGCCACTGAAGCGTTTTGCCAGCAAACCTCCTTCATTCAGTGGACACTGCACCTGAGAAACCACTCAAACGTGTACACATGAACAGCTGGCACATTAAAGGCATCTTTGGAAAAATCATTTTATTTAGAAAATAGGTTATGCATTTCCTGCTTTGACTGAAGGATCATCCAAAAGTGCAGTGTTAGTCAAAGCCTGCTCTTTGTTCGTCTCGACCTCCGCCTCCGCCTCTCCTATGCAGAATTCTCATTTTCCTTTTGTGCCACTACAATTCTCTAGCTCAGCAGCTGCCTGGCATCACAGGATCATCCTTGCTGCCCTGATGGTGGCTTTCACACACCTGAGATGACAGCAAGCCGTTTACTGTGATTGACAGGTTCAGGGGCCCAAAGATCAATAGCTGGAGCTCCTCCTGGGGGTGCTAACGATTCCCCATCTATCGCCTTACAGGCAGGCATCTCCTCTGGCCAATGTCCTTAGGACTTTTGGACTGAGGCTTTTAGAAAAATCCAAGGTCCTCGGCTATCTATGAGGCCTATTATTCTATTAGTCACCTTGTGAAAACTTAAACTTGTCCTCAGCCTTTTGTGGAGCAAGGCGACGAGCAGGCAGGGGAGATAGACGGACTGCTAAATAAAATATAGCCACTTTCATGAAAATGTCATTGGTAATGAAGAATGCGTCTAAAGGTCCTCTAAAGGCATCCAGGACTATTTAAATGATCAAGGAAAATGAACGCTCACACCTGAAGGGCTTTTTTTTTTTTTTTCCCAATGAGCATTGTAATTTGTGTATCTTTTTTTTTAACCAAAAAACACATTTATATAGGTTACAGGTCAGCATATCTGTACTGTATAAAGTCTACTTCTTATGATATAGCTGCAAAGTAAGAGATCATATTGCCAGCTGTTCATCTGAAAGCATCATTGAATTGCCACTGTGTGTCTGAAAGAGGAAAATGAAACATTGATTCAGTCAACACCAATATCCTAATTCTAAAGAGTTCTCAAATATTTCAAAATAATTTAAAAGTCCGTAATAGGCTTAAGTAAAGGAGGCAGTGAGACACTATGATAGAGAGACCATAACTGAGGTGAGTGGAGGGACAGGCGCTGCCCCCAAGTGCATTGATACTACGTTTTTTCCACTTGGATGCTCTCCCCACGCACACTAATCCATGGATCTGAGGGGGAATAATCCACTGACATTCAATTTTCTGGGAGAATTTTTTTCCTCTTCCTGAATGAGGCAATTTGTCCCTGCAGCAGAGTAAGTGTTAACTCTTTCTCAGCTAGATGGTCCTCACAAAAGAAAGGTTAATTCTGGCATTGGAGATTATTAGGGTCACTAATTCAAAAATCCTAGTCAGATGCCCTCAACTTCTAGCCACATCCCTTCTTGCCTAGATAAATACCAAAACCAACTATGATTTTGCAAAGCAGAGACAAGCGAAGTTCAATATGCAACCTGCGAAATTCTTAAAAATGAAATGGGGGAGTGGTTCAACAAGATTTGGCCTCTAAATGTGTTTTACTTCAAATACAGACAGAAAGAAACTTTTTAAATATACTTTTTGTTTTTAAAAATACAGGGCCCGTGCCATGGCTCACTTGGTTAATCCTTTGCCTGCGGCACCAGCATCCCATATAGGCGCCGGTTCCGGTCCTGGCTGATCCTCTTCCAGTCCAACTCTCTCCTGTGGCCCAGGAAGGCAGTGGAGGATGGCCCAGGTGCTTGGACCCCTGCACCCACATGGGAGGCCAGGAGGAAGTACCTGGCTCCTGGCTTCGGATCGGCACAGCACGCTGGCCGTAGCAGCCATTTCAGGGGTGAACCAAAGGAAGAAAGACCTTTCTCTCTCTCTCTCTCACTGTCTATGACTCTACCTGTCAAATAAAAAAAAATACAGTTGACAATTCTACAAACACTGAGCACATACTATGTGCCAGTTAGGGTGCTCTTGGTTCAGGGGACTAAAATATGGCACAAGTTATTCAGAATATAATGGAGGAAATGTGTATACAAGCAAAAGAGAGAAAGCATGAGAAGTGTTAAAAAAATGGAAGTATTAAGATGTTGTGGGAATAGAGAAGAGGGTGTGTTGGACTCTTCCTAGTGGCCATCAGGAGAGATTTTCCTTTAGGAAAAGTAGGGTTTTAGGAGACTGTGGCTGTGGGAGGCAAGCCAGGAGAGAAACAGGCATGATGCCACCAGCAGCAGCCTGGTGGAGCAAAGTCACAACAAGCTATGGCTTGCTCTTGGAGGCCATTTGTGACAGTAACTTATTTTGTGAGGTCTGGTCCCAATCTACCCATGCAGAACCACAGATCTCTCCAGATTCACTCCCCTCACCCTGCACCATGCAAAGTTTCTCAGAGTCTCTGGAAGGCAACCCACCCCTGCTCACGGGAGAGGCCAGCAAGTTGTCAGTGACAAGCACTGTTCTTCCCTCTTCTTCACTCTGGCCTCCCTCTGCTAGGAGACGTTGGGTCTTCTGGACACTGTTCTGGGTTTGAGCAATGGAATCAGGACATGGTTTCTTCTGTGGTTCCCTTAGTGGGCTGACTCATACCTACCCAGGTAGCTGTCTTCAAGTCCTGTTAGTATGTCATTCTCTGTTTATAACCAGTAGGAAAGGAGAAAAAATTACCTTCTCTTTTCCAGAAGTCCTGGCAAAATCTCCTCCTATGTCTTGGCTCTGGTTGGCATCTTCCCTTGAGTTATGATGATGGCGAGAGCGAGGCAATGTCCTGGATGGCCTAGGAATGTGCTTTTTCTCACCTCTGGGTCTGGGCATGCAGTCAATGCCACCTGAAGGCACAGGACTGAGCCTGGCTGAAGGTGCTGTTTCCCAAAGGCAAATCAGAATGCTGTTTTTAGAGAAGAGAGTGAAGGTATAAGCGAAGTGGCCTAAATCCGCGAATCAACGTTATACCATAATCTCTATTCCTAAAATATTGTGGTTGTGTTGGCATAAAGGTGATTTAATAGCCTGGAGGAGAGTTATTTACATTATTGAGAGAGTTTGATGGTTATTAGCCTTTGTGTTTGAGACCCAGTGAAAAGTATGTGGGAATTTGCTAGACTCACCTGGGTCTCTGGCTAGCTGCAAAGACATCCAACAATGAGCTGTCACACAGTTATAAATGTGATAATATCTAACACTACTTGGATCAGAGATTCAGCCATAAGCCAAACTATATAAGATTAAAAAAATTATGGACTTAAAAAATATTCCAAGGAAATATCAGAGACTACATAATAATCTATGAATTAAAGAGAATTTCCTAACCAAGACTAGGAATTCAGAAGCTAGATGAGAAAGTACAGGCACATATAAATATATAAACATCAAGAGTATTTGTATAGGGGTGGGCATTGTGGCTTAGCAGATAAAGCCACTAGTCAGGATGCTTGCCTCCCATTTCAGTGCACTGGTTCAAGTCCTAGCTGCTTCACTTCTTTTTTTGTTTTTATTTTTATTTTTTGACAGGTAGAGTAGATAATGAGAGAGAGAGACAGAGAGAAAGGTCTTCCTTTACTGTTGGTTCACCCTCCAATGGCCACTGCGGCCGGCGCACTACAGCCAGCACACCGTGCTGATCCGAAGGCAGGAGCCAGGTACTTATCCTGGTCTCCCATGCGGGTGCAGGGCCCAAGCACTTGGGCCATCCTCCACTGCACTCCCAGGCCACAGCAGGGAGCTGAACTGGAAGAGGAGCAACCAGGACAGAATCTGGCACCCCAAATGGGACTAGAACCTGGTGTGCCGGTGCCACAGGTGGAGGATTAGCCTAGTGAGCCACAGCGCCAGCCTTGCTTCACTTCCAATGCACATTCCTGCCAATGTGCCTGGAAGCAATGGATGACAGCTCAAATACCTGAGTTCCTGCCATCCACATGGGAGACCAGGATAGAGTTCCTGGATCCTGGCTTCAGCCTGGTCCAGCCCCCGACATCTGGGAAGTAAACCACCAGATGGAAGATATCTCTTTCTGCATGTGTGTGTGTGTGTATGTGTGTGTGACTCTGCCTTTCAATAAATAAATTTTTTTTCAATAAATAAATTTTAAAAAGCACTTGTGTGGCAAAAGATACAATAAATAAAATCATAGGCAAAGGGGGCTGGAAAATAATGTTTGTATCAGACTAAAAGGTGTTAGTATCTATAATACACAAAAAGCTCTTAAAATTGTTCAGAATAAGTCAAACAATCCATTAGAAAAGTAGGTAAAGGACATAAATAGACAAATCGCATAAGAGCAAATCTAAATGGCCCACCACATTTTTTTCCAAATGCTCAAATTCACAAGTCATCAGGGACATGAAAATTAACATAGCAATGAGATGCCATTATACAACTATCTAGTGTTCAGATTAATAAGAATTATCAAACCCAGCACTGGTGGGCTGGGGTGGCAGAGACTGAAAGGCAGTCATCAATCTGATGGCAGAAGTGTGGCTGTTGCAGCTGCTTAGGAAAGCACTTTGGCAATAATTACAAAAATTGAAATTACATTCAGTATTTAATTCAGCAGTTCCACTCTTTAAAATGTATCTCATAGAAACAAAAGCACCACTGCGTGAATGTAGTTATGTGTGTATGTATGTATTAACATTATTGAAAGTAGCAAAAAATAAACTGGAAATAAAATGTCCATCAGTACGTGAATGAATAGGCAAAATATTGCCAATGATTTACACCTTGGAGCACCATGCAACTGATAAAAGGAGTGAGCCACAGCTTTTCAGTTGACATGGACTGATCCTCACAACAAGATTTGGCTAGTGAGAAAGTCAGGTTGAGGAAAATTGCAAATAATATTATAATTCATGCTAACAAACTTGGATAATCTAATCTTTGGAAAATAATAGTGGCAATTCTAAAATTCATGTTATAGTAACAGAGAAAAATATGGAAGATTACACATTGGATATTTAAAATAAATTACTTGGGGAGGAAAAATGAGGTATGGTGGGGAAGGGTGTGACCAACTCTCCTGGTTTTCCTGGACCTAAGAGCTTTTCCAGGATGTGGGGATTTGATTGATAAAATCAGGAGACTCTCAGGTAAACTGTGATGACACCCCTTGGGTGTCAGTGTATAGCATGACGAGAGAAGGAAAAGGCAGGTGTAGGTCAGGGGAAGAAAAATATGACTAAAATCATGTCATATACACATTCATTACCTAGATTGATAATTACAGAAATATTTCACAATGCTTATTTTCACAAGTTTCGGTAAGATGCGGAAAAAGTTCAATCTCACTCACAGACTCCTGTGATTTTGAAGAAACTCTTCAGTGGTATGAGGGCTAAAGGCACCTTAGATTAGGAAGGAAATACTATTTATTCATTCATTCAATAAAAGTTCATTAAACATCTATTCTGTGCATTAATTTACCTATTCATAACACAGCACATAGAAGGCACTCAGTGTGTTGAATGAATAAGCAAATGCATGACAATAATTATAATACATATAATTATTTTAATGACTGCAGTAGATTATTACAACATATGCACTGCATGGTAATATATTACAATAACAAATGCAGAGGTAAAAGCAGAAACCTCCGCGAACACAGAAGAGGGGAATCTGACTTTGCCTAGTGTAATCAAGAAAACATTACAGAGGAAGAATATGGAAAGTTTGAAAAACAAGTGGGAGTTAGCAGATAAGAGAAAGGAAAGAGGAAAAAGTAGAAAGTAAGAACCTCGTGTATATAAACCCAAGAGTCGCATAAAAGCAAGCTGTATTTGAGAAAGAGTCTGAGTTCCCTGAGACCTGTGTACAGAAAAGAATCTGAAGCTGGGAGAGAGGAGACAAGAAAATGTAAGATGTTGCACAAATAGGAAGAAGTGAGGCTGTGAAAGACCCAGGCACCTGCCAAGGAGCCTGAAATTCATTTTGAAGACACTAAGGAGACACAAGAAGTCTCCCATCAGGGAAGAAACAAAACTGACTGTGTTTTTAGGAAGGTAACATGAGAATCCAGTGGCAAATTGATTTTCTGTCAAATGCAGCTTGCAACTGATAGGTCATGAGTGTTGAAGGACAATGTTAAGAAGGACTGTGTGGCCACCCATGTCTGGGCTTAGCAGTTAAAGTGCCATAGCCAGTTAGCCATGTTGATGATGGACAAGGGAGGAGGGGACTGGTGACAAGATGCCATGGGTGTCCCCAGACTCCATCCACTACCAGCAATGTGGAGGAGGGACTGCCAGGATGAGGTCACTGTCAGGAAGAGCAGGTGCTTTCCGAGCCCTATAAGGGATGATAGACATCACTGATGTGGCAGAGGCAGAGTGGAGGAAGCAGATGCACGAGATTTCAGAGGGGGGAGGCAGTAGGGCCTGCTGAGTGTTTAGGAGGGGTGAGATCCAAGCACTAAGTGCAACTTTGGCAAAGAAATGGGTTTCAGATGAGGATGGCTTTATGGTATAGAACCAAACCCACTTGGCCTCCATGTAGGCCTCTTGGAGGGCACAATGACTCAGCAGTTCCGGGAGCTGCCAGGGCATATCTAATAATTCTCACCGCCAAATCACTTTCTGGTGTCTGCAGGCCTGGCTGCTTACCCCAGCAGTTCTTGTGATTTATTCTCCAGAGCAGCTCCCGGAAGTTGAAAGGTCCTCCTGGAGCTGAAAACAGGAAGCATCCCCCGCTCACCTGGCCCAGGGTCCAGGAAGGAGTGTGTGTGCTCTGACACATAGCAATGCAAGTTCCCATTATGTCAGCAGTGTTTACCACCGCCAAGCACTTCCTCTGACATAGGAGCCCTGCTAAACCTCTCCATCAGCAGAGAGGAAATGACTAACCTCAGGAAATCATCCCTTCTCCCTCCACTCCACAAAAATGGAGAAGCTGTTGGACTTTCACTAAAAATATCAGCACCATCTAAAAATAAGGTCCATCAGCTCTGCCCTTGTTCCAGGAAATCCTGACCCGAGCTCCTCTTACATCACTGCTGGCTCTTGTTGGAGTATCTCTCAGAGCCACGCCCTACCTGTCCTCTTAGCTTCAAATTCATTTTCAAATCAGGTTCCACCCGTGGGATAGAACATCATCGCTGGCCACGATCTTGTCAAGCAAGTATTTTCCCAGAGGATGGTTGGTCTTCCAAAACCCTTCCACAAGTACACGCACCCAAGTGGCTTTATTTCCTGTCTGGTTGGCTTCCTCCAGCCTCATGATGATTTCAGTGTCCTTTTACAGAACAGGAAAGAGTGCAGGAGTGTGGCCTTTAGCAGCATGGGCAGACAGGCTGTGGCTGACCGGTAGATTTTAAGCACAGCCATTTGTTCAGAGAGCATTCACAGGCACTTTACGTATCCTCTAGTGCTGCTGTTCCTGCTGCTGGTTTCTGGGGTGCCCAGTGTGCTGTGGGATCTTATTCTGCCTTGAGCTAAGAAGCCACAGCTGAGGTTGGGATATGCGTGGGTGGCAGTGGTCCTGGTGGGCAGTCTTGTTGGGCTAACGTGATCTAGAGCAGAGTTGGAAAAAATGCCTGAATTCCAATCCAAGGGAATGGACAGGAGAAATGAGAGGAAAAAAAAATCCTTGGTTCAGCTCTTAACGTTTTAGTTACTGGAAGTTTCCCTACTGGTTGAAATGAGTTAGTGGTTTTGCTTCTAAAACCAGGAGTCTTAAATAGGGACTATCCCTCCAAAGGGACAGAGCACTGCATAGACATAAGGGCTTTGCCTTTAGAGTTCCTGTGTTTAAATTTTATCATCAACACAGGCATTTGGCGCAGCAGTTTAGATACCACTGGGGACACTGGTGGCCATATTGGAGGGGCTGGGTTCTAGTGCCAGCTCCACATCTCATTCCGTCTTCCTGCTAATGTATACCCCGGGAGGCGGCAGGTGATGGCTCAAGTACTTGAGTCCCCTGCCACTCATGTGAGAGATCTGGATTGAGTTCCCATCTCCTGGCTTGCCTGGTTGTTAATCGCATTTGGTGAGTGAACCAGTAGATGAGAAAGTTCTCTCTCTTTCTGTCTCACAGCTGTAAATTTTGAAAAGGGAAAAAGAATCACGAAAGTGGTAAGACCTTGAAGAAGTTGCTTAGCCTCTGCTAACACTCATGTTTCTCAGAGGTAGGAGTTGTTACAAGATTCATTGAAATAAGAAATGAACAGAACTTGATAAATATTGTGCATTGATGCCCCTCTTGGTTTTCCTTACTGAGTGCTGTACAACACACCCAGCATGTTTCTAGGGCTGGAATTCCCCAGAGCACAGGGCAGACACACAGAGCAGGCCCCATAAGCTGCCAAGAATGGATCCCCAGTGGCGGCTTGGGAGAAAGGTCACAAAAGCAGCCTCTGAAACCAAACTGAGAACCGTGCAGTGGAAGACAGTCTTTCCCTACCAGTCCTCAGCCGATCTCCAGAGAGCCCTGAGGAAGGAGAAGGGCAGTGACATAGTGAAGAGTCCAGGATGGGAGCCATGCTGAGCTGGATGGGGCCCCCTCAGCTCCTTCCCACCTGTTTGAGCAGATCTCAGGGAGAACCTTAAACAAGGGTTCAAGGATTAGGACAGATATACAGTGGGCTCTCCAAGCCTAGTCCAGAGCAACTTCATAGGCAAAGGGACTTTAGCCACCTCCAAAGCACACCAAGAACAAAGGGGACTTGGCCAATGTCTCTCCAAAGTGGTAATGACCAATCAGGGGGCAGACAGGAGGTGGGCATAGAACGAGGACAGTAATAAACGTTTACAAAGAAAGATAGATTGTCCATTTGTGGGTACAAATAAAGCCTTTGTGTTGAAGTCATTAGTGACGTTGGGGTTCTGAGGATCTCATATGTCTCTCACCCACTTTTGATCCAAAGTAAGGACCAGATACTATGGGATACAGTAGTGCGTGCACATGTCCATACACATACGCATGAATATGTGCAAGGATATTAAGTTCTTTCTTTCCATCCGAATTCAATGTCATCTTTCCTGAGACGATGCTTTTGCATAATGACATTGCCACCTGTATGTTGTTGAGTGTTCACTTCTTCCTTTGAACAGTTATGTTTGGTTTATCTAAGACCGAAGTTTGAAGTTGTACCGAGGGAAGTACTGGCAGGAGACGGTACACACAGGGGCAGTGTTTGCGACATTCTCTTCTTTTACCCAGCTGATGTGGTCCCCCAAATCCTTGGAGAGATGCTTGGAGTGGACAAAGACAACCTACAACCAAAGCCAGCAAAATCCTGCGATGAACAACAAGAAAATAAAGGGGAAAAAAGAAATAGGGGGAGAATCCTATCAGGTTGTGTGGAAGGGCCAGGGCTGTGTCTATGAGATACCTCTGGAATGCTCAGGGCCTCAGGCTGCCCTCTGCGAAATGTCCATTGCAAGGCAAGGCAAGGCAGTGCCTCCCCAGAGTCCAGGGAGCTCCCTGGAGAATGTGGGAGACAACAAGAAGCCAGGCACGGGTGGTCACAGGTCCTGTGTAGCACGTCAGCTCCATGACAGCAGGGATCTTTGTCACTCATTCACCAAGGTCCCTAGCGCTTGGCACCTTGCCTTGGACTCAGTAGCCTTTCAGCAATTATTTGTCAAATGATTTTTATCAGTTGCTAAGGTCACCCTTTTATTCTCCCAACACCTGAAGTTTTGGATGTACCATATGGGGCATGAACGAATCACGTTGACATCCATAAACACAGCATGATTGAGGTTGCATTTCAAAAGTGGATTTTCGCTGCACTGTTGCTGCAGCCTATGGCCTTATTCACAACCCTCTACAGCAACACACCCAAGTCATAGGCATCAGTTCCGGGTTCAAAAGGCCTGGCCCCACACTGGGGCAGATCACTAGTATATAACATCAAAGTGGCTCTGCAGTGATATCACAGTCAAGGTTTCAGCCCTTTTCCTCTGAGCCCACTACACATAATTCCGTGTTTCGCTGTTTTTTTTTTTTTTCCCTTGTTTTTGGCTGTCATGACAGAGGAGATGCCCTAGGGGGCAGTGTGTGCATGTGTTTCATCCGAACCAGGAGCGCATTTCTTGGCGGGTTGGCAATTGATGAGGCAACAGGAGATTTGTGGGGGTGGGGCAGGGGGAGTGTAAAAACAAAATGCACCCTATGAAGTTGTTCTTTAGGTGTAGCAGAAAAAGGCGGCTTGAGAGAACTGCGCAGTAGAAGAAAACCTCGTGACACAGCAAAAAAATTGGGGGATGGTCATTTTAACTGCTTCAGCCATTGAATTGCTGCAAGTTCAACCCAGGAATCGTTTGACACGCTCCTTAACGCTTGCTAAAGGGTTTTAAATATTTTTGTTTATTACCTTTTACACTTCATGTTCTGAAATCCATGAAGAATTGTGTTTCATATTCTTGGCTATTTTATATGGCAGTTCATAGTCAATTAAATTTCTCCAGCTTTAATTGAGTAATAATAGTTGATCTTGTATTATGGAGGGCTTATAGTGTTCTGAGCACTTTCCTTACAGTACTTTAGTGCCTCTCCATGAGGTGAGCTCTACTATTCTCATTTTATTGACAGAGAGACTGGAGTAGGGGTTTTATCTAATTCTCCCAAGATCCCAAACTTGAAAGTCTGAACCCAGATCCCATTCTCTGCATTATTTTTACTCTTTGACTTCATACAGCTGCAGTGCCCTTCGAACTGTAAGATGTCTGCAGATCACCTGGGGATCTTGTTAGGTCGCTGATTCTGATGCCATAGATCTGGGTGGACCCTGAGGGTCTACCATCTCTGATGAGCTGCAGGTGATGCAGATGCAGAAGCCTAGCGGCAAGAACCAATGAGGAGTTGGGGGCAGGGGGGAGGGGAGAGAGGCTATAAAGATGCACGGGGCATAACCCCGCCCCCTTTGAGGTTCTACTTAGTAGGGGAAGTCAAGACAAGAACTCCGCAGCGATGTTAGGAAAGAACGAGGGTGTCAGGGGGCTGCACAGGATAACTCAGTAGCTACTGTGTGCCGGGCTTACTTCTAGGGCAGGACAATGCTCCCCAGAGTCTTGGGAGGGAAGAGCAGGGTGAAGAAGAGACCATGTTCTGCCCACAGAGCCCTTGCAAGCTGGTGTCGGGGAGGGCTACGAGCAATGCAGGCCTGGGTTTTGCAACAAGGGCTGCCTGAGCAGACTGGGGAAATGGGGGCTGGGGGTGCGCCGGCGGAGGGAAGGGGAAATCACAATTGGGACTGAAACGAGAAAGCAGAAGCTGTGCGCTGTGGGAAGCTGAGGCAGTGAGAGCTTTCAAGTGACTCTGGGCCTGGAGAAAGGCCCCTGGACAGAGGCGGGGTTTTAGATAAGCCACCAAAAACGGGTAGGGTGTGGGCAGTGGGTGGAGAAGGCTATTTCAAGGAGAAAACTCGGTTCTACCTAGACCTCTAGAACAGAATGGTACAAAGCAAATTCGGGGACGAGGGCACCATCCTATCTGGGCACCGTATGGAAGTGGTGCTGGAACCCGCGCTGTAGAGCAGTGATCCTCAGCCCATCTTACAGATCACTTAGTGGACAGAGGGAGAGTGTGATGCTGGGGTCCCCTCCCCAGAGGTTCTGATTCAGTTCGCCTGGGTTGGGCCTGGGAATCCACGTTTGGGTTTTCAGATTTTTTTTATGTTGAGAGCCAGAGAGCCAGATCCAGAGAAATAGATGGAGAGGGTTTCCATCTGCTGGTTCACTCTCCAAATGAACGCATCAACCACGGTTGGGCCAGGCTGAAGCGGGGAGCCTGGAAGTGTATCCAAGTCTCCCAGTTAGGTGGCAGGCCCCCACATACTACTAAGAGGAAGCTGGATCGGAAGTGAAGTAGCTAGGACTCAAACCCAGGCATCCCAAGCAGTGACTTTAACTACCGTACCACATGTCCTCTCCTTGGAATCTATGCTTTGAAATAGCTGCACTTTAATTAGATGATACACATGTGCATCCAGACTTGAGCTCACGCTCTGGAAGACCGGTTCTGAGTGTGCAACCCGAGCCCGTGGCAGCAGCATCCCCTAGAAGCTTGTTGGGGGAGGCTTGCAAAAAAGCTGGGTGCCACCCTAGACCTGTGGACTTGAACACTGGGAGTGGGACAGAGCATATCTTGTAATAAGCTCTCTGGTATTGTAACGCAAGCTGGCGTTTTAGAACCAGTTTTCTAGAGCTTGCTACTCCTAGTCTTCCTGGACGTGACACGTGGGGAGTCTTGAGCCTCACCTGGCCGCTGTTGACTCAGACTAGTTTACAGGAGCCCCAGGTGACAGGTGTGTGGAGTAAGGTTTGGGAAGCACATTGAATTCAAGGGTGAGCAATTGAAAGCTTTGTTAGGTGGTAATGGGGAGCAGCTGAAGGCTGTAGAGAGGTGGCATAACTGATAAGGGCTGTAGGAAGGCCAATCTGCAAACTGAACGAAAGATGGATGCAGTGACCAGATGCTTGTGATGTACCTCGTTTGGTCCTGCAGGACTACCACAGAAGTCCTAGAGAAAGCCCCCTTACCACGTAGACCTCCCCATCTCCTCAGCTGCATCAGAGAACAGTGCAGGGGGCCTGTGCGTGTGAGCCTGCCTGGCTGCTCCGGGCTTCTGTCCTCGTGGAATCCTGCCAGCCATTGATTCAACAGTGGGGGCTGGCTCAGCGGTGCCACTGCACTCAGGCCCCAGTTCCAGCTTGTGTAATATTTCTGATAATAAGAGAGCCTAAATGAAGCATCCTTTAAAAGGCCTTCACCGTTAATTTGGCACAGGGAAAAAAGCCAGCACATTAGACTAGGTTTTTCCAGTCATTCTGCCTGTGCTGTGCAGACTCTTTGAATAGATGTCCATAATGAGATTACTCAAAATGGAATTCATTACCTGACTTAAGATTTATTGCTTTTTAACTAGAAATTCAAGGCTCCACACACTCTGCTCCTGCAGTTGGCTGAGTGGCCGCTTGGTTTTCTCCATTCTGTGATGGGTACGGGAAACCAGAGCCAAAGAAATGCTAAATGAGTGCAGGGGTCGTGGACAGCAAGAACGGAGCCAACAGGGTGGCTTCATTAGGAGAGGCACGCTGGAACCCTAGGACTCTGTTGCTAAGTTCTGCTTCCCCAGTCTCACCATGGGGACCACGGGCCAGTCACCTCCCCACTAGCGTAATTGGAAAGACTCTATGGGGCCCCGAAGTGCTGAAGGGCCGTAAATTAGCAGTGTTCAGTTCTGAGGAACATTAACGGCACTCTTCACATGTGTAGTTAATTCTGCATGCAAAGTCTTCCCACTGGGGGCTTTTGGCTTAGAGCATTACGGGGCCATTTGTTCTGCCTGGTTTCTCCACCAGGGCAAGGACCGCAAGGTGAGTTAATAGGCTTGGCTTCTCAGCACTTCATTTTAATCTGTGTTTACCATCATCCTATATATGTTAAGGAACCTGGGGTGCCTGGCACACCACTGAGCCCTGAGCAAAAGAGGCAAGAGAGACAGGGCCCTGGTCTCCTTGGCAGAGGGCAGCAACTGCATTTGAGGGGGTAGTGCGAAGAGCCTGTCTTACAAAGTTGTTTATGATGATACTCTGGTCCCCATGTGCCCCCTCCCGAGGTCTTTGCTCCTTTGTTTGGGGCCACATCCACTGGATGGACAGAATGCAAGTGAGGTCGTGTCTATGCGGTCACTTCTCAACAGCCTCCGTAGCCACTGCCCATCTCACTTCTCCATCCTCTCTCCCTTGCCCTCTCACTTTCTCCCTGGCAAGCAACGTTAAAAATAGCTCAGATGGTGGCTCTATGTGAGATAATAATCTTAAATAGATGATCCTTACATGGATAATAGGATAAAGTAAAACAGGATGGGCAAATTGATAATTGCAGATTAGGAGGAAATGTAATTAGCAAACCAAACAAAAGCCAAATTTAGGGGGGTAATAAGCGTGATGTGAACAGTGAGATGTGAATTGTGAACAGTGAGATCTTTTCCTATATAAATCCTTGCCCTTGTGGTAAAACCCAGGCAGCTTCTCTATGTGCTGTGGAAACATGTCTGAAAGGGAACATTCTGTGTGTTTGTTTAAATTTAAGATTTCACATTTTAAAAGCCAAATGCACTATTACAGATATTTTTGGCCATCACTTCAGAAACTAAGGCGTGGGGTGGGGGTAGGTGGGTGGGGAATGTCACCATGGGTTATAAGATTGCCCTGGACAACTGCAGGACAAGCCACCAGTCTGAATTCTTGTTATTTTAATTTGTATGTAAACCTTGTCAGACATCCAGACATATTTTCAAAAATGCAAACTAATAGCCATCATCATCTGATGTCCCTGAGACAAATATGACAATGACAATGCGTTGTTAAAGGCCATGTTTGCACTATCAGAATAATGAGACCATGGCCAGGGCTGCCTGATAATTTCAGCTATCTTTTAGTCAATTTGGATCATTGGTTGAGCAACACTGTAGGCAGATCTGATATCGGCTGTTTATGTAGCTGGAAAAAGTCCCCTTCCTCCCCTTTTGGGTAAATATAAAATGATCCTGCTTCTAACACCAGCCTCCAAGGCTTCCTGGGGTCCTGGCCAGCAGCCCACATGGGACATCTTCCATGGCCTGAAGGCAAAACTGTCAGGTGACTGCTTATGGGCTGAATGCCCATGAGGATGGATTCTGGGCGTGGCCAGGGAGGTGACATTTCCCTTGGCATTTCCCATTTCTCTGGCCTGCCTCTGTCTCATTAGTGTGAAGGTTCTTGGACATTAGATGTATCTTTGAGAGTCTTCGAGAATGTCCAGGACTCGCTGCCAAAATACAGGTCTATGAGCTCCTCCCTTGCTTGCCTGGGCCTTGTGAGGTCCAGCATGATACATGGAATGTTCCCACACGGCACCTTTGTTTTCTGCAATGACTGAATAGGGGACCTACACCTGCTGAGTTTTGTTATTGTTTGTTGATATTATTTCTTCCTTGTAACCCAACCTAGAACACAACCAAGATTCTTTTTTAAGGATTTTATTTTTATTTGAGTTACAGAGAGAAAGGGAGAGACCGAGAGAAAGGCCTTCCATCTGCTGGTTCACTCCCCACATGGCCGCAACCTCTAGAGATGGGTTAGTTTGAAGCCAGGAGCCAGGAGCTTCTTCTGGGTCTGCCACGTGGGTGCAGGGGCCCAAGCACTTGAACCATCTTCTACCCAGACTCTTCTCTGAAGCACAGAACAATACTGTTTGTGGCTGGAATCTGCTTCCATTGTAGCCAATGGTTAAAAGTTGCAGGGGAGAGAATGTTGAAAGGGTTTAACAAACTCTTAAAAGAGAAAATGCTGTGAACACTCACATATTTTAAAAGTTTGTGAAAACACAGACGCACTTTGACCAGATGACTGGAGCTGCTGCACGTCCACTCTTTACTCATGACATCGCTCAGTCCTTCCTCACTGTAAGATTCAGTTGTATAAAAGGTATAGCGCAAAATTTGAAAGTTTTCCTTTAGTCTTGGGGGATTTGCATACTATTTTATTGCTATCATTTTATCTGTTTTTACTCTTGCAAACATTCGGGAATCCATGTACAAGCATATATTTAGGATGCATTTCTAAAGCAGAATTGCTTTTACAGTCTGAACAGCGGCAGCCACTTCCCTTCCACGAGGCTCCCTCATGGTGCCACTGCATCTGCAGTGGTTTGCAGGTGCATAAACAGGGAACCGTTTGGAAGATAAAGTATACTTCAACATGTTGGTGGAAAAATTTAATTGAAAGATCATTTTGGTGCAAAAAAGTTTGAAATCTAGTCACAGTTGGCCCACAATGTGTGTCTTCCATGAATGTTTTAGAAGTCTGCTTGAGATCTCCTATTGGAATGGCACAGACTTGAGTTTACATCTGACACATGGAGCAAGTTACTTAACCTCACTAAGCTTCAGTGTCTTCACCCATAAAGTGGGGGTAACGTTACCTGTCCTCAGGGGTTGTCGGGAGAAGTGTGATAATATCTTAAAAGGCATTTGGCACATAGTAGGTGCCTGATAAGCTCTAGTTACTATTAATGGGTTCAGACATGACCTGAATTCCACAACTCAGCAGAGAAATACAGTACTCATCAGTTTCCAGAAAGAAATACAGTATCCTGGGAAGAAAAAAAAAAACGCACATATGTATAGAAGCCACATTTTGCCGGTTTTAAATTTCATCAGTGTTTTTGTATCCTTATTAAAACCATGACTTCCACTAATTATATTTGCTTCTTCAGTCTTTCATCTGCAGCTGCAGTTCAGGTTCAAGAGTAAACTTTGTGCAGATAGCATTTCTAGTTAACTTCTTTGTGCTCCATAAGACGCAGGGAGTTAAAGCTTTGGAGCTACATATTTCCAGGGTAATGTCAAGATTAGCTGGCATTTCCTGAGCGCACTTAGAGGTAGATATCCACTCCAACGGATCACATAATCCTTTGGTTTAACTAAGATAAGTTCTTTCCCTTTCTGCTTCCATGGCCCTTGTCTCCAGATTTGTCTACACAGTTTGTTCTTCGGCCACGTCTTCACTTTGTATTATGGTGTAGTAATCCTTCATATTTGGGGCTCTAAGGACCACCTTTATTTTTAAAATGAATTTGTCTTACTTCATTTCCTAGCTTTCAGCTGTTGTAGCTAAGATGTTCATGCACCTGACCACTTAGTAACAACTAAGCAGGACCACTCTCTTGGCCAAGAAAACATCTGGAACCTGGAACTCATGAATAGTTTCCAAATCTGTGTCCAGGGGCCAGCGCTGTGGCACAGCGGGTTAAAGCCCTGGCCTGAAGTGCTGGCATCCCATATAGGCACCAGTTCTAGTGCAGTCCCGGCCGCTCCACTTCTGATCCAGCTCTCTGCTATGGCCTGGGAAAGCAGTAGAAGATGGCCCAAGTCCTTGGACTCTTGCAGTAAGAAGAAGCTCCTGGCTCCTGGTTTTGGATCGGCTCAGCTACAGCTGTTGCTGCCATCTGGGGAGTGACCCAGTCGATGGAAGACCTCTATCTGTCTCAAGTTCTCTAACTCTTTCAAATCTTAAAAAAAAAAATCTGTGTCCAGTCATATCCTCATTGCCCCAAGTCAATCTCATGCTTGCTCTTAGCTGCCACCTGACACCCATGAGAGAAACAGGAGCAAGCATAAAGGGATACTTATGGGAAGCCCGTATATTTATAAGAATGGATTTTAATTATTTTAATAAGTATAGAGAAACAGCAGTGAAATTCAAAATCAACAAAATGCTGTACAAGCAGCCCTTTGGCAGAGGTGTTTGAGCCCTTGCTGGACTTGTGGGAAGGAGTAGTGAGAACAGGAGAAGAACACTGTGGTTAAAGTGTATCTTTGGCCCCACATCTCCTTGCCACTTAGCAGGCACATGACCTTGCAAACAGTATATGACCTCTGTATACCTCATTCATCTCACTCATAGGAACAAGGTTGCTTACAATCTGTATCTAATAAAATCAAAGTGAAGATTAAGGAGGTTTCAAAAATACAATGCACTTAGGACCCCATTCAGAATAAGTGTGATATACATGTTAGGCACTGGCGTTAGTATTTAAGACTTCATCTAGAATATGCTACCTGAATTCAAGTTCTGGATCTGCCACTTGTCTGTGTGGCTTTGAGAAGGTTACTTAACCCAGCTGAGTGTGCATCCTCATGTATTCAGTGGGAAATGGGAATGGTGTATCAAGGGACTCTTTGGAGATGTAATGGGCCATATACCTAGCATTTAGAAAGTGCTCCTTGTAAGGATATCACTTCATGCTATTTTTGCTGAACTGTACTGCAAGGTATGTGTGCTGTGCCCATAACAAGTTCACTGACATGACTTGATCATTGGTTTGTACCTGTTTCCTACCTTCTGCTTTCTCAGTTTGGTTTTCAAATACACTGAGGCCTGCAGAGGACCAGCTGGTGACAAAGAACGTCATTCCTTATTAATACATTGGTATTCTACTGACCAGGGAGCATGTAACCCGTGGCCTTTGCGCCTCAGCCAGAGCAGTCATTTATGAAAATAACAAACGGACCTCATTATGAGGTGGTTTTACCTAAAAGGTCAGCATCTGCCATGTAACTGGAGGCTGGCATTACAGGAAGCTTCTAGTGTATTCTATGGCTCATCACTGTTAACGCACGCTCTCTTCCTGCTGTGTGAATGTTAGAGACTTTGGCTTTCCACTGAAAGCTGTGTGCACACTAGTGTGTGCATGTGCACACACACACGGACACATGCATGTGTGCTTTCAGTGGATGCTGAAACCTGTAGATGCCCCAAGTCCCACAGTTTCGAAAGCTGGCTCTGTTGCTTAGGGCCTCTGATTTTGCAGGCCAGTTACACTGTTGAAACGAGTTCTTGCAGCTTGTAAGTCCTGTTCCATAATTTCACTTGGCTGAGGCAGAAGACAAGTATCTCATTTTAATTAGAATCTCAAGCAAACTGCATTATGTTATGTGTTATTCCAAAAGAATATACCACATCAAGGACAGCTGTTGATGGAGTGCAGTATCCCGTTTATGCTGTGGAAGAAAGAAAAATCCTTTCATTCACTTCACAGGGCTTCTCACTATGCTGTTCCTGACATATCCCATGGAACAAAAAGGTGTGCCCTGAAGTATCGCAAGACAGAAAATCTGTTCAACAGGTGCCGAGTAGGAATCCCAGGGCCCATGTAGATGTGATGTCACTGCATCGTCAGAGGGCAGGTGCTAGGTCTCCTCCTGCTCTCCCATCTCCCCCGGTTTGCTGCAAAGGACAGCACCGTCTGAGGCAATCACACTCTGCCCATTGCCCTGTGGAAAGCTCTACCCTGTGCTGAAGGAAAACAGAGGCTGTGCTGCTTTCGACCTGCAATTAGGTCCCTGCTGCTCTCCAAACCAATGAGTCCTTCCAAGGAGTAATCTAATTTATTTTTCCCATTTTCTAAGTAATGCCAGGGTAAGCGTGTTCATCATTTCAGATTCACTGATTCTAATTCCTAATTCAGACTTGTTTGTTCAGTAGAAGGTAAACAACCCCCAAGCTATCACCCACCCCCATTTATTTGGAAAGAGTTTCAGTGGAAGAAGATAAATAGCATGTCAAACATGGTTTGGAGGGGCCGCAACTGAATAATTTCTTGTTTCCTATGTCTGTCTCCAGCTGTTGTGGCCCAGTGTGATTCTGGCAGCTGTGTGCTGGCTTGGCTGAGCTGCTATTTAGTCAAATCAGATCAATACTTCTAAGCATGTGCTTGATAGAATAATCTCAGGCTGGTTCAGGAAATCACACAGTAAAGCTCATGCTTGGAGATGACTGGTTTCCAGTTACCTGTCTCTGCATACAAGAGCTGCAGATTGATACCTGTAATCCTAAGATCCCTTAGAAACTTAAGGGAAGTCCACATTTAGAGACTTGGTGGACTCAGATAGCCCTGGGGATGAATAAATTCAATCCCACAAACATTTATTGGGTGCTACTATGTACAAGGAAACATTGGATATATAAAGATCAGCAAGACATAGTCCCAATTCTCAAGCATAATTTAATACTAAGCTATAAAAACATCAGTGGCTAATTAATTGTTATTTAGTTTTGGCCTTATTCCAAAAGGATTTAGGATTAGGAATACTTGTGAATGTACATATAGCAGGTCAAAATGAAACAAAATAGGATTATGTGAGAAGGGTTTTGGGGAAAACTAAGGGTGGTGAAGTTCAGACAAAGCTGGAAGTGAAAGTTCCAGACGTTTAGAAAACGTAAATCATGGGAAATAAAGCTTACCAGTAGTGAGCCATAAGTGTGTCTTGGAGTTCCCTGGAAGGCTGCACAAAAACAAACAAAATTAATTTATTATATGATTGACAATGTGGATATTGATTTTGCTCGAGCGAAGGGCTCTACCAGGTATGGAAATGATTCAGACCATTCCCACATAAAGGCGACTTTGACTCGTTCCAGACAGCATCCACTGCCTACAGTATTTATGAAGAATATAAAACTGACTTTCATAGGCTGGAAGCAAGGACCGTACGTCGCTTAGGTTTCGTTCATTACTTGTCACTTCATTGCTTACTGCAAAGAGCCCTGCTCCATCATGCATATACCTCGAGTGTTCTCAAATTCTCCCTTCAGTGTGTGACCCAATTCTGGCCAATGGAACCCACAGAGAAAGAATTTGGGAAGCTCATCATTAAGGTTTTTCTTCTGTGATTAAAAAAAAAATGCTACAGTGAAACTGTCTTTCTTTTGGCTATAGTCGGAAGAAGACACATACCCAAGAGGTGTAACATCTTGTGTCCAGAGGGGCTGAGCTTCTGGATCAAGCTCATATGTTGAGTTTGGAGGAAGATTAAGTCTTTCATGAAGTCCCAGAAAAAAATTCAAATTTCTGATCTATGACTAAGATGGGCAAAAAAATTCATGCCAGGACTTAGAAAAACTCAAGCATATTATAAGGAAGGAGACCTGGGGCTTTGGGCTTCGGGATGATACTTCCCATGGCTCAAAAAGCCAGGCATCTGTTCCACCTTTACTATGAAATGAATGGAGCTCACTCTGCCTGCCTCCTCCCTTTATCCGTCTACATTCAAGTGGTAAATGAAATCTCCTGCAAACAACATATTTGTGAGTTGAGCATGCACAGGAGGAGAAGCAGCAGTGCAGATGAGGAGCTGAGAGGAGAGGGTCTATGGGAGGAATAAGCAGGAAAATCAAGAGTTGCAACAGCACAAGTTCTATTTTTGAAGCACTGGGCCCATTTTATAGTAGAGAGCCAAGTAGCACATGATAGAGAAAATGACATCTTGGGAGAGCAGTGGAACACTGGGAACCTTGATGGAAACTAAGAATTAGACTAGAAGCCATCTTCATCAACCTACCTCCCAGCCTGCAATCTGGGAAAGGAGTCCAACCATCGTACAATTACAGGAAGAGAGTAATTTATTTACCTTATTTGTTGAAAACTTACAAGTCTGGATATATTTATCCTTGTTCTAGAATAAGTAAAGATACTATAAGCACAAGCTTGAATCATGAAAAAAATGCTATAGCATAAAGAAATCAACGAAATGAAAATCTGAAAATTATCTACAGCAAGATTCAGAAGATAAAATTAGGATGCCATTAGGAGTCTTTGAAAGAATAAAAAACAGGACACTAGAAACCAGAAACTTAAGAAGGGAAAGCTGAGATTAAGAGATTAAAATCCAGATCAGTAAAATTAAGGTGGAACCCCAAAAAATCATTGAACTTCCAGGTAAAAATGAAGCCTTGAACAAACATTCCTAATTTTGTTCCCTCCTGAAACTCTTAAAACAACTTCCAAAGGAAATATTTTGCCTTTTTTAATATAGAAGCCCACATGGATAAAGAAAAAGGAAAAACGGAAGCAGAGAAAAATAGTGGCAAAATGTTGAAGCCAGAAAAGACACTTATGGAAACGGACGTAACAGACCTAAAAAAAGCGAATTCCAAACGACAGGTGGAGAAAGCGGAGAAGCAACCCAAAGTTGTAACGCAGACCCCCACTCGGAGGGCAGGACTGATGACAAGATACAGGAGGGCAGGGTGGAAATGAGGATTAAGAAAATTAAAAAGTGATTAGAGCTCTACATTCATGCCCTACATAACCCCTCCCCGCCTCTGGATCTTCTCAGAGAAGCCTGGGGGTTTGTGGTACAAAGTCAGTGTCTAGGCCTGAAGACAACAATGCACACCCCGTTAGCTTCTGTACCCCGAACAGACAAGGGTGAAGGGCATGTGGGCACAGTGGCTTCTGAACTCTAGTTCCTTTCTCCATAGGCTTCCAGATTGTAAGAATTTATTTTCCAAGAAAGAAAGGTGTGACTCTTCCCTAGGGGATATGGCCATTGTGTGGTGCTGAGAGACCCCAACAATAGGAGCAATGGAATTAATAAAAGCTCTGCAGTGAAGGAACAGGCCATCAAGGAGAGAGGCGCCTTTCTCTGAAGGGAGGAAGGAACCTCCACTGTGATACGGCCTTGACTAAACAAGTTCAGAGTCGGTGAACTCAAGGGGCTTCCATAGCCTAGACAGCTCATAGCAAGAGTCTCGGGTGATTGCTGACGTCATAAATAAGAGTGCCAATTGTTAAATCAACAGCGGGAGTCACTGGGTACATGCTCCCCATGTAGGATCTCTGTCCTTAATGTGTTCTACTATGAAACTTAAAAACAACACTACTAATCGAACAATACCCTATACCTTGTGCGGTTGTGTGAGTGCAGCCTGTTGAAATCCTTGCTTAGTATATACTAAGTTGATCTTCAGTATATGAGGTAATTGAAAATGCAACTCGATGAAGGGCGGGATGGGAGAGGGAGTGGGAGAGGTGAGGGCCACGGGAGGGAGGGAGGTTGGGGGGGGGAGCCACAACAATACAAAAGTTGCACTTTGTAAATTCACATTTATTAAATTAAAAAAATATATAACAAAAAAAGAAAAAAAGAACTTAATACTTTACCCTTTTAGTATTTTTTATGTTCTATTTAAAACTATTGGTTGAACTCTGTAATTAATACACAATTACTCTTAGGTGTTTAATTAATGCTATAACTAGTACTCAAATAGTATTTTACACTTTGTGTTTCTGTGTGGGTGCAAACTGTTGAAATCTTAATATATGCTAAATTGATCTTCTGTATATAAAGATAATTGAAAATTAATCTTGATGTGAATGGAAGGGGGGGAGAGGGAGTGGGAGAGGGGAGTGTTGTGGGTGGGAGGGAAATTATGGGGTGGGGGAGCTATTGTAATCCATAAGCTGAACTTTGGAAATTTACGTTCATTAAATAAAATATATTTTAAAAAAAAAAAGCTCTGCAGTGATTCACGGAGGCCAGGCTCCATCAGGCACCAGGATCTCCCAGCCGGCCTTCCACCCCGCCTCCCTTAAAATATGGATGAACAATCAAGTTTTTCCACAAATCCCCAAAAAGCAAGTAGTAGAAAAGACGGAGGGAAACGGGAAAGAAAGGAAAAAGGCAGTGTGTAGGAAGGAAAGAGAAAGCAAACATCTTTAGAACTACAAAGGATCTGCATCCATGAAATGAGCAGGATGCTCTAAAAATGGAGCAAGCCCACAAAAAGCATAAAAGGGCCTTTGAAGGAAAATGGAATGGAAAAATTGAACTCACTTGAGTGGTAGGAAAAATCTGAATGATACTGTGAAATTCGGATTCAGTTACATATGGAAAGCAACTGGAAAGTCTTCCCTGGGTTGCAGAAGGAGAACCAGGGAGATTGAAATAACAGACACAGGATAGATAGAGAAGGTATGAGGGCATTGCACAATGTGTGTGGAGAAAAGGGAAGTTCATTTTGGTACAATAAAACCATGTATAGTTCCTTCATAATCTGCATCTCCATGAAAATTTTGAAGGCCCCTCCTATGCATGGATTTCAAGATGTTTTGTGCCGAAATAAACTTAAATTTTCTTGAACTTTTTGAAGTTGCCTCATAAATAACAGAGCAAACACAGATTCTTGGTGTTCTTAAAAGGGTGAAATGGAAGAGAAAAAACCCAAAGCCAAGAAGAAAAAGCCTTACGGAGCTGAAAAAAGATCTGTACTTGCATACTGAAAGAACCCACTGCATCCAAGCAAAATGAATTTGAAAAAACTCGCATCAGCGTACATCCTAGTCAATTTTTGGGACTGGAAGAATGAAGGGAAAAATTTGCAAGTCCATTGGTAAATAAATAGGAATGAAGATTAGATTGGCATTACATATCTGTTCTGAAACTGAACATATCAGAAGACAATGGATTAATGTGTAAATAATTTTAAAGGAAAACAATCATTTTTAAGGGAATTTTGGACCAAGCCAGATTTTGTGTGTGAAGGCACTAGAAGTTAGTCTCAAACTAAAATACATCATTCATCTGAACTTCTTGGAGGGGGAAAAAAAAAGATTATTTGAAACTGTAACTAATGCCTGAAAGAACAAAAATGTTTCAAGCTTTAAAATGTGGAGATAATCTTATGACACCTGACCATGAAAACTGAACTATTTAGAATCAGATATCAAATTGACTTTTTGTAAATATGGTCATAAAAGTGGATGATGAGTTTAAAGCCTATTTTCAAGTTGGAATATATGCAATTCTTAGTGGAAAGATGGAAAAGAGAGGGGGAAAGGCAGAGGGAGAAGGAGAAAGTGGAGAGAGGGGGAGAAGGGAAGGAATTATTCCGTGGGTTTTAATTACATTAACAACAGAGAAGAGGGGAGAGAAGGCTTACACTACCAGTTTAAGCTGGAAACTATGAACCACTGACACCTGGCTTCCACCCTCAGCCCGAAAACCCTCTGCTTGTTCCTGTGTGTGGTGAGCTGGGAATCGCAGCTCAGTGTGTTTAACAGGGACAAAGAAGGTTGCCCGGTAGGTTTGTTTATACCCAACAATTGTTAATGACAATGGTTACCTGAGGGCTTTACAAAGATAATATACAGGCTCATCTGCTCTCTCTCACCCACTAACATTATCTTCACCTAAGAGGAGAGAATGGTATCATTCATTGGCCATTCTTAGGTTGAAATGGATAACTAAACTAAAATAACAAAGGATTAAAAAACAGGAGAAATCCCTTCCAAAATATAGAGACAATAAAAGTACAGAGCATATGGTCATAGCAAAGGGCATAAAGCAAAAAAGATGAAAGAGGTAAAGTAAAAAAGGAAGCAAAGGGCAAAAATATAAGGAGATATCATAAAATACAATAGCAAAATATGATCAAATATGTTCTGAGACTATAAGTGTACTTGGGAAAACCTTGTTTACTAAAATAGAATATCTTTAAACTTTAGAAAAAAATTTATTTGACATTTTCCAAAGACCCACCTGATAAAAAAATTTTACTAAATAAAAAATATATTAAGGGGCCGGGGTGTGGCACAGTGGGTGGGGCCACGACCTGCAGTAAGCATCCCATGTGGGCACTGGTTTGAGTCCTGGCTGCTCCACTTCCGATTCAGCTCTCTGCTTTGGCCTTGGAAAGCAGTGGAAGATGGCCCAAGTTCTTGGGCTCCTGTACCCACATGGGAGACCTGGAAGAAACTCCTGGCTTTGAATTGGCTCAGCTCTGGCCATTGCAGCCATCTGGGGAATGAAACAGCAGATAGAAGACCTCTCTCTCTCTCTTTGCCTCTGCCTCTCTGTAACTCTTTTAAATAAACAAATAAATATATATACTAAATACCTAAAAGTCAACAAATATATCAGGTAAATACCATATGAAAGAACTCTTAATCTTCAGTAAATACCAAGTTGATTTTATATAAAGATAATTGAAAATGAATCTTGAAGAATGGGATGGGAGAGGGAGTGGGAGATAGAATTGGGTACTTACCTGCTTCCTTTCGTTGTTCTATTGTCGCTGCGGCCTTTCAGGTAGGGTTCCTCACGTTATTCCCCCGTATCCAGGTCCCTGTTCAGGCACCACCTGTGTGGGCCTGCTGCACCAGTCAAACAGAACCTGAAGGGGGGCGTAGGATTGAAAAGAGGGACAAGGGTGCAGAGAATGGAGCCAAGACAACAAGGCTGATCAAGGCTCATTTATTCCAGTGTCTCAGAGATATTTATACATAACCAGCTGCAGCTCAAGGCAACACAGAAGTTAACACCATATGCAAGCAACTTATCGGGCTTTCGGCAACATAGTCATAACATAGTTAATTTTAGCAGAGTGTCCTTGTTTGATCATTCTCCTTCAACATAGGAAGTACGTGACTTTTTTTATCCCAGGAATTCCACAAGCTGAGATTGACCTTGACTTGTCTATGACTTGTCTATGGGCTGCCTACAGGGGGTGGGAGGGAGGTTATGGGGGGGGGGGGGAGCCGCTATAATCCAAAAGTTGTACTTTCGAAATTTACATTTATTAAATAAAAGTTTAAAAAATTCTAATACTAATAATAAGTATGATAGAAATTAAAGGGGAAATATTAAATGGGACAAAGATGTTCTGTCAGCAAGTATATTTCACAATGAATATAAAACTGTCATGAAATGTTATGCATCAGCTAACATTACATCAAAATATAAATGTGAAATCTGTAAATTAGAAGAAATGGACAGAAGTACAATATTAAAGGGAAGATCTCAACATCTTTCTCTTTTAACAGGCTGTTAAAATTATAAATCAATTTACACCATTAAACTATAGACTACACCATTGTTTCCAATACTAATAAGATATCAGCCACAAAATTAATAAAGACCATGCATCAATAAAATTACTAAAGTTAGAAGTATAAAATTCACACTCTGATTAGGAATATTTCATTACTTGAGGAGAAACACTGCGATTACAAAAACTTAAAAATTAAAACCAAAATTGTACATATCAATTTATGGAATGAGTCAAATATTCAGAAGAAAATCAACAGATTTAAATGAATTTATACTAAATTTTGTAATTTGAACAGAATTATATATAGTATAATATAATTATTTGAGAGATTGGAGAGAGAGGTCCTATCCACTAGGTCACTCCTGAAATGCTGGGAACAGCAAGAGTTGGACCCGTCTGAAGCCAGAAACCAGGTTGTACATCAGCAGGGTGTGCATCAGCAGGAAGGTAGAATCAACAGAGCCAGGACTCAGACCCAGGCACTCTGATCTGGGATGCGAGCATCTCAAGTAATGTCTTACTCTTCTGCCAAATGCCCATCATGATTTTTCTTTTCAGAAAGAAAAATAAATGCCCTACATCTGGTCTGACTTTGAGAGGCACATGAGCATCAGGTTCTAGTTGAGGGTCATAGTGATTACATTATGAAAAATGACTTGTTATGTTCTATCTTTCAACTCTAGAGCTTCTGTGATTTTTATTTCAACTCTTCTGCCAATCTCAGCATGAGTGAAAAAAAAATTGCTGTATCATTATATTCTTAGAATCACATGAAATATGAAATATCTTCTCTTTATGTAAATAGACATATTTAAAGGAATTAGTTTATAAATGAAGAAAATGTACAGTTTTGAACTTTTTATTGCTTGAAGAGCAGAATGAAAAGATTTTTTTCATCCATTTGTTCACTCACCAATTGTCCTCAAGAACTGGGTTGAGCCAGTCAGGAAATTCACGCCAGTCTTCCTTGTGGATGAGAGGGACCCACGTATTTGAGCCATCATCTGCTGCTTCGCCGGAGCGCTGGCAGGAAGCAGAAGAGCTGGGACCCAAACTGGAAATTTGATATTGGATGCAGACATCCCAAGCTGTGGCTTACTCCACTGCACCACAGTGCCTACCCCTGTACTTGTGTTTTTATTTTTTGTCTTAGATCAGTTTCACTGCATATGAGAATAGTGACAATTAATACAAAGCTGTTGTAGTCATTGTAAAATCCCTAAAACAATATTAGAAACTGCATCATATTGGGGTAATCATTTGTTTTTTGCTCTACTCCAGTTTTAGGGTAGGGATAACTGCTATCTCCCAAAGACTCAGAAAGAAAAATATGCTTTGTCAAATGACCATTTCCCACAACCCAGCTGCCTAAAAACTAGCATATCACAGCAAGTTAAAACTTTTATAAGACTGAATGTAAAATGCAAAACTAAACAACTTCTAGTAGGAAACATAAGACAAAATATACATGATTTTGGGTTTGGTGATGAGCTTTCTAAATACAATAACAAAAGCACAATCCATGAAAGAAAATGCTTGAAGTTTACTAAAATTGTGGTTTATCAAAATTGGACTTTTGATTAGGAATTTTGTTAGCATTTCCTTCACAAAGCAAGATTTTTAAAATTGTAATAAAATGAAAAAAGCCATAGACTGGGAAAAAATATTTGCAAAACACATGTGTGATAAAGAACTTACAACCAAAATATATAAAACCTCTTCAAACTCAACTTTAGGAAAACAAACAAACCAATTAAAAAATGGGCAGAAGATCTGAAGAGACACTTCACTATAGAAGATATACAGATGGCCAATAAGCATATAAAAAGATGCCCAACATAATTTCTCATTAAGAAAATACAAATTAAAACAACAAATGAACACCAATATAAACTGTGTCTAAATTGCTAAAATCCAAAAACGATAATACCAATTGCTGGTAAGGATGCAGGGCAATAAGAACTGTCATCATTGCTGATGGAAATGTAAAACATACAGCGCTAAGGGAAACAGTTTTGTTGGTTCTTTAGGATTTTTTTTGTTTTTTAAAGTAAACATAATCACAACAGCAATTGTACTCTTAAATGTTTACCAATTGATTTGAAGACATACTTATGCGTCCACATAGCAACTCACGTGCAATTGTTTGTAGAGACTTTACCAAAAACTAGAAGCATTTGAGATGGTCTTCAATAGGCCAACTGACAAATTATGGCACATCCATACAATGGAATACTATTCTCTAATAAAAAATAAAGATGAGCCTTCAAGTCATGCAAAGACATCAAGGAGATTTAAGTGCATATTCTGAGTGAAAGAAGAGACGGGATGAAGCTAGGTACTACATAACTTCTTGTAGCCTCCATTGCACTTTTATGCGAAATAGTTTCAGCTCCTCAAAAAGCCCTTTGTGCGTCACCTATTCAACACTTCCTCACTCATTCCATACAACACTGGTAACCAATGAGCTGTTTACCATCTCTATGGTTCTACTATCTCCAAAATGGCATACATGGAGTTCTAGAGTACACAGCCCTGGAGACAGCAGTATGAATTTATGTTCCCCTTGAGAGGGGGGAGAGAAAGAGAAACATTTATAGATGATATATATACATGGATTAGTATGAACACATACACTCCCTTGCTCTGTTAGCTGACCAGACCTAGAAACAGTGACAATCTAGAAGTAACAAGCACATTGAACTCTCAGATTTGGTTTCTAATACCGTTCGCCAATAAAAGGAACCTGAAGTTTTGGCAGAAATGGTTCACTTGAAGCATGAGGATGGAAATAGACAAGATGAGGCTGGAGCATCTTACAGTAATAGTGAAGAAGTGATTGAAAAAAGAAAAAAACCATGATAACGGTAGTTTATCAGAGACAAAGCAACCAATTGAAAAGAACCCTTAATGGCCAAAGATGGAATGATTTAAACCAAAAAACAAAGTAGTATGGATTACAGCCAATGGGAAAAGAGACAAATCTCCCACATAGAATTCCAAATAACTTTATTTTTTGACAGGCAGAGTTAGACAGTGAGACAGAGAAAGGTCTTCCTTCTGTTGGTTCACTCCCCAAATGGCCATTATGGCCGGCGCTGCACCCATCCAAAGCCAGGAGCCAGGTGCTTCCTCCCGGTCTCCCATGCTGGTGCAGGGCCCAAGCACTTGGGCCATCCTCCACTGCACTCCCTGGCCACAGCAGAGAGCTGGACTGGAAGAGGGGCAACCGGGACAGAATCCGGCGCCCCAACCTGGACTAGAACCCGGTGTGCCAGCGCCGCAGGCGGAGGATTAACCTAGTGAGCCGCGGCGCCAGCCTCTAAATAACTTCTACACATATTCTTCCCCCAAAGGGGTGGTGAATGAATTCCACTCCCCAAACATGGATTGTTCATGGTAACTTTCCCATAAAGAGTGTATTATGGATCAGGGAATGGAAAGAGTAACATCGGGGTGGCGAAATCTAGCAAATACAGCTCAGCCAGATCATCAGGGTTAACATTATTAGTGACAAGATGTACTGATAAAATATGCCCCTTGTATGATGTGATGAGAATGACATTTCACCTCTGTCTTCCCTCTTCAAAACCAACACCCGACAGAAGCATGAGAAAAGCATCAGCTGATTCCAGATAAGGGAATATTCTGCGGGAAGCCTGACCAGTATTCCTCAAAGCTGTCAAGGTCTTCACAAACAAAGGAATTCTGAGAAAGCATCCTAGCAGAGAGGAGTCCAAGGGGACAAGATGGTTAACTTTGATGTGGTATCCTGCATGGGATCCGATCCCAGAACAAGAAAAGAACAGTAGGTGCAAACTTAAGAAAGCTAACCACGTGTGAACTTCAGTTAATAATATACCAACACTGATTCTTTAATCATGACAAATATACCACACTAATGTAAGATGTTAATAGGGAAAAATAGGTGTAGGGTATGAGAACTCTATTCAAACATTTTCCGTAAATTGAAGAACTGTTTAGAAATCTATTCTGAAATGTTTGTTTAAAAAATAATAAGAATTAAAATCTAAACGTCTGTAGTACAAACTACAATGACACTGCTTATTACTTTGCCAGTCCCTGCCTTCTCTAATATTACTTAGCCACTGGACAGAATGAGCCAACCCAAAACTTGGGCCAACGCATACCAGGATGTGAACCTGAGCCAAACAGACTGAAACACTCATTGCATACCTGCTTAGTGTTTTCCACATCTCTTGCATCATCCCTGCTGAGTCTCTGTAAACTATAACTCAAACCGAGAACTGCTGCAGTCCTCAAGCACCGGCAACTGGCCCTGAGCCCCCTCTCTCCAATCAGAGCCCTCAGACATGGCTACCAGCATGAATCAGACTGCATGGGATGTGATGATCAGTTAATTCCTCCCACTGCTATCTCCTCCTTTGTTCCCTGCTGAGAGTCCCAGCATGCTGCATAGTTAGGGCCAGGCTTCTTCTGACAGAGCTGATTAACCAAATTAACCAACCACTTTGCTCCTGAGCACTTACTTCCTGCTGTTTACTCTTAGGCCATTTTGATGCTTGTAAACATATACAGAGGCAGCCACAGCAATCGGTCCTGATCCTTGACATGGCTCCGTACATCAAGGGGCAAGAAAACACATACTTGTACATTGTCAAAAACGTCTGCGAGAAATCACATTGAACTGTTGATCATGGCTGCCTCCGAAAGGAAGGTAAGCAGGGTGTGAAGAAAGGAATTCTGCTGAGTACTGTTGCTTATTTTTAACTTACATCTGTAAGAGTTTTAAAAAAATGCATTTCTACACTTTTTTTTCAATGAATTTGAGTACTTTTGTAATTAAAAATATTATCTTGAATGGGGGATACTTAGTTATTTGGAATCATTGATGTTGACTGTCAGTCTTTCTACTATATAATATGGATGGGATGCAAATTTTGGGGGCGATATCTTGTATCATTATGTCTAAGGGTGAAGATTGATGGGAACTGGTCTACCCTACAAATGGGCTCTATCAAGGCTCAGAATTATACCTACCAAAGATACCCATCAAGATAAGGCTTTGACTAAAAGATGATGGTGGAGTAGATAATAAAGAAGGAACAAGAGCTGTGGCTTCTACTTCTATGTTCTTGATGCTAGAGTCTCCAAAGACTAAATCTGCCATATGCTTTCTCCTTTGGATTAAGCATATCATTGTGCTTCACGTCTTTTTTTCTTCCTTTCCTCCATGCTACTCTGTATCAAGGATTTCGATAGAATTATTTGATTCCATCACTACTTGAAGAGTGAAAGAATTAACGAATACAGGAGACATGCACTTTTCAGGAAGATCATGGTTTTTGAAGGTAGTAGCCAAGTCACATGTCTAACATAAGAATCTTCAAAGAGTTCATGGGAAATGAATATTATGACAAAACTATGGATGAATTTTAATGTCTTGCACCAAAGTAAACTTGTCTTTTAATCACATGCCCCATGAATTTGTGAGGTACTCCCTTACATATGTGTTCTTGGTGTGACCTTGGGTTCATTCTTGTTGGGTGGTATTTGTCCAGAGGATCATCTTTAGAATTATGTGCAGTGGCAAAATATTTGTGTCCTGGACAATCGAGAAATAAAGTAGCAGGATATGCGATTGTTTCTTTCCCAGGTTCATATGAATTTTTAGAAAACTAATGTAAAAAGTAAAAAATCATCACTTGCTTTAAAGGAATGGTGGGACTCCTTCGTGGTCATGGTTCTACTTTGTGATCCTGTCTTCTTGTCTGTAACAGATAGAAAAAGATCTAAGCCATGACATCAGGTGTTGTCAGGTCATGTGATTAAAAAGTATGGTTGCCACAGGCTCATACCTTTAAGGAGGGCCAAAGACATTGCTCACTGAATAGTCTGGCATGTTCTAAATGGTCTTACTAAGTTTACTAAAAAGTATTTAGTGGTATATGGCAAGACAAATACAGAAATTTCCTTCTTAAAAACACATAAAAGTACATCAGTAAGAAAGTTCTCAAAAGATATATCTACATTAATGTGTACTAATGTATAATGTATGTAAACTTTTTATTGCTCAAACATATCTTAGCTATATATGAAAGAATATTTCATACAGAAATCAAGACAGAAAATAAACGAATTTCAGAGAGGAACAGGATAAGAATGCTTCCTTTTTGATATTTCATTTCCAATGAGATAATTTACAAATAACAAAATGTATCCATTTAACTGTACTACTTAATACATTTGAACAAATAGATATGCCCATTTAATAATCCAATACAATTAAGACAAAGCTTTTCAATCAGTCCTCATAATTTATCTGAGCTCTACATTGCATCTTGGCCTCAGACAACCACTGACTTGTTTTCTGTCTTTATAGACTAGTTTGTTATGAAAACTCATGCAAATGCAATCATGTATTATGTACATTGTCTTATGTCTGGCTTCTTTGCACAATGTTTTAAAATATGACCAGATTGTTGTATATGTCTGTAATTACTTTTTTAATTGTTGAATGATATGTTATGCTATGGCCATATCACAATATGTTTACCCTCTCGTCTGCTTGTTGGGTATTTGGATTGATGTAGTTTTAAGAAACTACTATGAATGCATATTTGTAAGTATTTGTATGTTTTTGCCCAAAGTAAAATCTTAAAAGTAGAAATTCTGGGTTGCATGTTAAATGTATAGAAACTACAGATTGCTTTCCAATGGGACTGTGCCATGATACATGCAAACCAGGAAATGACAATTTCAGTTGCTCCATATCTTTGTTAAGAAAGATGGTATGTGGGAGATCCAAGACTGCTGAATAAGGAAAAGATATGCCAGTTTTGATCATGGGAAGATACCAGAAGAATAAGGGACAGACCATATTCCCAGGGCACAGTTGGAAAGACGTTTGTGGAAAGCATATAGGACAGAAGAGAGATTCCAGGGAGCAGCAAAGACTATATAAACATACAGCAGCTCGTAAGATGCTACCAGTGACTCTCACAGCAGCTCCTGGGGAAGCAATCTTCCCAGAGCAGGATGAGAGGAGCCTGCAGCAGCCCGTGTGCCACTGGGAGCCTGACTGAGGGAAACCCTTCAGTCCCCTCTCGCTTTGAGTCTGGCCTGGAGAGCTGGTGGAGGGGGCAAGCTGAGGAGGGGGTTGGCATTAACTACATGCAGGGAGGGCGTGTTGCTTTCCTCCCCACCCCATCAAAGGACCTGGTGGTTGGGTAGGCGGAGGTGCCACTTTTTCAGATCAAAGCAAGTGGAGGCTGCTGTGGCCCACATGCCACTATTGGATTGTGTCTGAGGGAGAGCACTGTGACTCTACCAACTTTGAGTACGGTTCGTTGAGTCGGCAGGGGTAGAGCACCCTTTTAGCTCCTGAGTACTTTGCCTCCCCTTCTTCCTCACCAAAGCACCCGATTCAGATGGAATATCAGCCAACCTCTGTTGGGCAGGCAACTGGCTCCATGGATGGAGAGGTTCACAAGGCAGACAGCAGAGCCACTGCACGCTGAGGCAGTGGGAGCCCTGCACCTCCTGACTGGGGAAATCCTGTGCCTGTGTGACTTCTACATAGGCCAGGAAATTGAGAAGGGGGTGTGGCAAGGCTGGGACTTTGGGTAGTCACCTGGTCCAACTCCAGAAGCTCAGAACTTCCTGGGTGCTGGGGAGGGACATCGTGGAGGGCTCACCCTATGGAACAAATAGATCCTTGATGTGGTTCTTGTGCCTGAGTTGGTAGAGTGTGCAGGCATGGTGAGTTAACCATAGGCAATTGGTTCTCCTTGGCTCAGAGAAAGGCTGAGGCTATGAACATATCTGCTGGCATGATCATCCCCTCCCCCTACTAACCATGGAGGAGACCTACCTGACTCAACTTGGGTGTCACTCTGGACTCTTGCACCACCCACAAATGCTGACCGGAGCTCCCTGACCCCATCTAGCACCCACCTCTGGATATCCAGTGAGAGCGTAGGTCATTGCAGTAAAACACAGAGAAACATTTCCAAGAATAAAACTTTTAGAGGTGACACCAACGAGTATCCCCATAGTTGCATGAAAATAATGTGGAAATACAAGAAACATGAACAAGGAAGACATTATGACTCACCAAAAGGAACAAAATAATACTTCAATATTAGACTGAATATGAGGAGACTGACAAAATGCCTGAAAATACCTGAAAAGGAACTCAAAACAGTGATTGTAAGATTACTCAAAAACAAGAGAAGCAATTACATGAATTAAGGAAATCCATTTATGACATGGATAAGAAATTCTGCTGGGAGATAGAAATTAAAGAAAAATCAAGCTGAAATATTATAAATGAGTTCACACTTGAAAGATTTAACAGCAGAATTGATGAGGCAGAAGAAAGAATATCTGAAGTAGGGAACAAATCTGGAAATATCTCAGTCAGATAAAATAATAGAAAAAGGAAGAAAAACCGAAAACAGTGTTTAGGATCTCAGGATACCATCAACCAACCAATGTACATGTCTTAGGAGTTCCTGAAGGAATGGAAAAACAGAATGGCTTACAAATCTTATTGAGTGAAATAATAGCAGAAAAATTATCTCATTTGGAGAAAGATATTCATATCTAAATACAGGAAGTACATACAATCCCAAATGAACATGATCAGAAAATATATTCACCATGACACATCAGTCAAACTTTTCTCAGCCATGAAAAAGAATGAAATCCTGTATTTTGCAAAAAAAAAAAATCAATTGGAGATCATTAAGCTTAGTGAAATAAGCCAGATCCAAAAAAACACTGTATATTTTCTGATTTGTGGTGGTTAATATAGAGTACAAGAAAAAAAAGCTGAATGCGTAAGAGTGAAATTCACACCTTTTGATTTCATTATTGTTTATTGCTTTTCTTTATATTCCCATGGAACAGTGGTCTTTTTACCTTTTTTTGAAGATTTATTTATTTAATTGAAAGTCAGAGATTGAGAGAGAGAGAGAGAGAGACAGATCTTCCATCTGATAGCTCACTACTCAGATGGCAGCAATTACTAGGGCTGGGCCAGTCTGAAACCAGGAGCCAATAGCTTCACCCAGGTATCCCATATGAGTGGCGGGATCCCAAATATTTAGGCCATCTTCCACAGCTTATGATAGGCCATTAGCAGGGAGCTGGATCTGAAGTGGAGCACAGGTACATGAACCAGCACCTGTATCAGGTGCCAGAGTTACAAGTGGTGGCTTTATGCACAACACCGCAATGCTTGCACCAGTCTTTCTACTTTTTACATGTTGAACATTATGGTTAATGGTGCATTAAGCCTGTGATTATAAAGTGGAATAAAGGTATGTTATTGCAAAAATTGAAGGAAGAAGAAAGGAAAGAGGATTGAGAGAGGGAAGAAGGAAGGGAAGTATGGTTATCTTCATAGAACTGTATCTATGAAATCTGTTCTCTTTATATTTATGCTAAAATTTTTAACAATGTAATAAAAAGATGGTATTATAAATACTTTTCATTTTAATCACTTTCATGAGTGTGTATTGGCATCACATCGTGCTTTTAATTTGCATCTTTCCGATGACTACTGAAAGTGAATTTCTTACTGTTTGTAATTCATAAATCTTTTATAAAATGTTTATCCAAATACCTTCTATATTTTTTATTGTGTTGTCTTCTAATGATTGAACTTTAAGTGTTCTTGATACATATCTATGATATAAACAGTCGATGGCTTGCCCTTCTATTTGGCAATGCTTACTGATGAAGAACAAGATTTTAATATGGATAAATAACAATTCATCATTATTTTCCTTTCATAGTTAGTGCTTTTTGAGTTCTATTTGAGAAATTTTTGGTGATTTTTGAGGTTATACATTTTTGCCTATATCTTTTATAAATTGTAGCTCTTATATATAAAAAATAGGATCCATGTAGGGTGAAATGTTCAAGGTGTGAGGAAGGGTATCAAAGTTTATTTTTAATATAGGATCAGTTTCCACTGTTCACCCCTTTGATTGAAAAGATTTACTTTCCCCATTGAATTCCTGGGAAAATTTGTTGTATACCATGTTGGGTACAAATCTGTTCTCCCCATCCTTTTTTATGGATTTATGTTTGTTCTTATTGCAATCTCACTGTCTTGACTACTTAGATTTTTTATTAAGTATTGAAATTAAGAAATGTAAGTACTCCAAATCTGCTCTTTTTCAAAATCGCTTTGGCTACTCTAGATCTTCGCATCTCAATATTAATTTTAGAATTGTCAATTCTAAAACCTTGCTGAGATTTTTAACTGGGATTACATTAGAATTAAAGATTAATTTATGGGGCAAATTTTATTTGATCTTAGGTCTATTTCTACATTTCTTTATTTATGTCTTCCTTAATTTAGCTCAGCAATATTTTATAGTTTTTGGTGTACAGATCTTGCATATAACTTGTAAAATCTATGTCTAAGTATTTCATGTTCTTGGTACTTTAGTGGTACATTTTAAGCTATATTTTCAGTTGTTTGTTCCTAGTATATAGAAATATAAGTGGCTTTGAATACTGACAGTCTAAACTGTGACCTTAATAAATTGAGTAGTTCTATTTACTTTTATCTCAGCTACTTTATGACTTTCATACATGAGCTACAAATACAGAGTTATTTTTACTCCTTTTCAAACTTGTATGCCTTTTATTTTTTCTTGTTACAGTGGCTGCATTTTTCAAGATAATTTTTAGTATTTGTCATAAGAAAAGATAATCTTAACTTCTTCTGATGTAAGGAGAAACCTTTTGCTATTCAGTACTTAGAATAAGCCATAGATGCCCTTTGTTGTATTGAGAAAATTCTCTTCTATTACCAATTTGCTGAGAGACTTTACCAACAAATAGTGTTGAATATAATCAAGATGCTTTTCTGTTTCTATCAAAAGATTGACTTGAAATTTTTCTCCTCTCATTGATTTTGTTAAAAACAATTCCATTGTGGCACAGTGTGTTAAGGCACTGCTTGGGATGCTCATATCCCATATTAGAGGGTCTGGTATTGAGTTCCACCACTCCTTCACCTCCACTTCCAATCCAGCTTTCTGCTAATGCCTGGGAGGCAGCAGATGTTTGCTCAAGTGTTTTGTTCTCTGCTATGCATAAGGGAGACCTGGTTGGAGTTCTGTGCTCCTGGCTTTGACCTGGCCCATACTCAGCTATTGTTGACATTTGTGGAGTAAATCAGCAGATGAAAGATTCTCTCGCTCTCTCTCTCTCTCTCTCTCTCTGCCTTTCAAGTAAATATAAATAAATAAACATTAAAATGCCCTCTCTGTGCCATTAAAATGGTTTTTCAAATGGTAAAACAAATTTACTACCTGGGAGTATCATTATTTAGTAGTGATATATTATACTTTGTGTATATTGCTTTTCCTCTACATCAAGAAGAAATGAAGCATGCATGTTGCAAGCCTTAGAGTACCACTAAAAATACAGAACAGAGAAGTTTAGAGACTAACACAGTAATGGAGATAGAACTGATTATTGGAGTTGTTTCTCTGCTTTCTCTTCTCTAGTACTTCGTTTTATAAGACAAATCCCAGTTGCCTCAGCCTGTCTGGACTGTAACCTCTGTCTTTAAAATCAAAGTTTTCTTATTTATGTGAAAGGTAGAGAGATAGGGATAAACAGAAACAGAGAGAGCTCCTGTCTACGTTCAGTCCCCAATCCAGCAATGCAGCTGGGAACTGGGACCTCACCCCAGGCCTCCCTTGTGAGTGCAGGCGATACATTTACGTGGACCATCACTTCTGCCTCCCAGGATGCTCATCAGCAAGGTGCTGGAAACAAGAGCAGCATGGGGGACTTGAACCTAGGTATCTTTCAATGTGGGGTGCTGTTATAACCAGTGTCTCAACTCTAGGCCACATGCCCATTCACAACCTGTCTTTTGACTTGGCAAAGAGACCACGCTTTGGGTTTCCCCTCTCTGGACTACAGAGCAGAAAGCAAGCCATGGATTGTAATGTTGTGCTGCCTATTATCCAATGTCTGAAAACTGAAAAACATATCTTGTTTCCTAGTTATTTACAGCAGATTGACAAATTCTGAAAGCAATACCTAAAAAATTGCTAAAAATGAAAAATCAAAAGATAATTTTTTTTCTTTTTAACTTTTATTTAGCAAATATAAATTTCCAAAGTACAGCTTATGGATTACAATGGTTTTTCCCCCCATAACTTCCCTCCCGCCTGCAACCCTCCCCTATCCCGCTCCCTCTCCCATTCCATTCACATCAAGATTCATTTTCAAATCTCTTTATATACAGAACATCAATTTAGTATGTATTAAGTAATGATTTCAACAATTTGCACCCACACAAAAACACAAAGTGTAAAATATTGTTTCAGTACTAGTTATAGCATTACTTCACATTGGACAACACATTAAGGACAGAGATCCTACATGAGGAGTAAGTGCACAGTGACTCCTGTTGTTGACTTAACAATTTGACACTCTTGTTTATGGCGTCAGTAATCTCCCTAGGCTCTTGTCATGAGTTGCCAAGGCTAGGGGAAGCCTTTTGAGTTCACCGACTTCAATTTTATTTAGTCAAGGTCATAGTCAAAGTGGAGGTTCACTCCTCCCTTCAGAGAAAGGTACCTCCTTCTGTGATGGCCTGTTCTTTCTACTGGGATCTCACTCAGAGATCTTTCATTTAGGTCTTTTTTTTTTTTTTTTTTTTTTTTTTTTGGTGCCAGAGTGTCTTGGCTTTCCAAGACTCTCATACACTCTTCAGCCAGATCCGAACGCCTTAAGGGCTGATTCTGAGGCCAGAGTGCTGTTTAGGACATCTGCCATTCTAAAATGATACTGAAATTCATATGAAGACACAGGAGACTTTGAATAGCTAAAGCAATCTTGTACAATAGAAACAAAGCCTGAGGCATCACAATACCAGATTTCAGGACATACTACAGGGCAGTTGTAATTAAAACAGCATGGTACTGGTACAGAAACAGATGGATAGACCAATGGAACAGAATTGGAACACCAGAAATCAATCCAAACATCTACAGCCAACTTATATTTGATCAAGGATCCAAAACCAATCCCTGGAGTAAGGACAGTCTATTCAATAAGTGGTGCTGGGAAAATTGGATTTCCACATGCAGAAGCATGAAGCAAGACCCTTACTTTTCACCTTACACAAAAATCCACTCAACATGGATTAAAGACTTAAATCTACGACCTGACACCATCAAATTATTAGAGAACATTGGAGAAAGCCTGCAAGATATAGGTACCGGCAAAGACTTCTTGAAAAAGACCCTGGAAGCATAGGCAGTCAAAGCCAAAATTAACATTTGGGATTGCATCAGATTGAGAAGTTTCTGTACTGCAAAAGAAACAGTCAGGAAAGTGAAGAGGCAACCGACAGAATGGGAAAAAATATTTGCAAACTATGTAACAGATAAAGGGTTAATAACCAGAATCTACAAAGAGATCAAGAAACTCCACAACAACAAATCAAACAACCCATCAAGAGATGGGCCAATGACCTCAATAGACATTTTTCAAAAGAGGAAATCCAAATGGCCAACAGACACATGAAAAAATGTTCAAGATCACTAGCAATCAGGGAAATGCAAATCAAAACCACAATGAGGTTTCCCCTCACCCCGGTTAGAATGGCTCACATTCAGAAATGTACCAACAATAGATGCTGGAGAGGATGTGGGGAAAAAGGGACACTAACCCACTGTTGGTGGGAATGCAAACTGGTCAAGCCACTATGGAAGTCAGTCTGGAGATTCCTCAGAAACCTGAATATAACCCTACCGTTCGACCCAGCCATCCCACTCCCTGGAATTTACCCAAAGGAAATTAAATTGGCAAACAAAAAAGCTGTCTGCACATTAATGTTTATTGCAGCTCAATTCACAATAGCTAAGACCTGGAATCAACCTAAATGCCCATCAACGGTAGACTGGATAAAGAAATTATGGGACATGAACTCTCTAGAATACTATACAGCAGTCAAAAACAATGAAATCCGGTCACTTGCAACAAGATGGAGGAATCTGGAAAACACCATGCTGAGTGAATTAAGCCAGTCCCAGAGGGACAAATATCATATGTTTCCCTGATCAGTGACAACTAACCGAGCACCAAAAAGGAAACCTGTAACTTGATCGGCCCTTGTCCTGACTGTTGATGTACAACTTAATACTTTATCCCTTTTAGTATTTTTCTTGTTCTACTTAATACTATTGGTTGAACTCTGTAATTAACACACAATTATTCTTAGGCGTTTAAATTTAACTGAACAGTGGTCTCTTGTTAAATATAAGAGTGGGAATAAGAGAGGGAGAAGATGTACAATTTGGGACCTGCTCAAGCTGGCTTGCCCCAAATGGTAGAGTTAGAAATGTGTCAGGGGATTCTACTTCAATCCCATCAATGTGGCATGTACCAATGCCATCTCACTAGTCCAAGTGATCAATTTCAGTTCACAATTGATCATACTGATAGGTCTAAAAGTCAAAGGGATTACATAAACAAGACTAGTGTCTGCTAATACTGATAGAATAAAAAAGGGAGAGAACGATCCAACATGGGAAGCAGGATACACAGCAGACTCATAGAAAAATCAAAAGATGATTTCTTTTAACAAAATGGTCATTTTTAAATGTTATGCAAGTAGGTGCATTAATATGTAAACAAGTAATGTGACTATTGCCTGGACTCTATCTTTATCAGTAGTTCTAGCAATTTTTAATTAAGGTAATTAAAAAACAGTGTAAAAACGAACTATCTTTTCCCCAGCTATTTGAAGCCTACCTATAAAAATAGTATAGGTGAGATAACAGTTTGAGAAGTTCAATATGAAATTAGGTAGTTATCCTTTACAAACTTGGAAATATCCAAGTGAGCGAGGAAACATGAGTAAGCCAATTAAAAATACATGCTAATTACAGAGAAATAGTGACAAAAGTAGATTTTTTAAAAGATAAAAGTAAAACCAAAATGAACTACTTTGAAGCAAGTCACCGAGGGGAAGAAATGAGGATCATTAGTGTGAGAATGTTTAGGTACGGGCAGAGGCCTAGAGCCTCAGACCCCTGGAGAACTTTTCTGGGTTAAGGATTCTATGATTAAAACCCAAAACTTTAAAAGCCATTACATTAATAGGCCTCATTTATAAACCATCAACCAAAGTATCACATTATTGACATTCCATTTCTAGTTTTTAAGAAAAGGCAGAAGAAAAATATTCCCTTCATTCTGTAGTACATTTACATATGTGGACATGTACTAAACAAGGAATATGAATGCAGCCTGAATTGGAGATACCTTTTTTTTTTTTTTTTTTTTTGACAGGTAGAGTTATAGACAGTGAGAGAGACAGAGAGAATGGTCTTCCTTCCGTTGATTCACTCCCCTAATGGCCGGTGCTGCATGGATCCAAAGCCAGGAGCCAGTACTTCCTCCTGGTCTCCATGCAGGTGCAGGGACCCAAGCACTTGGGCCATCCTCCACTGCACTCCCAGGCCACAGCAGAGAGCTGGACTGGAAGAGGAGCAACCAGGACTAGTACCCAGCACCCCAATTGGGTCTAGAACCCAGGGTACTGGCGCCTCAGGCAGAGGATTAGCCAAGTGAGCTACAGCACCAGCCTGGAGATACCTTTTTTAAAATATTATAAAATCACATCATCATTATAAATACTACTTTACTTACTTTCATATTTCCCATCTCATTCATCTCCTCTACTTTCCTGTATATGAAGAAAAACATGGCAGCAACTTTCTCCATTATTCTTTATGCTTTAATTTTTAACCACAGCTATCAGCAGAAGGCTAAGAGATATGTGCCCTAGCTTTAAAAGAGTAAAGCATTAAGTTTAAGATTGCTTTACATTCATGCCTTAATTTCTTATTTTAACGAACTTTATTTTTCAGCTGGGCTGGGAATAGTAAATAGATTTCATATTTAATGCCATCACCTATAAGCTAGAAGCAACTTATTGGAACTCTCAGTAAAGAGATGCTCTTCTGGATCAATCATATTAACCTTTCTTTCTTTCTATTTCTTTTCTTTCTTTCTTTCTTTCTTTCTATTTCTTTTCTTTCTTTCTTTCTTTCTTTCTATTTCTTTTCTTTCTTTCTTTCTTTCTTTCTTTCTATTTCTTTTCTTTCTTTCTTTCTTTCTTTCTTTCTATTTCTTTTCTTTCTTTCTTTCTTTCTATTTCTTTTCTTTCTTTCTTTCTATTTCTTTTCTTTCTTTCTTTCTTTCTTTCTATTTCTTTTCTTTCTTTCTTTCTTTCTTTCTATTTCTTTTCTTTCTTTCTTTCTTTCTTTCTATTTCTTTTCTTTCTTTCTTTCTTTCTATTTCTTTTCTTTCTTTCTTTCTTTCTTTCTTTCTATTTCTTTTCTTTCTTTCTTTCTATTTCCTTTCTTTCTTTCTTTCTTTCTATTTCCTTCCTTTCTTTCTTTCTTCCTTTCTTTCTTTCTTCCTTTCTTTCTTTCTTCCTTTCTTTCTTTCTTCCTTTCTTTCTTTTTCCTTTCTTTCTTTTTCCTTTCTTTCTTTTTCCTTTCTTTCTTTCTTTTTCCTTTCTTTCTTTCTTTTTCCTTTCTTTCTTTCTTTTTCCTTTCTTCCTTTCTTTTTCCTTTCTTCCTTTCTTTTTCCTTTCTTCCTTTCTTTTTCCTTTCTTCCTTTCTTTTTCCTTTCTTCCTTTCTTTTTCCTTTCTTCCTTTCTTTTTCCTTTCTTCCTTTCTTTTTCCTTTCTTCCTTTCTTTTTCCTTTCTTCCTTTCTTTTTCCTTTCTTCCTTTCTTTTTCCTTTCTTCCTTCCTTCCTTTCTTCCTTCCTTCCTTTCTTTCTTTCTTTCTTTCTTTCTTTTTTTTGACAGAGTGGACAGTGAGAGAGAGACAGGAGAAAGATCTTCCTTTGCCGTTGGTTCACCCTCCAATGGCCACCGCGGCCGGCACGCTACGGCCGGCACATTGCGCTGATCCGAAGCCAGGTGCTTCTCCTGGTCTCCCATGGGGTGCAGGGCCAAGCACTTGGGCCATCCTCCACTGCACTCCAAGGCCACAGCAGAGACCTGGCCTGGAAAAGGGGCAACCAGGACAGAATCCGGTGACCCGACCGGGACTAGAACCCAGTGTGCCGGCGCCGCAAGGTGGAGGATTAGCCTAGTGAGCCGCGGCGCCGGCCTGAATTATATTTCAATCCTGCCCTGAACAAAGAAGGAAGTTGCACCAAGTGGTATCGCCATCTCTTTGCAAGGTACCACATTTAGTTGAAGGGATATTATGGCAAATAAGACAAAATCCTGCTCCTAAGACTAGTGGGAAATATCCTAGCAACAGCGATAATCTTGTAACAGTAGTGTACCAAGCAGGGTGAGGTAAACACAGGAACAACAAAGCACCAGAACACGGCTCCAGGCATTTAGTTAGGAAGGGACTTAATGCAGGTGGAGAGTGAGGAAGTTGCAATATTACTGAAATAGTTTGGCACTGTCCACAGGTGCCCGCCCCCGAAGTATGTGGACCTCCAGGGAAGTCCAGTGGCTCATCCACAGCCACCCATTGGATTATGGAATCAGGAATAGAACTCGGGTCTTGCTATCAGTTCACTCATCTTTCTAATACACAGACCTGTTTCTCTTTGTTAAACATGTGCTGCCATTGTTCTGACATACTCATACACAGCCATGTTCTTATTATTGTTTTGCTATGCCATTTCCTCTTTTTTATTTTTTTTGTTTAAAAATTTGAGAGGTAGAGTTACAGACAATGAGAGGGAGAGACAGAGAGAAAGGTGTTCCAGCCATTGGTTCACTCTGCAAATGGCCGAAATGGCTGGAGCTGCACTGATCCAAAGCCAGGAGCCAGGTGCTTCTTCCTAGTCTCCCATGTGGGTGCAGGGGCCCAAGGACTTGAGCCATCTTTTACTGCTTTTCCAGGCCATAAAAGAGAGCTGGATTGGAAGTGGAGAAGCCAGGACTTGAACCGGTGTCCATATGGGATGCTGGCGCCACAGGAGAAGGATTAACCTGCACAAGAGCGCTGGCCCTGCCATTTACTCTTATTAATTTTCAAGCTAACTTCCTACCAAAAAGATGCACCTGTACTGTTCAAAACTTTATAAGCCCTTGGAAAACTTACTTTTCATTGTTTTACCCTACATCTAAGCAAATGTGTTAACTTGCATCTACTCTGGGGTTAAAAATAATTTTGCTTTCAAAATAATTTGGCTACGAATAACTAATCTAATTTGAGGTTGGCTACAATTTCTTGGCAATCACTTTGCATAGTTGGAAATTCTTGCAAAGTGAGAAATGTAAGCTTCAAATTGTTTTAAGTGTAATGAAATATTTAGGAGTAGTACACATGACAATTAATGAAATTGGTCCAATATTACATTTTGTAGATGTTTAAACATTTATCAAATTTAATTTTGCAGTTTTCCTTTTGGAACGAATCCTTTTTCTTTTCAAGCCTCATACACTGGGTTTTGGCCTTGATAGGACTAAATGGCAAAAGTGGCCTAGGGCCCTGCAAGTTTCAGTCTTAGTTCCTGCCACCTCTCTCTGGATACCACCAAGGGTAGCTTTTGGAATAGGTGTGAACCACCTTGCACACTGCTCCTGCTCTCTGGAATGACCCAAATCTTCCCAGGCCTGGTTTGATTCTTCCTGGGTCTTTAATCCATTCAGAGATTTGAATCCACTCTCCTAGGGAAATTAGAAAGTTTGATTGAAAGTACCCGCTTACCTATCTGCTTCCTTTTCCAAGTTAAGGCTAATTCGATTGCCTATTTCAGCGCTGGTCCGCATGCATGTAATACGTACTACTGAACCATTATGTATTAACATAAATTCATAAAGTACCATTCAATCGCCTTTTCCTTGACACTACAAGAGTATCAAACAAGGGTGTAATACTATCTTTATATTCAAGATACTTCCAATTTCTCTTTAAGAGTGTTAACACAGAAGATAAAAATGATAAATTTGGGGGCCTGCATCCCATATGAGCACCAGTTCGGGTCCTGGCTTCTCCACTTCCGATCCAGCTCTCTGCTACGTCCTGGGAAAGCAGTAGAAGATGGCCTTAGTCCTTGGGCCCCTGCACCCATGTGGGAGAAGTGGAAGAAACTCTGGAGCTGGCCGTTGTGGCCATTTGGAGAGTGAACCAGTGGATGGAAGACTCTCGCTTGCTCTTGCTCTCTCTGCTTCTCTGTAATTCTGCCTTTAATAAAATCTAAAAAAAATTATTAAAGTTAGTCACTCAACCAAAAATTTTACAATTGGTGTTTTATGTTTAAACACCTCTAGCTTATTTTCAGTTGATTTCTTTTTGTTGTTGTTTTTGATTGAACCGCCAAGAAATGTATGGACAAAGAATATTGTATAATAACAATGTCACATTGTAGCAGGTTTTAGGATCAAAACATGTTGAGATATGTGATTTGATTTGCACAACTATGAGGCAAAGGCAGAACAGAGAGCATCATTCCCATTTTACAGAGTAAAGAAACAAAGGCATTATTGGAGCTAATAAGAGGCAGTCAGATCTTAGAACCTACCTCATACTCTCACTAGACATTTTACTCAAGGTTGCAGAATGTTAAATTGAAGGCAGAATGGTTATAAATTAGCAAGTTGGATAATTCAGCAACGAATGTAAATGAGAGTTATAAGATAAATGACATTTAGTGACATTAATTAACTGATTAAATTAAACCTGATATTTTAATCAGAATTTGTTTGTGCGAAGTGCTAGGTAAAATGAAATGTAGTTTAACCTAGTTACTTTAAAAAATTCCAGTTACCATAACAACTTCTTGTGATTTCAATTAAAGGTGGTCTTTTCTTTATATTATTTTTAGAACTTTAGTTGCCATAACAACCAGATGCCATGTATTTGATCAGTTAAATCATTCCCCAAGAGTTAAAATATGGTGTTCTCTTAGAAACAATCAAACCATGATAAGTGGTGTGTCAGGAATTAATGCCCAAATGGCAACACAGACTCAATTTTTCAAGGAGCTCACATGTGAAATAAAAGAGCCATGAATCTTCCTTTGTATGTTAGGTTTATGATGTTTCTCAGTTACAGAAATCAAAAAGAGATTATTTATCAATTGGAGAAAAGTGGAGATGTCAGGTGCGGGGGTAATATGAATTGTCAGAGCTACAAAGAGAAATGATGTAAATGATAAATTCATTTTTATTCATTGGGGGGGCTGCTGAAAACAATATTACCAGAGCTTTGCTCTGGCCAGGAGTGGGGAGAGAAGCGTGGCTTTTTCACACAATAGATTACATCAGAAACCTGCTCTTCCTGCGTCCATTTTCTCCTCCACCCCCGCTCCCATGAGGGAAAACTGCTGGAGGAGTTCGCTCCCTGAAGCTGCTGGCTTTCTAGTATTGGAAGAGAGCCGCTATGTACTAATGGGCTATGCAATTGCGAATTGCGAGCAAGAGAGCTCAGCAAGGGAAAAGCAGCAGACAGACGCTCCAGAGAGCCGTCGGAAGGGTTAAAGGCTAGGAAGCAGCAGACCAACTGAGGAGGGCAGAAAAAGGAGCGGCAGGGTGGGGGCAAAGGCTCCCGTGTGGCCATTTGTCCCCAGGGAAGAAACACATAAGCATAGTTAGAGATGCTGATGGCTAGCTCTCTCCCATCATGTGAAATATTCCTGACGTATTGGGTCCAAATGCACGGCCAAGTAATGACAGGAAAATTCCCTTGCTCTGGGAATCAAAGTCCTCACCTGTTTGAGGTAAATTGGCCCTTCCGGGCAGATGTCTTGCTTTATTTGATGGGCAGCCCATCCACAGTGGACGTGCATAAGGACAAAAGACACATCTGGTTGCCCTGCAGGGAGGGCCAAGGTGCCCATTAAGTGACAAATAAAGATGGTCTCTCCCCGTTATCACCCTCTGCCTGGAAGATGCCGAGGAGAGAGCCGATTTTTCACCCACAGCCGGCCTCTGAAGCAATAGACGGTAGGAGTGTCAAGCGTGGATTCCGGCTTTAATTATAGTCCTCTTGCTTAATGAGGTTTCAGGAGGAGGAGGAGGTGGGGGATTGGTGTGTGTGCTGTGTGGCTGGGGGTTATTTAATTAAAAAACAATAAAGCTGCCAGCTGCAGCTGGTTAACAGTCTGGAACCCTCCCTTCTTCAACCCGGATGTGAGCACAGCACAGAGAGACAGACTCCCTAGCCTGTGCGTGTGCACAGGTTCTGGGAGCGCTCCCATATCAAACCATCCCTGTTTGCTTCATTTGGTTGCCAAAAATATTGCAATTCAGTAGAACTAAAGACCCCTTCATAGCCAAGTCACAGAAAGCAAAGTAGAAACCCTACCTCTGTCCTAGGTGCTTGATTTGATACGGAAACCCTTGCCTTTGGATATGGATGCAAGAAGAGTTGCTACTGTGTCGTCTGTAGATTGTGACCACGCCAAGCAAAGGGAGTAGTTTCTCCCACGTTCTTCTTAGGAGACTCTGAGCCCATTATCTCCTATTCATGTGGCTTCAAGTTCTGAGTTTCCAAAGATTGCCCACTGTTACTAATCACTGGGGGATTTTTTTTTAAGGATTTACTTATTTTTATATGAAAGGCAGAGATACATAGAGAGGGACATCTTGCATCTGCTGGTTCACTCTTCAAATGGCCGTACCAGTCAGGACTGGACCAGGCCAAAGCTGGGAGCCGGGACCCAGGAATCTCGAGCCTCATCCAGGTCTCCCATGTGGGTGTAGGGGCCCTAGCACTTGGGCCATCTTCTGCTGCCTTCCCAGATGCATTGGCAGGGAGCTGGATCAGAAGTGGAACAGCCAGGACTAGAACCAGTGCCCATACGGGATGCCAGTGTTGTAGGCTATGGCTCAATTCAGTGTGCCACAATGTCTCCCAGGAATTTCTTAAGCTCTTTTTAGATTTTAAATACATTAGTCTCTCAAATCTTTAGTTGATTTTTATGATCAGAAAAACTTAAGAAAATCAGTTCCCTTTTTGGCCATTCATGTGAAGGACCAGAGCAGAGACCAAGAGAAGGGATCAAGACAGAAGCATCTTTCATTGGAGGGTTCAGCTTTTGAATATTTTGGTTATTAGCAAAGGACCAATACCTGCCTATGACTTCTACTTCAAGCGGAATCCCCCTTTCGCATCTCCAACTCAATGCAGGAGAAAGCAATACTTGTACCATAACCACGGCATGTGTTTCTAGCAGGTAAAAGCTGTGTACTAATAAGATGTCCTATCTGATAGTATTCTTGTTTATACCCAAAGCTGAAGGCTTCCTCTGGCTAGTTCTTGACATATTATCACGAGATTTAAATTAGGAAGTGCCCCTGACTCATTACTGAGGCTGGGTTCATAGCGTCTTCAAGGTTTTGTTCCTGAGCAGGTAACAACCATCTCTTTTTGCCAGAGACTGCCTAGAGTTTAGCACTGCAAATTGCATTCTGGGAACCCTCACAGTCCAGAGCAAAGCAAGCCATTGGTCCCTCTTCTTGTAGCTGGCTCACACTATTAGTGCCTCTCTTGAGATTATCCAGTCTTTTTTTTCTCTAACTCAGGTGCGCCGTGCATTTCACAGGAAAAGTTGTCCATCTTGGGGTTCAAGGCTCACGTGTGCATTTTCTACACCACACTTAACACTGTGTCCTTAATTTTCTCTTTCTTAGACCCTGTCAACTGGGTAGGGAGTAGGTCTATTCTCTTCTTAGCCTCTAATCACATTTCTTTTTTTGTTTTTGTATTTGTTACTTGAGAGAAGAGATCTCCCATTTACTGGTTCACTTTACAAAAGCCCACAACAGTCAGGACCAGGAAAGGAGCCAGAAACTCAAAACTCAATCTGGGTATCCCACATGGGTAGCAGGGACCCAAGTACTTGAGCCACCACTTGTATATCCTAGGAGGACAGGAAACTGCATTGAGAGCAGTTACAGAGTGCAGGCTCACCAAGCTGGCTAGCTGTTGGACCAAACACTTACTCTCCTATCATCTTTTCTCTTGACTAATAGTCTCACATGTCTGAAGACCTATAGTCTTCAGATCAAGATTCCCCCATGGCTTTTGCATGCCTTTTTAAGTCTACCAAATAGGCTGGCCTGGGATTAAATTATCTTTGTAATTACATTTTATTTGCATTTCTAATGTACAATTTGCATGACAATTGCTTATGCCTCAGTGAGATTGGCTCTGATCTAATCCATATGTATTTGGGGGGAGGGGAACTGGAAGAGCAAAATACTGTAGACTCCTGGTCAGAAAAGCTGACTCCAAATTCTAGCCCAGACATCTACATGCTCAGCAACTTCAGATCAGTCAGTTTGGTTATATGAGAAATGGAGATGGTGTTATGGGTTGTATTGTGTCTCTCCAAAATGAAATGTTGAAGTTCTAACGCCAGAACCTTTTTGGGAATAAGGTAATTAAAGATATAACTAGTTAATTTAGGCTGAGGTCAGGCTCATCTACTCACACTTATTCTGGAATAGGTGGGCCACTAATCTAAAATGACCTGACCTGTGTCCTGATAGAAAAAGGGAATTTGAAGACAGCAAAAATGCCGCGTGAAGACTGGGATTACAGTGCCACAAGTTGAGAAATAGTGCCAGAATATAGAGGAGAGACATCTGGAATGATATCTTTCTCACCCCCACAGAGAGAGCATGGCCCTGCCAACATCTTGATCTGGGATTTGCAGTCTCCAGACTGAGATTTCTATTCCGTTACAAATTTTCATTGTTTAAGCCACCCTGTTTCTGGTACTTAGCTATGACAGCCCTAGCAAACGGATACAGATGGTAACACCTACTTCAGAGGATTTTTTTGAAGAGTAAATGTATAAGGTTATTTATGTGAAATTACTTGGAACATAGGAGTCACTAATGAATAATAGGAACAGAACAGGAGATTACCAGAAAATTACACATTAAAAGTTAGTTTAGAGGGGCCAAACTCCATTTCCTGCGGTTGTAACTTGTATGGCAACTGCAAATCACTTCAACCTTTCATCTCCTTGATCCTTGTTTCTTCCTCTATAAAATGGACATGATGATACAAACTTCATAGACTCTTTTTTTTTTAATATTTTTTTTTAATTTTTTTTTTTTTTTAATTTTTTTTTGACAGGCAGAGTGGACAGTGAGAGAGAGAGACAGAGAGAAAGGTCTTCCTTTGCCGTTGGTTCACCCTCCAATGGCCGCCGCGGCCAGCGCGCTGCGACCGGCGCACCGCGCTGATCCGATGGCAGGAGCCAGGAGCCAGGTGCTTTTCCTGGTCTCCCATGGGGTGCAGGGCCCAAGCACCTGGGCCATCCTCCACTGCACTCCCTGGCCACAGCAGAGGGCTGGCCTGGAAGAGGGGCAACCGGGACAGAATCCGGCGCCCCGACCGGGACTAGAACCCGGTGTGCCGGCGCCGCTAGGCGGAGGATTAGCCTAGTGAGCCGTGGCGCCGGCCTACTTCATAGACTCTTTGTGATTAAATAAGAATATGTGAAAACTCATGACTAGAGGCTACATGGCTTTTGCTCCTGCAGTGGAGCAAAAAGCACAAAAAGCTAACCTGTTTGTCTTAGCAATTGCCCCAACCTTTGTCCCCTTAGCTCTGCTTCAGGCCAAGAGCTAGAGTAATGGACAGATGGAGCTTGAGAGCCTGCCAGTCCTCCGTGTGGGGAAGATGGGGCCACAGCAACTACTCTTCTTCCTTCCTTCCTTCCTTCCTGCGTACCCCCAAATCAAGAGCAGAATCATGCTTCTTTTCTGGAGGATCAAAGGAGCTATGACTCTGATAGTTAATGATTTAAACCCCCCTTTCCTTTCTTTTTTTGGAGAAACAATTTGATAGCTATAATTATTCCTGCAGACCCAATTATTTTCAGAGATTAAATATATCTGGGGTTGTACTTCAATAGATCAATGTGTTTGCTACACTATCAAAATCACTTTTCCCCCTGCTATGTTGAAGAAATGAACAATTGAGTGCCAGATTGCAGAAGTGAGGTTTTGTTTAATATTTACTGCTAGCAGGCACACTTGCTCTTGAAAAAAAGGATAGAGCTGGGATACTCACACCCAACAAAGCCTATGATTTCAACTCACATACGGATCTCCTCCAGAATTAAATATGTGCATATTGAAAAATTTGCTCCAAAATGAATATCTAAGGCCTTAAACTATAAAAATGTATATTTAGGAAATATTCAAATGCACAGCAATGCAAAGATTTGCATATCAAGTATATTCAGTACTGATTATTTATAATTTAGTAAAATCTTAAATTCCAATAACAGGAAATTGATCTAGTGAAACGTGGTTCATTTTATTTATTATATAAGACTGGTGACCAGTTAACTGAGAATTTCCTGCTATATTATAAAGTATTGGTGAGTTACAGCATCAGCTCCATAAGCCATTTGCTACCAATCAATGTCTCTTCCCATTTTTCCCTATTTCCTACTGCTTCCTGGGCTGTTACATAATCCATGCCATGAAACTCCCTGGAAATGCCAAGTATCTAAACAGAAAATGCAAGCTTTGAAGGGACGCACTACCCTTCCTGGCTTAGCTTTGACTCCATCTTCTATCTCATCAGTCAAGTGACATCTGCCTCAAATGTTGCCATAAAATCACCAGGAAGAATTTTTGCTGAGAATTTAATTGGAAATATCAATGCTGGCATCCTAACCCCATTTTCAATGTGATAAAAGTGCTCCTAAAAACCATCCATGTTGTACTCATAAACTATATCCCAAGAGGCCCAAGATTCCATCTGTTGGTGCTGTGTATAATTTCTAGTTACAAATGGATCTTGTGTATGCATAAGTGTGGTTGCATGTAAAGGGAGGGTTGAGCTCCTATAGCTTAACAAACTTGGTCAAGAAACAACAAATATCAACTTGGATGCAAGTCACTATGGGGTTAGGAACCTCCATGAAATGAAAGGATGATCTGTTCCTTATGGGCTTGCAATCCTGTTGAGGATAAAAGATATGTTGCAATATATTTACCCACAAATGTGTGTGTGTGTATATCTTCTGATAATAGCTGCATATGACAAGTGCCAAATGTCCTGGGCATAAACTGTATTCTCAACCAGATATATATCACTAGTTCCCACTACTGCATAGGCCCAAGCAATGATGTCCCACTACCTACAAGCCTGAAATGGAGATAAAGTTTGAACAAGACTTATTTACAGCTGGTGGTCACCTCAGATCAGAGTTTTTCAACCTTGGCACTACTGACATTTTGGACCAGATAATTCTTTGTTGTAATCGGCTGTCCTGTATAGTGAAGAATGTTTACCAGTATCGCTGACTTCAACTTACTAGGTACCAGTAGTTTCCTCCTAGTTGTGGGAAAAGACAATGTCTCAAGATATTGCCAATGTGCTCTGGGAGGCAGAACCATCCCCTGGTTGAGAATCATTGCACTTAATTATTCTTATAGTTTTGCGCTGTGCTTGTCCATGTAGTCAAGGTGAAGCTAATTCCCTTCAGAATCTCTTCCCTTGCATGGTGCCAGCTTAGCATTGATCACTAGAGCCACTTGGCAGGACATCTAGGAGAGTGAAGCCCTAAATGTCCAGCCATTTGGCTATGCTCATTTGGGGCAGAGCACTGGGCACCGTGGTGGCCCGTGCTTACTGTTCCTGGTTTTCTGGCTCACCTTGGCCTGGGCGGCACCTCACAGCTCCTCCTGACCTATTCCTTTACTGTCTGAGACCCCTGTCAAAGGGCACTGGCCTTCTCCTTTGCTAGCTTCCACATACAGCAGTGACTAGTCTCAGCACTGAAGCAGAAGCAGCAGCTTGCCCAAATGGCCTTACCAGCTCATACAATCGAAGGAGGTCTCCTGCCTGTAACTAATCCTGTATTTATGTCACTTGTAGCAGCTTTGCTTCTCTGAGTCCTGACAGATTTCAGGTTGTGGTGACAGTTTGGAGCAAATCTGGAAGTCTTCCCAACAGTTATTCTACCCTCGACAATTAGTCTGTACCAAACCTGGTGATTCCATCCCTTTTGCCAGGGATTGGTTTAGAGTTGGGCAGCACTAAGTCAATTGCAGCCAATGAGATGCAAGAAGAGACTTGCTTGGGATTTCTGGAAATAAAAAAAAAAAAACTCAATCCCCATCCAACTGGAAATAAACACAAAAGTATGCTATACCAGTTGCTGCTGGCAGCCACCATGTGTCCATGTGGGGAACCAGCTTTAGTGATAAAGCTGATGCCACGGAGAGCAAAGTGAAAAGCCAGAAAGAACCCAGGTCTGAAAATATCTCTGAGCTGTGGAATAAATAAGCCCTGAAGCCTCTCCTCTGCTGAACTTCCTTTGCATGGGAAGACAAATCTCCTTATGGCGTAAGTCAGCCTGGCTGGAATCGCCACGTTAACACTGCTTTGGAGTCTGGCTTAAACCTTGGATACAAATTACTCTCAGTTGTTAAAGAAGATTTGATCTGATTGCCCTGAGATGGAGACTCTTCTTTTTCTCTTTCAAAAGGACTGGAAAGCTCCTAGTCACCTCTACTGGTTGTTATGGATGGTCTTATTTTGCTCTTTTTACCAATTTTGAGTCATTGGTAGAAAGAGACAAGAGCGCTGACAATTCTGTCAACCGCAAACTTCACCTAACCCTTCCAACTTAAAAGCAAAGGACGGGGTGGGCATTGGGCATAGAAGTGAAAATGCCACTTGGAGCACCTGCATCCTGTGTTGGAGCTCCAGAATTCAAATACTGGCTCTACACCCCACTACAGCTTCCTGCTAATGTGTACCCTGAGAGGCCACAGGCAATGACTTGAGTAGTTGCAAGTACTTGGGTCCCTGCCATCCATATGGGAGACCCAGATTGAGTTCCCAGCTCGTAGCTTCCAACTCGTTCAGCCCCAACTGTTGTGAGCATTTAGGGAGTGAATCAGCAGATGGGAGATCAACCTCTCCTCGTCCCTCCTCCCACCCCTCTCCTCGTCCCTCCTCCCACCCCTCTCCTCGTCCCTGCTCCTCCCTGCTTGTCCCTGCTCTTCTCCCTCCTCTCCTTCCTCCCTTCTCTCCCTCCTCCCTCTCCCTCCCTTTCAAATAAAACAAATTAATTTAAAAATCTTTTAAAAATTAAAAGACACAACTCAGCATTCTCCAGGGAATTCAAGCATGCATGGTGTTGCTTCCATCAAAGCCAGGATTTATCTGAAATGTTGTGGCTTCTACAACTGTAATCCATAACTAATTGTCCTGGGCCATCAACCTGTGGCAGGAAAAAACATGCAATAATTGAGGCAGCAAGGCAAAATAGTCTCTGAAGGCACAGGACATCCTCTTATCTGGGGTTGTTCTTGTTGACTGTAGGCTCTTGGGTATAAGAGGATACTTCTGTCTTTGGATTCTCAATCTCTGGGGAGAGTAAGTCACCGGGGACTCCCCTAGCTCTGGGTGGATAGTGAGGGATGGAGAGTTGTGGCTAGAGTTTACCTTGTCACTTACTCTCTCTGGCTGGCACCTAGCACTGGGACACACCTGACACAGCCCAAGCAATGCCCTAGACAAGAATATTGGAGTCAGACAAACCAAGCCTGCAAGGGATTTGAAGCCCAGTGCTCTTACAGAAAGTGTGTCAGGTACCCTCTAAGAGCCTCATTCTCATCAATAGAATGGGAATAAGAAAAGCAGCACTGTGGCACAGTGGGTTAAAGCCCCGGCCTGCAGCATCAGCATCCCATATGGGTACCAGTTCATGTCTCAGCTACTCCACTTCCTATCCAGCTCCTGGCTAATGTGCCTGGGAAAGCAGCAGAGGACTGCCCAAGTCCCTACATCCATGCACCCCCGTGGGAGACCTGGAAGCAGCTCCTGGCTCCTGGCTTTGCATCAGCTCAGCTCTGGCCATTGCAGCCATTTGGGGAGTGAACCAGTGGATGGAAAACCCCTTCCGCCCTTTCTCTCTCTATCTCTCTCTCTTGCTTTACCTCTCTATGTAACTCTGTCTTTCAAATACGTAAAATCTTTAAAAAAAAACTGTCATTGAGTGTAGCACACGGTAGAAACTCAAATATTATTTCCTTGCCAACTCCTAATCACTCTGCCTGATCTGTTTCTTTGCCTCCTCTACCTGCATCTTCAATCAGGTTTATCAGCTTAGCTGGAAGGCTGGTGCTCCCTGCAGCTGCCCACACTGACAGCTGGAGGGGCTAGGAAAAGCCTACTACTCAGGTTCAAGGCAAGCAATGACTGCTGTCTTGCTCTGCAAGTAGAGGGAACCTCACAGCCCAGAGGAGCAGAGGGTCCCACTTCTTAGGGAAGAAATGGAGTCATCAGGAAAACTTGTTCCTGCGTACACTGGTGCTCTTGCCATATGCTCACGTCATGCCCATCTAAGCCTCATGTTTCAACCCCGGTCACACCAGTGATGGTTGAGTCCACTCATAGACTAATGGCTTGCAAGAAGTGCACATGGCTGTGATCCAGCAGCCTTGAGCTTAATCCTACTCTAGTGCTGATTAACGGTGTGACTTCAGATAAGCCATTGCAGCTCAGTTTGCTCCAGAACTTAATTGGAGGATTATCTCACATCGTCTCAGATCCTGTATCATTTAGGGGCAGAGGTGGAATGAGTACATTATGGAAAGTGCCCTCCTCTGGCCTGTTTTAAGGTTTCAGTGTCTTTTAGACCAGATAATCCCATGAAAGTCTGGGTTTCCTCCAGAGTCAGATTTTATACTAACCTACACTGCTGAGGAAGAGCCCATATTTGGCTAATTGAATATCATTATGTGCTTTGAAACTGTCCTTGCATTTCAAAAAGCCTGTTTCTTATTAAGAAAAAAAAGTATATAATCATTCAAAAATGCGCTATAAGAAGGCAGCTGCCTTAGAAAACATTTCTGCAAAAAAGCCAATTGTTGGGGAATTGGGATGCATTCTGCCACTTGTGAAAAGAAGCAAGGGGAGAGAGAGAGAGATGGGAGGCACAAATATATTGACAGATGAGAAAAATAAATGTTTTTGTTGCGTGCACTGCGCAGAAGTGTCGCACAGACCAGATTATGACATAACTGTTGGAGTAATGCCTGCAGCTGTTGCCTTCGTAAACTGATCCACGATATCCCACTCTCATAAGCGCAGCAATGTATCCAAGTCACTCCACATGATGAGGACACCCTAATCCCGTGCCACGTGAGCTGTGTGCCAAATGTGGCCATATCACAGCAGCAGGATCCAGCCAGGAATAATCGCATCCTTAGGAAAAATATCCCTTGTATGACCACAGAAATCCCTCTGCAACAAAGCAAGCATGCGAATGTGCTAGGGAACAGGGAAATCCCGTGATGAATTGCCAAGTAAGAGCCCAGGGTAAACATCCCATATGGTGCTCCCATTTCCATGGGGTAATAAAGACTAGAGGGAAAACAGGGCTTTGAGCTAGGAAGACACTGCTGGGATGAATCCATTCATTCACTGGTTCAACACATGTTTCTTGGGCATTTATTGAGAACTAAGATATGCACCAGAAATACGGTGCTGAGCCCAGCGAGGGAGGTAAACATTGAAGAAATAACAAAACAAATAATTCACTGCAACTGTGGCGACTGCTTGAAGAAGGAAGACCCGGAGACTGAGTGTGAATTAGAGGCTGTGTTTTCTCAGACTGGGAGCAGACTGAAATGTACCTGCTTGTAATCATTATAAGCCTACTTTGAATAACTAGAGACTTGGGAGTTAGTAGGCCAGACAAGCAAATTTCCATTGAGGATTTCATAAAATCATTTTTTCACATTTTATTTGATAACATGTTCCTGTCACTGAATGTTCAAACTCTGACAGTGAATGTGTCACAACCGTCCCCTGAATTCAGTGAGCTGTAAGTACTAATGGTAACAGTGGCCGTGGGGAGGAATCCCTCCAATACAGACAAGAATGCGCTTCTCGGTATCTGAGGAGGTTCATACAGAGGCCAATAGCGTGGGCTCTGGAGTTTTCTGTCTGGGTTCCAGCGGGTCTCCAACACGTCCCTAACTATACAACTTGAACTTATGTAAACTCTCTGAGCCACAATCTGTAAAATTGGAATAACTCCATTGTTTCCCTCTTAGAGTCACTGTGAGGATTAGGTAACTGAATATGCATGCTTAAACATTTCAAACAGCACCTAGTAAAACTAAACACTATCTTAGTGTTGCTATTATTACTGTTCCTTTAACCTGAATCTCGGACCCAGCTCTGTAGCTAACGTATTAGGTTAAAATAATAAAATAAGAAATAGCTGGAAATCACTCAGGTTTGGGTTGATTCCTGACCTCAGTCCTGGATCTCTGCTTCTTGCAGATGTGAGAAATGTATTGCCCCTTTTGCCACCCTTAATTGCTTTCGTGTAACGCCTCGGAATATGACACTAGCTATAGTCCATCTGTGAGTGATCGTTCCCCCATTTTTCAGGGTCGCCCAGAATAGGTTTCTGTGTAGGCCAGAAAGTCCACAGGAAAGGAGCCACAAGATGCCTCGATACCTTCCATTGCATTGTTGAGGTCAGATTAAACAGGAGACTTCAGGAAGTAACTGCCCTAACCCTTGCCCCATTCCCTAGCCACGTGGCCACCTTCGGGGAATGTAAACATCCGGGAGGAACCACAAGGAGGTCAAGCATCAACATAGCCATCCTCGTCCTTGAAGACTGCGGCCAGGTCAACGAAGCCCCCAAATGAAAGCAGCAGCCTTGGGGGGGGATAGGTAATGTGCTATTTGGCCTTTAGCTTTCATTGTTCATGGAGGGTCAGGGCCATCTTCGACATCTTGGAAAGCCCGTGAGAACAGCAGATTGGATTTCTGGAGGAGATGGTAATGTACATTTTGCTGATTTTTAAAAATGACTTGTGTATTCCCACGTTCCTCCACATAAGCAGACTGTGAATGGAAACAGCTCCAAAGACGTGCAAGCACTATGGCTAATTGTGTATGCAGTAAATACAATTTACTCCTCAAGAAACAGTTTGCTGTTTGTTCGCTGGGGGGAAAAACAACTTAACACTGACAGAACAGGAATACTGTGGTGCAGGTTGAAGGGAAATCCTCTTTAAATTGCTTTTGAAAGGACATATAAAGAAAGTCTTATTTTTCTTCCTTTTGTAAATCCCTACCTTATGCCCGCGTCTGTTCTCTCCTTTCTCTTTTATTTCCTTTCAGCTTATTCTTTTGCAATGTTGCAGGAGACATTTCCCAAAGAGTTTCCCCGCAAGCATGTCAGCTAATTAATTATTTTTCAACATTAGTTCCCTCTTTGACCTTTGTCCTCCTTGCAGCCCAACAACATATCCTGTTGCATTCTTCATTTGCCTAAGAATGGCTCAGCCGAGAGCTGATTAAATGAAAAATGAGGGAAGCGGTGTTGTCCTGAGAGAAGCAGCGTATCCAGATCATTCAGACCCCAGTGCTGGGGCTGACTGCTGTTTCCCTTTGGCACCCTGAGCCCCTGGGAAGCTGCTCCATCTTGACTAAGCTGGAAGCCTCATTTGGGTAAAGGCAGCAGCAAACGCTGTTTCTCCTCTCTGTGCCACACGCTACAAGCCCCCCCCCCCCCCCAAGCTCCCCCATCACTTTTACTCTTGTGTTCCCAAAACAAAGTCATGGCATAGCCTGACAGGTACCGCGCTGTCTTCGGCTGAGCGGCCTGGGAATGAGGCTTGCTGGTTGCGGGTGCTGTAAATGGGCTCCAACTGATGTTCTGAAGGTGAAACCTGCCGCCTCCATTTGGTAACCGGTGGCTTGTCTTCAGGACATCCTGCCTTCCCTCTTGTCCTCTCTCCTTCTACAAAACATATTCTGATTTCTGGCAGTCTCTGATGCACTGTGTGGTGGATGTGTGATATCCTGGTTTGCTATTTGATAGCATAATGGAAGTGACATAGATGCTTTCTGGCATGGAGGAGGAAGGCCGATTTCCTTTAGAGGAATAGTCAATGCAGCCTCAACACCCCCAACCCCCTACCACCAAACTCACCCCAAGTTAGAGGAACTGATGTCTTTTCAGTGAGATGAAGCTCTGCTCGCACTGGAGAATAATTGCCAGCAGCCGCCAGTGCTGGGAAAATAAGGAAGCTGAAGCTGACTTTTGTGTGTGCCTTTCAAGCAAGGCTGCAGGCTGTAATAACAGTCCCCATTTCTGTGGTGGGCTCCGGACCATGACCACAGCCCATTGCATGGCTGAGGAGCTGCGACCATGTGTGCTTTGGATTAAATTCCATCATAACCCTGTCTCTTGCACATTCTGTGTGTAACGACTGTATGCAGATGCCCAACCAGCCCAAATTATCTTGCATACACACGTCATTCAGGCTTGCCACAAACTAAACACATCAGTTAAAGCCATAAGGGGTCTACCCTTCCAAAATGTTGCTTTTCATGTCCACTAAGAGCAGGCTGTTTTTCATTACAGAGTTATGAAAAGGGAATCTTTTCCTCCTTATGAATAATGAATAGAATCATGAAAACTAAAAGAATATGATGGGATCCTGCAAGCAGAGCTGACATTTAGTTAGCAGAAAGTGGCAGGAGTAAAATTATTTCCCCAAAACTATCAATATGCTTTGTGAAACTTTCCATATTTTTAATTCACTTGCAACAGATAATGAGCTCATAGACTTAAATGAGCTTGCTGAACTTCATGGAGCAATTTCTTCAGAGAACCACATGCTATTTCGTTCCTGCATGAGTTCAGTCACCAAGGCAATTCACAGATAGAGCCCTGCGTGCCCCAGCCCCTACCCTTCCTTCAAAAGCTCTGTTTAGGGCTCTGTTTCTGGTTAAATGATCTGAATCATTTTTTTTCCCAATGCTATGCATCATTTTCCCAAGTAAATTTTTAGCTTATTGGGGAGAAGGTACCAAAGGTGAGAGGAGGAAGCAGCAGAGAGACCAGGGGGCCACAGGAGCATTTGGAATGAGAAGTTTTCATCTGGCTTCCCTTGGATGGATTCTGGGTGACTGAGTGTTCGTGGAATCCTTTTTCCCTTGTCAGAATGGGATTCCCATATATGCTATAAAAGCCTTGTCAGGCAGGAATTCTTTCAGGAGTGGAGGCCATCGAGGGAAGGGGGCATAACAGATACAACATTTTCTCCTTAAAAGCCAGTTGAAGCCCACTGCTGAAGCCTGTGACATTTCAATAAAAATATCCCATTTTTTGAGGGGGGCGGGGAATCAGATAAATGTTTTTGATCTTGTTTGATTTATCAGAGCTTTCCAGGTGGGAGAAAGACTCTGTCACCCAAGTGTTGACCTTGCCTTTGTGTCCTGCATTTGGCTGTCAAGTGCAGAGACGCTGATTAGGGGTAGTTACAAATACCATGCATCATTTTGTTCACTTATTTATGGGGTCGTCTTTTCTATTTTTCCCTCCCTCTCTTTTTCTCTAATAAATGTCAGGTTCTCCTCTCGTCCCCTTTCATGTATTTCCAGCGCCTCGCTCTTCCCTGTCACGGAGCTTGCTTGTTTTTCTTTTTTGTTTCTGGCCAGTCCTGCAGGAGCCCCAGCCTCTTCCCAAGGGAGACCGATCTTGCCATCTTGCCGTCACATTTTTCAGCAGACAGGGCACATCATGAACGTGTCTGTGTGCGCGGAGGGAGGACAAGATTGTTTACTTTCTCAGAAGGCTAAACATCTCAGCTGGGAGTCCTTGACTGCTTGCTTAAGGACACGGAGGGAAAGGACAAAGGCCGGCAGAAAGTGCTCCTGCCACTGTGATTTGCATCTGAGTTCAATTCAACTCTGCCTTAAAGAGTCTCATTTGAATACACAGTACATTAGCTCCACTCCTGCTTCCTATCCAATGTGGGAAACACATTCATAGCTCAGTAACCTCTCCCCCTTCTAGTCCAGACAGTTGGGGAGAGGGTAAGGAGGGGGATCCAACAACTGCAGAGAAATTGTATTTCAAATGAATGTCTTTTCATCAACTGCTTCTGTATCCCTCAGCTGCACTCAGATAGGAAATTTGCATATTTTTTCTTCCTAATGGAAATAAATATAGGATGAAGATTTCGTTTTGTCCATTTAAAAATACTACTTGGCCCTGTGTGCTTGAGGGCTTCTAAATATGTGATGGGAAGAAATGACTTGTTAGACTAAAGGAAATCGGAAGAATTTTAGATGACATGTCTACCATTATCATCTGTGTGAAGAACACTCACTAGAAATCGCCTCCAGAATGCTTTCTGGCAAAAATTAATAAGGAGATTTATAATGTAAAGATATGTGAATGTAGTCATGTGAAGGGCCACTGATCTAAACCAAATCAGCCTGCAGAGAGCCCTCAATTATGCAAGAGGCAGACATCACATTAGTGCACATTGTCTGGTCCCTTTTCCATTTTCAAGGGAATTCATATATCCAAAGATATTTTCTTAACTCTTTATTTTCTTTTAGCCTTGGAAAACAAGGAGTAAAAGAATGAATATGTTTAAGAGTTTAAGAAGAGCAATATTGTCCAATCTGTGAACCTATCATGATCCTTTATCCATGTAATGCATATATATTTCAAGAATACTATTTGTGAAATGATATCTTGCCTTTTTGTGTTTTTATTTTAAAATGTTTTAATGAAAGGGAAAGGTTCAGGAACACACATAGATTTTTTAATATATTGTTATATTTGCACATGTGAACATTATATATATTCTATTTTGTAAGCAAAGATGAATATATTAATGTCACATAATTTGGGATTCATTAAAAAAATTCATAAAATGAGGAAAGAAGGGTATATTTTCATGTAAGGGGTATAGTTCCAAGGAGACAACATTTATAAATGTCAATACACCAAATCATACAGCATCTACACATCTTTATTGTACATATTTAAACTTCCACATGGAAGAGAAAGCATGTACTGTCTGTCTGTGTTTGGCTTATTCTACTTGACCTGGTGTTCTGCAGTTCCATCCATTTTGACACAAATATCAAGATTTCATTCTTTTTTATGGCTGTATTATTGTGTATGTAATATCTTCTTTATCCTTTCAAAAACATCTAAGTGGATTCCATGTTTGCTATGGTGAATAGTGCTACGATGAACATGACCATGCAGTATCTCTTTTGTGGGCTCACTTCATTTCTTTTGAATGTATTCCCAGAAGTAGATTAGATGGGCCATATGGTAGGTCTATTTTTTAATTTTTGAAGAATTTCTGTACTGTTTTCCATAATGGGCTACTAATTCACATTTTCACCAAAAGTATATTAGGGTTCCCTTTCCCCAACATACTCTCTAGCACTTATTATTTTTTGACTTTTTGTTAATAATCATTCTACCTGGAAAAAGATTCCACCTCATTGTGGTTTTTATGTACGTTTCCCTGATGGCTAGATATTTCTTGATTCATGTCCTTAGTGGCCACTATTTATATTTCTTTTTTTAAAAAAGACTTACCTATTTGAAAGAGAGAGAGAGAGAGAGAGAGAGAGAGAGACAGACATGGGGTGGTGGGAGAAATCTTCTATTTACTGGTTGACTCTCCAAATGGCCACAATGGCTGAAGCCAGGAGACAGGAACTCCATCCAGGTCTCCCATGTTGGAAGCAGGGGCCCAAGCACTTGGGCCGTTTTATACTGCCATCACCAGTGCATTCACAGGGAGCTGGCTCAGAAGTAGAGTAGCTGAGATATGACCCAGTGCCCATTAGGTTGCTGGTATCCCAGCATCCCAGTGTCTCTACCCACTGCATCACAGTGCTGGCCCCTGTATTTCTTCTTTTTGAAAAATTTCTATTCAGATACTTCACTCATTTCTTTCTAAATTTTTTTTTGGTGTTGAATTTCTTGAACTTTTTATGTTCCATATTAATCGTTTTTGAAATGCATGGTTTGCAAATGTTTTCGCCCATTCTGTTGGTTGTCTTTACTCTGTTGACTGCTTCCTTTGTTTTGCAGAAGCTTCTTAGTTTGGTATAATCCTTTTGCTTTAATTGCCTATGCTTTTGAGGCCTTATCCAGCCCCCCCAAAATTATTACATATTGCCCATGTCTTGGAGCCTTTCCCTTATGTCTTCATTGAGTAGTTTATAGTTTCAGATTTATAGTTGGATATTTCATCCATTTTGAGTTGGCTTTCATATAGAGTATAAAATAGTTCTTGTTCTATTTCATTTATTTAAAAAATTATTTATTAGAAACTCAAGGTTACAGAAAGAGAGAGATCTGCCATCCATTGGTTTACTCTCCAGATGGCCACAACAGCCAGGGCTGGGCTAGGCCAAAGCCAAGGGCCAGGTGCTCCTTCTGGGTTTTCCACGTGGGTGGAAGGACCCCAAATATTTGGGCTGTTTTCTACTTTCCCCAGGCCATTAGCAGGGAAGTGGATCAGAAGTGAAGCAGCCAGGACACCAACCAGCGCTCATAAGGGTTGCTGGCATTACAGGCAGTGGCTTTACCCACTATGCCACAACACTGGCCCCAGGGTTCTTATTTAAAATTTTTTCATGTGGAAATCCAGTTTTCCTAACACCATTATTTGAAGGGACTGTCCTGTTTCTAGGTAGTGTTGTTTATATATTTGTCAAAGAAAAGTTTGTTGTAGATGTATGGCTTTATCTCTGGTGTTTGTATTTTGTTCATTAGTCTATGTGTCTATTATTATGCCTGTACTTTGCTGTTTTGATTATAATATTCCTCATAGTATGTCATGAAATCTAATGTTATGGTGCATCCAGCTTTGTTTTTATTAAGATTGCTTTGATTATTTAGAGTCTTTTGTGTTTCCATATGAATTTTAAGACTTTTTTCTAATTCTGTAAAGAACACAATTATTTTGATGGAAATTGCATTGAATCTGTAAATATTGGGTTGGATGAACATTTGGATAATCTTAGTTCTTCAATCCAAGAACATGGGAGGTCTTTTTCTTTTTCAGTTTCTTTCTTAGTGTTTTTAAATTTTCATTTTAAGCCTTTCATACTCTTGGTTACATTTAAACAATGATATTTATTTTTTTTGTAGTTATTGTGATAGGGATTACCCTTATAAGTTCTTTCTGAGCAAGGTGTGCAAAACTTCTATTGAGTTTTGTGTGCTGATTTTCTTTCCTTCAACTCTGTTGTTTGACTTATCAGTTCTAATAGTTTCTTAGTGAGTCTCTTGCTTCCTGTATAAATACTATGTTATCTGCAAACAAGGATAAGTTGACTTCCTCCTTTCCTATTTATGTTCCTTTTATTTCTTTTTTTAAAAATATTTACTTGAAAGGCAGAGTTATAGAGAGGCAGAGGCAGAGTGAGAGAGAGAGAGAGAGAGGTCTTCCATCTGCTGGTTCACTCTCCAGATGGCTGCAACAGCCAGAATTGTGCTGGAGGCAGGAGCTTCTTAGTCTCCCACATGGGTGCAGGGGCCCAAGGATTGTATGTTCCTTCTGATCCTAATTTGTTCAAGACTTTTCATCATGAATGGATGTTTTATTTTATCAAATGCTTTATATGAATCTATTGGGATGATCATAACCATGATTATGCTTCATTCTGTTGATTCGATGTATTATGTTTATTGACTTGTATGTGTTTAAGCATCCTTGTGTCCCTGGGATGAATCTTACTTGTTCATAGTAAATGATCTTTTTGATACTGGATTTGTTGTTCAAATAGTACTTTGTGTGTCTGTGTGGGTGCAAACTGTTGAAATCTTAGTATATACTAAATCGATCTGTATATAAAGATAATTGAAAATGAATCTTGATGTGAATGGGATGGGAGAGGGCGTGGAAAATGGGATGGTTGCAGGTGGGAGAGAGGTTATGGGGAGGGGAAAGCTGCTATAATCTAAAAGTTGTACTTTGGAATTTATATTTATTAAATAAAAGTTTAAAAGGGCTTGAAAACTTGAACAGGATTTTTTAAGAAATTCCACTCTGGTGTGTCTCCTAGCATTCCTGCATCCAGGACGAGTTAAACCCTGATGTCTCCGCATGACTTCAGTATTTTATTTTTCCATTATCACCTTCTATTGTAGTCCACTATAATAATTTGTTCAAGTGTTTTCTTCCCAGCTAAACTGTGAACTGCGTGAAGACAAAAACCCACTCTCATTTATCTTTAATGTACAATGATGCACAGTACACAATTACTAATCTACAGTAGATGCTCTGGTAGTTAAGGCCATGTCTGTGTTCAGCAAATGTGGAAAGAAATGAATTGGAAGTGTGTAAAGTTATCTTCTGAGGAAGTGCTACCATATTTGTTCTAGAGTTATCGTCTACCTTAGTGATAACTGTTGAAATCCCTTGCATTTTTAACTATGCCAGCAGCTCTTTCCAAGAAGGTTGAGTAGAAGTCACAGAGAAAAGCTATGAGTGCTAATGTTACTCAACAGAGATATTTCTGTGAGAAGTTCTTACCATTCCTGGGAACCATGATGATGAATTAAATGTCAATTTTCCACCTGACTCATCCAGCACTCATTAATATGACTAGAAGTTGTGCATTGGCTCAAAAACCCAAGCACTCTCTGAATTAAGAACAAAAACTATTTTTTTGACACTGTATACATCATCTGTCACCAAACACGTGTTTACAGAGAAAGGGAGAGAGGGAGGGAAAGAAAAAGAACAAAAAAGAGAGGGCCATTAGGGCTATTGTTGTGGCATTGTGTGTAAATCCAGAGCCTGTGGGGCTGGTTCTGTGGTGTAGTAGGTAAAGCCACTGCCTGCAGTGCCAGCATCCCATATGGGCGCTGGTTCAAGTCCCTGTCTGCTCCACTTCCAATCCAGCTCCCTGCTAATGTGCCTGGGAAAGCTGCAGAGGATGGCCCGTCTTTGGGCCCCTGCACCCACGTGGGAGACCTGGAAGAAGCTCCTGGCTTCAGATAGGCTCAGCTCTGGCCGTTGCAGCTATTTGGGTAGTGATCCAGTGGATGGAAAATCAATTCCTCTCTCTTTCTCTTTCTTTCTCTCTCTCTCTCTCTCTCTCTCTCTCTCTCTCTCTCTTTGCCTTTCAAATAAATAAATAAATCTCAAAAAAAAAAAAAAATCCACAGCCTGAGATACCGGCATCCCATATGGGCACCGGTTTGTACTCTGGCTGTTACATTTCCAATCCAGCTCCCTGCTCATGGCTTGGGAAAAACAGCAGAAAATAGTCCAAGTGCTTGGGCCCTGGACCCATGTGGGAGACCTGGATGATGTTCCTGGCTCCTGGCTTCAACCTGGCTCAGCCCTGGCTATCGTGTCCACTTAGTACAGTGAAGCAGCAGATGGAAAATCTGTCTCTTCTCTCTCTCTCTCTCTCTCTTGAATAAATAGAGAAATCTTTCAAAGAAAAAAGAGGAACATTATAATAACTTTTAAAAATTATTTAAGTAAAACAACCTATTTTCTGAAGCGTGCCACATATAGCAAAATGTGAACACACAAGCAAAACATAACTACTATGAAGTATGACCCCCTTATTTGCTCTCCCCATCCTCCCTCAATGTGTTGGTGAAGGCCTCAGTTGAAGCGGTGGTATCAGGTTATAGTAAGAGCTCTGTGTGGTTCTACTCCTCCAACTCAACTTTCTTCCGGGAAGATCCTGCCCTGGCACTGGTACTACTGTGTTGATTTAAACTTCCAGTTTACTCTAAGTGACTGAACAGTCTTCCTTCCTCAAGGGCACACAGTTCAGTAATGTCACTGCGGCTGCCCCTGTAAGGACTGGCTTCTGCATCACTGTTCTTACCCTAAACTTTGTAATGCTGGAGTGGTGGGAGTACAGCAGAGCCATCTGTGAAATAGCTCTCCTGCCTTTGTCCCAAAGGAGTGGGATGGATATTCTTGGCTTTTGGAGCACATACGCTCACCACAAAGGCTGAGTGTATACCTTTCACTAAAGTTTTCCTTCATCTATAACTGTTTCCTACATCACTTTTAAATCTTATCTTGGCTTTGAAGCAATCAATGGCTTAAAAGTGGCAGCTGTTCAGTTAATTGTCACCATTAGGCTTTTCCAGTTAAGAATATTGTGGCAACTACAAGTACATTAAATTATGAAATGAAATAATAAAAGGTATGAATTAAGAATATAATATGAAAGATAATCTAATGTTAAGCCGTTATTTTGCAATCAACTTAGGTCAGTTCTTGAAAGCAAGTGATTTGATTAAAATCACAAAGGAAGCCCATAATAGAGCGAAGAAAAAAACTTAGCCACCCACCTTCCAGGCCAGTGTCTAGTAGATACCACATGACATGGCAATGAATGAGGTTAAGGACAAATTCTTCTGATATTCCAGAGTAAAGAGACCCAAAGCCAAAAGCTGACAATGCTGTAGCACAGTGAAGAGGAAGGTCCTTGAATTCTTAAAATCCCCAATCTGAAATTTGTTATAGGAACTTTCCTGTCCTCAGTGTTCTTGTCCGTAGAAGGAACATATAAGGTGTCTGCATCAGAGACCTGTTATGAAACCTAAATCATAATGCATGTGTGTCTGAAGTCAGTGGAGTGTGCAATGCTTCCTGTAAAAAGAAGGAATCCTGAGGCTCAAGATTGAAGAAGCAAACTTATTTAGCATAAAATGTTTATTCAGGCTACTTACATAGAGGGTCCCAGATGAGGGTGGACAGAAGCTGCTGGAAGATTTTCCTTCTACAGGGTGGCAGGTGGAGGAAACATTTTATACATCATTTCCCAGTGCACTAGGGAGGGTAGAGCAGGAGCTTGTCTGACAGCATTCCTTCACAGATGTTTCTGGAGCTAGTCCTACAGGTGTCCTGCTGGTCTTTCGCACACTATCTGGAAGGCTTGTTATAGTCGTTACATTTTTATGGTCAAAGAGCTGTGTCAGCTGGACTGGCAGGTGCTCGAGGTGTTCGTGTCCTTCTGAAGTAGAGTGAGAAGTCAACAATGGAGGGGCAGGACTCAAGATGGTGTTTCTGTGGTTTGTTGCCATAAAATATGAGCAATTAGAACAAGGTGTGCTCATAGTTAGCAGCAAAAAAATAGCCAAATTAACATCTTAACACACTTAACTTAGGCTACTTCAGTTCTAACAGAAGTCCTCAGCAGGTCAAGAAAAAGAAAAAAAACGACGATGTACTGAATTTGTGTGGTTAGTCAATGAGCGTGTGACTTCGAGTGAGCGTGAGAAGGGGTTATGAGTTTTTGGGTCCCTCAGTCAATCTCTACCCCTGCTGCATGCCTCTCAAACTCTGAACATCTCTCTGCTCCCCTGCCCCAGAAGACCTATAAAGTATGTATTTGTTCTACACCATGTCCTTTCAATGTAAGCCAGCTACTTCATCTGGTGCACACATGAAGAAACACCCATCCGCTCTGCTGTTGGAAGTCAAACTTTGTGTGTTAGGCTTATGCAGAGCTGTGGTTTTCTTGGCCTCCAGCTCGACTGTCTAGGATATCAAAGAAAAAAATTGATGAAATGTCATTTCTGTCTTGGGCTTTGACTTAATATTCTAATTCCTCATTAAATCCATTGGCATTTCAAATACCATCATGTCATCTTCATCATCATCATCATCTTCTTCACTAATGCCTTGTCCCAAATCCCTGTTGTCAGTCTGGAAATCCCTCCTTTTGGCATTGTGTGCAGATTTCCCCTTAAAAGATTATACTTGGAAAGTCTGCTTTCTTTACACTCTGTATGATCAGAATCAACCCCAGAGCATTTTAGAAAGGCATGCAGTGAGTCTTCCAGGCTCTCAGTCAATCAGTCATCACATACTTGGTGATTAATTCCAGAGCTGTCTGATTCTTAGTCCTGGGACTAAGGGGTGGGTCAATGAGGAACCTCACTGGGGCCCACAATTTAATGGGGCACAAAAAGACCAATAATCTGATAAGTAGCATCTTAATACAATGTTTAAAAATAAAATAAAATATGCAAAAAAAGATGTCTAACAAAATATGAAAATGTGAAATATTCAGTATTACTGACTTTTCCCATTTGCTTCAGACTCAAAATGAATCAGAACAGCATTGGCTTTGCATTCCCGGGCACCTTATATTCCTCAGAGTGTGCTTCCAAAATGCATTGACCCTTCAGAGGTCAATGGACTCACAAACTCAGTTCAGTTTTGTCCTTTATCCCACAGTTTACATTACATACACAGGCATTGGTCTAAGTGCTGGATAAATAAATAACCAGACAAAATCCTTGCCTCCGTGGAACTTGCATTTTAAGTGGGGGGAAGCAGACAATAAAGAAATAAATGAATGAAATATCCTGTCCACTGCATTAGAAAAGGAGGATATGGGATTCTATGGCTGTAGCAAGGAACTAAAATTTTAAATAGGTCATGCAAGGCCTCACTGAGAAAATGGAATTTGAGCAAAGACCTGAAAGTACTGAGGAAGCAAGTGAGGAATGATCTAGAAAAAAATCACTCCTTGCAAAGGGACCAGAAAAGGCAAGATGCCTGAAGATGGTTTTTCTGGGATGGGGGCCATTGTCGGAGAGGAGGTGGAGGAGGAGAATTCAGGCCTGGTGGTGGGCTTCTGAGACAGTGGCTTAGGCTGATGCTTGGGACACCCACAACCCAGGTCGAAGTGCCTGAGTGCAGGCCCCACTGCCCTGCTTCCATTCCAGCTTCCTGCTAGTGAGCATCTCGAGACAGCAACCAACATCTGAAGCACCTGGTAGCACTGGCAACGAAAGTAGCTACTTGGCCAGCGCCACGGCTAACTAGGCTAATCCTCCGCCTTGCGGCGCCGGCACGCCGGATTCTGTCCTGGTTGCCCCTCTTCCAGGCCAGCTCTCTGCTGTGGCCAGGGAGTGCAGTGGAGGATGGCCCAAGTGCTTGGGCCCTGCACCCCATGGGAGACCAGAATAAGTACCTGGCTCCTGCCATCGGATCAGCGCGGTGCGCCGGCCGCAGTGCGCCAGCCGTGGCAGCCATTGGAGGGTGAACCAACGGCAAAGGAAGACCTTTCTCTCTCTTTCTCTCACTGTCTATTCTGCCTGTCCAAAAAAAAAAAAAAAAAAAAAAAAAAAAAAAGGTAGCTACTTGACAGCAAAAGAGAAATCTTTAATGTTGGTGGCTTTCTTTTTGAAAAAATGAGGGTTCTGGAAAAAAGAGAGGTTTTATGGGTACCCAATAGTGTCAACATTAGGAATTAGTTTCTTAACAAGAATATGATCAAAGCACATTTCTGAAAAAGTGTCTTTATGGAGATGCTAGTACTGATAAGAGAAAGAAGGAAGGAATACAAAACAACAGTGGGTTTGGGGCAAATGAGACGCTTTGTGAAGTTTCTTTCTCTACCTGGCAATTAGAAAGCAGATGACAGACCAATGGCTAGAGCAAGTGTTTTGTGATCTGTACTTCAGTTTTCTTACAAGAACACCAGTGATTATTCCAATGGCTAACAGAACGCTCTGTTGGCCACAGCATATTTGCTGTAAGATTATAATATAGACAAACAAAGGTACAGAATCCAGGTTTTTTTAAAGATTTACTTTATTTATTTGAAAGATGGAGTTAGAGAGAAGTAGAGCCAGAGAGAGAGGTTTTCCATTCTGCTGTTAAACTCTCCAAATAATCGCAACGGTCAGAGGTGAGCTGATCCGAAGCCAGGAACCAGGAGCTTCTCCTGGTCTCCCACGTGCGTGCAGGGGTTCAAGGACTTGGCCCATCTTCTGCTATCCAGGGCCATAGCAGAGAGCTGAATCGTTAGAGGTGCAGCCAGGACTAGAACCGGCACCCATATGGGATGCCAGCGCTTCAGGCCAGGGCATTAACCCACTGCGCCGCAGCACTGGCCCCAGAATCCAGTTTGAACACCTGTGTCAGCCAACTGGTTAATGTAGGATAAACTGTGGTTGTCATTCAAGCTTTATACATCTTTTTCATTTTAAGATTCAACTGTTTTTAACATTTTGTCACATTCACTTCATATGTAGATATTATTAATAATATATACTGTTTTCTCTTAAACAGGGATACGGGGCTGGTGCTGTGGCACATAAGTTTAGGCCTACTCCTGCAGTGCCAGCTTCCCGTATGAGTGCTGGTTCGAATACTGGCTGCTCCACTTCCTTTGCAGCTCATGTTGGGCACTGGGGGAGAGCAATAGAAGATGGCCCAAGTGTTTGGGCCCCTGGATCCATATGGGAGACCTAGAAGAGGCTCCTGGCTCCTGGCTTCAGCTTTACCCAGCCCTGGCTGTTGTGGCAATTTGAGTGAACCAGCAGATGGAAGATAGATCTCTCTCTCTCTCTGTCCTTCAAATAAATGCATAAATCTTTAAAAAAAAAAAAAAGAGATGTATAATTTGGGACATGCTCAAGCTGACTTGCCCCAAATGGTAGAGTTAGAAACATACCAGGGGATTCCAATTCAATCCCATGAAGGTGGCATGTACCAATGCCATCTCACTATTCCAAGTGATCAATTTCAGTTCACAATTGATCATAATGAAAGGACTAAGAGTCAAAGGGAGCACATAAACAAGTCTAGTACCTGCTAACACTAACCGATGGAATAAATAAAGGGGAGAGTGATCCAACATGGGAAGTGAGATACTCAGCAGACTCATAGAATGGCAGATGTCCTAAATAGCACTCTGGCCTCAGAATCAGCCCTAAAGGCATTCGGATCTGGCTGAAAAGCTCATGAGAGTATTTCAGGCATGGAAAGCCAAGACACTCTGGCAAAAGATCTCTGCAAGTGAGATCCCAGTGGAAAGAACAGGTCTTCAAAGAAGGAGGTACCTTTCTCTGAATGGAGGAGAGAACCTCCACTCTGACTATGACCTTGTCTAAACAAGATAAGAATCGGAGAACTCAGAGGGCTTCCATAGCCTTGGAAACTCATGACTGGAGCATAGGGAGACTACTGATGCCATAGACAGGAGTGTCAATTGGTAAAGTCAACAACAGGAGTCACTGTGCACTTACTCCTCATGTAGGATCTCTGTCCTTAATGTGCTGTGTATTGAGATTTAATGCTATAACGAGTACTCAAACAATATATTTCACTTTGTGTTTTCATGGGGGTGCAAACTGTTGAAATCTTTACTTAATGTATACTAAACTGATCCTCTGTAAAAAAAAAAAAAGAAATTATCAACTCCCAACTTGACTCTCACTGGGATTAAACATGACAATAGGTCTGATCTGATTTCATCATCACTTAAAAAAAAATCATCTATTATTTTTCACTTTATGTTTCTGTGTGAGAGCAAACTGTTGAAATCCTTACTTAATGTATACTAAGCTGATCTTCTGTATATTAAGATAATCGAAAATGAATCTTGATGTGAATGGAAGGGGAGAGGGAGTGGGAAAGGGGAGGGTAGTGGGTGGGTGGGACGGTATGTGGGGGAAGCCATTGTAATCCATAAATCGTACTTTGGAAATTTATATTCATTAAATAAAAGTTAAAAAAAAAAGAGAGAGAACATAGATACTAATATCACAAAATGTGGGATTCATTCATGACCATAACATGGGAGAAAGGAAGGTTTATTGTCATGCACATGGTATAATTCAGCCAGTGCCGCGGCTCAATGGGCTAATCCTCCGCCTGTGGCACTGGAACCCCACGTTCTAGTCCTGGTTGGGGCGCCGGATTCTGTCCCCGTTGCTCCTCTTCCAGTCCAGCTCCCTGCTGTGGCCCGGGAAGGCAGTGGAGGATGGCCCAAGTGCTTGGGCCCTGCACCCACATGGGAGACCAGGAGAAGCACCTGGCTCCTGGCTTCGGATCAGCACAGTGCACCGGCCGCAGAGGCCATTGGGAGGTGAACCAACGGAAAAAGAAGACCTTTCTCTTTGTCTCTCTCTCTCTCACTGTCCACTCTGCCTGTCCAAAAAAAAAAAAAAAGTATAATTCAATGAAGCAATGTTTATAAGCTGGCAATTTCCAAATTCCAGGCCCAGGAGTACTATGGATTTCACCAATGGATACACAATCACGTGTCTAGGCTTCTTTGTAGGGTAAGAACTGTGGCATCCTTGAATGGCTAGCCTTTATTCCAATTTTTAGTTAATAAATACCAAAAATGTCACTAAAGAAACTAACATAAAATGTGAAACAGAACTGTTGTCACCAGATGGTTGGCTGGATTCTGCCACAGTATAGTTACTTTATATCATCTGATGATAAGATATCTAGAATTCTAGGTAAGAATGTCAGTCTATAGCATTGTCAAGGACTTCGAAGGTGCATAAGGAACCCTACCTACATTGTTCAGTCTTGCTGAACACAATGCTGTAATTCATCTTAATCAAGTCTCTTCCCTGGCCTAGGAGATAGAATAACGCTGCTGAAAATTGTTCTTGAGCAAATTCATGGATTTGTGCCTTAAAAGCAAGAAGACTTTAAGCAGGAAGACAAAGCTTTTGTTGGAGGCAAGAGAAAACTAATATAGTGGCTAAGCCAAATTTTTTCAGTAATGGCAGAGTGTAACCTTTTCAGAATAGCTTTCTCCAAAAATTGTCTGGTAAGACTTAGACATTTGAATTTGACTTTCCATTTATATAAAATGTCATCTTAAACTCTAAAATCTTTTTTTCTTAAACATAATTTCTGCTGTAAAATACAAAAAGATCTGTCTACCTTCATCCCAAATTTACTTAGAGTCACCTGTCTGTATACCTTCAGCCTTCGTAGGGGCAAGGATGCTTCAAAATCATCCATTTCTCTAGTTTTAAAAAGTATTTAAAATTTCTCAGATTGCTAATAATCACTGACAGAGTAGGAGAGGATATTACTCAGTATTATAGACTAAGTTTTTATGGTTACAAACAAACACTGAAATCTCAGTGTCTTAATTAAGTGAATCTTTCTAGCTCACAGGAAGTCCAGTGTGGGTGAGGCAGTCCCTTACATCTGTCAACACTATCGGGAACAGGAGGCTTCTACTGTCATACCACGGAGGAAGACTATTGGACCACCAGATGGAGCGACCCTACATTTATTCAGTGTTCACAGCCCAGGCACAGGGCCCCAGCCTAACCACTAGAGAGGCTGGGACATGGATAGGAGCAAGTGTGTACAGCATCAGCAGCTCTATTCCAGTCTCCTTTATGGTTTCCAGATATTCTGCTCGTCCCTCATAAACATAGAAGCTACTCACCCCCTTCCCCAAGAGAGCTAACCCCAAATTCACTGCATTCAGAATTAAAAAAGGAATCCCATTCACAATAGCCAAAAAAAAATCAAATATTTAGGAATAAATTGAACTGAAGAAGTGAAGCTCTCTATAATGAAAATTTTCAAGCATTGATGAAAGAAGTTATCAAAGACATACCAAAACATTGGATTGGAAGAATCAATATCATTAAAATGTCTATACTACCTTTTAAATTATATCAATTATTAGCAGACACTGGTATTATTTATGTGATCCCTTTGACATTTAGTACTATCTTTATGATCAATTATGAACTTAAACTGATCACTTGGACTAGTGAGATGGCATTGGTACATGCCACATTGATGGGATTGAATTGGAATCCCCTGGCAAGTTTCTAGCTCTACCATTAGGGGTAAATCCCATTGAGCATGTGCCGAACTGTACATCTCCTCCCTCTCTTATTCCCACTCTTATTTTTAACAGGGATCAATTTTCAGTTAAATTTAAACACCAAAGAAAAATTGTTAGAGTTCAACCAATGGTATTAAATAGAAAAAAATACTGAAAAGAATAAAATAGTAAGCTGTTCCTTGACAGTCAGGACAAGGGCTGATAAAGTCATTGTTTCTCATAGTGTCCATTTCACTTCAACAGGTTTCCTTTTAGGTGCTCAGTTAGCTGTCACAGATCAGGGAGAACATATGATATTTGTCCCTTTGGGAATGGCTTATTTCACTCAGCATGATGTTTACCAGATTCTTGCATTTTGTTGCAAATGACAAGATTTCATTTTTTACTGCTGTATAGTATTGTATAGAGTACATATCTCATAATTTCTTTATCCAGTCTTCTGTTGATGACCATTTAGTTTGATTCTATGTCTTAGTTATTGTGAATTGAGCTGCAATAAACACTGAGGTGCAGATAGCTCTTGTATTTGCCAACATGGGAGGCAGGATAAACGGCAGACTCATAGAATGGCAAGTACCCTAAACAGAACTCTGGCTTCAGAATCAGCCCTTAAGGCATTCAGATCTGGCTAAAAAGTCCATATGAGTTACTCAGGCATGGAAATCCAAGACACTGTGGCAAAAAATGACCTAAATGAAAGATCTCAGTGAGATCGCAGAAGAAAGAATGGGCCATCAAAGGAGGAGGTACCTTTCTCTGAAGGGAGGAGAGAACTTCCACTTTGATTATGGCCTTGTCTAAATAAGGTTGAAGTTTGAACTCGAGGTTTCCTTAGCCTTGGCAGCATATGACAAGAGCCTCGGGTGATTACTGATGTCATAAATAAGAGTATCAATTGTTAAATCAACAACAGGAGTCACTGTGCACTTGCTCCCCATGTAGGATCTCTGTCCTTAATGTGCTGTACTATGCAAATTAATGGTAAAACTAGTCTTCAAACAGTACTTTATATTTTGTGTGTCTGTGTGGGTACAATCTGTTGAAATCTTTACTTAGTATTTAGTAAGTTGATCTTCTGTATATAAAGATAATTAAAAATGAATCTTGATGAATAATGGGATGGGAGAGGGAGTGGGAGATGGGATGGTTTGTGGGTGGGAGGGAGGTTATGGGGGAAACCGCTATAATCCAAAAGCTGTACTTTTGAAATTTATATTTATAAAATAAAAGCAATCTACAGATTCAATGCTATCCCTATTAAAATACCAATGGCATTCTTTACAGAATTATAGAAAACAATCCTAAAATTCATTTGGAATCACAAAAGACCCAGTAATCAAGACAATCCTGTGGGGTGTGTGTGTGTGGGGGGGGGGTTAAGCTCTATAACAGGCTATATAGTTTACAGTAGCCAAAATTTGGAACCAACCAAAGTGTCCATCATCAGATGAATGGATAAAGAAAATGTGGTGTATATATGCACAATAGAATATTACTCAGCTACCAAAAAATTGAAATTCTACCATTTGTAGTAAAATCTTTGTAACTTGAGGACATCATGTTGAGTGAAATGGGCTGGACCCAGAAAGACAGATACCGCATGCTCTCCCTTATATGTGGGAGCTAAAAATTAAAAAAAAAACAAATAACGAAAGAAAAAAGGAAAGTCTGTGTATCAGTATTGCTGCACATATAGTGTTGTAAAATTTGTGAAACCAACAATCAGAATGTTATGCCACTTCTTTTTTAATGATCTGTGATTTCTTTGAAATATACTGAATATGGGTAAAATGGTCATTTTACCATTCAGTTATTATTTATAGCATTGTCCGTATTCCAACTAAACTAGGGTCTTTTTTGCTTTAAACTTATTAACCTACTTATTCAATGAAGTTTTAAGCCTTTTTATTGTTGTGTCAATTTAAAATGTTATCTCAAAAACTAAAAAAAAAAGGCAGAAAGGCTGAAAGAAAGAGGGCAGGAGGAAATGTGGGAGAGGGAGGGGAGTAATAGCATTATATTCTTAGAATTTTATCTGTAAGCTACATTGATTCTGTTAAAACTAATAAATAAATGAACAAATTCACTGCATTCAGATTCAAATACATGATCTCTTGGTAATAGATATGAGTTTCTATCATGACTGCACTTGATTTCTCCTGGCCCAGAGATTGATGAATTTTAAAAAGATGAACTATCTAGGGGCCGACACTGTGGCACAGCGGGTTAGCACCCTGGCCTGAAGCGCCAGCATCTCATTTGGGTGCCAGTTCTAGTCCTGGCTGCTCCTCTTCCAATCCTGCTCTCTGGATATGGCCTGGGAAAGCAGTGGAGGATGGCCCAAGTCCTTGGGCCCCTGCAACCACGTGGGAGACATGGAGGAAGCTCCTGGCTCCTGGCTTTGGATTGGCACAGCTCCGGCTGTTGTGGCCATCTAGGCAGTGAACCATCAGATGGAACACATCTCTCTCTGTCTCTGCCTCTCTCTGAAACTCTGTCTTTCAAATGAATAAAATCTTTTTTTTAAAAAAAGATGAATTATCCGCCCCATCCAATGTTCCATGATGGAATGGATACAGCACTCCCAGAATAAATACTTTCATTTATAACAGGGAAGAAAGAAGGCCCAAAGTGATCACAGGTTGGGAGTTCTGGGATTCTGCTGAACACATTTTGGATGAGGCAATTTCTTTTTTTTTAATTTAAGGTTTTTTATTTATTTGACAGGTAGAGTTACAGACAGTAAGAGGGAGAGACAGAGAGAAAGGTCTTCCTTCCGTTGGTTCACCCTCCAAATGGCAGCTACAGCCAGAGCTGTGCTGATCCAAAGCCAGGAACCAGGTGCTACTTCCTGGTCTCCCACGCAGGTGCAGGCACCGAAGCACTTGGGCCATCCTCCACTGTACTCCCGGGCCACAGCAGAGAGCTGGATTGGAAGAGGAGCAACCGGGACTAGAACCCGGCGCCCATATGGGATTCCGGCGCCGAAGGCGGAGGATTAACCAAGTGAGCCACAGTGCCAGCCCGGATGAGGCAATTTCTCTGATTCTGTCCTCTGAAGTTTTTCCCTTGTTTATCATCTTGGGCTACATCTAAATGGGGTATGAGAAATCATCTCCAGGATGTGCAGCCTTCAATGCCTGCTTCTGCTCTTTTGCTTATGGATTGTGGGAAACCAAAGGTTTTGGTGTATTTCAGCCCTCAAAGGCAGTTTATAGTCTAGCCTCAGAGCTTCGGGAGGAATTCCAGTACCGCCTTATCTGATCTGTGTTCAGAGTCAGTTTATCCACGCAGATTGGCTGTTTGCTGCTTGAAGCTTTTAAAATTGTACTTTGTACCTTTTGAAATCTAGAAGCAGTAGGCTTCTATAATCCTGTAATGCTTCACATTTCTGAACTTGATTTCAGTTTGAAAAGTGATCAGTTTTCTCTTCTTATCTCATGTCTTCTACATAATAGCCAATACACAGTATTAACAGACTGTTTTTCAACATTTCCCCCTAGAGGGGCTAGCCCAGTAACCACAAGGTCCATCTCACAAACCAGTGTGGGTGGCAAGCTCTCCAAATGATTTGCCTCTGCATAACAAAAATTAAGATTTTTTTTTTTTTTTTAGTTTGCAGTATTGCTTTCTTCACCATCTGCTGGCCACCTACTAATCCAATGCTACCCACTGGTACCTTGAGTTCCAGAGATACAACAAAAATTAAATGTGAAAGAAATCACTCTATTCCAGCATGACCAACCTCCCAACTTTCAGTGACATTAAAAGTAAAGACTATTCTCAGCTCGCACAATGGATTATGCATGACAGCTGTCCCTCTTCTATCTTATGGCTGTGTTGTCTTGAATATCTGGCCTCCATGGTGGCTGAAAGTGGAGGATGAAAGGGCCAGACAACACACTGGAAAACTTTAAGAATGGTCTGAAAATGGCTCACATTACTTCCACTCAATCTTCCTGGACCAGAACCTTATCCCTTTTATAATTTTTTAAAAAGATTTACTTATTTAAAAGGCAGAATTAGAGAGAGAGAGCGAGAGAGAGAGAGAGAGCGCTTCTATCTATTGGTTCACTCCCCAAATGGCTACAACAGCCAGTACGAGGTCAGGCTGAAGCCAGGAGATAAGAACTCCATCCAGATCTCTCACATGGACCCCTTTCTGCTGGCTTCCCAGACACATTAGCAGGGACCTGGATGGGAAGTAGAGTTGCTGGTACTCAAACCACCATCCATACAGGATGACTGGAGGCAGTCACCAGCTTAACGGTTTGCAGCACACCAGCCCCCAGAACCATTTTTAAATAGCTCCAACCTAACTGCAGGGGAAGTTAGAAAACATCCTGGAATGTATAGCTATGGGGATACAACTTTCAGTCTCTGTCACATATATCACAAAATATCCTATCCAAAAATGTGAACAAAAGAAATGGAAAGTTTTGGACAAGTTAGTTACCATTAACTCTTTATTTTCTCAATTATAACGTGAGCTTTATTATTATTTAGCCATAATAGATTGATCTCAAGGATTTGATATCATGACTTTGATACAAAGTCTTAGTATACTACCAGATATAGAATAGCCTCTATATGGTCTATAGAAACTCAGTAGAATATCCCTTACTTACCTAGGTTTTGTGCATAGGGACAGCAGTTTTGGCCATTGGAAGCATGCAGTCAGAAGTCTGTTACTTTCTTAACTTTTTGCTATTCATTTTTCATTGAGATTTGGCATTTCTTACTGGTGTTGCTTTGAAAACTTCTAACTCAAGTATAGGTTCAATAGCTACTGAAAGTTATGAAAGAAAGGGTTGATCCACAGGCTAGAGGGAATGATATTGTCTCTGGATTAGTTTTCCTGTAAATAAATGCTTGGAACAAGGACGTTGGAGCAAATAGCTTCTTTAGGAAGTAATCCTGGGATAAACAGGGAAGGAATGGGAAACTGAGATGTAGCAGGAATCAAAGGCCATCAAAGATGTGTTAGTGACTGGTTTATCACTGTAGGAAACTGAGTTGCCTGGGATCCTCTAAGACGCATCAGGATTTCAAAAACTTGGATATGCACCCTGTCGCTCCCCGTCTTCGTGGAGGAACGACATTAAACCCTGCCTAGGCTTCCTATCTGAGTCACGGCACCATTATGTCGCTCCCCCTCTTCATGGAGGAACGACACAGGACCCTGCGCTGTTCTTTTGTCTGCTCAGCCCTCCCCGGGTTTGCTGCGGGTTCTTCCCGGGTTGGCTACCATCCCTTCCACCTCCGTGGAAGGGCGGTTCCCCCTGCCACATTCCCCACTTCCGCGGGGGAGCGGCACACCACCGGCCGGCTCTCTCGGGGGCTGCACAGGTGTTCCCTCAGATGTTCCCCCTAGATGTTCCTGGTGCATGCCGTCTCTCTCCTCCTTTATAGTCCTCCTCCGCCAATCCTAACTCGGCTGCCCACATGCCGAGTACGCTGCTCTCCTCCAATCAGGAGCAGGATCAGCTCCTGGAGGTCATCACTCAAGTTGGCAAGAGGCAGCTGCGTAGAAACTGTTTTCTCCTCTCCCAGTGCCATATTGTGGGAGAGCAGATGCATAGAATAAGTCTTAATTCCAGTAACTCAGTCCAGTCCGGGTTGCTCCCCACAACCCATCAACTCATGTCTCTAAATGGTTGAGATTATTTCCTTAGCCATTGCTCTCTGATACCACCAGATTTCCTCACGCACAAATGAGCATTATTACAGAGAATAGGCGGAGTGAGGTACCGCTGGCACCTTTGAGGACTATATGTGGATGACCCATAGAGTTGGACCAACAGTACACAGCCTGTTTTGTTGTTGTTGTTGTTGTTAAAGATTTATTTATTTACTTGAAAGTCAGAGTTACACAGAGAGAGAGACTTCCATCCACTGGTTCACTCCCCAGGTGGCCACAACGGCCAGAGCTACACCAAACTGAAGCCAGGAGCCAGGAACTTCTTCCAGGTCTTCCCACATGTGTGTCGGGGCCCAAGGACTTGGGCCATCTTCTACTGCTTTCCCAGGCCATAACAGAGAGCTGGATGGGAAGTGGAACAGTCAGGACTTGAACCAGCACCCATAAGGGATGCTGGCACGGTAGGCGGTAGCTTTACCCGCTATGCCGCAGCACCAGCCTTACAGCCTGTTTTTAAAATTATTTTCCTTGGATTTTCTGAATAATGGATATTCATTTGATATTCAGTTCCTTATTAACATCTTTTTATTTATTGACAAATCCTGCATATTCCTTAAGTTGCTTCTGACAAGGTAATGAAAAGATAATTTGCTTATTTGCCTTTGTTGAGCTATCCTTGTGTACTAGGTTCTGTCACCCCTGTCCTTCTTGGTCTATTTAAATTTTTAGTGAGTTATTTTAGAAGCAAGGGGAATCATCCACGGGTTCATTCCCTGAATACCCATAATGACATGGACTGGACCAGGTGGAAGTTAGGGGCTGGTAACACAATGCAAACCTCCCACACTGATGTCAGGGTTGATGTCACAACTACTTGAGTCATCATCATTTTCTCTCTGCCAGGGTCTTCATTAGCAAGAAGTTGGAGTCACAAGCCACAAGGGATGGGTATTAAACTCAGGTACTCTAATGTAGGGACCTGGGGGTCTTAACTGGCATCTTAACTGTGAGGCTAGCTGTCTGCCCCTTGATCATATTTGTGCTGGATTCTCCTTGATTGGCAGGAGGACATCAAAGCCCAGGCCTGCCCAACTGTTAGGCTCTTGAGGGGTGGAGGGATGTTTTCACTGAATCCAAAGAGGTGGCCACCACAGTCAAGATAGGAAGCAGATGTGAGAGCAGAGTGGTAAGCTTAAGCTTAATAAACAGAAAGAGGGCAGGGGATTAGTGAGTCCCCAGTGGATGGAGGACAGAGGGAGGAAACACAGGGATGTATCTACTGTGGGGAAGAGTCCAGAATCCAAATATCAGGGAGAACAGAGGTATGCAAACGTTGGTTGAGCACAAGCAGGAAGATACAGCACATTGAAATACTTGTCTCCAATTTTATCTTGATTGCTTCTCGGCCTTTTGGCTAAGATCGAGTGTAATTTCATCTTGAGTCAGGTTATTGTGCATGGGTGAGTCCTTAAGGTTTAAAGTCCAGGATGAGACTGACAGCAGGAATTGTATGTCTTTTATTCATTTTCCTTATTCACCAATGTCAATCACTCCCACTGATCATTTAAATTATATTTTAAATGTATTTTTGCTTGCTTTTTTGGGGAACTTAAAATATATCCCTGAGTTGGAGTGCCTTTTTTATCCTGAATTTAAAAAGTTATACTCTTTATAAGTCAAACAACAACATTTTGGCAGGAAGTTAGCAGAAACATATGGGCCTCAGCATTTTGATGCCCAGACTGGCTTCTGCCAAAACATTTCTTTGCTGTCATATAGATAGTGGCAATGTTTGGGACTGTTGGGGAATCATCCCACACAGATCAGGCTAGGGAACACTGCTGCCTCACAGCCTCTGTGCACACGGAGGGTCTTCCAATCCTGAGTCTAAGAATTTCCAGAGCTGGGAGGGAGGCAGTCAGTCAATGCCCACGTCTTCAAGCTGCACAAGCTCCAGATAGGGTCCCTCAACTTCAAGAAGCCTGCAGAAAGTAACGGGATGCCTGGGACAGGGCTGGGGAGGACGACGGTCAGATTCAAAACCAGAAAACGTAAAACACTATTTTTACAATGAGAGAATGTAATGCACAGGGTTGTTTGCACAGGGACTGGCACAAAAGCTGGCAGAGAACCCAGACACTAGCCAGAGTAGGTAGCCACTCCCACCTTGGAGTGGAAGGGAAAAGGAGCAGGCAGAGTTATCAGAGCTTGATGGAAGGTAGAACCTTGATGCCCTTGTCTGGTGGGATCTGGATTTGGAGTTGGAAAAGAAATGTAGCGCTTGCCAGAGAACTCCTGAGATACACAAGACCACTCTTCTTCCCATCTGCTAATCCTCTTCTAATGCTTTGTGCAATCTGAGTCAGGCACGGAAGACTGGCATACCACCCGCAATACAGAGGTGAATGAGGAAAGGCGGGGATAGATCTCAGAGCACACAGACCAGGACTGACTTGCAAAGGGTGGTGGGAATTAATAGCTGAAACTGAACCAGCCTTCCTACCCTGTAATTTAGGGTTATGCACAACCAAATCCTTTTTGATTATTCTTGAGCCAACTCAGTGATCAGAATGTTGGCACACGAAGGAAAATAATAATCACATCAGCAGCATCTGACATGCACTGAATTATGTGTGCTGGTAATTTCTAATAATTATTCCATGTGGTTCTCAGTATATTCTGATATACCATGGTAAGTATGTCATCCCCAACGTGAGAACACTGAGGCACATATTGCAAAATTTGTCCTAGCAAGTGGTGGATCCAGTGTTCAAATACAGGCGGTGTGGTTGCCGAACCTTTTCTTCACCCATCCCATGACACACCTCAGCCGCCTTCTGCTACCTCCACACACCAGAGATGTAGATCTCCTCACACGTAGTTATCCAAGGGGCTGGAGCCTCATACTATGATTTAGAAGCCCCCGATGAGAGTCCCCCTTGAACAACTACTCTAAAGATGCTTCTAGGAATATCTGAGCATGGAAACATGTTTCTTGGTTCTTCAATTTCTTCACTGTTTGTTGTTTTCTATGGTACTCATTAATTCTTGGCTCTATTCCTCCTTTCCATTTGCTGATTATAAATCCACCTCATTTTCCCCTTAATTTGTGCCAACAATTTCTTCTAGATATGTACTTAGAATATAACCCTAAATTACACATTTGTAACCAATCCAACTACCCCAAACCCTTGGTATAATAGTTTTGTGGCTGTTTTATTTCTAGGTACCTATAACCCAGGGACCACTTACTATTAAGTTGGCAAACAGAGGCCAATGGGCAGCAGAGGGTAGCTCTTTGGCAGAAATTGGCTGACATTAAATCTCAATACACAGCACATTAAGGACAGAGATCCTACATGAGGAGTAAGTGCACAGTGACTCCTGTTGTTGACTTTACCAATTGACACTCCTGTCTATGGCATCAGTTTTAATGCTATAACGAGTACCCAAACAATATATTTCACTTTGTGTTTCTATGGGGGTGCAAACTGTTGAAATCTTTACTTAATGTATACTAAACTGATCCTCTGTAAAAAAAAAAAAATTATCAACTCCCAACTTGACTCTCACTGGGATTAAACATGACAATAGGTCTGATCTGATTTCATCACCATTTAAAAAAAAATCATCTATTATTTTTCACTTTATGTTTCTGTGTGGGAGCAAACTGTTGAAATCCTTACTTAATGTATACTAAGCTGATCTTCTGTATATTAAGATAATCGAAAATGAATCTTGATGTGAATGGAAGGGGAGAGGGAGTGGGAAAGGGGAGGGTAGTGGGTGGGAGGGACGGTATGGGGGGGAAGCCATTGCAATCCATAAATCGTACTTTGGAAATTTATATTCATTAAATAAAAGTTAAAAAAAAAAGAAATTGGCTGACATTTTCAGCTGTTATCTAGGGGAGCTCCAAACTGCAATAAAGTTGGTCACAAGATCACAGAGAATGGTGAGCTATCTACAAAGAGATCCAATCAAAATCAGAGCCTAGATCTTCAAAACGAAAGCCAGATGTCAGTGAGTAGAAGTATGATAATGGGGTATCACTTAAGAAAGAACCACAGCAGAACTGTTTCCGATACGATAAAACAAGGCCACTGAAAATAAGGGAGGAACTGTGTTATCACACTGAGGCATAAAGAGCCCCAGCCCCAGTGAGAATGGCAGTCAAAGGCATTAGAGCAGGAAGCTCAGCTGTGGATAAGGGACTGCAAGGCTCACTCATTCAGAAGGTGCCCACCAAAGTAAAGAGGCTGGAGACGCTAAAGCCAAGTTGAGCTTGGCCCTAAGGTGTCTACAGTGACACAAGGAAGCACAGAAGTAAACGTGTCACTAAAATAAAGCACAATAAGTTGCATAACAGATGGTGATGAGGGCATAAAGAAGAAGCCTAATTCCCAGAGCTAGAAGAAATGGCCCAGGAGAAGGGTCTCCGGTAGGAGAGCATGCTGGCTTTGGGAAATGCAAATGGTAGTCATGAGGACTGACATCAAAGAGAACATTAGACTCTCTCCTGGATGGCTTAGCAACCATGTTTAGTGACCTGTTTTCTTTTTCTCAAAGCCAATGGGATGCTGTTGAAGAGTTTGAAATAGAAGGGGCACATGAACAAGTGTGGCTTTAGAGAAGTCATCCTAACAGAATGATAGATGATGGCTTGGAGAGGAATCAGGCTTGAAGCAGAAGAGAGGCTAGGGGATTGCTTAAATAGGCAAGGAATGAGAAAAATCTGGAACAAAAAATTAGCAGTGGGAATGGACAGAAGGGATGGTTAGAAATAAATTAGTGATTGAAAATAGGAGTAGTAGAGTTAGGCTTATGTCCAATTTTCCATCTTGAGAATTCTCCTGGTGGTTTTATTCTGTGTACTAAACAACATGACAGATTGACAGATGGACATTGTGACAGTTTTCAACAGGTTGCTTTTAGTTGCTGTGAGAAATTGAAGTGGGGATCTTGCTAGGCAATAAGGAGAAATATATGAACTGGTAATAAATTTTCAGGGTATCATTAGCACTGTTTTGACCCATTGGAGAAAGGTCATATCCTAGGGAAGGCACTGGTGAGTAGAACGCCAAAGGTGAAACTCTGGAATACATAAGAAATGAGAAGAAAGGGCCAGAGAGAAAAAGGAAAATTTCAGTGTTGTGGGAGTCCAGGGGGAGGATTTTCAAGAAAATTAGAGTTAGCATTGTCAAAATGTTGCCAGCGAGATAAGCGCTAAGGTGTTTAAATTGGTTTTGGCAAATAGGAGGTCACTGGTGATTTTTTTCATTTACTTTGCACTATTGGGGATTGGACTTTGTGACCTTGAGCAAGTAATTTAGTAATAATTTCTGTGTCACAGAATTGCTGTGAAAAGTAAATGAAATTTCTGTCCATCTGAAAGCACGTGTCCCACTCTGGAATTTACTTCCTTTACACTTTTTTGCGTACACAGTGCTCTAACATGTTTTCAAAATATAGGACCTTGGAGAAAATAGTCTCTTTTATTCATTCCAGTTACTGGATCCACATGCCAAAAAGTAAGTCCAGATGCAAACCTTATATATTCTCAAACATTTCATGTATAATGGATCATAGATTTAAGTGTAAAACCAAAAAACTATTAAGCTCCAGTGAGACAATATAGGAGCAGACCAGTGTTGTGGCATAGTGGATTAAGCCACTGCCTGCAGCACCGGCATCCCATATGGGTGTCTATTCGAGTTCTGGCTGCTCCACTTCTGATCCAGCTCCCTTCTAATGTGCCTTGGAATGCAGTGGAGGATGACCCAAGTGCTTAGGCCCCAAACCTACAGGGAGACCTGGAAGAATCTCCTGGCTGCTGGCTTTGGACTGTCCCAGCTCCTGTTGTTGCAATCATTGGGGGAGTGAACCAGTGGATAGAAGATCTCTCTCTCTCTCTCTCTAACTCTGCCTCTCAAATAAATGAATCTTTATATTTTTTAAAAGATCTATTTATTTATTTGAGAGGCAGAGTTAGAGAGGGAGACATAGACAGAGGTTCCCCCATGTGCTGGTTCACTCCCAAAATGACTGCCATGGCTGGAGCTGAACTGATACAGAGCCAGGAGCTTCTTCAGGGTTTCCCACATGGAAACAGGGGTCCAAGAACTTGGGCCATCTTCCAGTGCTTTCCCAGGCCATCAGCAGGGAGCTAGATTGGAGGAGGGACTCAAACTAGAGCCCCATAAGGGATGCCGCCACCGCAGGTGGAGACTTAACTCACTACAGCACAGTGCCAGCCCCAGAATAAAACTTTTTCTGGAAAAAAGATAACGTAGGAAAAAAATCTAGATGACTTCAGGTATGGAGATAACTTTTTAGATACAACACCAGAGACATGCTCCATGAAGGAAATAGTTGATAAGCTGGACTTCATTAAAACTGAAACCTTCTGCTGTATAAAAATATTGCCAAGAAAATAAAAAGATAAGCCATATAGCAATATTATCAGAAATATTTTCAAAAGACATCTGATAAAGGACTGTTGTCTGAACTATGCAAAAGTATTTAAAACTCAGTGGTAAATGTGTTAGTCTATTCAGCTTCCTATAGTGGAATATTATAGTTTGGGCATCTATCTTATTCAAAACAGAATTTTATTTTGTACAGTTTTGGAGGCTGGGAAATGCAGAGTTAAGATGCTGACAGATTTGGGATCTGATGAAGGCCTACTTCCTGGTTCAGACACGAGCATTTACCACTGTGTCTGACATGGTGGGAGGGGTGAGACCTCTGTGACGCTCCTCTTCTTTGAGTACTAACACCATTCATGAGGGATCCTCCCTCATGATCTAATCTGCTCCAGAAGGCCAACCTCTGCACACCACCACATGGGGATTTGGTTTTGACATGTGGATTTTAGGGAGACATAAACAGTCAGTGTATAGCAATAAGAAAATGAACAGTCTATTTTAAAAATGGCCTCCAAACCTGAAAAGATACCTTACCAAAAAAACATGTATAGATGGCAAATAAATAATATAACAAGAGGCTTCACATCATATGTCAGTAGGGAAATTTCAAATTAAAACATTGACATACTACTATCTATTAGTATGGTCAAAATTCAAAAGACTGGCAACATCAAAGGATGGTGAGAATGAAGAACAATAGGAACTCTAATTTATTACTGGTAGAAGCACAAAGTGGTATACTCATTTTAAAAGACAGTTTGTAGTGACTTAATCGGCCCTTGTCCTGACTGTTGATGTACAACTTAATACTTTATCCCTTTTAGTATTTTTTTGTTCTACTTAATACTATTGGTTGAGCTTTGTAATTAACACACAATTATTCTTAGGTGTTTAAATTTAACTGAATAGTGATCTCTGTTAAATATAAGAGTGGGAATAAGTGGGAGAAGATGTACAATTTGGGACCTGCTCAAGCTGACTTGCCCCAAATGGTAGAGTTAGAAATGTGCCAGGGGATTCCAATTCAATCCCATCAAGATGGCATGTACCAATGCCATCTCACTAGTCCAAGTGATCAATTTCAGTTCACAATTGATCATACTGATAGGTCTAAGAGTCAAAGGGATCACATAAACAAGACTAGTGTCTGCTAATACTAACTGATAGAATTTAAAAGGGAGAGAACAATCCAACATGGGAAGCGGGATACACAGCAGACTCATAGAATGGCAGATGTCCTAAATAGCACTCTGGCCTCAGAATCAGCCCTTAAGGCATTCAGATCTGGCTGAAGAGCCCATGAGAGTATTTTAGGCATGGAAAGCCAAGACACTCTGGCAAAAAAAAAAAAAAAAAAAAAAAAAAAAAAAAAAAAAACAAAAACAAAACCTAAATGAAAGATCTCTGTGAGTGAGATCCCAGCAGGAAGAACAGGCCATCAAAGAAGGAGGTACCTTTCTCTGAAGGGAGGAGTGAACCTCCACTTTGACTATGGCCTTGACTAAGTAAGATTGAAGTCGGCGAACTCAAGGCTTCCCTAGCCTTGGCAACTCATGACTAGAACCTAGGGAGATTACTGACTCCATACACAAGAGTGTCAATTTGTTAAGTCAATAACAGGAGTCACTGTGCACTTACTCCTCATGCAGGATCTCTGTCCTTAATGTGTTGTTCAATGTGAATTAATGCTATAACTAGTATTGAAACAGTATTTTACACTTTATATTCTGTGTGGGTGCAAATTGTTGAAATCATTACTTAATATATACTAAATTGATGTTCTGTATATAAAGAGAATTGAAAATGAATCTTGATGTGAATGGGAGAGGGAGTGGGAGTTGGGTGGGTTGCAGGTGAGAGGGAAGTTATGGGGGAAAAAAGCCATTGTAATTTATAAGCTGTACTTTGGAAATTTATATTTGCTAAATATAAGTTTAAAAAAAGAAAAGACAGTTTGTAGTAAGAAACTAAGAACACCCTTATCATATAATCCAGCAATCACCTTTCTGGTATTCACCCAAATGAGTTGTAAATGTATGTCTTTATCAACCTTACATGTAAACATTTATAATAGTTTTATTAAAGGTTGTCAAAAATTGGAAGAAAACAAGATGTCCTTCACTAGGTCAGTGGATGAATATACGGTGGTGCCTCCAGGTAAAAGAATATTATCCAATGCCAAAAGGAGCTCTCAAGCTACTAGAACACATGGAGGAAATTTAAATCCATATTACTAAGTGAAAGAAGCCAACCTAAAAAGGCTACACACTGTACAATTCCAACTACATGACATTCTGGGAAAAACAAATCCATGGAAATAATAAAATGATCAGTAGTTGCTAGGGTTTGAGGGGTTGAATAGGCATGGAACAGAGGATTTTTAAGGCAGCAAAAACTATTCTGGATTACATGATAACAGTGGGCACATGCAATTACATATTTGTTAAAACCTATAGTATACACATCATTAAGAGCATTCCTAATATATGGACTTTGGCTAATAATGATATTTCAATGGAGGTTCATCAATCAGAATGAAAGTTGCATTCTGGTATGGGATATTGATAGTTGGTGGGGGATAAGTGGATACGTGGAAATTCTTTATTCTTTCTAATCTATATTGCTGTGTACATAAAAAACAAACATATTAAAATATTCATTTATTTAAATTTTTGTTAAATTTACCCTAGGAACAACCATCTGTCAAAGTCTTCAACATAATAACTGGAGGTGGAAACCTAGACAGCATTTGTCACATTTGGGAATATATCTCCAAACCATGTACTAGAAGATTCTAAAGGAGTGATGGCTCTGACTGCAGCCCAGAACACTTTTACCCAAAGTTTGATAAAGCACTGCATAATTTAAGTAAGATGGTGGATGGCAATCCACTTACAGATTGATAAATTGATAAAATTGGGAAAAAGGCAATGAGAGCAATGATTTTCACTATCTTGGTTTTTATCAACATCATACTTGAAGTCTTAGCCATTGTTATAAAGTGAGAAAAAATATATAGATTATAAATATATACAAATTTGCATATAAGATTCTGTACATAAAGCATCAAAAGGCTGTCCTTCATTCTGTAGAATCATTACATTATAATTTTTATTAAAATTAATAATAACAATGTAATTATTTGACAAAATATCATTTGTTTTTGCTTCTGTTGCCTATGCTTTTCAGGTCTAACCCAAATAATTGCTTCGTTTGCCAATGTCTTGGAGCGTCTCCCTTATGTTTTCTTCTAGTAGTTACAGTTTTGGGTCTTATATTTAGATCTTTGATCCATTTTGAGCTGATTTTTATATAGGGTGGAAGGTGGGGACAGGAAGAGGGCCTGGTATCAGTCTTCTGCAACTGGTTATCCAGTTTCCCCACCACTATTCATTTTTAAATTTTTTATAGATTAATTTATTTAGTTTGATAGAGTTACAGAGAGGGGGAGAGACTTAGAGATCTTCCATCCACTTGTTCACTCCCCAGATGGCCACAAAAGCCAGCGCTGGGCCAGGTCAAAGCTAGGCACCAAGAGTTTCGGCCACATGGGCAGCAGGGACACAAACATTTGGGCCATCCTCTGCTGCTCTTCCAAGGTCAGTGGCAGGGAACTAGATTGGAAGTGGACCAGCCAGGACAGGAACTATTGCCCATTTGGGATGCCAATGTTGCAGGTGGCAACTTTACCTACTATGCCACAATGCCAGCCCCATCCCCCCACCATTTATTATGTCTTTTCTCCAGTGTGTGTTTGGTGCTTTTATCAAAGATTGACTATAGAAGTTTAGTTTCATTTCTGGGGTTCCACAGCACAGTGGGGTGAGTACAGCTCACAATATTATATACCTTATGAAGAATTGGAAGAGAGGATCTGGTAGGTTATAAACACAGAGAAAAGATAAAGAAACAAAGTCTAATTGCTGACATTGTATATATTTGTTGAACATGTACTGTGCTACATAAAAAATGAGCAAATATTACATGTTAATCTCCCCTCAAAATAAAATAAAAGAATTTAAAAATCTAATCAATAACCTTTTGGGGCAGGCACTGTGGTATAGTGGTTTCAGCCTTTGCTTGGGACACCCACATCACATTTCAGAATGTCTAGGATGGAGTCCTACCTCCGTTTATGATCCAGCTTCCTGCCAATGAAACAGGGAAGCACCATATACCAGCCTAAATACTTGAGTTCGGATGAAATTCTTGGCTCTTGGCTTTGATCTGATCCAGCCCCTGCTATGCAGGTAGTTGGGGAGTGAACCAGCTGATGAAAAATCTCTCCCTCTTTATCTCTTGCTCTGCCTTTCAGATATATAAATAAATCTTAAAGAAGGGGCTGGAGTTGCAGCACAGCTGGTTAAGCCACCACTTGCAATGCCAGTATTTTATATTGGAGTACCAGTTTGAATCTTGGCTGTTCTATTTCCAACCCAACTCCCTACTAATGCTCCCAGCAAAGCAGCAGATGATGGCCCAAGTACTAAGCCACCTGGCAGTATTTGAGTTCCTGCCATCCATGTGGGAGACACGGAGGGAGTTCAAGGCTCCTGGCTTTAGCCTGCCCTAGCCCTGGGTGTTGTGGCCATCTGGGGAGTAAAGTAATGAATAGAAATCTATCTCTCTCTTGGCTGGCGCCGTGGCTCAATAGGCTAATCCTCCGCCTAGCAGTGCTGGCACACTGGGTTCTAGTCCCGGTCAGGGCGCTGGATTCTGTCCCAGTTGCCCCTCTTCCAGGCCAGCTCTCTGCTGTGGCCCGGCAGTGCAATGGAGGATGGCCCAAGTGCTTGGGCCCTGCAACCGTATGGGAGACCAGGAGAAGCACCTGGCTTCTGCCTTCGGATAGGCACGGTGTGCCTGCTGCGGCGGCCATTGGAGGGTGAACCAATGGCAAAAAGGAAGACCTTTCTCTCCGTCTCTCTCACTGTCCACTCTGCCTGTTAAAAAAAAAACTCTCTCTCTCCTTTTAAAATAAAATGAAATAATGAAATAAAATAAAATAAATCCTTTAAAAACTTTTAAAAAAGAATACTCATTGAAACCACCAAATTGATCTATAGTTTTAATATAATTACAAATTCCTGCAAGATTTATTTATGTAAGTTGACAAGATGTCTTTTTAAAATTATTTGAAAATGCAAAGGACTTAAAGTGTCAAGACAATCTTGAAGATAAAGAACTTTTAGGATTTATACAGTGAGATTTTAAGACTTTTTATCAAGCTACACTATTAAGACAATGTGGTGTTTGGGTATGAATAGGAAAATGGATCTATGGAACAAAACAGAAAATTCAAAAGTAGAACCATAGGTACTCAGGAAATTGAGTTTTCAAAAAGGTCCCAATGCATTTCAACAAAGAAAGGGATTTCTTTTCAATTAACAGTGCGGAAGCCACAAGGTATTCCTGTGAAGGCAAAGTGAATCTTGAGCATGAACTCTCATACATATAAGTTAATTGGATGGATGGTGGACATAAATGGAAGGGCATAAGCCCAGCAGGTTCCAGAACAAAACAGGAAAATATCAGTGACTTTGCGTAAAGGAAAATTTCTTAGAATGTAAGAAGTACTACCTACCCCCCCAAAAAATTAGTTGAACCTCATGAAAAGACACGTTGAAGAAAGTAAAAGTAGAAGACCTAGGCTCTGTGATAATATTTATAATGCATATATATGATGAGGGACTCATATCCAAAATATATATAATGGACCACAATTTTTTTAAAAGACATATATTCCAACAAGACAACAGGCCAAAGATTTAATAGACATTCTTAAAAAGAAGATACCCATGTGACCAGTAATGCATAAGAAGGCACTCAACATCATCAGCTATCAGGGAACTGAAAACTGAAACTACAATGAGATGCTATTATGCATACACAAGAATGGCTGCAAACTTTGAAAACATTGGCCAAATCCAGTTGCCAAGGATGTGGAGCAACTATAAAAATCTCATGTGTTGCTAGGGGAAGTATAAAAGGATATACCCCCTCTGGAAAATTGTTTGAGAGTTTCTAATAAAAGGAAATAGATGCTCACCTTGTGACTAGCAATTTTACTTCAAATGATATATTCAAAATAATAGCGCACACATCCGCAAAAATACTTACTCAAGAGTATTCATGGAAGCTTTATTCATCAGACCCACAAACTGAAAACAGCCTGAATTTCCATAAACAGAAGACTAGATAGATCTATTTTGATGTGACTATACAATGGAACATTATATTGCAATAGCACAATAACAAATTACTGAGACAAAAATCACCATAGACAAATCTCAAACAGTATTTTGAGCAAAATAAACCCAACACTGAAGTTACATACACTGTGATTCCATTTAGATTAATTTAAAAACAGGCTAAGTAATCTATAGTGATGGAAGTCAGAATATCTGTTAGCTTTGGGGGGGGGGGGGCGTTAATGACCAGGAAAGGCATGAGAAAACTTACTGGGGCAATAAAAATCTTCCTAGTACTTTGTATTATAGGTCATATCTCGATCTGGGTCCTGATTATTTGATATAAGTAGCTCTATATATGAATTCAACAAGTTGTACAGTTCATATGTGTATGTTTCATTCTATGAAAAAAATTCTAAAAGGTCTGTGTCTTGGAGATAGAAGCTTCAAGAGATAGTAACTCATCTTTGAAGTGAGAGGAAATGTTCTAGAACACCTCAAACAACCGGATCCTTGAAAACGTTGTCAATGTGCAAAGGCATGAAATTTGTCTCACTAGGTCGTGCACATGTGCCTCGGGGCATTCAGGGTACCTTACTCTTGCTCACCACATCTGGTCAACATAATATCATATGTTGGACAACATGATGTTCTTTGGTTTATCAAGACTAGGAGAGTAGCATAGCCCCAAGGCACAAGTGAATGTGGACTGCTGGTGAATTTAAACTCCTTTTGATCCTCCTTCCCATGGGGGATTGAAAAGAATGCATTCTTCAGATCAATAGCTGCATTCCAATTGAAGACACCGCATTTGGCATACCAGCTGCTACTAGAGAGCCCACTGATTTTTGGGGTTCATACAAGTGAACCCTAAAATATTGCCACTTCAGGATCCTTTATGTCCTTGAGAATATCACCCATCTCTGCCATTCATCCAGGGATATGTCACATGTCACTGCTGTAGTTTTGATTCCTTGCAGTGGCGGAGGGACTGGTACAGAACTTCTAGAGTTTTGTTTTGTGTAACGAATCATACAAATTTAGGGCCTAAAAGAACAGCAATTATCTTTTTAAAAAGAGTTATTTATTTGAGAGGCAGAGTTAGAGAGAGGCAGAGACAGAGACAGAGAGAGAGGTCTTCTACTCACTGGTTCACTCTACAAATGGCCATAATTGCTGGAGCTGGGCTGATCCAAAGCCAGGAGCCAGGAGCTTCTTCTGGATCTACCACATGGGTGCAGGGGCCCAGGCACTTGACCATCTTTCACTGCTTTCCTAGGCCAATAGCAGGGAGCTGGATTGGAAGAGGAGCAGCTGGGATTCAAATTGCTGTCCATATGGGATGCCGGCACCACAAGCGGAGGCTTACCCTACTATGTCACAGTGCTGGCCCCTGAAACTTATTATCTTAAATTCTGGAGGCCAGAACTCCAAAATGGATCTCACCGGGCTGAAAGCAAGGTGTTGGCAGAGCTGTATTTGTTCTGGAGGGTCTAGGAAAGTATTTGTGTCCTTGGCTTTTCCAGCTTGTATTGCCTGCATGCTTCCTTGGCTCCTGACCTACGTGTTTCTCAAACACAACAGCACAGCTTCTTCCAATCTCTGACTTCTGCCCTATCTCCCATTTATGGTCCTTGTGTTTACATGGAGCTACCCAGATAATCCAGGAAAATCTCTTCAGTATAAAGGTTGAGGGATTGATAACTTTAGTTCCATCTTAAAACCTAATTACCCCTTTGCAATGTAATCTGGCATTTTCAAGGGGCCAGGAAGTGGGATATAGACACTTTAGAGGCACCGTTATTACCACTTGACACGCTTCACCAACTTTCCTTGTAAAAACACTCCTACTCCATAGGATCAACTAATCAATGTGAGGGCTCTGTCGGCTTGCTAATGGTGCATTCCAGGGCCAGACTAATCATTAAAGGGTGGAGCACAGATCCATTGTATTCACTGTGAGATGCACCTGAGACCGACTTTCATATTTCACCCTATTTCCACAGGCCCCATAAGCATTTTGATTCTCTTGGTTGGTTGGTATCACCTGCAATGCAGCATTATACAGCCTTCGCAAAATCTGCTTCCCCAAGTGTAGAGTTATCTAATAAACGATCCTAAATCCCCTGGGAATGAATTAGGAAACTAGCTACTGTAATATGTTCTATAGCTTCATGGAATGTTTCCAGAAAAAGAAATAGCCTTCTCTTCACATTATGGACTCTGGGTCTCAGCACGGTGTGAGAGATCATGGTTTTCCAGGATAGTGTTGGACACTAGCTTTCTGTTCATCCAAGATTCATCTTGATTGGTTGTGGAAGTCAAGCATTACCATCATGAGCTGCTCAAATATCCTGCCCCTAGGATTACCATGGCCCATTAGACATAGTCACAGATTTCTACAGGTCAAGGTTTCCTTTTTGCTGCTCCAGCTGTGCTAACCATTATGTAAATTACATTTACCTTGCTTCTGATGGCTAAGAGCTACCACCTGGCCTCTCATATGCACGAAGCTTATCATCTGCACTGTACCAAGTAACCCAAGTCTTTAACAACCTCCCATTCTGCCCTCAGACCCTTAAATGACAACAACCATTAACTTCTCTCATTGCTTATTGTTTTAATGGATGAATAGCCTCTGGGCCCTCTTGGGGAACACAGACAGCTAGGGTTTTTGATAGTACGCAGTAAATCCATTCAAACACATCTACATCTGTGATCATTTTAACCCTTTCCTTACTCCTAAGACAGTTCTGGCATCTCTACTTCATTTACTATAGGTCTTTTGGAAATGGTAAGCTTGAGAATTAAGCAGTCATTCCTGCAATATTTTAGGCTTGGCTCCAGAAGTCTTTGCCAGGATGTTAAATCTCTCCTACACTCATACCACTGCACTTTTCTCTGTCTATATACTCATCCTCTGTGCGTAATAAGATACATTACTAGATATATTGTCCTAAAACCTGGTGGACTAAAGCCCAAGGTCTGACTACCTAAAGCTGTTGTAAATTAAGGAACACAGCCACACTCATTTGTTTATTTATGCCCTATGGCTGCTTTCATGCTACAATGACCGAGTTGAGTAGTAGTAACAGGAGCCAGATAGCCTACAAAAGCTAAAGTATTCACTATCTGATCCTTTACAAATTTACCAATCCCTCGTCTAGATAAGCACTGTCCAATAGAATTTTTCTGAAATGATGGAAATGTTTCATAATTTTCAGTGTCCAGGATGGTAGCCACTAGCCACATGTAGTTAAGTGCTCTAAAAGTTACTAGTGTAACTGAGGAAATTAGTTTTTAAATTTTAATTTAATTTTGTTTATAGTTACATGTGGCTAGTGGCCACTAGATTGCAAAACAGGAGTTTAGAAGCAATAAAAGGAGCTTGGAGGGAGAGAGATGTTAAGAGTAACAAATGTCATCTACAAGGGCATCTCTCTGAGCTAAGAGTTCAGCAGGGTTTCCAGAAAATGAGGGCTTGCTTCCCATTAGGCAGTAAGAGAAGAGCACCACGGCTGGTCCAGAGGACTGGAGGATTCTGGGAGCCTTGTGGGAGCTCAAGCATTGTCTACCCAGAAGTCTTGGGTCTCAGGCTCCCGACGTCAGCGTAGGAAACACAGAAAAGTGAGTTCAAACTCTTTATATTCTGCTACTCTTATATATTGAGACTGGCTTTCAGCTTAAACTTTTGGATACACATGAGTATCTCTAAAAACACTGCCCTCGAGACATCTGGCTTTGATTTCATGCCCTGAATTGACGATTACTTATCCGACTTGGTTATTTTCTTCCTTCCTGTGAATGTGAATAACAGCCAATCCTCATTACTCCCGCCCCATATCTCTGAAGCATGAAAGTCGTTTTATAAGCCAGTACCTCACCTTCCACACGTTCTCTACCTCAGTCCACCACGGGTAAAATCTAAGAAATGCCATATGTTCTCCCTGATCGGTGACAACTAACTGAGCACTAAAAAGGAAACCTGTTAAAGTGAAATGAACACTATGAGAAATGGTGACTTGATCAGCTCTTGCCCTGACTGTTGATGAACAACTAAATACGTTATCCCTCTTAGTATTTTTTTTTGTTTATTTGTTCTACTTAATACTTTTGGTTGAATACTGTAATCAATACACAGTTATTCTCAAGTGTTGAAACTTAACTGAAAAGTGACCGCTGTTAAATATAAGAGTGGGAGTAAAAGAGGGAAGAGATGTGCAATTCAGGTCATGCTCAAGCTGACTTACCTCAAACGGTAGAGTTAGAAACATACCAGGGATTCCAATTCAATCCCATCAAAGTGGCATGTACCAATGCCATCTCACTAGTCCCAGTGATCAATTTCTGTTCACAATTGATCATAATGATAGGACTAAGAGCCAAAGGGAGCACATAAACAAGACTAGTGTCTGCAAATACTAGCTGATAGAATAAAAAAGGGAGAGACTGATCCAACATGGGAAGCGAGATACACAGCAGACCCATAGAATGGCAGATGTCCTAAACAGCACTCTGGTCTCAGAATCAGCCCTTAAGGCACGCAGATCTGGCTGAAAAGCCCATGAGAGTATTTCAGACATGGAAAGCCAAAACACTCTGGCAAAAAAAAAAAAAAAAAAAAAAAAAAACAACCTAAATGAAAGATCTCCGCGAGTGAGATCCCAGTGAAAAGAACAGGTCATCAAAGAAAGAGGTGCCTTTCTCTGAAGGGAGTTGAGAACTTCCACTTTGACTACGACCTTGTCTAAATATGATCAGAGTTGGTGAACTCAAAAGGCTTCCATAGCCTTGGCGACTCATGACAAGAGCCTAGGGTGGTTACTGATGCCATAAACAAGAGTGTCAATTTGTTAAGTCAACAACAGGAGTCACTGTGCACTTACTCCTCATGTAGGATCTCTGTCCTTAATGTGCTGTACATTGTGATTTAATGCTATAACTAGTACTCAAACAGTATTTTTAACTTTGTGTTTCTATGTGGGTGCAAACTGTTGAAATCTAAGAAACTGATGCTATGCCACAATGTAACGCAGCGATCACTGTCCCATTTCCCAGTGATGGTGGCTGTCCCAGGTCTTCAATCAACATCCCACTCTGAGCATTTGCTTCCTCTAACCACTCTTGGGCCATCTTTTTTAGGCTGGTTCCTCCAGAAACAGACCCTAAGATAAGTATTTGAATGCCTGTGGTTTGTTGGCAGGTGACTCTGGGGAATGGAGTAAAAGAATGGGAACGCATAATAAAAAAGTAAGGAAACCAATATAAGATGTGTTCATAAGTGGATGGAGGGCTGCTGGTGCCCATTGCTGCCGGGACTTCTCAGAAATCGTGTGGAGCTTTCTTACTTCCCTGGGGATACTCCCAGCGTGTTCATCTCCTGGCACTTTCAACTCCTCTGTGCTTAGGATAAGGTTAATCTCTTAGGTGGAAAGTTGCAGGTGCTTGTTGTTTTCATATTCAGGAATAGTGAGGGTTGAGGCAAGGCATCAATGGCATCTGTTGCATATCTAAATACATGAGAAGACCATGAGTTTTGCTACTCAAAGAAGGGTGGCCAAAGCAGTAAAATAAAAATCAAAATGAAACACACACACACACACACACACACGCATGCTTGGAGGTAATTTGTATATAATACTTCACTTTGACAACTAAAGACTCTAGGGGAAAATTAAGCATTTGACCTAACTATTATTTCAGGGTAATCAATTAACCTTGGTTGATGAAGGAAAGGTCTTCTTTAAAGGAAAATTATCATTTTCATCATCATTTTGTAGGGTTGAAATAATGTGAAGTCTTTGATTTGTTTTAACATCCTTCAAAATAAAAACAAATGAGAGAGAAGCTTGGTAAGTGTGGAATCAGGGTTGAACAGGCTGTATGAACTGTCACAATGCTGTTCTCTTTTTTAATGTTCTTGAAAGTTTTTACTCAAAGCAAGCAGAGTCCTTTTGTTTTCTCACCCCTTTGACACCATCATTAGCCTTGGATGCATACGTGTTATAATCTTGATTACCTGTTTTAAAGATACATAAAGGGCTACATAATTCTGTTAAACTACAAGTGGCAGGTTTTTTTTTTTTTCCCCTCTGAAATCCAAGTTCTACATCATGGTGCCAGCTCCTGCTTTGATCACATTACTAACTGAAAGTTTCTCTAATGAATTGATCCACTTATATATAAGAAATGCTGTAATACCTCATCAGTTTGTTATAAGGACCTCCCATTACAGTGTCTGCAATTGAGTAAGGCACTAGGAATAGACAGATTTCCCATACTCCTCCTCCCAAACCCCAGTAGGAAAATCCCATTTTAGTTTCTTTGGTATGTAAATTCATGAGTAGTACCTGACCTGAGTATTAATTAACTCATTAACACCCCCAACACTTAAGTGGCCTTGAGTTTATCAGATTAACTACAGGAAGCAGGTCCTGAGGCAATGAGACATCAGTTGCTTAAATGATAATGGACAGGTAGTATGGAAAGTAAATAGATAACATTCCATCTACATTTGCTTGTGGAGTGCACCTTCTGGATTGTTTGTGTTACTAATCTCATTAAATTCTCCTACACCTTAACCTAGAAGGCTCAATAAGCTTACAGCAGGGATCTAGCCCCACATAGCTTTAAAAAAAAAAAAAAAAGAAAGAAAAAAAGCTGCCCTGATATGTTTGGGATTTCACCATGTTGATCCCCACCTTATTTACACTGACCCATAGAACGATACTGTTGGTGATCTAAAATGGCCAAATGTTCAATTTTCAAACAGGCCTACTAGAATATTGACAGTTGTGTGTGTATGAATTTCTTTTTTTTTTTATTTTTTTAAAGATTTATTTTAATTATTTGAAAGACAGAGTCATAGAGAGAGGTAGAGACAGAGAGAGAGAGGTCTTCCGTCCGCTGGTTCACGCCCCAGATGGCCACAATGGCCAGAACTGCGCTGATGCAAAGCCAGGAGCTTCTTCTGGGTCTCCCACATGGGTGCAGGGGCCCAGGCACTTGGGCCATCTTGTGCTGCTTTCCCAGGCCACAGCAAGAGACCTGGATCGGAAGAGGAATGGCCGAGACTAGAACCGGTGCCCACACAGGTTGTCGGCACTGCAGGCAGTGGCTTTACCTGCTACGCTACAGTGCCAGCCCCATCAGTTGTGTTTTAATGCACTGACCTAAACGTTCAAGATCTTAATTCAAATGTTCTTAATAGAAACTTAAATTATTACTGCAGAATGTTAGATTCTGGAGAGAATCTAGATTGATTATTCCTTTTCTCAGCTACATCTCAGGGAGCATCAAAAAGTTTATGGAAACACAGTCCAGCACCGCGGCTCAATAGGCTAATCCTCTGCCTGCGGCACCGGCACACCGGGTTCTAGTCCTGGTTGGGGCCCCGGATTCTGTCCCGGTTGCTCTTCTTCCAGGCCAGCTCTCTGCTGTGGCCAGGGAGTGCAGTGGAGGATGGCCCAAGTGCTTGGGCCCTGCACCCCATGGGAGACCAGGAGAAGCACCTGGCTCCTGGCTCCTGCCATCGGATCGCCGCAGTGCGCAGGCCACGGCGGCCATTGGAGGATGACCTTTCTCTCTGTCTTTCTCTCACTGTCCACTCTGCCTGTCAAAAAAAAAAAAAATTATGGAAACACACAATATACAGATAATGGGAATTTTCCATGAAAATAACACTCATGTTATTTTCTCCCTTGGAAAAACTATTGCTAATTCCTCCTGTTTTAGTCATTTGAAATCCATGACACAGTGAGTAGTAACAGCAAACAGTGGCCTTTAACCATTTCTTTCTTTGGAAAACAGATTTTAAAAAACAGGGCAAGGTTCTTACATGTTACTAATTTTACAAGTAATACATGTTTGTAGCTTTACAAATTTAAACACTAGAGAAGGCTATCAATTAGACAGTGAAATTTCTCCCACAATCTCTTCTTCAGCATGAATCAGGGAATAATTGTAGTGCTCTTCTGGACTTTTATTTCAGAGCGTTTACAAAGCACTTGCACCTACTTCACCTCATTGAAACTTCATGAGCAGTATTCAATTATGAATGTGAGATTGGGGAAACTGTTTCCAGTGAACTTTAATAACCTTCTCACAAAAGGGAGCTACCATGACTGACTACCTTCTACTCACATTTTTTTTTTTTTTTTTTTTTTTGCAAATGCAGGCCAGGATTGATTCACTGTGACCTTTCATGCTCAATTCATGTAGCAAAGAGCAGACTGGGCTGTGCAGAGAAGAATCAATCCAAGATCTGCTAAGCATTTTGGTTTTATCAGCTACAGCCTAAGGTAAATGCAAGATATTTGCATGGGAAACATAAAAAAAAAAAAATGGACTGGTCTTGCAGAATATTATAAAGGGTGCTTCTTTAAGATCCCTAACAAAGAAAAATACAAGGCTAGCCAGTGTAGTTTGTTGAATAATACTGAGTTCAAATTAAATTGTTGTGTCTCCTCCCCTATAAATCGGTAGAGATAAACTTACACCAATTATAGCTGGATATAAAGTAGTTCTCAAATTAATGGAATAAAACAAGTCCCCTTAGGCAAACAATGAAGTCTTGGGGTTAGCTGCTTAATTAGTGGACTCTTTGTTCTAATAGATTTTATTGATAAGATCTTGAAATCAAATCTGGGTGGGGGAGGAAAGTGGTTGGTATCCTAGGTGAATCTACTTCCCATATTTCTACACTAGACTAATGGAAAGATAAGGACCTAGATTCAGAAAAAGCCAAATCAACCTTATCTCTTGAATTAATTTGTATGCAAGGAACTGTTTATTTTGGCCTAGGAAGTTGCTTCAAGCAACCCACTATGATAGCCAAGGACTAACCAGGGCTACATTTCTCTCTAAGGAAAAACAGAAGGATCATTACAAATTCTCGGTCTTCATGTTCTAAATCATGAACAAAAAGGTTTACTAGGTCAATGTTATTTTAACTTTAACATGTGATGCTTATGTTTCTCTTGAACTCTCTAGTCTCGCTCTAAAGCAGGGGAAGTGGTGCAAGAAGATTTCGTGTCTACCAAAACGCAAGACAGCAGCAAGCAAGTTCCCTGAGCAGAGTGACGTCCAGTACTGTGACCCAGCTTGAAATGTTGTACTGGCCCTGATAGTGACTCATGTCCTCACAAAACAAACAGCTATCTCTCTAACCTTTCACAGCTTAGAGGGGGCCTCCTCCACAGAGCCGCCTTTGGTCGGCCCTGCTGGCTTTGATGATGAATCTCTGGCAGCAAGTCTGAGAGAAAAGAACATTCAGGGAATTTTAAGTGGTCTGGATCAGCAGTTGTCATGTACAATTGATGTGCATTTATATTTCACTAGCCAAAATCTAATGTGGCCCAAAATTGGGGAAGAAATATTTCAAATACTAATCAGGCCCAATCCTGCTTTAATGTAAAAAATGAGCTGTCCTACCTTTTTTCAATCCTGGTCTCAGAAGGGAGATTTAATATATCCTGACAGTGCTTTAAATACTTTGCTGTTCAGACTTCAATGAATCCACAATAATTATATCAGTTAAACCAGCTTGGGTTTTCCAAAGCTATTTCAACCTTAGGATGCTTCTGAATTCCTTATCATGGCATGCATCCTTTGCTACAAGCTTTTATAGAAAAAGGGCCAATTCTCAGACAGATCATCACTTAACCGTTTAACCCATTTACTGTTAGTTGTTTTTTTAATCTATTGATTCAATGGCCTATAATATCCCGCCCCCTTCTTTGCGGGAACTTTAATTATACAGAATCCAGGAGCCAATGCTATTCCCAGTGGAGAGTTTCAAGGAAGGCCTAGTGATTTTTAATTCTCAGAAGATCAAGCTATGAAGACTTCAGTGGATTATCATTAAGAACTGACTTCATACTTAGTGTCTAAGGCTTTCATAGGAGCTTTCATGTTGTCGTGGAGACTTAAAAAGTTATCTTTGTTTTACAGATGGAGAAAGTATGAGATTATTAGTATACCTTTGATTTTTGGAGGGGCAGGGTATGCCCCTCCAAATTCTACCCATCTCTCATCACCATCTCAAAAATAGCCAACAATATCAATACAGTTTTGGCTTCAATCAAATACTAGTTTTTACCAAATCAAACTCCAGTAAATGAGATTTGATATATCATTTGTCCTGCAGAAAGTCACCTTGAAAGGTAATCCCCATTATGAGATTTTAAGAATTGGGGTCAGGTGGAGACTTTAAGAAGAGATCAGGACTATACCAGGAAAAAAAAAAAAAAAAGACAAATAGATGAAACCATTCATGTAATTAATGGGCCAAAGAAATACTGGGTTATTGTGAGAGCGGGTCTTCTATGAGAGTCAACTTTGCTGGATCTCCTGCATACTTCCTGTCTCTATGACTAGTACCAGCTCAGGGCACTGCCAGCAAGAAGACCATTACCAGATGGGGCCAGTTGGCCTTGGAAAGAACCATGAGCCAAAATAAAAATTTTTCTTTATAACTTACCTAGTCTGCATTATTGTTGTTGAAATATGGACTAAGACAGATAGTGTTGGTAATATCCTGCTTTTGCCTCTACAACAGTTGGACACAGAAAAGAACTTGGTTGAGAATGATTTCTTTTCAGAAGAATGGAGATTGCTAAACATATTTATATAAAGTCATAAAGCAAGTGTAGGGACTAAGTAATTCCTTTCTGTGTGGGTGAGTATGTAGGTAGATGGTAAGCCTAGCCCTTGGAGGAATATGGCATCCTAAAGTAGAAACATGGGCATGGCATGTGGAGAGCCTCTTAGTTTCTTCATATGACCACTTAATTTACACATCAGAATCTTAATTTCTTTGGAGGTATAAACAATACCTGTACAAACATGTTATCACATTTGGAAATTCTTTTTTTAATTTATTTTTATTCATATTTTCTGGACAGGAAGAGTTAGACAGTGAGAGAGAGACAGAGAGAAAGGTCTTCCTTCCGTTGGTTCACCCCCCAAATGGCTGCTACGGCCAGCGTGCTGTGCTGATCCAAAGCCAGGAGTCGGGTGCTTCCTCCTGGTCTCCCATGTGGGTGCAGGGGCCCAAGCACTTGGGTCATCCCCCACTGCCTTTCTGGGCCACAGCAGAGAGCTGGACTGGAAGAGGAGCAACTGGGACAGAATCCGGGGCCCCAACCGGGACTAGAACCCAGGGTGCCAGTGCTGCAGGCGGAGGATTAGCCTAGTGAGCCGTGGCGCCAGCCTGGAAATTCTTTAATTGTTTCTCATAACTTCTTTTGTAAAAATACATTAGAAGTTATGAGGCAGATGCTTATTAACAAAAAAAATTATCAAAGAGATGCACATAAATGATTATAAAATCAGAGCACAAAATACAGACATTGCGAGGTCAAAATAGAGGAGGGATGATAAGACAAGGATTGCTTTGGGCTTCTTAGTAAACATTTATCATATTTTTCTCTTAGTAACTAACTTTGGTTTTGATGTTTGACAACCTCCTGTAAATTCAAATTTCTATTTGCTCTGTTTTAATCTTGTCCTACCCTATTTATAAACAGCTCCAAAATAAATACCAACAACTAAATTTGCTCAATAGAAACATTTTGATGAGATTAGTAGGATAACTTGGAAAACATTATCTCTGAACATGTGAATTCGGGCAGCTTCAACATCTGGTTGGCATGCTGTAGTGGTAAGACTCAAATTTGGGAGTCAGAGGATACAAGGCCTACTTTCAATTTTACTTTTTATTAATTGCATGGAGTACTTAATAGGATGTCTGTAATTTAAACTTCCCCTAAACTGTATAAGAAGCTTAAAATCATGTAAATGTCACTTAATTTAAGCTACACCCAAAGGGTGGTAATATGTCCAACCAAGAATTCATATGCTAGGTGTTATGAGCTAGCCTTCTAATTGGAAAGCCCACTCAGGTCATTCAGCTATCTCAATTTCCCAACAACACTAGAGTATTCTTAGTTAGCATAATGCATGTTAAAATAGTCTTTCATTGGTAAAATTAATGCCTTATCAATTAACATTAGAGATGCTAGAAATGGGTTTTAACTGGTGAAAATAATATTAGAGACATGTGGATTATATAAAGTGCCATAGATTCCCTCTGTGGTTGCATAAACAGAATAAGAATGCAAAAAAAAAAATAAAAACCCTGTTTCCTGTGCCTCTAGGGATGTTGTCTGGAGGCAGATTCCTAGATTGTACCTTGTCTAATCATTGGCTAAGTCTCCAGTTCTTGAGTGACCTGTTACCTACTTTAAGATGAACTGAACCTTGCCTCTAGAATTTAGTCATATCAGTCTCAAGTGAATATTGGATTAGTGCATGAAAAATACCCATCAAGGCTAATAGTTGGAATTTTATCAAACTTATAGAGTATTAAGTTATATGAGCTGTTTTGTGCTTGGTTCCTACTCAATGTTCTAACTGTATCTCTAAATGTGGCCAAATTTTTTTTCTACATAGTCTGCACAATTATCCTTCATTCTGCACTTGATCTCTATTTCTAGCCCAGAAACCGTCTATCGCCTAGGTGCCTATAAACAATTAGAGACTCACAGATCTTCTGACCACAGATCCAGAGTGATTCAGGGAGATTTCACGCATGCACAGGCTTTTCTGCATCAGGAGCCTATGGCTTAGCTCGAGCGTTGCTTGGTCCTTGTCCAAGGGCTCCAGAGACTTTTAGGATTTTTCCAGTTCCCTTGTTTCCAAAGACCCTAGAAGAGTTCTAATCAGTACTTCCTGATGACTAAGTTTCTTCTACAGGCTCACAATCAACATTTTTTCTGGAAAGTTTGTCCATAAGAATAAAACACACATATGTACATGTGGCCATTTTGTAGATAGAGGTAATGACGATGATGATGAGGAATACAGATCCCAAATGGTGAAAACCTGCATCACCATGGACTGTGTTTGGCTGCACAGAAAATATTAAAGGATTATTGGCTTAAGCCATAAAGGTTTCTTCCCTTCATCTAATAAACCTGGAGTTAGGCAATGTGAGATTCAATCATGCCAAATATACCCTCACTTTCTTATGTGTTTATGGCTCTGTCCTTGTGTTTTCAAGATGGAGGCAGCAACTCTGGGTATATGATAGTGAAGGAGAGATGGAAAAAGACTTGGATGAAGAAAAGTGTTGTCTTTCTATTCAGGAAAGAAAACTCTAGAATTCCACTTACGTTATGTTGGCCAGAACTTCGGCATCCTCCATCTGCAAGACAGTGTGAAGGGAGTTGTTCTAGCAGGGCGTATCACCATCTTGAACAGAACTGAATCTTGGATGATTTAAGGAAGGACAATGGGTATTTTTACATGCAACTAGTAGTGTTTACCATTTGCAATGTTTGCCACTCACTCTCAGATAATATACATAATTATAATCTCTATCATTGTACAGTAATTTCCTTATAATGAAACTGAAGATGAGATTTTTAGTAACTTGACAAAAAAAAAAAGGCAGATCTGTTATTGAATCCAAGTCAACTTGACTAACAGAAATAAAGACAAAGGCATTGAGCAAATGCTTGTCCTTTAGGTTATTTATGGGCATTTATTCACTTTTCCTCATGAAAATCCTCTGAGGAAGGTATTTTTATTGTTCTTGCACATCACTTGAGAAAACCAAAGTTTGGGGAAAGCAAGGAACTTGTTTAGGGTCACCCAACTTATAAGAGGTGAGACTCAAGTATGAACAGTTTTGTGTGACTCCCTGGATTCTGATCATTCTACTCCACAACTTCTTCAAAGCCCACCTGCTCACACCTTGTACACTGCCACAGTAGTAACCAGTGTTTCTGAAGTTGAAGAGGACCAGTGAAAGAATCAAATGCCCATAGGCACCTGTCTCAGTCCATTCCTGCTGCTATAAAAAAAATCTTATACCAGGTACTTTATAATGAATAGATATTTATTTCTCATAACTCTGGATTTTGGGAAGTCCAAGATCAACATGCCAGCAGGGGTAGGCATTGTGGCACAGCAAGTAAAGCTGCTCTCTGCCACACCAATGTCCTGTATGGGCACCAGTTCATGTCCCTGCTGCTCCACTTCTATCCAGTTCCCTGCAAACGACCTCAGGAAAAGCAGCAGAAAATGGTTCAAGTGTTTAGGCCCCTGCCACCCATGTGGGAGACACAGATGGGATTACTGGCTCCTGGCTTCAGCCTGGCCCAGCACTGACCATTGAGGCCATCTTGGGAGTGAACCAGAAGATAGAAGATATCTTTCTGTTCCTCCTTTTCTCTCTAACTCTGACTTTAAAATAAATAAATACATGTTTTTTAAAAGGGTTCCAGAAGACTTTGTGTCTGGTAAAGGCTAGCTCTCTTCTTTCAAGATGGTGTCTATTTCTGTGGTCTCACTGGCAGAAGGGATGAAATGAACAATTAATTCTCTTGAGCCCCTTACAAGGACACTAATCCCATTGATGGCGGGGGGGGGGGGGTGGTCCCTTAGCCCAATCTGTTCCCAAGGCCTCCACCTCCCAACACCTTCACCTTGTGGACCAAATTCCAACACATAAATTTTGGAGGGGACACAAACACTCAAACCAGAGTAGCAGCTAATAAGTACTTCAAATGAAAGGGCTTTAACCAAGAAATAGCTTGAGAATGGAAACTGAAGAATTAAAAATTAAGAAATAGCAGGAAGATGAGTAACGTCCAGCTGGAGTCTAATCGTGTACGAGAATTTAATGTTTCACCTTGAGGCAACAGCTCTCTCTCCATCCTAGATCAGTGTATATTCTGGATGACGTTAGAAGGAAATGTTTATCACAGAAAAGGACGACTGTTTATTGCCTACCCCACATCCACTTTCCCGTTCTTTAGTAACTGAGTACCCATTTTATTAAAGTCATCTTTAGGCTCAGTAAAAATGATCCACTTTCACAGATTTTCTTGGTTCTACCCCATGGTCAAACGTCACAAGGCAGGCCAATGGCAGATTAATAAGCATGATGTTTTCATTAGGGCTTTCTGTAAAGTTATTGTTTTCATTACCTGCTTTGAGTCTCAGCTTCCTTAACTCTAAAATGAAGACTATAGCACCAACCCTAAGTATATCCTGAGAGGGTCAAAACTGGACATGCTTGAAATGCCTAAATAAATAGTACGTATATACACATCTTCTCTTATTGTAAATCCCTCTCACCAACACAAATGGACAAGTCCTCTCACCCTTTCAAGCCCCTTTCTCAATGTATCCTTCAGGATTCTGTTACAGGTCATCTGAAGAACAGCCCCCTGAAGTCTGGCCTTGATTTTCATCATATCCAGAGTTTGTGTGGTTAACAAAGTACCTTAAGAAAAGAAGCAGTGGTGGGGCCAGCGCTGTGGCATAGCAAGTAAAACCAGTGCCTGCAGAGCCAACATCCCATATGGGTGCCAGTTTGAATCCCAGCTGCTCCACTTCCAATCCAATTCTCTGCTATGGACTGGGAAAGCAGTAGAAGATGGCCCAAGTCCTTGAGCCCCTGCACCTGCATAGGAGACCCAGAAGAAGCTCCTGGCTCCTGGCTTCGGATTGGCACAGCTCCGGCCATTGCGGCCAATTGGGGAGTGAACCAGCAGATGGAAGATCTCACTCTCTCTCTGCCTCTCCTTCTCTCTCTCTGTAGCTCTTTCAAATATATAAATAAATATTAAAAAAAAGAAAGGAAGCAGGGAACAGGACTGGCATGAATGGCTCTGCTCCAAGACAGAAGGGAACTTCCATAAAAATGGAAGGCAAACAACTTCCTCTTCACAGAATTTCTGTTTTCCCCAGATGAAAACAAAGGAGTTTGTGACCATCTCTTTCGACTCATAAAATAGATCTGCACTTTTAATTAAGGTTGAAAACTAAGGCTTTTGAGATGTTCTCTTGAAGTCATAATCATGTACAAGACATGTTTATGATATACACATATATACATACCACATGCATATTTATAGATAACATTAGACTCTGTTACCATGGAAACTGTTACAGTACTAACAAATTAAGTATTGTGACTCTGTAGTATCAGTGTGACATAAGAAATTTAAATGAAACATCAAGCTTTTGTTTAAGCACAAATAGCTTTAGTAATTAAGTACATAGAGACAATACTGAAAACCACAAATTAATATTTAGAAGCCTTTTCCAGTATGAAAATCGGCTTTGTTGTTTTCTTTTTTCCATTGCATTGCATTATACATCTTTATAAATTAAGTTTGGCATTGGGTTAAGAAGAATAGATCTGCGGCACAGAAGTCCTCCTACACCTAAAAACTCAGCTTTCATTTAAAATAGTTACATCTTCCCCAGTCAGTGCAAATGATTTTATGACTCTTTTTATTAATCAAAAAGAGGACTTTTTAAAAGAAAGCTCAAATGTGAAGTTGGTCTTACATTCCCTGTTTCATTCAGACAACATGTAGAACTACCCCTGGGGTTTGGAATATATTAACATCCTTTCACAATTAACCCTAATGGGACAAGTGTAGCATTTCCCCAAGAAGATATATTCAAAGCTGAAAAATACATAGTGTTTAAATAGATCTCATTATATCAGCTACACCAAATCTCTCCTCTTTATATACAGAGGATTGTACCTCTTTTTACTGTCATGCAACATTAAAATAGGAAGGCATACACAGGATGACATGGATTTGACAAAAAATTAATGATTTGTACATCACTTTAATGCTTCAAATCTGCAATTCATGTATGCTAATTAGTTCATAATGGGCTGTTGAAGAACAGAACTGTCATCCTGCTGCTTTGCAGGTTTCTAGAAGCTCTGATTCAGCGCAGGCTTGCCCTGTTGGCTGCTGGATTCTAGGCTGTAACATGGCAGATCTATGATAGCATCTCCCCCCAACCCTACGATTGTTTCCTGGATGTGGTCCTTTAATCTATCAGAGTTACGATGGCATATCTCAAATAAGTGGTTCCTGGGTGCAGCAATACATACTGGGAGCAATAGCGTAGCATCAGTATATCTAAATGATTGATTTCTGGATTTTAGGCTGTCAGGCTATACCTCAGAGGGCAGCTGTCAGCTTCCTAAATGTATGAAGTTGTATTATGCAGCACATTTGGAAAATGTACATACAACTTTTTTTTTTTAATCTGTAAATAAAAAAGACTAAAACGTGGAGGGAGGAAACAAAGGGGACTACTGGGATCAGATGTCTTTTATTATTGTGAAATCTTGTGTCTCTCATCTGCAAGGGATGCAACCACTAGTCCCTTTTTCTGGGTCTCCTTTGGTCTTTGCATTGCCAAGGCAGAGACAAAGGCTGTCACAACAGCAGGAGAGGGTAGGCTGAGCTGCTTCACAAACCAAATGGAACCACCAGGGTTCGCTGGGAGCTGGGGGATTCAAAATAAGTTGCTCTGTTTTTATCCGAGAGCAAACTGATTTTCCTTGATGCCAATGGCAATGTTGTGACCCAATGCATTTCTCGTATCGCGCCTGCTGATCTGTAGACCCAGCTGCTATGCATGGCCAGGCAGAAGACGACACAAAGAAGCAAGAATTGAATTTGTGTTTAGATTTGAAATGATCAGTCAGGTTCCCAATGGCTGAAATTTTTGTCTTGAAGCCTCCAAAATGAAGATGTAGTTGGACATCAGAGATAGAGATCATAATAAATGAACCAAGCCGGCTAGAGGAAAAATATCCCAAACATAGTTGAGCTATAAGGTATTCTAGATATTAGCTATAACTGCTTTAAAATATGCAAAATCATGATACTATGAATTTAAAAAGGAATCTCAAAGAACTCAACAATACATTTGCTAAGATATTATTTAAGTCACTCAAGTGAGCATAGACGGGGACATTTTTATCAATAAGAGTTGGTGATCAATAAAAGTTGAATGAAGGAAGGATGCTCTTCAAATGTTGTCATTTTTGAAAGACATAAAATGACATTGCAATCTAAGGCCTGCATGTGGCTTTCCAGCAAGCAACAGAAAAATGGAAAAATATGTTCAAAATGTTGACAATCAATTGTTAAATCAACAACGGAAGTCACTGTACACATGCTCCCCATGTAGGATCTCTGTCCTTAATGTGTTCTACTATGCAAATTAACAGTAAAACTAGTACTCAAGCAGTACTTTATACTTTGTGTATCTGTGTGGGTGCAAACTGGAAATCTTTACTTAGTATACACTAAATTGATCTTCTGTATATAAAGATAATTAAAGATGAATCTTGATGAAGAATGGGATGGGAGAGGGAGTGGGAGATGAGATGCTTGCGGGTGGGAGGGAGGTTATGGGGGGAAAAGCCACTATAATCCAAAAGTTGTTCTTTGGAAATTTATATTTATTAAATAAAAGTTTAAAAAAACAAAACGCTGACATTATTTTCTCTACGTTAACATTAGAATAGCACTTTTTTTTTTTTGGACATGCAGAGTGGACAGTAAGAGAGACAGAGAGAGGTCATCCTTTGCCTTTGGTTCACCTTCCAATGGCTGCCACGGCTGTCGTGCTGCGGCCGGTGCACCGCGCTGATCCGATGGCAGGAGCCAGGTGCTTCTCCTGGTCTCTCATGGGGTGCAGGGCCCAAGTACTTGGACCATCCTCCACTGCCCTCCCTGGCCACAGCAGAGAGCTGGCCTGGAAGAGGGGCACCCGGGACAGAATCCGGTGCCCCGACCGGGACTAGAACCCCGTGTGCTGGCGCTGCTAGGTGGAGGATTAGCCTATTGAGCCATGGCACCGGCCCAGAATAGCACTTTCTTGTAAGGGAACCCAAATCACAAAAATGAAGCTTCCTCCAAATTCCCAGTTTAAAAGTTGTGGTTTGGTCAATATTTAGGAGTTGGATGGCTAGGTCATTTGGTAGATGTATTTTTCTTAGATTTTTGAGAAGCTGTCAATCTGTTTTCCAAGGAAATTGTCCCATTTTACATTCTCACCAGGAGTTTGCGAGCATCTCAGTCTCTTCACATCATTGTCAAAACTAGATGCGGTCCATGTTTTTTATTTTAGACCTTCTAATAGAAACTTGATTAAATTATAGTTTTGATTTGCATCTTCCTATCAGACTAATAATGTTCAGCAGCTTCTCATGTCCCTATTTGTCATCTGCTTATGTCCTTTGGTGAAGTTCAAATCTATTGTCTATTTTTTTCTTGGATTATTTCCTTATTGAGTTTTAGAAGTTCTATATTCACTTTGGATACAGGATTTATCAGATATGTGATTTACAAAGATTTCTTTAGTTTAAAGCTTCTCTTTTTCATTCCCTTAGCACTAGTTTTTTAAGAGAAATCATTCTTAATTTTGATAAAGATATGAATACATCTCTCTCTGTGTATATATATATATGTATACATAATCTTTTGATCTCGTCTTTTTTTTTTTTTTTTTTTTGACAGGCAGAGTGGACAGTGAGAGAGAGAGAGAGAGAGAGAAAGGTCTTCCTTTTTGCCGTTGGTTCACCCTCCAATGGCCGCATCGTGCTGATTGGAAGCCAGGAGCCAGGTGCTTTTCCTGGTCTCCCATGCGGGTGCAGGGCCCAAGGACTTGGGCCATCCTCCACTGCACTCCCGGGCCATAGCAGAGAGCTGGCCTGGAAGAGGGGCAACCGGGATAGAATCCAGTGCCCCAACCGGGACTAGAACCTGGTGTGCCGGCGCCGCAAGGCAGAGGATTAGCCTATTGAGCCACGGCGCCGGCCGATGTCGTATTTTTACTATTATCTTCTCAAAGACAGATTTTGTTCTCATGGGTTTTTTAAAAAAATTAATTTTAACCCATACATAAAATTGTATCTATTAATGGGGTACAGTGTGTTGTTTTGATATGTGTACATATTATATAATGTTCCAATTATGGTAAACATATCCATCTTAAGCATTCAAAATCCTTTAAGTGATTTTTGTAATCAAAATGTACAGTATAGTACATTATCATTATGTATAGTCACATAACTGTGCAATAGAACCCCAGAACTTCTTTCTCGTATCTAACTATAACTGAATTCCAGTTCATCCATATTTTCATATCCCATCCTTCCTCCTCTGTATCTCTAGCCCCTGGCAACCGCTTTCTACTCTCAACTTCTATGAGATTGTTATATATTTATATGAGAGAGAGACAGAGAAGGAGAGAGAGAGAGAGAGACAGAGCAGGAGAGAGAAAGATACAGACAGAGAATTCTCATCTACATCCACTGGTTCACTTCCAAAATGGTTGTGCTTGCTGTGGCTGGGCCAGGATGATGCTCTGAGCTGGGAAATCAGTACAAGTCTCCAGTGTGGGTGGCAGGGATTCGACTGCTTAAACCATCACCCGCTGCTTACCAGGGTATGCATTAGCAGGAAGCTGAAATCAGGAGCAGAGCCAAAACTCAAACTCAGGTCCTCTGAAATGAATATGGGTGTCCCAAGTGACATTTTACCCACCAGGACAAACCCCTTCATCTTTTTTTAGATTCCACATATGAATGAAATCATCTTTCTGTGCTGACTTATTTCATTTAACATGTTGTTATAAATGGCAAGCTTTCACCCTTTTCATGACTCAAAAATACCCCAATACATAAGTGTACCTTTTTATTCATTAGTTGAAGGACACTGGGGCTATTTTCTTTTTTTAATTTGACAGGCAGAGTTGTGGATAGTAGAGAGACAGAGGAAGGTCTTCCCTCCATTGGTTCATTCCCCAAATGGCCGCCATGGCCAGCGCTGTGCAGATCTGAAGCCAGGAGCCAGGTGCTTCTTCCTGGTCTCCCATGCGGGTGCAGGCACCCAGGCACTTGGGCCATCCTCTACTGCCCTCCTGGGCCACAGCAGAGAGCTGAACTGGAAGGGGAGCAACCAGGACTAGAACTGGCATGGGGCTATTTCTAATTCTTAGATATCATGAATATTTCTGCAATAAGCATGAGTGTAGCTGTCTCTTTGACAGACTGATTTCATTTCCTTTGGCTCGTGGATTTTTATCCATTGTTTTTCTGTTTTCTATTTAATCAATTTCTGCCAAAAGCCTTATTTACTTTCATCTGTTTATTATACATTTAATTTGCTCTTCTTTTTTAGCATCTTAAAGTAGATAGTGAGGCCACTGAGTTTCAATCAAAGAGACATGGACATTCAAAGACTTCTACACAAATGCTCATAGCAACTCTATTTTTAATGATCAATAACCTGGAAATTACCCAAATACTTATTAAGAGGTGAAAAAATACATCCACTGTGCTAGGGAATACTATTCAACAATAAAAAGAGAAGGATTGTTACACAATATGGAGGCATCTGAAAATAATTATGCCTGTGAAAAAAGCTTAATAAAAAAGATCATATTATAGGATTTCACTTATATGAAACTCCAGGAAATACAAAGTAATCTACAGTGACACAAAGCATGATTGTGCTTTCCAGGGGATGGGGGTGGAAGATTAGTAGGGAGGTATTCAAAAGGAACACCAGGAAGTTTTTGACAGTGATGTATATATTCATTGATTTATTCATTCTGAGTATTTTCATGTGTGTTCACCTGTGTTAAAACTGACCAAATTCTGTATTTTAAACACATGGACTTTATTGTATGTTGATTATGTAAGTATCTCAGAAAAGCTGCTATAAGTTTCCTATTATGAAAATGATAAAAGGCCATAAAAGAGTGGAGAAGATTTGAATAATTTTACAATAATTTGGCTTGTATCTGGAATACATAAAGAACTCTTACAATTTCTTATCAATAGATAGATAACCCAAAAAAATCAATGGGAAGAAGATTCCAATAGATATTCATATATATATGTGTATGTGTATATATGCACACACAAGTGTCCAATAAATACATGAAAATATACTCAACAATATTTATTCATCAGGGAAAGCAGATTAAAGTCACAATGAGATACCACTACACATCCAATAGGATGACTAGCATTAAAATGAGTAAATACATCACAAAACATTAGAGAACTATGAGAGTTGGACTTGTAATACATTGCTGAAGGGAATGTAAATGGAAAAACCATTTTTGAAAATTTTATAATTTTTTTAACATAAAAATATATGATCACAAGAACCCGGCAATTTCTCTCCTGGGTATGTACCCAAGTGAATTCAAAGCATATGCCTACATAAATGTATGAATATTCATAATAGGTTTATGCAAAATTGCTCGACACTGGAAACAATCCCTATTCTCTTTGGGACTCCAATTACATGTATATTTGATATTTGAAGTTGTCCCTTAGCTCACTCATACTCATTTTAATTTTCAATTTTTTAAAACTCTGAGTTTCATTTTGGATAGCTTATATTGTTATGTCTTCAAGTTTACTAGTCATTTTTCCTCCAATGTTTATTTTTTAACTACTTATTTTCATTTCATTGAAAGCAGGGGAGAGGAGAGAGAAGAAGGGAGGGAGGGAGAGAGAGAGACAGAGATCTTTCATTTGCTGATTCTCACTTTCCAAATGTCTGGAACATTCAGGAGCACAGAACTCCATCCAAACCCCCCACGTGAATGGCAGGGACCCAAGTACCTGAGCCATCACGGGCTGCATCCCAAGAATGTGTATTAGCAGGAAGATAGAATCAGAAATTAAGCCAGGAATCAAAACCAGTTATTCCAACATGGGATGAGTGTCCCAGGTGGCATCTTAACCACTGACAAGCACCTGCCACAAATATCCTATATTTCTCATCTAGGACATTGTAGGTTTCATCAGCAGAATATCCTTCGTGTTTTTCATGTCCCACATCTCTAGCTATCATGTGCAATTTTTCTTCTAGGCTCTTAAACTGGTACTGCTATAATAATTGTTATAATGATCTATCTGTTTAATTCTATGATCTCTATAGTCCTTAGATCAGTTTAGATTGATTGGTTTTGTCCTCATTTCCTGCTGCCAAATGTTAATTCAGAATGTCATTTCTCTTAATTTCTTAATGAATGGCAGACATTGTGAATTTTACCTTTTTGGGTTCTAGATACGTTTGCATTCCTGTAAGTATTCTAGAGCTTTGTTCTGGGATGCATTTGACTTACTTCTGATTTGACTGCTTCAGAACTTGTTTTGCCCTTTACTTTGTGGGAATACAGCAGCCTTCATTGTAGGGGCCCCTTTGTCTCAATACTCAAGCTGGATGCTTCTGAGGACTCCACTCAATGCGTCATTATTCATGAGGTTCTCCACTCTATTCCTAGCCTTGTGTGAACGCTGGTGCAATCCCTTTAATCTTTTCAGAGAGGTCTGTCTACTGGCCTGGATCATGTCCTCACAGACAGGTGCCAGTTGCTACTTGAAGAGCGGAAGGCTGAAGTACGACCCTCAGCAAATCTCTGTTCTTCCCTCTCTGATCCCTTATTCTGCAAACTCCAGCCACACTGATTCCCATTTCTTTTCAACTCTGGGAGACCACTGTGCTCTGTCTCGGATCTCACACTCTGCACCTTGATGAGACACTGTCTCCAGGCATCAAATGGGGAAAATCATCAACTCACTGCTTTTGTTTCTCACCATCAGAGGTCCTACAGTTTTTCATTACTTGATGTGTAAAGTAGTGAAAACTGTATTGCCATCTTAAGTTGTTTATCAGTAGTGAGTAAAATACAGTATCGGCTTGCCCAGAGTCCTTAGTCTGTAAGAAGTAGAATTTTATACAACTAATGATTCAGGATAAAAGAAGACTCAAGTGGTTGGGCTGAGGTAAGTGGAGAAAGAAGGATTAGGTATAGAACTGGTCAATATCTTCTGGTTTGAAAACGAAAAGGGTATTGTGTTAGGGGAAAAAATGAACTGTCCTCCACTGCAGGACATAACAGTCCTAAACATGGAAACTGTGAATATATTATATTATATGCAACAAATGACTTTGTAATGTGATTTAGTACTGTAAGCAACTTGAAAGAAAAAGATTTTCTTGGGTTATTTGGGTGGAACCAGTGTAGTTGGGATGATCTTCATGAGTGAAAAATGGGGGCAAGAGAGTCCAGGAAGATGTGACACAGGAGACGTGGGTCAGAATGATGGGCTTGCAGGCTGGTGGGGGGCCATGAGCCAGGACTTGAGGGAAACTGCCAGAAGCTGGAAAAGGCAAGGGAAGATTTTTGCCTAAAGCTTCCAGAAGGAATGAGGCTCTGCTGAAATCTTGATTTTATCCCAGTGAAACCAGTTCTGGACTTTGGGACTCCAGAACTCTAAGATGATAGATTTTTGTTTCTTTTAAAAACTATTTGTGACAGAAAGATAGGTGCACGCACACACACACACACACACACACACACACAGAGCGCCCATCACTGGGTCACTCCTCAAATGCTCACAATGGCTAGGACAGAGTCATACCAAAGCTGGGAATCAAGAACTCAATCCATGCCTCCCATATGGATGGCAGGGATCCAGTTGCTTAGGATTACTGCTCACTCCCAGGGTCTTCATTAGCAGGAAGCAAGAGCAGAGGCAGGACTTGAACCCCAGCACTCCAATATGTACACAGGCATCCCAACCAGCAGCTTACTTGTAGGCCAAACACCCACCCCAAATTTGTGATTTTTAAACTGAGCTTATGTTGATTCATTATAGCAGGAATCAGAAATTAATATAGATATTGAATAGACAGGTTCTTTTTGCTCCAGCCCCAACAGAGAGGTTGCTAAGGAATATACATCCCATTATGAAGCTTCCTCATACAATGATGGAAATCATTTATCTGCTGGTACACAAAGGATTCAATTCAAAGTCTGTGTCATTTGTGGTGAGCCTCTACTGCTGGAATAAATGTTTGGGTTATAATGATGAGTAGTTAGTTTGTAGACAGTGCTTGTAGCAATAATGGCTTTCTGAGAATCAGAAAGGTGGGCCCAACATTCACCCCTACCTCGAAAGAAATCCAAATGCCACAGGGGCTGGGGGAGGTAACGGCTTTATAAGACCTGGAATTATAAATCTCATAATATTTTTAGTAATGTAAATGACACCCTCCCTCTCATGATAAAATGTGCATCTATTCTTCAAACATCCATGTTCAGAAATAAAGAACTGCATATCCAAAAATAGGGGGCTAGTGATTCATAACACTACTGGCCATATTTCTCTTTAGCATTGCTTCTCTTTGCTTAAAGTAAGTATCTATTTTTTTTGTACAGTGAATTTTCTTTTTTTTTTTTTTAGGGAAAAAAGTGTACAGTGAATTTTCTGTCATGAAGCCTGAGAATCTTTTGTACCAACCAACTATATAACTCAAAATAGTACTCTATTAATGAATATTTCTTAATAGACAGCATAAGTTGCTATATAATGATTCCAAGTGCAGCTAAGTCCTTTATCCAGATAATTGCATTGGAGGGTCAGCAGCTGATGAGATCACATGCTGCAGAGAGCTAAATAGTCTCCTTCCTCACCTTGGTGCAAAGACAGCCATAAAGGCGCGTGGTTGTCACTTGCGGTTGGAGGCATTCTCTGCATGTGGGGATATGCATAGACAAGCAATGAGCTGAACACGCACAAGCGTTTGTTTTGGAGGAGAACTCTGCTCCTAGCTAAACAGAAGAGCACATTCTTGAAGCTAATCCCAACTGAGTTGGCTTCTGTGTGAGAAATCAGTGCTCTATAGCCTCATATGTCCAGGCATTGTTCTCTAAGTCCAGGCAAGGCCAGGTGGAGACAATGGGTTTAACCATCGCTTAATCTGTGTTTTCTTGTCTTCTTCCTAAGATCCTCGCAGCATAAGCCAAGATTTCAAAACAGACTAGATGCAACAGGGAGTTGTTCATTGGCAGAATTAGATTTAAAGTTTCCTAAACTTATTTGGTTAATTATTTCATTTACCAATTGAATAATGTGCTTACATTCAGACCATATCTTCATATGAATAAAATAACTGCAAATTTTTTAAACTCAAATATCCAGCTTTCTTTTTTTAATTAAATGATATCATGTAATTGGGCTTGATTGACTTTACAATTTTTAACTAATTGGAAGAATTCACTCATTTCATGTATCCAAGAAAGTTTCCAGTCTGAAATATTTTTCATGTGCAGTTATAGTGTGTTTGGTGAAGCACAGACACATTCATTCTGACATCTCCTCTTCTCATTTCCTCATCTGAAAGATTCCCAGTGTGGCAGAGGCTAAACAGTATTAGCATAACTGAGTTACAATTATTCTAATTTTTTATGCTATCCTCTGGCTCTCAGAATACTGATACCAGGTTCTCCATTGTGAAGTTGCCAGTGAAACGGTGTGTTGAGGATGAGGAATGAATCTGAAGAAATCTGGCATGTAGAAGCATTGCATGGGCTTAAAGCTCTTAGAAGCCTGCTGAGCTGAAAGATGTATGCTGATTCATGTGATTTCTCTCGTGTGTGAGGAAGGTGAGAACACTTTCAAAACAGGAGGGGTTCAAGAATTAAATATTAGGCAGAGATAATTTAACACAGGATGAATTTGGTGAAGAACTGGTTCATGATTCAACTGATTTTCTAGAACAACTTTGGTTTGGGACCAAGAAATGCAAGTAAAACAAGTCTTCCTTTCTTAGTGGTTACAGAGCTACAAAAAATAATCTAGTCTTAAACTTGAAACAAAATTATGAAATCTAAGCTGTCTATATGCAAGTGGCTTTGATGCTATTGTTTTATCAAGCAAATGAATTAGTACCTACTAGGGTGCTTCAAAAATATTGTGGGAAATGAAATTAAAAGATAAGTTTACTTTGCAAAATTTTTGGAATCTACACAGGTTTTTCATGTTTTCCATGAACTATTTGAAATTCACACTTAATTCTGTGCAAAGCAATTGCTAGGCCATGAGTTCAGCAGTGAACAAGACACTCAAGGTTCCATTCCTTTGTGGAATGTAAAACTTTGAGAGAAGTGGAATGCAATAAGACTCAAATTTGGTCCCTAACTGTATCCACACCCAAAATTCCCAGAACCTGTGAATGTTACCTTATAATGCATAGTAAAAAGGACTGTGCAGCTGTTGTTAAATTAAGGATCTTGTGAAGGAGAGATTGTCCCAGATTACTCCAGTGCACTCCATGTAAACACAAGACGCTTAGAAGGAGACAGGAGGAAAGAGTTAGAGACGCGGAAATGAAACAGGTTAGAAGAGAGACCTTACACTGCTAACTCTGGAGATGGATGATGGGCCATGACCAAGGATTGAAGGTGATCTTTACAACTGTAAAAGGTGCATGCACACACGCACACACACATACACACACACACACAAAGGATCCTCCACCAAAGCCTTGATTTTGACCCAATAAAATTAATTTTAGATTTCTGACTTCCAGGACTGTAAGATAATAAATTTGTGTCATTTTAAGTCAGCAAGTCTGTGTAAATTTGTTACAACAACAATAGGAAACCAATACAATAAAAAGTGAATGATCGCTCTAAATCCTGTAATGGTACCAGCAATGGTACCTGGAGAAGAAAGCAGAGGACTCCCGCAGAAAGCACGCTGGAGTCCCAGCTGAAGTGAGGCTGAGCCACCCTTCCTGGGTTTCCCCTCTTCTGGAGGAGACTTAGGAGTAAGTTCACCAGAAGAAGCTGGGAAGTGATGTGTGGCAGGCAGACTCACCATAGCCAGGCCCCTGTGCCTAATGGAGTTTTGTTTTTTTTTTTTTTTTTTTTTTTTTTGACAGGCAGAGTGGACAGTGAGAGAGAGAGACAGAGAGAAAGGTCTTCCTTTGCCGTTGGTTCACCCTCCAATGGCCGCCGCGGCCGGCGCGCTGCGGCCAGCGCATCGCGCTGATCCGATGGCAGGAGCCAGGAGCCAGGTGCTTTTCCTGGTCTCCCATGGGGTGCAGGGCCCAAGCACCTGGGCCATCCTCCACTGCACTCCCTGGCCACAGCAGAGGGCTGGCCTGGAAGAGGGGCAACCGGGACAGAATCCGGCGCCCCAACCGGGACTAGAACCCGGTGTGCCGGCGCCGCTAGGCGGAGGATTAGCCTAGTGAGCCGCGGCGCCGGCTGCCTAATGGAGTTTGACCCACTGGAGACTGGGAGAAGGCCAGGGTGGCTGCAGCATGGTGGACAAGGAGCAACAGCAGGAGGAGCATCAAGAAGGCACAGACTCTGTAGGGCTTTGTGGACTATGGAGGTTTTAGGCTTTATCAAAGAGGAAAAGGGCAGCCGCTAAAGGGTTGTTGTGAACAAGTGCCAAGAGCGGACTTGTGTTGCTTTCCGAAAATCACTCTGGCTGTAGGGAGGGGAATGGATTTGAAGAAGGAAAAGCAGATAAGGAGACGCCAGATAAAGACTGTTGCATTCATCACTACAGGGGGTGATTATGGAAGCTTAGATAAAGACGGTGATAATGAGATGGAGGGAAGCATATATTTGGAAGTAGAACTCATAGGACTCGGTGATTGATTTAATCAATTATTCTTTTTCGATTGCTGACTCATATCCACTGTTTGACTATATCCTAGCATGTTTATCAATTCTGTTGATAAGTATTTGGGACTGGTCCAGTTTTTAACAGCTTTGTTGTCAGTATTCCTGCACAACTTTCATAATGAGTACGTACTTTCACTCCTCTCAGATAAGTACCTAACAGTAGAACTGCTGGCTAATTTTTTAAGAAACTTACACACTGTTTTCTGAAGTGACTGTACACTTTCACACTGTGTTGATATCTTGGACTGTGAAGGTAGCAAGAAGTCAAACATGTTCCTTCAGACCAAAGAATAAAAGAATAATGGACTGAGCTCTTTAATTGTGTTCTGTGTGTGAATGGAGACAAAGAAGTGAGGATAAGGCCATATTCTTTTTTTTAACTTTTATTTAATGAATATAAATTTCCAAGGTACAGCTTATGGATTACAATGGCTTCCCCCCCCATAATTTCCCTCCCACCCGCAACCCTCCCCTTTCCCGTTCCCTCTCTCCTTCCATTCACATCAAGATTCATTTTTGTTTCTCTTTATATACAGAAGATCAGTTTAGCATACATTAAGTAAAGATTTCAACAGTTTGCACCTACATAGAAACACAAAGTGAAAAATAGTTATAGCATTAAATCACAATGTACAACACATTAAGGACAGAGATCCTACATGAGGAGTAAGTGCACAGTGACTCCTGTTGTTGACTTGACAAATTGACACTCTTGTTTATGGTGTCAGTAATCACCCTAGGCTCTTGTCATGAGTTGCCAAGGCTATGGAAGCCTTTTGAGTTCACCAACTCTGATCATATTTAGACAAGGCCATGGTCAAAGTGGAAGTTCTCTCCTCCCTTCAGAGAAAGGTACCTCCTTTCCACTGGGATCTCATTCGCGGAGATCTTTCATTTAGGTGGTTTTGTTTTGTTTTGTTTTTGTTTTTTGTTTTGTTTTGTTTGTCAGAGTGTCTTGGCTTCCCATGCCTGAAATACTCTCATGGGCTTTTCAGCCGGATCCGCATGCCTTAAGGGCTGATTCTGAGACCAGAGTGCTGTTTAGGACATCTGGATAAGGCCATATTCTATGAGCACTTTCCATGAGAGTCAGAATCTCTGGGTTCCTTGCGTAAAGGAATAAAAAAATCCCCCTACATTGTTACCCAGTCTCTCTGGGGAGTGTTTTGACTGCAAACTTGTAGAGACCATATTTTCCCTAACCAAACAGGACTGGATCAGAGACTCAACCTTCAAAGCTAATTGCTCTAAGAGAATTTTAGATATTGATACTGAGGCCACGGCTGTTACTAGATGTTCATTGTGCCCTGAGTGGAACAGGAGTCTTCGCCTGTGCAACACCGACATATTCTGTCTGCCAACTCTCTCCTTAAAGTCTCCCCCACCCTTCTCTTCGCCCACAAATTTGCAAGTTCAGACCAAGACCACCTTCTTCTCCTCATTCTTTGTCACTCATTGGACAGAATCCTATCTGCAAGTTGTCCCTCAAATCTTTCCTCCAAAAGAAAACACGTTCCAGTTAGGGATGTCGTCCACAGTAGGATTTGGAGAGCTGAAGGGATGCCAACCAGAAAAGACACTGGAACAAACAGGCTTCAACAGGACACCGTCTTGGATATCTAAGTTTATCAACCTAATAAAGTGATGAAGGAAGTGCAATGGAATTTAGAGCTAGAATGAGAGCTGAAAATACTCATACAGAACTCAAAAGCCAAGTAGATTATCAGTTTCAAGGGAGTTTTGAGGGGTAGTTTACAGAAGAATGGTGTTCTTGAATGTGAGCAGATTGGAGAGATAAAGAAAGGGAGTGTTAAAGTTCCTTGGTGGGTTCTGAACAGATTTTTCTGATTTATTAGTCTCTTTCCTAGGGAACAGGAGAAGAGGTATAGTGGGTTCAAGGATGGCTCGCTTCAAAAGATATATCCACCTAAAACCTGTGACTGTGACCTTATATTGAAAAGAGATATTTGCAAATGTAATGAATGAACTTGAGATGAGATAATACTGGATTATCTAGGTGGGCTCTGCACCCAGTGACAAATATCCTTGTGTGAAAAAGGCAGAAGGAAATGGGGGACCAGGCAGAGACTGGAATTTTAGACTCAAATCGGGGAACGCCTGCAGCCCCCAGAAGAGGGAAGGAACAAAGGGTTCTTCCCTCGAGTGTAGTGCTGCCAAAATCTCAACATCAGACTTCAGCTTCCAGCATGAGAAGAGAATTAATTTGTGCTGTTCTGAAGTCAACAAATTTGGAGTAATTTGTTACACACCCACACAAATTAATACAGGGTGGAAGGGAGGTGGATCAGATACATATAATAATGTTGTTAAGCAGATCGGGAGTAGGGTGGGGGCAGCAATGAATATACTGATGTGGGGAGATGGAACTGAGTAGGATTGGGCATGAAATGTCCTCCCTCAAAGGACCAGGGAGGAGAAAGCAGAAACTTAGGACTTACCTCCTTTTGTAGGACACTGTCAAGGCAAACTCAGGATGGATTTTTCATGTTGCTTTCAGATTATTCACCCAGTTTGAAAACAAAACCCAGTTAGGTATTAGGGGGGAAATGACTCCCCTCTATCTCTCCTGCAGGTTCCATAAATATATGCAACTTCTTCATTTAGTTCAGGCTCATTACCAGTAGAGCAAGCCACACAATTCAGTTCTTTTAATCATTTTTCTCATTATTTTTCATTCTCTGTTTTAGTTGTCTCATATTTCTTCACTTCTGTCAGCCAGTCCCTTAGTTATACATATTTCTTGTCATTCGTCGTGGAAAAACAAAACTAAACAGCATAATTAGTATTGCTTATATGAAAGATGTGACTTTAAGGGAGAAAAGTTGCTATTAGTTGCTGATTCATGTTGTAATCATCTTTGAATTTTTTGAGGGTGCTGAATTTCTAATCCCTACAGGGCCCTTCATGGGGTCCAAAAGGAGCATTAACTGTCAAGAAAGGTGACTCAGCCATGACTGTCGCAGAACAATCTAGATGTGGGCATGCATGGCTAAGACCAGTGTCATGTCACATCATGTGGTAGCAAGAAGTCCACTCTCATCTAATGTTTCATAATATCTATATGATATCTATGTTTAAATTAAAATGTATTTATTCATTTGAGAGGCAGAGAGATAAACAGAAACACATGATGAAGGGGAGGGCTCTCATCTGCTTGATAACTCCCCAAATATCTTCAATGGCTAGGACTGGACCAGGACCAAAGCTGAGAGCTGAAAACTCAAGCCAGGTCTCCTACATGAGTGACAGAAACCCAATTATTTGATCACTACTGCCTCTCCAGGGTCTACATTGCAGGAAGTGAGTTGGGGGCCAGAATTGGGAACTGAATCCAGGAACTCCAATGTGGGGTGTGGATATCTTAACTGCTAGGCTAAATGCCTACTCCCTATATTTAAATTTTTAATCCTGGCCAGCACCATGGCTTACTAGGCTAATCCTCCGCCTGCTGCGCCGGCACTCTGGGTTCTAGTCCCAGTTGGGGCATGGGATTCTATCCTGGTTGCTCCTCTTCCAGTCCAGCTCTCTGCTGTGACCTGGGAAGGCAGTGGAGGATGGCCCAAGTGCTTGGGCCCTGCACCCGCATGGGAGACCAGGAGGAAGCACCTGGCTCCCGGCTTTGGATCAGCGCAGCGTGCCAGCTGTAGTGGCGTTTGGAGGGTGAACCAATGGAAGGAAGACCTTTCTCTCTCTCTCTCTCTCTCACTGTCTAACTCTGCCTGTCAAAAAAAAATTTTAATCCCAATATTGTAAAAGGGAGGGCACTTAATTCTGGAAGAAAATATCAATTCTTTTAAATATGATCTTTTTATCTAGCAGCATCTGATGTTTGGTCATGGATTTCTTATGCAAAATTTAAGGGAAAAGGCTCCCTGCACCTCCAGATCTCCCTCCATATCTCCCCTCCACCTCCCAATAATCAGGGGATTAAAGTGCTAGGCTTGGATGAAGTTTAAAATTGGGTTTTGAATTGAGAGAGGTGGTACAATAGGGATGATTAGGAATGTGAGTCTTAGGTCGTGTTTATAAGTGCAAGCAGTCTCCAATGTTATGGTTTGATCCAAATGGTAAAAAGGCTGTTGTAGGGATCAAATCAGAGTATAGTTTGTAAGTTCCAGGAACATAGTGTGACAGCTCATTAAACATATTTTTTTAAACAATACTGGAATGCATTTCCACACAGTATGACAGGGAAATTCACCATTTTTCTCCCTTTGAAGTCATTCATGGATTTCATTGTTCAAACAGAATTAGGGTGGGGTTACTGCAGTCATTTCTGGGCTCTTCAGCCAAAGCCCTCGTGGTCCCCTGGGAGGCAAATAACTCTGTCCCTCCATGCCAGAGTTGAACAGCGGGGATGTTGGCTAAAGTCTCCACGTGTGGCATGCGCATGTCTAGTTTGCTCAGACACACCTTCAGGAGCCCCACCCCTGTGCAGGTTCTAGCCTCCCAGTCTCCCAACTTATGACTGGACCTTTTAGTCCTAAGAAATCTTTACCTTTTCAGACAAACCAGGCCCACGGCTTCAAGGGCCCAGACCTTGAAAAATGGAAGCTTCTCAATTCGCTTCTGGATCCAGGAACACTGTGGTCACTGGATATAAATTACTGGCCACCCTTCCAGGAAAGAGAAAGAAAACAACTTTTATTCCTTAGAGAGAAAGCACAGCTTCGCTGGAGGGAATGTTACAAGGAACATAAGAGCCCAGACAGTTAAAATCCACACTTTCTGGGATGAAATCTTGAAGCACATTCTGTAAGTCTGTTCTTCTTCTTCTTTTTTTTTTTTTTTTTTTTTTTTGGACAGGCAGAGTGGACAGAGAGAGACAGAGAAAGGTCTTCCTTTTGCCCGTTGGTTCACCCTCCAATGGCGCACCGCGCTGATCTGAAGCCAAGAGCCAGGTGCTTCTCCTGGTCTCCCATGGGGTGCAGGGCCCAAGCACTTGGGCCATCCCCCACTGCACTCCCTGGACATAGCAGAGAGCTGGCCTGGAAGAGGGGCAACCAGGACAGAATCCGGCACCCCGACTGGGACTAGAACCCAGTGTGCCGGCGCCGCTAGGCAGAGGATTAGCCTATTGAGCCGCGGTGCCGGCCAAGTCTGTTCTTGAAGTACAGGTTGCCAGATAAAATACGAGGGGGCAGTTTTATACAACTTTGAAATGAACAAAAATTTCTTTTAATCTAAGTGTGGTCTAGATATTACATGCAATGTTTGGTTTGTTAGCAAGAGGTTTTGGTACACCCATTTTCTACTTTCTTTTATTTTTTCAACTTTTATTTAATAACTATAAATTTCCAAAGTACAATTTTTGGATTATAGCGGCTTTTCCCCTCATAACCTCCCTCCCACCCACAACCATCCCATCTCCCACTCCCTCTCCCATCCCATTCTTCATCAAGATTCATTTTCAATTATCTATATATAGGAGATCAACTTAGTATGTACTAAGTATAGATTTCAATAGTTTGTACCCCCACAGAAACACAAAGTATAAAGTACTGTATGAGTACTAGTTATACTGTTAATTCGCACAGTACAACACATTAAGGACAGAGATCCTACATGGGAGTAAGTGCACAGTGACTCCTGTTGTTGATTTGACAATTGACACTCTTATTTATGATGTCAGTAATCACCCGAGGCTCTTGTCATGAGCTGCCAAGGCTATGGAAACCTATTGAGTTTGCCAACTCCAATCTTATTTAGACAAGGCCATAATCAAAATGGAAGTTCTCTCTTCCCTTCAGAGAAAGGTACCTCCTTCTTCAATGGCCTGTTCTTTCCACTGGGATCTCACTCACAGATATTTCATTTAGGTCATTTTTTTTTTTTTTTTGCCAGAGTTTTGGCTTTCCATGCCTGTGAAACTCTCAAGGGCATTTTAGCTGGATGTCTTAAGGGCTGATTCTGAGGCCAGAGTGCTATTTAGGACATCTGCCATTCTATGACTCTACTGTGTATCCCACTTCCCATGCTGGATCATTCTCTCCTTTTTAATTCTATCAGTTATTATTAGCAGACACTGGTCTTATTTATGTGATCCCTTTGACACCTAATCCTATCATTATGATCAATTATGAACTGAAACTGATCACTTTGATTGGTAAGACGGCATTGGTACGTGCCACCTTGATGGGATTGAATTGAATTGGAATTCCTTGGCATGTTTCTAGCTCTACCATTAGGGGTAAGTCTGAATGAGCATGTGCTCTCCTCCCTCTCTTACTCCCACTCTTATATTTAACAGGGATCACTTTTCAGTTAATTTTAAATGCCTAAGAATAATTGTGTGTTAATTAAAGAGTTCAACCAATGGTATTAAGTAGAACAAAAAATACTAAATTATGGGATATGTACTCTATAGAATACTATACAGCAGTAAAAAATGAAATTCAGTCATTTGCAACAAAATAGAGGAATCTGGAAAACATCATGCTGAGTGAAATAAGCCAGTCCCAAAGGGACAAATATCATATGTCCTCCCTGATCTGTGACAATGAAATGAGCACCTAAAAGGGAAACCTGTTAAGTGAAATGGACACTATGAGAAACAATGACTTGATCAGCCTTGTCCTGACTATTGTGGAACAACTTACTATTTTATTCCTTTTAGTATTTTTTGTTCTACTTAATACCATTGGTTGAACTCTTTTTTTTTAAATAAACATCTTTTAATTCCATTTTCCATGAAATCTTTTTTTTAAAGATTTATTTTATTTATTTGAAAGTCAGAGTTACACACAGAGAGAAGGAGAGGCAGAGAGAGAGAGGTCTTCCATCCAATGATTCACTCCCCAGTTGGCTGCAAAGGTTGGAGCTGCACTGATCTTAAGCCAGGAGCCAGGAGCTTCTTCCAGGTCTCTTATGTGGGTGCAGGGACCCAAGCCCTTGGGACATCCTCTACTGCTTTCCCAGCCATAGCAAAGAACTGGATCGGAAGTAGAGCAGCTGGAACTTGAACTGGTACCCATATGGGATGCTGGTACTGCAGGCAGCAGCTTTACCTGCTATGCCACAGCACTGGGCCCCAGTATATCCATTTTCTAAAAGATTATTGGTTGCTATTTTTAAATTCAAATTTAACTGGGGATCCTTAATTTTTTTTTGCTAGATATAGGAACTCTGTTATATAAAATCTTTATAAGTCCAGTCCTTGTTTTCCTCTTCTACAAAATGGAGATAAAGAGTACTAAACTCTACCTATCTCATGGATGTTATGAGGATGTTAAGAAATGTTATAATGATCCAACAAATATTTGCAAAGTGCTTAGAATAATACTTGGCTAACAATAAACACTAACAAATAGGACCAGCTAATTAAACAATGCAATCAACATTCATTTCAAGCTATCAATGTATGTTTTACATAAACAGCTGTTTTCTTATTAAAAAACAACTATTCTTATTTCTTGTTTTATCTTGGCAAGGTTAGGGATAAGGGATTGGGTCCTGTTGCAGTTTAGCCTACTTTCTCCCTTTCCATGCTGCTCCTTTGTCAGTGCCAAATACAGTTTACATTGGGAGGTGGTAGACAAAGGAAATGGGAGCAAGAATGTAGAACCTCAGTTATATTCACCCGCTCCCTTTTCACCACTGCCTTTCATCTGTCCTCTGCATAAACCTCAGGTCCCATCCAAGTAGTCTTTTGTCTCATCCCTCCCCACACAAACACACAAGCATAAGGAGCTCATACTGGACCAAATGCACACACAATCAAGGTTTTGATTTCTTGTGTAGGGCCTCAGAGAGGGGTTGAGGAAGAGAGACTAACAAGGAAATGTGGAGTGTAAAGAGTGTTTTCTCCATTCAGGAGACACTCCTTGGCAATAAATCTTCAAGCGATGTTGTCACCTGGACTCTCCCTCTTGTCACTAACCCATGAACCTTCTGTGAATCAACATCAGGGGATCTTCTGCATGAAACCCAAGAGCCTTCAAGGCATGTCTCCTTACGTAATTCAAGTCACTTAGCTTCAGGGATGAAATCTGTTTTGTTTTATATTTATTTTTATTTACATCAGAGAACTAGATTTTCTTTGAAAAACATCCTGTATCAAACAGGAATTCAAGACAGAAACTAAAAGGCTGCAAAGCAAGTGTTTCATGGTTTGCTGACCATCAGGCTGTGCCACAGGATAGAATATAGCATGAGTATGGCCAAGGTAAATAGGCAGATCACTGCCACCTTGGCAAAAGACTAATGCTTTTTGAGGTGACGGAGAACAATCAACACATACACCAAGGGCAACACTGAGTCAGATCAGGAGAGAAGAGATTGTGTATGGCAAGATATGGCCCCTTGCAAGGTATGTGTCCCATGGCCAGAAGGTCTACTTCTCAGGCCACAAAGCAAAAGCAACTACTTTCAACCCACTTTATGCTGCAGTAGAATCCCGAACCTCCAGCACAGAAAGCTGGGGCATGTCTGAGGACTTCTGATGTGTGTGCTGATGCAGAACAAAAGAGCTTTCTCTTGATAAGGAGATGCTCATGGCCCAAGGCCCATTTTTTTTTTTTCTGAAGGACTTAAAAAATACACATGTATATACTTTTTGTTTTAAAACTTAACAGTTGTTAACATTTTGCTACAGTTACTTCAAAGGAAGAAATTGTATACATACAAATATATACCACTTATCTTGAAAACAGAGATGCAGATCATAAAGTAAGGGCTTCATGACGATGATCATAACATGGGGGAAAGAAAGGTGTACATGAGAACATGCGGTATGATTCAGTGAAGAAATATTTGTAACTATATATTCAGTGGTATGACATCCAAACACATCTCATACTCTCTATATTAACTTCTACAAATAAGAGAAAATCCTTATGGCCAAGCAAGGCATCAAAAGGCTGCACACACAGCCTGCCTTTCTCAACAGCAAGAAACAAAAATGACCTCGTCAGGAGTAGAAGGTGAAACCACTGGGAAGGGAGAAGGAGAGCACGTGTCACTTCATCCGCTTCCGAGGATTAAAATCAGCACGAGAGCCCAGCAATCCCCCTCCAAACTGCCCAAATGCACGTCCCCAAACTCTGCAAGCCACAGTTCTACTCCCCCTCTCTCCCCTGCAAGGAGACGCCAAGCTCTGGTAGCCATTCAAAGGCTTGCAGGGGACAAGAGTTTCTGCTTCCTCCACCCAGAGTCATGACCCCTCCAGCTGTGCTTGGGAAGGAGGAAGAGCATGGTATTCCTGTGCTGCTGATTCTGGTTGTCCATTGCTACGCAGAAAACCACCTCAAAATCCAGGAGCTCAAAAATAACAACTCAGTCTTCCTCCCAATTCTGCGCGTTGTTCGGGCAGTTCTTCAGTTCCCTGCGGTTCCCTGTGGTTCCCTGTGGTGGTAGATGGTTGTGGTCATCTGGAGCCTCTACTGGAATTCAGTGCTGTGGTGCGAGGCCGCAGTCCTCTTCCATATGGAACTCTCCATATGGCTTTCTTGGGCGACTTTGCAGTATGGTGACTGGTTCCAAAGGCAGTATTCCAAGAGAGGGTTCCAAGATGGAAGGAACATAACTGTCTAGGCCAAGGAAAGGTTGGATACAACTTTGCTTGCATAGCATTCAGCTGGCACAACATCACTTTCATTGTATTCAGTTGGTCAAGGTTCTTATAGATGCATCATTGAGTGAAACTGAGAGGAGACTGCATAAGGATATGAATACCACATGTTATAGTTCATTGGCATTCATCACAGAACAGTGTACCAAACCTAAGGAAGGTTCTTTAGGACTTCTAAAACAAAGCTGTTCCTCAGATAAACTATTCAATTAGCCACATATTTACTGAATATTTTCAGTACTCAACTGACTATACTGTCATTTTGGAGGTAGAAGGAATTTTTTCTACCTTTACTTAAAGGGATCACAGTTGAACAGACCAACAGAATAAACAAGTACTTAAATTTCACTGAAGGGCCTAATATGGAACATTGGTATTTAAATAAAATTTAAAAAATTCCACCTCCACTAAATTATTTTTTAATTTTAAGAGATACATCTATTTTAAAGGCAGAATGACAAAGGATGAGAGAAAGAAAGAGGATGTCTTTCATCTGGTGATTTACTTCCCAAAGGACTGCAACAGCCAGGACTGGGCAATGCCAGAGCCAGAGCCAGGAACTCTGTCTGGGTCTCACACGTGCGCAGGGGCCCAAGCACTGGATCCATCATCTGCTGCCTTCTCAGGTGTATTAACAGGAAGTTGAATTGGAAGCAAAGTAGCCAGGACGTAAACTCGCACTCTGATATGGAGTGCCAGAGTTATAAGAGGAGACTTAACACACTGCATAATACCAGCTCCAGGAAAAATGAGATGCAGAATAGTATGACGATTTCATGGAAAATTTCTGGGAATGTTCTTTGGAAATTAAAAACCTGTATAAAAATATAAGATTGCTATTGTTGTAGTCATTATTATTGATGTACAATCATTGTCTCATCACAATTTATTCACCTGTTGAGCATACTGGTGGAGATTTTAGGCTCAGGAGTCAGAGCAGCTGAGATAAAGTTTGAGCTGGTTGACCTTGGGCAAGTTACTTAGCCTCTCCAGCTCCATTGTCATGACCACAAAGTAGACAGAATGATAATAAAACCATGTAAGGTTTTTGTAGTTTAATGTATAGTACTTGGCATGCAAAAATGATCAATAAGTGTTGCTGATGATTGTGATGGGCTGAATAATTTTCCCAACCCCAACGATGCCCACAGTATTGGGAACCTGAATATGTGGCCTTACAGTGCTTTCACACATGTGATTAAGGGTCTTGAGCTGGGGAAGAGTAGCTTGGTTTACCCAGGTGGGCCCAATGTGATCACAAGGCCCTTACAAGAGGAACTCAGGATGATTGGAGAAGAGGATGCAACTGTAGACATGGAGTGATGGAAGGAAGTCATTGAAGGGGAGACCTTTGAGCCACGGAAGGCAGGCAGCCTCTAGAAGTTTCAGAAAAGCAGGATACAGATTCTCTCCTACAGCATCCAAAAGGGCTGCATCTCCACTGACCAGTTCTGAACTTCTGACCTCCAGAACTGTAAAATAATAGATCTATGGTGGTTCAACCCTCCTGTGTTTTTGCTGAATTGTTATGGTAGCAACAGGAGATTAATACAGTGGTAATGATGTCGGTGCTGTTGGGAATCTGAAGGCCAGTGCCTCACACACACATAATCAAGACAGAAGCTGACCAATTTGACAAGGGCATGTTCTCCCAGCAGAAGAAAACTGTTCAGTGAGGAGTCTTGATAAAAACCACGTAGCTCTGAGAACTTGGTTCAATCAACCGTCACTGTTGGTTTTCTTCAGAATTCTACGGTACTGTTTCAAACATCAAAATAAGGCAAACTATGTTGCATTGATACTTCATGACTTCTTTTTGAGTGTTTGCATCAACGTATCTTTTTAATTTGACAGAGTTACACAGTGAGAGAAACAGAGAGAAAGGTCTTCCTTCCATTGGTTCACTCCACAAATGGCCGCCATGGCCGGTGCACTGCACCGATCCGAAGCCAGGAGCCAGGTGTTTCCTCCTGGTCTCCCATGTGGTGCAAGGCCCAAGGACCTGGGCCATCCTCCACTGCTTTCCCGGGCCACAGAAGAGAGCTGGACTGGAAGAGGAGCAACCGGGACTAGGACCCGGTGCCCATATGGGATGCTGGTGCTGCAGGCAGAGGATTAACCAAGTGAGCCATGGCGCCGGCCCCTGAATCAATATTTTATCACGAAGTTTTGAGTTTCATTTTAATTATATATTTTGTAAATGTTTTCAGCATGCTGCAGTGTGATTTTCTCATGTGTAGAGGCAAATTTTAGGTCTTTCCCCTTTTGGATTAGATACTCCCAAACATATCATGGCAGAGAAGAGGGATAAATGTTCAATATTCTGGAATTACTGACAATTCACATTTGCAAAGCACTCTGTGGTTTACATGGCTCTCTCATCAATCTCATCTCACGTCGCCTTCACATCATTCTTATGAGCAGAAAACTAAGGTTGAAAATGAATTATGGAGGTGGCATAAATAGTAAGTGGTAGAGCTGAATTGTATCAGATAATTTTAAAATGTACTTAATAGTATATATACCAATAAATGTACTTAAGTATACAGATTGAGGTTTTTTTGTCAAATGATTGTACTCATAAGCAACACCCGAATTAAGAACAAAGCATTTCTAGTACCCCAAGAATCCTATTTACCCCTCCATTTCTTTTTTTAACATGTCATTTACATGATATGACTCAGTGAAGCAATATTTGTAAGTATATACCACATTATCTGCTGTCGACCCAATTTATATCCTCTCCCTGTATATTAGCCACCACAGAAAAAAAGAAAACCTGAAATTTTTCTTTTTGATTCTGGCTTATTCCATGTTAGATAATGATCACAATTGCACCCATTTTGTTGCTATTGTCAGGATCTCATTCTTTTGTATGACTAACATTTGATCATGTGTGTGTATACCACATTCTCCTTATCCAGTCAAGAGTTGATATACATCTATGTTGATTCCATCTTTAAGTTATTGTGAATTGAACTGCTATAAACATGGGAGTAGAGGTAACACTTTCTTCTTTTTACTTATTTTTTATTTATTTGACAGGTAGAGTTAGAGACAGAGACAGAAAGGTCTTCCTTCTGTTGGTTCACCCCCCAAATGGCCTCCACGGCTGGCGCTGTGCCAATCCAAAGCCAGGAGCAGGTCTTCCTCCTGGTCTCCTATGCGGTTGCAGGGCCTAAGCACTTGGGCCATCCTCCACTGCCTTCCTGGGCCACAGCAGAGAGAGGGTCTGGAAGAGGAGCAACCGGGACTAGGACCCGGCGCTCATATGGGATGCTGGCGCCACAGGCGGAGTTTTAACCAAGTGAACCATGGCGCTGGCCATGGAGGTAACTCTTTCATATGCTGCTTTAATTTCCTTTGGATGTTTTCCCAGGGGTGGGATAACTAGGTCACATGGAAAGTATATTTGTAGTTTTCTAGGAATCTCTATACTATCTTCCATGTAGTTGTGCCAGTTTACATACTCACCAACCATGTATTAGGGTATCCCTTTCTCCACATCTATATCAGCATTTTTTTGGCAGGGGGAGATAGCAGTTCTAACTGGGGTGAAGTGAAACCTCATTGTAGTTTTCATTTGCATTTCCCTGATGGCTAGTGGTCCTGAACATTTTTTTTATTTCTTTGTCTATTAGCCATTTGTATTTCATCTTTTGAAAAATTCCTATGCAAATCTTTTGACCACTTCTTAATTGGATTGTTTGTTTTGCTGTTTTCTATAGCTCTTTTTATATTCTGGATATTAATCCTTTATAAGATGCATAGTTTGTAAATATTTTCTCACATTCCATTGATTGCCCCTTCACATTATTGATTTGTTGTTTCTTTTGCTGTGCAGAAGCTTTTTTATTAATACAATGAGAACAGACTTCATAATTCCTATAAATAATTCTAAGAATATAAAGATAGTTCCCTCCATAACTCCTTTCTCCTTCCTTCCCTTTTTTCTTTTAATTTTTTGAAATAACATTTTTAATTTGCTTTATAATCACAGGCTTAATCCTCCACTAAAAAGAGTTCAACAAGTAAGAGGTAGAAAGTTTGATATTTAACCGTAATATAGACAAGGGCTATAAGCAATAATCAAAACACAAGATGTCAATTTCATTCATGTACATTTTTTTGTACATATTACTTCCCACAAATCAGAAAATGTCTTTTCTTTTTGGGTCTGGCTTATTTCACTAAATGTAATGGTCTCCTGCCATCCATTTTGTTGCAAAACACAAGATTTAGTTCTTTTTTGTCTGAATAGTAGCCCATTGTGTGTGTGTGTGTGTATGTATGTATATATATGTATGTGTGTGTATATGTATATATATGTATGTATGTGGTGACAGTGAAATCTCACCTCTTCCAAGAAGTTTTTCCGTTGACCTGGGCCACTTATTATTTCATCCAGTTGCCAAGTTCCGTAACACTTAGGTTCTAACACTTTTAGAACTGTCATGGGATCCCAGAAAGTATCGAAGGGAAATGACCGGTCTAGCCAACTGGCTGTATACCAAACCAAGCTGAACAGAAAAGTATAGCTTTACTATAAAATATCAAATATCAACATAATTTCAATAAACATATACATATAAACATTTTTACATATATTTATATATACAGACACACACACACACACACACACACACACATACCACATTTTCATGATCCAGTCATCAGTTGCTAGGTATATAGGTTGATTCCCTCGCTTAGCTATTATGAACTGAGCTGCTGTAAACATGGGGTACATGTTACTCTTTCTTTTTATTTAATTAATTAATTAATTTATTTATTTTTGAAAGGCAGAGTGGACAGTGAGAGACAGAGACAGAAAGGTCTTCCTTTGCCGTTGGTTCACCCTCCAATGGCCGCTGTGGCCAGCGCGCTGCGGCCGGTGTACCGCACTGATCCGATGGCAGGAGCCAGGTACTTATCCTGGTCTCCCATGGGGTGCAGGGCCCAAGGACCTGGGCCATCCTCCACTGCACTCCCTGGCCACAGCAGAGAGCTGGCCTGGAAGAGGGGCAGGCAGGACAGAATCCGGCACCCTGACCAGGACTAGAACCCGGTGTGCCGGCGCCGCAAGGCAGAGGATTAGCCTAGTGAGCCTCGGCGCCAACCATGTTACTCTTTCATATACTGATCTCGTTTCTGTTGGGTAAATTTCCAGGAGTTGGCTGTTGAGTCATATGGTAGATCTATTTGTAGATTTCTGAGATCTCTCCATACTGTCTTCCATAATGGTAGTATCCGTTTACAGTCCCACCAATATCATTTTAGGGAATCTTTTTCTCCACATCCTCACCAGCATTTGTTATTTTTTGATTTTTTGGATGATACCCATTCTGAGTTGAGCTGAAACCTCATTGTGGTTTTTATGTGAATTCCCCTAATGGCCAGAGATCCTCAGCATTTTTGCATGTATCTGATGGTCGCCCTTTGAAAAATGCCTGTTCATGTCCGTAGCCCATTTCTTAACTGGTTATATATATATGATCCTCTCTTGGTGCATAGCAGGTGGCTGAATGTCTCTCCTTTCTTTTCAGTTTCCCAACACAATGTTTGTTCTATTATCTCCATTCTCCACTGAAATTCTGTTTCCTGGGAATGTGGTTCTTCAACCATCTTGGAACTCTGTTAACATACACATTTTGATTCTAAAATCAATACCCCTCAGAGATAAACCTCAAAGATTTTCAGGAAATATTTAAAATACTTATTTGGAAAGTGAGATTCCCCCCTCCATATTTCATTCTTCCAACTTCTGTTCATTTAGGATGGAGGGACCTAAAATATTCCAGATGTGAAAATACATTTATAACATCTTCTTGGCTGTTGTAGTAAGTCCAGATTTGAACACTGGCCTATAAAACTATATGTATTCCCATGGTTAAGAGCTAGACATTGGGAGTTGAGTGCTAAGGTTTCTTTTTTTTTTTTTAAACACTATCAATAGAAGGCACATTTCTTAGGGACTTGGGAATATGAGTGGGGGTTTTGAAGAAAGAAGATAATATCACTTCTTGGCTAACAGTCATTCTTTCAGAACCACTCAAAGTTCAATTTTAATTTAGAAAGCCAGCACTCTAAAATGCTTAATGAAAAACTTGGCTTTGACCTTTCAACATATTTCATCACAAGGGAATTCAAATTTAGGTCTTGGATCTTTGGCTTTTGGGATAAAGGGAGATATTGATTACAAATAAGTAAACTGTGAGCAAGTCTAGAGATGTTTAGGATTATTTTGCAGCAATCCCTGCTCAGCCTGTCATACCCTATCACCTTTGGGAACAATTGTGGAGGCAGGCATTGATTGAACATTAGGCATGCAGGGGAACAAACAGACTTGGAGACATTGCTATCAGAATAATTAGACAGCCTTAAACAATGGTGACAGTGAAATCTCACCCCTTCCAAGAAGTTTTTCCTTTGACCTGGGCCACTTATTATTTCATCCAGTTGCCAAATTCTGTAACATTTAGGTTCTAACAGTTTTAGGGCTGTCATGGGATCCCAGAAAGTATCGAAGGGAAATGACCGGTCTAGCCAACTGGCTGTATACCAAACCAAGCTGAACAGAAAAGTATAGCTTTACTATAAAATATCAAAAGGCAATTTGACAATACAATGGGAAAAATCTCAGTCATCAGAGTAAACAGAGATCAAATATCTAGTAATAAATCCCACAAGAATGTGTAGGACCCATGTGACTGAAAATTTACTGAAAGATGTAAGGAAACAGTGAATAAATGGAGAGTTATCTATGCTCCTAAATGAGAATCATGCACATTTAGAATAGTTTAATTCTTCCCAAATTCAATATAATTTCAATAAACATCCTATTTGTTTGCATGGAACTTAACAAGCATTTTCTAAAATTCATATGGAAGGGAATATGGACAAAAATAAGACCTAAAAAATGAACACAGACATTGCTTTAACTGATTGCAAAATACCCTATAAATCTATAGCCATTTGAATGGTGTGATTTTAGCACAGACGTGTAATCAGTGAGACAATTTAAGAACACAGAGAGAAAATCATGTCTCTATGGGAATTTAGTACATGATACAGGTGGTATGCAAAATTAATGGGTGTCACTTAGGATTATATTTTGCAATAAGTAATGGAAGCTCAGAAAAGAGTAATTTGATGAAATAAGAATTTATTTTCCTCTGTAGCAAGTGGAGAATTTGCAGTCCAGAGCTGTTGTCAGGGCTTCGGGGGTCAACACCCACTTCAGCTTTCTCTTCCAGCCAACTGTCACCACTTCTTGGTTTCATGATCATCACCTCATGGGTACACGGCTGCCCTGCTCCCATGTCCATCCCTTTTCAGGCAGAGAGGAAAAGAAAAACAGGGAGGAAAAGAGATGTCTTAAAAACAAGACTTTTCTAGAAGTCCCAGCTGGACTGCGACTGTACTTCCATTTTCCTTGACCGAATTTTATTTCCAGCTGCCAGAAAAAATCAGGTAGGGGGGTTGGGGAGATATTGGTCAAAGGATGCAGAATTTCAGCTATGTTTGGCTGCTTCCAAAACTTCATAGAAATATGGAATTGAAAGATAAATTTGGGCAGGCGTTTTGCATAGTGGTTAAATCTCCATTCCACATCAAACTGCTTTTGTTCCATTCCCGTCTCCAGCTCTTGATTCCAGCTTCAGCTCCTGATTTTAGCTTCCTGTTAACACAGGCAGCCATGATAGCTCAAGTACCCACAACCCACATAGGAAACCTGGACTCAGTTTCTGGATCCTGGCTTCATCCTTGGCCCAGCCCTAATCATTGTGTGCATTTGGGACCAATGGAAGGGAGTGTGTCTTTGTGTCTGTCTCCTGATTCTCAAATTCATATGTATATATATTATACATATATACACATATACATTGTCAAATATATATGTACACACACTTACCTATATTTAAGTAAGCATATTCTGTTAAAAGAAATTAGAAGTCCATAAATAGATTTTTCATAATATACATGTTTCAAGCATTTTTGAAGACCCCTCATATGTGAGGAATAAGAGATCTACTGTATACCGTGGTGACTGTAGTTCATAATAACTGCATTGTGTTCTAAAAATTGTTAAGAGTATAGATTTTAAGTGTTCTTATCACAAAAAATGGTAACTATACAGGTAATGCAGATAGTAATTGATCAGTACAGATATTTAACAATGTAGACATATTCAAAGCATCATGTTGTACATACAAATACATATGATTTCTATCTGGCAATTTTTAGAAACAAAACAAAATGTGAACAGAAAAGGACATAGTTGTGGGTTCTTTGCTGGGTTTGTTGACAGTAGGACTAAAATTGGAAGTTTTCTTTCCCATTAAGAAGAAAAGGAAACTGGCTGAGCGGTATCGGTGACGTGGAGCTCCATTTTCAGTGATAATCAAGGCAGAAGAGAAATTTCAGCAACTTTAGTAAACATCTTACCCCATCGAATCTTCAGCAATAAATGCTTAAGCTCCTACTATGTGTCAGGCTCTGCAATACCAGACTCCAGAGATTTCTCTTATTATTCTGGGGTTTTCTCCTGATCCTGTCACTTTCAGCTCACCATTTATGTATCAGCAGGCAATTTGGAATCATGACTTCTGTGCCTGCGCTGATTGCAGAGCCCACCGTGTGGATAAGCTGTGACTGAGTAATCAGTTCAACTGGAAATCGCAGGTGCAGTAATTTCAGAACAGGTTCTGCCACAATAGAATACGGAGGCTAATATGATTTGAAACTTAATACCTGTAAAGATATGGCTGCAAACTCAAATGCCTTCAGGGGACAGACAGGTAACATAATTACACGAAGAGGTCAGGTATAAGAGGCCAGGGGTGATGGAGGCCAAGTTGAACTGGGGAGGATGTAGCCTATCAGGTAGTGATTATCTGAATTCATACGTAAAATCTTGGTTTTGAATTTTGCTAAAAAAAAATTGAAGTCCCTTCTTATAACTTAGACTTTATGAACCAAATAAAGTGTATCCACAAGCAAAATTTTACCCACAGGCTACCAATTTGCACCCTCTGCCGAAAAGGTTTTCCTTATTAACACAGATCCCATGAGGCTGATTATTTCCTGCTAGGCACCGCACTCCAGCGTCAGGCAGCTGCCACTGGATCAATGGTGGGAGGTGCACACGAAGCCACAGGCCGTATGCAAGTTCAGGGTGCTGGGTTTGGGCTCCTCCACGAAAAGAGAGGGAGCAAGGCTTTCCTTGATGCACTCACAATCTTTCCATAAAATATCACTGTAGCACTTTATTAGTAATACTTAATATCTTTTTAAACACAAGAAAAATTAATGTACAGGTAAAATGAACAGTAACATTTGTTTATCGCTAAATTCTAGTGTTAAGTTGCACTGGGGTCAATTTTTTATCCCATCTGACAGACTTCCTCAGGTTGTGGTCACCACCTTCTTGGAGTGTATACAAGCCTCTTTCGTAGTCTCAAGGCACAGATTGCGAAGCCCAATCTGCCCTTCACCACCTGTGTGATCTTAGGCAAGTTCCTTAACTTCTCTTTGCCCCGATTTCCTTATTAGAAAAAGGGGGATCGTAATAGCATCTTCCCTGTAAGTTGGTTATGAGGATCACTGTAGTCAATGATACATGTGGAGTGCTTAGAATTCTGACTGGCAGGAAGCAAACATTGGGCGAACGTATTTTCAATTGTTTCTTAACACCTTCTTAACTCAAACTCCCTCGGTGTTCCTCAAAGTGGAGAGAAAACATTTTCCTGTTTTTTTTTCCCAACAAACTCTGTCCTTGACAGCTATTCTTTCAGCGTCATTCGAAGTCATTCAAAACAGGAATGTCTGTATCGCTTCAACAACAGCTTGCTCGGATTTTTTTTTTTTTTTTCTGTTCTTGGGACTTTCATTTCCATTTCCCAGATGGTTCTGGTCAGTATTCTTAGAGAGCCCACATCTTGCTCACTTATCCAACATCCTGGTGCTTAAACTCCCACCCCTCACCCTGTCCCTCCACAGACACGGAAATCCACTTGAACTCCACAGACAATGATGTCGCACAGCAGTTTCTTCACAGGGACCGGGAGGGGATCTGTGGTGTTTTGACCAGCTGCAACCATGGAAACAACAGATGAAGTGTGTGGGTCATCGGAATGCTTTTAACTCCTACTTCCTGTGGCAGAGACTACTAATTGCTTCCCAGCAGCCTTTCTCCTCCTCTTTTTTTAGAAAACTTTAGCTGAGCACACTGCTGCCACACTGGAACGTTTCTCCTGCGGCTTAAGGGTGTCACGTAAAAGTTCTGGCCACAGAGATGCAAGCAGGAATGATGTGTGTGACCTCCCAGGAATTCTTCTTAAAGGGGAAAATACCATTCCCTTCTTGAACTTTTCATCTATCATGACACCTTGAAGGTGAATGTGATGACTGGAGCTCTCGCAGCTGTTTTAGACTACAAGATTTAAAATAGCATTTCTCAAAGTGTAGGCTGAGAACACACAGAGCACAAAAGCCTTGTGAGGTCCACAAGATCCCCCCTTTCTGCATCACATTACCTATGTGAAGTCTGGAATTCTCTTCTTATACTCCAACCAAGGTAACACATTGCACCAGATTGCATGTGGTAATTAAAAAAAAAGACTTATTAATTTGAAAGAGTTACAAAGAGAGGGAGACTCAGAGAGAAAGAGAGAGAGAGAGAGAGAGAGAGAGAGAGAGAGAAAATTCTTCCATCTGCTGGTTCACTCCCCAGATGGCTGCAATGGCCATGGCTGTGCCAGGCTAAAGCCAGGAGCCAGGAGGTTCCTCTAAGTTTCCCACATGGATGGTAGGGACCCAAGCACTTGGGCCATCCTCCACTGTTTTCCCAGGCCCTCGCAGAGAGCTGGACTGGAAGAGGGGCAGCCGGGACTAGAAAAGGTGCCCACATGGGACGCCAGCACCACAGGCGGAGGATTAACCCACTGCGTCGCGGCACTGGCCCCGTAGCGTCAGCTTCTTTATGTGAGGAAAATTAAGCCCCTGTTATAGGTGAGCCACCATCACTGGAGGCTTATCTATGATCTAAATTCAAAATAAATTCTTTTTTGCAGTCATACTTTCTGTTTTTGAATTGAGACTGTGACTAAGAGCACAACAAAGCAATTGCAGGCTCAGGAGGCACTGTGAATCTCCCTTGGTTGAGCGCCTCAGGTGTTTGTTTGTTTGTTTGTTGACAGGCAGAGTGGACAGTGAGAGAGAGAGACAGAGAGAAAGGTCTTCCTTTTCAGTTGGTTCACCCTCCAATGGCCGCCGCGGCCAGTGTATCCCGCTGATCCGATGGCAGGAGCCAGGTACTTCTCCTGGTTTCCCATGGGGTGCAGGGCCCAAGCACCTGGACCATCCTCCACTGCACTCTCTGGCCACAGCAGAGAGCTGGCCTGGAAGAGGGGCAACCGGGACAGAATCCGGCGCCCTGACCGGGACTAGAACCCGGTGTGCCGGCGCCTCTAGGCAGAGGATTAGCCTGTTGAGCCACTGCGCCGGCCTGAGCGCCTCAGTTTAGACAAGACAGCGTGAAGCATCGGTCCTGGCCCTTTCTATGCCTGGCACACCAGAAATGCTTACATACACATTTTGCAGAAGTTCTGCATCCAGTGAGTTCTGTACCTAGTTTTTAGGGAAAAGAAGTGGCCCTAGTAGCCTACTCCTGGTGTAACCAGGGCCTAGGCATGGAGATTCTTTATGTATCTAAGGACTAGGTTTGGTTCTAGGGATGCCCCGGGTCGGGGCGGTGCGGGGAGCTTTTGGCAGAGAGCTCAGGATGGGGCTGTGTGGGGTGGAGCAGAGGCTGTGCCACTGGGAAAGTTGCCCTCAGTTTCCAAGGCTCCTCCTCTGTGTTTCATACCGTCACAAAAGACACACAGAGACCCGGCAGCTGTTCAATGCCAGAAAGCACGGGACACAGACTCTAAAGCCGTGGGAAAGGGAGCAGGGGGCCAGGCAGGCCGTCCCATTCTGAGCCCCAGCCTAAGGAGAATCTGGAGAAAACAAGAGCTTCCTGAGAGGTAAAACCTGCCTTCTGTACCCAAAGGAAGATGGAGATTCTGGTCTGCCTTGTAAAGTGCATCGAATTCCCCTTCATAACGAACGATGTTCCATCAATCAGGGGGGCTGGATTTCCTCTCCTTCACAGCGCATTAACGGATTATGTCTAAAGTCAGTTTGCTGCTGTAATTTAAACTTGGTTTTTGATGAGCATTCAGTAGAGGTGGAGTAAATTTTTTTTTCCTATATCTGCTAGTCTGTTTTAAGAACTACCTTTTAAATCATAACTCCCTTGAGACTAACACAGCAAATTCTCCTTCTTTTAAGGCTCACTTGAAAACACAGCAAATTACAGTGCATTCCTCCAGTCTAAAGTTACTTCTCCTTATTTTGCTGTGAAGAAATGAGTGTCTGACGTTACCACTGCACCTCCAGCACCTGTGATCGGGGTACGTTGTGACAAGCTGGTAGTGCCCTGAGGTGATCTGTTGTATCAGCTAAATGAGTCACCACTTCCACAGAGACACACGTTGTGAGGCCCTTCAGTTAGTCCATAAGCAAATTATTTGGCCATAAGCAAATTATTATTTAAATTACACAGTGACAGAAATTAAATATTCAAGTGGATAAGCTTCATTAAGTGTTTTTTTTTTTTTTCCTCCCATGGTGTTGCAGTAACTGGAAAAATCTAATTAGAAAGAAGGTTGCTGAATTGTTTGGTTGTGAGAATATCCTTTGAAAATATATTTACATGATTGATTTCTTTACTCAGTTCCCCCATAAAGAAAATGCTTTCTTCCAACTGGAATGGAATCATCACTTAAGGGTAGGATATATATCATACCGGTGTCTCTGAGGAAGTCAACCAGACGCCACCCTTATCCACACTAGATGCATCCCACCAGGGTGTGCAGAGCTCCAAACTTCCTCATTCTTCTCCAACTCTCAGCTGAATCTCAGACAATGTGGATTGCTGATCGGGGTTATGGAAGCTGCTGACCATACATTCCCTCAAAAGTTCCCTGGAATGTCTGAGACATAGAGAAGAATGGGTAGCAGAGACAAAATGTGATGGGGTGTGTATGTGTGTGTGTTCTTGTCCATGTTTTCCTGTGCTGTGCGATGAATTGGAGAGGCAGGACTCCTGGATTAAAATAAGTCATAATTCAACCATGCCCTTAAAATTTGAAATTTATCTGAGAGATAGAAATAGAGTAGTAGGCACAGAGATAGAAGGAGATATAGAAGAGCTTCTACCTGCTGGTTCACTCCCTAAATGCTCACAACGTCCAGAACTGAACCAAACTCAAAGCCAGAAGCTTGGAATTCAACAAAGATTTTTACATGGTAAAAAATCCAATTACTTGAGCCATTGCTGCTGCCCCTCAGGGTCTGTATTAGTAAGAAACCAGAATCAGGAGCCAGAGACAGGGATCAAAATCAAGCACTACAATGTAGGTTGTGGATGTCTTAAACACTAGGCTCAACACCCACTCTAAGTCATGTCTTCAGAAAGAATTTCAAAATAAGTCTACAGCATATACCAGGCTCTCAGTTGTTAAATGAATAATACAGATAAGGTCATAGCAATAATGTATGTAGTGCAAAAGAAATTTGGATATGAATGATTAAATGGAAGCCTGGAGGGCTTGGGACTCAGTGACTTGCCCAATGTCACATAACTACTTAGTGGTGGCAGAGTCAGCTGAGAGCCTAATTCTCATGGCTCTTAGCTAGTGCTCATTTCCCTATACCATATCACCACAGGTAGCCAATAAATAATACAATTAAATGGAGAAGGCATTTTTAAACACATTTTTGTGTCATCATAGCATTTATTATCATTTATTAACATTATCTGCTAATCTGTTTTCCCCACCAATTGGGACCTCCTTGAAATGGGAACATGGTATAATTCACCTTTGCTTCTCCAGTGTTTAGACCCATTATGTGCCGTTCACATAATGGGCACTTAAAACCAGAAGAAAATCCATATTTACTTGGAATTTGTCCTAACAATTCTTCCACTGGAGTGATATAATAGCCAGGCTCCAGCCATACTAAATATGTAGAAGACAGTCTACATATTTAGATGGATATTTTATATAGCAAATTGGCTCTACAGGGTGGAACAACTGGGAAGACAAAGAGGGGATTGTGAGATTTGTGTCAGAGATGAGTAATCACAGGAACTGGAGAGGTAGGTGGTATTACTGGAGGTGTTTAATGGAATCTAGAACCCTGGAGGCAACAGTTATCCCACAGGTGTTGGAATCATGTTGGAGGTACAGCCAAAGCTGGAGTCCCACAAGAATAGAGAGAAGAGAAGAAAAACTCTTTCCCCCTCCTTGTCCACAAGGAGAAATGGGAAGTGGAAATGGCCTCTGAGATCCTTGCCCACACCCACACTGAGCTCGGCTCACCATTTGCCCTGTCATAATGGAAGTCCCTTAAGTCCGTCAACCTTCCTTATGTTTAATTCAATATTTACTAAGTGGCCCTAGCACCCCAAACCTTCCTTCAGTTTCCATGTAGTTCTCTCACACTTGATCTTAGTCAAAAGGCAGAGGAGCGATCCATGTAGTTATCTCAACCAAAATGGTGAAGACCTTTCTCAAATAGCTGGTCAACTGATCCACAAGGGAAGGGAAAGTCAATTAAAACAACTTAATTTTGTCAGTTCAAGGACTTCACTTGCTCTTTTGTGTGAATGAAAAGTGAAAGACATAATCTGGATACAACGAATAAAGCACATACTGCAGCACTATTGTCCATCTAAGACCTCTGTCAGTCATGAAAGATGGGCCAATTAGCCGGCACCGTGGCTCACTAGGCTAATCCTCTGCCTGTGGCGCCGGCACACCGGGTTCTAGTCCCGGTCGGGGCGCCAGATTCTGTCCCGGATGCCCCTCTTCCAGGCCAGCTCTCTGCTGTGTCCAGGGAGTGCAGTGGAGGATGGCCCAAGTGCTTGGGCCCTGCACCCCATGGGAGACCAGGAGAAGTACCTGGCTCCTGCCATTGGATCAGCGCATGCGCCAGCGGCAAAGGAAGACCTTTCTGTCTCTCTCTCTCTCTCTCACTGTCCACTCTGCCTGTCAAAAAAAAAAAAAAAAAAAAAAAAAAAAAAAAGCCAGTGCAACCACCCAGTAGGAGTTACAGGGTGGGGTGGATTATCTTACTGGGTCCACATTGACTTTTATAATTTTCTCTCCCTCTTTTAAAGAGAAGGATGGAGATGCATTCTGGCCCACAGGGATAAAGTAAAATGACCTGGCCTGGGATTAGGCACAAAATAGAGAAACAAAAGGAGAGATCTAAAGCTCCTTTTTTGCTGAGACTCTGCCTCCTCCTGTTGTCTCCAGCAGTGCTGGTCCTCATCCCAGCGAATGAACATCCAAAGCCATTGCCACCGTTCCTCCAGTCCCTGTCGGATGATTGCCCCCTCCATGACACTAGTTCCCATTACATACCTCCAGTGACCCCACCTCCTCCCTGTCTCCCTTCTTTCCTATGATTCCTTATCTCTGAGGCTCCTCAACGTCCTCTGTTTGTCTTAGTTGTCCCGTACTATGTAGCCAGTTTCCTATATTAAATCCAGAAGAAATGATCCTTACTGCTGAATTCTCAGATATGTGAAAAGCTAAATTTGTTATACTCAGTGAGTGCAGAAAAAGCTGACAGATATTGACATTTAGAAAAAATGCTGTAGGCCAGATAAAATTGAGATTAAACAAGAGCAGCTCATTGGGCCAAAGGTGTTGTGTTCCCCAAGTCTGACTGACAGCCACAGTGCATCAATGCGTATCAGATACTGTCAGAGAATTATGCTGGTGTTCTTAACAGTGATACTGGAGATGGTGATTGGCTTAGGCTTTGGAAATAAATGCTGAAGTATATAGGGGTGAAGTGTCAATGTTTGCAATTTGTTTACAAACAATTCAGCAAAAATACCACCTATGTGCATATAGCTCCTATAAACAAACTATTCAAATGTGAAAATGTCAATAATTAGTAAATCTATGTCCTTCAAAGCTGTTCACATTTGAAATTTTTCATAATAACCAGAAAAATGTAATTGTCATAGATTTGGCAATTATAGTTTTACCAATTATTAATATATTATTAATACTTCTTATTCATTATTCTTTATTCACTCCAGCCAAGATATGAAAACAACATAAATGCTTTTAACCAATGAATTCATAGGGCAGGCATATTTATATACAATGAAATATTACTTCTCATTAAAAAGTAATGAATTCTCACCATTTGCAACAACATGGATGGACTCAGAGGACAGTACAGTAAGTGAAATAAACCAGTCACAGAAAGATTCTGTATGATCTCTTCTATAAGTAGAATGTGAAGCAGTCGAACTTCCACAGGTTTTGGGTGTGAAGGAAATGATGGAGTGACAGTCAAAGGGAGAATAAGTTATGCAAGATAAATGAGTTATGGGGTCTAATGTGCATCGTAGTCCCCCAGAGTTAACAATATTGCAGAGTATACTTCAAAATTTGCTAAGAAGGTAGATATTATGTTAATTTTTTCTTGGCACACACATAATAAGACACTACTACTAATTATAATTATAACAATAATAAAGTTATTGGTAAGAAACTTTACAAGAGGATGGATATGTTTAGTTTGTTTACGGTCTTGCTGGTGCCAGTGCTTTCATGAGGATGTACTTTTTTTTTTTTTTTTTTTTTTTTTTTTTTTTTTTTTGCTGGGCAGACTTCAACTTTTATTAAGTTATTTGAAGGAATTTTTACCAGTAATGCTAATGTTTACTCTTAAGTGTATATAATTCTCCAAGGACTTTGCAAGAACCACATCAATTTCATTGGCTTTAATATCTCTTCCAAGGAAACACAATTTTCAGCTATAACAAACATTGAAGTCAAAACAATAATATAGGAATTAAATTTTGACAAATTGGAGAAAGTTTCCTCCACTTTGATTGTTTGAAATTTTTTAAAGATTTATTTTATTTATTTGAATAAGTTACAGAGAGAGGTAGAGATAAAGAGGTCTTCCATCCAATGGTTCACTCTCCAGATGGCTTCAATGGCTGGAGCTGCGCTGATCTGAAGCCAGGAGCTTCTTCGAGATCTCCCATGTGGGTGCAGGGGCCCAAGGACTTGGGCCATCTTCTATTGCTTTCCCAGGCCATAGCAGAGAGCTGGATCGAAGAGGAGCAGCCGGGACTAGAACCAGAACCCATATGGGATGCTGGCGCTTTAGGCCAGGGCTTTAATCCGCTGTGCCACAGTGCTGGACCCCTCCACTTTTATTTTAAGATAAAAAATTAAGATTCCAGGACTCCCAGTGTGGATGTTTGTTAGTCTACCAGAAATGAGCTTTCTTCTGAAATTCATTATCCATCTCCTAAGACAATAATGATTTCTCTTTCAGAAGGTCTCAGGTTTAGCAGTGTTTCAGCTTGAAAATGATAGGGGAAATATATTATTAGATTCATTTGGTAGTGAGCAAAATTCACAGCTACACCATTTGACAACACTTTCAGTGGCTCTCTGTTAATGAAGCAGATCACAAACTTTCCAGAAATGAAAGAAACATTGATTTATTAGTTATTTACTGCAAAAGCTGATAAAATGGGCCTTATATTTTGAGAAACTAAGCACATGTAAATGGTAATCAAGGCCCTGCTTTAACAGGCTTGAATTTGTATTTTTTTATTTAAAAGCATAGCTAAAAATGTGTTGTATATTTATAATTTTATATCCACATCCATAGTTCAGTTGTAAGATATTTATTTCTGGCTTTCATAATTGAACCACTAATGAGATGGTACAATTGTACCCATGTGTCTCCATTACACAAAATACAAATCAGAAATTTTGTTACTCTCAAAGGGAGTTGTTATTTGCTTATCTCTTGATGTTGGTAAATTTGCACCAACTAACTAGAATCTATGTGAGACAAAGAATTGACTTTCTAAATCTGATCAATTTAAACCTTCAAACCAGTGACTAGACTGGACCATAATAAAGCAAATGTTAAGACACTCAAAAATACTGATATTCCAAATCCTCTAATATGAATGTCTACTGCTTCTGACATCGGGTAGTATTCTCAGCTGTTCATCCATTCAAGTGTACATTCCGGCTTTAAGCACCTCCTATGAGCGAGCCCTGGAGTTGGAACAGACATAGTCCACTCAAGAAGCTTCTGGACCATAGCGAGGCAATGACGTGGGGAGTAAGGCAGGTGGTGCAGTATGACTGGTACAGAGATAGACAGGAGCACAGGGGCAAGAGGGCGGCAGAAGAGCAGTGAACACTTCAACCAGCCATAGATGAAGGGCCATCAAGCAGGATCAAAACGGGAGCACATCAATCAAGGTCCTGGAGAGAGACATAGCACACTCAAAGATAGAAATCAAAGAGAGGCTCATGAAGAGATGACTTAGAAAAGTGTGGGCAAGGTTAAGGAAACCAACATGGATAATAACGGTGCCCACTGCAAGGACACACTATCTCCAGGCCTGTAAACATCTTAGGATGGAGCATTATCAGGACTCACAGAAAATAACTGTGACTACTGGCAGAATGATGCAGTCAACCTACAGTGACCCAACTGGGAAGGAGCCAGGAGAAGAAAAATTTCACTCTAGCTACCTCCCGTCTCTCATCTCTCACAGATGCCCTAGTTGATGCAGCTTCCAAATCTCAGTCTCTGGCAACTGATGTTCTGAGGAAAGAGTCATAGGGGGCAAAATTATTCAGCAGCATGAATAATGCTGGGGTTGGGCCTTGGGATAGAGGTAGAGGGAAAGGCAGCAGAGAAGTTTCCAATACAGGAAAGCAAAGGACACGAGAACAGCAGAAGGTACAGCATGAGCCAAGACAGAAAGCAGCCCCACCTGATCAGGAATTAACTTCTCAGAATGAATTTTGATCACTTTTACCATTAGAAGAAATATTTCATTACCACCTCCGCCTTCTTGTACTCTTCCTCAGAATACATTTTTTTTTTTTACCATTTTGAAATTCTTACATACACAAAAATAGATGGTTTTAACTTCCTTGAGAACCATGGCTGGCACTATTCCTTGAAGCTATTTTGCCATGGTGATGCTGGTTCCCTTATCGTGTGTCTGTCCTGTGTTCCTCCTGGATCCTAAGCTTCGTGAAGACAACTAGGAGGTTGGGCTCACTTTAGCAGACCTGCATCTGTTTTCTTCTATCAGCTCTTAGGAGACCTAGCTGTGGGACTATAGTAACTATTGTTTGAAGAATAATTGCAAATAAAGTTATCTTATATAGTGATTTTCAATCTGTTTAAATATGAGGATTTTCTCTGAGTGCAGAATATTTTTACAGAGTCTATAGACTAACAGGTTTTATATACATTAATTAAATACTGTCAAAATGTCTCAATTCATAGATATGTACAAGTTAAGCAAAACAGCCACATTCATTTAAAAATCATTGGATTTGTTATTCAGTAATCAGTTAGTGGTTGGCATCTGCATTCATTTTTTTTGTTACTATAACAAAATGCCCAACATAGGTCATAGGTAACTTACACAAAGAAAAGGTTTATTTAGGAGGTTCAGTATCCAAATGGCATCATGCAGGGTTTGATTCTGAAGAGGGTCTCATGGTAAAAGGTCAAGTGCAGAGAATAGAAGGTTCACATGATGAGCCAGGACCAGAGAGAAAATAAGCCCTAACTCAAGGTTTTATAACAACTCTTTGACCAGAACTAGCTTCCAGGAGGCATACTTGCAATTTTCTAAGGACCTGTCGCTAGGCCCTTCTCCAAAGGGCTCCAGCACTTCCCAATAGAGTCACGCTGAGGACCAAACCTTTTACACATGGACCTTAAGGGGACACACACAATAATATCCATACCACATTAGAGTCCATATGGATCTTAGAGCCCTTCGAAATAGTTGAGAGTCTTTAAATTTTAAGGGATTACTGAGGCCATAAACAAGAGTGTCAATTTGTTAAGTCAACAACAGGAGTCACTGTGCACTTACTCCTCATGTAGGATCTTTGTCCTTAGTGTGTTGTACCTTGAGATTTAATGCTATAACTAGTACTCAAACAGTATTTTTCACTTTATATTTCTGTGTGGGAGCAAACTGTTGAAATCTTTACTTAATGTATGCTAAACTGATCTTCTGTATATAAAGAGAATCGAAAATGAAGCCTCATGTGAATGGAAGGGGAGAGGGAGTGGGAAAGGGGAGGGTTGCGGGTGGGAGGGACATTATTGGGGGGAAGCCATTGTAATCCATAAGCTGTACTTTGGAAATTTATATTCATTAAATAAAAGTTTGAAAGCAAAAAAAAAAAATTTAAGGGACACACACATTAATCAAATTAATATAAGCCAAAAGGGTGTTAATTAAAAACTTACAGTCCAGAGGTGGCACTAATTTAAATGAGGTCCAATCCAGGCATCCCAATGATGTCACATGCCTTTCTATTTCCACCTGCTAACTTTGCTTTCTTCTCTGTTGGCTTCCTTCTCCAGTTAGTTTCCTCATACTGGTGGCCTAAATGGCCAGAGGCAATTCTAGGGCTGTTCTGTCCACATAGTCAGTGAGCCACGAAAACGGAGCACGCCTTCCTCACTCAGCATCCACCTCAGTCCTCCATTGTGGGTTTCATCGCCCTGAGTTACATGTCCATTTCCCCCAACCATGGGCAGATTCCGGGGAGAAGGAAACTTGACTTATCAACCAAGACCATGTGACCACGTTGCGAGGGAAGGTAGGGGTAGGAGGGTAGAACCGGTGCTAGAAAACTCACAAAAGGCAAAAATACTGAGCAGTTTATAAAGTAGCAGATAAGTGTTACAGCAACCCACAGGCTGTGAATAATATCCCCTTGCCTGTTCTTTTCTTCCAGTTTTACATTCATTCATTCATTCATTCAGCCTTCTTGAACATTCACTGTGGGTCAGGTACATCTCTGTTGTAAGAAGTAAAACACAGATGAACTATAAGGCCGCTAGTATCTTGTGATCCCCTAATTTTGCTTTTGTTGTTGTATGCAGTGATTCATGTACCCCTCCACAAATGATATGAACTCTATTATAATTCTACAGTTGGTTTTACCTTTCCTAATACACATTTATTTAGCCAGTATTTATTGAACTATTAAAGATGCTGATAAAATGATCAGTATGAATCTGCAATATAAATTGTGTTTTCATTTGCCAAAAATCTGAATTAAGAATTCTTTATTCTAGCCGGCTCCACGGCTCACTAGGCTAATCCTCTGCCTCGCGGCACCGGCACACAAGGTTCTATTCCCGGTCGGGGCGCCGGATTCTGTCCCGGTTGCCCCTCTTCCAGGCCAGCTCTCTGCTGTGGCCAGGGAGTGCAGTGGAGGATGCCCCAAGTGCTTGGGCCCTGTACCCCATGGGAGACCAGGAGAAGCACCTGGCTCCTGCCTTCCGATCAGCGCGGTGCGCTGGCCGCAGCGCGCTGGCCGCGGTGGCCATTGGAGGGTGAACCAACGGCAAAGGAAGACCTTTCTCTCTCTCACTGTCCACTCTGCCTGTCAAAAAAAAAAAAAAAAAGAATTCTTTATTCTGAAACAGGGAATAGCATTGTAATCATTCAAAATGAATTTCAATCTCTATATTTATCTTGGTGTTAGTGCTATGGCAAAAGAAATTATGCAATATTTTTATCACAAGGAAAGAGAAGATAAGTAATCTTTATGCCTGTTTTTAGTAACTTGGTGATCTTTGAAAAATGTTCTCAATCTCATAATATACTTAAGGGATTTTTCAGTTGAATAATTATGTTATACCAATGTCACAAGAAGACTTTAAAACAGGGTTATTTTCCAAAACTATGCACTACACATTTTGTTCCTAAGTATGAGTTATAGTCTTTGAATTTTAAGATCTCAATACATTTTTGAATTTACAGAGAAGCCTGCTCTGCTGGCCTTTTTAATATTCTCCTCTCCCATTGGCTCCCTATCCTAAAGCTTTCTTCCATCTTAGTAGAAATCGTTTCAGGAGGAGGAGGAGTGGAAATGCCAGCCAGTCAGAAACCAGAATATTAAAAAGGTCAGCATCATCCAGGCTTCTGCTGTAATTCTTAGAGACATTAAACAGCCAATATTTCATCTCAGGATCAAGGTTGTAATGAGAACAGAAAATGGCACAACATTAATTCGTCTTTGTGACACATATTTTAACGAGAAAGGAAGAATACAAGCTAGAAATATTTGGTTACCATTTAAAACTATCTTCTATCCTTTATAACGTAATGAGAGTAAATTTATACTTCTAAAGTTTAATGTCTTACTAAATACTTACTGCCTTTTAAATTAATAGAACCCTTTCTAAGAGCATACTGAAATGAAGCTTAATTCCCAAGACAGCTATTAGTATCACTAGGTTAAAATAAATATAAAATATATTCATTATAAAATATTAATATAAATTTTATTTTCACTAATATTTCACTATCATTGAATTATTTAGACAAGATGAATGATCATTTTCTTAGCATTGAGGTGGTTACGTCATTATTACCTTTATGCCAACAGAATTCCCAAGTAATATATGATTCCTCAATGATTTACTTCCTGATGATAAAAGGTGCACTACATATGAAAACAGAAGGGCTCACGTGTTCAGACTTTGAAAGAATTCAGTGAACCCATCGAAATCATGTCATAAGCCCTACATGCACTGAACTTGATTTCGTATGTTTAGTTTTCTTTCCTTTTGTTTGTGTGGGAGAGATGGGAGTCAAGAGAATCAGAATCCAGCCAAGACTCCGAATCCAACTTGAGTGGTTTAGCTGAAGGGCTTCATTGCAGGCGTGTGAACAGGAGTAGGAAACTGGCAAGGTCATTGCTTCCAGATTTTAGGAAGGGCAGAAATTCATTATTGCCTCTAGGCAGAAGGATGAGGAGAGGAAACATTGTGAGCGGAGCCCCACAAGAGCTAGAGCCCTGGATCACACTGGGGACAGGAGCTGTGACCGAGGAGGCATGAAGCCTCGGGTGAAGCCAGAGCAGTGAAGAAATGCACAGCCTTGCAACTCCTGCCTCCCACTGCCAAAGACAGGCAAGAAAGCATGGGCGAGGGAGGCACCAGGGGTAGGCCCCCCGGGCTTAGGACAGGGTGGAGAAGAGAGAGGATGGGAAGGGCCACAAATGGACTCCGGGAAGCTTTGCTGAAGCTAGCATTGGAGGGCTCTTAACAGGGAGAAATAGTAAGACAAAATGAGGTGGAAACGGAGAGGGTGAAGAGAGAGGGAACCAAACAGCTTCCTCACGCCCTGACTCAGCAGAAATTTGGTAAAGCAATATCTCATAGAATAATCTGGAAAGTTGCCTTCAATGACGTTAAAATATAATAATAAGCCTGCCAAACAACAATATTAGACATATCCTGGTGCATTCATTTTGAAATGGGAGAGGATACTGACAGAGTGCAAACTGCTATCTTTGGTGTTTGGGATTTTCTTGTTTTTCCTCTCTTTCTCTCCTGGGATCTTGATGCATTAAAAAAAATCCTTATAAAATACACGACTCTAAATTCTTTGATTTTTCCACCAGATCTTGGTACAGTAAATCCAACTAGGCTGTTGAGTGACTAGTTAACAAGGGTGTAATCACCAATGGCTTTTTGGGGGAGGTTTATTTACTACTAATAAATATCATCTTGTGATGCTAATGAGAGTCTTTTACCCACTGGCTCCTGGAGTGCTTTAGGAACTAGGAATGCAGGAGTAGCTAAAATAGAGCTCTCTCTAGAGTGGAATAAGACAGCTGTTAGCCTTGCAGAAATCTTGCACAACAGCTGAGTGCAAACCAGGGAAAGGTTCTCAATCTAATTGAAACTGCATGAAGAATTTAAGTTGATAGACTAATTGCTGAGACTGGCATTTATTCAAAAAACCAGGGCTTGTTCTTCTGTGACAGTGGATGGCTTAGTTCCATTTAATAGATCCTGTTTTCATGTAAGAGATGAGGAGACTGGAGTTCCTTGGCACAAACTAGGCTTCAGAGAATTGTTTGTAACACATGCCTTCTAAGTTTCTGGTTGCTGTTTATCTTTTGAGTCACATGGCAAACAAGAGCATTGGCTACAAAGCAATGACTTTGTACCAATATGAGAGAGGGAGCACACCCATGGAGTGCAGAGTGTTGCAGGAATTGAGCTACTCTAGGAGATCACGAAGCAATTTTGCCTCAACTTGACCCTACATAGTTTATGAATTCAGTCAAGTTCCAAGAAATGGAGGTGATATAAATGCAAAACATTTTATGCCTTAAGAAATAACAGATCATGAGTCAATGAAACTTAAACTGATTAGTTTGCAGCGGGTTCCCCTTGCCTAACACTTCTCTCATGCTGGAATGTCACATTAATTGGTTCTTAATTGAACAATGTGCTTCCAATTTTCAAAATCCAGCAGAGTATAAAACTGAAGAAGTCAGACTCTTGCTCTGTGGAATAGAAAGTCATATGGGTAAAATACAGTACATGGGAATTAAACTCTCACAGAGGCTGGAAGCTGCCATACAAGTACTTCCGCCCTCAGTGTCCTGAGGGACGGCTCCTCAGGCTTTTAATTTTTACATGGAGGAGAGGGTTAACGCACTTGTTTGGAGGACAGCATGATCCTGGGGTATAAGATGATGACTATAAACCTCTTCGGCTACTTGATATCTGGAAAATTGAGATCTCTGTCGCCACGTATCACATGTGGTTAATTATCCATTTCTTCTCTACATAAGTAACCTGATGTTAATTTGTATATTTAAAGTAAGCCACCATTGGATGGCAGCTGGTTAAGTCCTAGCTATAGGAGTTTCTTATCGACAATTAAATTTGGGCCAAAAGGTCTACTTTCTCCCTGAAATTAAAAACCTGTTTGTTCATGTTCTTTCTTTGGGCATGTTCCATCTACAGACAAATTTATTTTCTATTCTGAAGAAATATTATTTTTAAATAGGGTTCCTGTGTTATGAATTCATATGATGTGAGAAGTCAGAGATGGAAGGAAAGTTGATTTCCTGCAACAAATACATCTTTAAAATACACGTCAAGTTTCTGAGCTACTTTTCTACCCCAGTACTGCTGTGCCTGGGGGCGGGGGAAAGAAATCACACAAAGTTCCTCAGGTGAGGACACTTAAGTGCTAGATACTTGATTTCTTTCAGTCTGTATCATGCTTGCTCATCTTACAAGTGAGAGATAGGTGATTCTAATTGCCTGCCCAAACATGGATCATTCATCAAAGTTGGGCTATTTCTGCCTCTTGCATCAGAAATAGAAATTACATTCTTTCTCCCCCTTGCATCATAAAATGTGGTCTCATGTAGCACTTTTTTCTTTAGCAATCACTAACTAATGCAATAGAGACTTTGCTGCTTTTTTTCAAGGATACACTGATCCCATGTTTATTATAAAAGGAGGAAGACAAAGGAATAGTCCATGAGGCAATGCCATTTGGAGTACAATATCTGATTATATTGTGTGTTTTATGCTGATATTAATATATTTTGGATTAGGATACAGTGAAATCGTGATAAAAACCCTCTCTCATATCACAACAAAGCATATACAGCTATTGTTCCTCAATGATAAAAAAAATCCTTATGGAGAAACTTTTAAAAACAGAGTCTGGAATAAAGGTCAACCAAAGGTGTTTCTAAGAAACACGTAGTGCTCTCAAGTGAGCTAACTGCATCCCGAGCTGTGCGAGGCCTCTGGCTGCTCATTCTTGTGGCAGTTTATGACCTGACACTCTGATCATGCATTTTCCAGCTAATTACTTGTATTCACTCAACACCCATCCCCTCTGCTCTAACAAGACCTCTGTAAACAGCACTGGGACTGAACCTGGCACCAGAAGCAAGCATGGCAGTGACGCTGCCACAAGAGATAAATGTTTCCCCGGGTACAAACTCAATAATAAGTTAAGCATTCGACAAAGAAGAATGCCTTTGGCAGCCCTGCTCAATCTCTCTAAGAAGGTGACACTGTAGAGTACACAAGCAAACCCCAGATAATGACAGCTACAAAAAGCTTTTGTAAGCAAAGTAATCAGGTCCATGTCAGCCATATTCTCCTTTCACGGTCTCCTGCCTGGACAGTTAGTAAAATCCGATCAATGAGATATTTTTCAACATCTATGGCAAATCATCCATCAGTGCAAGGTGATATTCAATTGCAGTGACTTCTTAAAAAAAAAAAAAAAAGGGCCTCAAAGTGGCCTCTGGTTTAAGACCAGCATTGCATATGGTAGATTTAGACTTTCTAGTCCCTTTTCATCCACTGCACATCCATCACAATCCAGTCCCTATTTTATTCAAATCGCTGTGTTCTGCTAATCTCTGAACCACGTAGATGTTCTCTGTGTCTAGGCCGATTCTTGGAAGGGAAAGATCCAACAAGTCCTGTTTGGGGTACATCTCCTAGCCGCAACTGCTTCATCTATAAAATTAGAGTAAGTGCTTACAGTTGGGAACTGTTGTTACTCAGCCATATGTTCTGCTCAATCCCTTCACTTGTTTAGAATATTTCAGTTTCCATAATTGATAACCAGGCTCCACAGTGACCAATGTGGGGACCATTGCTGTGTAAGGTTCCTGATGAACATGGAGAGTTTGGTGTCAGAGGGGTGACAGTCACTGCCATAGACATGGAATAAAGCACAATACTTGCTGAGAAGAATTAGAGGACTTGAGGCAGAAACTAAAAGGAATTAGGAGGAAGATCTAGGGGCGGGGGGGCAGCAGAAGTGCAGCTAGATCTCAAAGGATGTATTCAATTTAAAGCTACAGAGATAGAAAGTGAACAATGCAAATGGAAAATGCCAGACGGAAAGATTTCTTGTCAAGATGCTTAGGATATTTTATAGGTACTGTGGTCTGAGTGTGTACAGGAAGGGTATTAAAATGGATTTCTTGTTCTAATTTTTACAAGATGGTCATATACACTTAATCTCAGGGAGGCAGTGTGGTGTGGAGGTGAAGAGCTGACCCAAACGCTACACTGCCCATGCTCATTTTTCTAGCACTGGCACTCACGAGCTGTATGACCTTGGGCAAATTACTCCGATTCTTTCTTCCTCAGTTTTCTCATCTGCCACAGGATTGTCACAGGGATTAAGTGAATACATTCGTGAAAAACTCTAGAAGCGTGTCTACAACATAGTAAATGCTCAGGAAGTATTATTTCTATTCTAAGACTCAATCCTGTGAAGACAAGCACTACGTGACAAACAAGGAATTTTCAGTGTTCTGAAACCACACAACGGCTTGGCAGATTTAGCAGTCACAGCCAGTCCTCTGTCTCTCAAACATATGCTCCCATGTGGCCAATGTGAGAGTAAAGAGTAAACTTAGTCATACCCTGCAACCACACAAACTTTACACATGGTATAGTAATTCTCAACTGGAAATGCCCCCCCCACCCCCCCAACACAGAACTTTTGACAATGTCTGGAGCCGTTTTAGGCTGTCATAATTGGGAGGATGCTACTGGCATCTAGTGCAGGGAGGCTAATTTTGCTGCTAAACATCTTAAAACGCACAGGTCAGTCAGCCCCCAACCACCACAAAAAAATGAGCTAGTCCAAAACATCAACAGTGCTATGGTTGACCAGCCCCAATGTAGGGCTCTCTCTTGAAGAGGCATTCATGTTTAAATAATTTCAACAAGACTCCCTTTTGCATAAAGTGCTTTGCTGAAAAACATCCAAGCAAAGGGCAAGTTGTGGTGCCAGTAACAACTTAAGTGCTGATGGACTTGCTGAGGGTTTTCCTTTTGAAAAGAATGGTTACACTCATAAAAACGAAAGCATCTTTCATAGTATGTGGAAAGAAGACAGAGTCATTTGAAACCACTATCTAGTAAAATGTTTTAAAATGTAGTTTTAGTTACTGTAGACAGTGAAAAAGATGCATGCCTGCTCCCGCAGTGTTTAGAGCATCCGGCTTCTCATACATGTATGCTCTCATGTAGATGTATACGCGTACAGTTAAGAAAAAAGTTATTTATTTAAACTGCAACTCAAGGCTACCTCAAGTGTCAAAAATACTAGGAAAAATGTCTGCCTCTTTTCTCTAGTTAGTCATCGCTCAATCTATAATATTCCTTATTTCATCAACTGTGCTGAGATGATATTTTTTCTCTTTAAATGGCCATTAAATCAGGTATAAAAGACCCATTCGTTTTCTGCTATAAATAGTCACCAACATTAAATACTTCATCGTTCAAATTAGTCACTGTAGTTTACACAAATGAAATTCTCTCTGAAGCAGTGATTTTATGTCTTCTGTCGGCCCCTCTCAGCTTCCTCTGGTCCTGGGAACAATAATTCAGTTTCTAAACACTTTAAATGGGTTGTAAATAGTAGAAGCTCCCACAGCGCCACCTCGATGAACTGATCGACCTTGCTACAGTGTCATAAATTTGAAGGCACCTAGTAAAAGCAGCCACATCCAGCCAGGCATTTCTGTTCTGAGATTTAGGTGGCTCAGAGAGCTCCTCACCTTGCTTGTCTTCCCCTATGATCACTCCCATCTTTCCCTGAGGACATGCCACGATTGGATCTACATAATAATATATTATCAAAACAGCATAGATACAATACTGTCCAAGGCAGAGAGCACATTATCTTGTTTGATCCTCATAACAGTACTTTGAGCTTGGAGAGGCAGTTGTTACAAAATGATGGCAATTTTGTAGATGAGAAAACCTGTTAAACAATATAAGGTCAAAGGAACATGGCTTCCATGGCCTGATGTCAGCCAAGGTGCGCAGAACCTATGGAGGGTGTTCTTATGCAGGGGCAGTTTTAGTTTCTCTTAGTTCTGGGTGCTCTTCAAGCTGAAGCTGAGATGCAGTGGTTAGGGAGATGATCCCAGGATGCACCAGGAGCGATGTAAAGCATTGGGAGGGGTGCATTCTGAGGCAGGTTACTTCTGTGGGCCTGTGCGCCTTAGTGTGTTGAGGAGCTCTAGAAGCCAGTGTGGAGTGATCCTCCCTAGGGCTACAGCACGAATGCTGCATCTCCCACCCACTGTTGTCTGCAGGCTGTTTTTTTCCCCTTAGGAGGGAATTAGCTCTGTCTGGCACTCTGTCCTCGTTGAAAGAACTCCTCCAGAGTTTCAGGGACTTGGTGCAGTGCACCAAGACAAGCCAGTGGAAACAAGAGTACTCAAGGGGTTACTGACACCTGTCTTATAAGGGACCAATATCAACAGTGCTAGTACAGGGCCAAACCTACTTAATAAGAACACAGATATAGGCCTTTGCTAACTTCTCTGTGTAATTTTGTTGCCATATCCCTGTGGCTTTCATCTTTTAATTGTGATGGGCTCCTCTTAGCTCTGAGGCTTAGCACCTTCACATGCACACCTGCCTCACCAATTGTAGGACAACTCCTCTTCATCAAAGTTTCTTCACAAATCGTGGATTTACTCCAAGACACGTGACCAATAACATATCTCCTTTTTAGTAAGAGGCAAAGCAGATCAAAGTCTTAATCTGCAGCAGCCCTGGAAGGTGGATCTAGGTCTGCATGTTTTTCAGATACTGTATGCATTCTCCAATCAACCACATCCCTGCCACCCTCCACACATTCATTCTTTCCATCACCTGTGTCTACAGGCTTTTGAATCCATGATGCCTGACCTATGCCACATTTCAGAAGAAAAGGAAAATTCTTAGAGGCTGTTGCTTTAGTTATCATCATCACTGTCTTTGAAACTATTCTATCTTACATGTTAATTATTCTTGTCACTTACCTAGTCTTCCTGCTCTATTAGAAAATAAGGTGGTGGTTCTTCTTTCATTTCTACCTTTCCTTTTTTTTTGTTGAGATATTCTAATGGAGAATGACCCAGGCCATTAAATAAACCTACATTTAATTTTCATTAGAATTTTCCTAGGTGGTATTTGAACTTTAAATTCTATGAAGTAGAAGCAAATCTGTGTTGGAATAGAAATTGCCAGGAGAAAGAATAAGGGAGACATTTAGATAATTTCATCTGGGCGTTTGAAGTCATAGCGAGATCCATCTTTCCATTATCTGTAAGTTGGGAGCCACCTGTGCTTCATGACTGTCAGACGGTTGAAATGAGAAGCTCTGAGTTTAATTAAGTTACATGTGTGGGAGGAACACGCTTTGCAGCAGCAGTTAGATTATTAATGGACTCCTATATTGAAGTGTTCACATTTTTGAAAGGCTAATTACAATATAATTTTAGTTTTAAAATATTGCTTTACCAAGGGTAGGAGTTGTGTCATGTATTATTAAGTGGTGCTTTTTTTTTACAGTCTTGAGGGAAATACTGGTTTGATTATGGTAATCTTTAATATCATGTTATTTACCTTACTTTCATAGCTGATGTATCTGACTCTAGAGGAAGGAAAATATGTTGTTAAATACTAGAAAGCTACATTAGCATTTTCTAGGATTTTCCAGAATTTTTCTTATGAATAAGTCAAACTTCTTACAGATTGAGAAACTAAATTTCATGTTTTTTTTCACTACCTGAAACTCATGATCTTCTCTCCTGGAAAATTTCAGTAATTCAATGGGAAGATGGAACAGGAGATCAAGGGTTCTGGAAGGTACTAGTCTAATAAGCTGTCTCTGGAATCCAATCTGCTGTCACCTGGGTGTAGATGCACAAGTAGGGATCTTATTGATTGTAGTGGGACTCACATAATTTTTAGGCTCAATGACCTAATTTAGAGTCCTTGTGTTGGAAGCTGTATTTACTTCATATTCCTAACTGAAATAAACACACATACTTTCTACCCACATATCCTCCCAGTGAAAATCCTGGTCACTTCAATGACATTTAAGCTTTGTCAAATCAGTGAGAATGAACATACGGAACAGAAAATGAGTAGTGAGTGACTAGGGTATTTCAATGTGCCGACAGAAGCTGAGAGAGAGCAGTTGGGGCATGTGGCATCTCTTCAGAGCAGCCTTCCACTAGGCCGTGGATGGTCTGGTAGCTGCAGTCAGTGAGGGATGTCATCTTTGTTAAAATTTCCCAGCAGCCCATTTCATCTAAGTGTGCCTCTAGACAACCTTTGCAGTAGTAGGTTGAATATCTTGCATACAAGACTCAATTTCCTCCCATTAAATTGTGCTGCAATTTGTTTTTTAAATTGTTTCACCTGAAGGAGTTGATAGAACTAAAAAGAAATCTTTTTATTTCTTGGAAGGTGATCAATTTCTTAAGCCAATCCTAGCAACACATTTAGTTCCTTGCATAGTCAGCTATACCAAGTCTCATCATTGTATGATGAATGGGCTATTCATACAAAACAAAACCAACATAGGTGTCCTTTTATCTGGGTATCTCAAGGCCAAAGATGTTCCTACATCTTCCTGAATCTGTGAAAGAAGTTCCATCATGACTGTTCTCTTTTCTTCTCATCCCCAATATATTCAAACTGATAGAGGATCTCGCTTCTTTCTAAATTGTCAAAAGCTAGTGCAAAATCATTGGGAGGCAAATTACCCTACAGGCTTATCCCCTATCAAAGCTTCTCTCAATAATTTATTTATTTATTTATTTATTTAGACAGACAGAGTGGACAGTGAGAGAGACAGAGAGAAAGGTCTTCCTTTGCCGTTGGTTCACCCTCCAATGGCCGCCGCGGCTGGCGCACCGCGTTGATCTGATGGCAGGAGCCAGGTGCTTCTCCTGGTCTCCCATGGGGTGCAGGACCCAAGCACTTGGGCCATCCTCCACTGCACCCCTGGGCCACAGCAGAGAGCTGGCCTGGAAGAGGGGCAACCGGGACAGAATCCGGCGCCCCAACCGGGACTAGAACCCGGTGTGCCGGCACCACACGGCGGAGGATTAGCCTAGTGAGCCGCGGCGCCGGCCCGCTTCTCTCAATAATTGTTGAAATATCTCCAGTTCTAACTTGTGCTCATGAATAAGTAGCTCATCTTGAATTTGATTGAATATTTTATCATTATAGTAAATCTACTTCTCTGATCCTTCTAGCTTCAACTGTAGAATTGCCAGTAAAGGAAGAGAAGAAAGTCTTAACCATTTCTGCATATTTCACCATCAATTTTTTTTTTTTTTTGACAGGCAGAGTGGACAGTGAGAGAGAGAGACAGAGAGAAAGGTCTTCCTTTGCCGTTGGTTCACCCTCTAATGGCCGCCGCAGCCGGTGCGCTGCGGCCGGCGCACCGCGCTGATCCGATGGCAGGAGCCAGGAGCCAGGTGCTTTTCCTGGTCTCCCATGGGGTGCAGGGCCCAAGCACCTGGGCCATCCTCCACTGCACTCCCTGGCCACAGCAGAGGGCTGGCCTGGAAGAGGGGCAACCGGGACAGAATCCGGCGCCCCGACCGGGACTAGAACCCGGTGTGCCGGCGCCACTAGGCGGAGGATTAGCCTAGTGAGCCGCGGCGCCGGCCCTCACCATCAATATTAAGAAGATCACAAAAGATATGCTGCGAGGTTAATTCTACTCTGTATTGACAAGAATGTCCCATGACCGGTGAGGATATGGTACTGGGGGAAAGAAAACAGTCCTTGTTAAACACCAACTTCGAGCTAGACTCCCTGATCTGGTCTGCTCAGGCATAGAAGTTGTCTATTGTTGACCAGAGTTAAAGGTGAGTCTTTGGTCTTGAAACAGAAGAAAGCCAGATGGAACAGAAAGGGATAGAACTCAGAAACTTGTATGCTAGAGGTTATAGCTAGTAGCTATAACTAGAAACTCAGAAAATAAGCAAAGCCACATGTTTTACTCAGGCTGAAGAAATACACAAGCTAATAAGGTGAATGATCTTCTGATAAACTAAGTAATAACGATATTAGGGTCTGCATGTGATTTTATTAGAATTGTAGAGTTTTGGGATACAGAAAGAGCAGGGAAAGTGGTAAATTTTTAAAAATCACATAGTTCGAGCCGGCGCCGTGGCTCAATAGGCTAATCCTCCACCTGCGGCACCGGCACACCGGGTTCTAGTCCAAGGACTTGGGCCCTGCACCCCATGGGAGACCAGGAGAAGCACCTGGCTCCTGCCTTCAGATCGGCGTAGTGCACCGGCCACGGCAGCCATTGGAGGGTGAACCACTGGCAAAAGAAGACCTTTCTCTCTGTCTCTCTCTCACTGTCCACTCTGCCTGTCCAAAAAAAAAAAAAAAAAATCACATAGTTCTCACTCTGTCTCAGGAAAAAACTGTTAAAATAAGTTTCCCAGTGGCAGGAATCCTTTTTCTTGAGGCTCCTAAGGCAACCTTCAGTGTCTTAGAATCCTAATATATGCACTGCAAAGACCCAGAGCATTCTAAGAGTACATAGTTTAATGACCAGCTTAATGACTTACACGCTACAGAAATGGGTAATTAAGCTCTTTGGTCTTTAGAATTGAGGAATTGTTGTGTGATATAATTTCTTCTTCTCCTTCATTATCTCCAATACTACTCACATCTCACTTGCAGTCTACACCACCAGTACTGACTCAACCTATGGTACATTAGATGCATCAATTAATCTCCGTGCGAGGTCAGAGCCAGGATATGAAGGGCTGGGTAAATATACCAGCTGACATGTGAGAATGATATGTTCAACTTCTGGCTACAACTTGTTGATAGTGCGTAATTCTTGCTTTATGTGGCTAGCATTGCATCTCTTTTTCCCTGGAGCTATATTCTGTCTCTAACCAGAACACTCAGAGTTGCTAGGTAATGTTCTCCAACCCATAGAAATCAAGAGGGAGCCATGGCTGACCTCCACTTGGCATGTCTCTGAAGCTGTAATAAGCCAGGGGATCTAGGTCAAAAGATAAGAACCTTAGTTCCAGGTGGAAAGGTGTGGGTATTTGGCTGGCTGAAAAAGAAATGAGGTTAAAGAAGATAAGAGATGTGTATCAGTTACATATCACTGTGCCCTCTGGAATGCCTGCCTGCTTAGGAAATTTCTCTGTATTCTCCAACTCTTCTCTCGGTGCTCCTCTGATCTTTTGTCTTACCTTCCCCTGAGGACAATGTTTCCTCTACAGCCCTCATAAAATGGGGATATTTTGCTTCTTTCCCCCTCTCATAAGCCACTTATGAGGGTTTTTTTTTCTCTTATGACTTTCAAGTCATTTCTTTTTCCTCCTTTAAGTATCTCAGTTCACATGAAACTCAGCTGTTCACCACTTCTCCCATCCCTCACCTTCTTTGAGTTCTATAGCTCTCAGATCACAATCTTCCTCTCCAACTCTACTTGGGTCATTGTTTTGTGTCCATAATTCTTTCAACATCCCAGTATATTTTCCTTTAAGCTCCTCATCTGCAACATCTTCTTCCATTATTCTCAGAAACCTCTTTCCTTGGATCTGTACTCAGCCATGCTGCCACTCATTATTTCACATCGCATTCTCAGACACCATTTCCTTTCAGCTCACTTCTTTTTGTACTCCTTATTGTGCCATTTCATCCATATGATGGAAACTCCCAATATGCTGAAGCTGCTTAATTGTAATTATCCGTGTCCTTCACCCTAGTCTTCATGCTACAATTTATCCAGCCAAATTCCAAGGCTCCTCATTGAATCTCTTGAAATGTCTTCAAATTTCAAGTGAAGCCCTATTTGGCTTCAGTCTTTCTAGAAGGATAACACCCTACCAAGTTTCTCACCTGGACAAACACTTAGATATCACAGTGTGACTGGAAATTAGTAAGCATGCAGCCCAACTACATTTTTTTTAAATTTGTGATTGCCCAACTTTACCCAGATATTATGTTCTTTTTCCATAGGAAGTATAATCCGTTTTTGCAATCATTAAATTCCCCCACCTCTTCCATTTCCCTGATCTCATGGCTGATTTTATTCATTAAATGAACTCCACAAAACAAAGGTTGCATACTGCACATATTGTTCTGTGTCTGCCCTTAACACATGTTGGACATCATTCCATCTTAGTGCATACCTTGCTTCCTCATTGTGCTTTAAAGATATATAGTCCCATTGTGTGGATGTGTTATAACTCCTTTAACCAGTTCTATATTGAATATGTGCCATCTATTAAAAGAAGAACAAAAAGTGCTTCTCCGTGACCTCACATTCCCCACCCAGCTCCTTCCTATTTCCTAGTTTCTCTTTTCACTCAAGCTCTTCAAATGAGTTGCTATGCGTGCTGCATCTATATCTTTGTCTCTCATCTATTCTTCATCTAACTTCATTCTTCATTGACTTCATTCTCCAACAAAATTGCTGCCAACAAAATTTTTAAGGCTACGAAATTCAATGACTTTTCTCTGACTCCGTCTTACTTGAATTTCATATAGTTGGTCCCTTTTCTCCTCTTGTTCCTGAAACACCATACACTCATCATTTTCTATCTTTGAATTTACAACTTTTCCAGAGATCTCTGTGTATCTTTACCTGTTTAGAACATTAAATCTTCTTGTGCACTTACCTACTGTCCTTTGTTTAACTCATCCTGACCTTCGGTTTAAATCCACATGCTGATGGTCTCCAATTGATATTTTCATATAGGCTTCTCTGAATTCCATATCCAGCTGCCTATTTAACATCTTAACATGGATGTTAGATAGGAATCTCAGCTTACATTCAAAACTGAAGTCTTCCTCCTTCCTTCCTTTTCTTCCTTTTTCTTTCTTTCAAGAGCTTTCCTCTCTGAGTCTTTCTGCTACAGCACATGACATCACTATTTGCAATAACTAAAGCCACAAATCTAGGTGTCATTCTTGATTCTTATAGCTGGCCAGTCCTCATCCAAGTCCTGTTAGTTTTACCTACCAATATACTCAGAATTTTCTTTTCCATCTTTATATCACCCACGACATAAAGCTTCCATCCCCTCTTCCTTGGACTGCCCCAATAACCTCATGGGGCTTCTCTATTCTAGCTCTTGCCAATTCCAATCCATTTTCCTCAAAGAATAAAAGTGAGTTCTTAAAAATGTACACAGGAGCCTGTAAATCAGATTAGATAACTCTCCTGCTTCAAATACTCCTATGGCTTTCTTTGGCACTTGGAACAAAATCTAAATTTGTTATGGTGGCCCAAAAGGTCCAAGAAAAGCTGGCAAGAGAATCCCTTTACTGTTTTTATTCCACTCAGTTCAGCCCCAAGAAGCTGGTTTCTTTCAACTTTTGAATTGGCTGTCCACTCTGTTGTGAATGCTCTTCCTTTCATCTAGATATTGTTGACTCATTTCCACCCCAATATCATCACCTTGGAGAGGTCTTCCCTGCCCACTCCCTCTCCATCACTAGTTTTCCCAATACCCTCTTGTTGAAGTAGCTCATTCAATCATTATCAAACATATTCATTTTTATTCCTGTCCCCCAGACTCCAACATAAGCTCTAAAAGGCCAGGATCTATTTATGTTGTCTTTAACATTTAGCCTGGGGCACAGTGCCTAGAATTTCCTGGTATCTCAGTGATTCTTTGAAGACTAAATTATTTCCAAAACTATCAAATTTCTGAAAGAGTTTCGTAACATACTCTGCTTTTACCAAAAATCTCATAAATATGTATTTTCTTCCCACTTAACAATTTTTGTCTTTTTTGAGGTACCAAATTTTTTTATGATTAGGATAAATAATACACTGATTTGTTCAATAATCCACAAATTTTTATTTAATTTTTATAAAATACTCAACTTTATTTGTACCATGAAATTATACAGAAATTATTTTAATTTTAAAAACTTTCAGCTTTGTTCTAGTTTATTTTTGAATGTTTTGATGAAAGAAAGTATTGAAGAATGTTTTGTCATAGATGTATTATTTCTCTCCCAAAACTCACAATTTTAAGACAAAAAAAAAATTGAGCAATTTAACAGTTGACAATTTCAAAAGCCAAATTTGTAGAAGTGAGACACATGAATTAACATCTTTTTCATATTCATCTATTGTGGTCAAGTATTAAGATCTTTATCCCCATTTTAAGGAAACAATTGCTCTTGTTTCATAATCATTGACTAAATCACCACTTCCAACCACTTTTTCTCCGCCCTATGTCTGTTCCCATAAAATATGGTATATTTTCCCCAAAACTTTCTTAATGCAAAGCCATGCATACATGTTGGAATTCAGATAAATAAATCCTCAGATAAATAAATCCTTACTGTATGAACCACAAGTCTCCTGCTGACCAGATGCCACATATGTAACCTATAAAGGTTCTGTGGCTTGATTTTATTTGGAGGTTCTTAATTCATATGCAAGATGCCACTGCTGTGTACTACAGGGGCAGGGCATCTTTTCTATGAATTATGAAATCAGCTGGGAAGTCTGATTGCACGCTAGTGAATGTGAGCCCATGAACATTAATCCACACTGGGCTGCAGTCAACAAAGTCCTGGCACTGGCCCAGTGCACCAGCAATGGATCACTTTCGCTGCAAGTCATGTTCACTGAGTTGGACAAGTGTGGAAGATGGATTGCAGAGCAGCCCACACAGCTCTGGTACGATGCAAAGGACAGTGGTGAGTTTAGCCTAAAGAAACTTGAGGCAGACCCAGCAGAATGTCTTCAAGTTGATCCTGACAACTGAGAAGCTGCAGCAAAGGCCAGATCTTTCTGGTATAGAGATATCAGAGACAGAGTGGCAGAGACATCATGAAATGGGGGTAAGAGGCAATAGAATTTCAGATCTACAAAAGCCTAAGGACCCAGAGATAAAAGTTAGTTGATTAAGGATGTACATGATGTGCACATCAGATCTAGAGGTGTGTGTACACATGGGTGAACACATATACCTTCCAGAAATGAAACTAACTTACTTCCACTGTTAACCCATTTTTTCAATGGTGTCATTATTTGTGAAGTCCTCCATAAATCTTTGTATTACATTTTTTTAGAGATTTATTTCTTTTTTTAATATTTTTATTTCTTTATTTTTATTTTTTTGACAGGCAGAGTGGACAGTGAGAAAGAGAGACAGAGAGAAAGGTCTTCCTTTGCCGTTGGTTCACCCTCCAATGGCCGCCGCGGCCGGCGCGCTGCGCTGATCTTAAGCCAGGAGCCAGGTACTTATCCTGGTCTCCCATGGGGTGCAGGGCCCAAGCACTTGGGCCATCCTCCACTGCACTCCCAGGCCATAGCAGAGAGCTGGCCTGGAAGAAGGGCAACCGGGACAGAATCCGGCACCCCAACCGGGACTAGAACCAGGTGTGCTGGCACCGCAAGGCGGAGGATTAGCCTGTTGAGCCGCAGCGCCGGCCTAATCTTTGTATTACATTTTAAAATGTACCATAAAAGTAAGGTGTGCCTTTTCTTTAAAGCACATACACACACACACACACACACAGAGCTGGCCCTGCATCCAGAGGTTTTGTATCTTTGAATTCAACCAATGGTGGTTATAAAAGTACTGGAGGGGGCGAGTTACATCTGTACTGAACACATAGACTTTTTTCTTGTCATTGTTTCTTAAACAGTACAATATAACTGCTTACAAAGCATTTATATTTTGTTAGGTGTCATACATAATCTGGAGATTATTTCAAATATATGGGGAATATGTATACAGTATATGTATGTACTATTGCCTTGTACATAAGGGCCTTGAGCATCCATAGATTTTTGGTATCCTAGGAGGATCCTGGAACCAATACCCATGTCCCACATGAACACAAAGGGATGGCTGTATATGTATACATATGTGGTATATACAATTGTATATCTGCATTCAAATGTGTGTATATATTCATATTGAAGTACATGAAGACTATAAGATCAAATGTGAAGTCCTCCAACACCAACCACTTCCAAGGTGTGTTCCTGGAAGGAGCCACCATGGACTAGAAGTCCCACCAACTTTTCTCTTACCTTCTTTGAAGCACTCTTCAAACTTGCACCTTTCTCCAAGAAAACAGCAAGCTTTGAACTCAGGTGAGTGGAGGGACCTAACCAAAACTAGACTGTTATTTCAAGAGCACCATTTACTCTTAGAAAAGCTCAACAATTTTTCCTAGTACCAGCCCCATGGAGTCCAAACCTCCACCAATTCTCAACCCTCTGATCCAGCCACATTTGCTGTCTCGTTCGACCCATCCCCCATATTCACCCTGTTTCTTCTCCCTGTAGTCTTTTGCCTGGATGTTTCTCTACCTGGTACACCCTCACTTAGCACTCTGGCCCAACTTGCTCTCACCTTCTCTTCGTTCACCTCTTTCCTTCCTATGCCACATTGCTCACCTCTTATCCTGCTGCCTCTATAGAGCATCCCTACTTCTCCAGCCCAGAAGTTCTCTCGTTTCCCTACATGTCTGTTCAGACACATGATTTGACATGTATTGCTTTCTAATTATTGTGACAGTGTTAATCCTATCTCCTCCAATTATAAAGAAATCTCTTGAGGATGGGGAATGTTTAGCATTTTTGTTGGCCCCACAGAATCTGGTATCATCACACAGAACACTTGGAGAAACTCTGTACCAATCCACAGGCCAGATGCACAGGAGATGGCCAGACACGGTGAGTTCACTTTTCCACTAGATATTTACCTGCCTGTTATTTTGCATGTAGAGCTAGCTTTCATATTTGGTTTTAGTTTTGGTTTATGACCCATAATCATTCTCTTTTATGTAGTCATTAAGATAGAGATAGAATTACCTTCAGGACAAGGTACCTAACAGGCCTGGTTAACTATACTTTTTCTAATGTGGGTCAGAATTTTTTTTAAAGATGTGACTAATAAATTTGGAAACAGTCTTTAGTTCTAAAAAAAAAAAAAAAAAAAAAAAAAAAAAAAAAACCAAGGGCCAGTGCAGCGGGTTAAAGCCCTGGCTTGAAGCACTGGCATCTCGAATGGGCACTCATTCTAGTCCCAGTTGCTCCACTTCCGATCCAGCTCTCTATTATTATCTGCCTGGCATAGCAGAAGATGGCCCAAGTCCTTGGGCCCCTGTACCCACATTGGAGAACCAGAAGAAGCTCCTGGCTTCAGATCGACACAGCTCTGGCTGTTGCGGCCATCTGGGGAGTGAACCAGTGGATGGAAAACATCTCTCTCTGTCTCTACGTATCTCTGTAACTCTGACTTTCAAATAAATAAAATAAATCTTAAAAAAAAAAGAAATGAAAAATAAAAAATGTAAAATACAAAAACCCTTAAAGGCACAGCAGGTAATTAGCTCCTACCTAAGATTTGAGGTCCTGTAGATTTTAACCTTAAACATTTAGTCCTTATGCCATTTTATGAAATCATGAAATACATTCTTTTTCTCATTTTAGTGTAGAAGAGATTTTTAAAGAAAAGGGTAAATCTATTGATGTATGGCATATGGAGGTCGAGATCTTACATAGATTTTCAGCATTAAGGCAGAACAAATGGACTGCAAGATTACAAAGAAAACAAATTCAGAGCAGTAACCTTTTGAGAACTGCCAAATTGCTGGCAAGATGAAAATGGGGTTGCATTTGAGAAACTAGGCAGTGTTGTACTTCTTGGAGAAATGTACAGCACAGAAGAGTAAATGTGTTTTCTTTCAAAATTCTATTTTTGATACTCATAATGACACCAAGTGAGGCAAATCTGACTATATGTAGACATTTACCAGTAAATGGTAAATGGTGGTGATGGTGAGGAGGTGGGGGGAATTAAAGGGAAGTGGAGGCTCTGGTGAATCAAGTGTATTTTTGAAATATCAAACAGACACATTCAGACTGGATGCTGAAGATCACTGTGCAGAGTGAGAAGAAAAGTCGACAATTTGCCCCCCCAAAAAAAAAATCTGAAAGAAATCACAGCAAATGGCAGGCTGGATTCTCAGCAGTGTGGAAGAAGGGAATGTATGAGAGAATGTCTCTGTGCATATCATCAACACAGCACAATTTCCAGCATATGCTGCTCTTTTGCTTTTGCGCTTGGCAGGCTGGCTGCGATCGTTAGGGTGGAGTTGTTCTCACATGTATGTTTCAGCCAAGCGTGATGAATGCTCAGACTGTTTTCCCTGACCTTACATGCATGAACTTCTTTTTCCTTCCTCCTGTGCCTTATCCTGGTGCTTGCGCTCAGATAGGGCTCCCAGGCAGCTCCATGGAGGGCCATGTAAGAAATGTATAGAGTAATTCTATCCAGATAAAACTGATCCGTTCCTGAAATGTGCTTTCTCACTTCTTTCATTTGTTCTGTCATATACAAGAGAGTAAGCTAGTGAGAACATAAGTCATAAGTACTATAAGATTAATAAATAAGGAAGCAAACACACCAAAAGGCTCAATTCTGACATGTATCACTTGTTTGAGATTTATAACAAATTATACATATGTATTTTTCCATGATTACTGTTTATCAATTATGGGTTATCTTTGGGTCTATTTTATTTTTAAATTCTTTTTCCCACTAACGTATTTCTGAATACCGATAAAACTCACATGCTTCTCATTTTTAATACCTATGTGATGCTTTGTGTTTGCAAGAAACTATAGTTCATTTAGCTGCTTCCTTTTTGTAGAACATCTGAGTTATTATCAGGTTTCCTCTGTTATATATACCAGTGTAAGCTATGACTTGATCATTTTTCTCCTTAAAGTTACTTTTTGAGGTGTTTTTCTCAAACTGGAATTTCTGCCTGAAAGGGAAGCGAGTGATCATAGCATAAGCTCTCAGAACCGTCTTCCAAATTGCTCTCCAAAGAGCTTCCGTCAATTTGTTATGCCAATAGCCGTTGAAAGTGCATCTGTCTTCCCAGACCTCCTATAAAATTGAGCTTTCTCACATTTATTCATTTTCACCAATTTGAGAATGTCTTTGAATGACTTTTCATGTGTATTTCTCTAATTGCAACAAAGGTGATTTTTATGTTACTATTTAATGAATTTATTTCTTCTTTTAATCTCTGTCCATTTCTTTTGAACACTTACTAGCTTATATATTTGTACAAACTCTTACATATTTTTACTTTTTTGGATTACTTAGGTCTTCTTGTCCATCATCCCACTGTCTCTTGGTAAATTCATATTCACAAAGTTTTGTCACAGAAACAATAGACATTATGTGTTGAAAGTGTAGTTTTGGCCAGCGCCGCAGCTCACTAGGCTAATCTTCTGCCTGCGGCACCGGCACCCCAGGTTCTAGTCCCAGTTGGGACTGGTGCCGCGGCTCACTAGGCTAGTCCTCTGCCTTGCGGCGCCGGCACACCAGGTTCTAGTCCCAGTCAGGTCACCGGATTCTGTCCTGGTTGCCCCTCTTCTAGTCCAGCTCTCTGCTGTGGTCTGGGAAGGCAGTGGAGGATGACCCAGGTCCTTGGGCCCTGCACCTGCTTGGGAGACCAGGAGGAAGCACCGGCTCCTGGCTTCGGATTGGTGCAGTGCACTGGCCACAGCGGCCATTTGGGGGGTGAACCAATGGAAGGAAGACCTTTCTGTGTGTGTCTCTCTCACTGTCTAACTCTGTCTGTCAAAAAAAAAAAAAAAAATTGTGGTTTTGGAGCCAGATTCCTGAATTTAAATTCAATCTCTGCCACTCTATTAGGTAGCTAACTTGGACAAGTGAATTAATGACACTGTACCTCAATCTTGTTATCTGTAGAATGGTGATAATGGTCCCTATCCCAGAGTAGCTGTGAGGATTCAGTGAATTAATTTATGTAAAGTGCTTGAAACAGAAGCTAGTACATAAGGTGTCAGTGTGTTTACTTACAATTGCAAATTTACTTTTGATTTTAAGTTTGCAATTTCTTTTTTCATTTTGTGACTTTGGTATTTATTTGAGTATATAAATATATCCAAGAATGCCTATTATTGCTAGGAGAAGTATTGCTTTACAGCAACTCTGATTTAGAATGTTTTGCTATCACAGTATGACCTCAAATACAAGTGATTCAAAACATCTAAAATTGTTTTGAAATGAACCAAAATATTTAATAATTGACAATAATCAACCATAACAAGTTACTCACTAACAGAATAGAGCCCAAGGTATCTGAACCTGATAGCAACCCATAAGAATATAATAGCTAGATCCAAATGCCTTAAGGGCTGACTCTGAGACCAGAGTGCTGTTTAGGGCATTTGCCATTCTATGACCCTGCTGTGTATCCTGCTTCCCATGCTGGATCATTCTCTCCTTTTTAATTTTATCAATTATTATTTGCAGACACTGGTCTTATTTATGTAATCCCTTTGACACTTAATCCTATCTTTTTGATCAATTATGAACTTCAACTGATCACTTTGACTAGTAAGATGACATTGGTACGTGCCACCTTGATGGGATTGAATTAGAATCCCCTGGCACGTTTCTAGCTTTACCATTAGGGGTAAGTCCGAGTGAGCATGTGCTAAACTGTACATCTCCTCCCTCTCTTACTCCCACTCTTATATTTAACAGGGAGCACTTTTCAGTTAATTTTAAATGCCTAAGAATAATTGTGTATTAAAGAGTTCAACCAATGGTATTAAGTAGAAAAAAAAATACTAAAAGGAATAAAATAGTAAGTTGTTCCTCAACAGTCAGGACAAAGGCATTCAGATCTGGCTAAAAAGCCCATGAAAGTTTCACAGGCATGGAAAGCCAAAACACTGTGGCAAAAAAAAAAAAAAAAAATGACCTAAATGAAAGATCTCTGAGTGAGATCCCAGTGGAAAGAATGGGCCATCAAGGAAGGAGGTACCTTTCTCTAAAGGAAGAAGAGAACTTCCACTTTGACTATGGCCTTGTCTAAATAAGATCGGAGTTGGTGAACTCAAGAGGCTTCCATAGCCTTGGCAGCTCATGACAAGAGCCTCAGGTGATCACTGACGTCATAAATGAGTGTTAATTGTTAAATCAACAACAGGAGTCACTGTGCACCTACTCCCCATGTAGGATCTCTGTCCTTCATGTGTTGTACTATGCGAATTAATGGTAAAACTACTACTCAAACAATACTCTATGTATCTGTGTGGGTACAGTTTCATGAAATCTTAGTATATACTAAGTTGATCTTCTGTATATAAAGATAATTGAAAATGAATCTTGATGAAGAACGGGATGGAAGAGTGAGTGGGAGATGAGATGGTTGTGGGTGGGAGGGAGGTTATGGGGGGAAGAGCTGCTACAATCAAAAAGTTATACTTTGGAAATTTATATTTATTAAACAAAAGTTTAAAAATAAGAAAAACAGCGATCACTTTTCAGTTAAGTTTCAGCACTTAAGAATAATTGTGTATTGATTACAGTATTCAACCAAAAGTATTAAGTGGAACAAACAAAAAAATACTAGGAGTGATAACATATTAAGTTGTTCATCAACAGTCAGGGCAAGGGCTGATCAAGTCACTGTTTATCATAGTGTTCATTTCACTTTAACAGGTTTCCTTTTTGGTGCTCAGTTAGTTGTCACCTATCAGGGAGAACATATGGTATTTATCCCTTTGGGATTGGCTTATTTCACTCAGCATAATGTTTTCCAAATTCCTAACAGGTAATATGAGAGGGAAGAGATGTGCAATTCGGGACATGCTCAAGCTGACTTAGCTCAAACGGTAGAGTTAGAAACATACCAGGGGATTCCAATTCAATCCCATCAAGGTGGCATGTACCAATGCCATATCACTAGTCCCAGTGATCAATTTCTGTTCACAATTGATCGTAATGATAGGACTAAGAACCAAAGGGATCACATAAACAAGAATAGTGTCTGCAAATACTAGCTGATAGAATCAAAAACGGAGAGAATGATCCAACATGGGAAGTGAGATACACAGCAGACCCATAGAATGGCAGATGTCCTAAACAGCACTCTGGCCTCAGAATCAGCCCTTAAGGCATGCGGATCTGGCTGAAAAGCCCATGAGACTATTTCAGGCATGGAAAGCCAAGAAACTCTGGGGAAAAAAAAAAAACCCTACATGAAAGATCTCCGCGAGTGAGATCCCAGTGGAAAGAACGGGCCATCAAGGAAGGAGGTACCTTTCTCTAAAGGAAGAAGAGAACTTCCACTTTGACCATGGCCTTGTCTCAATATGATCAGAGTCAGTGAACTCAGGGGGCTTCCATAGCCTTGGCAGCTCATGACAAGAGCCTAGGGTGAGGCCATAAACAAGAGTGTCAATTTGTTAAGTCAACAACAGGAGTCCCTGTGCACTTACTCCTCATGTAGGATCTCTGTCCTTAGTGTGCTGTGCATTGAGATTCAATGCTATAACTAGTACTCAAACAGTATTTTTCACTTTATGTTTCTGTGTGGGAGCAAACTGTTGAAATCTTTACTTAATGTATGCTAAACTGATCTTCTGTATATAAAGAGAATCGAAAATGAATCTTGATGTGAATGGAAGGGGAGAGGGAGTGGGAAAGGGGAGGGTTGCGGGTGGGAGGGACATTATGGGGGGGGGAAGCCATTGTAATCAATATTCTGTACTTTGGAAATTTATATTCATTAAATAAAAGTTAAAAAAAAAGAAAAAAGAATATAATAGCTAAATAACATTCTGGAATCTAGTTAATTCTTTTCTGTACTGTTTTCCAGTACTGGTCTACTAACATGTTTTTATTTTATTTTTTTCAAAGATTTATTTATTTGAAAGAGTTACACAGAGAGGAGAGGCAGAGTGAGAGAGAGGGAGAGAGAGAAGTCTTCCATCAGCTAATTCACTCCCCAACTGGCCACGAAGGCTGGAGCTATGCCAATTGGAAGCCAGGAGCCAAGAGCTTCCTCAGAGTCTCCCACAAGGATGCAGGGGCCCAAGGACTTGGGCCATCTTTCACTGCTTTCTTAGGCCAAAGCGGAGAGATGCATTGGAAGTGGAGCAGCCAGGACTCAAACCGGTGCCATATGGGATGTCAGCATTGCAGGCGGCGCCTTTACCTGCTACACCACAGTGCTGGCACCCTAACATGTTTTTATAGGGTGGGAATTTGACAAAGCAGTTAAGTAGCCACTTGGGATGCCTGCATGCCATATCCGAGTATCTGGTTCGAGTTGCCAGATCCTCTGTTTCCCATCCAGGTTCCTAATAATGTACACCCTGGGAGACAGCAGACGGTGGCTGAAATATTTAAGTCCCTGTCACCCATGTGAATTGAGTTTCTGGCTCCTAGCTTCAGTCTGGCCCAGCTGTGGCTGTCATAGGTATGTGGGGAGTAAATTCTGCAAATGAAGATCTATTTCTGCCTTTCAAACAAAATGAAGATATATAAAAATTGAAAAACAAATAAAATCCCCATATTTTTAGCAGTAAATTCCTTCTGCAGCATGATGCTACTTATGATTTGCAACATGATCATTTCTTCTTTCAGTAAGGATATTTAGGTGGTTCAATGGTGTTCAAAACACTTGTTTCTTTTTTTACCTTTAGTTTTTCAAAATATCTGTTAAGTACTATACTAAATGTTAAATAAATACTTCCAGGAATAAGCAAAGTTGTGGAAACCTCAAATGAAATATTTAATGTATACAAGCCATTTAAACTACACAATGTAGATTCATATATTATATTCACAATGTCAAAATGTTTGTAAAATGTGAGAAAGACATCCCTAAGCCCTTTTTCCTCGCACACATTATTATAATAAATATTAAGATGTTTGTAAGCCCCTGGCTGTTTAGAATGAATTGTTTGGTTGCATTGTATAGGCATACCGACAGTCTGATCAACCAAAAGCATATTGACAAGCAAAAAACATGTTCCACTAATCACTATTAACAGAATTCAGTCATTACAAGTGCCTACACCATTGATATTAGCAATTATTTTCTCTGGTAAGTGAAGGAGTAATTGCAAGTTGTTTCTTTGGCTTATGTACAGTTCATACCCTCATTTCTTTTCCATCTCTTAGATCTTACATTTATGTAACTGTTGTCATACTTGCTGTGTGTTGCTGGCATGGTGTTTGGAAAAAGTCAAATCAAAAGAAAACTGAATTTACAAATCATTTTAACAAAGTCTAGGGCCGTATATAATGAAGAATGATTTTTTTCATCACATTTTCTCTATTCTGTCCCTTCCTTTTTGACTTCTAATTACTGTAATTCACTTTGTCCATATTTCTCTAACACTTCTGAATCTAACTATAGGTAATAGTGGGTCATATTGTTAGAGGAGTTCTGAGAAGCAATCTAATTAAGACAGCGCATGATGGGTGAGATCAGATACTACCTGGAAAAGTCACCTTAAGATTTTATATATATATATGTGTGTGTGTGTGTGTGTGTGTGTGTGTGTGTGTGTATATCCAGGCAGAGAGAAGAAAGACCAAGCCTTGGCATTGACTAACCAATGGGATTAAACTATTCTAAGAAAACATGTGCCAACCCTGAGGGATCAGCAGTTTTGAAATCCAGAAAATGATTGCGAGAAGCAACATTTTCAGAGTCCTAGAAAGTCATTTGGGAGGATGGCTCTGAGATCAGCGTGAATGTGTACGTGATGCATTCTCAAGAAACGGAGAGAATTTGGTAAAAAGCAGGGGTTAAGCAGCCTGTGTTCAAATCCCAGTTACACTATTTACAAGTGATTTTATGCAAATTACTTAACCCCTTTGGACTTCTCATCCTTTTTCTTAAAAACTATTTTAAGATCTGAGTTAGAGATCTTCCATCTGCTGCCTCACTCCCCAAATGGCTGAAATGACCAGTGCTGTGCCAGAACAAAGCCAGGAGACTCGTCTGGGCCTTCCATGTGGGGATCAAGGGCCCAAGTACTTGGGTCTTATTCTGTTGTCTTCCCAAGTGAATTAACAGGGAGCTGGATCAGAAGTGGAGCATCCAGGACTTGAATTAGCACTCATAAGGGATGCTGGCGTGCTAGGCAGCACCTTCACCCACAGCATCACGACACCTGCCCATGTTTCTCATCTTAAAATGTGTATGATGATAATAATAGTGAATGGCCTCATGGATAATGAAATCTGTTATTAAGTAACAACATTTAAAGCACCTTCTATCACATAATGGCTACACATGTTGATAGTGTGTAAAGCTTGTAAAATGTGCCTAAAACACATTAAGAGCTCAATGGTTGTTAAGTATTACAACTTGATGCTATTACTCATAAATATTCAACTATAATGACAGAATCACAAAAGTGACCCTCTGATTATCAAGTTTCTTGCCATACAGTGTCCCCTAATAGAACAGACTATATGATCTAAGAAAATTACTCTGTAGTCCAAAGAGGTAGCTAAAACTTTCATGGAAATTAATCTTCTACTTTATACATCAACTTGGTTTATGAATTTGATTAGTATTACTCTTTCTGGGGAAATAAGATGTGCCTTTTGGAGCTACAAAAACTAAAAGACTGATTTAGTATAGAGAGGAATCCATTAAGATAGTATTCCTTTGCAAGTGTCTGCCCGGGTGACAAGAAGACTACTGCAAGTCACATCACATCCTGGAGGAAATTACTCATGAAATGAAACCTGTTGAGCTTGCATGAGAAAGTTCCAACAGAGACAAAAGGAAGTTAGTTGATTGTGAGCACATGTATCCCACAGGCTAACACTTGAAAACCAACAAAAGTCTCAGGCTGTACAATCATATCTTCGAACTTGAAAATCAGATAAACACACAAAATGACATGCAGCCAAAGAGTTTTCCATTAGCATTTGTTGCTGTCCAAATAATTGCTTATTCCAGCAAGGATATTATATCCACAAAAATATACAATGATCTCATCCTATTAACACTAGTTATTTAATTTATTTTGGTATATTAACCATCATTTTCATTGAGTGGTAACACTTTGGCAAGCATTGTGGTGTAAATACCTACAAAGCAGCCTGTGGGTTGCAGAGGGTGCTCCAAAGGATCTCCAACCTGCTGGTGACATGCAGGAGGAAGAAGTCAGGCTTTGACTGAGGATTGCTGGAAACCCTTACTGGGCAGACATGTTTCCAATGGTCTTATTCATTTAAAATTAAATAAATTTTCAGTATTTATTGTCTTGACAAGAAGCTTCTGCTAAAACACAAAAATGTAAAGGTATTTCCTCTTGTTTTAATAATACTTTCACAGAACTCTATTATTTGAAACTAAATGCCAGGACAACGATGCTGTAGCTGGGCCAAAGCTGGCGGTTGAACTCTAGGGACAGGGCAGAGTGGCAATTCTGCTCCTCAAACCCAGAGGTGGTACTGAGGTGCTGAGCATAGTGTCTTGATCCACAGAGCCAGGATGCTTTCCTCATCACAAGTGGCGACTGTCAAATCGTTGAAGGCAGCTAGCCGAGTCGTCTTTGTCTCTATGCTATAAAATCCATTAATGAATCATTCCTTATAAGAGGTGGCTTTTTGATTCCACCCTGATTTTTATAAGACTTATTTTTTTATGTGAAAGCAGAGTTAGAAAGAGAGAGAGAGAGCGAGAAGAGAGAGAAAGAAAGAGAAAGAAAAAGAGAGAGAGAGAGAGAGAAAGAGAAAAAGAAAGAAAGAGAAAGAGAGAGAGAAAGAGAGAAAGAGAGAAAGATCTTCCATCTGCTAGTCTTCCATCTGCTGGTTCACTTCCCACATAGCTGCAATGACCAGGGCTGGGCTAGGTTGAAGCCAGGAGCCTGGAACTCCATCCAGGTCTGCCACATGGGGGCAGGGGCCCGTGCACTCAGACCACCTACTGCTGCTTTCTCCTGCCCATTAACAGGGAGCTGGATCAGAGGTGGAATAGCCAGGATGCAAAACAGGACTCAAATGGGATGCCAGCATAGTAGGTGGTGGCTTAACGTGCTGTACCACAAATGTGCCCAAATTTCTTCCTCATTTTGAAAAGATTTAAATAGTAGATACTCCATAAGATCCAGCTCTATTCAGAGGTCATTATAGTTTTGGTTTGTTTTTAATCCCAAAGTACGGCTGAATAGCTTACCTTGGTAGCTTAACTTTTAAGGTATCTTTGGTCCTAGCCAGAGCACACAAGAGGTGCTACCAGTTCTTGGAGTAAGACTTGCCCTCCAGACCCAGAATAATGTCCCCCTGATTTCAGGAGCCAACGGAAGAGGGCTGTCTATTGTCTCCTCATCCATCAAGGCTGTCTATTTCAGAAGACACTCAGAAAGGGAACCATGTGCTTATGTGAACATGCACAAGTCAAAATTCCCTATGAACGTCTCATTTTTTGAATACAGAAAAATCTTGAGAGCATTTTTTGAAAGCTGTCAAAACACAGGAGTTGAACTTTGAGGATAATAAAAATAAGAAAAAGTAATAAAACTGCCAACTCCTCTTTCCTTTCTGAGCTGTATTGAGGCAATCTCCTATTTGCTCCCTTATGGAAAAGAAGATTGTCAGATTTAAGGGCCCAAGAAAATAGGAAACAGGGCACGTTAATTGAAAGAATTATTGTAATCAAAATTTGAGTGCAAAATTACATCCTTCATAATTTTATACTTAAGTGTATTTCTGTCCATGCTTAGAAAGACAGAATTTTCTCTTGTCTGACACATCAAATACTAATAACTCTGCCATGGAGTAACACACAAATAGATTGGGTAAGATTTAAGCTTTTTAATGGTAGTAAACATGAAGATGTAGAAAATGCTTTGTCACTCCACTATGTAGGCATTTAAGTGTGAAAATTTTTTTAATGTTTATTTGTTTATTTTCACCTACTTGAAAGGCAGAGGGAGAGGTAGACAGATATCTTCCATCTACTGGTACACTCCCCATGTGGCTGCAACAGCAAGGACTGGGTCAGACGAAGCCAGAACTCAGGAACTCAATCCAGGTCTCCCATGTGGTGGTAGGGGTCCAAATACTTGAGCCAAGATCTGATATCTCCTAGGATACATCAGCAGGAAGCTGAATCACAAGCACAGTAGATGGTAGTTTAACCAGCATTCCAGTATAGGACAAAGATGTCCCAAGATGCTGTTAACCCTCTGCACAACAATGCCCATGCCCTAGGTGTGGAATAGTTGATCAATTCCTGAAAGTGTTACTGGAAATGACAGAACACGTATAAGGAAACATTTTAATACCAAAAAGGTTAAATATTTGTGTTTAAGAGTTAACATAACCAAAAAATTATCTTGTAAAATAAACATCAGCCGAAAGAATCCAGGTGCAGTTTGATGGAAGTCGCAATTTTATATTTGTTTGCAACACAAATGAAAGACAGAGTGTTAGAGTCCAAGTTAAGACAGTGATACTTAATCATCTGAACACCTCATTTTATGAAAGTCAACAGTGTATGCAATCTAGAAGTAAAATTCAACTATCAAGGCTCATTAATACAGTAAGGGTCAGAACTAGAAAATGAGCTATGTAAGAAAGGAAGTCTTAGTATTCTTCTCTACTGACGTGTGCACTGTACCTATATCAAACTTTGTATGGATGATGTTTCCGCTGGCTCAAATTATTTCTCTTTAGCAGAAAAGAGTTTTTCCATCTCTGTACTCTCACTCAGTTTATCTTATGACAAATGGCTTCTTACAACTACAGGTGCAATGATACTAATGTTTATCAGAGTGTAACAAAGATGATTTATGTCAAGCAAATAGTCTTCATGTCAATGTTTTTCAAGGTGGAATTCCAAGCTACCAATATGAGGATTCCTAGGGCATATCCTAGGCATTAAGAATCAGACTTTTCCTGTCTGGAGACTGTTTTGAAGCCCTCTCAATAAGCACTCCAGTTGTTTGCCCTATACACCAAACTTTAAAGGCATTAATTCTTTTTTTTCTTAAGATTTATTTATTTGAAAGGCAGAGTTTACAGAGAAAGAGAGGTAAAAACAGAGAGATGCTCCATCCACTGGGTCACTAATACCCAAATGGTCACAATGGCCAGGGCTTGGCCAGTCTGAAGCCAAGAGCCAGGAACTTCCTCTGGTCTCCTATGTGGGTGCAAGGTCCCAAGGACTTGGGCCATTTGCTGCTGCTTTGGCAGGCACATTAGCAGGGAGCTTGATTGGAAATGGAGCAGCAGGTACGTGAATTGGTGCCCATATGGGATGCCAGCATCACAATGTTATCTGCTACACCACAACACTGGCTGCAGGAGTTAACTCTTAAAGGACTTGTACCTGGGACTTAGACTTAATTGTCCATATGTCAATAAACAGTTCCCATTTCTGGCTAAAAAAGGCAATCACTTCGGGAGGTTTAAAGCCACAGCAACCATGTCTGACTTAATGTCCAGAGAGTCTCACCTGGTTGGCTGGAAGCAAGACTGATACAGCAGTACTTTTAAAAATGTTACTTAAGTACTCCACTGTATCACTAGTATTGAATGATCCTGTAGCATTCTCAATAGTAGCCAAAAGATGGAAATAATTCAATGTCCCAGTAACAGATCCAAGTGCAGTTTATTCATACCATAAATATTATCTGTCCACAAAGATGAATGATATATGTGATATATGAAACTTAACAGCATTAGTCTATGTGAAATAAGCCAGACAAAAAGAACAAATATTGTATGATTTCACTTATATAATATATCTATAATAGGCAAGTTTATAGAAGCAATGCAGAGTAGAGCTTACCAAGGACTAGGTGAAGGGGAGATGTGGAGTCACTGCTTAATGGTTACAGAATTTCTGCTTAGAGTGATGAAAAAGATTTGGAAATGGATAGTGATGATGGTTACTGGAGCATGGTGACTGTACTTAATGTCACTGAACTGTAGATATAAAAAGTTACAGTTGTAAATTTAATGCTATATATATTTTACCACTATAAAATGTTTTTAAGGACAAATATATGTAATTCTCCCTCCCCACCTCATCTTTCATCACCACTCCACATCCTTTGCTCCAGCCATAACTTCTAAATGAATGATGTGCAATTCCCTAAACACATCATTTGGATACACACATCCATGTATTTCCCACATGCTCTTCTTTTCTGTTAAGCAACCTTGTTTGCTAAAACTCCTGGCAAGTTCAGCTCATCCTCTAAGGCAGTCATGTCCATCTTGGCTGCACATTAGAATTGCTGGGGAGCCCTGGAGAATTTAGGATGCTCGGGCCCCTCCCTAGGCTAATGCAATCAGACTATTTCAGAAATGAGACTACTGTCAGAACTGAGCAGCAGGAATTTTTGAAAATGCTCCCCAGGTGATCCTAATGTGCTAGTGTGGCCGACAGAACCACTTCTTCATTTGCTACGCAATGTGTGGTCTACCAACAGAACCACTTCCTTACTTGCTATGCAATGTGTGGTCTACTGACCAGCAATCTTGACATTATTTTGGAATTTCTTAGAAACCCAGACTCTTAGGACTCACTCTAGACTACTGACTCAAAATTTCTATTGCAACAAGATCTGTCAGTGATTTATATGCTGAGGAAAATTTGAGAAATATGTGTAAGGCTCATCTCCGGGCTTGAAGAAGCCTTCCCTGAGCCACTACAACCAAATTAACCTCTTGTGCCTGGAACTCACCTCTGTGCACTTCTCTCATTGTAATAGGATCTTGAGGTTTTGAAGTTAAGAATAATATTTTACCTTTATCTTTCCAGTACCTGGCAGGGCATCAACCTTCTATAAATAACTACTTGAATTATATTAAATTTGAAAACAGTTCACCACATAATTAGCCTTTCAAAGACAATGACAATATTCTAAAAGTAAGAAATAAAGCATGGCAATAATAAACAAATCCACATCCTATCCCCATAACAGCCCCACCACATAAGCATCCTCACCTCCATTTAATGGAGGGAGTGAATGAAGCTCAGAGACAAAGTTGGTCATGCTCTGGCACATGGTGTGACCGAGATTGCAGTCTACCGATTTCTCACTTCACAGAGTTTTACTGAGAATCTATCAACTAAAGAGAACTTCTCCTTTGGGACGGACACTTGACACAGTGGTTAAATTACCACCTGCAGCATCTGCATCCCATATCTGAATGCCTGGTTTTAGTCCCACCTCTGCTTCTGATCCAGGTTCCTGCTAATGTGCACTTTAGGAAGACAGCAGATGATGACACAAGTACTTAGTCCTTGCCACCCATGTGGGAAACCGTGATTGAGTGCTGGGTTCCTTGCTTTAGCCTGGCCCAGCAGTGGCAACTGTGGGCATCTGCGGGAATGAATCACTTGACGGAGGTTCTCTCTCCATGTCTCTCTGCCCTTCAAATAATAATTTGAAAAGTAAAGAAGAAAATCTTTTTTTAGGACACCTGAGTGGATCTTTACTCTATTTTCTTGATCTACCCCTCCCCATCTCTTTCTCTTTACCAGTAAGTGTAACCTCACTTGACTTCAATCACTCTCCCTTCTTTTTCTCAGCCTCCACTTTCTACCCCCTCAATGCTTTACCTTATCTCTGACCTGGAATGTCCGTGTTTTGGGCTCTCGTTTTATTATCATGTGAATTCTCTCTTTCTAAATCCAATATCACCTCAATTACATTTTTCAATAGATATTTAAGATTTCTAATCCTTTTTCCAATAGGAATTGAAGTGGGCTATATAGATAAAATATACTTAGAAAGTAGCACTTATTGAAAATGAGTAATTTTATCAAAGCTTATGTTTCAATTTGTTTTATGCAAAATAGAAATTATAAATCTAAATTAAGTTGCTTGTGATTGAGAAGCTGGGCTCCAAGGATAATGCTTGTCCTTCTTTGTCTTTCCACCAAAAGGAACTCAACTCTGCTCTACCTCTTGTCTCCCATGTATTCAAAACCAGAATGGAAGGTAACATCACTTTGAGGAGATAAATGTTTTATTATTTATCTAGATGTCATGCATAAAAGTCCATCTTCACTGAAAACCATATCAAATTTATAATCTAGTCCACATAGCTATATTTTTCTTTTGAAAGTTTTCTGTCTTAAAGAGAGAACATTTCAAAAACTCCCTAAGAAAAAGCAGTGGCCACATTAACCTAAGCAAAATGTCAAGACTGAAAACCTCAAGTTTAATATAGAACAATAATTCCTTTGCTGAAATAGAATTTTAACAGAAAAGAAATAGAAATGTGATATATAGCCTAGGATACCCAAATAAAGATTACCACGATATTTTATGATAGCCTTGTAAGGCCAAATGGAATCTAATTACTTCAGGGTTGAGCCTCTACAATGTCGAAGCACCAAACTAGCTATGATAATTCAACACCAAACAGCAAAACATATGATGTGCACTGTAGCCCTCTTGGATGTCTTATCATTTAAAACTTGTTGAGAACTGAGTGTTGACTTTCACAACTTGTCTGGTTTGCCCAAAACTTCCTGTTTTTAGTTTTTACCCTCGCCCCCCAAAATCTCTCAGTATCAGGCAAACTGTAATGGTTGGTGACCCCAGCTGACAGTCATGTATGGACCTGTACACGCTCACTTTCTCTAGGTGCCTCTCCATCTAGAGATGTTGTGTCCAAATTCAGATTCAGTCAATAGTGCACTCTCTCCTGGTTATCTTTCCATGCTTCAGGTTTGAGTCAAAGAGAAGTAAACCAGGGCCAGGGCCGAGTTAAGCAGGTTGTGTACTACAAGGGGCACCTTGCACATTGTAGTTGTAGTCTTGTATATTTATTTTGAAATTTCTCCAGCAAGAGTCTTAATATCTGCAAATCAATATTATGACAATTCTATGGTTGATGGAGTCAAAGTGTGTTGAGAAGGGAAATCCATTTCTTTTTTTCTTTTCTTATTTTTTTCTTTAAAGATTTTATGTGTTTACTTGAAAGGCAGAGCTACAGAGAGGCAGAGGCAGAGAGAGGTTTCCCACCTGCTGGTTCACTCCCCAGTTAGCCACAACTGCCAGAGCTGTGCCAATCCAAAGCCAGGAGCCAGGAGCTATTTCCAGGTCTCCCATGAGGGTGTAGGGGCCCAAGGACTTAGGCCATCTTCTACTGCTTTCCTAGACCATAGCAGAGAGCTGGATCAGAAGTGGAGGAGCTGGGACTTCCTTTATTCTTTCTTTCCTTCCTTCCTTCCTTCCTTCCTTCCCCCTTTTTCTCTTTCTCTCAGGTCAGAGACCTGTAGCCACAGTGGCCTGGGGAGAGGTACTCCAAGAGAGGCAAAACCCAAATGGACTAGTAGTAGTGGGGTTTTTAAGCACAATTTTGGGGAAGAAAGAAAAAAAAAAACTTGATAATTGACATGCAAGTACCATATGGGCTAGTGGTGACCCTGAAGGTAGCAGCTTGTTTTGCCTCGGCAGAACCTGAGAAAGCCATTCTACAGAGAGATGGGAGGGTAAAAACATTATATAGAATAAGAACCAGCCCATGGGTTTAATACCAGGTGAAGTCTTCCTCAGTTCCCCCATTCAAGACCTCTGCTCCCGAGGCCTGACCACCATCTTAGGAAGATGTTCAGAGAGCTTCTAACAAAACTCTACCTTTTCTTTGAATCACATTGAATAGATTCTGTTGATTGAGTAGTTTTTATAAATTGGAATCAATAGGACTAATTCATGAATTTGTGTCCAAAATCAACTCTTGAAAATAAAAGTCATCTGAAAAACATGTGGGTGGGGGGGAGCGATGACCAGACATTTTGATACAACTTAATCTCCTTAGCGCATTACTGCATGTAGACATAGACTATCCAAAACAATTTATTAGAGAAAATAGAGCTAAGAAGAACATTTTGAGTATATATCGTCAGTTACATTCAGTGAAGGATAATAAAAATATCTGAGAGTACAGTATTAATAGACAGTACTATTAATAATAAAGTACCTTTTGAATCTCTATAAATACATCCTATTAAATCTTACCAATCTAACAGATTCTGTATAATAACTTAGCCTTATGGTTAAGGATGCTGACAAAGAGATTAAAAATGAACATAAAATTTGTTTATCTCTTCCTTTCAGTGATGATCATATAATGCCATCCTTGAGACAGTGAATTAAAGGAAGTCTTCAATTAAACCTTTCATTTTAAAAAACCTGCGGAATACACAGGCACTTCAGATTCTTTTTATAATTATAAGACTTTTCCAAAGCATATTGTTTGTGCTCAATCACATGTAATATCCACAGTCTATCACATGAAATGTAATTCAGTTATGGGATTACAAGGTCTCTGTTCTATTATATTTCTAGTAATGATAATATGGGTATTCTAGAGGGCTTTTCTTGAAAATCAAGTTTAGAGAATTGTCTTGTTGCTCTTACAATTTGTGATAAAGGTACACTGCCAATGTTGTACATGGAAGAAAAAAACATTTCTAATGTATTCCAAAGAAAGTCACTCGTTCAAACCTTTACTTACCAATATTACACACTCTGTGGTAAAACAAAATGAGCTATGCTTTTCTTGGCATAATTGAAAAGCTTATTTTTAAATGCCATATGTTGCTATGATCCATGCTGTGTTTTTAATGATTATCGCACATGCAAGCAAAATGCTATATTAGTTTTATATTCATGTAATTCCTGATTAGCACAAACATATGCAATGAGAGATGGGAACAGTATTATGGTACTGGAGATGCAAAGAATCTCAAGAAGTTCTCTAATCTAGCATCTCATCATTATACACAATCGAACTTAAGTCATTCAAGACACAAGGTAGAGTTTCCTTTTCAATTTTACAAATGTTTTACAAAAGTTACACTACGGGATAAAAAGGAAATTCAAGAACCTGGTCATCAAAAAAGGAGGTACCTTTCTCTGAAGGGAGGAGAGAACTTCCACTTTGACCATGGCCTTGTCTAAAAATGATCAGAGTCAGTGAACTCAGGGGGCTTCCATAGCCTTGGCAGCTCATGACAAGAGCCTAGGGTGATTACTGATGCCATAAACAGGAGTGTCAATTTGTTAAGTCAACAACAAGAGTCACTGTGCACTTACTCCTCATGTAGGATCTTTGTCATTAGTGTGCTGTACATTGAGACTTAATGCTATAACTAGTACTCAAACAGTATTTTTCACTTTATGTTTCTGTGTGGGAGCAAACTGTTGAAATCTTTACTTAATGTATGCTAAACTGATCTTCTGTATATAAAGAGAATCGAAAATGAATCTTGATGTGATGGAAGGGGAGAGGGAGTGGGAAAGGGGAGGGTTGCGGGTTAGAGGGACGTTATGGGGGGAAGCCATTGTAATCCATATTCTGTACTCTGGAAATTTATATTCATTAAATAAAAGTTAAAAAAAAAAGAACCTGATTCTGCCACATCCTTAAGAAGTACACAATATTTTTACAAATATATTTAAAATACATTTTTTTTTTGACAGGCAGAGTGGACAGTGAGAGAGAAAGGTCTTCCTTTGCCGTTGGTTCACCCTCCAATGGCCGCTGCGGCCAGCGCACTGCAGCAGGCGCATGGCGCTGATCCGATGGCAGGAGCCAGGTACTTATCCTGGTCTCCCATGGGGTGCAGGGCCCAAGCACTTGGGCCATCCTCCACTGCACTCCCGGGCCACAGCAGAGAGCTGGCCTGGAAGAGGGGCAACCGGGACAGAATCTGGAGCCCCGACCGGGACTGGAACCCAGTGTGCCGGCGCCGCAAGGCAGAGGATTAGCCTAGTGAGCCGCGGTGCCGGCCACATTTTTTAAAGTATATTAATTTAGTGCATACATTGGAATGGGATACAATTTTGATTCTCAAACTTTAACTGGCTTCTAAATTCTCTAGGGGTCTTCTTAACAGATTACCTGGCCACACCTCATTCCTGTTTGATCCAGTTCATCTGGAGTCGGAACTGTGACTTTTAATATGTTCTAAGTGTGCTGAAGCACACTTTGGAAATCACTGAAGTAAATTATATGGATTAAAAATGTAGACTCTGGACTTCAAGCACAGAGTTTCTATCCTGTGTTTGCTCTGCTCTTGGTTGACTACATAAACTTGGAAAAGCAACTTGTTCTCATCATCTCAGTCCATGCACCTGTAGTATGGAGAGAACAGTAATGCGACATCACATGTTATTGTGGGAATTAAATGAGATGAGGCATCTGCAATAGTGTACTGCCTTGTTAGCCCAGTGCAAAATATTCATTATTAATGCTCTTTCATTTTGGCAGTTTCAAGATGCCAATTCTCAGATGAACATTTTTTCCCCTGGTGAATGAAGTTGTTTTAAAGATGTACTTATGTATTTGAAAGGAAAGTAAGAGAGGAAGAGATGAGAGAAAGAGGGAGGGAGGGAGAGAGAGAGTGAAATGAAATGAATCCATATGACTGCAACAAGTAGGTCTGGGCTGGGTCAATGCCAGGATCCAAGAACTCTATCTTGGTCTCCCTTCCAGATTTCAAAGATTAAAGCACTTGGGCATCTCCTGCTGTATGTGAGATATGTTAGAGAAAGCTGGAACAGAAGCAGAGTGGCAAATACTTGAACTGGCACTCTGATATGGGATGCCAGCATGAGTGGCACTATACTGTAACTCCAGCCCCTAAAAAGTAAATGTTAGTGTAAAGAAGAAGAAAGTGTGTAGCAATTAGTGCCTACCCCAAGAAACTGGAAAGGTATTCAATAAATTATTTAACAATGCATCTCAAGGACCTAGAAAAACAAGAACAAACTGAGGCTGGTGCCGTGGCTCACTAGGCTAATCCTCCACCTGCGGTGCCGGCACCCCAGGTTCTAGTCCCGGTTGGGGTGCTGGATTCTGTCCTGGTTGCTCCTCTTCCAGTCCAGTTTTCTGCTGTGGCCCGGGAAGGCAGTGGAGGATGGCCCAAGTGCTTGGACCCTAAACCCACATGGGAGACCAGGAGGAAGCACCTGGCTCCTGGCTTCAGATCAGCACAGCACACCAGCCACAAAGTGCTGGCTGTAGCGGCCACTTGGGGGTGAACCAATGGATAAAGGAAGACCTTTCTCTCTGTCTCTCTCTCTCGCTGTCTAACTCTGCCTATAAAAAAAAAAAGAATGAACTGAAACCAAAATTAGTAGGAGGAAAGAAATAATTAAAATTAGAGAAGAAACAAACAAAACTGAATCAAAAAACAATATAAGAGATCAGTGAAATGAGGAAATTTTTTTGAAAAAATAAAGTTAATACACCATTGGCTCAACTAACACAAAACAAAAAAAATTGACGATACAAATTCATGAAATCAGAGATGAAAAAATGTTACAATAGTTACTACAGAAATAAAAAGAACATCAAGAATCACTACCAACATCTATATACCAACAAACTGGAAAATCTGGAAGAAATGAATAGATTTCTGGACACATACAACCAAAAAATGACTCATGAAGACATAGGAAACCTAAATAGATAAATAACCAAGACAGAGATTGAATCAGTAATAAAGACCATCCCAATAAAGAAAAGCCCAGGACTGGACGGCTTCACTGCTAATTTTATACCAACTTGTAAAGAAGAACTAATCCCAATTCTTCTGAAACTATTCAAAACAATTGAAAGAGAAGGAATCCTTCCAAACTCCTTCTATAAGGCCAGCATAACCTTAATTCCAAAACCAGAAAAAGATATAAGAAAGAAAGAGAACTATAGACCATTATCTCTAATGAACTTAGATGCAAAAATCCTCAACAAAATACTAGCTAAAAGAATCTAACACATCAGAAAGATCATCCACCCAGACCAAGTGGGATTTTATCCCTGGTATGCAGGGATGGTTCAACATATGCAAATCAATAAATGTGACATATCACATTAACAAATTGAAGAACAATATGATTATCTCAAAAGATGCAGAGAAAGTATGTGATAAAACACAATATACTTTCATGATAAAAACATAGAAGGAACATTCCTCAGCATGCTCAAGGCAATATGACAAACCCTCAGCCAGTATTGTATTAAATGAGGAACAATTGGAAACATTTCCACTAAAATCTGGAACCAGACAAGGATGCCCACTTTTTTTTTTTTTTTTGACATTTTTTTTTTATAGGCAGAGTTAGACAGCGAGAGAGAGAGACAGAGAGAAAGGTCTTCCTTTATCCATTGGTTCACCCCCAAGTGGCCGCTACAGCCAGCACTTTGTGGCTGGTGTGCTGTGCTGATCTGAAGCCAGGAGCCAGGTGCTTCCTCCTGGTCTCCCATGTGGGTTTAGGGTCCAAGCACTTGGGCCATCCTCCACTGCCTTCCCGGGCCACAGCAGAAAGCTGGACTGGAAGAGGAGCAACCGGGACAGAATCCAGCACTGCGACCGGGACTAGAACCCAGGGTGCCAGCACCGTAGGTGGAGGATTAGCCTAGTGAGCTGTGGCACCGGCCAAGGATACTCACTTTTACCATTGCTATTCCATATACTTCTGGGAGTTTTAGCCAGATCCATTGTGCAAGATAAAGAAATCAAGGGGATACAAATTGGAAAGGAAAAAGTCAAATTGTCCGTGTTTGCAGAGGACACGATCCTATTTATAGGAGAACCAAAAGACTCTACTGTAAGACTATTAGAACTCATAAGGGATTTTGGTAATGTGTCAGGATATAAAATAAATACAGAAAAGTGAATAGCTTTTGTATGCACAAACAATGCTACGGGTGAGAAAGAACTTGTAAAATCAATCCCATTCCCAATAGCTACAAAAAACTGGAATAAATTTAATCAAAGAGTTAAAAGAACTCTACAATGAAAATTACAAAACCTTAAAAAGATATATAAGACCAAACAAAAGAAGAATCTTCCATGTTCACAGATTGGAAGAATATCATCAAAATTTCCATATTATTCAAAGGAATTTACAGATTCAATGCAATCCCAATCAAAATACAAATAAAATTCTTCTTAGATCAAGAAAAAATAATGCTAAAATCAAATGAAACATAAGAGACCCAGAATAATCAGTCTTAAACAACAAGAACAAAGCTGGAGGCATCAAATACTGGATTTCAAGACATACTATGGGCAGTTATATTCAAAACAGCCTGGTAATAGCATAAAAACAGACATGTAGAAAAATTAAACAATAAAAACCCTGGAAATTAATCCATACAGCTACAACCAACTAATCTTTGACAAATGAGCTAAAATCAATCCCTGGAGAAATGACAGTTTCTTCAACAAATGGTGTTGGATCTATCCATGCAGAAGTACAAAGCAAGACCCCTACCTTATACCTTCTACAAAAGTCAAATCACAATAGATCAAGGACCTATATCTATTACTTGATAGCATCAAATTACTACAGGAAAACACTGGGGAAACTGCAAGACATTGGCATAGACAAAGAACTCTTGGAAAAGACCCAAAAGCACAGGCAATAAAAGCAAAAGTAAACAAATGGGATTACATCAAGCTAAGAAATTTCTGCACTGCAAAGGAAATACTCAACAAAGTGAAGAGGCAACTGATTGAATGGGAGAAAATATTAGCAAACTATGCAACTGATAAAGGATTAATACCCAGGATCTATAAAGAACTCATGTAACTCAACAACAATCAAACAATCCAGTTGAGAAATGGGCAAAGGAAATGAACAGGCATTTTCCAAAGGATGAATAATAAATGGACAATAGACATATGAAAAAATGCTCAGGATAAGTAGACATCAGAGAAATGCAAATAAAAACCACAGTGAAGGGGCCAACATTCTGGTGCAGCAGGTAAAGCCACTGCCTGAAATGCTGGCACTCCATGTGGGCAGCAGTTCATATCCTGGGTGCTCCATTTCCAATCCAGCTAATGTGCCTGTGAAAACAGTTGATAATGGACCAACTATTTGGGACTTGCACCCATGTAGGAGACCCAGAAGAAGTTTCTGGTTATGGGCTTCAGTCTGGTCCAGCCCTAGCCATTTCACCCATTTGGGCCATGAACCAGAGGATGGAAGGTCTCTCCCCCTGTGTGTGTGTGTCTGTCTCTGTTGCTGTGCTTTTCAAATAAATAAATCTTAAAAAAAAAAAAAAAAACACAATGAAGTTTCACCTCACCCCAGTTAGAATGGCTATCATCAAAAAATCAAAAAATAATAAATGCTGGCAAGGATGTGGGGGAAAATGTACCCTAATCCACTGTTGATAAGAATGCAAACTAGTACATCCATTGTGGAAGACAGTATGGAGTGTCCTCAGAAATCTGAAAATAGATCTACCACATGATCCAGCAATCCCAATCCTGGGAACTTACCCATTCCAAACGAAATCAGCATATGAAAAAGTTATCTGTACTCCCCATGTTTATTGCAGCTCAATCCACAATAGTTAAAATTTGGAACCAACCCTAATGTCCATCAGTTGATGTCTGGATAAAAAAATGTGGTATATATAATAGCTATCAAATACTCCACAGCCATAAAAATAATTGAATCACATATTTTGCAACAAAATGGATGCTACTGGAAATCATTATGATTATTGTCCCAAAAAGACAAACATTATTATGTTTTCTCTGAAATGTAGTAGTTAATATAGAATACAGTAGGGGCTGGTGTTGTGTAGCGGGTTAAGCCGCCACCTGCAATACTGGCACCAGTTTGAAACCTGATTGCTCCACTTCTGATCCAGCTCCCTGCTAAAGTGCCTGAGAAATCAGAAGAGGATGGCCTAAGTGTTTGGGCCCCTGCACCCATGTGGGAGACATGGAAGAAACTCTTAGCTCGTAGCTTCAACCTGGCCCAACCCTGGCTGTTGTGGCCATTTGGGGAGTAAACGAGCAGATAGAAGATCTGTCTCTGTCTCTCCCTGTCTCTCTCTCTCTCTGTAACTCTGCTTTTCAAATGAATAAATCTCTTAAAAATATGTAGAACACAAAAATATTTATATGAATGAAAACAGACATTTGTGATTTGATTGTTGTTTTTAACCCTTGTTTATGTTCCTGTAGAATGTGTTCTTTATATTTTTTATTTGTTGAATATTATGGCTAGTTGTGCACTAAACCTGTGATTAGAGAGTGGCCTGAAATGTTGTATATGCAAAAATTTAAGAAAAATAAAGTAGGGAAGGTGATTTAGGGATGGGAGAAAAATTCTGGTTTTTTAGAATTGTACCCATGAAATATATGAAATCTGTTCTCTTTAAATTAATGAAAAATGTTTTAAAAAGAAACAATGCATCTTTTCTTAGGAATAATTTCCTTTACTATGAGATAACATTCTTCCTCATTTTTGATGTCAAAATTTATTCCTACAAATATCACAGTGATAGGGTTTAGCATTTATTTATTTGAAATAAAACCTTGGCAATAGCACAAATATTACCCATTAGAATTTGAAGTTGAAATAGGAAAAATAAATAGCAGAACGTCAGGAGTGAGGCCTCTCAAGAGGGATGCTGCGACTGTGTCGCCCAGACTGTAACGCAGGAGTTGCACCACTCGCAGAACCGGGTTGGGGAACTCCTGTTAGCATGATCCTCAACTGTTGCAAGAGTAGATGAAGTGGAAAGGTGGAAGGAGAGCAGTATGCAGAAATGCAGTGCACAACACATAGTGCTTTGTTCAACTCAATGCAGCAGTTCTGAAAGCTGTTCAGGGGGCCAGTACGGTGAGGCAGTAGGTTAAAGCCCAGGCCTGCAGTGCCAGCATACCATATGGGCACCATTTCAAGTCCTACTGCTGTACTTCTGATCCAGCTCCCTGTTAATGTGCCTGGGAAAGCAATGGAAGATGGCCAGAGTCCTTGAGCCCCTGCACCCACGTGGGAGACCCAGAAGGAGCTTCTGGCTCTGGGCTTCAGATTAGCTCCGCTCCTGCCACTGCAGCCATTTCAGGAGTGTACCAGTGGGTGGAAGACCTCTTTCCCTGTGGCTATCTCTACCTCTCTCTGTACTTCTGTCTTTCAAATAAATAAAATAAATCTTTAAAAAAAAGAAATAAAGAAAGCTGTTTAGTGCTTAGATGACCTCCACATGGAGAATAAGATGAATTTTGTCTTTGGAATCCTATCTTCTCTTGAACCATCTATTAGAAAACTCATCAGTCAAGTGGTCAGAATAGGGAGCCGATCCCTGACTTTTCAAGTTGAGTACTGAAATAAGTTTGTATTAAAGTTGCTATGGAAACAGGTTGAGCATGCAGCATACTTGTCTTTTATTCTGCTGAAATGGGAAAACAAGGTACCCTCCAGGATTAGGGGCTAGGCCTGGTATAGAAGTCGGATGGCTCACAGCTCCATTATCAGATAAAAGTTACTTGAGCCACATGAATCTTTCAGAGAAAACTGAATATTTCTATGGATATTTTGTCATAACTGTTTTCGTCCCAATCAATCACTTTCTCATGCTATTAAAGTAAAAAGAACAATTCTAAGCAAAGATTTTGAAGAAACATCTTAAGGATCATTCAAATGTGTTTGGGCACAGGCTATGAATTAAAAATCAGAAAGATGGTGAGATTCAGAGTTATTGTTGAGGCCTAATAATAGGTGATAAACAACAGTTTTGATGATTCTTTATCCCATTTTGAGCCTGACCACAGTGGCTAACATCAGCCACAACAAAAGGCCCTGCTTTCGGGTAGACAGGATCACGGAAACTAGAGGTCATTGCAAGTAATTGTGTTGGTTTGAATTTCCCTACAAGCTAATTCTGAACCAAGGATTTGAATGTAAGTAGTGTATTTGGCAGGCAATGGCAGGAAACACGTGAGAACACGCAGAAGTGAGATGAGGAAAGCCAGAGAAAGTGGTCACTATGATGGACAACCTTGGGGCTTGGCCCTGGTGGTGACACATCGAGAAACTATGTGGAACACGCCTCAGAACTTTCTCCTCATGGTACCTGGGTTTTTATCAGGTGTGGCAGCTGTGAGAATGCATATCACCACCCAACTACTACAGCAAGCAAACTGGCTGAGGTCCCAGAGCCTGTGCCTTGGAATCTGTTGCAGGGTGTGGGCTGGGGCCCCCACAGGCTGCTCTCTGCCAGTGACTGAGTGGGGCTGGGATGCGATGGAAGACTCCTACCCCGGAGACACAGGGCTTCTTTCATGGTGCCTCCTGCTTTGCTGACAGTTTAGACTGCCTCAGGAATAGGTTGGATCCACCCAACCCTCTTTTCATCTGCTTTCTTAGACTTGCATAATGGTCTGATAGACCTTCCAGCCTTCCTGACCCTCTCCCTATTTCCTTTTGCATAGCATTGTCCCTGGGTGTCCATTTTTTTTAAGATTTATCCATTTATTTGAAAGTCAGAGTTACACAGAGAGAGGAGAGAGAGGAAAGGCAGAGAGAGAGGTCTTCCATCTGCTGGTTCACTTCCCAGTTGGCTGTAATGGCCAGAGCTGCACCAATCTGAAGCCAGGAACCAGGAGCTCCCTCCAGGTCTCCCTTGTGGGTGCAGGGGCCCAAACACTTGGCCCATCTTCTACTGCTTTCCCAGGACATAGCAGAGAGCTGGATCGGAGGTGGAGTAGCAGGGACTCAAACCAGCATCCATATGGGATGCCAACACTGCAGGCAGCAGCCTCATTTGCTACTTCAACAGTGCGGGCCCCCTGGGTGTCCTTTAAGAACCTCTTACTGGCTGCTTCTCAGAAGACCCAGCCTAACACATCCATCACCAATCATTCCTCCCTAGTGGAGGGTCTCTCCTGGGAGCATTAACTCTGCAGCACTTCCAGTCTGCCCCATGCACTGGCTGCACATGCTCCTAGGACCACCAGATGTCCTCGGGTAGAGACATGTAGGAAGCCTCTACAAGGGAATTGTCAGCTAGCAGCTCCTGGTGAACATCTAGGCAGGGCATCCAGAGCTACCATGTCTGCTACTACCATTCTGACTTGGTTAGTTCTTGAGTGTGCACACAGAATGTGGTGGTCTATGACTATGATCAAGAGAGAAGGGGGCTTTAGGCAATGATATCCCCAGCCTCTGTTAGGAAAAATTAAAATCTTGTACAACTATCTGCTTTTCCTTCCCCAATGATCTTAAGTTGTATTTCATTTTCTTCCTGTTTCTTTCCTCATCCTTTTCCAGTTTGATTGGTTGTTATTGATTATGATGAGATACTGATGTTCAGAACATTTACATCTTCCAGTAACAAAAAGATAGAAAAGACTGAAGAGGAGCTCAGAGCAATGAGTCTTAGAGTAGATATTCAACAGTATTTATTCTTGCTCTGCTTAGTCCCCTGAGGATAAGGGACAGAGCTGCTGAGGTCATATTCCTTGTGTGTTCAGAACCAGCTCAGAATGAACTAATTATATGAAAGCATGGTTGTAAGCTATAAAGGGCAAAAAAAGAAAAAAAAAGTTACTATGAAATCTTGGCAAATCATTATTACCTGGTTCAGATGGAACATGGGTCAAGGCAAATCCTTGGAAACAGGACACCTGCAAGGAGAAAAGCTTTCTAGATGCTGATTAGCTCATCCTATTGTACATCCTTCCAAATGTGTATTCCACTCTGTTAGCTTACTTTCAACATAACTTAAAACTGCTGCATTGTAGTCAGACAATAAAAGCAATTTTTAGCGACTGAGAAAACATTTTGGTCCACATGTTCAATGACATGCCATTTATTGTAATTCTAGTATCCCTGAATGTTCTCATATAGTTGTAATTTAATGGAATCACTATTCTGCCTTTGGGATATAACAGTGCAGTTTTGTGTGTACCATTAAAAATACAATTGATAAGTTCTACAGTCTGACTTGGCTGCAAATGTAGAGAAATTATAGACATTGCATGATAAAAATGAAGGTACATGAAACCTTAAGAAAAAATGGAGAATCTAATTTTAAAAAGAATGGAAAAGGGAGAGAGAAAGTCAGGACAGTGACTGATCCAGCACCATGCACTAATATATCTTTTATACTTTCTCTTCTTAAACTGAATAATAGAGGTAGGTCAGAATTTGCATCGGTGTGAATCACTCAGATGAAGAGATAGGAGGAAGAAGACACATATATTATCTGGTCAATTTTAACAGATACAGTTCAATTGCTCAATGGCTCATCTGTCTTTTCTGAGCCAGATTTGAACAAAGGTGACCCTCAGAACTCGTTACAAGATCTTGTTATTTGAAAAACATTTTATTTTTTTGTATTTTCTTGAGACAGCCACAAAGATTAATGTCTAAAATAAACTCGGCTGCTGAAAAAATTTAAAGATACAATCAAAAAAGTAATTCAACATGTCCCCAATGCTTTTAACTCCAGTGATGAAATTCTAATCTGTAACAAACTTGGAAAAGAGTAACAAAATACTCTTGAGTTTTTATACTTCCTTATGTATGTCTTGGCTAACAATTTTAGCTTCAATTTCATCTAAGGCAAATTAAATTAAATGACACTAGAATTTAGTAGGCATCTTCCTTCTCCCCTATCATCCCAAGGAATATAGGCAGCACAAATTAAAATATTAAAAATGACACAGCTTTATCAGAACAGTATAGTGTTATTAAGGCAAAAGAGACAAAATAAGGGAGAGAGAGATCTGTTCTTCTTCTGAAATGTGAATTTTCATAGCCTCACTATATTTAGCTGTAAAATGAGAGTTTTTAGCTACTTTGAACTCTAAAATACTATGTCTAGATACAGTCACCTCTCTTGTAATTAATTACTTGTGTTTTGTTTTTTGTTTGTTTTTTTGACAGGCACAGTTAGACAGTGAGCGAGAGAGACAGAGAAAGGTCTTTCTTCCGTTGGTTCACCCTCCAAATGGCTGCCATGGCCGGCATGCTGTGCCAATCTGAAGCCAGGAGCCAGGTGCTTCCTCCTAGTCTCCCATGTGGGTGCAGGGCCCAAGCACTTGGGGCATCCTCCACTGCCTTCCCGGGCCACAGCAGAGAGCTGGACTGGAAGAGGAGCAACTGGGACAGATCCAGGGCCCCAACCGAGACTAGAACCCAGAGTAGTGGCGCCGCAGGTGGAGGAGTAGCCTAGTGAGCTGCGGCACTGGCAATTAATTGCTTGTTAACTTATCTGTCACATCACTAGACTTTTTTGTTCTTGCATCTATTCCATTATCTAACACATAATGCGGACTCAATGTATATTCATTGACAGAATGGTCACATAAATAAACATAAATATCTCTCTAGTCACAGGGAGATGTTCACTAGGATGTAAGACTGGCTAAAGTTGATAACTTATCTAAACGATGGCTACAGAGGCCTAACAGGCCTACGGCCTCAGGAAGAAGAATGAAAACACAAAGTAAAAGGCCTGTGTGGGTACTAGATCCTTTCTTTGCATGTACAAAAAATTTAGCTAACAGATGGCAAAATAACATAAAAATTGCAGGCTTCCATATTTTGAGAACAAAAATACTTCCTACTGAATGAGTAAAAATCCACAACAGTTTAAAATTCAGAAGACTAACTCACTCCATTGAATTCATCAAATATTTAGAAATAGTACAATGCTCCTTAGAAAAGGATAGTCAAATGCTATGTCTTTTTCTTTTTTTTGACAGGCAGAGTGGACAGTGAGAGAGAGAGAGAAAGGTCTTCCTTTACCGTTGGTTCACCCTCCAGTGGCCACTATGGCCGGGGCGCTGTGGCCAGCGCACCATGCTGATCCGAAGCCAGGAGCCAGGTGCTTCTCCTGGTCTCCCATGGGGTGCAGGGCCCAAGCACTTGGGCCATCCTCCACTGCACTCCCAGGCCACAGCAGAGAGCTGGCCTGGAAGAGGGGCAACTGGGACAGAATCCAGCACCCTGACCGGGACTAGAACCTGGTGTGCTGGCGCCGCAGGTAAAGGATTAGCCTATTGAGCTGTGGTGCTGGCCAGATGCTATGTCTTGAATATCTAATTAGATGTCTTGTTGTAACATGAGAATGTTGTGCTGTTTCAGAATAATAAATTGCTAATGAGCTGAGCACCTCAGATGAATTTCCAAATTTTTAAAATCTCTATGGAAAATGTCAAAGAATTCTCACAGGCTTATATATTGTAAACTAAGATTGGTATAACCAGCCATGTTCTAAATTAAAATATATGGCCATATTTGGGAAGAACTTGTGGACTATAGAAATTTTGTCTTTGAACATCAATGTGGTAGCCTCATTATGTGATGCTAAAAAGCGACAAAAAGTACTATTGGAGTTATTCCCCCAAAGCCAGGGCTGTGACATCATTCTATTTATATTATAATGGTGGATACATGACATTGTGCATTTGACAAAACCTATAGAACTATACAACACACACAAAGAGTGAATTCTAATATAAACTATAGACTTTAATTAATAATATATCAGGATTGGCTTGCCAGTTGTCACAAACACTTCATGCTAATGCAATAATATGCCAAAAAAGGGTAAACTGAGTGGGGGACAGTGGGAGTACATGGGAACTCTGTACTGCTGGCTCAATTTTCTGTCAATGTAAACTGATCTAAAAGTAGTCTATTAATTTAATACTACTCTAGTTTTTCTACCCAAAGCCAACTGAGCAGATTACAATGTCATCTGTGGGCAAAATTTTTATCATAAGTAGTAGATATACCCAGAGATGAAGATAATTAAGGATATGGCATTTTGGTAAAAAAAGTCCTTGACTAGTTGCAGGAGCTAGATATAGAATATAAGAAGTACCAACAAAGATTTGTACAAACCTTATGGAGAACATTTTTATTTTGTGCCTTGTATTTAGTTCAACCAAATTCCACACAACTAAATGATGAACTAAGAAAAATATGCATTCAATCCAGATCTTTCTGGGTGATACTGGGAAGTCATATGACAACCAAGAATGCTAGAATAATGAAGCAAAATGTCATAGCAGACAAGTGCTAGAAGAAACCAAGGAGATGATCTGGGCCAGTCCCTCCTCTTTAGGCAGGGAAAACTAAGGCTCAAACATATATCTTCTGTGACATGAAAAGCTCCATGGAAAAAAAGAATTAAGCTCTGGTCAAATTACAGAGATACTCGAGCTATTTCCTGAGCAACAGATTAATAGTTAACTCGTGAACACTGTGAAGTTTATAGGCAATTGCTTTTCTCTCTTTCATTTGGCAGCAAGAAAGCTCTGCACCAGATTTGTGGCCCATTTCCAGCAAGTTTATGGGTTAAACCTAACTCCTGACTAATCTTGCTTTCTTACTCATCTGTGGAAGTTTTTGGCTTATTGCTGTCTGGCTGAACTGAATATGAGGCAGATGACCTTAAACAATCCCTATCTCAGCTCACCCTTTTACTTCCCTCACTGCAATCAGGGAGAATGTGTGATTAAAATATACATTTAGAAAAATGGGGGCCAAATATTTTAGAAAGATGCTGTACATCCTAAATGCCCCAGATGCAAATCTGTGTAACCATTCATCAAAATAAGGCAAGTGTTAATATCTTATAAACAGTAAGATCAGAATGATATTGATTGAAGAATACTCATTTTTCTAGAAATTAAACAAGTATGCATGTTTGTCACTGTTAGTATACAAGATGATCTATTGTGTATTGAAGTAAAATGGTGTAATTCTTATTTTTAGGTAGTGTTTATTTGGGTTCTACTAGTAAGTTAATATGAAGATGACCATAGCAACACCCTATGATCAATATGTCAATACGCTGGTGTCACAGAGGTTTCATGAGGAATTCTGAGCAGGAGTTCCACAATCCATTCTTACTGCTGTTGACATGTGCTGGTTTATTGTCAAGCTCTCACAAAAGGGACAACTCTTATGCTGTACATATTTCCCTGAACATTGACAAAGAAAGGATCCAGTGGCAAAGGGACCAACCATATGGGTAGGCAATTCAGAGAAGAGGAATTCCAAATGGCAGCAGACATATAAAAGAAACTCTAAGTTACAAACCAAGTCAGGGAAATGAAAATTAAATTAACAACAAGAAAGCTTGCATTGGTTTGACAAAAAAATAAAAGGAGTCATTACACTTTAGGCAAAAGAGTATTGTGCATTGCAAGAGGAAATGAGAACCATTACTGGCAAGAAACAGGAAACTATGTATAATATGATTCCATATTCATAAACCAATACCCAAATCCCCCTCTGTGCATCTGGATATATTCAGTGCATATGTGTTTAGATGTATATGAGCATGGAAAGACATATGGAAGGATATGTGTATTGGATTGTTAACATGGGAAATCTTTTGGGGGTAAGGAGTTTTAAGGTGGATAGGGTAGGAAGGAGAAGGAAAATCCGAAAAAAATTTTTTTGAGAAAATAAAAGGCTGCACTAAAAGCAGTATGCATAACATGAACACATTTTTAATTGTGTGTACTTTTATATAAAAACAAAAATAAAAGTAAATTAAAACCTTCAGACAGCTTAATATGTACTGTTTTGTAGAACTATCAGCAAGGTGGTATCCAGGAACAGAGCAGCTCATTTTTCTCTCAATTAATCCCAACCAAAAGCTATCTCCCAGGAAACTGACATTCCCCCTCTCTCATCCAACACCCTCAAAGGTAGGCTAGACCCTCACCTGCGTTGCATACGCATTGTATAAAACACATTCAGTCCTTTTGGGATCATGTTCGAGATATGAATAAAGAAGTCCATGAGTAGTTCAGGCCACGTGGATAACCAAAGAAAAACACCCAAATTGGGTTCAGATGCCATTGAATTATAGTGGTAAAGAGATTCTGAGTTTTGCAGTCTAACCTGCCATGAGGGGAAATCAAGTTTTCTAGAACTCTGTTGAGTGTTAGCAACATTTCATCCTGTGTACTTCATGTACTTCAGTGCTCGCAGTAACAGGAACTGCCTAGAACTGCTGTTAGTGAGTGATTCTAGTTCTGCCCCGTGGAATAAAGCAAAATGCATCCTCTCCCACTTCTGGACTATAATGTTGCAGTGTTAGAAGAACACTGGCTGGCACTGCGGCTCAATAGGCTAATCCTCCACCTGCGGTGCTGGCACCCCAGGTCCGAGTCCCGGTCGGGGCGACGGATTCTGTCCCGGTTGCCCCTCTCCCTGTCCAGCTCTCTGCTGTGGCCTGGGAGGGCAGTGGAGGATGACCCAAGTCCTTGGGCCCTGCACCCGCATGGGAGACCAGGAGGAAGCACCTGGCTCCTGGTTTCAGATCAGCATGGTGCGCTGGCCACAGCCCACCAGCCACAGTGGGCCGGCAGCAGCGGCCACTGGGGGGGGAGGGGTGTGTGTGTGTGTGTGAACCAACGGAAAAAGGAGGACCTTTTCCTCTGTCTCTCTCTCTCTCTCACTGTCCACTCTGCCTGTCAAAAAAAAAAAAAAAAAAAAAGAAGAAGAAGAAGAAGAGAAGAAGAACACTGAGGTGCTTCCTTGATGCCTCATTGGTAGTGTTTCAAGCCTCCCACACTCCGCAGAATCATGGGTACCTCCTCTTGAAGCAAACCAGCTATCAATGTGCTCCTTCCAATGGGATTCTCAGAATGGAACTAGGTTTTCAGATGTGGTTTGATGTGTCCAGAAAACACCAGGGAGAAGGTGAATCTGTTTCTTTGAATGCTGCCTGGGACAACACAAATGTCAGCTTCTTAAACAAATCACATTGTTAGCTCAACTTGAAGTTGTGATAAATTGATAAATTCCAGTCATTTTGAAATTTGAAACTGCTCCCTATTACAGTAGAACTCATACAATTGATTTTCAGTGTCTACAGTGGTATCTGTTTCTTACTCTTTCTTATTGACATTGTCCTAGAATCCCGAAATTGTGATCACTTCATATAGCCGTTTTGCTGTGTTCTATTAACTAGTACATTGCTGCATAAGAAATTACTCCAAATCTTGGCAGCTTGAGGCAACAATGAACATTTATAGCCTCACATAGTTTCTGAGGTGAGGAATTTGAAAACAGCCTACCTGGTTGGTTCTGGTTCAAGATATTTCATGAGGCTGTAGTCAAGATTTGGCCAAAGGTTTAGTCATTTGAGATCTCACTGGGCTGGAAGATCTGCCTCCAAGGTGGCTCACTCATGTGGCAAGTAAGTTGGTGACGATTGTTGACAGGAATCCTTGGGTATCATGGTCTGCTCAAAGGACTAGCTGAGAGTCCTCCCAGAGATGGCTGACCTTCCCCAGTTTGATGAACCAAGAAAAAGCACAAGGAGGAAGCTGCAATCCCTTCGATTTGTTGCAGAAGTCACACAGTTACTTCTGCCAAGTTCTACAGAGGGAATTTGAATGAAGATGCGTCAAAGAACTGGGGACATATTTCAAAATCACAATCGCTGATTTTTCTGCTACCTGAAAATAAGGAATCCAAACATCACTAAGCAGGTTTGGGTTTGAAAGCTGACTCTGCTGCTTACTAGCTCTGTGGACTTGGAAAATAATCCACCTTTCTGAGCTTCTTTTTTCAACCATGAAATGAAGATAAATACAATACATACTATGTTGGCTTGCAGTAGCAGTCAAATAGAATTACATGTGTAAAATACTTGACAATATTTGGAATATAGTAGGTATTTGCTGAACTTCTGCTATCTTTTTATTCAATTAACTGATAAGAATGCTTGAAAGACAAAACACTGTGGTTTGAACAAAAGATCACCTTACCACGTATCCCACAAGGTCATGGAAACAAGAATGTAGGACTCCATCTTTCTATGGCTGGAGTGTTAGACACAAGGAAACAAAACAAAGACCTGATGATGAAGACTGGAATATAAGATGAAAGGGGTCAGAGCCAGAAAAGACACACACGGAATTTACTTGCTGAGTAACTTCTGTATACACCAAGCAATTTATATTTAAATCTTCAGTGTCCATTAGCTTTGTTCAGTTAAAAAAAAAAAAAAAACTTATCTTGGAAAGAGGAAATGATTAAGTCACCTTTGTTCTTGAAACATATGAAAAGGTAACAGAAAGTGACTTTTTTAAAATTAGCAAGTATTTTATTATCATTAACATTTATTTTTTTTTTATTTTTATTTTTATTTTTATTTTTTTTTAACTTTTATTTAATGAATATACGTTTCCAAAGTACGAATAATGGATTACTATGGCTTCCCCCCCATAATGTCCCTCCCACCCACAACCCTCCCCTTTCCCACTCCCTCTCCCCTTCCATTCACATCAAGATTCATTTTCGATTATCTTAATATACAGAAGATCAGCTTAGTATACATTAAGTAAGGATTTCAACAGTTTGCTCCCACACAGAAACATAAAGTGAAAAATAATAGATGATTTTTTTTAATGATGATGAAATCAGATCAGACCTATTGTCATGTTTAATCCCAGTGAGAGTCAAGTTGGGAGTTGATAGTTTCTTTTCTTTTCTTTTCTTTTTTTTTTTTTTTTTTTTTTTACAGAGGATCAGTTTAGTATGCATTAAGTAAAGATTTCAACAGTTTGCACCCCCATAGAAACACAAAGTGAAATATATTATTTGAGTACTCGTTATAGCATTAAATCTCAATGCACAGCACATTAAGGACAGAGATCCTACATGAGGAGTAAGTGCACAGTGACTCCTGTTGTTGACTTTACCAATTGACACTCCTGTCTATGGCATCATTAACATTTATTAAGATACCAAAGAGCTACCCTACTCCCTAAGTGATATAAAACATTTGACAGTTAATTTAATTTTCTTTGTTTTTTTAAGTATACAAAAATGTAATCAAAGGCATGAAATAAAATAAACTTGATTGGGGTTTTACTCTGTCAAAAAGTAAAATAAAAATTCAGATATTCTATAGCTTGTTTTCCTGACTTCCACATGGGGCTTTACATGTTCAAAGTTTCTCTTCAACATGGACTAATTAATCCATATAACACCCCAGGACACAGAAGCTATTGTTATTTCCATTTTACAGAAGGAGAAGCTGAGACACCAAAGCCAAGCACATCATAGTTTTTAAAGAAACTGCAATTTTGGGATTCCATCAGAAATACAGCTTTTCCTCTTCCATGCTGACGGGGAAGCTGTTCTAGCATCAAGCATTGTAAAATAATTCTGTGAATTCTTAACTGCTTGACAAATGAAAATGAAGGTAAAAGCTCATGCATGCTTTGTAATATCCAAACTTACAGGCCATTACCTAACATTTTTTTAAAGACTCTATCGGATTTATGAAAGCTTTCTTAAATTTCTGAAAATATATCTCATGCTCCAACCTAGCTGGAAGTGCACTTGCTTTCTTCTATGGAAGACCAATTTTAAGAGTGTCACAATCATCCTTAGGGGTTTGACACAGGCCTGCCAGCCCTCTTAGTTTTCATACGCCGTCTTTTATTCATTTATGGCTCAGCATTTACTGTGGTAACAGATCATCAGGTACTCATGACAATATTTGGCAGTTCACAGTTCAAGGCAGCAATACACTCTGAGTGATGGGGTTTACAATATCTACATGGTTATGATTATAAAATTGTACATGGGCCAAGGAAAGAAAATAACCCAGCAGATTATATTTCAATGCACCCATTAGAGGATCAGCATGAGACACCATCAGTAGCAGGGGAATTCATCAACTTCATAGGCACCCAAGCAGCGTTAAAAGCTTTAACTTTAGTAGAAATATAACAAGTAATAAAAACAGACAAGACCTGGAATGGTCTAATGGACCCAGCAGAAATGTGGCAGAAGATTAACAGCACTAAATTCTCAGGCGTGGAAACTTTTCCCAACATTCAGTAAGCAGTTTCTTGAAATTCAGAGTCCTCAGTATGAATATTTGTGTCAGCACAAATAGGTTCCTGGAGGTACAAATCTTCATTGGTCTATAGCCATGTTGAGCTCATATTCTTTTTCTTTTAAAGATTTATTTTATCTATATGGAAGGAGAGAGAGAGAGAGAGAGAGAGAGATGGATGGAGAAAGAAATCTTTCATCCACTGTTTTACTTCCCAATTGGCCACAGTAGCGAGGCCTGGGCCAGGCTGAGGCCAGGAGCCCAGAACTCCATCTGGGTCTGCCACATGTGTGGCAGGAAACCAAACTCAAATACTTGAGCCATCTTCTGCTGCTTTACCATGTATGTTATCAAGAAGATGGATCAAAAACAGAGTAATTCAGACTCAGACTGGCACTCCAACATGGGATGCCAGTACTACAAGGGCTATAAGGCCAGCTCCAAGTTCATATTCTTAAAAACTCAAGGTTTTACTTTAATGTATTTTGCCTTAATGTACTTTGTAAACTCTGTTTAAACCAAATTGTCATCTTTTTTACCTATTACTGGTGAAAAAAATGTTGTTTAGCCTCACTTATTTAGGGGCATAAACATGTATCTTCTAAAATAATTATTTTAAAATTTCATTTCAACATATTTAAGACACATATAAAGGTATGCAAATAATACAATAAATTCCATTTCACTCTTCAACCAACTAAAGAATTAAAGTATTGCCCATACTATAGAAGCTCTTCCTTCAATGTATTCCATCTTTGCCTTCAGCAATCCATCTGCTGTGTTTTGGATTTATTATTCCTGATGCATAGCTGATGTATAGATGATAAATTGCTAGTGCATACACACTATATTTATATCTCAATATGCATCTCTAAATACTATTTATTATTTTGCATGTTTCAAAATGTTGTATGACCAGAATCATTTACATGTAATTAAAGTATACTTTCACAATTTGCCTTTTTGTGTGACATTATTTTGTAAAATTCATCCATGGTGATGCATATGATTCTAGTTCAGTTATTTTCATCGCTACGTACCAGCATTAGTATATGTGGTGATACTGTAATTTATTTATCCATTTCCCTAAACATGGTTTCTACAATCTGATTGTTATTACCACATATACTACAAGCAATTTCTTGAATTTTTAATGTGCATTAAAGTTATTGAAAAAGAGTGCACATGAACATCAGTGGGGTGTGCTTCCTCGGGCAGACTCTAAAATGCATATGCTGCCTGCTTTCCAATGTTTGTGGTTATACTGTTTATTTTGGCAAAGATTTGCAACTATCAATTTTTAACTATATGCAAGTATCAAAATTGAAGCAGATGCAATTAACAGATTTATTAATATTCTGTTCAGAAATAGGTAGCCTATATAATTGTTAAGGCAAGTGGCATTGCCTTATTTTACAAATTCTTAAGTAATTTGGTGCCTCATTGTATTCATGAACACTCAAAAGTGGTCTTCAGTGGAGAATAGAATAATGTGTTTTTGGACACATTTCTATTGGCCAAAGCTAGCTCCAGAGGCAGAAGCTTCCCTCTGCAGCATAAACCTTAACAGGCACAACAATGTGAAATATAAAAGTGGGTCAAAGATGGGGGGAAAAGAATACAGGTGAGGCACATGTGAACTTTGCATAGAGTTTGCTTCTAATATGTCAAACATTGGGAATTCCATTATTTTTTTAATGCTTTACTGAAAAATCTGACAATACTATTGTAATCTTTCCTCTTTTAGGTGTTCAAAGATAAAACATGGGCTTTAACAAGAGGCAAGGGGATAGTTATACATAAAAATGTTTAGGCAGACAGACAATAATCATAATTCTAATTCACAATAAATAAGCAATAGCATTGTGATTGATGCATGGCTACAAAGTCATAAATGATTCCTGTCCAACAAGATATTCATTTAAAATAAAATGCATTTTCAATCAATAGATGAAGTGCAGATTATCTTATAATGCCTTAGAGAAAAGATATCTGAAAGCAAGAATCAAAAACCCATTTATATATGCATGTTGCTTCTGAAATAATTCTTTCCTATACCTTAGAAAAATTTACATGATCTTATTTTGTATAAAACAAGTCTTATTACAAAAACAATACATGATTACTTTGGATAACTTGAAAAATCCAACAATATTACAGAAGAGAAAGTAAAAATTCAAAACTAATGTTTTCTTTAACATATAGTCATTGTAAATACCTTAGTATATATGCAAACTCTTATCTATTCCACATACATTCAGTTTTAAAGATTTATTTATTTATTGTGAAAGAGTGACAGAGAGGGAAATCTAGAAAGATCTTCCATACACTAGTTCACTCCCCAGATGGCTGCAACAGCCAGGGCTGGCCCAGGCCAAAATCAGGAGCCAAGAACTTCATCCAGTTCTCCCAAGTGAGAGGCAGTGGGCCATCTTCTGTTGCTTTTCCCAGGCTGTTAACAGGGAGCTAGATCAGAAATGGAGCAGCTGGGACATGAACTGGCACCCATAATGGATGCCAGCATCACAGGCAGTGTCTGTACCTGCTATGATATGACTCCAGCACCATATAAAAACATTTTTGCCAGACATGAATACATTGCAGAATAATTGTATGACCTTTCCAGCAAGTGATATAGCATGCGTGATTTTCAATAGATAATTCTTTTTATTTTCATTTTTAACTGTTCCATATTATTCTATCATGAAGATGGGCCATAATTAATTCACCATGACACCATTTTTGAGCATTTGTTTCCAGTTTTTCTTTCACAGTATCAGCAATGTTATAGTAGGCATCCTTATTAATAAATCTTTAATACCTCCACGATAATTCCTCTAACATGAATTCTTAGACTTTGATCACTGAGCCTATTGCTAGACATGCGTGTTTTCCCCATGCGCTGCCTAACAGTTGCCCCAAATTGAAAACTTTTGCTCTAATAATCAAAGTTTAAGAAGTCTAATCTCTTCAGACAACAGCTTTGGTACATCTTACTGACGTCAGGGTTTCCCTACTCTCTTTGCCTTGTGAGCTTGTTGCAGCATCCTTTTGTGGCTGCTCCTGACCAAGCCCATGTGAGGTTTCTCTAGTCAATGGGATATTAGCAGTCAGGATTTATGGGCAACCCTCAGGAGTGCTTATCTATTTAGGCTTATTTGGCTGTGACTCTGCTATTGCCTACCATAGCTCACTAGCCCCAGAATAAGGATGAGAGGCAAACGCAGAAAAAACATTTTCTAGCCTGCACTAAAGTGAATGACAGTCCAGCAGAGACCAGAATAGCCACTCAACTGAGCCTAGTAGAGATCAGTAACACCCAGTTGACACAAGGACTTGTGGAAAATAATGCAACCACTGAGTTTTGGGGTAGTTTGTTATGTAGCGATAGCTAATATATACAAAGGTGCTTTAAAAAGTCCTTGGGACATGAAATCTACAGATAAACTTATTTTGGTGAATTTTTTTTTGAATTCCATGCATAGTTTTTCATAATGCAAATTTCCCATACATTTTTGACGACGAATCCTATGCATCTATGTTTAAAAACTTTGGCACCAATATAGAATTATCTTTTAATTCCATTTTCCACAAAGTTTGATGTGTACTCATATAGTCATCAACACTGCTCTCCCCACATATATTATAGTTAAGAATTGGATAAACGCTTACAGATTACCTAGCATTTTCATTGTACTTCCTGATTCATTATTAACATAATTTTACTGATCTGAAATCCAGGGTTCAGAAAGATTATGACTTATCTATGCTCTCGAATGGCAGACTGAGGGTTCAAATTAATTGTGTAAGTATGCCCCTTTCCCTGTTGTAAATCTTTCCTGTAAAAACCCATATCATAAATATTGTCTATTTATCATATGTATTCTATTTCTGTATGGCTCTTCAGGTTGGTCCTGCAGAATCTTGTGACTACTCAGCTGTGCCACTGTAGCACACAATGAGCTACAGATAACAAACAGATGAATGGTTGTGGCTATGTTCCAAAGAAAGTTTATGTACAAAAGCCATCTTGCCCACCTCACCAGGAATGCTTGTGGCTAGCCTGTTCACTCCTCAAGTCAGTGGATAGCAATTTCCCCTTCAGTACTAATGAATGTCCTGAAAGTTTGACCCTTTCATATGTACATATTAAAGTGCCCATCTGTGTGTGTGTGTGTGTGTGTGTGTACAGAATCCATGCATATGTGGGGTCTTTAAAAAGTTCATGCGTAATATATATTATGAAAAAGCTATGTATGGATTTTGAATTTTTTCACCAAAACAAAATTATCTTTTAAGTACATTTTTCTATGAACTTTTTGAAGTATCCTCACATATGCATGCATGTGTGCGTATACCAAGATCCCATAGATTTGGAAGTGACAAAGATTCATCTTGTTCAATTTCATTTCAATTTCATTTGAAAACTGAAGCTACCAGGGAGCCACCATAAAAATTAAAAAAAAAAATAAAAAACCAGTAATATACCTCCTTGAAAGCAATCACAGGTCGAAAGCCCAGTGCTGCAAAGGAGCTGATGTTTGGAAAAATGTATAAATGGCTGCTGGTCAATCATGAAAATAGAAAATAACCGAGCAGAATCCATCAAAATAGGTGATGTGTGAAAATGAGAATTTCCCAACTTGGTTCACAAAGGAGCGATTTGAAATGAAAACCCATGAATGCATGAATGAGTGAATGAGTGATTGAAGAGGTGCTTAGGGAGCTAATGTCAACCCAACCTGATCTCAGTAAAGGTTAATTGAGACAAGGCAGCTGTCTCATCTGCTGGGGGGCACAGCCCATATTGAGAGGCTTGGCAGCAGTGCTACTTTGCACAATTTTAAAGTGATCGGAACCAGCTTCCGTGATCTCTGGTTTCGGAAGAGCTCAGCCACAGGGTCACACAGTGCAGAAAGCAGCAAGGGGTCACATTGGGTTTTCGGATTGAATCCCAGCTCTGCCACTTGCTGGCTGTGTGACCTTGTCATCCTCTCCTCCTCCACAACTCTAGGGAGGATCTTGTAAACGGAACACAATAATAGGTGCTGCATCATAGAATTGCTTTGCAGATAAAAGGAGATAATTCACTTAACATGCTTAGCACAGTCCCTGGTCACATGGAGGAAATAGATACATTATTAGCAATTTGCTAAGCCCGGAGCTGGGTGCTGAGTATAAAACAGGATCCCTGCCCTTGCAGGACTCAAAATCTAGTGGGAGACACAAATACCTAAATAGGCAACTACAGTGAAGTCATAGCAAGGACATTTGCAAGGAATCTTGGGGAAAAGGGGAGGGGAATGACCAATTAATCTCTATTGAGAGTCAGAGGTACTGGGTGCCTGTGCCTCTGTGTGTGTGTGTGTGTGTGTGTGTGTTACTAAATTTGTTGCGAAGTTACTGCAATCATAACTTACATAAGTTATCAGACTGTATAGCATGCAGTTATACACTACAATCTTTGACATTAGGGGTTAGAGACAACCTCCACCCTACCCAGCATATGAGCATAGCCAGTGGGCTTGATGAATATCTGTTGATTTACAGATTTTAGTTATTAAAAATCTTTCATAAAGAGGTTTAAATATTATAATTCAATGTTTAGTGGAAAAAAAAAGCTTAAATATATCATGAATGAGAGGAAGCAACTTAGGATCTGCTTTCCTTATGGTCATATCTTTTATTTTGATGTTCCATTGATTTTGAATGATATCATCATCAGGAATTTGGGAATGAGTGGATTTCAGTTTCAGCACTATTTTACTGACTTAAGAGCTTAGTCAAGTTACTAATCCTTCTCTGGAAATTTATGTAGAAAGCAATGTTTTGTCTGAGTTAAGAGCAGCAATAATGAAGCCAGGATGCCAAATTACAAATCCTGTCTTGCTATCAGGAACATCATGGAAGTGAACTAAGTTTGGGGTTTCCCACAAAGTAAGTCCTTAAACAAGGATTTGGGTGCAGATAGTATATTTGGGAAGTAATTCTAAGAAGCACAGTGAGTGAGTCGAAAGAGAATGACAGGAAAGGAGGAAAAGCCCACAGGGATGTACAGATGAGCAAGCTACTGCTGGGGAGATCTGGGTTGGTGGAGATCTCTCTTAAGGGGAGGATTAGGCTGCAGGGTTATTCTACCAAGAGGGGAGAAAGCCAGCGTATTCATGACCAACTTGTGAACTTCACTGATTGAGAGTTGTCCCTGTTGGGTGTTGAAATCCCCAGTTCTTTCAAGCTCCTCTGCTCAAAAGCTGTGAGAGATCCCATGGCAGTGGAAATAGCCCTGTGGCAGAGAGCCCGAGAGCCCCTATGCACATGAGCTAAGAAGCTGTCCTTAGACAGTAAGTGTCCACCATAATGGCAGGTGAGCTGGGGCATATGAGGCAGGGCACTGACAGTATTTGTCAGTACATTAAAACAAAAGTAAAATCTAGAAAAGAGACTTTAGAAATAAACATATGCATCATCTTTGATTAAATCCAAACTATACAGCATCAAGGGATCTTTTAAAAATCCATGGAAAATGCATATTATGTGTTAACATAGGCAAATTTTTTTTTTGACAGGCAGAGTTAGACAGTGAGAGAGAGAGACAGAGAGAAAGGTCTTCCTTCTGTTGGTTCACCCCCTGCATGGCTGCTACGGCCGGCATGCTACACCGATCCGAAGCCAGGAGCCAGGTGCCTTCTCCTGGTCTCCCATACAGGTGCAGGACCCAAAGACTTGGGCCATCCTCCACTGCCCTCCCGGGCCACAGCAGAGAGCTGGACTGTAAGAGGAGCAACTGGGACAAAACCGGCACCCTAACCGCGACTAAAACCCAGAGTGCCGGCACCACAAGTGGAGGATTAGCCAAGTGAGCCGCGGTGCCAGCCAAATGATTCATGGGGTCATTTGAAGGCTCAACAGCCAGAGCTGTGATGATCAGAAGCCAGGAACTTCTTTCGGGTCTCCCATATGGGTTCAGGGGCCCAAGGACGTGGGCCATCTTCCACTGCATTCCCAGGCCATAGCAAAGAGCAAGATTGGAAGAGGAGCAGCTGGGTCTCGAACCGCACCCATATGGGATGCCGGTTCTTCAGGCTAGGGCGTTAACCCACTGTGCCACAGCACCAGCCCCCATAGGCAAATATTTTAATTCCATTTTCCCACAAACTTTCTAAAGTACCTTATAGAAATTACATTCCTGGGATGACAAAAAATTTTACTATGCCTGCATATTAGGTCACCTTATTGTGTCAATATTACATTTCTTGGGTTTAATGATGATGCTGTGGGTATTTATGAGAAGATTCTTGTCCTTAGGAAATACACACTCAATTAATTACAGGTAAAGAGGAATAATGCCGCAGCTTGCTTTCAAATGGGCAACACACCTGGAGAAAGAGAGAACAAATGTGGCAAAATTTCAACAATTGGTAAGGTAAGGGTATACAGGTGTTTTATATATATATATAATACATAAAATATAATATATTTATATTTATTCAATATACATTTTATACATTTACTTACTTTTACATAAGTCTTAAAATTTTAAAAATAATATTAGGAATAATATGAAAGGCAGAATCTCTCTCCAAGGATGAATCTGCTATAAGGATTGAGAGCTCCAAAAAGGGCAACAGAGAGAATGGCTAAGAGCAAGGACGTTGTCCAGGCTGCCTGAGCTCAAACCCTGGTTCTCAGGATAGCGCTGGGTGACCTTAATCGTAAGAGACTTACTTTGAATGCCTAAGTTTCCTCAGCTTCCAGCTACAATTAGCAAAAGTCCTGCATGAGATTGTTGTGAAGGTCATTTAGGACTAGGAATGTTTAGGATTAGGTCCAACTACACTGAGAAGGGTGCCAGGCAATTTTGTAGCAAGTGTTACATGTTATCATCATCACAGACGCAAGTGGACAGATAAGCCTCAAACGTTCCCAACTGAACTAGAAATTATATTAGCACCTTGTTGTCATCTCGTTCATATGCTGGGGTTGCTAAATACAATTTGTCAGCACAATAAGCTTTTAAAGCTTTCTCTGAGCCCTCGACCTATCTGGGACAGGAGCAGTGTGGCACCAAGCAGCAAGCAGGGATGCAGTAAGGAGATGAGAGGACAGTGCAGTCCAGCACCAGTAATGATGTATGGTATGTATGCCCAACACAAGTCAGAAATAGGGGATCCAACTATGAGACAGCAGGTGCTTAAAGGACCAAGGAGATGCTGGACCATTGGGCAAAATCCAGGTTTATATTGGAGTGGGAGGGTTGGAGCTTAGTTACTGGAAAAGTCACCAGCAGCTGAGGGCTTGGTCAAAAAAAGAGCAAGGTAGACAGTGCAGCTAGAGTAAAGCAAGGAGAATGACTATTACTGTGTTAAGTTTCCCAGGCTTACACTACACCTATCTGGGAAGGGGCATTGTCCCAGGAGAAGCAGGAGGGTAAAGCAGAGAGTTCAAGTCACAAAGCATGCTCCAGTCCTAGCTCTGCTATTCACTCTACGAGAGACCTTAGGCAGGTTACAGTCATTCTCTAAGCCTGGACTTCTTCATTTATGGGAATGAACCCCCACATCCCTTCTAATACTGTAGAGACAAGGTGGTTGAGAGTACAGACACTAGAATCAGATAGCTGATTTCCCTCAACCACAATGTGATTGTGGGCAAATCACATGGGGAAATAATTGTATTTCTTTCTTAGAGTTGCTATCAAAATTAAAAGAAGTAAATCATCAGCTAAGTGACAGGGATGGGGTGGCACTTACAATTAGTTTCAGCTACAAATAACTAATATGCAATAAACAGTTGTGACATTTTTGAGAGGTAGAGAGCTAACAGGAGGGTCAAGGGGAGCACTCTAGTCACTTGGTACATTCCCATATGCCTACCATGGCAGGTACAAGGCCAGGCCAACGCTGGAAGCCAGGAACCCAATCTAGGTCTCCCATGCTGGAGACGGGAACTTTATTACTTGGGACATCATTGCTGATTTCCAGAGTCTGTGTTGGCAGGAAGCTGGAGACCTGAGCCAGAGACAGAAATTGAACCCAGGTACTTCAACATGGGACATGGGCGCCTTAGCTGGCATCTTAACCTCTTATGGCAAATAACTATACAAATAGCAGGTTAAGGTGGATGTTGATTTCTCTCCAAGATTCAAGAATTCCTTAGTGTCAAATCAAAGATCATAGGGAATTCTGCAGTGTTGGGAATTTTCTACCTTGTCACTCCATACTGACTGGCTGCCTCTTCCAAGATCACCATGGTCCAGTGTGTACACTGGAAATGCTCTCCTTATTTGGAGCAGGCACCAACAGAAAACCAGGGTATTTATTACTAAAGGAAGACAAAAAGGAATCAATAGTGTAGACAACTAGTAGTTTTTGTCACAGCTCTTAATAAGTGCTGACTTCTATGTGTAGTATTTTTATTTCAGTATTGGTTGTATGAGTAAGAATTAAATGAGCTCTAGTAGCTCAAGTTAAAGGGATTAAAGATAATAACCCAAAATTATTATACAAACTGATTTCCATTGAGGGTTTGCTTTCAGGCCAGACACTGGGGAGTTTAAGGATAGAGAAATAAGTACCACTGTGGCATCTGATTTCATATTCTAACAATGTGTAAGAAAGATGGATTATGTCCTAAAATGATTGAGAAGCTGTGGTTTGGTTGATGAACTAAAGATGATATAGAAGAGAAATCAAGCAACATTAAGGCTCTTAAATGTCTAGGATTAGTACATTTATTTTAATAGCACAAAATGGAAATCAATTCCAATTTCAAATGAAGAATATATATGTGTTGAAATTAAGCTCTCTTAAAATGTTTACACTCCATTTTGGCTCTAAAAAGATGAAAAACATCAAGGGGAGTATGTGATATAATAACAGCTGTATTAAAAATGGGAAACTATACTGCAGGATGAATTTGTAAATTGTCATCATACAACCCAACAAGCAACCTAATAAACTAGAGATTAGAGAACAGAGAAACAAACAATAAAATATATCCCTCAAAAGATACATTTTTAAAAAAGTGACAAAATATTGAATATGGATATTCAGATTACCTCTTGACATGTCACACTTGATGTTATTTTAAACTTTTCACTGGGAACATGTGCGTGATTGAAACTCTGATAGCAAGCGTCCCCAGAGACGTAACAGATCCCTGAACTTTTTCTTTTTACCTTTTAAATTTCCTAATCTTCAATCATCATGATATAATTTTATGGCATGTTTAATCATTTCTCATCAGTCCCCTCTTCTGCTAGAGCTGGGTAAATGCAGTAAGAATGTTTGTAGGAAGCCACTCCCTCTGCACAGCCCTCCTGCTCATCCACCTGGCAGGAGATTAACACGCCATTCAGAGAACACAAGGAACACAGGGAAACATCAGCATAATTAAATAACACCATCAGCCTCCTCAGTGCACTCCCAACTGTGCTGCTCCACATGGAAGCGTTTTTAAATACAGATCACCTAGGGGTCTCCTGTGCAAGTCTAGCTTTCCCCCCTTGCATTCCATCAGACGAGCTGGAGTAGGATGTAGCATTTGGTGGCAGACACCCCAGTTGCTTTTCTCTTTCTATAATTTTATGCTCATTTTCAAAAATATCCTGCTATCTTTTATGTATACATAATGTTAACATTATGGAAAGCAGAAAATTCACCTAGGTAAGTTGAGTAGTGAGTCTAATCACCTATGAGAAATCATGTATGAGAAATCAAATATTTGATTTCTGCTTGGGCCCCTTGCACCCATGTGGGAGACCCAGAAGTAGCTCCTGGCTCCTGGCTTTGCCCTGGTCCAGACCTGGCTGCTGTGGCCATTTGGTTGTGAAGCAACTGATGGAAGCCCTCTCTTTCTTCCCGTCTCTCCCTCTAACTCTCTCTTTCCAATTCTGCCTTTCAAATAAATAAAATAATTATTTAAAAAAAGAGAAAAAAAAGAAGCAGTACTTGAACCACTCTTCTGTTTCCATTCTCCAATTTCCTGTTGAGTCTCTCATTGTCTAAAGCCAACTGGAAGGCAGAGAACAATGAATCTGATGTAGTGCACTCAGCATGGAAGCATGGAGGACAGTTCAGGAGTGGCTATATTACTATGTGTATGTAATATGAGTATAATAATCTAGTTTTTATCAATTTGACTTGACTATGCTGGTCCATGCAATGACACTTAATTGACATGAAAATAATAATGAGGAAGGAAAATGCAAGTGTGCTTCAAGAGGTTCATAGATAAATAGAATTATTGTGCAATTGCACAGTAGTCACTGAGTCACTGCTTGAGACCCTTGTATCCCATATTGGAGTGCCTGGGTTGAGTCTCAGTTACTCTGCTTCCAATCCAGCTTCCTGCTAATGTACATGTACACCCTGGTGGGCAGTGGTGATGGCTCAAGTACTTGGGTCCCTGCCACCCACATGGGATACTCAGATTATATTCTAGGCTCTTGGCTTCAGGCACTGTTGTGGGAATTTAGAGAGCATACCAGTGTTTGCTTGCTCTCTCATTCTCTCTCTCTCTCTCTCTCTCTCTGGTTTTCAAATAAAAATAAAAAGCAATAAATAAAAATTTAACAAAAGAAAAATAGAATTAAAATACCAGTTTATTCTGGTACAAGATTTTGGAAATGAATGCATAATTTTTTCATAATGTATTTTCCTAGAACTTTTAAAGACCCGTCCTACACAGTAGTAGCAATGATATCACCTTACTTTCATAGAACACTTTATACTTTCACAAGGTGTCCACCCACAGATCTCACTGGTCTCAGGAATAGTTGGACAAACTATGAGGAGCTTAGGTTGCTTTATAAATGAACACATCTTGGTTAATTGTTCATCTTGTTGGAGTGTTTTATTCAGTTATTTTAGCAGGAGATATTGAAAGCCTGCTGTCCAGGCTTGGGGCTACCTGTGAGTGAGAGGAAGGATCTGTTTCACAGCGAAGCCTCTGTTGAACTTCAGCCCACTTCCCTGGCAGGAAGGAAACTTGACCCAGTTACCACCATCCAGAGCTATTTCTCCAACCAGGGACTCACCATGAAGTCTGCAGAGATGCTGATGGTTCACCTTTTACCTTTGGACTCTTCTAAGACCTCTGCTTAGTTTCCAGTTTTGGTTCATCCTATCTTGCTGATGTTGAAAGCGGGAAGTGTGCAAACATCAGGTAAAGATCAGATGTAGGCCGGCGCCACTGCTCACTAGGCTAATCCTCCACCTTGTGGCTCCGGCACACCGGGTTCTAGTCCCGGTCGGGGCGCCAGATTCTGTCCCGGTTGCCCCTCTTCCAGGCCAGCTCTCTGCTGTGGCCCGGGAGTGCAGTGGAGGATGGCCCAAGTGCTTGGGCCCTGCACTCCATGGGAGACCAGGAAAAGCACCTGGCTCCTGCCATCAGATCAGCGCGGTACGCCAGTCACAGCGCGCCGGCCGTGGCGGCCACTGGGGGGTGAACCAACGGCAAAGGAAGACCTTTCTCTCTGTCTCTCTCTCTCACTGTCCACTCTGCTTGTCAAAAAAAAAAAAAAAAGATCTAATGTAGTGATTTTTTTCTCATTTTATTCCTTCCAAAAGAGTGGTAGCAGGGTTTGTTGTGTTTTTTTCCCCAATGTTTTCAATTTGTTAAATATCAATACTATCTTTGCTGAAATAGTTGCTAGGTGAATTCAAAAGAACCTGGGACTTAGAGCCAGCAGATCAGAGTGCTAAGACCTGAGCCTGCCATGGAATAGTTCTTAAAATAGTTCAATAAATCTTTTGATCTTCTTGATCCCCCAGTTTTTCATCCATAAAATTATAATAATGTTAAGAGAGCAAGATTGCTACATGGATTAAATGAGGTAGTGCATATGAAAGTTTTTGTTAAAACTATACAGACTTAAATCTTAGTTACTATTATAAGAATTGGCTGGTGAATTCAATGAATATTAAAATATTTTGCTGCCAAAAATTTGGATATTAAGAAAGATCCAATTAATTTTATTTTTAATCTGAATGCTTGGCATCATGTAGAATATTTTTAAGACTTTATTTTTTAAATTTCTATTCAAAACTTTAGAAAATTTTTTTATAAGATTTATCTATTTATTTGAAAGGCACGTCACAGAGAGAGAGAGATCTTTCATCTGCTGGCTCACTCCCCAAATGACTCCAACAGCCAGAGCTGGCCTACCAAAGCCAGGAACCTGGAGATTCTTCCAGGTCTCCCACATGGGTGCAGGGTCCCAAGCACTTTGGCCATCTTTTGCTGCTATCCTAGGAGCATTAGCAAGGAGCTGGATCAGATGTGGAGCAGCCAGAACTCGAACCAGTACTTTACATGCTACGCCACAGCACTGTGTTGCTCCTCTGTGGGCTCGCGGGAGAACGACACCGGACTGGACGCTGTTGTTTAAGCGAATGACTCTGCATTGTGCGCTCAAGTTTGCTCCTGTGCTAACCGCATTCTAACCGCATTCCACTTGGTGTGTGTCTGCATTCTTGTTATTCTTTCGGCGTGTGTTGTGAGATGTTTGCGGCGCCTCGCGGCACATAAGCGAATCCCCCCACGCCGCTTCTAGCTCACCTTTATAGTCCTCTCCCACCAATCCGTGCTCTGCTGCCCGCATGCTGAGCACGCTGTTCTCCTCCAATCAGAGGTTGGATCAGGAATCAGCTAATTGACGAAGCAGCTGTGTAAGATTTGTTTCCTCCCTCTCAGCGCCATATGGTGGGAGATCAGGCACATAGTTAGTCTCGATAGTCTCAGTAGTCTAGTCTAGTCTTGATAGTCTCAGTACTTATTTCGCCATGTTGCAGGAGACGGGCCCTGCTCCCCACAGGGCCCTGCTCCCACATACTGACCCCAACTTTGAACATTTTTATACAGAAGCCAGCTTTGTGTTGTAGCAGGTTAAACCCCTGCCTATGATGCAGGCATCCCTATAGGTGCTGGTTCATGTCCTGGCTGCTCCAGTTCCAATCCAACTGCTTTCTAAAGGCCTGGGAAAAATCAGCAGAAGATGGCCCAAATGTTTGGGCCCCTTCCACCCACATGAGAGACTCAGATGATGTTCCAGGCTCCTGGCTTCAACTTGGCCCAGCCCTGACACAGCCCTGGCCCTTGCAGCTATCTGGGGACTGAATCAGTGGAAGGAAGATTCTCTCTCTCTCTCTGCCTCTCTCTCTCCATCTCTGTAACTCTTTCAAATAAATAAAGAAATCTTAAAAAAATTTTCTGCAATTGCATTTCCCTTTGAAGGAAGCAACATTTCTCAGAGAATTTGCTCGAATTTAACTGATCCTCTTGAAGAGTTCAACTATGCCTTCAGGTTTCCCCTTCTGGATCCTGCCTTTTAGTATGGTGACACAGAGGGTTTGGGTAGGTGCCTGCTCCATCAATCTGCTTCCTTGTACAATCCTCCAGAGATAATGGCTTCAGATTATCCAGGCACGAAGGTACTTTATAGTTGAGTGACCTTGAGAAAGTACTTAACCTCTTTGAGCCTCAACTGCCTCACCTGTAAAGCAGATAGTTAGGCCGGCACCGCGGCTCACTAGGCTAATCCTCCGCCTTGCGGCACTGGTACACCAGGTTCTAGTCCCAGTTGGGGCGCCGGATTCTGTCCCAGTTGCCCCTCTTCCAGGTCAGCTCTCTGCTGTGGCCAGGGAGTGCAGTGGAGGATGGCCCAAGTGCTTGGGCCCATGCACCCCATGGGAGACCAGGAGAAGCACTTGGCTCCTGGCTTCGGATCAGTGTGGTGTGCTGGCCGCAGCGCGCCGGCCGCAGCTGCCATTGGAGGGTGAACCAACGGCAAAAGGAAGACCTTTTTCTCTGTCTCTCTCTCTCACTGTCCACTCTGCCTGTCAAAAAAAAATCTTAAAAAAAAAAAAAGCAGATAGTTATTATTTATTTGGCACCTACCCCCAAACAAAGCCCATGCTCCTTTCTCTCTGCTCTGGGAGTCCAACCCTTACAGATAGCATCAGTGACATTTGCTTGGGTTTTGCAAATGGGAAAGCAGCTTGCAGATGACAGAGGGAAGGGTGAGGGAAAAACAGAAAGAGTGTGCCCTGCCTAGAAATGCTGCAGATCTGCCATTGGCCACAACTCTGCACACTCTGGTGGTGGCTTCTCCTCTGTGGAGTTAGCAATCCCTGGGCTCTAGTAATACTGTTCCTCCCCTTACCTCTTCAGTCCTCTGGCTATTCTGCAATACCTCACCATCCCTATCAGTTTCCGTAACCCTGCCATACATAGTCTCTGCTCAACAGTCCTAGTGATTTTATTTGCACATGCTTTATCTATCCTGCTGGGACTCTAACCGAACAGGGATTAAGAATAATAGAGGCTTTCTCAGATTGTCATTTGAGAATTAGCAAATAATATTGGTGGAAGACTTAGAGTCAGCACTGAAACATCAGGACTTAATAAACACCAGCTGTTGTCATCTTGCTGTCCACTCATCCTTGAAGTCCTAATTTCTGACTTGCTTCTACCTCATTCTAGAAACCAGCCATCAGCTCCCTTTCCTCATATCTGTTTCTCCTGCCCCACCCAGCCCCAGCTCCTGAAATTCCAGTTTCCAGATTGTCAAGTAGGGACTTTGGACAAGATCAAATATCCCTTGAAATAGTTTATTCACACTGTTAGGCAAAATCAATCTAAGAAATTACCCATACAACTAGAAAATACATTGAATGACAATATCGTTAACTCTCATTCATGAATTACAGATTTAGAATATGTATGCAGCAGAGTAATTTTTGGAGAAATACATGAAAAAGTGATTGTTAATCTCTAATCAGGAGATTCATCCTCAGTAACTCATAAAGGGAGGATAATAACAGAGCAAAAAAGGCAATAGTGGTAAATTTCAGTCTGTTCCAGTAATTGGGAAGGCTCATGAAATACCAATGAAGTCCAGTTTTTAAAATAGTTATTGGAAGTTTAAGGTTTGTGAGAAATGGATAAACAAATATAAAATTCTCATTTTGACAGAGTATAAACTCTGCCTTTAAAAATTAGTAATGAAATTTAGAATGCTATAGGGAAATACAGCCAAAATAATAAGTTTCAAGGGCAAACGTTTCAGTGAGATTATTTCCAACGTAGTCAGTCATAGGGATGATTTTCATAGACATTTTGGTACTGAATCAATCTAGAATTGGTTAAAAAAAAATGCAGAGTGCCTTCAACTTAGGGGGATTAGGGACTTGAATGGAGGTGAGATGGTCAGGATTCTCCAGAGAAGCAGAATTAAGAGGAGATTTATTATGGGAATTGGCTCAGTCAATTAAAGGTGATTAGAAGGTCCAGAACCCACTGTCTGCAATTGGAGAACCAGGAAAACTTGTGGCATAATCTATTTTTGGCCCAAAAATCTAAGAACCGGGCAAGTTTATGATACAACTCACAACCTAAGGCCAAAGGCCCAAGAACAGACGAAGCTGCCAATCTAAGTCCCAGAGTCTGAAAACTTAAGAACCAGGAAAGGATGAATGTCCCAGTTCAAGGAGAGAGAGAGAGAGAGAGAAAGGATTTTCCCTTTCTCTACATTTTTGTTCTATTGGTGTCATGAACCAAATAATGCTTTCCAGCTATCTGGGCATTCCTTAGCCCAATCAAATTGACACATATAATAACTATCACCAGGAAGAAAATTCACAAAAACACTTTCTTGAAGCACTGGCATGAGTGGCATCATCAGAATGCAAAGGAGATTCTAGAAGCCATGAACATCTAATTACAAAATTGGAGGCATGAACTGGTGTTGCAAGGCACCATCTCAGAGAGTTCTGTGAAGGACCACATGGTGCAAACTGCTACACCTGCCACTGACAAACTGCAACTCAGGACGGCGCTGGGAAAAGGACTCAGGAAAATGTAGCTCCCAGACAGAGAAGGGCAGAGTGATGGTAGTGATGTGTTGAGATCCAACAATCCTACAGCCAGACACCATCCTTGATACAACAGTGTTTTGTATCGTTTCTCGACCTTTTGGCTAAGATCAAATGCAGTATCTGTTCTTAACAGTTTAATATCTGATACGTCCTCTATCCGAGGACAATATATTAAATGGGTTTTTGGAGCAAGGAGTTGGAACAGGAGCTTGCTCTGTCCACTCCATGCATCGACCCAGTATTGTGGTACCTCCAGGCATGGTGCACCAATAAATAAATAAATAAATAAATAATTTTAAAAAAACAGTGTTTTGTATAATCCTAGCAAGAATTATATGCAGGAGGTAAATTTGTTCCCATTTTACTGGGGTCAGAGAGATGAAGTAACTTATCTAAGAACATGCAAAGAAAAAAGACATAGTCTCACATATGTCTAGCTTTCCATGATAGCATCATCCTCCTATTCCAAGTGAATTATCAAAGGTCGTGCTCCTTCTATATTAAGGACCCTCCAAATGATTGTTAATATAGAAACTAACATTTTCTATTATTGAGAACAAAGTATATGAGAATGATAAATGGGGCTGGGTTGAACAAGTTTTACAAATGAACATTAAAATTTACCAAGTTCTCTTTTTTCATATTTGTATCCACTATGATCTCATACCCAGTTGTGGCTCAGAGAGCAAAATAAATCTCACTCCCACGAGTTGACTTAGCACTGAGTCATAGTGAAATAATACTTTGCCTTTCAGCTGCTAGCAGGTGATTTGGTTCTCCCAATGGAGAAGAATAATGAATACATATTAGGGAACAGAAGTGAACCTTCTGGAAGCCTGAGGCTGCTAATGAGTACAGTATGCTCTTAGAACCAGGATGTTAATTCTACCTGCCGACATTAAGGTCCACATGAGTTGGGCCCATTCACAAACACACTCAAACTCTGGCAATTGCCTCCGAATTTAACTGCCTCCCGGAACCAGAATTATTTCAAACAATGTGAACCTCCCAAACACCTGCAAGGCTCACACTCATTCTCAGACTATATGCTTTTCTAGGAGCGAGATGGCTGAGGGGAAGTAACAGGGTGCCAATTTCTTCTTGGTGCTCACATAAATATGAGAATGGAAATATGGAAATGCAGGCTATAAGCTAGCCAGGAAAGTTAATTAATTCAAAAGAAGTGCAGTGGGGGAAGGAATTTTTAATACAAAGGAGTGGGTGGGGTAAGAAGGAAATGGATTACAGTCAGAGGGGAATTTCAGACCCCAACAGCTTCAAGAGGAAGCAGTTTCAATGATAGGGACGTTTAGTTTATAGATGAGTGAGCAAGTGTCTGAGGTCAACTTAAGCTGAAGGAAACACAGGAGGAAATTTAGGAGCTGGGGCAGCCTGGCAAAGGCTGATGCTGAAGCAACTGGACCCAGTTGTTAACAGTGTCACCAGCACAGTTTCGGAAACCCTTGGTTCTCTCTCACCTACCATGCCAATCTTCAGATCGTTGTTAGAGATGACAGTATAATCAGGCTGAAGGGCTCCATTGAACATTTGTGGTTCTTTAACTCCACTGGGTCCCTAGTCTTGTTTAGCAATCTTTAGATGACCCTCCTACATTGAACTTTTTATTCAGAACAACAGCTCTTTCAAACTCAAAGCCATCCACCTTGTATTTGCCACCTTCACACTCAAAAGATCTTACTTCCAACCTCACCAGAAAAAAAATCAGGCAAGAACTTCCTAAAAAAATTTCCTTTTTAATATCAAACTTATCAATAATTCTATCTGTCTTTACCTCTTTCTGCTGTTTGTTTAATCTAACCTCCTCCCAGCACCTGTTAAGGACTTCCTCGTGAATTAAATCCCTATCTTATAACAACAATGCCTGATTTTCTACTAGATCCTTTCCAAAGGCCTACAAACACAGATAAGTTTAATTCACACCCAAATTAATATTTCTTTGCCTGTGAGCATTAAAGCTAACACCACATCTTTTTCTTTCCTTAGCAGTCACATGTTAGGAAGACTTACTTTCTCCATTGCTCCCCGAATATTCATTCCCACAATTCATTGAAACAAACAGCAAATATGACAGCTAACGTTCGGTTTATGTATCTATCACTTAGTCAAAGTCCACCAAAAGAGACCACTACTGACTTACCTGCTACATTCAGTGCTCATTTTTTTTTTTTTTTGACAGGCAGAGTGGACAGTGAGAGAGAGAGAGACAGAGAGAAAGGTCTTCCTTTGCCGTTGGTTCACCCTCCAATGGCCGCTGCGGCTGGCGCGCTGCGGCTGACATACCATGCTGATCTGATGGCAGGAGCCAGGTGCTTCTCCTGGTCTCCCATGGGGTGCAGGGCCCAAGCACTTGGGCCATCCTCCACTGCCCTCCCTGGCCACAGCAGAGAGCTGGCCTGGAAGAGGGGCAACTGGGACAGAATCCAGCACCCTGACCGGGACTAGAACCCGGTGTGCTGGCGCTGCAAGGCGGAGGATTAGCCTAGTGAGCCGCGGCGCCGGCCTGCTCATCCTTTTTGTCACTGTTAGAATTTAGTCACCACACACCTCACTAGAATCCTCTCACACTTCAGCCTCAGAGGCGAGGCTCTCTGCTTAATCTTCTTGTACCTTTCTATCCATTTGTTCACAGTTTCCTTGTAAAGTCTTCTTCCTTCTTTCCTTTAAATGTTGATGCTCCATGGAACCTATCTTCATTTTTTTGCTCTTCTTGTTTTATATACTCTCTCATTGGTTACATCATATCCTGTAAGCTTAACTATACCCATGATTACAAAATCTTCATATAGTTCCATTTTAGCCAGTTTTACCAATTACCTCCTAAATATTTTCATCCACTTTTCTCTGAAAGTGCATTCAAAATGGAACTAGTTACTTTCCCATACCAAACTCTTCTCCTTTGTCAGATTCCTTCATGGGAAACAAGAGTTTACATAAAACAAATTAAAAGATTCTTAGCTACAAAAAATGTAAATACCTTGGAATAAATTTAACCAAGTATATCAAAGATATCTATGATGAAAATTACAAAACATTAAATAAATAGAAGACACAAAAAATGGAAAAATTCCCATGTTCATGGATTGCAAGAATCAATATAATCAATATATCCATACTACCAAAAGCAATTTACAGACTCAATGTGATCTCAATCAAAATACCAAGGACATTAGTCTCAGATATAGAACAAATGATGCTGAAATTCATATGGAAACACGTGAGACCCCGAATAACTAAAGTAATCCTACACAATGAAAACAAAGCTTGAAGCATCACAATACCATATTTCAATACATACTACAGGGCAGTTACAATCAAAACAGCCTGGAACTGGCACAAAAACACGTGGATAGACCAATGTAACAGAATAGAAATGCCAGAAAGCAACCCACATATCTACAACCAACTTATTTTTGACAAAGGAGCTAAAATCAATCCCTGGAGCAAGGGTAGTCTCTTCAACAAATGGTGCTGGGAAAACTGTGTCTTCACATGCAGAGGTATGAAGCAACACCCCTACCTTACAATTTATACAAAAATCTATTCTAAGTGGATCAAAGACCTAACTCTATGACCCAGTACCATCAAATTATTAGAGAACATGGCGGAAATCCTGCAAGAAATTGACATAGGCAAAGAGTTCTTGGAAATGACCCTAGAAGCACAGGCAATCAAAGCCAAAATTGACAAGTGAGATTACATTTAATTGAGAAGCTCTGCACTGTACAAGAGACACTCACCAAAGTGAAGAGGCAACCGGCAGAATGGGAGAAATTATGTGCAAACCATGCAATTGATAAAAGATTAATACCAAAAATATATAAAGACCTCAAGGAACTCCACAACAACAAATCATCCAGTAAGAAATGGGCAAAGGAGTTGAACAGGCATTTTTATAAAGAAGAAAGGCAAATCGCCAAAAGACACATGAAAAAATGTCCAGGATCACTAGCCATCAGGGAAATGCATATCAAAACCACAATGAAGTTTCCCCTCACCTCTGTTAGAATGGCTTTCATCCAAAAATCAACAAGCAAATGCTGGTAAGGATATGGGGAAAAAGGTACTCTAACCCACTGTTGGTGGGAATGTAAACTTGTGCAGCCACTATGGAAGATAGTATGGAGATACCTCAAAAATCTGAATATAGACCTGCCATATATAACCCAGCCATCCTACTCCTGGGAATTTACTCAAAGGAAATGAAATCAGTATATGAAAGAGTTATCTGAATCCCCATATTTATTGCAGCTCATTAGCTAAGATATGAAATCAACCCAGATGTTCATCAACTGAAGACTGGATAAAGAAATTATTGGATATGCACACCATGGAATACTACACAGCATTAAAAAATGAAATCTTGAAATCCTGTCATTTGCAACAAAGTGTGTGCACATGGAAAACATCATACTTGGTGAAATAAGCCAGTCCCTAAAGGACAAATACCATATGTTCTCCCTGATCTGTGGTAACTAATAGAGTTTCTAGAAGGTAATCTATAGAAGTGAAATTGACACTTTGGGATGTGATGACATTGAACAGTGTCGCTCCCCCTCTTCGTGGAGGAGCAACACAGGACCCTGCGCTGTTCTTTCGTCTGCTCGGCCCTCCCCGGGTTTGCTGCTGGTTCTTCCCGGGTTGGCTACTATCCCTTCCACCTCCGTGGAAGGGCAGTTCCCCCTGGCCACATTCCCCACTTCCGCAGGGGAGCGGCACACCGCCGGCCGGTTCTCTCGGGGGCTGCACGGGTTCCCTTAGATGTTCCCCATAGATGTTCCTGGTGCATGCCGTCTCTCTCCTCCTTTATAGTCCTCCTCCGCCAATCCCAACTCGGCTGCCCACATGCCGAGCACGCTGCTCTCCAATCAGGAGCAAGTCCTACAGTTAATTGGTTGAACTGGAGGCAGCTGTGCGGAAGCTGTTTACTTCTCTCCCAGCGCCATATTGTGGGAGAGCAGATGCATAGAATAAGTCTTAATTCGAATAACTTAGTCTAGTCCGGATTGCTCCCCACAAACAGTCCTTTTCTCAACTGTTGAGAAACAGATTTCTTTCTTTCTTTCTTTCTTTCTTTCTTTCTTTCTTTCTTTCTTTCTTTCTTTCTTTCTTTCATTCTTTCTTTCTTTCTTTCTTTTTTTCTTTCTTTCTATTTGTTGAACACTTTACTTACGGCTAATCTTATGAGTATAAAATTAACTGAAAATAGGTCTTTATAAAAATTAAGAAACAAAATAGGAGAAGGAGGAGGAAGAAGTGGTGAATGCAGATGGGAGGGTAGGGTTGGAAGAATCACTATTTTCCTTAATTTATATTTATGAAATGAATAAAGTTTTTATATACCTTAAGTAAAATGTTTCTGGGTATAAAAATGATTCTTTGGCAAGGGAAAAGGAAGATAGGGAGGGGAAATGGTTACTAAAATGATACCCAACATCTACTGTCCACTTCTTTTATGTCAGGTATTGAATTAGATAGTTTTCAGATACAAATTATTATTTTTTAATGATTTCACACAATCTTATGAGTTGGTGAGATGTTTCCAAAAGATATGCATGTCTCAGTCCCAAGAACCTGCAAATACACTATCTTACATGGAAAAATACTTAGTGCATGTGAATAATCGAAGGATCTTAAGATTGGAAGATTATCCTGGATTGTGTGTGTGTGTGTGTGTGTGTGTGTATGTTGGGGGGATGCTTATGCAACCAGGAGTAATTGATGTGTGCCCCTTGCTTTCAATTCTAGGGAGATCTGGGCATGGGGCCAGCACTGTGGCATAGCAGCTAAAGCCACTGCCTGCAGTGCAGCATCCCATATGGGTGCCAGTTCAAGTCTTGGCTTCTCCACTTCCAATCTAGTTCTCTGCTATGGCCTGGGAAAGTAGTAGAAGATGGTCCAAGTCCTTGGGCCCCTGAACCCCCATGGGAAACCTCGAAGAAGCTCCTGGCTCCTTGCTTCTGATAAACCCAGCTCCAGCCGTTGCAGCCATTTAGGGAGTGAACCAGTAGATGGAAGACCTCTTTCTCTCTCTGCCTCTTCGTCTCTGTAACTCTACCTTTCAAATAAATAAATAAATCTTGAAAAAAATACAGGGAAGATGAAATTCATTTCTCTGTTTATTTTTACTAGTCAGTGTATAAGCTAAAAACTTTGTATTCCTCTGTTCAACAGCCCTGGTAAGCACTTTCTTTGTTCTAAATGATGTGCCAGAGTCTAGAGGTAGAAAATGAAAACATGTGTGCCCTTGACACCTTTCTACCTCCTCCCCCATAATCAATGTTCCTTCCTATGGCCTGTTCAGCCACAATGTGTATAATCATTTTATTTGTATATTAGTGTACTATTGTATAGTTTGTTAACATTATTCAGCATAACTCCAGAAAGCAATGGTAAGTGTTAGACTGGCTGTCTTCAGGAGGTAGAGGAATGGGGAGACCAACAAGCCTATCCACTGCTGACAGAATGTACTTAGCAATATGTTGTAGAAAGGGCCCTGAAAGGTCATCTCATTCCTTTATCTTTCTCTTCTGAAAATAATTAGGCTGACATATGAAGATATTGATTTAATATTAGATACAATGTTTTAAAAATAGAGATAATATGAATGCTAACATTAATTGATTGCTTACACAAATCTTAGTGTATTCAAAAGATGGATATCTATGCAGCCATTATAAAAATAATGTCTAAAAATAATATTTAGTGACATTGGGAAATACATGGAATGTGTTAAAAAGCAGAACCTACAACTATACAGATAATATGGTAATATCAGCTAACTTTGGATAACAAAAATATAGGTTACCTTTATTTTCACATTTATACTTTTCTGTAATTTTAAATTTCTCCATGAGCTCTTATAATCAGGGTGAAGATAGCTAGTAAATATTAAAAGAAAAATATGAGGGTGGTATGTGGTCTAGTGGGCAAAATCCCCCTTGGGATGCCTGCATGTCATATCAGAATACCCAGGTAAGAATCTTAGCTCCACACCCAATTCCAGCTTCCTGTTAATGCAAACCCAGTGGGGAAGGAGTTGGTAGCTTCAGTGGTTGGTGCCTTACTACCCACATGCGAGACCCAGACAGGGTTGTGGACATTTAGGGAGTGAACCAATTGATGGAGTATTTCTCTCTGTCTCTTCTTCTACCTTTCATGTAAGTTAAACAATAAACAAATTTTTAAAAAAAGTTAAAGAATAATAGAAGAGTACATTTGCTTATTATCCTGTTTAGTTTCCTAGCAACTCTGTCTGCCCTGCTCCCTGCCCCAGGAAAAGCTGATTTCAATGGACTGTACCACTAGCACTTCCTGTCCCATGGGTTCAAGTTGGACTTGGCCAATAACAGGCACTGGCAGAAGAATGGAGAACCGAAGATAAAAGTTGAGCTGTTCTCCTAGCATTTTGTATCTCTAGAGTCTGGCACATGGGGGATTGGTTATGCACCTTGACCTGTGGCCACAGGTCCTCTGGGGCAGTCTCTTCCCAAAGTGATGGCTTCCTCTGGAATCTGGCACCTGCCCTGTCCTCTTGTCTCCTTAGGCTTCTGAACCATATTCAGCTCATTTCAACTAGCTCTTCAAAGTGTATCATCTGCTCCTGACAGACCCCTGATTGAAGTGATGTTTAAGGTGAGACTATAAGAGCTGCAAGAATGTAGAGAGGGTGGCAAAGCAGATGGCCAGTGTTCAACGAGCACAGGAAAATTCACAATGGCAGGGTTATCGTCGTGGAAGCTGGGGCTGAGTCTGGGTAAAAAAGTCTAAAGACATTTGTCTAAAGACATTTTTAGGAAAAGTGATGATGTCACCCGAAACCTGGGGTCCAAGTGGGGTAGATAGAGCATGTGGGAGAAGTTGAGTTTACTTACACCATCCTAGAGATAAACTCCATTAGTACTTTTGCTGCTTCCAGTAGGAAATTTGCAGGCAGTAGGATGGCAGTTCAGTTCAAGGGAGTTTATTGATAACATTTATGGATATGGAGCTTCATTGATGCGTGTGGTCTCATTACATTTTTGAGTTGTTGGCAGGGGCTATTTTTGGACGCAGTCACTCTCTAACATAGAGTAACTTTGATTTAGGAGTGGCCTCAGATTCTGCGTCTTGCTCTTGTTTGGTGTGGATGCTTCCTGTTGCATCGTCCAGGTATCCACCCTCATTCTTAGCCAGGGTCACTTTTACTCCCTCAACCAGGCTTCTACATCCTGCCTGAGTTGTCAGTTTCCCTGCTTTTCCAGATGACACACACACCTCTGCAAACAGACTTCCTCAAGGCCTGGACTTTAGCCTCAGAGTGTGCGTTCATGGACAAAGTGATATGAACAATAAACTCTTAAATGCACACAAGAAATTTCAGCTGTATTTCACTTCCTTGTGGATTTTCCTCACCAGGGTTGAAGGTCAGGAAGAAAAGGGAAATAAGGAGGCTGGGAAACTGCCCCACAGCCAGATTCAATTCCATATTACCCCAAACTAGAAGTTGCAGAGTATTGTTGTTCTTGGCCATAAAATTATAGAAATTTGCTTTAGGCAAGCAACGCCCACTGCACCCCATTACCTTCTTTCCACACACACAAGAGAATGGCTGTATTGTCTAGAGGTACTTTCCAGGGATTCTGTTGGTAGCTAGCGAACAATTATTAATCTATGTGGCTAAACATTAAACTTTTCATATATCCTATTTAGGGAAATCTTAGGAAACTGACTTAAATCAGCTAAGTTCACAGAATTTGAAGGATAAATCAGAAAGTGCTGTTCGGAGTCTTTTGTTTTATGTCAGTTCTCATAACAATAACGAGAGTACACATGTTCTATTATTAATTCCCAGTAAGACACAGAACAGGAGGGAAATTTGTCCAAGGTTCCCCAGATAGTAGGTGGCTGTGTCTAGTCCAGAACCCAGGGATGAGGCTCAGGACCCTGTGTCCTAATGCATGCACTAGGCTTTGAGGTGGCAGGAAGACTATAGACATTCATGAAGTGGTGTTTGGATTACACGTTTTCTCCCTAAGGCTAACAGATGGAATGCAACCTACAGTCAGGATTACTTAGTGAATATTAAGTACAAACCAAGAAGAATTAGGTTTTCTTTCTTTTTTCTTTTTGACAGGCAGAGTGCACAGTGAGAGAGACAGAGAGAAAGTGTGGGGAGCAACCCGGACTAGACTAAGTTACTGGAATTAAGACTTATTCTATGCATCTGCTCTCCCACAATATGGCTGGGAGAGGAGCAAACAGCTTCTACGCAGCTGCCTCTCGCCAACTTGAGTGATGACCTGCAGGAGCTGATCCTGCTCCTGATTGCAGAAGAACAGCGTACTCGGCGTGTGGGTAGCAGAGTTGAGATTGGTGGAAGAGGACTATAAAGGAGGAGAGAGACAACATGCACCAGGAACATCTAGGGGAACATCTATCTGAAGGAACACCTGAGCAGCCCCTGCGAGAGCCGGCCGGTGGTGTGCCGCTCCCCCGCGGAAGTGGGGAAAGTGGCAGGGGGCACCGCCCTTCCACGGAGGTGGAAGGGTCCGTAGCCAACCCGGGAAGAACCAGCAGCAAACCCGGGGAGGGCCGAGCAGACAAAAGAACAGCGCAGGGTCCTGTGTCATTCCTCCACGAAGAGGGGGAGCGACAAGAAAGGTCTTCCTTTTGCCGTTGGTTCACCCCCCAATGGCCACCACAGCCTGCGCATTGCACTGATCCGAAGCCAGGAGTCAGGTGCTTCTCTTGGTCTCCCATGCGGGTGCAGGGCCCAAGCACTTGGGCCATCCTCCACTGCATTCCTGGGCCACAGCAGAGAGCTGGACTGGAAGAGGAGCAACTGGGACAGAATCCGGCGCCCAAACCGGAACTAGAACCTGGTGTGCTGGGACTGCAGGCGGAGGATTAGCCTAGTGAGCCGCGGCGCTGGCCTAGGTTTTCTTAATGAAGAGTTTTTCAGCTAAGAGTACTTGGAAGATATTCTGCCCCACTGAGGAAAGCATCAGACAAAGAGATGGCTGGAGTCTCCTGGGGAGGGCACCTCTTTCTTGGTTCCCCTAGGGACTGACAGGTCAAGTTCTTGGTCCTCTCCTACTTTCCACTCTGCTACTCAGACTTTTCTGTTAACCCTTTCTCCTCCTCCCAGTTTTGGTCTCATTGTCTTTTCCAAGGCTTTAAATGTGCGAACTGCTAGCCTTTGACTGCAGCTGTGGTCTGATCTGTGGATTGGAACTTCATGGGAATCTCATTAGTCAGCCCTCCCAAGTAGCTGGGACAGGTCTGATTCTGCTGACTCTCGCTTAGCCCTCTTGGTTGATTTACTTAGTTTAACACTGAGTTCCTGTGTAGTTTTAAAATGATCACCTTTATAAAGCTGGATTGTTTATTTTCCATTGTAACATTTGGGGACATTTTCCAAGTCGGTCATTTAGACCCTGGTGTGTTCTTTGTATTTCAATTATTTTGTTCAGAGCTCCCTAAGATCAACTGTACAAGGATGGAAGATTTCCTGGGAATGCGAGGGATGGATAAAATGTAATAAAACTCTGGGTCTCTTCCGTACTGGAGAATATATAAGCAGAAGCTGCATGCCTCATCCACTTGAGTAATCTTGAAAAGTGGCTCTATTTAAATGGGTAACATGTTGATTTGACTGTTATTATGTCCACTGAGAAAATCTTAGGAAAAGAAACAGGAAAACAGGATTTGATATTCACATATTTTCTCCAGTGCATCCCACCACTGGTTTGGACTTGAAAACAAAAATTCAGGAAGCAGACCCTTCAACCATCTGTTCCTCAAGCTACACCATTTGTAAGTTGCTCCTAAATTGGAGACTGTTTATATGTTCTATTCTTTGACATGAGACTAGCACCTGACTTTAGTTAATCTTTTAAATATATAATATTTAATACATCATCACAACATATACATGCATCTTATAACAATGCTTTAGAAAAATCACAATGGAAGTGACACAGAGAATATTCTTATTCTCATAATGTGTTCTTACTCTAATGATAATGCCGAGATATTTTGTGTAAAATTTGGTGACTCTGAATAAAAGAAAAAAAAACACATTAAGAGATCAGTTGAAATATTTCAAACATCCTTAACAAGTCTTAATAGTCAAGTAAATATCTACCTGATTCAACAGTAATAAAGATCGCTTAACGACATACACAGCAGACTCAGAATGGCAGATGTCCTAAACAGCACTCTGGCCTCAGAATCAGCCCTTAAGGCATGTGGATCCGGCTGAAAAGCCCATGAGAGTATTTCAGGCATGGAAAGCCAAGACACTCTAGGAAAAAAAAAATGACCTAAATGAAAGATCTCCACGAGTGGGATCCCAGTGGAAAGAACGGGTCATCAAAGAAGGAGGTACCTTTCTCTGAAGGGAGGAGAGAACTTCCACTTTGACTACGACCTTGTCTAAATATGATCAGAGTTGGTGAACTCAGGGGGCTTCCATAGCCTTGGCAGCTCATGACAAGAGCCTAGGGTGATTACTGATGCCATAAACAAGAGTGTCAATTTGTCAAGTCAACAACAGGAGTCACTGTGCACTTACTCCTCATGTAGGATCTCTGTCTTTAATGTGCTGTACATAACTAGTACTCAAACAGTATTTTTCACTTTGTGTTTCTATGTGGGTGTAAACTGTTGAAATCTTTACTTAACATATGCTAAACTGATATTCTGTATATAAAGAGAATTGAAAATGAATCTTGATGTGAATGGAAAGAGAGAGGGAGTGGGAAAGGGGAGGGTTGCGGGTGGGAGGGAAGTTATGGGGGGGAAGCCATTGTAATCCATAAGCTGTACTTTGGAAATTTATATTCATTAAATAAAAGTTAAAAAAAATCACTTAAAAAATCTAGTGAAAGTCATATGTATTGAGAGAGCAAGTTGCACTAAAAACACTTTGGAAATATTTGTCCTTCCAGTAACCTTAATGGATGGAGCCAAATCCAGGATGGGAAAATAAGAGGGATTGTCCACAGCCAAACCATTATATACCTTGAGGGTACATCCTTCATGGTGAACACGTCACAGAATCTGATTCTTCATTTTTGTCAAATTCTCACAAGAATTGGGAGGGGGTAAATTATTCTAGAAAAAAGTGAAAACAGTGTGCTGGACACATTTCCTGTGCCCCTTCCTATCGACTGTCCACCCTTTCCATCCCACTCTCAGTCCCAGGACTACCAATGGACTCCTTACCTTCTGCCTTCCAGTGGGTTTAAAAAGTGAAATATACTTAATAGGAGACCAGCAGCAGGAGAATACAAAGCTGTTGTATTTTCCCCTAAGCTCCATTTTTTGTTGCTAGAAAAGCTGCTTCTCTACAGATGATAGTGTTGATGATCCAGCAGGTGACCCTTTTCTGTATCACTTTGCACAGGGTTGGTAACCTCTCACCATCTTGCTGTCCCTGAAGTACTACAACTTCCATTGTTGGGCCTCCTAAAGCTGCCTATACCTGGAAGTGGTCCCTTTATTAGAATATCATCATTTCACCCTTTCAAGTGGGCCATCTGATTCTTTCCAGAAACCTGACCGACATAAACATTAAAACTAAAAGCCAGTGATTTTATGTGTGGTCCTGCGTAATAAAATGGGAAGAAATTTTGGAAACTTAGACTGCTAATAGTTGTGTGTTTGGCTAGAAAAAGGAAAAGGATGGATTTCTTCAAGATTGCAATTCTGTTTTATCTCATAGAGAGGGAGAAAAAAGATGTTGTACCTAGAAGTAAAATATTGGAAGAAAAGAGAAGAATTAATTTATTGTATATCTCAACCATAGTTTAAGGAGAGCTTTAAAAATTTGGCTAGTTGAGCAGATATTTTTGGAGCTAGTTCTTACAACCAATACTTTCAAGGCCAAATGGTGGAAACTTTCATTGCATATGGCAAATGGCTAAAACAAAAAATGCAGTTTCAGAGTTGAGTGATTAGAGTTGACTCTTTGGAACAATAATATTCTTTTAAAATTGTGGACTTAGGCTGGCACTGTGGCGTGGTAGGCTAAGCCTGTGTCTGTGGTGCTGACATCCCATATAGGCACCAGTTTATGTCCTGGCTGCTCCTCTTCCGATCCATCTCTCTGCTATGACCTGGAAAAGCAGTAGAGGATGGCCCATGTGGTTGGGTCCCGGCAGCTGCATGGGAGACCTGGAAGAAGATCCTGGCTTCTGGCTTCAGATCAGCCCAGCTTCAGCCATTATGGCTGTTAGGGGAGTGAACCAGTGGACGGAAGACCTTTCTGTTTCTTCCTCTCTGCATCTGTAACTCTATCTGTCAAATAAATAAAATCTTTTTTAAAAGGCTAATGCAATTATGGACTTAGAAATAAAATAAACAACACTCTTATCAGCTATCTTGCATCACCTAAAATGTCCTTTCAGTAATTACCTAAGACATACGTGAAAGTAATGAGTGTATGAAAAATTCTTACTGGTCACCCTGTATAAGAAATGGCATGACTTTACAGAAGGGAAACTTACTGAAGTTTTCTCCCAACAACATTATATGAATTTGCAGTTAATTCCCTTTGGACTATCCTGGAACTCTTGATCCTGGATGTGACAGAAGAATAGAGATAGTGTTGCCCTTGTTTACCACTATGCACCCTAAACAGAACCTGACACACAATAGTCACAGCATAAATATTTGTTGAACAATTGAATGATGTTTTCTTAGTGAATACTGTGGTTTAGCTCATAAAATGGTAACTAAACTAGTGTCACTTGAATATACCTATTTAGATGATTTCTCAAAATATTACTAATCTAAGTCAGTAAAGAGAAATTTTGTGAAGTGGAAGGGCTAAGGAGATTAGCATTTCATCCTTTCACAAAATACTGAGAAAACCTTTTCCCAACAAAAGTAATCTAATGCATGGTTTTACTTTAAAACAGTATGGATGTACTATTGAACAGAATGAAAAAAATCAGAGGGTTCTTTTTCTATAGAATATGATATACCAGGTGTGTGTGTTTATTGCAATGGCTTCCTTCCCAAGATGCCTGAAAATCAGATTGCTCTGCTATGCCTTTAGAGATTCTTCTCACTTATACTTGAATCATAAAAGTTTGTGCCATTGTATGCAGGCTCATGTGAGTCACCAATACTGTTTTAAATTCAGTTTCTTTGGTTGCATTTTCTGCTAACCTACCCATTTTGCATATTTTAGAAGTCATTTACAATGCATTCTTTCACATATTCATCTATTCTCTATTCTTTTTATCTTTAAGTTGATGGAACATTCATGCAAAGCATGTGACCATGAGTTCTTTTTTCTTCTTCTTCTTCTTCTTCTTTTGGCCAAATACAAGAACAATTTTATTGTTTTTTCCAAATAAGAAGCTATAAAGTTGGACATTTTTCAAAGTCTAATAATATTTCTTGATATCAAAATAATAGGTAAAATCTTTTGAAAACTGGATAGCCCTCAGTCTAAGCACAGCAGCCTTTTGGGACTGGGTCAGAGAGATGGATCAATCTCCCTGAGGAGGACTCACACTCCAGATCCACAGCTAAAACACGTTCTATTACAAGACAAACGAATGATCAGGCTAACCATAACATACTGTGGCACGGGGCTCCTGACCACTCCTTTCCCACACCTGAGATTCATTTAGATCCATTCAAGGCATGTTTTTTGCCAAGAGCAAACGCTGGAGATCAAGGAGATCACAGGTTGTAGGTCTCTTCCATGGAGTTCTCATGGAAACCCAGAGTCCTTCCTCCAACATCTATTCTGTCCCCTCTGACTGGGTCAACCACACATAAATTGGGATTCTCAAAACTGCTCAACATCATGCAAGAACTAGCTGCTGAGGGCCACCTACAAGGTAAGTGCTGCCTTCTCAAAAGCCACAAATTCTTTATGTTACTTTATGCCTCCCATCAAGCTATCTAGAAAACAGACTATGGCATGGAGTTTCATAACTTTATAGGTATAAATTTCTTGGGGAATGTTCTCAAAATCAACTCTGGGGTAGACATGAAGGAGATAGGATTATGCAGAGAAAGCAGTTGCATGGGGATACATTTGCAACAAAGGTCTACCAAGACTGGGATGACCTCTCAGAGTTGATCAGCCTAAGACAGGGAGTCTGGACCTTTATAGCATGTCACCACACATACGGGCCACATACTGAATGTGGGCATGTGGGCTGTGCTGTGGATGAGACAGGATCATGGGCAGCAAGGCACTATTCCATTGAGGACAGTTCCTACAAGGCAGCTTGTGGGGAGCAACTCGGACTAGACTAAGTTACTGGAATTAAGACTTATTCTATGCATCTGCTCTCCCCCAATATGGCGCTGGGAGAGAAGAAAGCGGCTTCTACACAGCTGCCTCCAGTTCAGCCAATAAACTGTAGGACTTGCTCCTGATTGGAGGAGAGCAGCGTGCTCGGCGTGTGGGCAGCCGAGTTGGGATTGGCGGAGGAGGACTATAAAGGAGGAGAGAGACGGCATGCACGAGGAACATCTAAGGGGAACACCTGTGCAGCCCCCGAGAGAGCCGGCCGGCGGTGTGCCGCTCCCCTGCGGAAGTGGGAAAGTGGCCAGGGGGAACTGCCCTTCCACGGAGGTGGAAGGGACAGTAGCCAACCCGGGAAGAACCAGCAGCAAACCCGGGGAGGGCCGAGCAGACAAAAGAACAGCGCAGGGTCCTGTGTCGTTCCTCCACGAAAAGGGGGAGCGACAGCAGCTCAGCTGAGAGCCTCAGCTGCCAATAATCCCAGCTGCAAAAGAGGAGTGCTCACTCGGGGCGGGGGGGGGGGGTCTGAGTTATGTGCCATGGAATACACTGTTCTGTTAGTAGGGTTCAAATACTTGTCCAAGGAGTACTTTCAAACAACCCTGCCTCACAACAATGAAGTGTCATTGCCTTTGGGTATGTTGGCCAGATCTTCAACCATCAAATTACTTGGGAAGGAATTGTTCATCCATTTCTTCTGGAGGCCAGAAAAGTCGCAGGCCTTGACTCTGCTCAGTGCTGGATTTTCCCAGTCCTGATTTCCTTCCTAACTTCTGGGTAGTGACATTCAAATTGCTTTCTTTAGGAAAATTCATTAAATTATCCATGCCTGCCAGATGATTCAAATTATAATTCAGTTATTGCCAGTGGGTCCTGCATCCTTACTGGCAGAAATTTCTCCTGAGTCTATGACTTACTGTTTGTGAGTTTATCTCCTCTTGAATTTACTTGTGTTCTTTACTAGATTGAGTTGGCTTGGGTTTGAAGGGTTGGTTTCACCCAGAATAATTTAATGAAAAGAAGTGGTTATGGGGAATAATTTTTGTTGTGAGAATACTTGTAGATTAGAACTGTACTTTAGTGCAGATTAGTACAAAGCTCCAACTTATTTCTTCTTATGAGCCACAGGCTCTCAAGGTTTTAGCTTCTCAACCTCTTACTGTCATACAACCAAACCTCTCCATTCTCTAGTTGAGATGGCAGAAAAAGCCAGTTTGATCAGCTTGGCTAATCACTAATGACTTCACTAGCTTTCAGTATCATGGGTTACATCAGCAATGTGTAGCTGTCCTCAAGTCAGGGGTCATTCTTGGGCTACTCAGTAACTCTCGTTAGTTACTCAGTAACTCTCCCCCAGCTGCAATAGCCAGGGCTGGGCCAGGCTGAAGACAGGAGTGCAAAACTCATGTGGGTGTCCCATGCAGGTGGCAAGAGCCCAAGCAGTCCAACTATGTTCAGCTGACTTTCAGAATGCACAAGCAGGAAGCTGGATCAGAAGCAGAGTAGCTGGGACTCAAACTGGCAATCTGATACAGGATATAGCCATCCCAGTGGCTTAATCCACTGAACAACAATGTCCCCAGTAGGCTTCTTGTCCAGCATATGCTAGTCATGGTCTACACCACCATTTTGCAAAAGCCAAACTTTTATTGGATACTTGGCAAATTGGTAGCTATTTTTGCTTGTTGTTAAGTTACCCAAGTCTTGTGAGACATGTTGAAGTCCACTAATAGTCCATTTATTCTTTATATATATTCCAGTTATATAAAGAAGAGCTTGAAGATCATTGCTAAAAGTTGTAACAAAATGTATTACCAAGAGTACATAACCCTGAAGGAAAATACTAGTTAAATGAAGCTTTCCTGACAGTATTGAAATAAAAGTTACATTTATTATTATTCATATGTACATGTGGTAAAGTATTAATGTCTTTCTCAAATAATTTTATACAAAAGAATCATACCTTTAAACTCAGTCTTTCAAAGCTTCCATCATGAATCCATGGATAGTGTCTAAAATTATAGCATGTAAAATAAATGAAATACTATCAGATAGCATTGAAGTTAGATGGCTTCAGCATTCAATATTAATAGGATTTTCAGATTTGCTGCTTATAGTACTAGACAATTACAGCTAAAGGAAATTATTAATTTGAGTTTGACTAAGCAAGAGTAGAATTGTTCTTATTTCTTACATGATGATGGAAATTAATAGTTATTTAACAATCAAGGAAAGGCTCATATTTCCATGTTAAGACGTAGAAGTACTTTCTCACGAGGAAAGCATAAATTTAGCTTAGATTGGAAAAATTCATTTTCATAAATAACCAAATAGGAAACAGTGTTTTTTTCTTAATTCGAAGTATTAAATTTCCAAACTCTATGTATGAATTACTCTAGATCACTAGGAAGGACTGGGCTACCTTTTTTGATTGCTCTCAAATGCTTCTTTACCTTTTCCCTTGTTAAAAATCTTCCAGCAGTTTAGCTGGCAGGAGACACAGGTAGAAGCATGGATGCTGGAAAAAAAAGGATCTAGGAGGTCTTTATGTTTCTGCTTCTCAGCACCTCCCCGTGGCCTCCCCCAGGTTGTGTTTTCCGGCAGGGGTACAATTCCTCCTTTGAGTTCCACAGCCATCTATGGACAGCCCCTCTCTCCGGACTCCCAGTTGCTGACAGGCTGTCCCTGTTAGAGCTCCTGCCAGGCACCCCAACTTCTGGGTTCCACAAACCCTATCTCCTCCCTGCATCAGAGCAGCCCTGGAAAAATAGGCAGTTTCCTGCTGTGGCTAACCTCCGAGTTGTCTTCCCATATCCTGTTTGGCTTCTCAGTTCCTCCGTTAATAATGTAATTGATTTCTTTTATTCAATCCTATTGTTTCAGATAGGGTGGGTTTTTAGTTTTTCTGGCTGGACTTCAAATCATACGTTGCTTCCCCATTTGTCATTCATGGGATACTAGAATAGTATGTCTGGACAAGAAGCAAACACAAAGCCCACTACTTTGGATCAACATATATCAAGGAGGCGATATTTTATACATATATACATACATGATGTTTCATTTAAATTTGCCTTATATGATTTACTCCAATATCTTTCTATTGGATTCTTCCCAATCTTCACTAGGAAACCTGAGAGTTTACTATCCTTAATCTATCACAAATCCTGAAAGATCTCACAAAACTGTCTTTTCTTCTCATCTATGTTGCCTTAATCTTTTGGGAAGCCCTTGTCGTATGTAATCTTTCAACCTCATTTCCTGCCTCTCTGCTTACTCAGAAATGCTCCAGGAACCAATCTGGCTTCCCCTTACCTAAAACACACAAGTCTTAGTCTTGTCTTGTGGGTAAGAATTTTCTGTTCCGTTTCCTCTAGGTTCTTCCCAAAGTTACTCCCTCTGCTCTTATTTTTACCTTTCATTTCACTTTATCACAATATGTAAAGATTTTAAGTATTTGGTTAGTCATTCACAATCTGCTTTCCTTACCAGAGTCTAAGATTCATAATCACTTTGTATGCAGTGCATTTTAGGTGCTAAATAAAAACTTGTGTAGAATGGGTGACAGATTGAATGGATTGAGCAGAGGCTCTTGTCTATCTCTCTGCATGTTCAATCATGGTTTTTTTTTTTGCTTAAAATAGCTTTGTGGTTTCCAATTTTTCTGTACTAATCCTAATGTTTGGCAATTTTTTTCTTCAAGATTGACAGCTGTGGCAAGAATAAGGATTCACAATACTATGTTTAAATTGAAACCTCAGGAATAGGTAGGAGAATGAGCTCCTTTCCAGAATTTCTCATCCCAATGAGATTTTAAAGCTTTGAGCAAATGTTGGCCAAATATTGCTTTAAGTCCAATTATCAGGCAAACAGGGAAGTGGAGAAAGTGCTGGACTGAACCCGGGGATTTGGGTACCAAGCCTTAAATCTGACCTCCATGAACCAAAGTGATCTGGGCCACGTGCTTCTCCAGTACTTGGTTTCTTCGTCTATAAAATGTGGGGATCGAAGTACAACATCTCCAAAGCCTTATTCAACTCTGTAATTCTAGGATTCTCAGGTACTGTATATGTGCAGCTTTATTTTTTCTTTATCAAAGGAAATAATATGTGGATTGTGAAATATAATAAAATCTTATTATTAGTTTTGCTATCTGCGTGACACTCTCTTTACAGAGCTAGTTACACATGGGCTTCCCAATTGTTGATGACAATAATGTGTAGTTGCTAAGTATCATTTGCATTGTCTCCTTTTGAAAGTACTTCCAAGCCTAATAAAAATAAATGGTAACCTGTTAAAGTGAAATGAACACTATGAGAAACAGTGACTTGATCAGCCCTCACCCTGACTGTTGATGAACAACTTAATATGTTATCCCTTTTAGTATTTTTTTTGTTTGTTCTACTTAATACTTTTGGTTGAATACTGTAATCAATACACAATTATTCTTAAGGCTGAAACTTAACTGAAAAGTGATCGCTGTTAAATATAAGAGTGGGAATAAGAGAGGGAAGAGATGTGCAATTCAGGACATGCTCAAGCTCACTTACCTCAAACGGTAGAGTTAGAAACATACCAAGGGACTCCAATTCAATCCCATCAAGGTGGCATGTACCAATGCCATCTCACTAGTCCCAGTGATTAATTTCTGTTCACAATTGATCATAAGGATAGGACTAAGAACCAAAGGGATCACATAAACAAGACTAGTGTCTGCAAATACTAGCTGATAGAATCAAAAACGGAGAGAACGATCCAACATGGGAAGTGAGATACACAGTAGACCCACAGAATGGCAGATGTCCTAAACAGCACTCTGGCCTCAGAATCAGCCCTTAAGGCATACGGATCTGGCTGAAAAGCCCATGAGAGTATTTCAGGCATGGAAAGCCAAGACACTCTGGGGAAAAAAAAAACTAAATGAAAGATCTCTGCGAGTGAGATCCCAGTGGAAAGAACGGGTCATCAAAGAAGGAGGTACCTTTCTCTGAAGGGAGGAGAGAACTTCCACTTTGACCATGGCCTTGTCTAAATATGATCAGAGTCGGTGAACTCAGGGGGCTTCCATAGCCTTGGCAGCTCATGACAAGAGCCTAGGGTGATTACTGATGCCATAAACAAGAGTGTCAATTTGTTAAGTCAGCAACAGGAGTCACTGTGCACTTATTCCTCATGTAGGATCTCTGTCCTTAGTGTGCTGTACATTGAGACTTAATGCTATAACTAGTACTCAAACAGTATTTTTCACTTTGTGTTTCTGTGTGGGAGCAAACTGTTGAAATCTTTACTTAATGTATGCTAAACTGATATTCTGTATATAAAAAAAAACTGATTCACAAGAGAATTGAAAATGAATCTTGATGTGAATGGAAGGGGAGAGGGAATGGGAAAGGGGAGGGTTGCGGGTGGGAGGGACGTTATTGGGGGAAAGCCATTGTAATCCATAAGCTGTACTTTGGAAATTTATATTCCTTAAATAAAAGTTAAAAAAATATTTAAAAAAAGAAATACTAATAAATGGAGCAAAAGTTGAGGAGGACAATACATTTTGATCACCATGCGCTGTTAGCTTATTGTGTGTTCTACCTAAAAATAGGGTTATTGCCCCATTTTTCAAAGAAGGACAGTGGCATTTCCCTAAGATCATATAGTTGGTAGATGGCAGAGTACTTTGGGACATAGGTCTATCTGGCTCCAATCTACTAGTTCTGCCTGCGATCCATTTATGCTGAAACATGTAGAGCTAAATCTCAGCTCTTTCTCTCTCTACTTTTGACCAAGTTTGCGAACACCAATTTACTTCCTCTTCAACTAAAGAGATATCTATTAGCAGCAGAAGAAGGCCTTAAGGAAAGAACTGAAAGGAAACTCTTGCTGCATCCTTACCCCACTTCAGGGGCTATCCTTGGATAACCAAGCTTGTTGGAGAACATCCTCTGACCATGGTACTGGCCCCCTTTATAACGGTCTGTCCTTGATCCATAGTGGTAAAAGAACTTGGTGCTTTCCTGAGTAGAGTCTATCATGATATTCAGAATGCAGGAAAATATCTAATAATCATATTTCAAGGCAACATCATCAGAAGTTTTCTTGATTTGGTTTGGCTTTTTTAAAATTTTTAAAAAGTTTTATTCATTTATTTGAAAGTTAGATTTTGTTTCCACTCAGATTGAGGTAGGTAAGACTTGGGCATTTCTCTGCCAGGACTTCCAAACCTCCAGAAATTATGTTGTCACTAAGTTCCAGCTTTTGAAGTTTATTTAAGCTGGGAAGCTGGGCCAAAGAACTGAGTTCCACATTCGCCATTCTCAGAAACTCCAGTTCTTTAAAAGTATCATTCAGACCTTCAATTTCCCCAGTGGCACAAAGGCAATTATCAAGGACTAACTCTGTCACCTCCTCGGGGCTCTGTTCCTTAACTCCAGGTTAATCTCCTTCATCTCCACGTCCTCCTGCTGCTCTTCTCCAATTACTCTCCTCCCTACCCCTTTCCTGCCTTTCCCACTACCCCCAACCTTAAATTTTTTTTAAAGATTTGGAAATGAATGAAAAGAAATGCAAATGTAAATACCTACTACTACCAGATAGGAGTGAAGGAGAAAGAAAAGAATAGCAAATGGAGTCCAAGGAGTTGGGACTCTAACTCAGCTGCTGTCCACACACCTGCACGTGCACACACATGCATGCACACACACACACACACACACACACACTGAGCCGCAGTTCCTTCCCCTTCAATGGCTGCTCAGAGACTTTTAAGTTGGCTTCTCAAATGATTTGAATACCACTCTGCAAAGTATTGATAATACTGAGTTGAACCTTTTAATTATTTTTCCTATAGTTTTAAAGCATTGTGGATATGGCATTTAATTGAAATATACCAGGCAGCTGGAAAAATATTTTAAACTAAATTGATACTAAAATTAACTTGCTTTCAAGTGGATGTCCATTAAAAATACAAAATATTTGGGATAAGTGTGAGTGTTTGTTTCCTTATATGGCTACTAAATAAAGTTCACTGAGTAGACGAGTGCATTTCCCTTTTTGACATTGAGGCTGCATGTTCAAGGCAATTGCTTTTTTAACTTCAATTATCTAAAATTTTGTTTGAATATTTGTATGTCTTTAAAGTGTCGTTATACTAAAATTATGCTTCAATACTGGGACACATTTAAATCACTGAGTATAGTTTTTCTGCTGCTTTATTAGTTTAAAAGGTATGCTTTATGTTTTAAAGTAAAAGTGAAGTTATTTGTGGAGAAACTAAAAAAGTTGCACAACTGACTGAAATATAAACACTTGGGGAAGATTAGTGGAGGGATTGGAATCTTCCAAAAGACTTTCACATTTTCCTCCTATTTTCCAAAATTGAAATGCCCTGTTATAATCCCTAAGCATTCTCATTGCATACTACGCCAGATTATAAAATACTAATTTTTAAAATGAAATATATATATTGACTTTCTTATAAATCATCATATTGTGCAATCAAAATTAAGAGTTCTTTGGTTTAAAAACAACACCAAAAGTTTTGTGGGTGGTATTTTTATGCAAACAGGTAAGGGTAGGTTTTATATTTTGTAGACATTTTTGGTTCTACTTTAATGCTCTTTGTATGGCAGTTATGTAGGTAGTGTGTTAAGTTTCTCAAGAATCTCTCCTTAAAAACTTTGAAGTTAATATTTTTGTGCAACTGTGTTTTGAATAAAGTCATGACAGTGTTAAAAAATACAGTAAATACAGTATTCCCGGTCCTTCTTTTAATGTTTCTATTCCGTTTTTTCTGTGACTGCTATAACTTAAAAGTTTTTGAAATGGAATTGCTTCAAATAAACTGAAGATTTGTTATAAAAAAAAAGAAGAAAGAAAGAGTCACAGAGAGAAGGAGAGACAAAGAGATCTTCCTCCTGCTGGTTCACTCCCCAAATAGCTGCAATGGTTGGGGCTGAGCCAGGCCAAAGCCAGGAGCCAGGAGTTTCTTCTGGGTCTCCCATGTGGGTGCAGGCATCGAAGCCATTTTCTACTACTTTCCTAGGCACTGAGCTGGGTCAGGAGTGGAGCAGCCGGGACTCGAACAGGCACTTAAAACCTGCTCACCACACTGCTGGCCCCTTTAATTTGCTTTTTAAAGAGACATGCATTTCATGATCCACATCCTTTTCAAGAAAACAAATCGAAGGAGGGCATTGATATCGCTAGGACAGAATTCAGCATGAGGAGTGTCTGGATGTATCATTTTGGAGACAATGGAGTGCGACTGACACAGCAAGCATAAAGACAGACCTTCCTCAAAGCTGAGCACTCACAGTCCTGATCGTAGGATGTCCAGTCCAGTTACTTGTGCTTTCAGGGGAGCTAACAAAGAAACCATCATCAAATGAAGGCAGCCAGGAATTTATAGACAAACACCTCTTAAGACGAACCCATTCTTGCCAAGTTAAACAATAACCAAATGTGTTTATTTTAAATATGGAGGGAAAGCATGAGAAATCATCCGCATGTTTCTACTTCTCTTATGAGATCACTCTGGCACCTGCTTTCAGAAGGAAGCAAAGTGACTGCTCCAAAGGCCTTAGAAATAAGTCACACAGCAGACCCATAGAATGGCAGATGTCCTTAGCAGCACTCTGGCCTCAGAGTCAGCCCTTAAGGCACGCGGATCTGGCTGAAAAGCCCATGAGAGTATTACAGGCATGGAAAGCCAAAACACTCTGGAAAAAAACAAAACAAAACAAAACAAAAACCCTACATGAAAGATCTCTGCGAGTGAGATCCCAGTGAAAAGAATGGGTCATCAAAGAAGGAGGTACCTTTCTCTGAAGGGAGGAGAGAACTTCCACTTTGACCATGGCCTTATCTAAATATAATCAGAGTTGGTGAACTCAGGGGGCTTCCATAGCCTTGGCAGCTCATGACAAGAGCCTAGGGTGATTATTGATGCCATAAACAAGAGTGTCAATTTGTTAAGTCAACAACAGGAGTCACTGTGCACTTACTCCTCATGTAGGATCTCTGTCCTTAATGTGCTGTACATTGTGATTTAATACTATAACTGTCACTCCCCCTCTTCGTGGAGGAACGACACAGGACCCTGCGCTGTTCTTTTGTCTGCTCGGCCCTCCCCGGGTTTGCTGCTGGTTCTTCCCGGGTTGGCTACTATCCCTTCCACCTCCGTGGAAGGGCAGTTCCCCCTGGCCACATTCCCCACTTCCGCAGGGGAGCAGCACACCGCCGGCCGGCTTTCTCGGGGGCTGCACAGGTGCTCCTTCAGCTAGATGTTCCCCTTAGATGTTCCTGGTGCATGCCGTCTCTCTCCTCCTTTATAGTCCTCCTCTGCCAATCCCAACTCGGCTGCCCACACGCCGAGTACGCTGCTCTCCAATCAGGAGCAAGTCCTACAGTTTATTGGTTGAACTGGAGGCAGCTGTGCGGAAGCTGTTTACTTCTCTCCCAGCGCCATATTGGGGGAGAGCAGATGCATAGAATAAGTCTTAATTCCAGTAACTCAGTCCAGTCCGGGCTGCTCCCCACAATAACTAGGACTCAAACAGTATTTTTCACTTTGTGTTTCTATGTGGGTGCAAACTGTTGAAATCTTTACTTAATATATGCTAAACTGATCTTCTGTTTATAAAGAGAATTGAAAATGAATCTTGATGTGAATGGAAGGGGGGAGGGAGAGGGAAAGGGGAGGGTTGTGGGTGGGAGGGAAGTTATGGGGTGGGAAGCCATTGTAATCCATAAGCTGTACTTTCGAAATTTATATTCATTAAATAAAATTTTTTAAAAAGAAATAAGTCAATTAATTTTTGTGATAAATAGCGCTTATTATAATTCCTCAAAATTGAAATTATTTGCTGTTTTTTAAAAGGTTACTTATTTATTTGAGTTACAGAGAAAAGGGGAGAGACAGAAAAGTCTCCCATTTTCTGGTTTACTCCACAAATGGATGCATTAGCTAGAGCTGGGCTGATCCAAAGCTAGGAGCTACTTCTGGGTCTCCCACGTGAGTGCAGGGGCCCAAGCCCTTAGGCCATCTTCCACTGCTTTCCCAGGCCATCAGCAAAGAGCTGGATTGAAACAGGAGCAGCTGGGGCGGGGTGCTGTGGGTTAAGCTGCTGACTGCAGTGCTGGCATCCCAGATGCACCCTGGTTCGAGACCCAGCTGCTCCACTTCCGATCAAGCAAAGTAGCAGAAGATGACCCAAGTCTTTGGGCCCCTGCACCCATGTGGGAGACCCAGAAGAAGCTCCTCATTCCTGGCTTCGGATTGGCGTAGCTCCAACTGTTGTGACCAACTGGGGAGTGAACCAGTGGATGAAAGACCTCTGTGTGTGTGTGTGTGTGTCCTTCTCTCTCAGAAGGAAGAGAGATGTAACTCTGACTTTCAAATAAATAAATATTGAAAAAAAAAAAAGAAAGAGGAGCAGCTGGGACAAGAACTGGCTCCCATGTGGGATTCCCGTACCGTAGCTGTAGGCTTAGCCGGCCTCTATTTGCTGTTTTAACAGTGTACAACATCAGAATGGATGACTGGTCATCTATAGATGTAAAATTATCAATTTTTCTTCAGTATGCATCTAAAAGAATGGTATCTGACACTTTAGTTGCACTTCCCTCATGGGAGGCAGTTTAATAATATTGGTCAATAAGTATTGTTTTCTGTGGATTACATGTTTTCACTGTCTATTCCAAAGCTTGCTAAGATGTTGGATAACAAATGGGAAAATATCACATCACAGGCATTATTTATCCATCCAGCAGGCAAAACAAGAAAATAAAACCTAGGCCTAGAATCCTCTGGTGTTACTCAATCAAGGCAAATTATTTATTGTCTTCTGCCCAGGAAGTCCTGTGGGGCATGAAATATTGATTTAGGAATTTTTTGGGCATGAATGACTGTGTGTTGCAACTCTGTTCCTTTATATCATTTCCTAATATATGATAAATTATTTCTGTGCATGCTGTGATGAGGGTGAATAACAACTTTAACCTGCCTATTTAGTAAATATGACAGAAACACTACCCTCTTTTCAGAATTCCTAAGTTGAAGCCATAAAATTTCACTACCTGGTGTGCAGGAATACACAATGCATTGTTCACATCAGTGTCCAGCCTCATCTCTTCCATCATTTCACAAATGCACAGCCTCTGTTATTTCCCAGTCTCCTGCAGTAGGTGAACCTGGGTGTTTTTCATGTTCACCTGGGAATTTTCAAAGCCAGGCCCAGGGGAAGGGTGAAAATCGGGCTGCCAAGGAGTTTGTGAAAAGGAACAGGAACAGGAACTGTTCATTACCTGAGCAGAAGATGAGTCTGCAGCAACTATGAGGGAAAAGGCCAGGTATGTGTGTTGGGGGGAACAGCCATGAAGAAAAAAGAATAGCAGAATAAGTTTTCATCAGTTGAGGAGCTTTGCTGTTTCTTTCTGCATGTCCATATAACACACAGAAGGAAAAGCGAGGGTCACACATGAACTTGTTTGATCTGCTCATTTGGTCCTTCTCCTGTCTGGGTTCTCAAACAGGCTCTGCTACTTTCTAAGAATGTGACCTTAAGCAAATTGCTTCACCTTTTTTGATGTCGGTTCCCCATTTCTAAAAGGAGGATGAAGTACTTCCTTTGGGGAGAGCTCGCCTGGCATTACAGGCTGCACTGAGCCACACAGAACCAGTACGAGGACATGGCCCTGGAGCACAGGTTGTGAGTCTTGCTTGCAATCTGGCCTCAGTAGAGTGTTCCTTGGATCTTCTGATTTTAAGAGAAAATCAATTCTGTCTGGTTTATTTAAGTCAGTTTGTGTTAGATATGCAACTAAATTATACCGATTAATATACATTTTCTTGAAATTGATTTGGAATACATTATTTTCTTTATTGACATTGACCTTATACAAAGCCCTATAGACACAGAAAAGAACCAATATATACTGAGTATGTGAATGAACTAAAATTTAGAAAAACTAGTTAAAACACATCATGTCATCCTAGGCCATTAAAGTTCTATTTCAGTGTGTCTTGACATAGGAGCAAATCCTTTTGTAGGGAAACAGATGATGTAGCCTTGAGGATTTTATAAACTTTATTTATGGGGAGGGGAAAGAGGGGGGGAGGGAGGGAGGGGGGGAGAGAGAGAGAGAGAGAGATTTTCTATTGCTGGTTCACTTCCCAAATGTTCACAATGCCCAGAGTTGGAGGAAGAAGCCAGGAACTCCATCCTGATCTCCCACTTGGGTAGCAGGAGCCAAAGCACTTGGGACATTTTCTTCTGCCTTCCCAGGTGCATTAGCAGGCAGCTGGATCATAAATGGAGTAGCCTGGACTTGAACCAGTCCTCTGATACAGGATGCCAGGCAAAAGTAGGGATAGGACTTCCTGAATCACAATTTTTGCCCAAGCCCTGAGGATCTTGTGGGGTGAACTGGTTTGGCAAGCAAACTGCTTTCCGAGAAATCAGAGCTCCAATTTTGGATACCTGGGTTGCTTTCCACAGAACTAACTCCATGACCTGGTAAGTCCCTTCACGTCCCTGAGAACGGTTCTGTATGCCAAGATTTACCTTACAGGGTTGAAGTTCAGCTGTTGTTCACGGAGCTCATTTAGGCGAGGAAGCATACAAATGTTGCTTATTAAATTCCACCCCTCCTGGCCTGGCTCTTTCACTTTGGAAACAGATTCACACTTGCTAAATCATCAGCCTAAAGGTGTTTAAGGAGTTGTTGTTGTTTTCCTAGTCAAATAACCAGCGGGACTGACATTTCAGAAGGTCACTTCATAAATACAAGCGACTCTATGTGGGCAGGAGAACTTGGGCGGGGAAACCCAGTGTCCTGGTGTGCGGAAGGTAGAGTTTCAAGGGTAGGTTTGCCACAGGTTCCTTGGGGTAAGCCCTCTTAGGGCTCCGAAGGGCGGCTGCCATGCTGTGCTTAAGACGAGTTCCTAACAGGCCCTGTGGCCATACCTGCACCTCATTACCTGCAAACTACTCTCCTGGGGGTGTTTTTGGTGGGCGTGGCGAGAAGCACCTGCTCCCGGGCTTTCTTAGAATCTTGCTTCGATTCCCCCCACCCGAAGGGCGAAGGGCGTCTCCTCGCGAGTCCCTGAGTATGTTTTATGAGATCCAGTTTCAATTCCCCGTGGGCAGCCTGCAGGTCCGGTTACAGTTCCCCAGAGCTCTGAGTCTGCCTGTGGAAAGAGCACAGCCAGAGAGAGACCGAGTGAGGGGAACAGGCTCCGGGCTCCAGTTACCGCATCGCACGGTCCCAGCCGGGCGCCTCCAAGCGTGCGGTGGAGCCCGGGAGCGCCGCGGCCCCTTTAAGAGTCGGGCCCAGGCCGGCCCGGGGGCCGCGGGAGCCAGAGCGCGGCGCGGCGCAGCGCAGCGCAGCGCAGCGCAGAGGAGTTGGGAGCCGGCGCAAAAGTTTCCTCCCAACTCGGGCCCCGCGCGCCGCCGCCGCCCACTCCAGCCCGGGGCCTAGGACCGGCCCTGCCACTGCCGCAAGGGCCAAGGCCAGGGCCAGGGCCAGAGCTGGGCCGGGCCGGGCCGGCAGTTTCACTTTGGCGGGCGCAGAGCAACCGCCCTGGCCGGGCCCGAGCAGGAGCAGCAGCGGCAGAGGAGGAGGAGGAGCCGGCCCCGGAGTCGCCGCGTCCCGGGGCCCCGGCCACCTAGGAGGTAGCCCTTGGCGCTGCCGCCCCCTCCCCGATTCCCGCCTGCCCGCGCGTGGAAGGGGCGCTGCCGCGAGCCCTCGGCCCTGAGGGGGCGCCGGGCAGAGACGCCCCGGGTCTCCAGGCCCGCCGGCTCCGGGCGTCCCCCGAGAGTGGGGGGCTGCGCCCGCAGGGCCAGAGACACCTGTTCAGGATGAAAGTGACCGTGTGCTTCGGCAGGACGGGCATCGTGGTGCCCTGCAAGGAGGGCCAGCTGCGCGTCGGCGAGCTCACCCAGCAGGCGCTGCAGCGGTACCTGAAGACCCGGGAGAAGGTGAGAGGCGCGCGGCGCGAGCAGGGGGCGCGGCTGAGACCCAGGTGCCCCGAGGACCCGGGGGGCGCGGCTCGCGGCCACTGCTCGTGGTCCCGACCTTGTGAGGCTCCTAGAAGCGACCTGGTTGTCTCTGGGCGCGTGTGGGCCTCGCCGAAGAGTGGTGGGCGGTACTGAGGCGTGGGAAACCCTCGGGGGGCCCCCAGTGGAACGCCGGATCTCGGTCCCTAATCCACGCCCCCGGGCTCCCATCTGCTCTTTAAGGAGATCCTCTGCTGATGAGAACCTGCGTTGATCTGGGAGACGCTGGGGCTTAGAACTTGTTGCGGGAACGTCTTCAGAGGTGCTGCTCGCCTCAGGTGTGATTTGGTCCCGCTGAGGCCCGGCCCACTGTGGCTCCTGGAACTGAGAGAAAGTTGATGGGTGCAAATAGCACGCACGGACTCTGGGACGGTAGGAGTTTGCACGTCTTCAGCGGTCCTGTCCCAGCGACTTGAGCAGGAACTCGGGTGGTACAATGCTGTCTGCTCACCCCAGTCAGTCTGCATTTTGAGTGTTTCAGTGTCACGCCACACATTATAGGAGTATTTATTATGCGTGTGTGCTCTGTCGGATCCTGGTTGATTACTGAATGAGCGCTGTCCCTGAAGTTAGGGTCGAATAAAAATCAAGTGATTGTTTTTAAGTGTGCAGTATATGTTCGGAAGAAAATCTCACTGGGCACCAGAACTCATGTCAGGTGTCTAGGTAACACACTGGGATTCTGGGACTTCTTCATGGGACACATTCTTCAATGGAGGCATTGAAAAGTACCTGGTAACTTGTTGAATCCTCTGAATTGAACGTTTGGTATTGCCTCAAATCCTTCGCAAAAAGGGCATCGCAAACTCTCGTTTTAGAAATCAGTATTTCTCTTAACGTTTGTACTCATGCCATGGTACTATAGGAATAGTGAGTTGGCTGATCTAGTGATGGAAAAATGCAATTTGTAAATTCTTTTAACTTCTTAAAGGTTATGCAAAGTATAAAGTTAATTCTGTCTCAAGTATGTAGATTAGGGATTTAAGAAAACATATGCACTTTCTATGCTTCCACTAAGAATTACATACACACACACACACACACACACACACACACAACGTAAATGGAGAAGTTCATGTGTACATTTCTTTGAACAGTCAAGAATTGGAAGGGAGTATAGTGAAAGGTCTGTTAATATATGGCCGAATGAGATGTTTACTAATAGAATTGAGCTGGAGGGGGGGAGAAAATTTTAAGTGGCCTATAAAGTTGCATGAAAATCTCCTTGGTTTTATTTGCTGTAGTTATAATGATGTGTGCTGTTTGTATCTTTTTAATTGTATTACATGATATAAACAAGTAACCAATTGTTTTTGAAATATATCACTAACTTTTGAAGGTGGGCTAAATGATGAAAGTGAGATGATTATTTTCACTCACTAGTACAGAGAGTTCATGCTCTCGGTTTTTACGTGTTTACAAGTTTAGTACAGGGAGCTGTCCACGTTATATAGGTAAGCTACCAACTTGTGAGAAACATACAAAGAATCAGCTAGAGCAAATTTAATGCATTGTAATTTGATCTTAAAAGGTGTTTCAAAGCTATCGATATTCTGGACTGCAAGCATAATTTGTATTACTGAGTCCATAATGTGATTGCATTGATCAGCTTCCTGTTACCAGACATTATATTTTCCTGTGTTTACATTGATACATGTATTAATGGATGTGACATTTAAAGGTCAGCTGCAGCTTTTGAGCTCTTTCCCTTTTTTGACTTTTAAAAATTTCAATTTAAGTGGTGAATGATCTACCCCCCCTACACACACACACACACACACACTCCTCTCACATGGTATCATTTTAAATGGTATAATCATAACACGGCTTAACTAATATTGAATGGTATTCCTAATGGTAACCAAGTGGCAACAAATCCCATGCTTTTATCCGGTGAATTTAAATAATTGGAAAACATTAGAAATCTCAGTTCAGTTTGAAAAACATACTTAAAAAATTCACCTGTCATGAGTAAAAAACTTAAGCCTTGTTTCCTTGGAAGAAAGACTTTAGGTTCTGCACTCAGCCATGTAACAATCACTGCTGACTTTGTTAAGCTTAGTCCATACGGACCCTGTGCTGGGAGCTTGGCATGTACTGCGTGATGTACTCTTAACCCCAAGTAGGCACTGTTATCTCCACTTTACAGAGTAGGGAGAAAAGACACAGCATCATGACCAGTATGTGGTGGATTTGGGATTTGAACCCAGGAGCTGTGTCTGTAGGTCCTTACTCTCATTAATGAAATTAACTACACAGCCCGGTATGTTTTTGCATTAGAATTTTCCCATTTTATTTGTTACAACTTGCTTTAAAAAGGCAGTTTCATTTACTAACTGCTTCAATAACAGAAGAGCCTAAAGACGACAGTTTCATTTCTTCCGTGGATATTGGGACAGCTTCTCGTTCCTCTGATTATGTTTTTATGATACAGGTCTACACATTACTGGGAGAAATCTAACATCTGAAGTGAATACTTCAGGGTTTCCAATTAAGTATGAAAAATAGTCATCATCCTAATTACAAGTGGAAAAGTGGGCAAGGTCTCTTAGATAATCCAGATGGAGAGTGTGGAAAAGAAACCGACTTGGTGGGAACATGGATGTTAAGTTAAGTCCATTTCTTGCAGGGCTGTAACGATTTTAGATGGGAGAAAGGCAGATTTCAGTGTTGAGGATGGGAATTGAGGTTTCTAAAGTTTGGAGGGTGTGTAATGCCCAAGAAGGCCACCCTAGTTTTTTTTTTTTTTAAGCAGCTTCTGAGAAATAAACATTATCTGCTGAGTATAATAAAAGATAATTGGTATTTGTGGAATGTTGGGAACCAGCTGAATCAACATCAGATAAGGCCAGAAGTAGGTGAAATGTTGAAAAACTAGGGGTGGATTTTGGGAAAGTTGTAATTGTGTTCTGAAACTGGGGACTTAGAAGTTCCTGCTGGTATGTGATAAACTCCACTGGGGAGGTGAATTGACTGAGGGGTGAGAATTATGGGATTGCTTATCACTGGATCCGGGTGCTTTGTCAGTGTCCCAAGCTCTAAATCCAATTTCATGATGTAGTTAGGAGAGAAGTGATTGTCTTCTTAAGTAGTTATAGTGGTGGTCTTTGAGTAATTAGTTAAATTTATCATCAAAATTACATGTCACAGTTGACTAGGTGATTGAACCATAACCTACAGAGACTCAACCCTGACTGAATATTAGTTGCCTCCAATTTTAACATTTAACATTTTAAACAATACAAATGCCTGAGGTTTTTTGTTTTGGCAAGGTTTTCATAAGTGGGTTTGAAGTGGGTTGTGGCTGTAGGTATTTTTTTTTTTAAAGATTTATTTATTCATTTGAAAGGCAGAGGCAGAGATGGAGAGGTCTTTCTTCCGCTGGTTCACTCCCCAGATGGCTCAATGGCCGGAGCTGTGCTGATCCAAAGCCAGGAGCCAGGAGCTTCTTCTGTGTCTCCCACATGGGTGCAGGGGTCCAAGGACTTGGGCCATATTCTGCTTTTCCAGGCCATAGTAGAGAGCTGGATCGGAAGTGCAACAGCCGGGACTCGACCCGGCGCCCATATGGGATGTCAGCACTGCAGGGTGGCTTTACCCTCTACACCACAGCACCAGCCCCTGGTGTAGGTGTTTTTAAAAGCATTCCAAATGATTCTAATGCCCAGCTATGGTTGAGAACCACTAAGCAACTACTAATCTTCTTGTGTTACTGAACTCATTTGACCTTAACATTTTCTGACAACCTACACTGCTAGGTATCCACAGACTAAACTTGGATTACGCGGTTGTATCTTTGTACACCCACATGGAGTGAATTCTTCCTATAGAATGTGCTCAAATGATTTATTATATTGAACATTCATTTTATATGTGTATATGCACATGAGGGCACTTCAAAAAGTGTGGAAAACAAAGTATTTTGGTGCTTTTTGGAAATTCATGCTTATGAGGGGTTTTCAGAAAATTTTTGAAAAATGAATATTTTGAGGGTGAAAAAAATAATGTGTCCAGCAATGAGGGTGTACAGAGTATTCAGGAGTTGAGATGAATAAAGTAGTAAGTTCGTAGGATGGGGGTATGCTGGAATTCTAAATGCTGACCTGGGGACCTAACTGTGTATATGAGTACATTTTGTTTAAAAGCAAGGAAGCCTTTGATAGACTTCTCAAAATGAATCTTGTTTGTTCACAGATTTTGAATAATTCATTCTACAAGTAAAGACCTCTCTACAACTGGAAATAGTCCAAGACTAACGACCCTATTCTGATGAATTGTGGAATCATGATTCAAGGGAATTTGTATATTAACAAGAATTTAATATGTTGTATAGTACTAGCCTGGAGGAATGGGCTGGAACTCTTGAATTTCTGAACGTCTCTTTTTTGATGCTTTATTACCTAAAGAGTTAAAGGTTCTCATGTGTGTAAGCCATGCCCAGGCTGGATTCCTAAAATATTTTTTAATCTATTGGGTACTGACTGAGTGTTTGCTTTTCTATCCAGTCCTCTCCTCACATGTGTGCTAGCATGTGGATGGAACTTCCTCACCATTGGCAGGGTAGAACTGCTCTAATAGGTTTCGGTTCTGCCTCTCCACTTGAATGAACAGCCTATATACTTTCCAAACAGAGTTCCTGGGCCCTGCTGTGACCCAGAGATATATTTTCTTAAGACTGCTCTGTTATATTTCCACTTGTCAGTGTTTAAATATTGTGACATTTCATATGAAAGTCCAAATTTTTATCTCTTGGGGTAGAACAAAGCAGAAGCTCTGAGGATACTGGGCTTTACTTGTCTGTTCGACAGCTATCATTTGGAACTGAGACACCTCTGTGGTGTTTGCAAGGAATTATTAGGGCTCCAGTGTCTGTTACTGCCTCCAGATATTGTCATGCTTAACTGTTTACCCTATTCTCACTTTCTTATGATCTACTTAATGCATCGTTTGTTTGCCTTACTCAGAGGTAGGCATTTGAGTTTGTGCCCCTAGATCTGATATCTATCTCTCTTTGTCTCCACCCCCTGACCTGTCCCTTCGCTTCTCTCCCATCCCCTCTTGTATGCATCCATGCACATGTCCTCTGTTGTAATCAGTAATATCACATAGGGTTTCTGGCCTGAATTTTCAGTTTAGTCCACCTGAGCTAGGTTTAATTGTCCTGTGTAAGATTGACAGCCTTGACTTGCAGCTTGGAGCCTTGTGCTCAAATACTGTAGTGAACCAAGAATTCATTACCAGGGTACTCTGGGAATCCAGGTCCTCTCTGAGGAAGTTGGACAAATGGTAGTGCTATCAGACTTTTATGAGAGTGTTCTCTGAGGGGGCTGACATGTCTATTAAAAATCCAGAGCTTTGGGCCCAAAGGAACTTCCTATGATAATGGAAAAGTTCTGTATCTGTGTTCTTCAGTAGGGTAGCAACTAGCCATATATGGCTGTTAAACATTTTAAAAGTGCCTCGTCCAACTTAGGAATTAAATTTAAATTTTCACTAAATTGCTACAATGGCTTGCCTTAATGGACAGGTCAGATCCAGTGCTACCATGATGGTGTCCTTTAGCTGCTTTTGACAACCATTGGTTTAAAGCTCAGATCCCAGGCACTCCTTGACATTTTATAGACAGACATTGCTGCTCTGTTCTGATGAGAACTTTGCCACCAATAAAGAGTTCTACATTTACTCCTTGGTAGCTACAAGATGGAAGAGCGAGCTTCTGAGTCTGAAATGCTCCCTGTAGATGCTGGAACACAACACAGCTGGCTTGTGCAGCAATTTGAGACTGACCTCAGATTGCACTTTTGAAGCAACAGCCTGAGGATACACACTCTCTGGCTAGTACTAGGTGACAGTGGACCAACTAGCAGCAGTGAGAAAAAATGACAATTTTAACTGAGATTTAGATATTTCCTGATTATTAAATATACTAAGCGCTTTAAGTGCTTGCTTCCCGGATCCCACACTCTAATTTTCTTCATAACTTGAGACGTTGGTTGGTTCGTTCCTTCCTTTCCTACCTCTTCATACTGTAGTACTCCAGGATCCAGTTCTTACCATCCCTTGCCCCTACTTTCTCTCTTGGCTTAGCACATAGTGGCTCTTCTAATATGACCCCAGTCACTTCTCAGCCTTTGGGCTAAGATGAACTGTAATGTGACCTCAAATACCGTTTGTATAGCTCCAATCTATATTGTTCCCCTGAACCTCAAACTGTTGTCAGCTGCTGTCCTGTTGACATTTCTGCTTGAATGTCATGTAGGCATCTCACACAGTATGCCCCACGTTGAGTTTCTGATCCCTCCCCACTCCAAATCTACTTATCCTACAATCTAACCATGTCAATGAATGGCCAGCCAGGTAGCCCAGTCAGAAATCTTTATCACTGCCCTTGACTGCTGTTTGCCTCTTAGGGTTCCTATACAACCAGTGTACAAACCTGATTCACTGTGCTCTCACAGCATACTCGAATTCTGGCCACTTCTATCTTTCCTGTTAGCATGCTTGTTTACTTTTTCTTTCAATGGACTTTAGTTTCTCCATTTCTGCCCTTTGTACCCACAATTATGTCCCTTTCTAACCCAAAAACTAGGGTTACTGCTGTCAGGTAATATCCTTCTTTGCAAGATCCCTGATAGCTCCTGACTCTCTAAGGTGGCCTGTAAGTTTCTACACAATCTAGCTATCTGGGAAGAAAAATGCAAACATAGCAGGCCTGAGACTACTGTCCTAAAAAAGACCCGCTGACAAACGTGAGTCTTGGCTGATATCCAGGCATTGAGATTTATAAAAGGTTATACCACTATTTCTTGGTAAGAATGACTCCTTGTGCACAAACTGTTTGCAAACAGTATGGTTTGTGCTGAAGACCTGTTCTTTGTCTGGAGGTCTGGAATTGTAGTACACGCTAAGCAGAGCCTGAATGACCAGTGTCCAATAAAATCCTTGGGCAGCGAGGCCCTAATGACTACCCTGGTAGGCGACATTTCACATATGTGGTTACAACTCGTTGCTGGAGGGATTAAACATGCACTCTCCACTGGGAGGAGACCCTTGGCAGCTTGTGCCTGGTCTCCTCTAGACTTCTCCCCTCCCCCATATGCCTTTTCCTTGTGCCAGTGTTGATTTGTGTCATTTCACTAATTAATCAGAGGCGTGAGGATGACAGCGTGCCGAGTTCTTGCAGTGAGTCATTGAATCTGTATGGTCCTGGAGACTTCAAACACAATCTGTTACCTCTTTGACCTCGTCTTATACCATGTGCTGTCTCTCACTTTATGCCCAGCACGTTGGGCTATTGGCATGTTATTCAGACACTCCAGTCAGCTTCTACCTCATATGCTGTGTTCTCCACCTGAAGTATTTTCTCCCAGTTATCCACCTGTCTGCTTTCCTCACCTTTTTTCCATCCTTAATAACTGATTATCTGGGAAGCCTTCCTCACTGGAAGGCTACTCCCCATTTTTCTTCTTTATGCTTTGGTTCTATTCAAATAACTCATCCCTCCTTACGACAGTATTTATTTTCACTGCATTTATTATGTCCTCCCACAAGAATATTAAATCAGTAAAGGTGGAGGCCTCTGGCTCCAAGAGTTCCAGGTACACAGAGTATTGTCAATAAGTTCTTTTTTGAAGAAATAGTTGTTACCATGTGTCCATTCCCATCTGTTGTAGCAATTTATTACTACACTGCAAAACCAACTATAGCTTAAAATAACACCTAACAACATGAACATATAGATCAGAAGCTTAGACTAAGTATATTGAAGAAGATTAGTGTAATGTTTGTTGGGTCTGGGATGTTCAAGATGGCATTGTTGTCCACATGTCTAGTGCATCAGCGAGGATGAGTTGACTAGCTGGAGACCAGCAACGTTATCTTGCCTGGGGCCATCCATCTGAGGCTTTGGTTTTTGCTTTTAGCTGGATGTGTTGGTTCTTTTCCATGAAGTCTTGGGATATGATCCTTCTCACATGGCTTTTAGGGTCTGAATAGTATGATAGCTGCATTTGTGACATGGCAACCCAGGACTGAAACGAGTACAAAGGTGGAAATAGTCATGTATTCTTGGAGCTTAGGCATGGAAGTGACGAATGGCTTTTAACATGTTCTGTTAGAGAAAGTTCAGCTTAGATTCAAGGGAGAGAATTACATAAGGGGCTAATGCTTGTAAGCACAGTTCTTTATACAATTTGTCAGCACCCTCCTAATTGATAGGAATGTGAACATAAATAAGTCAGTGTTGTGTTTTGATGAATTTTGCACCCTCCTGGGGATGAAGTACACAGATAAATAAGCTAGTTCTAATCACTTTTGTTTTCACACTTAGTTAAAATTTTCTCAACAAGATGATCAAGTTTGGATAGCTGAAGTCCATGATTACTTTTTAGTTCCTATTTTTGATGCTGTTTCACAGTTTGGAACTCTATCCTTAAGCTTCCCAGGATTTTTAAATATCTTTTTAGTATTGACAGGTGCCCCATCTTCTACCTACTTGTGTTGTGGTGTACCAGGCTTATATCCCGATTTTTCAATGGGATCTCATCTACTCCATGGATTCACTTACCCAGAGATGCACACTTCTGATCTGAACTTGCTTCAAACCTAGTATCTACCTGCCTGTGGACTTTACCATCTGAACATCTCACATAGAATGCAGTTGAATTTATCCCAGTCTGTGAGAATGATCCAACATGGGAAGTGAGATACACGGCAGACCCGTAGAATGGCAAATGTCCTAAACAGCACTCTGGCTTCATAATCAGCCCTTAAGGCATGCGGATCCGGCTGAAATGCCCATGAGAGTATTTCAGGCATGGAAAGCCAAGACACTCTGGGGGGAAAAAAAATGAAAGATCTCCGCGAGTGAGATCCCAGTGGAAATAATGGGTCATCAAAGAAGGAAGTAACTTTCTCTGACGGGAGGAGAGAACTTCCACTTTGACCATGGCCTTGTCTAAATATGATCAGAGTCAGTGAACTCAGGGGGCTTCCATAGCCTTGGCAGCTCATGACAAGAGCCTAGGGTGGTTACTGATGCCATAAACAAGAGTGTCAATTTGTTAAGTCAACAACAGGAGTCACTGTGCACTTACTCCTCATGTAGGATCTTTGTCCTTAGTGTGCTGTACATTGAGATTTAATGCTATAACTAGTACTCAAACAGTATTTTTCACTTGATGTTTCTGTGTGGGAGCAAACTGTTGAAATCTTTACTTAATGTATGCTCAACTGATCTTCTGTATATAAAGAGAATCGAAAATGAATCTTGATGTGAATGGAAAGGGAGAGGGAGTGGATAAGGGGAGGGTTGCGGGTGGGAGGGACGTTATGGGGGGGAAGCCATTGTAATCCATAAGCTGTACTTTGGAAATTTATATTCATTAAATAAAAGTTAAAAAAAATTATCTCAGTCTGTTCTTTGAACCTGCTTATCCACACTATCTTTAAAAAAAAGTATTTGAAAAGTAGAGTTACATAGGTGGGGAGTGGGGAGGGAGAGAGAGATTGGGAAAGGGAGAGATACCTTCTTTCCACTGGTTGACTCCCTAAATGGCTACAATGGCAAGAGCCTAACCAGGCTGTAGCCAGAGAACTCCATCCAGGTCTCCCATGTGGGTGCCACAGGCCCAAGTAGTTGGGCCATCTTCTGTTGCTTTCCCAGGCATAATAGCAAGGAACTGGATTGGAAGTGGAGGAGATAGTACTCTAAATGGTGCACATCTAGAATGCTGGTCTCACAGGCAGTGGCTTAACTGGTTGTGCCAAGATGTTGGCCACTTCCATGTTCTCTTATGGCCTGTTACACCATACATAGCACCATCATTCCCATGTTTGTCTATTCCAGAAACCTGAAAATTCTTCATTCCTTGATGACTTCTTTCCTTCATATTCTACCACATGTCCAGTTGATCAGAAAGTTCCTCAGATGTTTCAAAGTCATAGCTCTTGAATCTGTTTCCTTTTTTCCATGTAAAAGCCATACCATTTCTAATTGCCTCTGTAATGAATTCACACAGCCTCTTAACTGTCTTCCCTATCTCTCTTGGCTTCCAACACCTCAAAAGCATTCTCCACTGAGAACCATAGAATTCAAATATGATGTCAGTAGTAATCCTGGGGATGTTTAACCGTGGTTTGCATATGAAAACTAAGTTTGTTTACCTGCCCAATCTCGGTATCCTTTGTCCCCTTTAAATTCCTACATGTAGGTCAGTTTTTTTTTCAGGCTTTCCCCATTCCAGGTAAATCATCCCTATCCTTTGAGATGATTCCATAACACAACCTCTCCCCACCCATCCCTTAAAGACTTATTTATTAGATTGGCAGAGTTATAGAGAAAGAGAGAAGGATACAGTTTACTCCCCAAATGGCCACAACAGCTGGAGCTGTGCTAAGGAGCCAGGAGCTGCCGCTTGGTCTCTGACATAGGTGCAAGGGCCCAAGCACTTAATGCACATGGGAAAGCAGCAGAGGGTGGCTTATCAGGGAGATGGATCAGAGGTGGAGCAGCTGGACTCGAACTGGTGCCCATATGGGATGTAGCTTTACCTGCTAAGCCACAGCTCAGGCCCCTAGCACAGCCTTCTCTCTGAACCCCTCTCTCCATTTATTTTTACCTTCACTGTGCTCCAGGAACCTTTTTGGGTTCACAGACCTCCCCAAGGTTGTGCTTTCATTTTGTAAAGCACGTTTTGCATACAACTGTTTGCTGACAGTAAACACCCAGATTACCGTGGCTTATTGTGGCAAAGGGTTCTCCTTCTGGGAGAATCCGCACAATCCTCTGCCCACTGTATTCATGGCTTCTGAGTTTTCTGCAAACCCTTTGTTTGTACTCATTGATGAAGAATGAATGTGGAGGAAACCATGGGAGCTTGGGGTCCAGCAGGGCAGTGGTGGACATCACTTCTTCCAGCACTGCACTGATGAGACTAGCTGTGTGCTCTCTCCAAATGCCGCAGACTTGGGAAAAGTAACCCATCTGGATATAATTGAGCAACCAACCAGCACTCCCACGTGTTACAGTCATTTTTGTCTCTCCCGTGGTATGCAAACTCTTTAGAACAGGGAGTGAATCTTACTTATTTTCTTATCCTTGGTTTTAGCACAGTATCTGATATACAGTATGAATACCACAAATATTTGTCCAATTATATAAAATTTCACGTATCTTTGTTATAAAAATGAGAATGACCTCCTAGTCAATGCAGTGTTTACAAGTTTAAAACTGTCACATGCAAAGATTTCAAAGAAAAAAAATCTAAATGCAGCTTCTCTCTTGATTATGTTCAAGTACCTCATCATATTCACATTTGCTGCAGGCAGTAGTTTAGTGGTCCATTATATCTGCCACACTGATTGTCTTAAAGAGCAGCTTCAAATTCTGACAGTTTGATTCACTTCTCAGAATTTTTGAGACTGAGTGCTCTGTAGTTCTGGGTTTTCAATACAGTAGTTTCATAATGATTTTGCTTTATGAGGATTTGTATAATGCAATCTCTTATATTTGAAGTGTTTGATTTTCAATATTATATTCACTTCATGTGGATTTTAAAAGTGATACAAGATTGTCAGAACCTTGGGCTCTTTATTTTTGGAAGGCCAAATATCTGTGTTGGGGGCCGCTAAAATTAGGCTTGTTTCTCACTGCTGTACTCAGCTGCTCATTTGATTGCTGGACTTTGGCTTTTTGGATTGCAGTATGATGCAGTTGCTAGATACCAAGAAAGAGCCTGGTTAAAAGAGGTTTTACTCTCAATTTAGTCTCTATTGGATGCACTGTCAAGAAAGGTCTAGATAAACACATTGTGCATTGCTCCTGAGTTCTGTCTTGAGGTGATGTTATTAACTCTCTGGTGGTCCTGGGCCCTGGGGGAAAGGGTGGTGGGGCCAACTTGGTGATGGAAGAAGATAACAGATCTCATCAACTCTTGGCTAATCTATTAGCAAGACCAGAGAACCACACTGACAGGGGAAATGATTGGACTCATTTATTCCCTAATTAGAGGGCAGAAATGAACAATTTATGGGGAATTCCAGGGACAGCCTTCTGATACCTTTTAGGGACATTCAATGTAAATTTTGCCACTATTCTATAGAGGCGTAAACCCTAGAAATGGTGACTTGTAAGATGAACTCTTGACAAAGGATATATAGATAAAATTTGTGCTTCTTCATCACTAGGGAGTTTACCTGTTTCCATGAAGGGTGCAGAGATAGAGGAGAAGTGAGCTCTGAAGTCTAGGAAGAAAAGTAACCAGACTTGCAGATTGACTATATGTAGTCAGAGAAGTGTAGGTGTATTAGGGGAGAGTGAGCAGTCTACAGTCTGCATATTCACAATTCAGCAGACATTTCAGTGAATGTATTTGTGTAGCCACTGAGGCAGGAAGGTACAAAGATAAGACGTGGTGTGTGCTTTTAAAGAAACTCATATAGGAAGAGTGGGAAGCTAAGCGCAGATAGAAAGGCTGATATGAATGTGAGGGCCAGGCTGAGATCATAAATCAGGAGTTGTAAAGATGCCAATCTTTGGTATTGGTTGTTTGACATTAGTGCCTTGATTTGAAATTGGAATTTGGTGGCAGGAACAGAAAGTGGTGTCCAGAAATAAAAATTATTAGGTCAATTTGAGAATATGTATATTTCGATGGCTTGTCTGTTTTTTAATAGAATCATATTGATTGAACACTTGCCCTTTTCAGATCCACTCTGCTCTTGAGACCCAGAGGCTGAACTCTCTTGCCCTCTGACTTCTAGTTAGGATCAGCCACTGGGGCTGCCCCAGAAAGAGAAGGGAAAGTAGGCACTCCTTTTATGCTACATTTAAGGGCTGGCTGCACAACTTCCTTACAGGTTGTCACTCCTGATGGGCTACTTTCCTTATATGCTGTCTCTTTGTTAACATCACTTTTCTTGGTCCCTTTGAGTCCTAGACTATACCAAGGGCTCACCACAATTATGAGCAGCACCCCTTGATGGCTTCTCATAACCCTGACAAATCTTCATTAATAGTTTCCATGTTGAACATTTTTTAAAGATTTATTTATTTGAAAGAATTACATACACACACGCATACACACACACACGCATACACACACACACGCATACACACACACGCATACACACACACGCATACACACACGCATAAACACACACGCATACACACACATACGTACACGTGTACACACATCACATACGTACACACATACGTACACATACGTACACACATACGTACACATACACATATACGTACACATACACATACACATACACACACATACACACACACATACACACACACACGTACACACACACAGAGAAAGAGAATCTTCCATCTGCTGGTTTACTCTCCAGATGGCCCCAATGGCTGGGGCTGGACAGGCTGAAGCCAGGAGCCAGGAGCTTCTTCTGGGTTTCCCATGTGGCTGCAGGGGCCCAAGTGTTTGGGCCATCCTCTGCTCTCCCAAGCACATTAGCAGCAAGCTGATTTGGAAGTGGAGCAGTCAGGATTTGAACTGCTGCCCATATGGGATGCCTGTGCTGCAGGTGGTGGTTTTACCTGCTACACCACAGTGCTGATCCTGAACTTCTAAGTGCCTAGTTTGAATAAATCCTCTGTCTCCTGCCAGGAGTTGGACTGAGGAACACAGTAAGAAATAGGTTTTCTGTCATGACCCAGTATCCACAACATACCCAAAACAAAAGTTCCATGAAAGAACACCTCCTCTCCCTGTAAATGATGCTTTCACTTTTAAAATTCTATTGTTTTTCCTATTTATTTTTATCAATATCAGAACAAATTTCATGACTTTATAGATACAATTCCAAGAATAAAAGTTTCTTCTTTTTTTCACTCCTTCCTTTTCCTTTTTTGTGATTACATAATTTTAATTTACTTTATAATCACAGGCTCAACGTTCCTTTAAACAAAGAGCTCTACGAGTAAAAGGTAGATAGACCTCTGTTACACAGGGGTATAAAAAGGGATACCAATTTAGCTTGATATATATTAAGCTTTTTTGGTTCTCTTTATATTAACTACAACAAATCAGAAAACATGATAATTTGTCTTTTTGACACTGGCTTATTTCAGTAAGCATGATGGTCTCCAGTTGCATCCATTTTGTTGCAAAAGAAAAGATTTCTTTTTATGGCTAAGTAGTATTCTATCAGATATAGTATCATATTCTTTATCCAGCCATCAGTTGATGGCATCTAGGTTGATTCAATGTCTTAGCTGTTGTGGATTGAGCTACTATAAACATGGGGATACACATAACTCTTTCATATGTTTATTTTACTTCCTTTTGGTGTATGCCCAAGAGTTGGATGGCTGGATCAGAGTAGATCTGTTTTCAGATTTTTGAGGAATCTCCCAACCATTTTCCAGATTGGTTATACTAGTTTACATTCCCATCAACTGTGTACAGGGTACCTTTTTTAAAAAAGTAGTTGAAATACACAAATTATTTTCACTGCCCAGTAACAGATTACCACCCTTAGTTAGAGAGCCACTGGAGTATCTGATACTTAGGGACATTGGCTGGACTGTCATGTCAGGTGACCTAGAAATCTAAATCTAACATTTACCTATTTTAAGAATTGAAATAAAATGTGAGGCTGACTTAAATTCCCAAAATCAAGTACACATAATGGTTTAAATGAATTTTTCTATAGATTATAATGCCAAGTACCTGTATATATAATAGAAATAAAATTTGGGCCTTGAGACTTGTCAATGGCTAGAACGTGTCAAAAGTCATCTTGATGCAGAAGCCCCCCTGGCTTGATAAAATCTTGAGGAAATTGAAGGAGTTTCACTTGTCATCTCATATCTTTTGTCATGACATAGTAGTAGTATTGTTGACTTTAAATATTAGGTCTGGATTACCTCCTTTTGTAGCAAAGAGTTGATGAAGTGCAAGATGGGTAAATAATTCTTGTCTTTGTATTTATAGTCACATTTATAGAGATTCAGTGGGCTTGAGTTTTGACAGCAGTATTTGATCAGAAACATGTTCCCAGAAACTTGAAAAACCGTAACTGCACTTGAGAAATTTCTAGTACATTTTTTTCTTTGGTTGCTGTAACTAGATTTGTATATCAGATTTTTCTTCAAAAAGTGACCCACTTTTGTCTGTGAGTGAGAAAGGCCACTTGGAAATGTGACCTTGGGTAGGAAAGAGTTCCTCACTCTACTGCTGGTTTTTGTGATTCAATACACAACAGGGCAGCTTAAAATGAGATAATTCATTTTCTCAGCGTTCTGGAGATTAGATGTCCAAACTGAAGGTATTGGCAGGGCCACATTCCCCTCAAAGCCACTAAGCAAGGATCTTTTCTTTGTTTTTCTTCTTTCTGGTAGCCCTAGACATTTCTTCATTTGAGGCAACATTACTCCAATCTGCCTCCATTTTTACACCATCTTCCCTCTATGTGTGCCTCTTTTCCTTCTGTAAGAACGTTGCATTAGGTCCACCCTAATGACTTTCACAGATGTAGTTAGGTTATTTGTAAGTAGGACACATTCATAAGTATCAGACCTTTTTTTGGGGAGAAGACACAATTCAATTCATAACAAGTATTCTATTTAATGCATATTTTTCTTTCTTTTTATAATAAGAAACATTTGGGGAACTATTGCTTTTTTTTCCCCACTGCCTTTTCTAGCCTTAACAGTGTTAATCTCTTGATTCCTCAAATTTTGCTCTAAATGATCTGTGGATAACTTTGCTTCTGGTCTACTGAATATTGGAGACATTATGATCTGAGATTCCTTATTGATTCACTACATTTCCCCTTTACCATTTGGATGTGTGTGCCCTGTTCTTTTCTGCCTCTTCAACTGACCCTTTTGAAGTTCACTCACAGGGGTTCTTCAAAAAGTTCCATGGAAAATTGAATTAAAAGGTAAGTTTATCTTGACGCAAAAAGTTGATCAGCTCTTGTCCTGACTGTTGATGTACAATGTAATACTTTATCCATTTTAGTATTTTCTCTTTGCTTTGTTCTGGTACTATTGGTTGAACTCTGTGATTAACACACAATTATTCTTAGGTGTTTAAATTTAAAGTGAAAAGTGATCCCTGTGGGAATAAGAGAGGGAAGAGATGTACAATTTGGGACATGCTCAATAGGACTTGCCCCAAATGGTGGAGTTAGAATCATGCCAGGGGATCCCAATACAAACCAATCAAGGTGGCATGTACCAGTGCAATCTCACTAGTCCAAGTGATCAATTTCAGTTCACAATTGATCACACTGATAGGTCTAAGAGTCAAAGGGATCACACAAACAAGACTAGTGCCTGCTAATACTAGCTGATAGAATCAAAAAGGGAGAGAACGATCCATCATGGGAAGCGGGATACACAGTAGACTCATAGAGTGGCAGATGTCCTAAACAGCATTCTGGCCTCAGAATCAGCCCTTAAGGCATTCGGATATGGCTGAAGAGCCCATTAGTGTATTTTAGGCATGGAAAGCCAAGACACCCTGGAAAAAAAAAAAGACCTAAATGGAAGATCTCAGCAAGTGAGATCCCAGTGGAAAGAATGGGGCCATCAAAGAAGGAGGTACCTTTCTCTGAAGGGAGGAGAGAACTTCCACTTTGACTATGACCCTGTGGGAATAAGATCGAAGTTGGCGAACTCAAAAGGCTTCCATAGCCTTGGCAACTCATGACTAGAGAGCCTAGGGAGATTACTGATTCCATAAACAAGAGTGTCAAATTGTTAAGTCAACAACAGGAGTCACTGTGTACTTCTCATGTGGCATCTGTCCTTAGTGTGTTGTCCAATGTGAAGTAATGCTATAACTAGTACTGAAACAGTATTTTACACTTTGTGTTTCTGTGTGGGTGCAAACTGATGAAATCTTTACTTAATATATACTGAATTGATCTTCTGTATATAAAGATAATTGAAAATGAATCTTGATGTGAATGGAATGGGAGAGGGGGTGGGAGATGGGAGGGGTGTGAGTGGGAGGGAATTATTGGGGGGGAAGCCATTGTAATCCATTAACTGTACTTTGAAAATTTATATTTACTAAATAAAAAATAAATAAAAAAAGTTAATCCATGCAGCTTTTTTTTCATAATACATACTTTCCATGAACTTTTTGAAGACCCCTTCATTGGTACTAGATTCTGTCTCATCAAACATCCTGTGTTGCTTGTTTTATTAAGCTGAGAATGAAACTCAGTGGCTCATAGGAATTGAATTTCTATTCAGTCTGTAATTAAGTTATCCATGACAGTAGCAGGTGGGATATTTTTGAGCACCTGTCATGTGTCACACACAGCATAGTTCCTTTCCTTCAGGGCTCCACATTGGAGAGATGTGTGTACATGTGGAAAATGAAGAAAGCAATAATTAGATGTCAGATGAATTCCTTGGGCATTCAGAAAAGAGAAAGCTCACAGTAGGCTAGAATGGCCAAATGCTAAAAATGGATAGAATTTAGATCAATGGAGGGGAGAAGGGGAAGTGTGTCATGTGGCAGAGACAAAGAAAATAGAAGCATTGCAGTAGTTCTCAGTATATTGATCCAGATACCCCTGTGTACCTTATGTTTTAGAGGACCTAAGAAAAATCTTTCTGTGTGGATTATTATATACTTGCATTTATGATGTTAGAAACAAAAATGGACAAATTATCATTTGACATACCAATGAGCCCATTGCAAGTTAAAACTGCTTATTTTTGAAAAATACATTTAAATATATTTTCAAAAAAATTTAGTGAGATACAACATAACATTGTTGTAAATCTTTTGGCTTGTTAGCTGGATATTCAAATTTGCTTTTTTATTCAAACTATTGGAAATTGTTTTGAAGTAGGTGAATAAATGCTGTCTCACATAGATATGTAGTTGGAAAAGCAAGGAGCATTTCAATATCTTTTGTCAGGTAATTGTACATATGTTTTTTCTAGATACTTAAATGCAAGTTCAACAAGTGGTAGTTCTTTTAAAAAGTTTTTGTTTGAAAGAGTGAGATTCTCTCTCTCTCTCTCTCTCTCTCTCTCTCTCTCTCTCTCTCTCTCTCTCTCTTCACTGTTGCCCACAATATGTGGGGCTAGCCAAACACTTTACCCATATCTTCCATGGAGGTGGAAGTGACCCAACTGCTTGAAGCACCCCCTGACACCTCCCAGGGTGTGCATCAGCAGGAAGCTGGATTGATTTGGGAGTGGAGCAGGGACTTGAAATCAGACATTCTTGTATGGGATGTGGGCATCGCAAGTGGCATCTCAATCATTGTGCCAAATGCACCCCCCCACTTTTTTGACATAAAATACATTTATTATATCACAGTTTCTGGGGGTCAGAAGTCTGGGCACAGCTTAGCTGGCTGCTTCTCTGGAATCTTGCCAGTTGTAGTCAAGATAGCAACTAAGCTATACTCTGATATGGAGTTTGACTGCAAAGCATCTGCGTGGCCTTCCTCAAGGTGCTGTTAGTTGTAGGACAGAGGACCTCGACTACTTTCTGGCTACCAACCAGAGGCCGACCTCAGCTCCCAGAGGCCATTTTCTCTTCTCACTAGTTCCTTATCAAGTGAGTTTTTGCAACCTGTTTACTTCATCAAGCCAAGTTCTAGAGCACATTGGCTAGCCAGATGAAGCATTGTAGAACCTGACATAACCCTGGGCATCACATCTCCACATGGTTTCTTACAGGTTGACTGCAACGTGGACTCTGAAATCACACCAATGAAATGTTCAAACAGTTACAGTTCATTGACTTGTGTTGTCCATTGACTAGATCGTCTGTCTGCATCTTTTAAAAAGATTTATTTATTTATTTATGACAGGCAGAGTTAAAGAGAAAGAGAAAGAGAAGCCTGAAAGAGCTATCTGCTGGTTCACTTCCCAAGTGGCAACAATGGCCAGGACTGAGTCAGGCTGAAGCCAGGAACTCCATCTAGGTTTCCCTTGTAGGTGCAGGGGCCCAAATGCTTGGGTCATCTTCTGCTTTCCCAGGCACATTAGCAGGAAGCTGAATTGGAAGTGGAACATCCAGGACATTAACCAGTGTCCATGTGAGATGCTGGCATCACAGGTGGTGGTTTAACTCACTGTGCCAAAACACAGGACCCCTGCATGAGTTTTTAAATTGTTTTTAAAGATTTATTTATTTTAGAGGCAGAGTTAGAGAAGAGGGGAGAGAGATCTTCTATCCACTGGTTCACTCCCAAAATTGCCACAAAGGCTGGAGCTGGGTGGATCTGAAGTCGGGAGCCAGGCGTTTCTTTTGGGTCTCTCATGTGAGTGCAGGGGCCCAAGTACTGGGCCATCCATCCAGTACTGCTTTCCAAGGTGCATTAGCAGGGAGCTGGACTGGAAGTGGAGCAGCTGGGACACGAACTGGTGCCCATATGGGGTACTGGCACTACAGGCAATGTCTTTATCTACTGCACCACAGCACTGCCTCCCTGCATGAGATTTAACATCATATACTAGTGATTTAGAAAATGTGTTCATTAAGTTATGCCAATCTTCCAAATGGTACACATTATGTAATACTAAACCCACATGCATTAATGCTACCTACCATGACTTTCTTCATAAAGGTCTAAGAATTGGAAAGTATCCAGTTAACAAGAGTGAATATAAGTTTTTTGAAGTTTGAATTTTTGCTTTATCATTGATAACAAATACTAACAGTTATTTTCCTTGAAGTGTTCAAGGTCACATCATGCATTTTGCACAAATATCTCCCCAAAACTCAAGGATAAAAAAGGATAGTTTTCATTCTTTGAGTTAACTGGCTTTTCCAAAGGGTACCATTTTATTTCATCTTGCAACTGATTTGGTAACCTGAGGTGGCCCTTTGTGCCTCAGTGTGCAGCAAAAGCCCTGTTTGTGAACTTTCCATTTCTTCACACATTTTCAGAATGACATGTGACTAACGATCAAGAGTTAATAAAACATTTACTACTTCCTCAAGTGCATTCTAAGTTAACTGGCATCTTTTGGAGGCTGTCAGGTATTTGGTATACTGTGTTAAGATGCCGGTTGGGGCACCCCCATCCTGTATGAGAGTACTTGGGATCAGTCCCACCTCCATCTTCTGATCTAGTTCCCTGCTCATATGCCTGGAAGGCAGCAGGTAATGGCTGAAGTACTTAAGTCCCTGCCACCTGTGTTGGTTAGCTGGATTGAGTTCCTGGCTCCTGGCTTTGGCCTGGGTGAATCCCGGCCCTTGTGGGTATATGGAGAGTAAACCAGTGGATAGCAGATCAATCTCTCTCTCTCCCTCTCCTCCTTCCCTCTCCGCTCTTCTCCCACCCCCTCTCTACCTATATCTCTTTCTTTGCTTTTCATATAAATAAAATTGAATAAGTATGTTTTAAAAAAATTGACACCTTATTAATGCCACAAATCAGTTGTGGTGAATAATACAGTGACTGCTAGTTTCATTTAGTGCCACTACTTGGATTCAGGCTGAGGTACCTGCAGTTTTACCCACCATGACTTTTGGCACCAGCAGTGCAAGCATCAACATAGTGGTTCCAAGAATAATCCATGTTCACTCTTTCAACACTAGTGTTTACTGTCAGTCATTCTCATGTAAAATATTCTTCAATCATAAATTAGTCATCTCATAATCCATTTGCAAGGCAGAGATATAACTCTACAGATGGGTTACTAACTTGGTTCTCAGGTTTGTACCCAAATCTTTCACTTGCAGAGTTACTGTGTCCTTGGGAAGCGGCAGTGTCATTTTTTTGTTTGGTTTTGGTTTTGGTTTTACTGACATTTCAGCCAGCAGACGTTCAACAATGTCAATTGTGTGAAGTTTTCTTGGTGTCTTGGTTACTGTGTGTGTTTCTGTAGCTGACCCAATGCAGAAGCTTACTCTATAAGGTGTTTCTGTGGCTTTTTCATTCCTAGTTTGGAAAGCCACAACAATGTTTCTCTAAGTTCTCACTATGTCTGTGATAAGTAAAATCCTGAGTTTTGTTTCCTCTATTAATGATTAGTTACAAAATGATGGTATAACTTTACTGTTTGAAAATGTTCAGTTGCCTGAGACACAATAAGGTAAAATTTCTAATGTCTATAAGGGCATCCTATTTTTAAAAGAATATTCTAGAAGCAGAGAGACAACCAGACAGAGCTTACCTTTGGTTAACTTCCCAAGTGGCCACGACAGCCAGACTTGGGCCAGGATGAAACCAGGATTTAGAACGCAATCTGGGTCTTCTGTGTTGGTGTCAGGGATCCAACATCTTGAGCCATCACCTGCTGCCTCACAAGATACGCATTAACAGGAAGCTAGAATTGGGCATGGAGCCAGGGCTGGAACCCAGACACTGAGATATGTGATGTGGGCAACCCAAGCAATTTCTTAATCACTGGGCCAAATGCTTGTGCATATATACATTATATATATATATGTATATATTATATATATATGTAAAATTATATACACTTAAAAATCTTCCCCTTTTTTTCTTGGAGCAGAGCCTTCCATCCATGAATCAGACTTCTAATGTATCAGTTGTGTCTCTCTTTTAGTATCTTTAGAAATAGTATAACTGTCAATTTAAAAAGCAGGTTTTCTAATCCCCTGTGTGTTTGTGTGTATGTATGTAAAAATATCATAGAAATTTACCACTTCAACAATTTTAGGTGAACGTTTCAGTGGCATTAAGAACACTCACATCATTGTACAGCTACTACCACTGTCCATTTCCAGAACCTTCCCAAACCAAAGCTCCACATTCGTTAAACAATGACTCCCTGTCCTTCACCCACCCCAGCCTCTGGTCAATACCATTTTCTTCATGTCTCCATGAATTTAACTATTCTAGATACCTCATAAATGGAATAATACAGTATTTGTCTTTTGTGATTGGCTTATTTCATTTAGCATAATGTCTTCAAGGCTCATCCATGTTGTATTGTGTGTCAGAATTTCTTTCAAATATGGAACAATGTTTATGGTATGTATAGGCTACATTTTGCTGAGCCATTCATCCATTGCTGGACACCTGAGTTGCGTTCACCTTTTGGCTGTTGTAAATAGCACCGCTATGTACATGGATATGCAAACACCTGTTTTAGCACCTGCTTTCAAGTCTTTTAGGTGTATATACTCAGAAGTGGAATTTCTGGATCATACAGTAACTCCGTTTTAATATTTTGAGGAATCACCACAGTGCTTTCCACAGTGGCTGTACCATTTTACATTCTTGCCAGCAATGAACAAAGTTTACATTTTTTCTGTGCCCATGAAAACATTTATTTTTAATAGTCGTACCAATGGATGTGAAGTGTCTACTCTTTTAAATCAATGATCTGTCTTTAAATATAAAATATAATTTTTAGATTGAAACAGTAAATCCTAAGTTATAGTTTCTATAACATTAATGTTTAAGAATTTTGGGGAATATTTAAAGCACCATTATTAGGACAAATATAAAGAGCAAATGACCTCTAAGAATTGTGGAAACATTTTGGTTTTGTGGATATCTTGAAGATCTAGGGAATCCCAGGGGGTCATGAATCTCACTTGGAGAAATGGTTGCCAAAATATACTGCTAGAAATTCATTCAGGTTCATAGTTCAGGAACTATTTCCATAGGTGGATAGATAGCAATTTATTGTGGTTTACAAATCAATTTACTAAGAACTTCAAAAATTTTTCATAACCGAAAGATTGTATTTATCAGTAACAGAAAAAAGGAATATCAAACAAACGAGTTGCATGGGATCAGGTTGGGAAGGAAGAATGCTTTGTCATTGACTGGGAGTTTATTTAGAACTGTGTCAAGAATAACTTATTTTATTCTGGCAACAGAAATATTTTGTCCTTAATCTTTAATATTTTAAGATCATCTAAGGAGACTTCAAGTTAAGAGATTTCTCTGCAATACTTATTAAAATATTTAAAATGTATATATCTTAGAACATAAATTGGCAGTTAGGGCATTCTATTAGTTTGCATAGAGCAAGCAAACAGTGAAACAGTCTCCATTGAATTAGATGATTGCATAAAATGATTGTTTCACTAATGAAAAATACAACAAAATTAGACACATTATTTTGTATATTATTGCCTCAATATTATCATTCTTTAAAGTGATATACCCAAAATATCAACATTTAAATAAAATGTTTATTTTTTCCATCAGTCATCTACTGAATAGTGGGAGCATCAGTATGGAATCACAGCCTCACCTGAGGTCAGAAGCAGCCTCATCTTTTTTGCTTTCACTACACAGTGTGCATACTTAGGCTATAATTTTTAAAAGAAACCAAAAGTTGGGGCCAGCACTATGGCATAGAGGGTAAGTCGCCGCCTGCAGTGCCGACATCCCATATAGGCACCGGTTTGCATCTTGGCTGCTCCATTTCCGATCCTATTCTCTGTTATGGCCTGAGAAAGCAGTGGAAGAGGGCCCAGGTCTTTGGGCCCCTGCAGCCACATGGGAGACCCAGAAGAAGCTCATGGCTCCTGGCTTCAGATCAGCACAGCCCTGGCCATTGCAGCTATCTGCAGAGTGAACCAGCAGATGGAAGACCTCTTTCTCTCTGCCTCTGCCTCTTTGTAACTCTGACTTTTCAAGTAAACAAATAAAATCTTAAACCAAAAGTTGTGAGCCCTCATTTATCGTATGATATTGTTTTGCTTTGATTTATGTTGTTTAAAAACCATAATGCCTTTCTTTAAGCTGTGATTCCCAAAGAATGATTTGCATAGTATTAATATTTAAATTGTGTGTGTATGTGTGTGTGTTGGGGGTGGACATGTGGATTGAAATTCCAAGATCTGTAAGATAGAGCAGTAATTACTGAATGGATGATAGACATCCAGGTGGTTATTGACTGGGCAATGTGGACTCTGTTATTGTATACATTGAATATCCTGCATTCATGTAGTAGGCACTCTCTCATGGTGCTGCCTGGTATTCTTTGTTATGGCCATTTTGTGTAGGTAGATAGTTGTAATAAGTTGTAATAAGATAGTATATGTCTTTGTAGCTAAAAATTGTTTGACATAAATTATAGATTTTTTTTCCTCTCCCCTTTGGCCTTAAGATCATGAGTATACAGCTTTAAATTGTTCCATGCAGTAATGATGGAAATCAGTTTGGGGTGGTTGTCAGAGTACTGTAAGAAATGAGTGTAGGAAGTGAAGAGGTGATGTATAGTGTGGGAATGCCTCTGTGCACGTCAGGCCACTTGCTGCTGTAGCCTCAAAAAGCATGACATTACATGTCATCAGAATGGCATAAAAAACTTCCTGAAAGTTTGCCATGTTGCCTCCTATTTGGACTGGGAATATCAAGTTACGATTTTTGCATTGTACACTAAAGTGTATGACAGGGCTACAAGAATCTGAGTGGTGCTCTGATATAGAGGTTTGTCTCCTGGGCAATCAGTGCTGATGGAATCAAAATGTTGGGGCCTCTTGCAGAAAGGCAAACTCTGAAAGGAGATGAGATTTTATAGATGAAGGCTATAGAGCTACAAAATATACAATAAAATGACGAGCTCAAATCAGGGCAAGAGAAAGGTTTCCATGCTGAGTGGGCAAGCATGTCTGGTTCATTATTATCAAGAGATGGCATAGTTGGGAAGTATAAAGAATTTGGCTATATTTATGAAGGAACTTTAAGTTCCTAATGGGACTGGAGCACACCTCATCTTAAAGGTTGATGTTGGGAAGAAAAATATGATGCTTTGTGCATTACTCTATATTGTCCTGATGAAGGACAGTGAGTGGAATGAAACATGGCCAATTCGTTGTCCTTTTTGTCATGGTTATATCCATCTGGCTATAATAGGGGCCTTTCTGAGGACAACAGTTGAGGACGTTGTGGTTTGGGGACCTCATGTGAATATTGAGAATTTTAATTGCCTGGGTAAGAGCTCTTTCCAAAAGGCAAGGGAAGGCAGGGCTGATGAATGACACACTGATAGTCAGCTCTCATGTAGATTGACCAGGAGCTGGTGTTCAGGATGAAGCGGAAGCAGCAAACACTGAAGATCAAACAAGTAAACCGCTGTAACTGAGATTTGTAAATTCTGCTGGTATTAGTTCCAATTCTTGTATGCTTTATTTCTGCTACTTCAGGCAATATTTAGGACAGAAAATCCACTAACTTAGACTAGATTATTAAGGAAGTCAAATATATCCATGTGGGGTTTTGGAAACAGCACTGGACTAGGCATCTGGGCTCCAGGGTACAGCCCTAACTACTCAATGAGCGCAGATTGGCTCGGAAACCTTAGGCAGGGCTCTGAAGCTCTCAGGACCTCAGGCACAGAGTAGCTTATCTCTAAGACTCCACCCCAGCTGTAAAAACGTTTTTTAGTGTCTGATTTATTGCTTTCAAGTACATGTTTCTAAGTACTAATCGCTACGCACTGCCAAGGAGTGGTCTTTTAGGGGCCCATTATGATGAAGTATGATGAATAGATGACTCATTTATAATTAACAGTGTATATTTCCATACAGTTTCTGATCTCCAAGTTTCTCATAGTCCTTACCCCCTTAAGTAGAGTTAAGCTCTTGAAATTTTGTTTGCATCTTTAATTGGCTTGGAAAATGAATTTTTCTGAGTTAAACGTGTCTCATCCCACTAATTAGATTGCAACCTCCTTGAAAGCAAAATGCCCACTTCTGTGTGTGTTTTAATCTATCATAATGCCTTAAAACAGCACAATACATACAGAAATCATTTAATAAAGTTTATGAGCGAATGACTAGTCAGGCATGTATGCTTTAGTTCAGATCAAATGATTATAAACTTTGAAATGTTATAACATGAATTCATAAAGGTTTAGGTCCATGATATTTTGTTACTTTCCTGAATTAAATGGTGTGTGGTTATAATTGTTGCTGTGCCCACATGTATGCAAGACTATAAAGGTAGATCATAGTGACTGACTACAGAAAAACCTGGGAGGCATTAACCCTTAGTCCTGGCTCTCTTATTTCCCATTTTGAAAGGAAATAGCCTCTTCCCGAGGTCAGTCTTTGAGCCCAAAACTTTGGGTCCAAAACGGTCCCTTTCAAAGGGGGAAGAGGAGACAAGAAGCTAAGAGTTCAGCAGTGATTCTGGCCAATTATGTAGAAGACAGAGCATGTTGTCAGTTGTCTAGACAGGAGGCAAAGAACACTTTCTTGATCAGAGCTGTTGTCGAAGATGCAAATTTACTAAGATATGGGGTGTCTGGCTTTGACATTAAGTTTCTGTAGGAAACAGAGACAGGAGAGGAGGATGAAAACAGAAGCTTGAAGAGGGAAGATGAGATTGCCTGCAGTAGTGAGGGTTAAGTGGCCAATGCTATAATGAAAGAGGTGGAGGCAGAAAGGACTCCATTGGAGGAGCTCCTGACCTGGGCAAAAGCATCCCTGTCACTATATCCACATTCCTTAGACCTTCCTTCCATTTTAGCCCTGTACATTAACTGATGCTGATGATGATAAATATGACCTGTGGTTGCTGAAAAGGGTGTTGTGAGACCTATGCTTTAAGGCATAGCCTTAAAATTAAAAGATATTTCTGATGTCGAAATATTTGTATAAAGAGTATATGCATCTTTTTCTCATGACAATATCTGGGGTCTTTGGTCCTTTGAGGGAACTGACATTTATAGTGGTTGCTCCAGAGAGTTGTTTACATTTTATAAATAAAAAAATCATAAAGCCAATGATTGACTCATGTAGCCAGTGTTCAGTGGCTGGAAAACATGTTTCAAAAACCTTGCCAGCCCGTGGACATGTAGTAAAGATGACACATTGGACCAATCCTCTTTTAGGAAAACATGATCTGGTAGTGTACGTAACCTGTAAAGCACCCTGTTTCGGAGGAGGTCCTTGAAATGATCATTCTGCTTGGAGGGTTGAGATTTCAGAAGGTATCCTAGCAGAGATTAATCTTGAGGCTTCTCTGCTGCCTTGAAATATGGACTTAGAAAGGATGGGCAAATGAAGCAACAGAAAGTGTGTCCACACAGATGACTGAGGAGAGTCTGACTTGGCTGGTGGCTATGCCATTCCATCTCATCTGCTCCTCCATTGCTAACCCAAGTGCTATATACTTCAGTTATGATGTTGGACTGTATGAAAGGAAAGGAACCAGGTCTCCACCCCTACTGGCCTCATCTGTGCTAGTTCTCTTTCTACTAGATGTAAGCTTCTTTGTGGACAAGATAAGCATAGCAATGCTGACGGTGGCAGCAGTGGTAATGATAGTGCCTAACAACCACTGAGCTTTGCTGACACCAGACAGTGTGTAGGCATGATCTCATCTGATGCCCACACCCTCTGAGGTGGGAGGGACTGCCCTTTTCTCCTGCCTTACCAATGACATCTTTGAGACTTAAAGAGATTAGATGACTCTCCCAACTCTTCCATAGCAGTCAGCAACACAATGGAAGAAATGGTCACTTGTCTTTTTTTTATGTGCCCATACAACTTATGTTGTCCATCCCCGTTCAGCTGGTGCAGAATTTTGTTTATACTACATATTTAATAAGTGACAGATTCTGCCCTGCAGGGTAGCTGTGCCTGCCAGTTTTTCCTCATTCTGATTGGCATGCTGAAAGGGTGTACCGATGCCCTCGGGTGCTGAGGCATTGGGATGCAAGTCACTGTTTGTTCTTCAGCCTGGCTCATCTGCTTTTCACTTTGTCTCTGCTGGTTCTTTTCCACTGTCAGACTGCAGCTAAGTGTTCCTACTTGGCCTCTGCTCTTGGGCCTCCTATCTTGCATGCCTGCTCTGTCACTGTGGCAGGTCTTTAGACCCTTTCTGTCACTTATGACCTTTACTGAGTTCAAGGTTGACTACTTTCTTTATAACTGCTCCTCTCTTAGAAACTATGTGGGGTGTCCTACCTTACACACCCCAAAAGATTGGCCAACTCCGCGTTATTTTGCTTGAACTGATGACTCAGTGTCAGAGCCCCTCCTCTTCTTGGCCTTTCTTTTGGGCTTTTTCCCTTAGTGGATATGTGGGCTCAAGGCTCTTATTTTGTTCTAAGAGATTGTTATTCATTTGGTTGTTAGGTGCAGCTATCACATTGGATCTGTTTAAGAACCACTGTACCCGAAATATGCTTGATGGTCTTAGTAACTGTTGGTTAGAAACAAAACAATCTATTAATCTCCTAAAACTTTATTTCCACTTCTGTGCTGTCTCCCTTTAAAAGAAATTATGATTAAGAAATCATGAAATGCAACTAGCAGCTATTTCATACTTAATTCATGATAAATTTGGTTGAATACATTTATTTTGCTTCTCAACTCTCTGGCTTTGATACAATTATTTTTCCTTCCAATGGGAAATTTGAGTGTTACTCTATCATATGTGTGCTTAACACCAGTAAGAGGTTACAATTCTGTTTTTACACATGGTCTGAGACTCTATCCTTGGTGAAGAGACATCTCAGTATGGGGACATAAGTGGACATGACTGCCATTTGTTGTCCTCTGGAGCAAGATCACCTAGCTTTAAATACAAGGTCTACCATAAACTGGTATTAGTTATGCGATCTGGGGCAACTGAAACTCACTGTGCCTCCGTTGACTCAGTTGTTGAGGTTATAGGGTTAGCAGGGAAGACTGAGGTCACATTTGAAAAATGCCTACATAGTGTTGAATGCATAAATTCTCTTAAATATAATAGGTGTGTTTCTCAAGTAGACATTGAGCAATCCAGTTGGTGACTCTGTGGACAGAACAAAGATGGGGCTAAGCACACAGTTGCCACTCAGAGGTTTGGTCATTGGATACATAAATGTATAAATAGCAAGTCATTTATTAAGTCTGATTATTCCTATTTTAGTGAAATGGGTTGCTCCAGGTTGCAGTTCTCCATTCTTTGGATAGCTCTGCTTTAGTGTTTGGAGTGTCATGGATTATTTATGATTAGTTTGTTGATGTTCTTTTTTGGCTGTCATAGCAGCATTCGTTAACCCCAAGATGACTTAACAATTTCATAAGAACAAGATTTTGGTTCTGAGCTGTCCACCAGACATAACTTAGTGGTATACTGTGCATGGTTTCATTATAATCTGTTTCTGAACAGGCATAGTTTTTGAAGTTATAAAAATGGTCATTCACTTCTACATGGCTCCTAATGCTATGCTTCAGAAGAATTTGTACTTGAGTTTAAAAGGCATTCAGTTAACAGTGGCAAGCCCTTAAAATATTAATTACCTTTTGGTTTTTTAAATTCTGCACATAGACCTGCTCCCATAAAAACCTGTGTTATCAAGAACCTAAAAGTCATTTAAATACTTTGGAAAATGGGATAATTAGACTTTGTTAGTTCAAGAGAAAATAGGAAGTATTGACCATTTGAAACCCTGTGATGCTAAGAATGCTGTTCACATTTTCATCCTGTGTGTGGCACTTGTTGATAGAGCTGCGCTGGCATCTTCCCTTTCCTTTTGCATAGGGTAGGTGTAGCCTGGAAATGCTTTGGAATGACAGATGCTGGTGTCTGTTGTATCTCCACTGGAGAGACTGGGTCCAGCCTGCTGTACTGACTGGGAGCTGTGAGGCTCACCAGTGCTTCTGACACTCAGGGATGCCAGAGACCGAGAATAGGTGAGCTTATTTGATTCAACATGTTGTTTACCGCATTAGCTCAACTGGTGATGGGATGGCTCCTCATATTTCTTTAGTAGAATCAGTTTTAATCCTATATTCCTTTTCTGGGATTTGACTCCTCAGCTGGTTCTGGCCCTTGTTTTGGAAAACTTACAGCTCTTGGGTCCTATCATATTTGACTTTGTTATTTCAATAATGTATCCCTTGATTGTAAGATTTTCTTCTTGGTACCCCCCTTTTCTCCACTTCTCTTGTTTTAGAGTTACTGAGATAGCAACTAGAATCTTGCAGTTAATAACTCTGTCCTGACACTATCTATCCTTTGGTCTGATATTTGAGTATTTGATCGGAATATGTGGTTCTTTTTAATGTTACACAGTAGCTTGAGGCACCCTAAAGGAAATGATTGGTAGAGACTTGCCTTCTACTAGCAGCTGTGATGTTGCGAGCTTTGAAGACAGGGTTACCTTAATCTGTGCTACACCTAAACTTTCCATAGAGGTCCCCTGGGGCATGCTGTACATTTGAAATGCGTCTGCATGATCTAAGAGAAAAGGAAGGAGGATGAGCAGAGGAATGAGAGCTAGTATCTAAATTTCCTTTTTTTGTTTAAAGACTTATTTTATTTATTTGAAAGACAGAGTTACAGAGAGTGATAGAGGCAGAGAGAGAGGTCTTCCATCTGATGGTTCACTTCCCAAATGGCTGCAATAGCCAGAGCTGTGCCAATCCAAAGCCAGGAGCCAGGAGCTTCCTCCTGGTCTCCCATGCAGGTGCAGAGGCCCAGGGATTTGCGCCATCTTCTGCATTCTCAGGCCATAGCAGAGAGCTGGATTGGAAGTAGAGCAGCCAGGATTGAACCAGCGCCCATATAGGATGCTGGTGCTTCAGGCCAGGGCGTTAACCCGATGCGCCACAGTACCAGCTCCTAAATTTACTTTTCATATAGCAATATCCACTTCATAAATTGATGGATGCATGTAAAATATTGCAGCAAGCTTCTTTTTCCACTAAAAACAAAGACAACTCTTCATATCTGAAGCTGATGCTATGATTTGGTGGGTCTCAACATGACAGCATGTGTGTGTGCACTTGTGTACATGCATGAATATATATGATGGAATCACCAATGATACTTTCTCCTAGTACATGTGTGTGTATAGTTCTTTAGGTTTCTCAGGGTGATTGTGGATATTTCTGAGTCGCAAGCTGTCATCACTTTCCTTTATAGTGCATTAGGCCACAGTCTTAGGTGGGCTGGAGTCTTTGGTCATGTAACATAGTAATAGTAAGATGTGTAACTAATATATATTGAGCAAATTTTTTTGCCAGCAACTGTGCAGTGTTTTAATTAATTTATTTGAAAGTCCACATTAGAGAGGGAGACACACACACACACACACACAGAGAGAAATCTTCCATCTGCTCATTCACTCTCCAGATGGCTGCATTGGCCAGGGCTGGTTCAGGTCAAAGCCAGGAGCTTCTTTCTGGTCTCACGTGGCTTGTAGGGGTCCAAGCACTTGGGCTATCCTTTTGCTACTTTTCCCCAGGCTATTAGCAGGGAGCTGTACTTGAACATGGAGTGGAGCAGCTAGGACTTGAACTGGTACCCATATGGGATGCCATCATTGCAGGTGGCAGCTTTACCACTTTGCCACAATACTACCTCCCTGTGCAGTGTTTTTTAACAGATACTTTTCTTTTGTACTGAGTTGGGGTATTTGGTCTCACAAGTCTAATGTCATTATAATTTGAAAAAACCTGAAAAACAGTCTGAAGTATATCTATTTATGTATATTTAGGATCATGAGTCATTGTTCCTTATGGGCTGCGATGGGGTCAGTGGCCTTCATAAACTGATCAGATTGTATTGTTTTTAGATCTAGAGAAACACTGTTTATATATTCTTAAAATATGGGCTGTTGCTAACATTAATGCTAACCATGTAGTAAACTCTTAGTTTGTGACATTCTTACTGCCAGTAATAGATACTGCAAGGCATATGTGGAAATCAAGGCACATAGTATTTACTTAGTGTGAGGAGAGTAACAACCAGCATTTCAAGTGCTTACTATGTGCCAGCCACTTTTAGATACTTCCTACCTGTTAGCCTGTTGATCTTCACAATGGTCCATTGAAACATTTACTGTTATCATAACACTGATTCACAGATGAGGACCCCGAGGCTCAGAGGTTAAATGCTGGCAGGTGGCAAAGCCAGGTTCTGAGCCTGTCAGGCTTCTGTTGAATTACGCTGGGATAGAATGGAGATTTGAACCTAGATCTTCTGCCTCAATATTTTCTCCTTTTTTAGAGCCACATTGCTTCCAATTCTTCAAAATAGGTTTCTCATTTTACAATGATTATCAGCAAAGAGTAACATTTTATTTAGATGAGCGCCCTTCACTGGAGGTGGGTTTGCCCTCCTGGATCATTGTGCAAAGTCTGGAGATAGTTTTAGCTGTTCCTCAGGTGAGGGCACTGTAGGCATCTGTGGACAGAAGCCAGGCATTCCACAAGATGACTAGCAGTGCATAGGACAACACTGCCCACAGTGAAGAATTATTGACTTAAAATATTTGTTGTGCCAACATTCAGATAACCTGTATTTAGGATATCTTGAGTTGTGCCTTTTATTGAAGATAAATCAGTACCTTTAAAGGGTGTTTTTTGTTGTTGTTGGTGTGTGTGTGTGTGTGTGTTTTCTCTGAAGAGCAGCAGGGAAAAAGGGTAGAGCTTAACTAACAAACTTACCAAGGCTGGGTCTTGACTTCAGGTGGCCTTATCCATGAGCTGGATTCACTCTCGTTTTAAAGTCTGTGCTTGAGTGGACTCATGGGCTCATACCTCCAGGTTAAATGACCTTTACCTTCTGGAATCTGAGAGGACGCTATCTTTAAATCCACCAGACAATTGGGAGTGAGGTGCGATGTGGCATTTGTGTGCTGAATACTTCTTTGTATATAATTTTTGTGTGTGGTATAGAAGCGTGACTTCATAAAAGATAGCTTCTGCCAGAATTCAGGACACGGCAGGTAATGTACTTACCAAAGAGGTAAGAGCATGAGTAATTCCTGTCTCATGAGAAAGATGCAAACTAGTTTATTATGATGATGTAATATTTGGGTGCTTGATTTATCATCCTCATCTCCGATGATGCAAAACCTTAAAAACTAAACAGGTTATAAAAATTCTAAGTGCGTCTTTGAAGTCTGGCCTTTTCCCCTAAGCAGTTAAATGAACCACCTTTGTCCTGACAGTTTGCTGTTTGTGGATCTTTCCACAGATCATGACTAAGAACTTGACCTAGGCAGCTTATGGTGGGAAGTTTTTAAATGTTTATTTCTTGGGAGAGCTCATAATCCGGGAAGATGTGATTCATTCCAGCAACATGGCAGATAAGTCCTAGTAAAGCTGTAGCAATGAAGAGATGAATATCTTCTGTGCGGGGAGGAGATAGTCTTTGCTCTGGATCTCATTTTCAGAGAAATTTAAGGCTGGTTCAGTTCCAGTGCCAGGTTAGACAAAACAGTGGCCTCTTTAGGGCAGGCTGGGGAAGGGAAGAAAAGGGATCAGCATCATCACAACAGGAATCATGGCTCCATTTATTGGGTGCTATGAAAAGGCAGGACTGTGGAGGCTATGATGAACTCATAACACTTGCAGCAGACTCAAGGGGTCAGTATTAGAAGATCAGACAGAAAACCTGGGGTCCAGCAGGGCCAGTGTGTATGGTCACAGGGCTACATGGGTCACAGGCAGTGCCTTTGGCAGCAGTGTGTCATGCTTCAGGATTGGTGGTTCCCAATGTGCCCAGAGCATGTCATGAACAGGGCTAGGGTGGGGCAAAATGGGCATGATTCTGGGAGAAATGTCCTTGACACAGCTTGTTAGACAGAAGTAAGCTTGGCTTTTGTTTGAGGGAACTGAGTGCTACATGCAGCCTCCTAGGAAAACTTGGGAATTTTGTGCCCTAAAAACTAGAGAAGTGTGATGCCAGTTGAACTAGCTGTGGTGATTCACTTGGGTATTTAGGCAAGGCAGTGTAACTACAGGTTAAACAAATCATAATCATTACCACAACGTTTTCCTCCAACAGTTAGGGTCAAGCCAATCTGAACATGGAACTTCATCTTCTCTGTAAGAAAATCTAACAGCTGTCTTCCCCTCTACCCACTGTAGACCCCAAGTGGGGGATGAAAACATAGAGGGGGAAGAGGTAGCTTCCTCTGCTTGACTCTAAATGCTTAGATTTCTCTACACTTTTGTGTTTTTTGAAGACTTTATTTGAGAGGTAGAGTTACAGACAGGGGGAGAGACAGAGAGAAAGGTCTTCATACGCCGGTTCACTCCCCAAATGGCCGCAATGGCCAGGGCTGATCCGAAGCCAGGATCCGGAGCTTCTTCTGAGTCTCCCACGAGGGTGCAGGGGCCCAAGCGCCTGAGCCATCTTCCACTGCTTTCCCAGGCTGTAGCAGAGAGCCGGTTCGAAATAGGAGCAGCCAGGACATGAACTGGTGCCCAAATGGGATGCCAGTGTGACAGGCAGAGGTTTAACCTACTGAGCAACAGTGTCAGCCCCCACTTTTGGGTTTTATGCTCTCTCCACTTCTGTCTTCATACCATGTTTGAAGGCCAGGTGTGGTTGGGAAAGTAACAAGTTAGTAGTATGTCACAAAGTTGCTGGTATTTGTAACTCTTTCAGTGGCTCTTCTTTTGAAACTACTTTATTACAACTGATCTATCTAATTTGACCCACTGCTGAAAGAGTTCCATTCCCTTTTTGCCTTGTTCACTCACTCACCCAACATTGGTGGGAAGGCAGTCATTGACCTTGAAAGGCTCCATGTCTAGACTATGCAGGAGAAACAGACGGGGTAGGGTAGGGGGACATAAGGATAGCTGTGGTTGTGAAGACACTGAAGACAGAGCAAAATACTTATGAGCTTTAGGAAGGAGAGAGTCCTTCTACACCAAGAAGGGAGTGAGTCTGAAGCAGGCCTCAATTCTGGGAGTGTTTCCTCTATTTTGTTCCACCCTATGTCATGGACTCACACTCTGCCCTTAAGTCCGTATCTTTTCCTTTCTCTTCCAGAGTACGTTTCCTGGGAAACCAGCAGGATGTTGACCACCTCTTCATCTCTCTCCTCTCTTCCACTTCACTCATGCCCAGAGTCATGCCCTGGGTTCCACTGCCCTTTTTTTTTTTTTTTTTTTTTCTGATCCTGATGATTTTCTTCAGCATTGCATTCTTTCCTCATTACTGTCAACTGACCCTATCCAAACCTGTCAACTTGCACATAGTTGACCAGAAGCAAGTGAGATATTGAAAGTATTGGAAGATACACAGCAAATATATACCAAAAACTTCACATGGGAGAGGGTGTGTTTTATTATGCTATAAATCATTTTGAGTTTGAAATGTACCTTCTGGCTAGGCTTCATTTTAGATCACCTACTTTCTTAAAATATGCTGTGAAAGTATTTGTTCATCCCCAATGCTGTTAATTTATAAAATATTGCAGGGTTGGGGCCTCCAGGAGTGTGAATGGGCTCTATAAGAGAGGCTGTGATCTTATCAAAGCCTGGAATGACAATTTGTATGACACATAGAATGAATCCCGTCTTTGGAAAGGAGTCAAGGGAGTAGAATTATACTTTTGGAAAGAAAATATCTTTTGCTAAAGTATGTTATTTAAAATTATGGCACTCTTGTGGGAAACAGGTGACATATCTGTTAGAAGAATTTCACATTCATACAGACTCGTCTTTTCTGCCTGAAAAACCTTATTTCCTTTGCTAATCATCAGATTTTATATTATGGACCTGAATCCCCATTTCCAGTACAAACAAGGCAATAGATATATCTTACTAAATTTTTCAAGCTATTGATTATTTTCAGCTTTATACCACAAGAGATTATCTTGTCTTAAACCAATTAATTTAATAAGGAGGCAGGTTAGGGGGAAGAGGAAATTGCTTCGTTTATTTTCTGAGCACCAGGTGGTCTGCTTGCAACCTTATGAAGGTCTTGACCATGAAATTAACTTGGAATTGGACTCAGACAGGTTTGAATCCTAGTCTATTGCTTTCCAAATGGGTGACCTTGGGTAACGTTATTTTAACATCTCTCACAATTTGTCTCAACTTATAAATGAGTGTATTACACGTGCAGTTTAGTATAGTGCTAAGAGTGCAAACAATTGGTTTGGCCTGTAGAAGGAGCTTGGTGAGCATTGCTTTCCTTGCTAGGGAAGTGACAGTGACAATCTGAACTCTCCCTAAACATCCTTCAGGCATTGCTGCAACAAGCAGACCAGTCAAGTAGACAACTCCTAAGGATTCCTCTCACTGTAACCTTTGGTGATTCCAAAGGGAGGTTTTCATTTTTTTCATGCCCATCTGGTTACAACTCAGAGTATGGGACTACCTTTATAGTTAGTCTGTTGGCTTATTCAAATGCATATCAAAAGTTCATGGAAAATCAAATTAAAAGAATTCATACATATTAGGAGATCTTCAAAAATTCATAGAAAAGACATATTGTGAAAAATCTCTATGGGTTTCAAAAATTTTTGCTCCAAAATAAATCTTTATTTCCATTTTCCATTGACTTTTTGAAGTGCCCTCATATGTGTATACAGCCAGATGAGCATGCCATCCACATCATGTGAAGGAATTTTACCTAACACCCTTGACTTTCTTTTCTTAATATAAAAGCTTACCTTTCAATCTCGTTCTTTCTTGGGATTAGTTTTTTCTTGGTTGTTAAGAAAGAGTGACAGGCAGGTGTGTGACCCAGTTTTTAAGACCCTGCTTGGAACACATGCATCCTATATCAGTGTTTTGTCTCAGATCTGACTCCCATTTGAGGCACCTGCCGGTGCATGCCATGGAAAACAACATGCGATGGCTGCAGTACTTGGGTCTCTTTCACCTATATGAGATAATTAGTTGCTTTCTGAGTTGCCAGTTTTGGTCTGGCCAAGCCCAGCCCTGTCCATTGTGTGCATTTGGGGTAGTGAGTTGGCAGATGGGAGAGTGCTCTCTTTGTGCCTTGCAAGTAATTATTTATTTATGTATTAATTAACAAATTTGAGTAAAAGTAGATTGGACCACTCAAAGAATGCAAGAGTAAGATGATACCCAACCTTTTAGGCTTTTCTTCCACAGCACAGGGGTGAGGTGGGGGAATGTGTCAATTAGTACATGCACTTGGAGCTTGACCTATGGTTTGATGAAAGAGGGATTCCCATCCCCTGAGTTTTCCCCTCTTTGCCTTACCCATCTCTGAACTGCCTACATGTTTGCCTGTATTTGGTTAGAAGAAAGAATATTTTTAATTTACTTGAATTTTTTTTGTTTTTATTCATTTGAAAGCATTGGCAGAGATAGGCAAAGAGATCTTCTACTTGCTAGTTTATTTGCACAAACACCTGCTACAGCTGTTCTGGGCTGAAGCAGGAAACCAGGAGCTCCATCCAGGTCTCTGACATGGATGGCGGGGATACAAATACTGGGGCCATCACCTTTCGCTTCCCAGGGTGCATATCAACAGGAAGTGAGAATTGGAAGCAGAGTTGGAACTCAATCCCGGGCATGCTGATATGGGGTGTCAGTGTCTCAAGCAGCATCCTAACCACTGCACGAAATTCTCCCATCTGGAAGAAGGAAGGTTTTATACAACTAGAGAGAAACATGTAACGGTATCTGTGTATTTGTATAGTTATCATTTACTTTGTTAAAAGCAACTGAGTATGGACTTGTGACATTTACTAATGTGTGGTCTGAAGACACACCTGAGTGAGAATCCCCTGAGATATTTATTAAATAAAGGATTTCTTAGCTTATCCCAAATCTACTGAATCAAAATTGTAGTGTCATTATTTTGGTCTTAAAATATTCTATTTGCATGTTGATTAAACTTCTGTTTGAAAAGCAGCCATACAAACATAGGCCATCCTTTAACCTTGTCCAGATCTTGGCACATACATTTCCAGGGATAATGTTTCTGATGCTGTGACTGTTAGTGCCAGTGAAGGCTGCCTTCCCAGGATTCCTGGGGACCTCATTGTTGTCACATTGGGAGAAGTGGCTGGGGACACTATGGAAACCAGAAATAAGAGAGAAGGGGCCTGGGGAGTGAGGCCAGCCTGGAATTAGAGGTACATAGGTCTGGGAATTAGATCCAGTGGAGAGGTGGTCTGTGCTCGGTTGATTGAGCAATCATAAGGAGCAGAGGAAGGAAATGGAATTCCGACAGTGGAAGGCAGGGACAAGAGGAGGCTTGAATGGAGAATGGAGGTGTTGCTGTAGTGTCAGACCTTGACCAGCGACCTTTGAAACTAACTGATCACGGGACTTTTCCTCAAAATGTTTATGGTGGGACTTTTGGTTTACCTATTGGAAATTTCTTTGATAGTTGAATATCTAGACATTGAGTACAGTATAGTACATGGATTACATGTATAAACTGCTGATCAGAAAAGAATAGAATTGAAGATAGCTAGTAATGGCACAGAACTAAAAATAAACTGAGTTTCTGAAATTGTAACTATTCCAACCCTAAACCTACAGTCTAAGAAAACATAATACACAAGTGCACATTCTTGCACCCTAGTTCCACAGTCTCCAAACTTTGCTGCACATAGATATCACTTGGAGAATATTTTAAAAATAATGACGTCTAGCTTCTAGCCCAAGACATTCTAATAAAAATCTCTCTGGCTTCTCATTTTATGGATGAGAAAGTTCAGGTCCAGCAAGCTCATAGATTTTTCCAAGGTCACATGGTTTAGTTACAGAAGAAGGACTAAATAAACCAGGGTCTGCTGACTCTCTGTTTCAGATCTAGAAACTGTTCCAGGCCTTCCAAATGCGGCAAGTTTTAAAGTGGGCATTGTCAACAGAGGTGATGCAAGAGTTGAAAAGGCAAGCTCCAGATGGTGAGGGGCGCAGAGACCAGCAGCAGCAGCAGGAAGGGGATCCACTGCCCTGGTGCCTGGAGAGACGGTGAGGGCAGGTGGAGCTTCCAGATCCTTGAAGCTGGGGATAAAAGAAGTAAGCATCAAGGAGGTGACGGGAGGCTGTACCTGGTGGGAGCTGAGCCTGTGGAGGGAGCTGCTATGCCATCTGAAGCAGGAGAGGGAGAACCCACTTTGTGTTGGCCAAAATGGTTGGGAAATGTGGTTCAATTCAGAGAAAATGAGGGAATTAATCTGAACACTAGACAGAAGGTGACAAGTATTGTGGTCTTGAGGAGGAGCTGAGATCTTGTGTTTGGAACAGAACCCTGTTTGAACACTGCTCTCATACAGGAAGTCCTTACGAGGAGTTTTTCAGTACGTTATAGGTGTGTGGGGCGGGTGTCCTCGTGCATTTGCAGTGCTATTGCCAAATAGCACAGATTGGGAGACTTGTAAGTTAGCAGATTTAATTTCTCATAGTTCCGGAGGCTGGGAATTCTGAGATGCAGGTGAGAAGAAGAGGCCTGGGAAAGGCTGCATCCTGTGAAGGGAAGGAATGCTGTGACCTCACGGGTGGGAGGTGGAAGGCCAAGCTGCCAGAGTGCCATGTGCAGCCTGCTGCAGTGCAAGGGTCTCTTCGAGACCCCACCTCCTAATGATATCACATCAGTCATTACAGTTCAGCAGCTCAGTTTTGGAGGAGACACATTCCAACCATAGCAGGGAAGGTCTACGTTTTATTTTAAAGGAATAACCATGCTAACGCAGATAGTTTCTTACATCCATTTTGTAAGCAATATGATGGAAAGTTTTATAGGCTGCTTTAATGTAGAAGTTTTTATCTTCTCCATGTGACTTCTGGCCCATATCTCTTTCCTATCCAATGTGTTTACATTTTTACAACCTTTATGTTTAAAATACATGTAGATTTAAAAGGCCCCATTGGTAATCTGTGCTAAATCATAATAAACATTTGTTCCCTTTGAGGACTTAGTTACTTTCTAGATATATTGCCTAAAGCCACACAATTCCATGTATGCATATGAGATGACAGGCTTGCTTACTATATCATTTTAAAACATTTTAAAAGAAAAATGGGATTATACTACATGCATTTTATTTGTTCTGCCTGATGGGCCAAGCACTTTGCCCCCAGCAGAGCTGAGCCTTACCATCCCGCTGTTCTAACAGTAGCTCCCCTGTAGAGCACAGCATTCTTTAGACTTGGATAATGAGTCTGATGTCATAAAGGGAGCTTTATTAAAATAAATACAGTACCATATTTCCTTTATAATGGCATTCTGATTAATTCAATCATAAACATATACCTGGAACTCTTTTTATCAATAGATAGCAAAGGGACTCCAGCAAATGAGACTGCAAGTGTCAACAGTGTTGCCAATAGCCTACAGCTACCCTGACACCAGCATCCTGTGTCTGGCATCACTGTAGGTCATGATCTGAAGACCTGTGCCTCTTTTAACCTCTCTGAATTGCTGAGAGAGTAATTAAATACTAATGCTTGCCCATGTTTTGAGGATGTAACTTCTTAAAATTACACTAAGAGAATAGATGCTGCCCCAAGGCTACCAGCAAGGAAGCTTGTAGAGGAAGGGTTAGAATTAGTTCCTAATTTCTAGCCTTGTGCTTCAGTTGCCAACTACAGGCCCCAGTAATGTTTTCTGACTTCAGAATTTTCTTTCAGAATTAATCTGTGTTTAATGATAGCTTTCATAATCAGAACATGTAGGTCTGGAATTTATGACTTCCATAAATCTACCTTCCAACATACGCACAAGGATGGTTTGCCAGGGATGCAGCTCAGGGCATGTCTGTTATCCTTTAGCTAATGGGACTGTTTGTAGTGTTTAGGAGATTTTATATTTTAACATAGCCCATGAATTATTAATATGAAATATTAAATACAATAAATCTAAAACTTTATTTTGAATCATTACCTAATTTTAAAGTATGATGTGACTAAAAACTGATTGTCATGTTTTAATGATTATTTTACTTCTATTGTCTTAACAGAGGAATTGTTGTTCAGAGAATGTAATGATTTCTGTTTGAGCTATACAGGGGTGCTGGATAATGGCACAAAACCAAATCCTCAAACTATATGCATGCAATACAAAAATGGAATGGAAATACTCAGTTTTGGGAAGCTGTTGGCTCTTCATGTCCTGTGAAATTGTATGCACAAGAGTGTGTACTTCTTTTAAATGCTGGGAGGTGTGCCAGTAGGATTGTAGAGGATATGCCAGTAAGATAAGGAAGACATGACTTATATGGAAAGGCCAGCAAGCTCATTATAAAAGAGATGTTTATAGGATAAATCTTATCTCTTACAGGACATAAGGAAGATAAAAAGCCATTTTATGATGGCTAATTCTACTCAGATTGCTGCATTATTTAAAACTGAGGAAATCTTTAAAAAAATTTAATTTTCTATTTTCCAGCTACCTTAATTACTTTTTAGGGACTTTTATTCACTGTAGGCAATGGATTCTCTAAAGATAAATGGAATTGTTGATAGAAATTTTCACTGTGGAATTCTTCTATAATCGAAGTGTGAAGATATTTGGATTGCTTTATATGTACATTTAAATACAAGAAGTAATTTTTTAAAATTTTGGATTTAAAGATAAAGAAGCTACGTCACTGGTACTAAATTTCTTTTGTAAAGTCTCAAATTACTAAAATTAGGCTCATTCAGCTAAAAAATATTCAATCGTTCTATGTTTCTCTCAGAGATCAGGCCCTGGGCTATCCCTGTGGGTTTTTATTTTCTCAACCCCTCTCAAATACTCGGAGGGAGGGTGTTCATTAGTCAGTGTGGTGTGGACTGTGGCAGGGACAGTAAGGTGTAACAGTAACGTGACTTAGAACTCAAACTGAGTGCTCCTCTTGTTGCTGCAGACTGATATTGGTGGACTGGACCTAGGCTCGCTCTTTTAGGTGTTGATTGTTCCATACAGAACAAGTTAAAGAACATGCTGAAGTCACAGGAACTTATTTCTCATGCACATAATCAGATAAAGCTCCATGATAAAGATACAGTGGTTTTCAATATCAAGGAGGCTGAAACTCCTGCAGTAAGTAGGTTTCTTGTGTATTCAACTTAGGGACTGAATTATATGAGCTCATTTTAGGGAAGGCCCTCATCATCAGTTAGGGCTGGATTTTTACTCCCTGTACAAAGTTTCTTTCCCACTGTTTGAAATACAAACATTTGTGTTAGGCTTTTGGTTTGTTTTATACTTTCCAAAGGTTCTGCATCAGTATATTTGGATTTTCCATTTGCTTTGTATAATCAGTCTTCATCTTTATTTTAAAATTATAAGTTACCATAGAATGCTTCAATGAAAGGTACTTTTTATTTTAATATTTGAAATACTTCTCTTAAGATGGATTTCCTGGCCGGCACCATGGCTCACTAGGCTAATCCTCCGCCTGCAGTGCTGGCACACCAGGTTCTAGTCCCGGTCGGGGTGCCGGATTCTGTCCCAGTTGCTCCTCTTCCAGTCCAGCTCTCTGCTGTGGCCCAGGAAGGCAGTGGAGGATGGCCCAAGTGCTTGGGCCCTGCACCTGCATGGGAGACCAGGAGGAAGCACCTGGCTCCTGGCTTCAGATCAGCGCAGCATGCCAGCCATAGCAGCCATTTGAGGGGTGAACCAACAGAAGGAAGACCTTTAGAGTCTGTCTCTCACTGTCTAACTCTACCTGGAAAAAAAAAGATTTCCAAGGCTGGCATTTTGGTACAGTGGGTTAAGACATCACTTATGACACTGATATCCAATTTTAGAGTGCTGGTTCAAGTACAGGCTGCTCTGATTCCAATCCAGCTTCTTGCTGATAGAACTGGAAAGGCACAGAAAATGGCCCACATGTTTGGGCCCTGCCACCCATGTTAAGAGATCCAGATGGAGTTCCTGGCTCCTGGCTTTGGCCCTGCCCAGCCCCTGCTGTTGCAGCTGTCTGGGTAGTGAACCAGCAGATGCAAAGCCAATCTCAAAAATTGATCAATTTCCTCTCTTCCTCTCCCTCCCCACTAATTAAAAATATAGATTCCATGTTTTTTTTTTTAAAGATTTGTTTATTTGAAAGGCAAAGTTACAGAGAGACAGAGATATCAGAGAAAGAGAGAGAGGTCTTTCATCCAGTGGTTCACTCCCCAGTTGGCCGCAATGGTAAGAGCTGCACCAATCTGAATGCAGGAGCCATGAGCTTTTTCCTGGTCTCATGCATGGTTGCAGGGGCTCAAGCACTTAGGCCATCTTCTACTGATTTCTCAGGTCATAGCAGAGAGCTGGATTGGAAGTGGAGCAGCTGGGATTTAAACCGGCACCCATATGGGATGCCAGAACAGCAGGTGGTGGCTTTACCTGTTCCCCAGATGAACAACATTTTCTGGATAAATCATTCATTAGAATCATGGCATTAAAATTGGAATTTGTCTGCAGTAGTTCCCCTTTAGTGCAGAAGTCTTGAAGGTTGGTTTTGAGGAGTACACTGAGAAAGCTGGAACATATGTACTTCAGTTTGAAAACCCTCTGTTCCTTCAACATCCCTCCCAAAGTGTGGCTTCCAGATGGAAATGACGTTGATTTTTTCTTTCTCTCTGAAGTTTATTAGGATGCTACATGAAAAATTTTCATTTTAAGATATGAATTAAGGTTTTAATGTGTTAGGAGCAAATATGTATTTACAGAAAAGTCTTACTAGTGAGTTTAAGGGGGGGGGGGGTCCATGTGAGTGAGACCATTGGAGGCTTAGGACAGGACTCTGCCCTCTAAGTCTGAATAACACAAGTCCATGTGGTAAAATTAGGTCAGAATTTTAGAGATTTATGAGTAGTGGCAAGGTACATATTATAAAATAAGTGGCAGGAGCAGAGCTGTTTGAAGATTATTGTGGAAAGGGAAGGAGGGGCAGAGCTGAACCTGACATAGAGAATGGAAACATTGATACAAGTATAGATACTGGTACAGATGACTTGCAAAGAGGATGAAATGATTGAATAGTTTTCATGTTGGAGGTAGTAGTAATATTGGATAAATAAGCCCTAGTAATCAAGACACCTAGAATGTCACCGTACTGACTTTGAACTTGACATTAAAGTTACTGGGGAGCCAGTAAATGCAGCACTGATATCAGAATGCCCTGCAATGGGAAGATAATAGAATCTAGAAGACCAACTATAGCTGTTGTACAGGGTTCTAGCCCTAGATGGATGGAACAAATGGTAAAGAATTAAGAACCAAAAGGACTGTTGAAAGTTGATAATAATAGAGGTTTTCAATCTATAGGGGCCACGAGTTTTGGTGTAAAAGGCAAAGAAAATGCTGGTGCCATTGACAGAACTACTGGAATTATTTTGTTTGATATTTCAGAGCTGAAATTGAGATTTACTGGCTGTGTGCTATTATACATACCAATTTCTTTATATTAGATTCTTCATGCAGGTCTAGATCTGATTCATGGACCCCTAAATTATGATAAGGACCATATGAAGTGATAGGAACAAATAGTCAAAAAGACAAAACTTTTTTTGAATATAAGTACAGGGTGATTATACTTTTAAAGGAAGTGGAGTGGTAGCAGATAGAGAAATGGGCCTGACAAAAAGTGTGAGATAAAGATGCTATTTCTCATTTCTCTGGTGGTTTGGTTGCAAGACCTGAGTGAGGCCCATCTTCTGATCTTTGTGCTAAATCACCTCTTTGAAAATGTATCTCATCATTTTTTTACTCTAAAATCTTTTTTGTTTCCTGTTGTCCAAAGCATGAAACTCTATCCATTGAATGAGTCTTTAGGCTCTTCACATTCTGGCCCCCAAATACTTGTAAATCATATAGTAAGCATTACTAGAAGTCCACTGTATACCAAATGTTGCATTGTACTCTGAATATAGAGGTTATTAGGCACAGTCTCTGCCCTCGAGGAACTAACTGGCTTGTCAGAGGTGCAGTTCAGCAACACTGAGATACAGGGTGTTGTGGAAAGAGAAGCATTTAACAGGGATAGAGAAGTGCTAGAATATCAGGGAGGTGCCTGCTGAGCCAGTTCTGGAGTAGGAGTCATTCAGGGGAAGAGATGAAGAGGAGGATATGTATAATCCTCTCTGGATCCAGTCACCCATCTTTGTTTCATATAGAACTTCAGCTCGCCTTAATTTTATTTGGCTGTTTCCCAAACGTGGAACAAGGGAATGGTCCTGGAGCATAGCAGGAAGGGGAAGATGAACACCAGGACTCCTCCAGAAAGGGATGCATAGGCCAACCCCATAATTTATTGTACAAACTGGGGAGTACACACGGTACTGTTGACAATTGTGTGGATCATAGATGAAAACTGGGTCTGTTCTGGTTAAACTGGGATATTTGGATGCTTTGGGAAGAGATAGCTTCTTTCTTCTATGATCACACAGTAGTAAGGATGTTATCCTAGATGGACTGTGAGCTGTCTTTGCACACTGCCTTTGGAGTTTTCCTTAGGGGCAGGCTCAGGACCCAGGACAGAGCCTCCTTAGTGAGAAGAATGGGAAGGCAGTGGACTGGGTGGAGAGCTGAGATTTATATCATTCCTTCCTCTGTGGGAGGAGAGGCAGCTTGCTGGGTGGAGACATGGGAGGTCTGGTGGGCAGCAAATCTAAGACGGTCCCTGTTTCAGAAGTTAGGACGGAATCCCATGTACTGATTGGGGCCTAAAGATGAGAAATTGTCTCTAGAGAACTAGAGCTTTGGACTCTAGTTGGCCATTCATCTTGGCTATTCTGTACAAATCTCTTGTTGACTCATTACGCCCATATGGAGAGGAAATGGTTATGTTCATAGAAGGTGATTACCAGTCATCCCTGGATGCTGTGACAAATATGCCATTATCTGGGGGCTTCAACAACAAACTCGGATCTCACAGTTCTGGTGGCTGGGATGTCCAAGATCAAGGTGCCAGTTCTGTTTCTGGTGAGGTCTCTTTTCAGGGTTTGCAGATGACTGACTGTACGTGCTGCTTTCACAAGGTGGAGAGCATAAAGAGAAGAAGCAACCTCTATCCTGTCCCTGCTTATAGGGGAGTGATCGCATCATTAGGACTTTACGTTCATGATCAAATCAGTTTCCCAAAGCCCTCTTCTCCTAATACCACCCCACTAGGGGTTAGGGTTTCAACACAGAAACTCTTGAGGGATGCACACCTGCAGTTTGTAGCAGTGATTGTGAAAAATGTTGGTGAGAATGCTGGGCAGAGGATCCCCGTCTTGTTGGTGCTTTTGTTCATTGTTGCTAATGTGGAAACACATGCTGAAGACTGATCATTAAGGAAAAAACAACATTTGCCCTGTTCTCTTCTGGGCACTTGATGGTGAGGTTTAGTCTTTGATGGCTGGGATAGGGAAGAAGGAGCTGTGGACAGACAGTGGCTGTCTAGTGGTTTGTGACTGTTTTCCATAGCAAAATAAAACACATTGCTGACAGCCAGAGGAATAGAGACTGTCCCTGGGACAAGGTAGGTTGTATCTACCAAAAGTTCCTTTTAGAAGGGCTGAGATTCTGCATACTAAAAAGCTGTCCATGTCATGTTGGTCTTTGTGTGTGCTGAAATTAAACAATCTGACCTTGAGTTCTTAGAAAGAACTGAATTGTCATTCTTTCCCAAAACACTTGAGTACTGAGTGACAGTAATGAACATTAAAAGGTGTTGTCAAGTTATATATGCAACACAGTATAGAAAGTCTCACCTCTTTATATACATTGCAATTGTCATTTTATAACAAAGTTCATATATATAGTAGGGGGTTAAATTACTTAAAAGGGTATAAATTGTAATTTTAATAATATACAGAGGTTGATTGCCTACTTTGTCTTTTGCATTAAAATGAATGTTGCAATTATTCTGTATTAATACCTAGTAAACTATGATCCTTCATCTGGAACTAAAAAAGTATTACTTTTAAGCATGCACACACAATTTATCTTGGTAAATAAAATAATTCTAAGTGTGCATGTATATATTTATTATGAAGCCATCTTTCTGATTGCAGCAAATGGAAAGAGAGAGAAGCTGATTGTCTTTTATTGTGGAAGTGACAGAATGTTTATTAATGGCCATGGATTTGAAATGAGCATCTTGCTAAATGGAAGTCTTTGGCCAACCTCTGACCCTTTTGTCTTAAAGGTTTGAGAACAGATAATACGAAAGAATACGAGCTTTTTTCCAGATGGCTGCATGCCTGATGTTCCTTTATGTTTAGCTGTCATTCAAATATGAATGCCCAGTGATTATAAGTGTCTCTTTCTCTTTTCTGGACTGAAATGAAACCTTTTATGCATTGTGTGTTAAAACAGATTAACTGTTTGGCTCATCAGCAGAAAAATTAGAACAATAGCTGCCAACTCAATGGTACAGTGAAAGAATGTCCTTTGGGGCTCGGGGGCTAAGGTTCATGAGCAAATGGTGTGTCGGGGTGTCAGACGTGGGAAGCACAGACACATTATGAAAATAATTATTGAGAATTTTAATGTAATAACTGTATTTGAGGAGGAGTATAGGAGTATCTTTTAGAAGCATTCAGGCTTTGGGTAAATTTTCTCTAACTTTCATATGCATTTTATGTGACCCATGAGTAATTATCTGGACTATTGCTATGCGTGATAAATTAAAGATGATGTGTCTGCATGCAACATGTTTTGTCATTAAAGTATAAAGTAGAATTACTATATACTATAATGCCTACCCACCCTTTAGTGTGATAAAGTTGTCTTTTAAAGATGTTTTTCATAAGGCGGACAGTGAACATTTAAGTATGGTTGAAATGCAGACTTTCCTAGAGGGCAAGGGTGAAGCTCTTGACCCATCAATGACCTCCACGGTGGAGATGACACAGGAGAAGGCTTGAGGCCAAAGGTCTAAGGGGACCAACCACATCCTGTTTAGGGAGGTGGAGGATTCATATTCTGAGCAGTGAGTACTAAGATGGTTCTCATTTTCCCTAGAAATCCATGAACTCAGCAAAGTACAATATTCTCATGACCCAAGAGCATATTCATCTAATTCCTATTTACAATGATTATTTTTGTAACAAAAGGAACCTCTTTTTGACCATTGTTCATGGAAAAGCACACGAGAGAGCCTGCCATGGAATTCAGTTGTTCTTACAACTATGTTAGCTAAAACATCCAAAGATGGAAATTAGCTTAAAATAATTAGGTAGTCCAACTTATAAGACTGCATAGAATATTTTTGATATTTTAAAATTTTGACTTGCCTTTATGCTTTTTTGATTTTGTTCCAGTTTATTTTTTATAATAGCATTATTGAGACATAATTCACAAATGATATGATTTGCCCATGTTAAAGTCTACAAAATGATGATTCTCAGTGTGTTTGTAGAGTTGTAAATCCATCACTGCTGTTGGTTTTAGAAGGTTTACATTATACTCAAAAGAATCCTCAGTATTCCTACCTCTTACCCCAAATCCTCCTAGCCCCTTGCTATCATGAGTCTACTTTAGGTCCCTTTAGGGTCTCCTATTCTGGACCTTTCATATAAATGATATCTTAAACCAGTATGTGGTCTTTTGTGATTACTTACTTTCCATTGGCATATTTTCAAAGTTTATCCATGTTGTAGCACATGTCAGTACTTCATTCCCTTTTGTGGCTGAATAAAATTCTATTGTATGGGGATGGACATTGTGGCATAATGATTAAAACTGCCTCTTGGCTGCCTGCATCCCATGTTGGAGTATAAAGGATTGAGTTCTGGCTCCACTTTCGGTTCATTTTCTTGCTCACAATGTCTCAAGTACTTGAATTCCTTCCACATATGTAGGAGACTCATACGAAGTTTGTAGCTTTGGCTTTGGCCTGGCCCAGCCCTGGATGTTCCAAGAAATTGGGGAGTGAACCAGTGGACCAAAGAGATCTCTTGCTCTCTTTCTCTGCCTTTCAAATAAATAAGTCTTAAAAAATAAAATCTATTGTATGGAAATAACAGGATATAACATTTTGACCACTCATCTGTTGAGGGACTTTGGGATTGTTTACACTATATTTGTATTTTTAGTAATTTGTTTTTGTTTTAAATTTGTTCTGTAGACTGTCTTGCATATATATGCTATGTCTTCTATTTAGTTCTAAAAGATTGAAAAGGTTTGATGTTTCACATAAGTTTATGATAACTTTTCAAGGATAACTTTGGAGACATAGGCTCCTATATCAGGTCTTGCACAAAGTCCAGTAAAACATTACAGACCACTTTCCACTTTGACTATGACCGTGTCTAAACAAGATAAGAGTCGGAGAACTCAAGGGGCTTCCATAGCCTTGGAAACTCATAACTGGTGCATAGGGAGATTACTGAGGCCATAAACAGGAGTGTCAATTGGTAAAGTCAACAACAGGAGTCACTGTGCACTTACTCCTCATGTAGGATCTCTGTCCTTAACGTGCTGTACACTGAGGCTTAATGCTATAACGAGTACTCAAACAGTATATTTCACTTTGTGTTTCTATGGGGGTGCAAACGACTGAAATCTTTACTTAATGTACACTAAACTGATCTTCTGTAAAAAAAAAAAAAAAAAAAAAAAGAAAGAAAGAAATTATCAATTCCCAACTTGACTCTCACTGGGATTAAACATGACAATAGGTCTGATCTGATTTCATCATCATTTAAAAAAAATCATCTATTATTTTTCACTTTATGTTTTTGTGTGGGAGCAAACTGTTGAAATACTTACTTAAGGTATACTAAGCTGATCTTCTGTATATTAAGATAATCGAAAATGAATCTTGATGTGAATGGAAGGGGAGAGGGAGTGGGAAAGGGGAGGGTTGTGGGTGGGAGGGACGGTATGGGGGGGGAAGCCATTGTAACACATGAGTCGTACTTTGGAAATTTATATTCATTAAATAAAAGATTAAAAAAAAAATTACAGACCACTGGGATCTAACATACTGGGTATAGCAGGGAGTAATCCCATTTGCTAGCAAATTTAGGAGTGAGAAATGACTTGCAGATCCCGCTCCTAATAAGCAGCAGGGTCGATCCTGCAGCTGTGGAACTTGTGCTTTTTTTTTTTTCTTTTTGCAAATACTGTGGTGCTTTCACAGCTCTCCACCTCTGCTTTCTATCCCTTCCCTTTTGTTTACTGATAGTGACTAGCATACTCATGATCTCACATGGTGCCATCCAAGCTTTTTACTGTGAAAACAACTACTTTCCTGGAAATTTTTACTAAGGAGTTCAGCAGCCATGTCTTGAGTGTCTTTTTGAATCCAAAACTCTCGATCTTAGGATGCCATCATTACTATTAATGTTGGTACTTAATACTTCACACAGCATTCGCGAAAACACTTGCTCCTAAAAACAAAAATGCAGAACTAAACAAATGAAAGGGAGTGTAAGAGTAAGATATTACAGTATAGCAGATGAATAGTAAAAGAATTTGTGAAGTTATCTTTATTAATACTTGGTGATAAGGTCAAAATGCTAGTGGCCAGAGGCTCAAGGACTTTACTCAGGTGTGCACATCATGCTCTCTAAATCATTTTCTTACTCCTTATTTTGTCACCAAGTATTCATGTGCATTTCAGGAAATATAGCAAAGTAAAAAGAGTGCATACACAACAGAGTTCATCAACATATTCTCATAATGATAGAAAAGAGTTAAGATGGTCATTACTCTAAGTAGGATGTGAAAGAAATTTAGAGAAGCAAATGGTGACTAGTGTGAAGAATTTGCTGTGTTCAAGAATATGCTAATGCCTTCTATAGATTTAAACCATAAAATCATCTTTGAGGTGGATACCTCAACTGAATCTTACAGGTGAGCAAGCACAAAGTAAGTTAGTGTGTCCAAGACTGCTACCTGGCAAGTGGTGGGACAGATCATGGAACCCCAGCACTTGTGCTTTGGGTCCCAGTGCTGAATTCCTAATCATCCCTTTTCTGTCACCACTGGGTTCAGTGAACATACTTTGAAAGTGAAAGTAGTATGTTTTTTCCCATTAGATAGATTTATTGGTGGTGATTTTATCCTTTGAGATATAAAAGTTATGCATACTCATTGCAGAAAAAATCATGAAGAAATAAAAATTCTGTGAATATCTGAAATTTTTTTAAAAGATTTTATTTGAGGAGCAGAGTTAGACAATGAGAGGGAGAGACAGAGAGAAGTCTTCTATCCACTGGTTCACTCCCCAAATGGCCGCAACTACTGGAGCTGTGCCGCTCATCTGAAGCCAGGAGCCAGGTGCTTCTTCGCAGTCTCCCATGTGGGTGCAGGGGCCAAAGTGCTTGGGCCATCTTCTACTGTTTTTCCAGGCCACAACAGAGAGCTGGATTGAAAGAGCAGCAGCAGGGACTGGAACTGGCACCCTTATGGGATGGCAGCGCCGCAGGCAGAGGATTAACCTGCGCCACAGCGTGGGACCCTGAATATCCCAATTTTTAAATAAAGATACCTCAACTAGGATGGTTTTTGTGATTTGATATGTATGTTTGTTCATTTCCTTTTACTATCATGTTCCCTAAATGCAAAAATGTGAATTTTGCCTCTGTGACCTGGCTTGAGAAATGTGATGAGTTCTATGAGAAATGTAATGATGAGGTGATGAGTTTGCCTTCTAAAATTGACTTACTCTAAAAGTTTTTCTGAGTTATTTGCAAGTTTGTCTTTTGTTTCAAAATTCATCAGTTCAGAAAATCTTCCCCATGGTGTACCTGAAATAAATTATGGACATTTCTTTGTTATAGGATAGCTTATTCAGCACCTGCTTGAGATGCCACAAAGTCTGCCTCTTACAATCTATCAAGGAGAGAAAAATCTAGTCTACCCTTTTCCTCCTCTTCATTGGCTGGACTGGGCCGTGAGAACATTTCTCCATCTATCATGAATGGTGGGTTTCATGATGAAGCCAAGGGTGGAATGCATGAGAAGTTGAGGACTCTGACCAGGATGGACATTGAAGAATAGAGTGTTCAAGGCCATGGTTGATAACTTTGACCGTTCTACACTCTTGTCTTCATTTTGTACCCTCCTCCCCAAAGCTGGAGAAATGTCCATGCTTTTGACTAGGGGTGAGGGGATGGGCCAGTGTTGTGGCATGGCTAGTAAAGCCACTGCCTACAACACCTGCATCCCATGTGGGCATTGGTTTGTGTCTTGGCTGCTCCACTTCTGAACCAGCTTCCTGCTAATGGCCTGGGAGAAGGAACATAAAGTGGCGCAAGTGATTGGGCTCCTGCCATTCATGTGGGAGACCCAGATGAAGCTCCTGACTTTGGCCTGGCTCATCCATGACCATTGCCACCCCTGAGGAAGTGAACTAGTGTCTGTCTCTCCCTCCCTGCAGCCCTAGCTTTCAAATAAATTTTTTATGTGAAAGAAATAATGAGTGAAGAGAATGAGGAAGTCATTGAAGGAAGATGTCGGGTGGGGAGAAAGTTTATAGAAGCATATGAAGTATTATTGGATGCTTATTAAAAGATAGGGCTATTCTATTTGTTGTTAAAGATAGTCATTTTGTGCACAGAGGAACTGAAGATTCAGAGAGTCCAAATGTGTTTCTGTGAAGCCGCATGGGTAGAATGTGGATACACTTCCAATGTTGCATTTGTACTTGCTTTGTGTTATGTTTTATAGTAATTAGAGCCTTGGTCAAAGTTGAGACTCAGACTTTTATTTTTAAAGGAAATGAGAGAATGCTGTGCTGTTGGACTCAATTTGAATTCTTCAGTGAAACAAAGAAATAGGATTTTATTCATTCAGCAAACTTTTTTTTCTGAAGCAACTGATTAGTTGCAGGTGCTATGCTAGATGGTGTGAACAAGACATGTGCTCTGCTGTCACACAGCTTGCTGACAACTGGGTATAAAGACAATTAAGTAAAAACAATGCAGCACTATAATGGGTCGTGTGATGATTTTTGATATAGAATGAATTTAATAAATAATTACATTTAGAATTATGGAATCATGAGATAAAAGGATATAATGTCCTAGGTTATTATTGTCTAATAACCATGATTTTCTCCTTTTTCTTTTTTGAAAAACTTCACTGTGAAAAATGTAAAACTTACACAAATGCAGTTAGCATAGATATGAGCCATCCTCCCTCCCTGCTGCAAATGGCTAGCCCTTCATCACACAATCCCACAAATTGGCAGCAACTGGTCAATCTGGCCCAATCTTTTTTTCTTTTATTCTATTTTTAAGTTTGTTTTTCTTTTGAGAGACACTCAGTCTTGGTGTCTGCCTTTCAGTGTGATGATGGAATCATATTGATTATTATTTTCAATAAATATTTCTTATCTGTTTTATGTGATGAGTCTGGAAAGGAAGAATGCATGAACACCTGTCGTTTTTAAAGTCGTTTAGCAAAGAAGACAGTAAGATTGTTAGTAAACTTCAGTTCAAGGATAAATCCAGCTACTAGCAAAGTGTGCCTTTTGCTGCTTCAGGGGTCCTTTTTGTCTAGTGGAAAAAAATATACAACACCTTTCAGATAACCTTTCAAGTAAGCTAAAGTTAACAACAAAACTGGGGTTGGGTATTTAGCCTAGCAATAAAGACATCTGTGACCCATATCGGACTGTCTGGGTTTAATACGTATATTTGGCTCCTGACTCCACCTTCCTGCTAATGCAGATCCTCGAAGGCAGAAGTAATGCCTGAAATAATTAGGTTACTGCCACCCATATGGGAGAACTGGATTGGATTCCTAGCTTTGACCCTGGCCCAACCACAGCCAGTGAGGACATTTGAGAGTAACTGGAGAATGAGAATAAATAAATAAGGCAATAAGGAAAACAACGTAGGGAGTATTTAAATTTGTAGGTTAAGTAGGAGTTCACATAAAAATACATGGAAATGCAATTAAAGTATGTTCTCATGCAAAAAATTTTGAAACCCATTAACATTGTCCATGAATTTGTGAAATACTCCCCTATATGTATCAAAGAGTATCAGGCTTTTGCAGAATGAAGCTGGCTGCAGGATTGGGCATGGGAAATTAACTTGCTTAATAAATTGGCTTGATTTTTGTACTGCTCATGGTCTGTGATGAGAACATTGTATTTCACAGTACTGTGTAAGGCTCCCATAATTCTTTTTTAAAAGGGAATGATTTTCCTCATGTGGTAGGAGTTGAGGCAGGTTTTTCATGGTAGAGATCCTATGGATAAATCCTCACTAATAAATATGGCCCTTTAAAATGTCTCCAAGTAGGGCTGGTGCTGTTGCATAGTAGGCTAAGCCTCCACCTGTGGCGCTGTATCCCCTGTGCACACCAGTTCATGTCCTGGCCACTCCTTTTTTCCATCCAGTTCTCTATTACCTGGGAAAGCAGCAGAAAATGGTCCAAGTGCTTGGGCCCTTGCACTCACGTGGGAGACCTGGAGGAGGCTCGAGGCTCATGGTACCTGGTTTTGGATTGGCCCAGCTCTGGCTGTTGAGGCCATTTGGGGAGTCAACCAGCAGATGGAAGACCTTTCTGTCTCTCCCTCTCTCTGTAACTCCACCTCTCAAATACAGTTTTAAAAAGGAGAAAATAAATTCTTGGTCGGCACTGTGGCATAATATGTAAAGCTGCTGCCCGCAATGATGGCTTCCCTGATGAGCGCTGGTTTGTGTCCTGGCTGCTCCTCTTCTGATTCAGCTCTCTGCTATGGCCTGGGAAAGCAGCAGAGGGTGGCCCAAGTGCTTGGGCCCCTGGCCTGTGAGGGAGACCCAGAAGAAGCTCCTGGCTCTTGGCTCCAGATTGGCCCAGCCATTTGGGGAGTGATCCAGTGGATAGAAGACCTCTCTCTGTCTCTAACTCTACCTCTCAAATCTTTAAAAAGAAGTCTACGAGTGTCTGTACTTTGCATTTACTGATGAAAAATCCCAATTTTTTTTTTTTGCTTACCTTTCCAGGCACGTGATGGGAAACAGAATAAGTGATGCCAAACTTAGCCTTAGAATAATTAGAGAAGGCAGTTGTTTGTTTAGGGTTATATTGCTCACATGCAAATATGCTTCACAAACTTATTTCAATTCTTAAACGTCTTAGAGAAGTTAGGGAGTTAGTGATATCTACCCTTTTTACTACTAAGTATGGACTCAAGTGGTCCAGTCCGTGGTGAACTGAGCTGTGACTGGAGCACACGTCTTTGTAGCTAGCATGTACTGCTGTCCACAAGGAAGCCTGGTAGTGATATGCACTCAGAAGTTTTGAAAGAGTGAGTGGATTTATTCTACATCAGCCTTTTGCAGAGTATGCTTTATAGACCCTTGGTGTTAAGAAGAGGTTTTTGGAAGAGTGTTTCATGAAAAGATAAGTTCAGGGAAAGTCATTCTTGGGGAGAGTGTCTGAAGGTTGGAGTATGCTTGGCAGAAAAGAACCTATGTTGCATTTGTTAAATCTAGTGCTTACATTATTGTGGTGCCTTCCTGTCATAATGCATTGCTTAATGTTCCATAGAATTAAGGTTATATGTAAGAATCTTTGGAGAATTTAATTCCAAATGGACAGATTTCTAAAGAGATTGACATTTACCAATTAGGAGCACTAGATTAGAAGTCAGGCTCGGATCTTGACCTTCTACTCTGGTCTTTCACTTGTTCCTTTTGTACCCATCATGAGGCTGCAGCTGTTATCTCTGCATTGGTGACTTGAGCATTTGTCCTTTCCTACTTGTTTCCCTTCTTCCATTTGCTTTCTGTCCAGTTGATTTGTTGACTAAGTAAACAAGCTTTCTTTTTTCTTATAGGACTAATTGATGTTTGAAAATTAAAATATATTTGGCAAAATATATAATCCTGCCCTTAATCCCTCTATCAGATTATTTTTATTTATATGTTGAGCATATCGTAACTCAATGCTATGAATCTAGACAGTCTGGATTCAAATCTCGGCTGTTTCTCTGGCTGTATAACTTGGAACAAGATAGCTTGTAGCCTCAATTTAATCATCTGTAATACGAGTATACCTATAGTGCTTGTACAATAGGGCTGTTATGAAGATTCAGTGAATTAATGATAAAATGCTTAGAACAACACCTGGCACATAGAATTTATGTAGGTGCTAAATTAAATGTGTGTATATACATACATTTGTGTGATATTACAATGCATGCACATATCCAATTTAGCAATGCCCTATTATTGCAAGTTCAGGTTAAATTTTTTTGCACAGTGATGGAAAGCTTTGTTGTGAAGGCCTGTCTCAAAGTTTTTGACTGTATGTTTTTAATTACTTATATCCATTTCTTACATTGAAACTACTGAATTAATTGCATGCTTTTTAAACTTTTGTATAGTCTTTCTAGAGAACTTGGTAAGAGCTTCAATCAATACTGCTAGTGATGATGTTTAAGAATGCTAGCTTGTGGCTGGCGCTGTGGCACAGCGGGTTATAGCCCTGCCTGAATTGCCGGCATCCCATATGGGCACTGGTTCTAGTCCCACCTGCTCCTCTTCCTATCCAGCTCTCTGCTATGGCCTGGGAAAGCAATAGAAGATGGCCCAAGTCCTTGAGCCCCTGCACCCATGTGGAAGACCCGGAAGAAGCTCCAGGTCTGATGGCTTTGCATCAGATGGCTTCGCATCAGTGCAGCTCCGGCTGTTGCGGCCATCTGGGGAGTGAATCAGCAGGTGAAAGACCTGCCTCTCTCTCTACCTCTCTAACTCTTTAAAATAAAATAAATCTTTTTTTAAGAAAATGCTAGCTTTCTTCATTTTTGTCAATAAATGGAAACATTTTCTCATTTGAAACCATAACATGAAGTAGATCTCTGCATTATGGGTGGATTGGCTACTTATATTTCCTCTTTGGTTGGTTCTCTTTACAATCTGAAAAAAATGTGAATTTTTTTGTGAGGATACTTCTGTATTATTTTGAAACCCTTATCATTTGTTACCTATATCCTCTGCCCACATTGCCTACTTTTTCCTTACTTTTCTATTTCTCCCATTTGCTTCACTCCATGGTATGAGTGTTTTTCTACCATTTAATGTTTGCTGGTTAGTCTAGTATTACTTAAATGAACATTTGAAGATACCATCACTAATACTTGATTCATAACATCTCAAAAAAAAAAAAAAAGGCATAGAAGCCTGCAGAGGTGACTTACAGTTGTTGAAAGACATATGATAATATTTTAATGAAGTTTGCTTATAGAACTCTTTGATTTTCATTTTTTTGTCCTTGAACTGAAGTGATAAGATTTCAGATTATAGAAGTAACAATTCGTTCATATTTCATGCTTTGGTGATGTTGACCAGTACACGCTCAAACGTTATGACACTGATCAACCCCTCTCTATAGTCTTGAAAAATGTGTTATATGGAATATGAGACTCATAATACTAAATGCATGTTCTATGTGGAGTTTCTGAGATTGATATTTGAATCTGTGTCCAGTTGTTTAGTTTAGAATAAGACATTCTCCCTGAAGAAATCTGTTAATGATGAACTTGAGCTTTCTGTTTGTCAGTCCATTGGGCAAGAGTGGACTAGAGAGGTTTCTTTCAAGGACTGATCTTTAAGCACATTTCTAAGATATAAACCTTAAGACCTGTATCTTATAATAATGGAAGTAAAATATCTGATGCATTGAATCTTCTCATGCATATAACCTCGTTTTCTACTCCATTTATTTGATAATTGTTTCATCATTTCAGATTCAATTTGTAAAAGCAATGAACACTCTTTAATATTTTTCTAATAAGGATTAGTTGGAGAGGTTAATATGGTCAGAAATTTAAAGAAGCCCAGAATCATCTTAATGAGAGTCAGGTAATTAACCTACATGAATAGATTAAAAAAATCAAGCAGGCACACTGATGGGTTTTCCTTTCAAGTTCAAATTTAGAACATCATCTTTGCCGTGGTTAGGTCTTACACATTAGATGGTGATTGCTATATTGTTTTTTAATATATAAAAAGCTTAATTGTAGAACCTTATTAGAATTTCTCATCAAATTTGATTAATTGAGGAATGATATATGTGATATGGATGTTAAATTCTTACATGTAAATGGTTGTATTTTATTTAAATAATCTTGCAAATGCATTTCTTTGTGAATCAGGAACACATGCTTTAATGCATAGACCTCCTTTTATAAGAAAAAACATGTCAGACTTCAGCAATTCATGAACTGCTTAATTAAGATCTAAGAAAGTTGGTGAAAAGGATTATAACTATTCTTTTTTTTTTTTTTTTTTTGACAGGCAGAGTGGACAGTGAGAGAGAGAGAGAAAGGTCTTCCTTTGCTGTTGGTTCACCCTCCTATGGCCGCCGCGGCTGGCGCACCGTGCTGATCTGATGGCGGGAGCCAGGTACTTCTCCTGGTCTCCCATGGGGTGCAGGGCCCAAGTACTTGGGCCATCCTCCACTGTACTCCCTGGCCACAGCAGAGAGCTGGCCTGGAAGAGGGGCAACTGGGACAGAATCCGGTGCCCCGACTGGGAGTAGAACCCGGTGTGCCGGCGCCGCAAGGCAGAGGATTAGCCTAGTGAGCCGCGGCGCCAGCATTATAACTATTATTCTAGGAATGCCATTTTTAAATCTAGATGAAAATTTATGCTGGTGGTCAAGTTAGATTAAAAGGCAAATTCCAAGTGTCAGCCTAAGTGTTTCAAAGGCAAGACTCCATCCACATCATTCACAGATGATGTTTATCTTCTTAGGAAATCTTAGAAATTTATGGAGGTTTCTTTTTTGTTTAATTGCAGTGAACTTTTTTTTTTTTTTTTGGCTCTACCGTATGTGATATACCAGTAGTAGCTATCCTTCCTTTTATAATCATATTATAATCATAGCAATTGTAGACTGGAAAGAGGATAAAACCATAGATGGTGAGGTTTGATTCCCTCATTAACAGGAGTTGTTTCTGGTTCATGGACAGATAGCACCATCTTGGAGAACAAAACAAAATCTTGGTAAGTACATAAGCTCTGCCGCTTACCATAAGCCTTTTGTATCTCAATACTCTATTTTGCAACTAGAGGCCACAAATAAACCTCATCACATACACAGAATAAATGAGCTATTGCTTGTGGATTCACTTTGCAAATCTGCCACATAATACAAATGTTCATTATTGCTTTCTGAGTGAAACTTGCTTAGCTTCTAGGTCTGTCTCCTCCTGGATATAATTGTACTGGTTTTATTTGACTGTTTCCTACTTTTCAATTTTTCATTTTGCTTTCTTCCCACAAACACTGCCCAAGGACTTTAAAAAAATTATGGCATGAAGAATGGACAGTAAAAGTAACTTAGGTTACAGGGTTGGTCTTTCATCTGCATTGTGGGCTGCTGCTTTGTTTCTTGGTCATTGGTGAGAGTCCTTGTTTAACAGGCTGTGGGAAATCAACACATTGTGAATGCTTACTGTGTGAAGAGCTTTGTGTTTATTGGTGGGGGTGGGTGAGTGGGAGGGTGGATAAGTAAGATACAAAGATGGATAACATACCTGGCAAACCTTATACCTCTAATAGCAGTTATTAGCATTTTAGTGAGTCAGTTGTTGATATTCTGTCTCTCCAATACTCATTTGGGTATTTGGATTTTGTAAAATATAATCTATTTCTTCAGCTATCTTGGAGAAAGATAAGGAGCTATCTTTACAACACTTTGTGTTGCCATATTGACCAGTACAGCTGTTTTCTTAACAGATTCTCAAATATTTTACATCAGGCTGTAGAACCAGGATAATTGAAATAAATCCCTCCTCACTTTTAGAAAAATAGTTAACAAGATGGGTATTACTGATGCCAGATAATAGCGTCCTCTGAAACTCTAAGTAGAGCAAATTTACTTCTCCATATTATGCAGCCGTATGTTCCCTTATTTATCTTTTAAAGTGGCCCATAAAAAAGCCTTGCTGCTTTGCATAGGAACAAGAAAGTGTAGATAGAATAGTCTTCAAGTCAGAAAAGTTAAAACGTGCTGAATCTTTATCACATAACCTGAGGCATCTAATTTAATTTTCTTTTATGCCTTTCTGACTCCTATTTTATTAAATTTGCAGTCAACCTACTTGAGAATTTTCTTAATTTTTCTAAATCTGACTTTCTAATAGCATATTTTGTATCAGAAAGGCTGTATTTTAGCTGCAGCTGAAATAATTTGTAGGTTGGGATGAATTCACTCATATTTCAGGAATCCCCCTTAAAAAATGTGTGGTGATTACTGTTAATTTGTCCACTGGGGCAACTTTGGCACTGAGAAATAATCTTCAAAGTCAGTAGAATTTATTTGGATCTCCAAGGATCATCAGGGACAGAGAATGAAAACCTTGAATTTAACTTTACAACTTTGGGGCCAGTGCTGTGGCGCAGCAGGTTAATGCCCTGGCCTGAGGTGCTGGTATCCCATGTGGGCGCCGGTTCTAGTCCCCGCTGCTCCACTTCCAATCCAGCTCTGTGCTAAGCCTGGGAAAGCAGTAGAAGATGGCCCAAGTCCTTGGGCCCCTGCACCCACGTGGGAGACCTGGAAGAGGCTCCTGGCTCCTGGCTTCGGATCAGCAAAGCTCTGGCTTTTGCAGCCATCTGGGGAGTGAACCATCGGATGGAAGACTGACTCTCTCTCTTTCTCTCTCTCTCTCTCTCTCTGTCTCTCCTCTGACTTTCAAATAATAAATCTTTTAAAAAAACTTTACAACTTCAATATTATTTTGAAAGATTTGTTTATTTGAAAGAGTCACATATGGAGAGATACAGAAACAGAGTGCTTCTATCTGCTGGTCCACTCCCCAGGTGTTGGTAAGGGCAAGGTCTGAGCCAGAACAAAGCCAGGAGCAAGGAGCTTCATCTGGAACTCCAATGTGGATGGCAGGGGCCCAAGCACTTGGGCCACCTTCTGCTGTTTTCCCCAGGCCGTTGGCAGGGAGCTGAATGGTAAGTGGAACAGCTAGACATGAACTGGCACCATATCAGGTGCCAAAGTTGTAGGCATCTGTTTTACCTGCTATACCACAATGTGGGCCTCGATATTTTTTTTAATGTTATAACATAGACTTTTATTGTCTTCATTATCATCTCTTAGTAGGCATTCAGGTTTTATGTTTTTCTTTTTCTTTTTGATAGGCAGAGTGGACAGTGAGAGAGAGACAGAGAGAAAGGTCTTCCTTTACCATTGGTTCACCCTCCAATGGCCGCTGTGTCCAGTGTGCTCCGGCCGGCGCACTGAGCTGATCCAAAGCCGGGAGCCAGGTGCTTCTCTGGCTCTCCCGTGCGGGTGCAGGGCCCAGGCACTTGGGCCATCGTCCACTGCACTCCCGGGCCATAGCAGAGAGCTGGCCTGGAAGAGGGGCAACCGGGACAGAATCCGGTGCCCCGACTGGGAGTAGAACCCGGTGTGTCGGCGCCACAAGGCAGAGGATTAGTCTATTGAGCCTCAGCGCCGGCATATGTTTTTCTAACTATATCTTGATAAAAACACCACTTTAGAGACTCCACTTGGTTCACTCTAGTACCAAATACATTTGGCAAAGAGTACAAAAATAGCAGGAAACACACCATGTAAACCCTAAAGAACTGTCAGAGAACACTCTGAAATGGGAATAGTACTTCATGCTGGTGTGCAAGATCTGTATTTTTGACTACATTTACAATGTAGGAGACACCATGAAGCACCTTGCACACAATCCCACCCTATCTCGATACCAGCTGATGTGATTCACCAGCCTGGTTTTGCCTTCTCTTCTGTAAATACCTGTGTGATTTCCGTTCACCTGGTCCACTAGAACCGGGCTCATGGTAGAGACTCTTTCCTGGGAGACTGATAAAATACTCCTGGGAGAGTATTTGGTCATTTCTGTTCACATTTGAATAGCACTGCGGAGGCAAAGAAGACAGTTTCTGAGACGATGACGTTTGTCACTAATGACCTCATTTTCTGACCTCTGAATGTTAACTTTGTTCGGAGAGAGTATTGATCCTGGAAGAATAAGTGGTCTACTCTCTTGCACCTTTGCCCTCCTGAATGACTTTCCTCACCACTGAAAGTTGGACAATGACAGAGCCTTGTTACAGAAGGGTGGCAGGTGATTAATAGCCCTTAGAGTCTGTTCTGCAATTGCTCCTATTAGAACAAAGTGCTAATGTTGGCTCAGTAACAGAATACTGTCTTTGTGGTGGTGAATGCCCTGGCATATGCAGGAGCTTCAGAAAGTTTGTAGAAAAAGGGGATTTGAAAAGCTAATGTAAATCGATCATGAACATTTCGAAATCTCTTCATACAAGTTCCACTTTTGAATAATTATATTTTTTCCGAATAGCTTTTTAATATCCAGACCTTCTGAGAGCTATTTTAAAGCAGAAATATCCATCTACTGTGAAAACTTATTTAAATGGTCTTCTGAAATACTGAGATTTAAGCTATTTTTCTATACGTATTTAAAATAATATTGAGCCAAAATGATAGACATATGCAGGTAAGTTTTGAATTTTTTTAAACAGAAATTCTATTTCATTTCAATCTATTTGATTCAAGTGGTACCTGCTGTTAATCTCAGTTTGGGGAATCAAAGACAAATCATTTTTTCCCAATTCTGAGTGACTCCTTCCTAGGAAGGCTTTTATACCTTCTGTGCTCATAATATACTAAAATATTAATAGTAAACCATAGCCCAGCAACACTCAACATGTCTGCTTTGGAGTGGGGCTACATATTTGGGCAGGTTTGGAAAGCTCCCTGGTGATTTTGATTGCATCCAGGTAGTTGTGTGAATGTGGAGACGGCAGAAGACAAGTAGCATTGTTAATTTTCCATGTATCACTCATTTTATGCTGAACCAGTCCTTCTGGTTCCATTTAACTTTGGAAATGACATAACTCCTCATATTTTGATGTAAGAAACTTAAGGGAGTCAGATGTGTTATAAAGGCCAGTCCTTGGTACCCATGTGTGCAAATTCTATTTCATTCAGGGTGAAGTAAGGGTCTTTGGTTGCAATGGAGTTGTGGGGTCTTCAGAATTCCTTGAACACACTGTGTTCCAGTGATCTATGCCAGCGCCAAAAAATATCGGAAAGTTTACTGCCTTAACAGGTTGAATTTATTGTATCTCTTGGGCTTATGGGTCAGGGGGTTGGCACAGTTTGGCCAGGGCATTCCTCAGCTGAGTATGTCCCAGTGTCAACTGGAGCCACTTGGTTATACCCAGGTGGTAACTGTTCTGCAGGATCCACCATAGCTTACCTCACAAACCTGGCACCTTGGAAGGCATTTCTGGAAGTCTTGCCTGGCCCATTTGTCTTGGGACTTTTTGACAGAACCTCTTGTAAGATATTTGTACTTAGACTACTTTCAGGGCCCCTAAAGTGTTGCTGGGGAGAGTGAATGCCTTGAGAGAGCCCATCAGAGCTGCAGAGCTTCTTGGGACGAGAGTCAGAAGCCCCCAAGTTTGATTCAGATTTGTTTGACCAAGAGATGGTTGCAGAAAGAGTTTAGATTCAAGGTGTGAAATACTCCCCCTCAATAAGAAGAGTAGCAAAGAACTTGCAGTAATCTTTAAACTCCCACACACTAACAGGAGAGACAGGTTAAGACTGAATCACAGACTTCTGAATTAGTGATTTTTAGTTACTAGTTCCCACCTAAATAAAGAGGATCATTGTCTTCCTCCTGATTACTTTTTGTTGATTTTTTTTGTTTAATATATAACACAGAGAAGCTTTTTGAAGCATGATGCTGATTGTGGAACTCTTCCTAAAACTTACATAAAGGGATCTCATCACTTTCTAAAGAATATTAGATGAAGTTTTCTGGGAGGAAGTATGGTTTACTTGTTAATATAATAAACTATCACATAAGATTGACTTCAAATCTGGACTTTGCAATTCACTTGTGTTGTGTCTTTGGGCAACATACTCTATCTGCACCTTATTTTTGCCACCTGTAAAATCGGAATTTTATTAGTACCTACATCAGTGGGTAATTGTGAGAATTATCTGAACAGTGAATGTAATATTCTTAGAATGTGATGGGATATTAATGGCTATGTTATCATTGCTGTTATTATTTTCATGGCATAGCACGCAAGGCCTGTTATGCTCTGTTGCGCTTCTGATTTCCAGTGACCATCCTTGAGCTCCATGTTGCATCCTCATACAGCTATATCCTGTTGTGTTTCTTTACCGGTGCTCTTGCCTCTCAGTGGAAAGTAGACTTCTCCCCTCCTCTGTTGAGAAATGGATGTTATCACTGAACTTCCTGAGGTGGAAACTGGAATTTTATGCCTCAGTTCACTATTAGGCAGTCATGTATTTTCTCTCCAAAGTTGGGTCTTATTTTTGTCTTGAGTAGCAAGCTCAGAGCCTTACCTATTTGTGCTTAAAATTAATTGCATATAAATCAGGAGCGATTAGGATTTGTTGCATTCACAATCTGAAAATCTTGCTGGCTGAAAGTAACAGTTAATTTCTCAGTCATGCTGTGTGTCCATGGTGAGTTGACAAGGGAGTCTTCATTTCATCATTGAGGGTCCCTGGCTGATTATGGCTCCATCTTCAAACATAAAAGCAGGGACAAGATAAGTGGAAATCCATGTACTGGTTCTTAACACTCTTGTACAGAGACCCCTGTTATTTCTGCTCACATTTTATTGGCCAGATAGTTACATGGTCTGAGCGAAGTACAAATGGGCAGAAGAGTGTGATTCTACCATGTGCTCAGAAAATGAGAATTGATGATTTATGAACAAACTCCAGTGCTACCACAGGTAACTAGCTGATCTCATTACCTCTTCCCAGAAGAGGTTAATATGTTCTGTGCTACAAAGGTTTCACCTGTGCACACATCATTGAGTTATAGCATTCAGTTCAGTTGGGACTAAAGATAATCCTTTATGTTGCATTTGGATGCTGTTCTATACAAAGAAAGCAAAATAAAATCATTCAGTAGCAGTTACATTTGTGTGATTTTTTTCATAGAAATATCAAAGTCTCAAACATCCTGTCATCTTCTTTACATATTTTTCTTTAAAGAAAGATGTTCCTTTTGTCCCCCGTCCTCCTCTTTGATTTTTTTTCTTTAAAGAAAGAAAAGCCTGGTTAGCAAGACATGAGATGTATGCTGTTATGTATCCCAACTGCTAGTAGGTGACTGCAAAACAGATACTTTGGTAACACCCAGAAAACTAGAGACTATGCCAAAGTGAACATTTTTAATTATTTAAAGTGATAATGACCTTAACAAATTGGAAAGATTCTACAGAAACATATGATAATATAACACAAAGTTTCAGACAGTAACCAAAAGGAAATTAGGGGGAAGACTGCCGAGTATATGGCAAATGAAATTGATTTAATAAAAGGATTGGGGAGATTTTTGTTTTGTCTTATGGTACATCTTTATGAAGCCTTACCACAGAGCTTTGCTTTAAGGAGTTCTAAGTAATCAGAGACATTTAGGGAAGTAAAGTGGACATTAATGTGGGAATCACTTTTTAGAGATAAAGATGGAACATAAAGGACCTAGGGTCATAACTGACTGAATATAATAGAGTGGTGCTTTTGTTAAACTCATTAAATTGCCAAAATTTTGTCTTTAACCGAGTCTTGTAAGGGCTGGGAAGCAGTGCTTGATACCTACTTTTCACTTTGAATAGTGTGGAAAAACTATGCAGACGTTAAGGCATGGCAGAAAACTATTTGAAAACATGGAATACGCAGTGGGAGCAAAGAGTTGACTAACCAAGGGTTCCATGATGATGTCAGGTATGGCTATACTATGACAGTGTTAAGCTACTGCAAGTCTCCAGAGAACTGGAGTTAGACGTTTAGCCTCCCATTACCATAAGGACTTTGAGAGGGGACTAAATCTGAATGTACTGTATAGAGTTCTAGTCCTTAGAAGTTTTAGGAGAGCTTATCTAGAGAAATGGAAGACTCAACTTGTTAATTTAAATGGTATTCCCATTAAAGCCATGCCATTTTTTTTTAAGGACTTGACTCCTTTGAGGAAAATATGGACATTAGGAACTCTGTTCAGAAAGATGCACATGTGAACCTCCTATTGTGCAGAATTTTAAGCATTAAGTGGGGCCCTCAGAACCTTGTTGGAACAAGCAAGAAGAAATTTTGAAAAATGCTTTCAATCCGTAGCAGTTAGCTGCTTCATAAACATCACTGGTGATAAAGAATGAATGTGGTACAGTAGGTTAATCCTCCGCCTGCGGCGCTGGCATCCCATATGGGCACCAGTTCTAGTCCCGGCTGCTCCTCTTCCAATCCAGCTCTCTGCTGTGGCCTGGGAAAGCAGTAGAAGATGGTCCAAGTCCTTGGGCCCCTGCACCCACATGGGAGACCGGGAATAAGCACCTGGCTCCTGGCTTCGGATCAGCACAGCTCCGACTGTTGCAGCCATTGGGAAGTGAACCAACGGATGGAAGATCTTTGTTTCTTCCTCTCACTGTCTGTAACTCTACCTTTCAAATAAATAAAATCTTTAACCACCACATTCATTCTTTATTTTTATATAGACAGGCAATAATGGAAGATTTGTTTTTACTTTCAGGCATTTTAAATAGCACATGCTTGTTGACTTAAAAAATACTTGGCTTTCACATAAAACTAAATATTGTAAGAGGCAAGGCAAGTTGGTAGCATAGTCCATTTGCTAGGGGAGATTTCCATGGCTCTCTACTAGCTGTTCGGTGTTTATGGCTTCCAGAACTTTCAGTGTGGCTTTTTTCTCAGGAAATATCTGCCCTTTCCCATTTTTCCATCCTTAGTGTGTGTGGGTGGCTGTGCATCTCCGTGAGGGGAGGACACTGGAAATAAATTTCTGCAGAGTGCTCTTTTGCTCCCAGAATCTGAAGCCAAATGAAAGTGTTCTGAATTGGCTGGGTCTTAGTTTCAGAGGGTTAAGCCTAGAAGACAGGATCGGGGTGTAATTTATCAAGAAAGCGTAAACTCTTTATTAGCACAGATAAGTAAACTTCTTGGCTTAGCAGCTGTTTGGACTGTTGGTGACAATTGTTGCACAGGGCTGTCCTTACCCAGCATCTACTTTGGATTATGAACCCCTAAGCAGGCAAATCCGCCCTTTCTCCACTTCTTCCACCTCCTAGGTATGCGTAAACACAGGTAACTATTTCCATGGTGGGATACTGGACACGGTGAACAGATGGCAGTTTTTTGTTTCTCAGATTAGTAGAAGAATGATTGTAATGTGTCATGTTGTGGGTGAGAGGGAAGTTTGAAACCCTTGATTGAAAAGGCAGGTAAAGGACTAAATGTCCACCGTTGTCTGACTTTGTCTCCCTGTGTTACCAGAGATACCAGGTGCAATGCCATTGTGGTTGTTCAGGTAATATCCTTGCTATACTCCTTTGGAAATATCTTTTAAGAAGTAATAGTTGAACGTTAAAACTTAGGTTTAAGTTTCTGGCTGAATTATCAAGTGTCTATTAACATGCAGGGAAAGCCTTCCCCAGTAGGTTTTTGGATCTATTGGAAAAATTTTTATTTAAATTTTTTTTTTGTCTTTGAGAGTATCAAGGTGTAAAGTGAAATCATTCTAATTTTTTTTTTTTTGCTTTCAAACTTTTATTTAATGAATATAAATTTCCAAAGTACAGCTTATGGATTACAATGGCTTCCCCCCCATAACGTCCCTCCCACCCGCAACCCTCCTCTTATCCACTCCTTCTCCCCTTCCATTCATGTCAAGATTCATTTTCAATTCTCTTTATATACAGAAGATCAGTTGAGCATACATTAAGTAAAGATTTCAACAGTTTGCTCCCACACAGAAACATAAAGTGAAAAATACTGTTTGAGTACTAGTTATAGCATTAAATCTCAATGTACAGCACACTAAGGACAGAGATCCTACATGAGGAGTAAGTGCACAGTGACTCCTGTTGTTGACTTAACAAATTGACACTCTTGTTTATGGCCTCAGTAATCACCCTAGGCTCTTGTCATGAGCTGCCAAGGCTATGGAAGCCCCCTGAGTTCACTGACTCTGATCATATTTAGACAAGGCCATGGTCAAAGTGGAAGTTCTCTCCTCCCTTCAGAGAAAGGTACCTCCTTCTTTGATGACCCATTCTTTCCACTGGGATCTCACTTGCGGAGATCTTTCATTTAGGTTTTTTTTTTTTTTTTTTTTTTTTTTTTTTTTTTTTCCCCAGAGTGTCTTGGCTTTCCATGCCTGAAATACTCTCATGGGCTTTTCAGCCAGATCCGCATGCCTTAAGGGCTGATTCTGAGGCCAGAGTGTTGTTTAGGACATCTGGCATTCTATGGGTGTGCTGTGTATCATTCTAAAGATTTTAAAGAAAATTAATATTAAGGGCAAACGTTGAGCTTGGTGTTGAAGATATAGGTTAGGATACCCATGTTCTACATCCGAGTGCCTGGGTTCATTTCCCTGCTTCAGCTTCCTGCTAATGCAGACTGTGAGGGCAGCTGTGACAGAATAACTGTGTTCCTGCCATCCATGTGGGAGACTGGGATTATGTGTCTGGCTTCAAACTTGGCCTAGTTCCAGCTTTTGTGGGCTCTTGGAGAGTGAACCTGGGGATTGGAAATCTTCTAACTCAGGGTCTATGCCCCACAAATAAACAAAAGCATTTTCGTAATGCCCACATTTTTGCTAGGTGATTTGCAATTGCAAAATTATATATAGGAAGGATTAAAGTTGACATTACTAAAGGATTATCAAATCTTAACTTTCTAGTATGATGAAACAAGTTTAGCAATTACTAAGTAAAATATAAATATATTCTGGCTTCTTATTCTTCTGTCCTTTATGAAACAAAGTATGTATATCAAGTTACTTCACTGTAGGCTCTTCTCTCTCTGGATGGTGAAAAAATTCTTTCCCCATCTTTGAGCGCTCTAAATACATGGCCAGGTGGTTCTATCCCTGTTATTGTTCAACATTTTAAGTATTTATTATTAGGAATACTTGGATAGAAGTATTTATCACATAAAATTCAATGAACACACACTTGAAGATATTGTCTAAGATTTCTAAAGACCTCAAAGACATTTTACAATTTATACTGAAACCGATTGCTCCATATTTCATGTTCTGGTTTTCCATACTCCTGCCTTGATGGTATCCCTTAGCCAGAGGGCAAGGAAGCACCCTGCCTACAGGGTAATTCAGTAGCCAGGGCAGGGAGGCCTTTAGCTGGAGCTTGCTTGCCCACACTTTGTTTTGTAAACATGAAGCAAAATTCTTTCATTTGGTTTCAGTCCTGCCAGGGGAGTGGTTAGCCCAGCATGAGCCCAAATGCATCAGAGATTAAAGGAAGTGGACAGGGCCTTTTACTCCCAGGGTTGGGTGAGAAGTAGTTGGTGTCCTTTCTGTATGTGCTATAGAAGAGGACATCTGCCCATTATGAAACACCCTTATTAAAAATTGCCTTATAGTTAACCCTGACATTTTGAACTCCAAGAAAAGTGCGAAACCCTTGTTATGAATAATTCTGTATATCACAGCAGATTGGGAATTCTAACTTTGATCATGCTTTTGATTCTAATGTAGCGTTCCATTATCTGTCACATTAGTTAAATGTTACTTTTGAAGGCAGAGGTCATTTCAAGACTATCTTGTGTTATGTAAATAAAACTAATATAAAGTCTTCCTTTGTGTGTGTGGAAAAAGCTAGATTTATTGAAGCCAGCAACCTCCTGCCACAGCATCAGGAGCGGGGCTCTAACAGGGGAAAATCCAAGAGACTTGTCAAAGTGGAGTCTTTTATGGTCAATTAGTGGGAGCAGAATAATAGCTAACAATTAGAGGGCGGGGACAAAAACCCATCAAATGGCCAGAATCTTAATCCTGTCTGGCTTGTTCTTGATTAAGCCAAAAAAAAAAAAAAAAAAAAATCAGAAAGGTAGATAGGTAAATTTCCACTCTCATGATAACACTAGAACCCACTGCTTAGGACAGTTGAGTGCCTCATAGAACAAAGAAGTAGAAGAAATCAAGTAATTCTGTCTTTCAAGGAGAGCTAAATTTTTTAAAGACTTATTTATTTGAAAGATAAAATTAGATGAAATGATTCGTCTGCTGGTTCACTCCCCAGCTGTCTGCAATCACCAGGACTGGGCCAGGCCAAAACAAGGAGCTTCTTCCAGCTCTCCTACATGGATGCAGGGGCCCAAGCACTTAGGGCATCTTTGGTTGCTTTCCAAGGCACACTAGCAAGGAGCTGGATCAAAATGGAGCAGCTGGAACTTGAACTGGCACCCATATGGGATGCCGGCACTGCATGTGGTGGCTTAACCTGCTGTGCCACAATGCCAGCCCCAGAAGAGCTAAAATTTTTTAAACAGATTTTATGTATTTACTTGAGATGCAGAGTCACAAACAGAGAGGGAGAGAGACAGAATGATCTTCCATCTGCTGGTTTACTCCCAAATGGCTGCAACGGCCAGAGCTGAGTGGATCCGAATTCAATAACCAGGAGCTTCTTCTGGTTCTCCCACGTGGGTGCAGGGGTCCAAGGGCTCGGGCCATCCTTCACTTTTTTTCCCACATCATAAGCAGAGAGCTGGATCAGAAGAGGAGCAGTCATGAACCGGTGCCCATATGGGATGCGGGTGCTGAAGGTGGAGGTTTAGCTGACTGCCCCAGTGCCTGCCCCAGTGGAGGTAGCTTTGAAAGAAATTTCCAAAAAAAATTCCTTCTAACCTCTTCCAAAACTAACCTCACACAGCATTAGACTTCCATAAACCCTCTACAACATGCTGATCCCTTCAGTTCTTCTTTCTATAAACAAAAACTCCTTTCAAAATGTTGTTTAACCTTTTATAACTAAAAATACACCCTCATGCTTAGAGCTTCCTCCACAAATTTCCTACCTACTGGTTCCTTCAATTCACATCCTAAAACAGTCTTTGGAAATGACACAGCCTCTCTCATCCTTCCTCATCTCCTTTATATGTTTTCTACCTTGAAGATTTTTAGTATGAATAGAGGCATAAAATGTACCAAGATAGAAAAAACTAAACGTCGATGCAGTCTCATCATCTTAATGTTTTGAGAGTATACAGTTACATATTAAATATGACAAGGTCTGCAATTATTTTAAAATATTCGGATCTACTTCTTTTGATTCCATCTGTACATCTCACATAATATTCGTAAAAGCTGTGCATGACATAGAAAGTATATAAGGGCAAGCTTGCAGAACATAACAAATGTGAATTGCATGGGTCTTTGAAGCTTGAGTCTGTTCAGGCTTGTCAGCTTCTATACCAGGAGTTTGACTCAGTCATTTCAGGACTAGACAAATAACTGGTGAAATAAAAATCTCCTGAAATGTAGACAGAAAGCACTTTCTGAATTTCTACAAATGTGGTATTTCTGATTGTTCTTGAAATAGAAAAGAGGGCTGGTGCCGCAGCTCACTAGGCTAATCTTCTGCCTTGAGGCGCCAGCATACCGGGTTCTAGTCCCGGTCGGGGCGCCAGATTCTGTCCCGGTTGCCCTTCTTCCAGGCCAGCTCTCTGCTGTGGCCCGGGAAGGCAGTGGAGGATGGCCCAAGTGCTTGGGCCCTGTACCCCATGGCAGACCAGGATAAGTACCTGGCTCCTGGCTTCCGATCAGCGCGGTGCGCCAGCCGCGGTGGCCATTGGAGGGTGAACCAATGGCAAAAGGAAGACCTTTCTCTCTGTCTGTCTCTCTCTCACTGTCCACTTTGCCTGTACAAAAAAAAAAAAAAAAAAAAAAAATAGAAAAGATCTTCTTGAGCTGTCTTCTATTTACAGATATGAGTGTGTGCAGAGAAATACACAGGTAGTGAGATGCATGATGCTCAATATTGGGGAGATACTGGGCTGCCCCTTCCCAGTGGCAGAGTTGTATTCCATGTAGACAAAAACCTAGGTGTCTCGGCCAGACTGCTGCTTTTAAAAGCAGAGATAGCAGTCTGATTCTTGGGCTGTCTTCCCTGACTGAATTTTTTCAACAAGAACAACTGCAGATAATGTATAGCTCAACAGTATAAATTTGTAGGTTGAGTGAACCTGTGGGTACCCAATTTGTGATCTTTGGTGAAATGATCATTTTTTAAAATTATTGTTTATAATCCTTGCCTATATTCCTACTGAATGAGTGTCTTTTTACCTGTTGAACTCTTTTTTTTTTTTTTTTTTTTTTGGACAGGCAGAGTGGACAGAGAGAGAGACAGAAAGGTCTTCCTTTGCCGTTGGTTCACCCCCCAATGGCCGCCGTGGCCGGCGCGCTGCGGCCGGCGCGCTGCGGCCGGCGCACCGCGCTGATCCGATGGCAAGAGCCAGGAGCCAGGTGCTTTTCCTGATCTCCCATGCTGGTGCAGGGCCCAAGCACCTGGGCCATCCTCCACTGCACTCCCTGGCCACAGCAGAGAGCTGGCCTGGAAGAGGGGCAACTGGGACAGAATCCGGCGCCCCAACCGGGACTAGAACCCGGTGTGCCCATGCCGCTAGGCGGAGGATTAGCCTAGTGAGCCGCGGCGCCGGCCCCTGTTGAACTCTTAATTCAGAAGAGCATTAAGCCTTTTACTATAATGTAAGCTAATAATATATTATCTCAAAAATTAAAAAGGGGAAGAAAGGAAGGAAGGAGGAAGGTAGAAGTGTCATTATTAGAAGTATATAAATGACATTGAATCTGTTCTCTTTGTATTAATAATCACTTTAATATGAGAATTGAGGCGGGGGGAAGGTGGCTGTCTTTTCTTTGCAGTTATGTCTGCTTTAAAACCAACATTGGACCGCAAATTCAGCCTCGCCATTTAGAAAGTTATTTGACTTTCTTAGCTGTGCATAGATCAATTTTCTTTGTCAACAAAACCCACTATCTGTGAAATTCTTTGCAAATGCCTGCTGTTTTGTTAAATTTATTTCATTTATAAAGTCTTATATTTGATATATCTTAAAATTTTTGAAATTCGACTTTATACTATTGAAATGAGGGATTTGAAACTATATCTGTATTACAAAGTTTGTCATAAATAAGGTCAATTCCATGCCCCACTTCTTCCTACTCCTTAGAAGCAACCACTGTCTACTTTCTTAAGTGTTCTTTCTCATTTCTCAGCATTATGCTTGAGTGAGCATTTCTTGATTTTAAATTTTAAGGCATTTTCAGTTGACCTATTATAGGTGACAACCTAGTTCTCTTTGCATTCTTTCCTTGAGTTCACTTCGCCTAGCTGCACTGCTCATTTTCCCTGATTCATTAATTAAACATTTTTGTGAGATCAGTATTCAGTTTTTATATTAATATGGTGGTAAAATATAGTTCAGAACTGAATTTCACAGGACCATGTGTCAGAGATGCAAACAGTATTTATGGGCCTGACAAAGTGTACTTAATCCCACCCAAGCTACCATCTACTACTGCAATAAAAGTTACAGGGAGATTCCAGTTTGGTGTCCAACAGGAACTAAAGCTAAAGTGGCCTACCAGATTGACACCTGAAGATATATCTTAAGAAAAAATCCCTCAATTCACAAGTCACCTTTAGCAATGACAAAAACAGATGTACAAATATCAATATAGCAATAAGAATTATGAAAACAAGAATTATGAAAAACAAGACAGTATATATGATGTCCAGAAGGATGAAAACAAAGCTTAAGTATCAGATGAAAAAGGGAGATTGATGAAATGCCTGATAAAGAATTCAAAAGAATGATCATAAGGATACAAATAGACTGTCAAATTAAGTTATGAAAATAATACATGCTATGAATGAGAAATTAAGCAAAGAGATATTTAGAAAGAACCACAGAAATTTTAGACCTGACAAGCTCAATAAGTCAAATAAAAACACATTTGAAAGGCCCAAGAATATACTATATCAAGCAGCATAAAGAGCATCTGAACTTGAAGACAAGACTTTTGAAATAACCCAATAAGAATCCTACCACCACCAACAAAAAGGACCAAAAACAGCCTCCAAAATCCAAGCCATCATAAATGTACTGATATCCGCAAAATGGGCATTCCTGGAGGAGAGCAGAGAGTAAAAACACAAGTAATATATTTCATGAAATAATAACTGAATTTCTTCCCAATTTGGAGATAGAAGGACATCCATGTATAGGATGTAGAACCCCAAATAGATATGACCAGAAAAAATTCTCAATGTGGCACACTGCAGTTAAGCTCTCAAAAGTACAACACAAAGAATTCTAAGCTTAGCAGGAGAAAAATGCTAGTTTACTTTTAAGGGTAACTCCAGTATTTTAACAGCAGATTTTTTCATCAGAAATACTATAGACCAGGAGGGAATGGAATGATGTATTCTGAATTCTGAAACAAAAGAACTACCCCCTAAGAGTACATTACCCAGCAAATCTGCCCTTCATAAATGAAGAATAGTCTTCCATCCAAGTAGAAACTACAGGGATTCATCACTACCAAACCACCCTTGCAAAAGACAAAAAGGGTGTCCTATATACAGAAATAAAGGCACTGTCAGCATGAAGATATATGAAAGTATAGAATCCATTTTGAGATTCAGTGATCATTTATAGCCCTTGTCTCAACTCTTGAGGAATAGTGTTTTTTTCTTCATCCTACTTGTTGAACTTTTTACTTAATGTATGGTTAACCTTACGAGTATAAAGTAAACTGAAAATAGATCTTCGTAAAAAATTAAGAGTGGGAATAGGAGAGTGAGGAGGAAGGAGGTTTGGAGTGTGGTTGGGAGGCAAGGTTGGGTGGAAGGTACCATTATGTTCCTAAATCCGTATATATGAAATACATGAAACTTATAAAGCTTATATAAAACAAAAAATCCTTGGTTGTGTTGAGGTATGTTCCTTCTATATCCAATTCACTTAAGGTTTTTAATTATGAGAGGAGATGTATATTATCAGATGTATTCTCTGTACCTATTGAGAATACTATTTATATTATTTAGTTTGCTAATGTATCAGATTTATTAATTTGTGTATGTTGAACCATTTGTGCATACCAGACTTAAATTCCACTTGTTCTGTGTGAACATTTTTGCTGGATTCAACTAGCTAGTACTTAGGATTTTTGCATCTATGTTCATCAGGGATATTGTTTTATAGTTTTCTTTTTTTGTTGTATCATATTCTAGTTTGGGATGAAGGTGATGCTGGCCTCATAGGAGGAGTTTGGGAGGCTTCCCTCCCTTTTCATTGTTTTGAATAGTTTGAAAATAATTGGGATTAGTTCTTTAAAAGTTTGGTAGAATTTGATAGTGAAGCCTTCTGATCCTGGGCTTTTCTTTGTTGGGTGGGTCTTTATTACTGATTCAGTCTCCATCTTGATTGTTGGTCTGTTTAGGTTTTCTATGTCTTCGTGATTCTATCTTGATAAATTGTATGTGACCAGAAATCTACCCATTTCCTCTAGATTTTCTAAATTTGTTGGCATATAGCTGTGTGTAGTAATTCCTGATGATTCTTTTTATTTCTGTGGGTTTTTTTTCTTTGGATAGTTGTAGAAACAGTTTATCAATTTTTATTTTTTCACTGATATTTTATATCTTTTATTGTTTCAATATTGTTTTTGTCTCTAAATTTTTAAAGTATTTCCTCTTAACAATTTTGGGTTTGGTTCTTGTTTTTGTAGGTCCTTGAGATGCATTGCTGGATCATTTATTTTCTTCCAGTTTCTTGATATGGGCACTAATTGCTACAAGTTAAACTGCTTTTGCTGTATCCACTAAGGTTTGATAAGTTGTGTTGTCATCTTTATTTCTTTCAAGGAATTTTTAAATTTCTCTTGATTGTTTTTATGACCCACTATTCATTCAGGAGCATGTTATTCAATCTCCATGTTTTTGTATATTTTTTAGAGTTCATGTCCAGCTTCATTCCCTTGTGATAAGAAAAGATACATGGTATGATGTGAATTTGTTAAGACTTATTTTATGGCCTAGCATGTGGTCTATCCCAGAGTTCCATGTACTGATGAAAAGGGAATGTGTAATCTGCAGCTGTGATGAAAATTTTTTTGTAGATACCAATTAGATCCATTTGGTGAATAGGGTAGGTTAATTTTATTGTCTCTTAGTTGAATTGTTTGTGTTGTTTATCTATTAGCTGATGGAAGTGGGGTGTTGAAGTCTCTCATTATTTTTGTTTTGGAGGCTGTGTCCCCCTTGAGATACATTAGCATTTGCTTTAAATAGCCAGGTGCCCTGGCCGCACATAATATTCAATGGGGAAAAGCTGGAAGTATTTCCACTAAGATCCAGAATCAGATAAAGATGCCCACTTTCACCATTACTATTCAATATAGTTCTGAAAATTTTGTCCAGAGCCATTAGATAAGAAAAAGAGATAAAAGGAATACAAATGGGAAAGGAGGAAGTCAAATTTTCCCTGGTTTCAGATGACATAATCCCATACATTGGGGAACCTGAAGATTCAACCAAGAGATTATTGGAGCTCATGAGGGAGTTTGACAAAGTTGCAAAATATAACATCAACACACAAAAATCAATAGCATTGGTATACCCAAACATATACTCAGCCATGCATGAGAAAGAACTTATAAGATCAGTCCCATTCACAATAGCTACAAAAAATTTAAATAACTTAAAATAAATTTAACCAAGAATGTGAAAGATGTCTACAGTGAAACTTACAAAGCATTAGGAAAAAGGAAAAAATCCATATTCATGGATTGGAATAATCAATATTATCAAAATGTCCATAGTACCCAAAGTAATTCAGATTCAGAATGATCCCCATCAAAATACCAAATACATTATTCTCATATCTAGAAAAAAATCTAAAATTAATGTGAAAACTCAAGTGACCCTAGATAGCTAAAGCAATCTTAAACAATACAGGCATCACAATACTAGATTTCAAGATGTATTACACAGCAATTGCAATCTAAACAGTTAGGTGCTGGTGCAAGAATAGACATGGACATATGGAACAGATTAGAGATCCTGGAAATTAACCCACACACTGACAGCCCACTTATATTTGACAAATGAACTAAAATAACTCCATGGAGAAGGGGCAGTCTCTTCAGTAAATGGTGTTGGGAAAATTGAATCTCTGCCTGCCAAAGTATGAAATAAGACCCTTACCTTACACCATACACAAAAATTAACTCAACTATGTGTCAGGAATCTAAACCTAAGACATGCAGCCATCAAATTACTAGAGAAAAACAGGGGAAACAATTCAAGACATTGACATAGACAGTCTTCTTGGAGAAGACCCCAGAAGCACAGACAAAAGCAAAATAGACAAATCAGATTACTTCAGGCTAAGAAGCTTCTGCCCTACAAAGAAAACACTCAACAAAGTAAAGAGGCAATCAACAGAATGGGGAAAAATTTTGCAAACTATATATCTGATAAAGGGCTGATATCCAGAATATGTAAGGAGCTCAAGAAACACAACAATAAAAAAAATTTCAGTTAAGAAATGGGCTAAGGAACACGAACAGACATTTTTTCAAATAATTAAATACAAATGGCCAACAGACAAATAAAATTAAGATCACTATCTGTCAGGGAAATGTAATTTAAAACCATAATGAAGTTTACCTCCCCTCAGTAGGAATGGCTATCATCCAAAAATCAAAAACTTATAAGTTTTGATGAGTATGTGGAGAAAAATTCCCCTAACTGTTGTTGGGAAGGTAAACTAGTACAACCATTATGGAAGACAGTAGGGAAATTCCTTAGAAATCTGAAAGAGGATCTACGTGTGATCCAGTCATTCCATTCCTAGGAATTTACCCAAAGGAACTGAAAGTATCATACGAAAGAATTATCTGTTCCTTCATGTTTATAGCAACTCAATTCACAATAGCTAAGATATGGAATAAACCCAGATGTCCATAACTGATGACTGGGTAAAGAAATTATGGTACATATACATGATGGAATACTACTCCACCATAAAAAGAATGAAATCTTGTCTTCCACAGCAAAATGGGTGCATTTATAGGACATTTCACTAAACAGAGAATATACATTCTTCTCATCAACACATGGAACATTTTCTAGTATACAGCATGTATTAGGCCAGAAGTAAAGATTGATCAGAGAAGAAATGCGGTATGATTTTAAAAGGAATAAAACTGGAAATCAACAACAGGAACAACAGAGCATTCACAAATATATGGAAATTAAGCAATGTGCTACTGAATAACTAAAGGACCAATGATGAAATTAAAAAGGACATAAAGAATTTTCCTAAGAAACGAATGAAAATGAAAACACACACACACAAAAAGAAAACACAACATGTCAAAACCTATGGGATACAGCCAGTGCAGTATTAAGAGGGAGATTTATAATATTAACTGCTTACATTAAAAAGAGAAAGGTCTCAAATAGAGGATCTAATAATGCATCTTGAGTGAAATCAGCCAGAAACAGGAACACATATTCTCATGTTCTCTTTCATGCAGGAGTTAAAAACAAATTATGTATGTATTAGATTTGAACTTAGAATAGTGATTGCCAAAGGCTGAGAAATAGTAAAGGGAAGGAGGCTGGATAGTGGGTACCAAGATGTAGTAGGGTGAACACAACATTTTCTGTTTTGCAGCAATATGATGACTATCATTCATGATGATGGATTTTTATGTTCTCTGTTAAGAACTGTAATAGAGGAGCTGATAAACTCCAAGCTTTCTAAAAGAAAGGAAACAAAGGGTCACTTGTCTTGTATGATCAATTTGTGCTATGTATATATTTAAATATTGCACTGTACTCTTTTTCAACTGAATTTTTTTTCTTTTCTAAGGTAAACAAATTTCAGATTTCATATGTACAGAATTAGTAGCATAGTAATACTTTTTTTTTTTTTGATAGGCAGAGTGGATAGAGAGAGAGAAAGGTCTTCCTTTTTGCCGTTGGTTCACCCTCCAATGGCCACCACGGCAGGCGTGCTGCAGCTGGCGCATGCTGCTGATCCGAAGCTAGGAGCCAGGTGCTTCTCCTGGTCTTCCATGTGGGTGTAGGGCCCAAGGACTTGGGCCATCCTCCACTGCACTCCTGGGCCACAGCAGAGAGCTGGCCTGGAAGAGAAACAACCGGGATAGAATCCGGCGCCCTGATCGGGACTAGAACCCCGGGTGCTGGCACCGCAGGCAGAGGATTAGCCTGTTGAGCCGCGGTGCTGGCCACATAGTAATACTTTCTACCCTCCCCTCCCTCTCACACTCCTACCCTCCTGCCTTCCCATTCCTTCTTTTAATTGTTACAATGATCTACTTTGTCTGTTTTATACACAAAAGATTAACCCTACAAAATGTACAAATATTATATAACATTTTAAAATAGAAAAGTCCAAATCAGTATTTATACAACTGTTTTATTTTTTATTTTAATACTGGCTTAATTTTATTTGTTTACATTCCCTTAAATATGTACAAAGAAATGTTTTTGGGAAAACATTCTCAAGAGCTGTGTGTTGTAGTACACCTATTTCTAAAAATGTCTATTCTTGACTCAAATTTTATTACCAATCCCTGAAATTCTAGGTTGAAAGTCATTCGTCCAGAATTTTGAAGGCAGTGTTATTTTTTTCCACTGTTTTTTGAGAAAGTCTCCTTTAACCTGCCTCACACCTATAAACCTCCCCATTTTTTCCTCTCTAATTCCCTGAAATGTCATGATGTATGTGGATTTTTAAACCAGTTATTGGCCTGTGCACATTTGGACATTTATTAGAGCTTAACCTTTCAGTCTGGGGCATGATTTCTTTATCCTTCTTCCTCTCCTCATTATCTCTCTCTCTCACACACACACTCACACACTCACACTCACAGTTTTCCAATTGTTCTCTTTCTGGTTCTTTTATTTTTGCATTTTGGATCTTCTGGTCTTCTGGAATGCCTTTTTTTTTTTTTTTTTTTGACAGGCAGAGTGGACAGTGAGACAGAGAGAGACAGAGAGAAAGGTCTTCCTTTTGCCATTGGTTCACCCTCCAATGGCCACTGCGGCTGGAGCACTGCGCTGATCCGAAGGCAAGAGCCAGGTGCTTCTCCTGGTCTCCCATGGGGTGCAGGGCCATCCTCCACTGCCTTCCCGGGCCATAGCAGAGAGCTGGCCTGGAAGAGGGGCAACCGGGACAGAATCCAGCGCCCCAACTGGGACTAGAACCCAGTGTGCCGGCGCTACAAGGCGGAGGATTAGCCTAGTGAGCTGCGGCGCCGGCTGGAATGCTCTTCTAATACAATTTTTTGGTACTTATTTTCCCTTTTTTCTTAATGTTCGGTTCTATGAGATTTTGTTTTATTTTAACTTTGTATTGAGTTTAATTTCTGCCACCATTATTTTAATTTCCAGGAGTGCTTTATTATGTTACAAATCCTTGTTTATTCCTGCTGTATCTATTGTTTGTGAATGGAATATTTTATCATTTATGAGGATATTAATGTTGATTTGAAGTTTTCTTCTGCTGTTTGCTTTATCTTTTCACAGGATTGTTTATGCTTTCATTTATCTTGGTTTCTGATTTCCTTGTTTAGAGACTTCTTCAAATGTCTAATGAAACTTACCACCTGTTTAACTGATGAACTGCTGTGCTGGCCTACTTGATTGATGATTTTCCCTGTGGAATCATTTTGTGTTATGTTGTGCCCCCCTAAATATCAGTGTTTATAGGTTTTTTTCTTCAACTGGTCCATTTCTCTCTAGAGCAGCATTCCTGAAACTTTTAATATCATGATCTCCTTATAGACATCAACATTACTAAGAGCCTTAATCATTAATATTGTCCAATAGGAGTATAATGTAAATAAAAAAACATAAGCCACATGTGTTATTCAGATTTTTCTAGTAGCCACATTAAACATAAAATAGTGAAAATGTTGGTATATTTTATTTAAACTTCAAATTGAAAATATTGCTGTAGCATGTAATTTATGCGATTGCGACAGGTGATACCGAAAGCAGGAAGAAGTGATGGCAATGTTATCATAATTCAAGCTGGAGAAAATAGTGGCCCACATTGAGATAGCCAGAGTGGGGCTGGAGAGAGGTGGCCATATTTACCCTATTGAAGAAACAGAATACAGTGTAATAGAAGATGGAATTTATAAAGGCAAGTAACAAATGAGGCAATATCTCTAGGTTTCTGGTTCAGCCACAAAAGATGTTATTCATCAACCTAGGAAATGTAAAACAAAGCTGTTTGTGAAATGATTGATTCTAATATGTCTTTTATAAGAATTATATAACCATTAAAATAATGATTATAAATAGGTGAATACACAATTATTATTTGGCATTTAAAAATAAATGAGCAAAGTATTTGGCCTCATAGCTAGGATTCCAGCTGGGATACCCATGTCTCAAATCAGAGTGCCTGGGTTCTATTCCTCACTATAGCTCCTAACTCCAGCTTCCTGCTGGTATAGACTGTGGGAGATAGTAGTGATGGCTCAAATAATTGGGCCCCTGACACCCACATTGATAAGTGGAGAACTGACAAATTGATACTGGTGAGCCTAATTTATCTCCCATTTTTGCTTGACAGTCCAAATTTTATCATTATAATTTAACAGTGTTAGTTTTTATCCTTGAAGTGACAGGTTCACTGTGATTTTTTTTGCTAAGTGTATCGTGTTCTTGACTACCATCTGCAGCACATACTGGCACTGGCCATTGAACTGAAGAAGGTGAGATGTGCTTAAGCATTTTAAACAAAACAGAAGTTCTCTCTCTCTCTCTCTTTTTAAGATTTATTTATTTGAAAGGCAGAGTTACAGAGAGGCAGAGGAAAAAAGAGAGGTCTTCCATCCTGCTGGTTCACTCAGTTGGCCACAATGGTTGATGATATGCCAATCAGAAGGCAGGAGTTCGGGAACTTCTGGGCCATCCTCTACTGCTTTCTCAGGCCATAGCAGAGAGCTGGATAGGAAGTGGAGCTGCCGGGACTCGAACTGGCACCCACATGGGATGCTTTACCTGCTTTACCAGTTTGCCACTTTACCAGCGGCCTTACCTGCTATGCCACAGCGCCAGCCCCTAGGAGTTCCCTTTCTCACACCATCCTAACTCCCACATGTTTGGAAGGGACCGAAGTACTTGAGCCATCACTGCTGCTTCCTAGACTATGCATTAGCAGGCAACTGCCATCAGGAGTGGAGCTGGGACCCAAACCCATGCAGTTAATGTTACGGTATGTTGATATTTCAAGTAGCGTCATAACCATTGCACCAGATGCCTGTCTGATATTTATTTCCTTGGTATTTTTCATGTTTTATGTTCTTTTACAGTATTTTCATCATATTCACTGTTTCTCAAATGTAAAATATGTCAATATAGTAGGAGGTTAAGTTCTGACTTGTCATATTACTCCCTTATTTGGGTTCACTACTGTCCATCCTTCTCAATGTATGTAGCTATCATGTTGCAAGAGCGGGTCTCCAAGGGATAATGAGATTTTATCTTTGTTTTATTCCTTATCTCCCAATTCTTTTAAACTGACTGTGGAGATAGATCTTCCCTTGTCCTTGAATAAAATATAGGGCACGTCTGAAGACTCTTTTGGTCAGTTTGAGGTATACGATGTGTCTTTTCAGAGGAATATAATCTGAAATATAATGTAATGTAGTATAATAATAGATACTTGAAAATTCGAAGTTAATACCCTTAACCAATCTGAGGTCTGATGTGAGGATGCCCCCTGCTTATGATACAGAAGTACAGCTGGCCTCTCTTCCTTTGTATTTCTGCTGCCTCTTACTAATTGTAGACTTAACGCATCCCTATTTCTGGAGTATAGAGGGGAAATATTGGTAAGTAGGACAGTGCATTTATTTCCTACTGCTGCCGCAACAGATGAACCTAAACAGTAGTGTAAAACAGCACAAAATTATTATCTCAGTTTTGGGGGTCAGAAGACCAACATAGCCTTACTGGGTGAAATCCAGATGTCCCTAGGGCTGGGATCCTTTCTGGGATCTCTGATGTAGGATCTGTTCCCTTCCATTTTAAAGCTTCTAGAGGTGCCTCGCCTTCCTTGGCTTGTGGCCTCTTGCTACATCTTAAAAGCTAGCAACATCAGATCAAGTTTTTCCCACATCCTATCTTCACATATGACTACCCACCAAATTCCTCTTCGACTTTTAAGAACACTTGCAATTACATTGGACCCAACTGGATGATCCATGATCTAACCCTTTAAAAAAAAAATGTTTGCAACGTTAATCTTTGGTGCATAAATGACATTCACAGACTTCAGAAATCAAGGAATCTTTACAGAGGTTATTCTTCTCTTAGAGCAGACAGCAAAGCTATTGACTGACACCATCAAATGCCCTGGCACATGTGTGTGCTTGGATTGGCTGGTGTTTGTTTAATCTGAATCTGGTAGGTTTACTGAAATCCTTGTAGACCATCTGCCCAACCCCCCAGCTCTCACTGCTGAGACTTGGACCTTCAGTTCTCCCCTATCTGGCTCCATCCTCACCATCTGAGAATTCAGCTGTTAACTTCACTTGCTCTAAGGGTTCCTTCAAGGTTTACTAACACTGCTGTACAAGTATCTCCAGTCATTGGACCCCTTTATGCTCATGGATGGATAATGGAGTATCTAAGAGCCACGAAACTGGGTTTTCAATGAACTCCTGTGGTAAATCCTGTATGTGGTAATCTGTATCTGATTTTGGATTGAATTATGGGGCCTACACTGAAGGGATGTACAATTTCAGCATAACGTTAACATTGGGTTAGAGTTGACCAATTTCAGTCTGCAGCATGTGCTAAGTTTTTCTTCCCTTAGACCTTATGTTCTTCGAACTTTTTTAGTTTTTACTTTATATCCTTGTTTCCAAATTTTTGTTTTCCATTAAAAATTATTTGCTATATTTTTGTCTCTGAAGTCTTTCAGATTTCTCAAATGTTCCATACCCCATCCCCACCCCTACCCCTGTTGCCAGGATTCCTCTCTTGGAAAGTTGCCATCTTACATTATTCTTCCTTCTAGAAAACTTGCAGGGCTAGGGGTTACACTAAGGCTGGGAGTGAACTCATATAGGGAAATGCACCATTAGGAGCCTCCTGTAGAAGCCAGATGGCCTCTCCTGCTGGTCCTTTTGCCTTCCCTGGACTATTCCAAGCCTCCTTTAGCCTGTGCCTGTGGATGTACTTGAAACTTCTCCTTGCCTGACGTCTTGTTTCTTCAAGAGACAGTTCAAATGCTGTCTGTTTGCTGATGTGTTTCCAGGCAAAAATCGGTAACAGACTCTTGGAGGGCATAGACCAAGTCTTTCTGAGGAGGTGGGCAGACTCACCCTGCATACCAAAACCAAGAAAATGGCGACTAACACACGTGACTTTGTAATTGGAATGCCTTCCAGCAGTTTTAACCATAGCCTGACAGCTTTAGTTTCTTTTTTTTTTTTTTTTTTGAATATTTATTTATTTGAAAGTCAGAGTTACAGAGAGGGAGAGACAGGGATTTTCCATCTGCTGGTATATTTCCCAAATGGCTGCAACATCTGTGGCTGGGCCAGGCCAAAGCTAGGAACCAGGAGCTTTGTCTGGGTCTTCCATGTGGGTGCAGGGACCCAAGGACTTGGACCATCTTCCACTGCCTTCCCAGGCACTTTAGCAGGATCTGGATAGGACAAGGAGTAGCTGGGTCTTGAACCAATTTACATACAGGATTCCAGCATTGCAGGCAGTGCTTAACCCATTACGCCACAATGCTGTCCTTACTTTGTTCAAATTTATTTCCTTTAATGTGTATGAACAGATGAGGGAATAGTTTCTCATGTGTTGTCTCTTGGTTAAAGCATTTCTTGTCTGAACTGTTGCTCTTCCCACTTGGCCATGTTGATGGCCCAGAATTGTTGGGAGTCACAAATCTGGCCAATGAGGAAGTAGTGTGTCTTGATGAGAACTGGAGCATGGACTCTGGAATCCCAGAGGCCCAGATTGAAAACCCAGATCTGCCACTTCCTACTGGAGGGACTTCTGATAAGTTGCTTGTTTACATGTTTTGGTCTCAGACTCCATATCTGTACATGGTTTTTTACAGGGTTTAGTGAACGTAAATTTACTAATAGGGGAAAACTGTTGAGAGTACTTGGGACACTGTGTTCCCAACCTTGGAGGATGTGCCCATGACTGCAGTGGTGGTGACAATGATGTCACTTCAAGTTTGGGTGAGGGAACCTATCAGGAAAACTGCTTCAGATAAAAACAAATAAAACCCCTGTTTATTATAAAACTTTATTTTATATAATTGTACAGCTTAGCAATAATATATCAAGTTACTAACTTCCTAGTGTGATTCATTTATCAGAGTGTATCTTGTATTTAGGGTATGCAGGGATAAGAGATGTGATAGGAGATATGAAATGATTGACAGTAGAAAAGAAAGGGAAGATGGGGATGAACCACTTAAGTTTTTTAGTGAGTAGCATCTTGTGTTGCAGTCTTTAGGTTTGTATGTGTTTAAGTTCTACATATAGGCTTAATACACCTGAGAATCTTTTATCCTTTTTATTATACTTTGTTTTTTCTTATTTTGTGTTCACTCAGTACTTATGTAATAAGTACAAAGGCACTTCAAAACATTTGTGGGAAATTGAATTAATAGATGTGTTTATTTTGGTGCAAAAAGTTTTTAAACCCATATATAATGTCTTCATTAAGTTTATGAAAATGCATCTTATGAAAAACCTATACATGGATTTCAAATGTTTTTGCACCAAAATAAGCTTATGTTTTAATTCTGCTTTGCATTTGAAGTCCTCTTATGTTTTATGAGTAAATGGTTTCTTCTGCCTCTACATTAGCTTCCTGGTTCCTCTTGCTAAGTACTTTCTTGCTGAGACAGCCCCTACCCTAACCCTCTTGGATTCTACAACTGATCTAGTTTGCCTACTGAGAAGGCTTTGTCCTCCGCTTTTCTCATCTCCTTCTCCTGGTGGGCTGAATGTTGAGTTTGTGGCTGCTTAGCGGGGTTGTAATGCTGAGGATGGAGAAGGTCGACATGCACATCGCTTTGCATTCTGAGTGTGTGCTGTGCAGTAACCTAACTGCATGACTGCTGCTGAGCTCATGTCTTCAAGTTCTCTGTGCAAGCTTAGGGATGGTCCCAGGAGAATTCATTGGCATGCTTTTCTTCAGCTTCTTCTGGAGGCAGGATCCAGAGCTGTCCTTTTCTGGTTCCTTCATTTCTTCTTTTGCAAAAGTACTAAGTGTCTTCAGCATATCTCAAATGTGTCACTGTCACTAGTATAAAAGTTCTATTTATAGCATTCTTCACCACAGCATGAGTGACATGACAAAAACAAGAACAACAGGGAATTTTTACATAGGAACCAAGGTACATATTGGCTCAGTGATGGGAAAGAATAAGCCAGAATTCTTGATTGTGGTGGTATTGCTTTATTTTCATGTTAAGTACAAGTTACCTTTGCAACATGGCTTATGGGCATTCATCTCTGTTTTTAAAAGATTTATTTCACTTATTTGAAAGGCAGAGCTAGGCCGGCGCCGCGGCTCACTAGGCTAATCCTCCACCTTGCAGTGCCGGCACACCGGGTTCTAGTCCCGGTCGGGGCGCTGGATTCTGTCCCGGTTGCCCCTCTTCCAGGCCAGCTCTCTGCTGTGGCCAGGGAGTGCAGTGGAGGATGGCCCAAGTGCTTGGGCCCTGCACCCGCATGGGAGACCAGGAGAAGCACCTGACTCCTGCCTTCGGATCAGCACGGTGCGCTGGCCGCGGCGGCCATTGGAGGGTGAACCAACGGCAAAGGAAGACCTTTCTCTCTGTCTCTCTCTCTCACTGTCCACTCTGCCTGTCAAAAAAAAAAAAAAAAAGGCAGAGCTACAGAGAGGGAAAGGGAGATCTTTCATTTGCTGGTTCCCTCCCCAAGTGGCTGCAATAGCCAAAACTTTATACAGTATATATACATTATAGAGAATTAGGACCCCTGTACTACAGAGTACTGAAACATATTTCTTTATTTGTTGTTTGATTGTCAACCTCCCTCTATTCCCCTCCCCCACCATTCCTGGTTTCTAGTAATCACTATTCTATGTTCAGATTGATGTTTTAAAGAACTTAGATACATGAGAGAGAACATGTGATGTTTGCATATGTCTGGCTTATTTCAGATAATATAATAAACTCCAGTTTGGCTAATGTTGCTGAAAATGTCATGATTTCATTTTTTGTATGACTGAATAATATTCCATTGTGTATTGCACATTTGTTTCGTCCATGCATCCACAGATGGACACCTAGGTTGATTCTGTATCTTGGCGATTGTGAATAGTGCTGAAATGAACATGGGAGGGCAAGATATCCAATTTTGAGATCTTAAGACTAGAAAACCTGTCTGGAAGTCCTGTTTCTCCCTGTGTAGCCTTTTATAACAGCCATTCTACTCTCTGCTTCTTTGACAATACTCTTAAAAATCTCCCTATTTCTGTCTTGCATACCATTGCTGAATAAGTGATATAGCAAGTTATATTGCTTAAGCAATCCTTCCCTGTGGAGGTAACCAAAAGATTGATGACTTGTGGGTATTCAATTAAGTGTACTTTAAAAATCAGTGTGCAAAGATAATGTGTTTTGATTTTCCATTAGATTAATTTAATGCAGAGGTTTTATGTGATAATTAGCTTAGAGCACTGTTTATCAATGAATTATTTTTCCTCAGATACATCAGGATTTTAAAGGTGAATTTATATTTTAGTTTCACATTTGTTTTTACTTAGGGAGATATTTCTGAGACATGGATATATCTGTCCAAGCAGAAAGTGAAGTTCTATAAACTAATCTAAGCTTTACGTTACTGAAACCACCAACAAAACAATTCTATTTCACTTTAGTTGTAATTTACTCCCTTGAGGTTTCAGGAAGTTTACATGTGCCATGAAGAAAAAAAAATAAAAGTGAAAAATCATGGGGCAATCAAAGGTATCTGATTAGGCTTTGGTGTTTGAGTCTAAACCCATGGATTGCTGGGTTCGTTAAGTATTTATTAAGCATCTGCTACTTTCAACTCCTAGGCTCTGTGAGAGGCCATCCAGTGGAATGTAACAGTCTTTAGGATTGAAACCTGTGGAGGCTGTTTTGCCTCAAATATTTATATTTTAGTTACATGCTGTACTTCAAATTTTGTCACCACATTCCTACTGTGTTTCCCAAAAGGTGATACTTGTTAGACTCCATGGTAATTATACTCCAGGTTTTGTCTTTTGTCATGTAACAGAGCATTGTTCAGATTTTCAGATCGCATTTTTTTTAAAGATTCATTTTTTTATTTGAAAGTCAGAATTACACAGAGAGAAGGAGAGGCAGAGAGCGCGAGAGAGTGCGGGCGTGCTTGAGACAGAGGTCTTCATCCACTGGCTCACTGGCTGATCCAGAGCCAGGAGCTTCTTCCGGGTTTCCCACATGAGTGCAGAAGCCCAAGGACTTGGGCCATCTTCTACTGCTTCCCCAGGCCATAGCAGAGAGCTGGATCGGAAGAGCAGCAGGGACTGTGAGATGTCAGCACTGCAAGTGGTGGCTTTACCTGCTAAGCCAGTGCTAGCCCCTCCAGTTAGCTTCTATAAGCTCTTTGAACCCTTAAGCTTCCGTCTCTCACCCCCATTTATATCCAAAAATCCTATTTTTTGTCCCTTCTCTCTCTCCCCCTCAATCTCTCTGAAGGAGAACTTAAAAAGAGACAGCTCTGAAATTTTGGTTTGGAGCTGTAAAAAAGTACAAGCTGTGTCGGCAGACTCTGACAGGTCAAGCACTTGTAGAAGGAAAATAAGTCCTCTGGTTAGCTACCTTGCTACAGGGTTGCTATTTATACACAAAAGCTGAGAAGGTACAGGAGATAACGATAAGAAGACTTAGAACTTGTAGAGAAAAGAATGCCAGCAGTCAGTAACAATTCAGAAGCAAGGGAAGAGTGTTCTATGAAGATAGCCCAAGTGTATTGGATAATAACCCCCACTGGCTTAACACAGTGACATTTATTTCTTAATTATACTAGATATTCAGTGTGAGTTCAGAGGGAGCTACATTTATTGTGGTCACTTAGGGATCCAGGCTGACAAGACTGTCTGAACATAGGCTTTCCAAACACTAAGGTAGGAAAAATACTGCCTTGAATCAAACTGCCTTCCTTAAGGGCCACAACCTAGAAGAGGCAAAAATCATCTGTTTTGTGATCCACTGGGCAGAGCAAGTCACAGCTCTGTTTGTTAACTTCATAGGGGAAGTGTGATGTGCTGGCCAGGGGGAGAGCTGGAATATTTGTGAACAGCAGCAATGTCTACTCTGTGTTATGCTGAAATAATTCCTGATGGTATTGGAGATATGACAAAGTGTGAAAGCCAAGTTGGAGCTCATGGGATACTTAGACTGGTTAAAATCACAGAAGCCTGTATGTGGCCTTTAACTGTATAAATGGCATTTTATTGTTTGTTAGCTATGCAGGGGAGTTCCAGACCTGGTTGGAGGAAATAACATATTCCTAGCTATAATGGTAGAGAGGAATCCCTGTTTTGTGTATCTAACACTGCTAGAAGAACACACAAGGAGAGGGATTTTAAGAAATGGTATAGGTGATTCTGAATGCTTTGTCTCATATTGGGAAAAATTAGTCTGCATACATAGCAAATTGCGTGTGTAGCTCAGTTTTCATTAGAGATGTATCTATATTTTAACTTAGCTAAAATAACATTTTAGCATTCAGAACATAAGAATAAGAGAAATGCCAAGCTTGTATGCAACAGTTTTTGCAATATCTGACAGATTTTTTTATTTTTTTTTTATTTAGTAAATATAAATTTTCAAAGTACAGTTAATGGATTACAATTGCTTCCCCCCCATAATTTCCCTCCCACTTGCACCCCTCCCATCTCCCGCTCCCTGTCCCATTCCATTCACATCAACATTCATTTGCAATTATCTTTATATACAGATGATCAATTCAGTATATATTAAGTAAAGATTTCATCAGTTTGCACCCACACAGAAACACAAAGTGTAAAATACTGTTTCAGTACTAGTTATAGCATTACTTCACACTGGACAACACACTAAGGACAGATCCCACATAAGAAGTAAGTACACAGTGACTCTTGTTGTTGACTTAACAAATTGACACTCTTATGTATGGTGTCAGTAATCTCCCTAGGTTCTAGTCATGAGTTGCCAAGGCTATGGAAGCCTTTTGAGTTCGCCGACTTCGATATTATTCCCACAGGGTCATAGTCAAAGTGGAAGTTCTCTCCTCCCTTCAGAGAAAGGTACCTCCTTCTTTGATGGCCCCGTTCTTTCCACTGGGATCTCACTTGCTTATCTTCCATTTAGGTCTTTTTTTTTTTTTTTTCCAGGGTGTCTTGGCTTTCCATGCCTAAAATACTCTCATGGGCTCTTCAGCCATATCTGAATGCCTTAAGGGCTGATTCTGAGGCCAGAGTGCTGTTTAGGACATCTGCCATTGTATGAGTCTGCTGTGTATCCCACTTCCCATGATGGATCGTTCTCTCCCTTTTTGATTCTATCAGTTAGCGTTAGCAGACACTAGTCTTGTTTGTGTGATCCCTTTGACTCTTAGACCTATCAGTGTGATCAATTGTGAACTGAAATTGATCACTTGGACTAGTGAGATGGCATTGGTACATGCCACCTTGATTGGATTGTATTGGGATCCCCTGGCATATTTCTAACTCCACCATTTGAGGCAAGTCCGATTGAGCATGCCCCAAATTGTACATCTCCTCCCTCTCTTATTCCCACTCTTATATTTAACAGGGATCACTTTTCAGTTAAAATTTAAACACCTAAGAATAATTGTGTTATACAACAGTTTTTAAAAAATATTTTTTGAGAGTTTGAAAAGAAGCCAACTGCAGGAGCATACAGTAGGCGTTCAATAAATATTTTATCAAGTGGATTACAAAAGATTATTAATATTCCAATGTAATTGGATATAGTATCTCATGGGTAATTCAAACAGTAACCAAAGGAACATTCCAAGGTATAGAAGAATATTAACTATCAGAAAGTTGAGTTAGGACAAAACCTCTACTAGAATAATGAATGAAATATGTTGATATGTATTTCTTTAACGCTTATTTTATTTGAAATGCAGAGTTAAAGTAAAACACATACACACAGACACACTCAAATCTTCCATCTGCTGGTTCATTCCCCAAATGCCCACAGTGGATACAACTGGGCCAGACTGAATCCAGGAGATAGGAGGTTCTTCTGTGTCTCCTATGTGGGCATAGTGGCCCATGTACTTCTGCCATCCTCTGCTGCCTTCCCAGGCTCATTAGCAGGGAGCTGGATTAGAAGTGAAGCAGCCAGGAATTGAACCGATGTCCTGGAAATGTATTCCTTTTTTATTGTTTGCACCATTCTGACAGTAAGTAGTTTACTCAATGTCTCAATACTCATTATATTTGCTCCCACCTACCTTTTCAAACCTCTTGGTCACTATACTCTAAAATTTTAGAAACTTATCACCTGCCCAATGATATTTCTCCTGCATATTGCAGTCTAGTTCCAAATATTCCCTTTATAATCTGAGTTGGCTGTATTTTCCTATTTTAGGGATGGAGAAGTAGAATAAAATATTGTTCCTAAGTTATCAATCTGACTTTTATTAATCTGTGACATTGTTTCTTTGTAAAACATCTTATAGAAAAGGCAGTGCATTTTTTAAAAAGATTTATTTATTTGAAAGGCAAAGTTACAGAGAGAGGTAGAGACAGAGAAAGAGAGGTATTCCATTCACTGGTTTACTACCCAGATGGCCGCAACGGCTGAGCTGTGCTGATCCGAAGCCAGGAGCAAGGAGCTTCTTCTGGGTCTCCCATGTGGGTGCAGGGGCCCAAGGACTTGGGCCATCTTCCACTGCTTTCCCAGGCCATAGCAGAGAACTGGATCGGAAGAGGAGCAGCCGGGACTAGAACCGGCACCCATATGGGATGCCGGCACTTCAGGCTAGGGCTTTAACCCACTATGCCACCGCACCACAGTGCTGGCCCCAGTAGTGTATTTCACTTCCTAGTCTTATTCTGAACTAAAAAGTTTCATGTAAATAGATTTGTGTAGCCTGCCCCTTGTCTTAAACTGAGGCTTTCTTTGAGTCAGAGGAAAGTACAGAGCATTGAGTACTCAATCTAAATTGGCCACTCTTTAATTTATGAAGGTGGTATAACTTCTCTTTATAAACAGTCATCAGTAAGATCTTAAATGTTGTGTCTCATGTTTTCCTAAATGGCTATCAAATACTTTGTTGTCTGAAAAGATGAATTTGTTCAATCTCTGTTGTAACCTAAATTCATCTCCTACTACTTTATCAGGGTGAGCTCTTTTCAACTCTGACATAGGTCTTAGTGTTTTGCTCTCTACATGGGATGGAGTGTGGAGGGTAGAAATACACTTGTAGCTTCAAACATACAGTAACACTTCAAAGGCAATATCCCAGTTTTAACCTTGTGAAATACCTTGAACAGGAAACTTGTAGTTTAGATTCTACCTGTTTCTCATGAGAAAGGATGGACAACGTGAGCATGCTACTGACCATGGCCCATCTTCCCAACTTAACATTGGCTATCTTCCCACTTCATGGAATTGGAAGATCTGAACCAGAGTTTCAGTCAGATGAATTAGAAAACATCCTCCAAGGGCTGTACAAGTGTTACTTCTGCAACACAGCCCAGTGTCAGTCTCTGTGTTCAAAGTCAACTGTCTCCTCTGAGCTCTTGAAACACTTGTGCTGCACTTGGCTTGTGTTCGCTTTGAGTGTATACAGCTGATTAAAATCTTTGGACAACTACCTACAACTCATTTCCTGCATTAATCTGAAGTACTTTGTGATACATACAGCTTACATTTTCCAATCTTGGTATCTTCTAGATAGTAGGTTAACTGTATCATATAGTTTACCTTGTTATGTCATTAAAGGTTAGACTATAATGCATTAATAATAATATGCCATAACACTATTAATATTATAGTTATTAATCATTGACTTACATACTACATTATTTATAATTCACATTGTATTTGTTATATTGCTATTAGCATTTTATGGATGCCAAAACAGTCATGGGTTAAGTAGCTTGTTCAATATGGTATTGTAGGGGCAAGGCTGGTTTATGAATTCAGACCATCTAATCCTTTAGCTTTAAATTCTATTCTAGACTGTTTCTGCCACAAAGACTATTGCGCATGGTAGATTTTCTTTTTTTTTTTTTTTTTTTTTGACAGGCAGAGTGGACAGTGAGAGAGAGAGAGAGACAGAGAGAAAGGTCTTCCTTTGCCGTTCGTTCACCCTCCAATGGCCGCCGCGGCCGGCGCGCTGCGGCCGGCGCACCGCGCTGATCCGATGGCAGGAGCCAGGAGCCAGGTGCTTTTCCTGATCTCCCATGGGGTGCAGGGCCCAAGCACCTGGGCCATCCTCCACTGCACTCCCTGGCCACAGCAGAGAGCTGGCCTGGAAGAGGGGCAACCGGGACAGAATCCGGCGCCCTGACCGGGACTAGAACCCGGTGTGCCGGCGCCGCTAGGCGGAGGATTAGCCTAGTGAGCCGCGGCGCCGGCCACGCATGGTAGATTTTCAATATATATCTGAATTTATGCTTGAACGTCTTTAATGTATAATGAGCTAGTGGGTAGAAAATCTGTAGTTTAAGACTGAAATATGCATAAATTGTGTCAAAGTAGGTAAATATAGATTTCTCACTGTCTTTGATATTTTCCCATTGTGGTATGTGCTACTTTCATTTGCTTAGGCAATACTGTCTCAGAGATGGTAGACTACAAATTGGATGTTGAACTCTGAATAACTAGAATATGAGTGAGTTTTTCATATCATATAATGCAGTTTGTGGCTATATTTTTAGACAGTGATATTTTTTAAAATCTCTGTTGAAAATTTTTTTAAAAATAATTACAAGTTTGCAGGGAATTTCAAAGTTATCACAGAGAGGTCCTGAATAGAGTTGACCCAGTTTCTTCCATTGGTTGAATTTTAAGTAGCTGTATTGCAATATCAAAACCAGGAAGTTGGCAATCATATATAGTGTGAGTACAGCTCGGTTGCTTTGTCACATGTGTGGATGTTTGTATTCACCACTATGAAGAAGATAAAGAAATATTCCATCACCACCAAAAATTTCTTCCTATTACCCTTCCACAGTCATACTGATGCCATAATGCCCCCCTACCATCCTATTCCTCTTGCAATGTTCTTGTCTCTCTCCATAATTTTATCAATTCAGTATGCTGTGTAAATGGCATTATGCAGTATACAATCTTTCAAGATTTTTCTCACTCAGCATATAATTGATATATCCAAGTTGTTGCATGTATCTGTAATTCATTTTTGTCTTAATGTGGTAAGTATATCTACGCTCTTAGCATAGTTTCAGTGTGCAACGCAGTAGTGTTAACCATAGGCACAGTGTTATACATCAAACTTCTGCAACTTCGTTGTTGTGCATAAATGTAACTTTATACCTATTGATTGGTAATTCCCCATTTCCCCCTTCTCCCTGCCCCTGAAATCCACCAAGTGACCCTTCTTCCACGTGTGTGTCTAACTGGGGTATCTCATAGAAGTGAAATCTTGGGGTGTTTGTCCTCCTGGGACTAATGCACTTCACTTACATGATGTTCACAAGGTTCACTCGTATTCTTCCATAGAGCAGTATTTCCTTCCTTTTCTAGGCTGAATAATATTATGTATGTGTAGACCATATTTTTGTTTATTCATCTGTTGATGAACATTTAGAGTGAAAAAGCAACCTGGAAAATATTCACAAACTACATGTCTGATAATGGGTAGCATGTAAAAGTTGTGAGGAACTCCTACAATTCAAAGCAAAAACCAAAATCCTGATTTAAAAATTTGCAAGGCTAGGTGTTGTGGTACAGCAATTGGAGCTGCTGTGACACCCACACCTATATCAGAGTGCCATTTTGAGACTTGGCTACTCTCATTCCGATCCAGCTCCTTACTAGTATGCGCAGTGTGAGGCAGCAGATGGTGGCTGAAGTGCTTGGGTGAAAAACAAAGGTGGGGACAAAGGACTTGAATACGTGCTTCTCTAAAGAAGACATACAAATGGCTAACAGATACCTGAGGAGCTGATGAACATGAGAGCTACAATGAGATACTGTCTTTTTTTTTTTTTTTTTGACAGGCAGAGTGGACAGTGAGAGAGAGACAGAGAGAAAGGTCTTCCTTTGCCGTTGGTTCACCCTCCAATGGCCGCTGCAGCCGGCGCACTGCGGCTGGCGCACCGCGCTGATCCGATGGCAGGAGCCAGGTGCTTCTCCTGGTCTCCCATGTGGTGCAGGGCCCAAGGACCTGGGCCATCCTCCACTGCACTCCCTGGCCACAGCAGAGAGCTGGCCTGGAAGAGGGGCAACCGGGACAGAATCCGGTGCCCCGACCGGGACTAGAACCTGGTGTGCTGGCGCCACAAGGCGGAGGATTAGCCTAGTGAGCCGCAGCGCCGGCTGAGATACTGTCTTACACATGTTTGAAGGGCTGTTATCAGCAAATCACAAGTGCTGATGAGGATGTAGAGAAAGTCAAACCATTCTACACTTTTGGGAATGTAAAATGCATAACCACCATGGAAGATGGCTTGGAATTCCTCAAAAAATAAAGATAGCAGGTAGTATAGCAATCCACTTCCATGTAAATATCCAAAAGAATTTTGGTGAGAATCTTGAAGAGGGGCTTGCACTCCCATATTGACTGCAGCACTATTCACAATAACCAGCCTACTGTTTTCCTTCTTAATGTTCAGTGTTATTCCAGGGTATGGCTACTGTAGTTTAACCAGTCACTTGCTGTAGGACATTTTGGATGGTTGCATTTTTTTGTATCTCAGATAAAGCTGTTGTGAACAACTATGTGCAGGTTGTATGTGGACAAATGACTACATTTTCATTTCTGTAGGGTATATGCCCAGGGTCGTCATCTGTTGGTTCTGTATAGTAAGTGTATTTTTCTGTTTAACGAACTGTTTTCTAGAGTAAGTATATCGTTTTTACTCCGACCAGCCATGTGTAGGAGATTTAGGATCCTTACATACTCCTCAGCATTTGGTATTGTCACTGTTACTCTCTTTTTCAAATAGTTTAGTAAGTGTATAGTGATCTCATTTTGACCTTAATTCACATTTCCCTAATGGCAAGTGATGTTGAACTTTTTAATGTGCTGCTTTGCCTTCAGCAAACTATTTCTCCATGTCTTTCACCCTTGTTCAAATTTTATTTCACTTTTTACTTTTGAGTTTTGAAAATACTCCCAACATTAGATATGAGTATGTTGTCAAATATCCAGTCGGCAATTATCATCTTAAGTTCTGTAGCTTTTCTTTTCATCTTCATTTTTGCTTATTAAAGGTAGATATGAACAATCTATTTGCCAAAGTTATAGTTGTTGAATTCGAAACATAAAATGATGGAGTGGTGCCTGCTCTGCACACCCTCTACTCTGTCAGAAATTTGTGGAGAGCAGTGGCAGAGGGAAGAGTGCCATCTACTGAGCTTGGGCATCTTCCTCCAGCACAGGCCCCAACCGGGGACGGGCTAGAGAAGGCCATCCATTGTTCATATACAGAGCATCACTCTTGCTATTTAGTTGGAAACCACAACTGACCCCTGCCAGGTCAGGGATTGTTGTCAGCTTAATAGCTGAGTCTCCTGACAAAGCATCGGCAACGAAGGTAATAAATAAAAGACATGACATTGGTACCTGCTGATTCCAGACAACTTTTGCCTGCTCCAGCTTCGTTCGTTCCAAGCAATTAAATCCTTCTCTCTAATTAAAGCACTACATTGCTGTTAGGTTTAGGTATATTTATAACACATGCCTTGAAATGACATTTTCAATGAAGACTTATCTAACCTGTGTCTTTGAACAGGTTATTTTATAGATTTCAGCTTTTATTGAATCTGTTTAATACTAATTTATACAGGTACTTTTTCTGCATATATCATAACAAAAATTCATTCTTTCTGGTCAAAGTATGAGTTTTTTATAGATATATCATTTATAACCGAATTTTATTTTTCTATACTTTTTTAGTGTTGCAGAAACTGTAAATAGGCTTTAAATGACCAGAATTTCAGTTGAAATTTGTTTAGTTAGATACTTAGAGTACACTAACATGTAGTAGAAAATCCTGATTTTTCTAAGTATGGTTATGGCCACTTTAATATTTAGGCATAAAACTTGACATTCAGTTACAGAAAAAGTATTAAAATATTTTTGACTTCACTTACCAACATACAAGTAGTGATATAAAATTAAAGAACTAGAAGTAGTAATGGCCACAGAAATTTGACTGTGTTTGGTTAAATGGGCAACAGACTTTTGAAATGCTCTCTTACAGCTAGTGAGGAAAATGACACCATAATGTGTGTTTGGCCAATGAGCTTTCTGCTTCATATCCTTTTCACCTTTGATATTAAAATATGATAAAAACATTAAGTGTATTCAGGCATGAATTTCTTGGCTTTCTCTTTACTCAATTTTTTCATGAATCTATTTATGGAGGAACAATGTAACTTCACTTTCACATTCAGCTGCTACTGCTGTGGTAAATGTTTGCATCAAAATGTTTGATATTGCTATCAGACTATTTGAAGTACCCATGAATCTAGGGGAAGTGGATGTAATTATATGTTGTTTGGATACAGGTTGAAGATAAATATGATTTATGAATACTTTTTGCTACATGTTAGAAAAACAACCTCAGTTAAAACAGCTCTACAATATGAAATCTTTAGTAAATAAATATTGTTCTTTCCTGTGTTTTTGATTCTTAAAAATTTTTTTCTTTAAACTTTTGTAAATATAATTAAATTTTTATAATAGTGAAATAAATTTGATATTACCTGTCATATCCCCACTCCTAATTTAGGAAGATCAGAATTTCTCAAAATTAAAAGAATTTTAGTGGAACACCTATATGCACAACACTTAGCTTCTATCAGCTAATTATCTTCTATTTTCATGTACTCTAAAGTGAGTTGATTCCATAAAAATCATTAACTAGGGTTCAAGATGACTTACATTTCAATTAAAACCATATAACAGGATGTACAAACCTCACATGTACATTTGAAAAATGTGTACTTATTTGTAACCCAGCTTTTTTTTTTTTTTTTTTTTTTTTGACAGGCAGAGTGGACAGTGAGAGAGAGAGACAGAGAGAAAGGTCTTCCTTTGCCGTTGGTTCACCCTCCAATGGCCGCCGCGGCCGGTGCGCTGCGGCCGGTGCACCGCGCTGATCCGATGGCAGGAGCCAGGAGCCAGGTGCTTTTCCTGGTCTCCCATGGGGTGCAGGGCCCAAGCACCTGGGCCATCCTCCACTGCACTCCCTGGCCACAGCAGAGAGCTGGCCTGGAAGAGGGGCAACCGGGACAGAATCCAGCGCCCCGACCGGGACTAGAACCCGGTGTGCCGGCGCCGCTAGGCGGAGGATTAGCCTAGTGAGCCGCGGCGCCGGCCTGTAACCCAGCTTTCTATCAAGTTAAAGAACACAACTGTGAATCCAGAATATCCTCTCTTGCCCCTCACAACTTATAACTACATCCCAGGGACAAGTTTGCCTGGTTTAGAATTTCACATGAAAGGTATCAGATAGTATATACTACTTTGTACTAGCTTTTTTCATTCAGCCCAATGCTTTTGAGGTCTATCTATATTGTTATGTCTGTCAGTAGTTTTTTCCACTGTATTGAGAAAAAATTATTTCCTTTTATGAGTATGCTACAATTTGCTTCTCCATTCTCCTGTTTAGAAGCCCTTGTGATTCCTGGATTTTAATCCCAGGAAATGGTTTTTTGATTATACCGTAGCATTTTATTTAAAACCTTACTGTCCTATCATTTACATACAGTTATCTCAACAACTGTACTGTCCTATTATTTACATACAGTTATCTCAGCAACTCTGATTTTGAAGAAGAATCTGTAATGTTTGTATATAAATTATATGCTCTAGTCTATGCCTAACTTACCTGCTTTCAGCAAAATTCTCAGACTAGTAAAACCCACTTCAGAAGAATTAGGGGAAATGGCCACCTGGCCTCTCCATTTCCTTACCCCATCCTTACTCCGGGAGGTTGTCTTAGGAAATGACACTGCCAAGTCTGTGTGTATAGTTTTTATAAACCTAGACTTAAGTTGTAGTCATGGATGTTTTCTTTTTAGAGAAAAAAAAAATGTGAACAGGTTCTTTCAGGACAATTGGTGGTAACAGTGAAAGGTAAATAAGGTTATTATACTTTTTAAAAGCTTATTTATTTTTATCTGATATAGCAACAGGGAGTGAGTTACTGAGTGAGCGAATGAGAGAACAGTATAAATTGCATTTGTGTGTTCATACCCCCAGACACCTTCAATGGCTAGGGCTGGGCAAGGCCAAATCCTGAAACCAGGAACTCCATCCAGATCTCCCATGTGGGTGGCTGGGATGTAAATTCTTGATCTACTGCCTTCCTGGGTTCACATTAGCAGGAAGCTGGAATGGAAGCAGAGGTAGGACTCCATCCCAGGTCTCTGGTATGGGATGCAGGCATCCCAAGCGATGGCTTTTCTGGCTGCACCACAAAGCCTAGTCTAGGGTGATCATATATTTTACTCATAGATCTTACATACCACAATGATGATATACAAATGCATGATCTAGAAGAGTGAGAAAACAGATCTTTTTAATGCCTTTGGAATTTTCTCCTTTCTTTTTTCCATCTTGTAGCATCATGTTCATCTAATTAGCATTAAATGGCTGGAAAGCAACTGTACATCAGTACATAAACAACTATTTTCAACACTTATCAGTGACTTCCATTTCTATCCTTCTGACACTTGAGGTTAGAGAAAGTAGTGTTAAAAATACGATGGCATTATGAATAACAAAAACCTTCTTGCCAGTATGCATTTTCAGGCTACTAAGATCATTTCTGGGAGAGACTGCCTTTGAACACTGTTCTTTAAAGGTTTGAATGAGCATTGGTAATGTTACCTGTGAAGAGGAAATGAATGAAGCACAATGACTTGACATCCTGACCAGACAAATTAGTGTGGAGAAGGAGGAAGTTTTGTGATTTTAAATCATGTTTCTTTAGTGTATCAGAGAGAGGAAAAGCAGACATTTTGTAAAACACAGCAGTCATAGAATATATTAAGGGTGGTTTTGATTTGCGTCACTTATACCATGCATTATTTGGAAGAATGGGGGGATATAATAATCAGTAAATATCCATATACAGTTCAAACAGGATGCACATCCTACTGCCTAAACCTGCTTGAAAAAGACCTCATGAAGTTGGATACCTTCCAAAGCTTTCACAGAGGAACAAAAGGAATGATCAAACTTGTAGCTGCTCACAGAGAAGCAAGAAGAAAAGAATAAAATAAAGACTTTGAAATCCCATAGAAAGCCTCAAGTGGAATGATGATGTGTTTGAAAGTCTGAGAATAAGAGCAACAACAACATTAGCTTTCCAAGAATTAGAAATTTATCTCCTGCCTACTCCATGTTTTTCATTTCTGCATGTCATGATCTTGCAAAGTGATTTGCCTTTCTCTATTTACATGGATGGTTTTAAGTCTTTCTGGCCTTCCTCTGGTTGGAGGTCCCCTCATTAATTCGGTCACCTTTCAAACTCTTGTTCAAATGTTGCTTCCACAGTGAAGGTACAATGGTTACTCCTTCCATTCCTTAGTGATTATCTATCAATAGATTAATTTCTCTTCCTCTTCTACATTATTTCTGCACCTTGAATATAGTTTTAGTCTTATCACTGATTTTTTTTCCAGTAGTTTTGCAGTTATAGTAACTCTAGTAGTGACAGTAGCAATAGACACAAACTAATACCCGTTTAGAGCAATTTTGGCCCAAGTATGATTCTTGGCTTTTTACATGAAGTATTTTTATTTTACTATATTTCTATAATGTCAGTCTTATATATAATAATATGTTTCATTGCTGAAACCGTAGTGATTTGGAATGTGTTTATATTAGGTTAAGCTTATATCTGAGATTTCTTTCTAAAAAGAACACATTAACTTATCTTTCTCATAGACCAAATAATGTAGACATTTTCCTGCTTAGGTCAAGAAATATTTAAGAAAAATACTTAAGAAGTATTTGTGTGTGTGTGCATGCACGCATCTGAGAAATCTATATCAAGTTGTAAATTAGAATATAGTCATAGATGTAGAGAGTGTGTTCTTTGTCTTTGTCCCTGAAATAAGGAATTCTGTCACTCAGTTTACCTTTCATACCTTGAAATGAAAAAATGAAGGCTTAAATCCTTGATATTATGATTTATATAGATGATATAAAATTGATCTGATCCATTATTATATATCTTTTAAGCTATAATATTGTGATCAAACTGACCTAGTTTTTTTAATAATTTTTTAAATGTTTTTTTTTTTGTTTTTTTTTTTGTTTTTTGTTTTTTTTTTACTTATTTGAAAGGCAGAGAGAGAGAATGAGAAGGAATGGATGTGTAAGCATGCAAGAGAACTTCAATCTTCCATCTACTGATTCACTCAATCAAGGGCTGTGCCAAGCCAAGGCCAGGAGCTGGGAACTCAGTTCAGGTCTCCCATGTTGGTGTCAGAGATTCAAATACTTGAGCTATCTCTGCTGCCTCCATGGTGCACACTAGCTGGATACTGGAATCAGAAGCAGAGCTGGGACTCGCACTCAGGCTCTCTGATACGGGTTATGGGTATCCCAAGTGGGATCTTAACTGCTATGTCAAATACCCATCCTAAACTAGTTTCTATTTATTATCAGCAGCAATATTGACCACTCTTCCTGTAATGAAATTCAAACATCAGAGCAAAGATAATAGACTTTGAGTGTGGGGTAACCATAGTGAAAGGTTTTTATAGGGAGTATGAAGAAATGTTTTGAAACATGTGTTGAATATCTTAGGGAACTTTGACAAATTTTGGAAACACCTGAATAATTTAGAATGGCATATATTCATGGAAAAGAAGAGCAAAGGTAGGTATTTGTGGAGACTTGTGCTTTCTACCATCTTCATCCCTTTCATCCCAGAAGTAGTTACTTGGTCTATGCTAAAAAAAAATGAAATATGTTATCATATATATTTGTAGATTTTTTTTCAAAATTTTCAAGTACTTATGCATGTACCTCTTAGAGCATGTAGCTGAAATTTTTGCTCCTTTGTGGGCAAAAGGATCCTATTCTTTAATATTTTGAGTATAATAAAGAGTTGTAACAGGAAATACCCGATTCAATAATGTTTACCTACATTAATATTTCAATGTCTTAGTAAAATGTTTTAACTTTCTCATTTCAGAGATAGAATTTATCACATTTTACAAATATGTCAGTGAAAGTGGGTTTACTTCCACTATAGATAGAATTAAGGTTAAATAAGTAGTTACAGTAACTGCAGGAATTTTTAATTGACAAATAAAAGTTACATATATTTATGATATACAATCTGATATTTTGATATTTGTATATATTATAAAATAGCCAAATCAATCTGATTAAGGTATACATTACTTTGCAGGCTTCAATTTTTTGGGTGTGCAAATACATGATATGTTATTGTTAGCTATAGTCATTGTGATTAATAATAGATCTCTTGAAGTGTTCTATAAAATTGAAATTTTGTATCTTTTTTAGCAACCTATCTAGCATCCCTGCTCCCCACTTTCTACCCTTGGTTAATACATTTCTACTTTTGGTTTCTGTGGATTTGATATTTTTAGGTTCCACATAAAACTGAGGTCATGTTGTCTTAATCTTTGTGTACCTGGATTATTTTATTTAACATAATATTTTCCCTGTTCATCCATGATTTCACAATTGACAGGATTTATTTTTTAAAGCTGAATAATATTCCATTGTGTATATACACCACATTTTCTTAAGTCATTCATCTGCTGATGGATATTAAAGTGGATTCCATAACTTAACTATTGTGAAAGATGTCACATTGAAGATGAGAGTACAAATATCTTTTTGACATACAAACCAATTTCATTTGGGTATTTATCCAGCACTAGGATTGCTGGGTCATATGACATCCTACTTTTTGTTGTTTCCAAAAAACTTTATGCTGTCTAGCTGGAGGAATTTTTACTAAAGAAAGTATGTTTTAAAATGATGATAAATCTCAAACATATAGAAAAGTAGAAGACAGTATCTCTCTACCCACTATCCTGCTGCATCAATACTTTCTGACCTTGCTTGTTCCATTAATTTCAGAACCACACCTCTCAATCTGATTTATTTTAAGCAAATCTTAAACATCAATTTTCATTTATGAATATTTCTGTGTTTATCTCTGGAAAGTTGGGACTGTAATGAAAGTCTCACTTTATCATCATCAAACATAAACACCACAAGGAATTAAACATCAGTTGGTAAGTCAAGACTTGTTGTCAAGATTTGTTGTCTTGTTTTTGAAAAATGCAGTTTTCTTGAAGCGGGATCAATAGGACACATTCATATGTCTGACTCCTGTCCCCTAAATATTTCCTCTGTTTGAATTCTCTTTGTCCCTGCAGTTTATTTGCTGAAGAAACAGTCACTTGTCCTCCTGTTGTCCTGAATCTGTATTTTGCTGATGACATTCCGAGGTTTCATAGAACATTTTTCAGTTCTTTTTATTTATTTAAATTGTTATATCTATAAGCTTAATAAAATACATTTTTGAGTAGGAATATTTCATACTTCTCTGCGTACTCCCATCAGGAATCACATGAAATAGTTTCTCTCTGATATCAGTGGCCATATTCATTGCCTATGTGTATTGTTTGATTAGGGACTGGCAATTTGGTAATAGCCCCTCATTCCTTCCTCATTTTTTCACTAGAGTAATTCTAAAGAGGTTTTCAACAATGAATTACCTGATGAGACAGACTGTAGAGGAAAGGCAAACAATATTTAACCCTTTCTCTTTTTTTACTAGTTTTTTTAAAAGATTTTATTTATTTATTTGAGGGGTGGAGTTACAGACAGTGAGAGGGAGAAACAGAGAGAAAGGTCTTCCGTCTGTTGATTCACTCCCCAAATGGCTGCAATGGCTGGAGATGTTCTGATCCAGAGCCAGGAACCAGGAGCTTATTCTGGGTCTCCCATGTGGGTGCAGGGGCCCAAGGACTTGGGCCATCTTCTACTACTTTCCCAGGCCCAAGCAGAGAGCTAGATCAGAAGAGGAACAGCTGGGACTAGAACCGGCGCCCATATGGGATGCTGATGCTGCAAGTGGAGGATTAACCTACTTTGCCAAGGCGCTGCCCCCCACCCCTTTTTTTTTTACTAGTTTTTTTTTTTTTTAAATGGGTTGATTCCTTAGATCCTCAGACTGTTGAACATGTTTTTAGAAAACAATTTACTATGAACTTCTAGATAGAAACATATTTGGTGGGCTTCACTGTTGTTTGTTCTCTTTGTTCAAGTGTCCCATCCTTTATCCTCTTCAAGGTGATAGGATCTCAACAGTCTTTGACTTCTTTGCTTTCTGCTATGAAAAAAATTTCCCACCTCATCTTTTACATTTTCTACTCCAGAAAATTTTTAGCCGTTCCTCCCTGGAGGCCTGATAGTTGGAGATCCATGACATAGGTTCAAGGAGTGATCATTGTTACTGCCTTGGTCTTTGTATCTAGGTTTTTTGAGTGGACACAGTGAGAGGGAAAACGTGTATATGACTGAGTTGATACTGATATTTCTAGCCAAAGTTTAGGATAATGGAGTTTTCCTTGATTTTACATTTGTATCTGTTTTGTTTAACATTTTGGATCCTAAAGAATCACAGGGCCAGTGCTGTGGTACAGCTGGTTAAGACACAGCCTGTAGCACTGGCATCCCATATGACACTGGTTTGAGTCCCAGCTGATCCACTTCTGATCCAGCTCCCTGCTAATGCATCTGGGAAAGCAGTGGAAGATTGCCCAAGTCCCTGAGCCCCTGCCACTCACATGGGAAACCTAGAAGCTTCTGGCTCCTGGCTTAGGCTTGATTGTTCCTCTGTCACAGCCATTGGGGGAATAAACCAGCTGGTGGAGGATCTCTCTTGTTCTCTCTCTTTCTCTCTCTCTGTAACTCTGCATTTCAAATAAAGAAATATTTTGAAAAAAGAATTAACACAATTTGTACAGATATGTTACCTATTCTTTTTAAGAGAAATTAATGATTCACAAGTTTTGATGCTACCTGTTTTGAGAAGTAGCTTCAAATCCACTCTTGATGAGGGGAAGATATCTGGGTATTTTTGCACATGGCATCTCTCCATAGGGAATTTTAAAAAATAGAACCAGAAACATGGGATGAAGATCTAACTTTGCCAACTATAACCATCACTGATTTTCTTATCTTGTAAAATGGGAGTGGTAATAATCTACCTCCCTACTGCAGAGCAGTTAATATAAAAACAGCCTGGTACTGGCACAAAAACAGACTTGTAGACCAATGGAACAGAATAGAGACTCCAGAAGTGACCCCTTGCATCTATAATCAGCTTATCTTTGACAAAGGAGGTAAAATCAATCCCTGAGTCAAGGGCAGTCTCTTTAACAAATGGTTCTGGGGAAACTGTATCTCCATGTAGAGAAGTATGAAACTAAACCCCTACCTTACACTTTATACATTTTGGGTGGATTTTTGTATAAAGACCTAAATTCACAACCCAATATTAAATCATTAGAGAACATTGGGTAAACTCTGCAATACATTGGCATGGGCAAAAACTTCATGGAAAAGACCCCAGAAGTACAGGCAATCAAAGCCTAGATTGACAAATAGGATTACATCAAGCTGAGAAGCTTCTGCACTGCAAGAGAGACTCAGCAAAGTGAAGAGGCAACCAACAGAATGGGAGAAAATATTTGCAAACTGTGCAGCTGACAAAGGGTTAATATCCAAAAGAGCTCAAGAGACTGAACAACAACAAAAACAAATGATTCCGTTAAGAAATGGGCTAAGGAGTTGAACAGGCATTTTTCAAGTGAGGAAATTCAAAAGGCCAACAGTTACTTGAGAAAATGCTCAGGATCATTTGCCATCAGGGAAATGCAATTCAAAACCATAAGAAGGTTTCATATCACTCCAGTTAGAATGGCTCTCACACAGAAATCAACAAATGACAAATGCTGACGTGGATATGGGGAGAAAGGTACCCTGGTTCATTGTTGGTAGGGAATGTAAACCGGTACCGCCACTGTGGAAGTTACTGTGGAGATACCTCAGAAATCTGAATATATACCATATGATCCAACCATCCCACTTCTGGGAATTTAGCCAAACCAAAAGAAATTAGTGTATGAAAGAGTTATCTGTACCCCCATGTTCACTGAAGCTCAATTCACAATAGCTAAGATATGGAATCAACCCAGATGTCCATCAACTGTTAACTGGATAAAGAAATCATGGTTTATATATACACTATGGAGTTCTACCCAGCTATAAAAAAGAATGAAATCCTGTCATTTACAACAAGGTGGACATAACTGGAAGCCATTGTACTTAGTGAAATACACCCGTCCAAAAAAGACAGATGATACGTGTTTTCCCTGATCCGAGATAACTAATAGAGTACCTGAAATGTAATGTATTGGAGTGAAATACAGTTTGAGACTCAATGATTGTTTATAGCTCTTGTCTCTTCTGTTGAGGAACAGTGGTTTTGTGTGGTTTTTATTTTTATTTTTTTATCCTCATATTGTTGAACTGTTTTACTTAGAGTAGGGTTAACTATATGATCATTAAGTATAATAAAAATAGATCTTCGTAAAAATTAAGAGTGGGAATGAGAGAGGGAAGGGGGGTGGAAGGGTTGGAGCATGGGCTGGGAGGGAGGGTAGGGATGGAAATGCCACTATGTTCTAAATCTATGTATATGAAATACATGAAACTTGTAAAACTTAAAAAGATAACAAAATAATCTTCTGCCCCCCCCAGGGCCTGCTTTTTGGCCTAGTGGTAAAACCGCCACCCGAGATGCTGGCATCCTATGTGGGCACCAGTTCTAGTTCCAGGCTGCTCTACTTCTGATCTTGCTCCCTTCTAATATATCTAGGAAAAGCAGTAGGAGATAACTCAGTTGCTTGGGCCCCTGCCACCCATGTGGGATACTGGGATGAAGCTGCTGGCTCCTGGCTTTGGCCTGGCCCAGCCCTGGAATATTACAGCCATTTGGGGTGTGAACCAATGAATGAAAGATCCCACCCCCTCCCTCTCCCTCCTTCCTCTCCCTACTTCCTCTTCTACTTTCTCCCCCTTCCCCCTCCCCCAATAATACTTTAAAATAAATAAAAATATTTTTAAAAATCTACCTCCTGAGTATTTTATGGAATATATGTGAAAATGCTTCTTAAATTATTAATATATCATAACAGAAATAATTTCTCCATATTATTAAAAAATAATGAGGCAATCTTTGAACCATTGGACTTTTGATTATCATTTTTCTCAAGATCTGTTTACTCTTGTAATGCACATTTTTCTTTTTTGCTAAGTCACTAGGATAGCCATTCTAATTATCTTCTTTAGTGGATTTTCTTTACAGATAAAAAAGCTTACAAACATATACATTTGAGGTGAATGATCTTTGGCTTAAATATGTTTGGCTTAAATATTAATTAACTATGTTAATTTTAATTATAATGTTACAAAATAGATGTTCCAAGGAGGATCAAAGTGGAAGGGATTTTTTTCACCAAAGTGTTCCCTTTTTGCATTAAAATATTGCCTTTATTATGTAGTATATGAAGTTATTTCTTTATTTTTTAACTTTTATTTAGCAAATATAAATTTCCAAAGTACAGCTTATGGATTACAATGGCTTTTTTCCCCCAATAACTTCCCTCCCACCTGCAACCCTCCCATCTCCTGCTCCCTCTACCATTCCATTCACATCAAGTTTCATTTTCAATTATCTTTATATACAGAAATCCTTTTAGTATATATTAAGTAAAGATTTCAACAGTTTGCACCCACACAGAACATAAAGTGTAAAATACTGTTTGAGTGCTAGTTATAGCATTAATTCACATAGTACAATACATTAAGGACGGAGATCCTACATGGGGAGTATGTGCACAGTGACTCCTGTTGTTGACTTAAGAAATTGACACTCTTGTTTATGGCGTCAGTAATCTCCCTAGGCTCTTGTCATGAATTTTTTAAAAAGATTTTATTTACTTATTTGAGAGGTAGAGTTACAGACAGTAAGAGGGATGATTTATTTGCTTTACCCCATGGCATGGAATGCTGGGGATCCTAGAGGTACACCTGTGACTGTACATACAGAGCTAATCTTGCCTTTGGTAGGACTTAACTTCAGAGTGCTTGCCCTCTTTACAACATGGAAAAAATTGGCAAGTGCAGATCCAGGTTTCCAGCTGGGCACAAGTATTATGTGAAGTGTTTATTATCTTTTTCTAAGTCTCTGAAGGCCTGCTCAGGTCCTCTGCCCTCCCCCTCTCCCATGCCCAAATATTTTTATTAATTTATTTCATATTTAAACAGGTATTTTGTTGATGTGAAAGGCAGAGTTCAGAAACAAGGAGAGAGAGAGAGAGATCTTTCATCCACTGGTCCATTCGTCAAGTGCCAGGGCTGGGCCAGGCCAGCACCAGGATCCTGGAACTCCCTCTAGGTCACCTACATGGGTTCAGAGGCCCCAGTATTTGAGCCCTCTTGTACTGCTTCCCAGACAACATGGAAATGTATCAGAAACAGAACAGCAGGGACTCAAATGGGTTGTGGTAGCAGCTTAAACCCCTCCCCCCAACAATGCCAGTCCCCCAGTTGTTGTTCTTCAATTCTAGAACAGGGTTTTCTGTCTTGGTGCCATGTATATCTACATAGATATAGTAGATCTAATAGAGGAGATGCCATCAAGGCCTCCCTCCCTCTCCTGCTTGTTCCTTGGACTTGTCTTGGAGAAGGCTGCTCTCTCTCCTGTTGTTTGATTCTCCTAGTGTCCTGTTTGCTTCTCACCTTTTCTCCTGTTTTATAGCCTTGTATTATTCCAACCCTGACTTCTTGTGTTTATTTTTTTTCTAGTCTTTCTTCCAATGTGTCAATGATAATTTTGTAGAACTCACACTTCACTGTTTTACAACTACATTGTACTTCTTCCAACATTTTATGCCAAATTTTGATGTTGGCAAATGGACTTCTTTCTGCAGCCTGGCTTTTAAAAATGCCTTTACAATGTATGGATTTATAGTGCTTTTTAAATTTACCAATAATTATGTTCCTATGAGGAGTTCAAAATTGTTCTTAAATGTTTCTGGTATGAAGTAAAAGAATTATATTATACATTTTTGAAAAACAAAGGAAATGAGTAATCTCAGTACTCTTTCATAGTCATTGTTGATTTTTTCTTTCCCATTTCCATTAATTTCTGCATAGTTGTTCTAGAGTATATTTTTATTTTTGTTTATTATGCTCCCAGAAGTTGAGAGTGCGAGGAAAGCTTTGAGTGTCATGAGATTTACATTTAATACTGAGACAAATTTTAAGTTGATTGTCTATTATCAAGGTAAAATATATTAGTATCTTTACATATATTCAAAGTTGTATCAAATTTCCAATTATTGTGCTCCTGTTTCATTGTTAGCAGTTCATTTGATTTCCTTCTAGATTTAATATACCTTGAGATTTAACATAAACATACCTTTAAAGAATGTATAATGTCTGAGGTATATGCATATACCTAACTAATCCTCCATTCTTTGAATATTTTGCTGTTATGAATACTTCTGGTGAACATTTTTGTGTACCTTGATTTTTCACATTTTGTGTCTTTAGAATCCCAAAAATTAAATAACTAGATCTAAGCAGCATTTTTAATACTCTTGATTCTGACTTATGGGTAGCCGTGATGAAGGTTGTCACCATTTATGATACTTTTAGCCAACTGTTAGACTTTTCTTTTTTGTGTAAGTTCCCCTGCTCTTAGGCACATTATCTCAATTCTTTGGAGATTTTAATACACCGTTTAAGCTTCAAAACAGCTAATGTCTTTCCTCTGGAAGTTTCTTTAGGTTTTGGAAAGAGGGATGTGCATTGCACTGGGCATAGGTGAGAGATGCAGACAAGAAGTGGATGGTGGATGACAGTGACAGGAGATGTGGTGCCTGTTAGGGAGGCAAACAGTCTGAAATTGATTTTCTAGTTGCTTCTGCCATTATCTTGACAAGAAGCCATCTCCAAGCTGTAAAAGTGCCAGTACCCTGTGCTAAGGAATGAAACTGTGACTAGATTTGGCAATAAAGTTAGATTCATCAGCAATCAAGCTGTGCACACCTTCTTACAGAATAATAGAAAAAGCAACAAGAAATGGTCTCTAGATTTATAAGGAATAGATTGTGACTCACATACTTTACTGAAGATGTTATAACCCAGTTTCATATTTGGATACCTACTGTGCGTCAGATAAGAAAGTAGAAGTTCGTTGAAGAACCTGGATTAATAAACCTACATGCCTATTGAAGTTGTGTCATAGATATCATCTACTCCTTTATGTAACAGTCATTGGGTCCTTCAGTGTTTGAACAAGTATGGTTCTGTAGAGATAAAGAACCAGTGAATGGTGATCTAGGAGTGCAACTGGGGAACTGATTTGCACATATTGCATATGACTGCTCACTATATATTTAAATTGGTCTTAGAGAAGTGTACTTTTGTTATCTGTGGTAAACTGGACTTTGGAGTGGTATTGCTGCCAGCATTTGAGGCTCTAATAAGAACATCTTACAGAGTACTATTGAAAATAATCATCGTGAATGTAACATTAAACCATTTCAAAACTATGCTGATTTCTTTTGTTGTTGTTGGCCTTCAAATGTTTGTACATTAATTGTACCTCATGGGTACCATGTATTTTTAAATGCTTTATCATATGCTATTCAGTTAATAATCTGATAGAGATTATGACATGTACTTCATAACAGGCTGTTAGAACTGTAAACTCCTTTAAGGCTGACAATATCATTTGATTCTGGGGCCCATTCATCCCTTTTTCTTCCATTAGATCTTTCATTTCCTCCATGGCTGCTATTCAGTCCTGTGCAGTAGCCATATGTCTTTAACTAAACTCTTCAGAGCCTGGTTTTATGAAGAGTAAATTGTAAATCTCAGGTAAGCCCCAGCCAGCTGTCACTGAAAAGTTGGAACCAACGTTACCCTGGGAACTGCAGCTAGAATAGGGAGGGAACACTCAGGAACCCAGCCTTAGGGCCTAGAAATTGGGAAGACTGAATAGAGATACCTTTTCTGTTTGGAGTAAAGGTTGGAGGATGAATTCCAAACATAACCTTTACAATTCTAATGTGATTCAAGGAAGAGGAAAGCAGGGCGGAAAGAAACATCACATGTTCTCGATGTTCTTGTTGGTTGAAGGCCAGAGTTTCCAGAACTGAGTTTCTAGGAAAGTATAACTTTAATGAGGATTAAAATAGCAAATATCACTCTCGTTATTCTTAACTTTTGTTCAAATACTTAATCTGTGCATGGTATTGTGGTAAATACTTTTACATTTAAACCTATAATCAAATCAATCATGTCCATGATTTTGTTTTACATTTTCTCATTTACCTGAGAGATGAGAGATGCACAGTGAGTCAGAGAGAGCTGGCATTTGATGTTCACTGCCAAAATGCCCTCAACAGATGGAGGCCGAAGCTGGGACCAGGAGCTCATTGCTGGCAGGAAGGCAAGCACTTGAGTCATAACCCGCTGCATCCCAGGGTGTGCATTAGCAGGAAGCTGGAGCCAAGAACCAGATCCAGAGATTGAGACAAGGGCATCCTAACAAGGCCCTCACTGGTAGGCCAAATGCCCACCCCATCAATGATTTTTTAGAGGTAGGTCCTACTATTGTCTTTATGGGGTGAGGAAGATAATTCTAGAAAGGTGGAGCGACATGTTTCCCAAGTGATGGATGTGAGATGGAAGCACAAGTTATTTTATTGAGGGCCTGCAGTCTACCTGCTGTTCTCATGCTAAGCCACGTATCCTCTCTGACATTTCAAATACACCCCGCACACTTCTTGTCACAGACTAAGTCCAGAAAGGGTGGTGATCCCCCAGGAGGCATCAGTGCATCCCCCTGCCCTTGTCTTCTGCACTCTTCTGCCCGTGGGAGAACAGAGGGCAAAGGGAGAGATGATGAATAGAGGGACTGTTGCCCTGGTTCCTACTCTGCCGGATTGGCTGCCGTCTGTCTACTCAGGGCCACATCTCCTGGCAGGGAGCCCTCTCCAGCATTCCGGTGACCTCTATCTTTCCTTGTCCATTCAGGCCAGGCTCAGAGGGACAAGCTTTTGTGGTGACTAGAACTGGCGTGTTGTACTGTTGCTCTTTGGTTTCCATAAACCCTGCCCGTATTTTATGTAAATAGGCCCTTTATTAAATTATCTTCAATAACTCGGTTGGAATGTGCTATCTCTTCTTGCCAGGAATCTGAGTTATAGACTAACTCTCCAATTTTCGGAAAATGAGCCACACCAAGAGGAATGTTTAAATTTTTGGCACTCAGCAGATATTAAGTGTCTGCAAAGCATGAAGCACTGTGCTAAGTGTAGTAGGGTAACGAATGAGACAAGAACCATGGGCCCTGCCTGTAAAAAATAAAAGTAAATAAGCCTGTCTAGGAAGACAATGCATTTGAAATGGCACTGGAAGGGAGCATGGGCTGAGTGCATCATTAATCAGGCTAGAGAGCTCTCCAAAGCCTTCAGTAGAAGGGATGAGCGGGCATTTGGTTGGAACAAGGACTGATAAGATTCAGTCAAAATGGGACGATGGCTTTGCAACACATCTTTTGTGGATAATGAGAAGAGTCTAGATGGAGCTAAGGGCTCCTGTGAAGAAATTAATGGGGATAGGTGTGATAACAGACTCACAATGAAAAGTGTCTCATCTTTTTGTAAAACATTTTAGCAAAACTATTTTGATTAGTATTATAGTTATCACTATCCATGCTTATCATAAATAAAAACTGGATGGAAAACATAATTCCTAGACTGGTCCTCTTGGAGAAACTGTTTCTCTGAGTACCTATTTACTCCGTATGTCAGTTGCGTTTGGACACACCACAGTTGTAATTCATAGTCTTGGTTTTAACAACACTTTAATATATAATTACCTTTGCTTTGTAATTACAGCAATAAAATCTAGTCTTTGGGAACTATTCCAGAATTTAGAATAGTGAAGATAAGTGTTCTTAGTACCAGTTGTCACGATGAGTTTTCCAACGCTTGAATTTCTAAGAAATCAGCTTCTATTGTACTTCAAAACAAAACTGATGTCTAATAAAATTCTCTGTTTCTAGATGGCAGCTCTTTGTAGAACCTGAAAAAGAAAACTTTAAATCAAAAAGAATATTCACAAAAAGACTTATGTTCTATTTAGAAATATTGAGAGGAAAGTGGGAATCATAAAACCACCTCAGAAAAAAATAGCCCAGAGGCTTTGCCTTATTTGGAAATTCAGTTGGTTCAAAGCTAAGGGTGAATGGGGCTTCAGGATAGCCTCTGATGGCTCCTGTTTCACACAGGTAGTACTCCTTAGAAAGCTATACAGGGTGTGTATTACTCAGTTTTTCATTAACTAAAACACCTGAGAGTAGCAACTAAGGAGGAAACAGTATTTTGGCTTGGAGTTGGAAGTTCATAGTCCAAGATTGGACAGTTCCATTAGTCTAGCAACTGGAGGGGGTTAGCAGTGATGGAGTCAGTGTGGATGAATCACTACATGGCAAACAAGGAAGTAGAGATAGACACAGGAAGTGCACGTGGCTTTTATACCCCATCTTTTCATGAGAACTGCTTTCTGAAAGCATGCCCCCAGTGATCTAAGAACCTCCAACCAGGCCTCCCTCTCAGATACTATACTAAGATCAAGTCTTCCTCTTTATACATCAGTTGTTAACATAAGACATTGGGGATTAAACATCTGCATGAGTTTAGGGACTCAAATTCTATTCGTTATGTAACAGAACTCTACCTATGCTTGTGTCTATTTATGTATCTCTTGGTGCCCTGGGCTCTGCTACAGTCCGCACAGGACCATACTGAAGTCAGTGGACCCAGTGTATGTGGAGCAGTTGGCCTAGAATATGAGTAGAGCAGGCAGCAGTAGTCTTCTACCCTGCCCAGTGTGGGGAGCAATCCGGACTAGACTAAGTTACTCGAATTAGGACTTATTCTATGCATCTGCTCTCCTCTGTGGGGAGCAGCTCGGACTAGACTAAGTTACTGGAATTAAGACTTATTCTATGCATCTGCTCTCCTACAATATGGCGCTGGGAGAGGAGAAAACAGCTTCTACCCAGCTGCCTCCAGTTCAACCAATAAACTGTAGGACTTGCTCCTGATTGGAGAGCAGCGTACTCGGCGTGTGGGCAGCCGAGTTGGGATTGGCAGAGGAGGACTATAAAGGAGGAGAGAGACGGCATGCACGAGGAACATCTAAGGGGAACATGTAGCTGAAGGAACACCTGTGCAGCCCCCGAGAAGAGCCGGCCGGCGGAGTGCCGCTCCCCTGCGGAAGTGGGGAATGTGGCCAGGGGGAACTGCCCTTCCACAGAGGTGGAAGGGATAGTAGCCAACCCGGGAAGAACCAGCAGCAAACCCGGGGAGGGCCGAGCAGACGAAAGAACAGTGCAGGGTCTTATGTCGTTCCTCCACGAAGACAGGGAGCGACATAATGGTGCCGTGACTCGGATATGAAGCCTAGGCAGGGTCCTGTGTCGTTCCTCCACGAAGAGGGGGAGCGACAGCCCAGTGCATGCTGGAAATTGCCGAGTGTTACTTTTAATGAACTATACTTAAGAATCTAGTGATACGTGCTGTTCCTGGTGGTTTAAGTTCATGTCACCACTGGGAGGTTTGCCAATTCAGGGCCAAGATTGCATAGAAATTCTTACGGTTGGTTTCATGGTGCTTGAGACATTGCTGTTTCTTGCCCAAGCCACGGGGGTACAAGGCAATCTGTCTGAGGCTTTGGCTGTCAAAAGTGGCATCTTTTGTCTTTTTTTATTAGGTGACTGAGAATATATTCTGCATGGTATGTTCATAAGGCCATGGATAATTCTAGGAAAAGGTCTGATTTCTTCCTACCTGCCCATCGACTTCCAGGGATTCTTTGTAGTGTCTGCTCTCTTGTTGCATGGTGGACTTTATCACTCATCTTCAAATATTTGCTGGATATTATTGCCTGACTATCTCACTGCAATCTTAAATACATTGTGTCTAACATAGGACCTATGATTTTTCTTTGAATTAGACTCTTTATATAAATTGAAGTTGTAAAGGATGTTACCAGTTGCCTGCCTACTCGGATTAACAACCACTCATCCCTCAGCACACATTCCATGGCAAAAGTTCATATGTATAATGCTTTGCATAAATTCCTGATAGATTACATGAAAGTAACAGAGGGACACACCACTAGGAAAATCAGAAAAATAAAATTCTACCCCACAGGTAGTTGAAGGTTCATTGTGTAGGATTTCGTGTTTGGAATATTCCTGAGAGCAACCCAGAAGTAGTCATTCCCATCCCAGTCTCCTTGTTAGAATTCTCTACTGTGGTAGCCAGTGGCTTACTTGTTTGCAGAGGGCTTGTCTCTTACTCTACCCTTTGCTCACAGATCCCATTTCTCTAGAATGCATTTACCCAGTGACTTTATCTACCCTTCAAAGCCCAGCCAACTTATCTTTAAAGTTGAAATGATGCCTGCAGGATGCATATGTTTCAAATGTTGCTCTATATTGTTAAGTTTTGATGGATACACACTTCTCCATCTAGGGATTGAAAATTCCTTGAGGGATAGTCATTCTTTATTTTTCTACCTAGAGGGCATGGAGCAGATATCCAGCATATACTTTGGATATCTTTGTGTGTGTTTGTATACCCCAGTCCTGCAAATCACATTACCTCCTTGTGTGGTCTTGAACAGCTTCTTATGTACTTTTATAAACACATTACTTCCATGTTAACTGAAAGTGAAAAATAATTCCACTGATGATTGTAACAATAAATGCAAATTATGTTGTGTTTTAAAATTATAAATGTTTCCCTAGTTGGATGGTCAGAATGACTTTAAAATATTTAAAATAAGTTAAATATTTTAATTTGACATTAATACATACTAATTTATTAATCAGAAGTGAGGAGTTTCCATAGAATTATTCCTGGAATAGTTAATTTTTTCCTTAAGAATATGTAATTTAAGACATTATAATACTCTGAATCCTGATTGAGCTTTATTATACACAATGTCATAATTCATGGGAAGAGCTGAGTTTGCATGTGTTTATATTTACCGTTTATTCTTATGCTTTTCTAAAACAAAATACTCCTCCACAAAGAACAGGGAATAAACATAAACAGCATGAATACTCTTTTAAATATTGGAAACCAGTAAAATTGTGTTTCTATCCTTTGTTCCCGCTTGTCTAAGGGACAGATTCTCAAGGAAAATTGTTGACCAATCAGGTTTTTTAAGTCATGAGTGGATCAGGCAGGATTTGTGCAGAAGTGTTAATGCCCCTAGATTCTTCAAAGGGTTCTGGAAAATTTTTATTTGATATTAAAGCCACGAGAATGTCAGCAAAGAAAATTCATTCTGGGCATATTTGGAAACCACCCGTACTGTGTCATGGAGTCGGAGATGGAAGCAAACTCTTGCTTCATTGGTGCTGCAGTATTTGCTTAGCTGTATTAAATAAGCCCTTAGGATGTCTCAGGCTTCATATAAAATACACAATTCTTCAAACACCATACTTTATTAAGAAAGAAGTGCCCAATAGGGAGTTCTATATGGAATTTAAGCAGTGACTTAAATATCTTTCATTTGACTATTTTGGTGGCCAAAATTATTCAAGAAAAATAATTCATACTTTTCCGTTTTCTGATTTAATTCACTAATTATGGGGAGGGGAAAATATTTTGAAGTTTATGTGTTTCTTAGGCAACAACTTGTGCCTTTGCTTAATGTGACCTAGTAGTTAAGGAATTTTTCTGTGTATTTCAATGCTGACCTCTTAAACCTTTGCTGTTCATTTGCCTTTAAGTTAACAGTCAGAATTTGGTGTTAATTCTCTCAGGTTCACCTTTATAGTCTATACTGATGAGACTATTCTGATGAGACTGAGTATTTAAGTGATGAGTAAATTATTTAGATGCAAAGAATACAGTGGTCACATAACTACTTTTGACTAACTGGAGTCAAATACATCGCATTAAACATCAAAGGTGGACAGTTTCGAAGTCCACAAACATCTAAAGGAAATGCTGCTAACCATGCCTGCCTTCTTGACTTGGAAGCATAATGTTTATGAAATGAGTTTCTGGATAATCAATGTTATTTCATGGCTTTGTCAATGAATTTTAACATTAGATGTGGCTACATTAACGTTTCTGTCTTCCTTCTTCCACAGGAATTTTTTCTTGCTTGATTCTAACCAAACTTGTAACATTCTGGATTTATTGATTTATTTGGTTTTGGTGTTAATTCTTCCATTGTAAAATGTGTTTAAATGAAAGTTACTCATATTATACATTCTTTTTTTAAAAAAAAGATTTTATTTATTTGAAAGACAGAGTTACAGAGAGAGGTAGAGACAGAGAGGTCGTCCATCCACTGGTTCACTCCCCAGATGGCCGCAACGGTCGGAGCTGCACTGATCCAAAGCCAGGAGCCAGGAGCTTCTTCTGCGTCTCCCACACAGATTCAGGGGCCTAAAGACTCGGGCCATCTTCCACTGCTTTCCCAAGCCACAGCAGAGAGCTGGATCAGAAGAGGAGCATCTGAGACTAGAACCGGCGCCCATATTGGATGCGGGCACTTCAGGCCAGGGCTTTAACCTGCTGTGCCACAGTGCCGGCCCCTGCTATAACATTCTTAAAAGATACATTTGTTTTGGTGCAAAAACATTTGAAATCCATGCATAAAGCATATATGACTTAAAGGAAACTGTAGGTTATAGAGTGCATACCTCTGAACTTACCTAACCACTTTCTTGGTCAAGAAATGGGATATTGCTGTGCCCTCAAACTTCAGGTGCTGCTGGTGAACTGCTTTGTCCCTACTCTGAATGAAAGCACTATCCTGAATTTTTTGATTATTGCTCTTTGATTTTGTTTACTACCTCAGTAGAGAGCTCTAACCCCTTTTGTTTTGTTTTACATGTTTGGATTGTATGTGAGTGTACCCAATGAGCGTTGTGTCTAGATGCTTTCTTTCAGGTATGTGTAAGATTCATCCATGTTGCCACTCAAGGCTGTAAATTGTTACTTTTCACAGTGGTGTGAAATTCCCTCATTTTAGTCTGCCAAACTTTATTCACTCTCTTGATGACCATTTGTGTTTTCAGCTTGAGTCTGTTAAGAACAAGATTGCAGTGTACATGATGTATATGAAACCCTGTATATTGGTGTACATCCCTTAATATACAGGTGAGGGGATTATAGTCACTTTCCACTTCACCAGATATCAAAAAAAATTTTGCAGATTAATTATGCCAATTCACATTTCAATAATCAGAGATCTGATTCTTCTACTTCTAAGTCTACACTGAATATTACTAGGTATAGCTTTTGCTATTGGAATGGTTGTGCTGTGGGGGTCTCATTTTAGTTTTCACTTGTATTTCTCTGATAAGCAATTGAGTTAGTACCTTTTCATTTGTTCACTAGCCATGTATTTATTCTCTTATGTGAGTTGTTTTGTTCAAGTATTTTCCTATTAGTTTTTTTTTTTAATTTTTCAGCCATTTGATATAGCTATCCTTTGTTAGATGTTATTGCTTTCGTTTTTGTATTTATTTGAAAAGCATAGAGACAGAGACAGAAAGAGAGGAATCTTCCATCCACTGGTTCACTCCACAAATAGCCTTAGCAGCCAGGACTGGACAGACTCAAGTCAGGAGCTCTGAACTCAGTCTGGACCTCTCATGTATATAACAGGAACCCAAGTACTTGAGTCACCATCTGCTACTCCCAGGGTGAATATTAGCAAGAGAATGCAATCAGAACGGAGCCAGCACTTGAATCCAGGCACTCCAATAGGGATGTGGTGTCTTAAAACCAAGTGCTTGTCCCTGTTGTGTTACAGATATATTCTACTTGTTTGTTTAAGCTGAACGTCTTATCATAATGTGTAAACTTAACAATGCTTTTTTTCCTATGTAGTTTATACTTTTTGTCTTATTTAGAGATTATATTTTCATTCCTTTTAATTCTAATTCACTGAAAAAGAAAAACTTACATTCACTTAGTTGTAGTAATACTGGAATATAAATCGCCATATTGCATTGCCTCTAAACTAACAGAGTGCTATATTATGATCATATGCAACATCCAATTGTAATTTGAAGACATACATATTCTAGAAGTGCAATTTAAATGTTTTCAAAGCTGCAGTTAGAATTTTAGTTAAGAGGAGCCAGGATAGAATATGCAATGAGTAATTAAGTACAATATATACAAAGCACTAAATTATGGTTTTTTGAGGAGAATGTCAAAATATTATTTAAAAGCTATAAAACATTTAAAGCTACAAACAGGGCAGGTATTTGGTGCAGTGGTTGAAACCCTGCTTGGGACACCACCACATGCTATGTAGGAGTGCCTGGGTTTGAGTCGCAGCTGTGCTTCTGATGCAGCTTCCTGCTAATGTGCACCTTGGAAAGCAGCAGGTGATGGCTAAGTACTTGGGTTCCTACCACCCACTTGGGAGACTTGGATTGAATTCTGGCCCCCTGGCTGTTGAGGCATTTGGGGAGTGAACTAGGTAGCAGATGGAAGATCTGAGTGTCTCTGCCGGTCACATAAGTAAAAATAAGTATCTAAATGAGATACAAATAATGTAATAGATTAAAAGTTCTCTTACTTAGGGGAGACGTAAAACTTTGGGTGCTAATGCACAGCAGTATGACACAACTTTGGAGTCTATTTTCACATTACATTGCTCTGTTATTGTTTTGAGAATCATGAGTGTTACTGTTAATAGTAAAATTATACATTTAAAGGATAGTTGTGTATATTTGGATAAGGTGACCATACATTACTAAGAATGATTCTATTAAAAATTTGCAAAAAAAAAAAAAAAACACATCTCCACCTTTCAAGGGTGTCATTTTGAGGCTATACAGGTATACAGGTTTTTATAATATACTTCTCTTCATATTTGGAATGCATCTTTAGAATTACATTCACACCCATATAATTAAGTGTATTCTTAATACATTAACTTGTTTATGGTAAGAATTTAGTCTCATTTCTCTTAAGATTTTTTGATTTATTTATTTGAAAGTCAGAATTACACAAAGAGGAGAGGCGGAGAGAGAGAGACAGAGAGGTCTTCCATCCGATGGTTCACTCCCCAATTGGCCACAACAGCCGGAGCTGTGCCGATCCAGAGCCAGGAGCTTCTTCCGGTCTCCCACGTAGGTGCAGGGACCCAAGGACTTGGGCCATCTTCTGCTATCCCAGGCCACAGCAGAGAGCTGGACTGGAAGTGGAGCAGCTGGGTCTTGAACCAGTACCCATATAGGATGCCGGCACTTCAGGCCAAGGCGTTAACCCGCTGTGCCACAGCACTGGCCCCTAGTCTCATTTCTTTTTAACTGCAATATATATTTTAAAAGAAAACTTGTTCAGGTTCGATTTGCAATAAAGTGAATCCATTTTAAGCATACGTTCTAAATTTTCACAAGTGTGTATGTGGACATCCACATTTCAATTGTATCCAGTTGTTTGCCTTTTGAATATAGGTATTGTGAACACGCATGTGTTATGTTTAGATACGTTTCATGTATCTTGGGTAAATAGTGCTGAAAAACATGGATTGTATTGCAAGCCTCTATCTAACTTTATAAGAAAATCCAAAATCATTTTTCAAAGTGATTTGTAACATTTGACATTCCCACCAGCAATATGTAGGCATTCTTACTCCTCCACATCCTTGCCTACACTTGCACAATTAAGTGATACAGAACATGTGCTTCAAAGTGTCTATTATTTTCCCACTGTTTTATTGATCTTTTTCTTTAGTTTTGGTAGTTTTTTTTTTTTTTCATGTGTTCTGGGTATGTCTTTTGTAATACTGCTTTACAAGGACAGCTTCAGCTTGTTATAAATTATAGTGTTATTAAAAGTGTTTATTGTGTATTTAGAATGCACACATCCTAACGTATTCCTTCCCATAAAGGACCTCCTTGCCTTTTTACTCTGTATATGTGAGTATTTGCAAACATGAGGAGGACATTGTTACGATGACAACAATAAAATAATCTTTGAGTTGGATCTGCTTCTAAAATATGGAAGTGGCTCAGTGGTAAATTCACTGTGTTCTAGATAAACGTGTCACAGTAAGATGTTTCTTTATATGGCATACAAACTCAGCCTAACACTCAGTCTGCTTTAACTTTAGATCAATCTTAAAAAGAAAACTTTTCAATTCCTCATTCAGGGGCACCTGATGTCTGGAACCAGTTTGACTTACAAAGCACTTGTTCTTAAATTTGGGAAGAAACTTTTGAGAATCTAACAGCAATGCCTTATCTCCCCAGAAAAAAATACATATGACTGTGTATATACATAGACCCTCTTCCATATGATCACATGGAGCTTCATGAATCCCTGAAGCTCATCCAAAGACTTCCGTTTAAACACCTATGCAATAAAATATTCATTGGTTTTTTTCTTCATGGTCTAGTATGTCTCCGCTGATTCTGAAGACTAAGCATTCTTTTTGTGCAGCCCTCTTCACTTTCCTGCAGCAGAGTCTTGGTGTGAGGATAATCTTGAAAAGTGTAGCATTTGGGACCAGCACCGTGGCTCACTTGGTTAATCCTCTGCCTGTGGCATTGGCATCCCATATGGGTGCAAGTTCTAGTCCCGGTTGCTGCTCATCCAGTCCAGTGCTCTGCTGTGGCCTGGGAAGGCAGTGGAGGATGGCCCAAGTGTTTGGGTTCCTGCATCCGCATGAGAGACCGGGAGAAGCTACCTGGCTCCTGGCTTTGGATCAGCACAGCGCCAGCCGTGGCGGCCATTTGGGGAGTGAACCATCAGAAGGAAAACCTTTTTCTGTATCTCTCTCTCACACTGTCTACAAACCTACCTGTCAAATAAATTAAAAAAGAAAAGTATAACAATTGGAGAAAGAGGGGAACATTTGTGTGACATGCTACCTGTTCCTAACCCATAGTAGAGGTACCTATGTTCACCCAATACCCTTTGTAGAATGAGGAGAAATTTATCTGGAATGAAATAAACCCTACAAGCAAGAAAGGGTAATGGCAATATAATACAGGGTTTTGAATGAAAGGGGTTAGTTTCTCACAAACATGAGTTTTTATTCTCAATGTCAGGGGTGAATGGATGCTTCTGTTCTGGAGCGTTTCCTGAGTATCCTGGAGCACCAGTTTGGTAACTCTGGTTAGCTGGTGATGAGGAATTCTGCAGGGTAGGACGATTGAGTGTAGTGACATTGGGGTACTCTGACATCTTGGCTGATCTGAGACAATGGGGTTTTTTAGAGACAGGAAATTCGTGTGTCATGAGGCAGATGGCAGTATTTTTTAGTTACATATAGTGGATGTTGTGGATTATACATGGATAATGAGGAGTTGACTGTAAAAGGTATCTCCAAAGTAGAGATTTTAGGAGGGGCCTCTTGAGGGGAGTGATTTATAAAGAACTGGAATTTAAATGTTTGTCATAAGTTCTTCATCTTTGGAGTTTTTATTCAGAGCATAACAACCACTTGAAATAGATTCCTTATTTTATGTTTATTTCTGGGCACAATGCCTAGTTTTTTGATAGGGGTAAGTTTATCCCCTAAAGAAATGAATTTCTGAAATGGTAGATTTTTCACAGCCTCTCAGGGGCAGAGAAGGCTATGCAATACATTCAGAGCAGAACTCTCAGAAAACTCTCTGACATAAGAGCTTCTTGAATTATACTTCCGTGGAAAAGTAATTCCAAGGGAGAAACACCTCTCATCCCCCTTGAAATAATTAGATTGGCTTTTCCTCTTTGTTGTACACACTCTGGCCCTTACCTGAGTGTAGAGAAGAATCCTCCTAACATTAGACTTGTCATCATCTCATTTGTTGAAAATAAACATCTTTTGCAGTTGATTCTTCCCTTGTAGAAAATTTTCTGGTCCAGTTACCAACTGAATCTCTGATTTTGGAAGACATTGCTTTTAAGCAACACTCCTAGATTCTACTGTAGGTTGCTCAGCACTTCACTAAACTGATCCTTCTCCCTGAAATCACATAATGATACTGTCTAAATTTCCATATTGTAGGGAACCTTCAGAACCCAACTTATCTCTGCTTGCATAATCTCTGTAAGATGACCCTCTGCATTTGGAGTTACCAAATGCATTTTCCTCCTGCTATTAACCAAAACATGCCACTTTGGGGAAGTATTAAGTGCCTTTTCTGTAGAATATTTTCTGAAATTATAGTGCACTTGTTCATTTTGATTCAACTTGTGTTAAGTATCTGTATATAATATACTAAGAGTTTGGCAATATGAAGATAAATATGAAGTGGTCCTTGAGGGCATGGTAATCCAGAGCATACGTGTGTTTAGCTGTTCTGTTGTGTTACAAGCACTGGCCGTAGGAAACGGAACGGGACACAGAAGATGGTGAGGTTAAATCTGCTGTGGAAGGCCGGCGCCGTGGCTCACTAGACTAATCCTCCGCCTTGTGGCGCCGGCACACCGGGTTCTAGTCCCGGTCGGGGCGCCGGATTCTGTCCCGGTTGCCCCTCTTCCAGGCCAGCTCTCTGCTGTGGCCAGGGAGTGCAGTGAAGGATGGCCCAAGTGCTTGTGCACCCCATGGGAGACCAGGATAAGTACCTGGCTCCTGCCATCGGATCAGCGTGGTGCGCCGGCCGCAGCGCGCCGGCAGCGGCGGCCATTGGCGGGTGAACCAACGGCAAAGGAAGAGCTTTCTCTCTGTCTCTCTCTCTCACTGTCCACTCTGCCTGTCAAAAAATAAAAAAATATAAAAAACAATCTGTGGAGACTTAAGAAAGCTAAGTATATTCATCTATATCAGGTGACACATTGCTGTGTAACAAAGCATCACAAAACTCAGTAGTTTAAAATAATGGGCACGTATTGTTGTCCTACCAATCTAGGGGTCAATTGGGCTGTTCTTCTGGTTTCTACTGTCTTCTCACTTTTCTGCAGGCAGACAATATTTAAGAACTTATCTCTGCTGATCTTGCCTGGATTCTCCACCTTCAGGTGCTTGGGAGTCAGTTGACTTTAGCCTGGTCTAGATTGGAAGCAACTGGGAAAACTTAATCTCTGGGGCTTTTTTCTCATGTAGCTGGCTGATCTGGGCCTTTTCTCATGGCAAGGTAATGCTCCAAAGAGCAAGCAGAAGCACCCAGGGCTTTTGAAATGTGGGCTTATTGCTGCCTTATTTCCACTTCTGCAGCATTCCCTTGGCCAAAGCAAGCCACAAAAGCTAGCCAGTATTTAAAAAGAATGAAAATAGACTTCATCCTTTGATGTGATGTAATATAAAAACACATAGCAAAGTCTGAAGACAAGAGAATATCTTGGCCCATTTTTTTCTATAATCAATGAAATATTATGCACAGAGGAAATTACATTTGAAGTGGGCCTTACAGGAGAAACCAGACTTCACTGGCAAAAAAGTATGTACCAGGATTTGAGCATGGATATACTACTGAGGATTCATATTTTATATTTTGTATTAATTCTGAGAAACTTAATTTCAAAGTTACTTTTGTTATAACTCATTTTAGTGTCACTTTCATATCTACTCCAATGATTATACCCTTAACATTTTATGAATAGGGATAAGATCTTAGACCAATCTCTTACAGATGAGGAAACATCTAGGAATGATGATACCCATCCAATTCTTGAATCATGCTCTTGACAGAAGTGAGACTATTGGTCAAATATCATCTTTATGTAATGCTTTCCATAAGCAATGTACATGTTTCCAAATGCACAATTTCTGAAAGGTAGGTATGTTTCACATACTATTTCTCAACATGACTAGCCTTCTACACTCTACACATTATTTCACAGTGTCTTTCACCCTGGGTTCATGAGAGAGACCTGTGCATATATTACACCCAAAAGCCTAATTCTGAAATACCACCTTCTTGCTATGTTGAGAATCCAATGCCTTGAAAAAAAAAAAGATGTATTTGAAAGTCAGAGTTAGAGAAGGAGAGACAGAGACAGAGAGAATGAATATTTTTCATTTGCTGGTTCACTCCCCATGTGGCCACAATGGCCAGTGCTGAGGCCTGGAGCCTGGAACTCCATCTGGGTCTCACACATGAGTGGCACAGGCCTGAACACTTGGATCATCTTGTGCTGCTTTTTGCAGGCCATTATCAGGGAGTTGGATCAGAAGGGGAACATCTGGAACACAAACCAGTACCTTGGTGGCCTTACTGTTACACCACAATGCCTGCCCAGAGAATGGAATGAGTTCTAATGATTTGGATGATGGCGCCTCCTCTATTATCTCACTCTAGCTTCTGTGCCTTTGAGCACTAGGCCCAGTTGTGAAGTTCTGATATCATAGTCTGAGCTTCTGAGGGTGAGGCAGTGATGTCATTGTTTACCCAGAGTGAGTGCCCTGTTCTCATAAGTACTTATAAATACTTATAAAATACATCATTTACTTACGTATATAAAGGGAACAAATTTCGTGTATTTCATTTACACAGTTGTAAGGGCATAATGGTAACTGCTGCTTCTTGGGGTCAGGGTCGCGGGAGTACGGGAGATTTTTGAGTGAATTCTAGGTCATGCTGTTTGATCCACACTTCCATTCCACTTTACTCTCACTTCTCTAGCTAGGAAAATCTGGAGGAGAAAAAGAGGAAACCACTCTAGGCATGCTCCTTATATTTCACATACAGCCCTTTATTAAGAGTTATGATTCATAACTGAATTCCTGCTGAAGAAACCAAGACAAGGTAAAGAGAATTAGAACTAGGTCAATAGCTTTATGAAGTCTGAGTTTAAATTTCTTAAAATCTGGTTTGAATCATGTTTTCAAATACAATAAGCAAATGAAATCAGTCACTTGATTATGAATATTTTTCTGAATAAGAACAAATAGAAAATTGAAACACTTCTTCACTATTCTGAGTTTTACATAGTATCTATGGTCATTTTATTTTCTATTACATGATTTTGATGTATATTAGTAAGCCATAGTAATACACAACTAAAACTTGAGATTTCTAAATATTTCTTAACATTAAAAATTGAAAGAATTTTGCTAATATGTACACAAATTTGATTTTGCTTTCTTTAGTTTGTGGATATGTAAGTATTTACTGATAGCTCTTAGGTGTGAAGCCCTGGGCTACAAGCTGTGAATAATACAATGATGCCTTAGTCTTGATCCAAACCTATCAGGTCAAGAAAGACAAATGTGAGCCATTATTAAGTGCCCTACTTTAGCAGATCATGTTTCTAATTGCTAGATGGCATTAATTTTCCATTTTGTATTTGGAGTAGGCTAGAATTGTTTGTTTTGACCTTTATTGAAAGAATTTTTTTAAAAATTTTAGTATTCAAATTATCTCATTAGATCCGTCAAGTTAAACTATTGCTGAAAGAAAGAGGGACTTTGGGTTGCTTTACATAATAAATTTAGGATTATATTTTAGGTATGAGGCTAGTTTGTATATTTTCTTACATATTTCCAAATATATAAACTTCCCATTTTATTGGATTCTATAACTTTAAGAACCTTAACTTATTTTTACTGATTGCTCCTAATGTTTTTCTTAAAATTTATTTATAGGTGAGTGTTGGGTAGGAAATGGAACATCTAGGACTACATTTGGCACTCTGATATGGGACGCTGGCATTGCAGGTGGTAGCTTAGCTCACTGTGCCACAGCACTGGGACCCTTGATCAGCCCTTGTCCTGACTGTCGAGGAACAACTTAATACTTTATCCCTTTTAGAATTTTTTTTTGTTCTACTTAATACTATTGGTTGAACTATTTAATTAACACATGATTATTCTTAGGTGTTTAAATTTAACTGAAAAGTGATCCATATTAAATATAAGGGTGGGAAATAAGAGAGGGAGGAGGTGTACAGTTCAGCACATGCTTACTTGGACTTACCCTTAATGATAGGTTTAGAAATGTGCTAGGGGATTCCAATTCAATCCCATCAAGGTGGCATGTACCAATGCCATCTCACTAGTCCAAGTAATCAACTTCAGTTCACAATTGATCACACTGATAGGTCTAAGAGTCAAAGGGATCACACAAACAAGACTAGTGTCTGCTAATGCTATCTGATAGAACTAAGAAGGAGAGAACATGGGAAGTGGGATACACAGCAAACTCATAGAATGGCAGATGTCCTAAACAGCACTCTGGCCTCAGAATCAGCCCTTAAGGCATTTGGATCTGGCTGAAGAGCCCATGAGAGTATTTCAGGCATGGAAAGCCAAGTCACTCTGGCAAAAAAAAAAAAAAAAAAAAAAAAAAGTGTCAATTGTTAAATCAAAAACAGGAGTCACTGTGCACTTACTCCCCATGTAGGATCTCTGTCCTTAATGTGTTGTGCTATGTGAATTAACGGTATAACTACTACTCAAACAGTACTTTATACTTTGTGTCTGTGCGGGTGCAAATTGTTGATCTTAGTATATACTAAATTGATCTTCTGTATATAAAGATAATTGAAAATGAATCTTGATATAAATGGAATAGGAGAGGGAGTGGGAAATGGGAGGGTTGAGGGTGGGAGGGAGGTTATTGGGAGAAAAAGCCACTGTAATCCAAAAGCTGTATTTTGGAAATTTATATTAAATAAAAGTTAAAGATTAAAATTAAAAATTAAATTCTCATACACACAAAAAGAAATCTCTTGGTCTTAGTAAATAAGAAGAATGAACAAAAGATTCTAGGAAATATTTCATTGTTTGTAACAGTATGCAAGTCAAAGCTTTTTGTAAAAACTTTTGCCACTTAGCTCAAAGCTAAGGAATGGGAAAAAGACAAACAGTTGTAAAACTTCCAGAATAGGCAGTCATTCAATTATTTTTTTCTTTCCTTTTCACCCTTCAGTGAATTTAACCTAGGTTACTTAACATAGAGGTGCCCTTTCCATCATTAAATAGAATTCTAGAAATTATGGGTAAAGCTTACAAGAGTTATAGATATCAGCCTCTGATATTTTTAAAATTTTTTTCTCTAGGACCAATAGAGGCCATCAATTTAAGCATCACAACTTTTGATTTCCAGGATGCAATCTACTGTTAACCAGAGTATCTATGAGTATTTTATTCTTTCCCAAAAACCTATCTACATTAATAGTCAGTGCCCAATCAATCCTCATTATCTTTGCAGACATTTAAAAGCTTATCGATATTAAAATGCATGGTCTCAGTTTCATTTCTCTGGGGTTATGTACAGAAACGTCTTCATCCTTGAAAGTAAGTAGCCAGACTGGTGGTGATACTGTTACAGGTGTTTTAGCATTCCCCACCTGTAACAGCTGTCTAGCTATGCTGATCTTTGAAAATGCTAAGTCCTCAATTTGCATTCTTTGACATGTTACTGCTTTATCGAGTGTTATCAAATGCTCTCCACCTGAAGAGCAATCGATAACACAGCTTTTTAGCTTTTTGCTACTTACTTAGTAATTTTTGACATAATTGGGCAGTTTTGTATTTTACACTACATTCAGATTGGCCTCCTAAAGACAACCCCAAAGGAGTCATTTCTTTCTGGATTCTCAACCTGCACTTTGGGTAGCTGGTACTCAAAGGTTTGAGAGGAATCCCCTGATATATTCTTGCATGAAACAGCTGGCCAGGCCAGGGGTTTGTAACTCAACTACCATGGAGTTGTATAGAGAATTAAATATCCGGAGGTGAGTTGCATAGAAGCAGTAAGGACGGGTGGAGCCTGGCTGAGTTGGAGGCCACAGGTGTGTCTAGTGTGTGTATGAAGTGTGTCATGGGTCTAATCCAGTTGATTACTGTCACACTGGGATGAAGGACCACTTTTAACAGATTACATAAATTTTTTTTTTACACATCAATCTAGAAAGTCAAATTTCTATACAAAAATTTCCCGCCAACACTTAAAATATTTTCAAATGAAACACCACTTCTGTGGGTCAGGCTGTGGTTTACACTTTGATTTTTGTTATAGGTGGATGGTGGCACCTGAGACCGTTTTACCATCATAAGTATTTTTATACATTATTTAATATCATTGAAATAATATTAATCAGTATAAACAATGGATAGTATTTATGAAACAGATTATAGTACAAATATCCTGATCCAACCGAGGGTTCCTTTGTTAAATGTAAATTGGCAACCCTTACTGATGAATCTCATTCTGGCGTTAATACTTTCTGTTTTGAAGACTAGGAGATTCTGAGCTAAATCTGTATTCAATCTACATGAAACCCTCACAGCGGTAAGATTTTACTTGAAAACACTCCTGTGCTTAGCTCACCTCAACTGTTAAGGCCCATGCAGAAGGACAGGTGGGAAGTTCTTGCTGGCCGCTCTTAGGGAGAGTTCTGCCATACATAGTGTACCATCTCTTCATCTGCTTCCCTGAGAAATGAAGCCATTCAGCAAATGTGTATTGAGTAGTGGACCTGCTAAATTATAAATCCCCATCCCCTGTGCTGTGTCCCCTGGTCTGAAGTTTTCTCCTCCAATCAATCGTTTCCATTTCAACCAGTTTTATTATTGCAATTAAACATCTTTCAATTGCTTTGGCCATTTTTTATAAAAGCAACAACCAGATGCTTCCAAATCTTCTAATGAAAAATGTCCTCCCAACTTCAGCCCTAGCTATTAAACATTTAAAACAAATAAAATTATTTATTGAGTGCCTATAGTTTTCCAGGGAATATGCTAAGTTGGGGGTGGGGGCAGTGGGTAGCCTTGGAAAATAATAAGACATAGTAATATATGATCTTTAAAACAGATGCTAATTTACTGTCATGTCAATATTGGCACTGGAAGGAGTTCAGCTGATTATAATAAATCATTAGTAGACCAAGCCAATATCTAGTTAAACAATAATGCGAGTTCTACAAGGTTATAGAAGTGTATTTCTGAAGTGACTCCTGTGTACGTGTTGATCCTTTGGATAAATTTCAGCTTTTACTTTTCAATGACTTTCCTTTTCCCTGTGATTTATTTTTATTTTCTTTTAGACAGAAACTCATTTATTGCCACTAATTATAACAATTGCATCATTTTGATTATTCCTGAAGAGAGGTGCTCCCAAAATCTAGTAGATCTTGTCTCTATAATTAATTTTAATATATTAATGAATAGATTTATAGAACATACAATGTTGTTTTGTGAGCGATGCCAAAAAAGCACTTACTGATCCTGAGCTTGGGCATAAACCTAATTTCCTCAATGTCCGGAGCCTGGGTGCCTCCGTGTGGAGTGAGCAGTAAAGTATTGATGTCTTGCCCTGGGAGCACTGCTTGCTCATTGCCCCACTGTTCCTGCAGTCCAAGGTACTTTATAAGCTGGGCTAGTAGTGAGCACTTACTCTTCCTGGGAAGCTGGCACTTCCAAGAACATTGTTAAAGCTCAGCTCCTCTTCAGTTACACCTGCTTGCTAACTATATCATCTTAGGAACACATAGTCATCCTTCTTTTTGCCCTGTCTGGCCACCCAGAGACTGCCCTGGTCACATTTCCCTGCTCAGGATTCACACTAGCTGCGAGAGCTTGGCTTTTCCAGCAGCCTGAAACCTGGGGCTGGTGGTTTTTCCCTTCCGTCTTGTTGGCGTTTTCCACATGAAGCACCACAAGAAGGTGCTGCAGTAACGAAGATGATAGGACCTGGAATCTACTTAGCCCACAGGAGTGGACATCAGCTGCGGCTTACTTTCCCTTTTAAAATTTCTAAAACAATGGCGGAGCATTTGGCCTAGTAGTTAAAACATGGGGTGAGTTGCCTATGTTTCATACCAGAGGGCGTGGGTTCAATTCCTGGCTCTGGCTCCTAATTCCAATTTCCTCTTAGTGCGGGTGCTGGAAGGTAGCGGAGACAAGATATTTAATGTTCAAAGTGACTACTGCACGAGTAGAAGCAGAAGGAACCTGATAGGATCATTTCTTCCTCTCCCCGTGGAAGGTAGTTTACTGCTACAGGTGTTTCCACATTTTGTTCTCATTTTGTTCTTTGCTCTCTCAAGTCCTTGAGGACCCAATGACCATATACATATTTGTGGGATTTTTTTTAACAGTATGTTGAATTAGAACTGAGACACTTATAATATTCTTTGAATTATTTACAAATAAGCCCATTACATGTCGCCCAAAAAAAGTTTTTATGAAAATATTATTTTCCAAAATAACAATCTTTACTGAAGGAAGTAATATCGTTTTCATAAATTCTTTTTTTAAGGATTTTTATTTATTTATTTGAGAGATAGTTACAGACAGTGAGAGGGAGTGTCAGAAAGATCTTCCTTCCGCTGGTTCACTCCCCAAATGGCTGCAATGGCCAGAGCTGTGTCGATCTGAAGCCAGGAGCCAGGTGGTTTCCCATGCAGGTGCAGGAGCCGAAGCACTTGGGCCATCTTCCACTGCTTTCCCAGGTCATAGCAGAAAGTTGGACTGGAAGAGGAGCAACCGGGACTAGAACCAGTACCCATATGGGATGCCAGCACCACAGGCAGAAGAGTAACCTGCACCACAGCACCAACCCCCATAAATTAATTCTTTAATGTTTGATTTATTGGAAGATTCTCATATCTCTTTCTGCTTTAATTCTGTGGTGATATTTTTGGTTGATATATATGAAAAAAATTGAACCTCACACTGAGGTAGTTGGATAAGGAATGATAATTTTAATAGCTGTTTTGGTTAGTTATGGGCATTCTTCTCTATTGCTACAGCAAAACTTGGCAAGCCATAGTTTCTTAAGGATTCCTTGCAGATGAAAGAATAATGCTATCAAACGTTTCATACTCTCTCAAGCTAAAATACATTGGTCTGCATTCCAGTTTGATGGAATTTTTACCCATACCTGGTTTGTAATATTATACATTTATCCCTTGGGCAATGTTGGTGGGTGGAGTTATGCAGGTTTTCCAACTGTTGATACATTTCAATGTATGATACCAGAATCATCACATTCATTAGTATTGCCACTGATCTTACCAGAAAGGTCTTAAGTATTGAGCAATTGTCAAACTCATGGTGGTAATTGCAAGTTCTCCAAAAGTCTACCTTTCATCCAAAAGCTGAAATTTTATTATCAGTTGTTTTCCTTGAAGTGTCAGGCATACTCTGTTTATTTTCAATAAATTGCCTGCCAATAACCAAAATCTGCCAAACTATAGTTTGCCAGGCATTTATTCAATTAAAAATAGCAGTCCATAAAAATAACAGCCTTAACAAGTTCTTTTCCTTTGCAGAACTATCATACATCAGAATTATTTTATGAATACTATGTTAAACAGAATATAAAAATTCAAGGATTACGGTTTAATAAAATTTATAATGTTTCATCAAAAAATTCTTTTTAACTTTTATTTAATGAATATAAATTTCCAAAGTACAGATATTGATAACAATGGCTTCCCCCCAATAACGTCCCTCCAACCCGCAACCCTCCCCTTTCCCACTCCCTCTCCCCTTCCATTCACATCAAGATTCATTTTCAATTCTCTTTATATACAGAAGATCAGTTTAGCATACATTAAGTAAAGATTTCAACAGTTTGCTCCCACACAGAAACATAAAGTGAAAAATACTGTTTGAGTACTAGTTATAGCATTAAATCTCAATGTACAGCACACTAAGGACAAAGATCCTACATGAGGAGTAAGTGCACAGTGACTCCTGTTGTTGACTGAACAAATTGACACTCTTGTTTATGGCCTCAGTAATCACCCTAGGCTCTTGTCATGAGCTGCCAAGGCTATGGAAGCCCCCTGAGTTCACCGACTCTGATCATATTTAGACAAGGCCATGGTCAAAGTGGAAGTTTTCTCCTCCCTTCAGAGAAAGGTACCTCCTTCTTTGATGACCCATTATTTCCACTGGGATCTCACTCGTGGAGATCTTTCATTTAGGTTTTTTTTTTTTTCCCCCAGAGTGTCTTGGCTTTCCATGCCTGAAATACTCTCATGGGCTTTTCAGCCGGATCTGCATGCCTTAAGGGCTGATTCTGAGGCCAGAGTGCTGTTAGGACATTTGCCATTCTATGGGTCTGCTGTGTATCTCACTTCCCATGTTGGACCATTCTCTCCCTTTTTGATTCTATGAGCTAGTATTTGCAGACACTAGTCTTGTTTATGTGATCCCTTTGGTTCTTAGTCCTATCATTATGATCGATTGTGAACACAAATTGATCACTGGGACTAGTGAGATGGCATTGGTACATGCCACCTCGATGAGATTGAATTGGAATCCCCTGGTATGTTTCTAACTCTACCGTTTGAGGTAAGTCAGCTTGAGCATGTCCCGAATTGCACATCTCTTCCCTCTCTTATTCCCACTCTTATATTTAACAGCGATCACTTTTCAGTTAAGTTTCAGCACTTAAGAAGAATTGTGTATTGATTACAGTATTCAACCAAAAGTATTAAGTAGAACAAACAAAAAAAAAATACTAAGAGGGATAACATATTAAGCTGCTCATCAACAATTCTTGAGTGAAATTGCTTGGTTTTGTTTTCCTCAAAGGTGTGAATGATGGTGAAAAATAAAATGTCCATTGTGGTGACTCTGCCATTATTCATGCTATGGCACTGCCAATTTCACCCACCATCACTCCAAATGCAGCATAATAAATAAGGCAAATAGCACTGTGGAATTATTATGGAATAATTTTGACCTTTTGGACTTCTGACAGGTCTTGGGGACCCCCAAGCAACTGTAGACCAACTTGTAGGACTGGTGCTCTATTATGTATGTTCCATATCCCTAAGGCACTTGGTCAGATTTATAACTGTTCTGTATAACAGTATTACGTATTATGAAGAAGTAGGGCTGTACTACTTTTCCCTCTTTTTCCCAGCTTACAATCTAAGCAAAGAGATCTCTGTTTCCTACATTTTAATCATTCCTTATCCCAGTTTATCATGATGAGTAGGTCAATATGAGCTTAAACCAAGCTATAACTTCAATTACCATCTTCCCCAGTCTGGCTCCTTTTGTGAGTCTCAGCACATGGCCTGTTGCCCATCTCTTCTTGCCCTGCCTTGCTGATGTGAGCTCCACTCAGTTTTCCCATTACTTATCATGAGCTCTGCATTGAAACATCTTTTTGTTGAATTTAAGTATTTTGTTGGTGAGAACATCACTCCTGTGCCTATATTACAGCATTAGCGCTCAAAAATATTTACTCAGTGTACATCCATACTGTGCAATGTGTTAAGGTCAAACATACTCCTGGAGGCTAAACTCATCATACCTATTACCAACTGAAGGAAACGATTCCATTTATTAATCGGTGTTGACTTTAAAATATAGGTGATACTGACAGAAGATTGGTAGGGTGTGTAATATTAGAAATGTAGAGTTGGGGCTGGCGCCACGGCTCACTAGGCTAATCCTCCGCCTTGCGGTGCCGGCACACCGGGTTCTAGTCCTGGTCAGGACACCAGATTCTGTCCCGGTTGCCCCTCTTCCAGGCCAGCTCTCTGCTGTGGCCCGGGAATGCAGTGGAGGATGGCACAAGTGCTTGGGCCCTGCACCCCATGGGAGACCAGGATAAGTACCTGGCTCCTGCCTTCGGATAGGCACGGTGTGCCGGCCGCAGTGCGCTGGCCGCGGCAGCCGTTGGAGGGTGAACCAACGGCAAAAAGGAAGACCTTTCTCTCTGTCTCTCTCTCACTGTCCACTCTGCCTGTCATAAAAAAAAATAAAATGTAGAGTTGGAATTGGACTTGTGAATTCCAGATGTGATTCCTCCATTTACGGGCTCCTTGCCCTTCTGTGATATGTGATAACTCCGTGAGCCTTCTTTTTCTTGTTTGAGTGCTAACGTGTGCATGTAAGGATTGTGAGTAAGGATTAATGTCATGATGTAGAAAGCAGCCATCCTAATGTGTTACACAGAGTATATGACAGCTAGTTTTAAAAAATCATAGTGGGGTCCGGCACTGTGGAGTAGGAGTAGAAGGTTAAGCCTCCCTTTGCAGTGCCTACATCCCATATGGGTGCTGGTTGGAGGCCCGGCTGCTCCACTTCTGATCCAGCTCCCTGCCAGTGCTCCTAGGAAGGCAGTGAAAGATGGCTCAAATATATGGGCCCCTGCACCTATGTGGGAAACCTGGAAGAAGTTCCTGGCTTCAGCCTGGCCCAACCCCAATCACTGTGGCCATTTGGGGAGTGAACCAGCAGATGGAAGATTCTTTGTCTCCCTCTATCATCTCTACCTATCTCTGCCTTTCAAATAAGTCTTTAAAAAACACAGTGAAAACTTATGAATTTGGTTATTAGACATTTATTGGTTGTGGCTTTAGCTACTTGATACAGTCAGAGTATTTTAGGAGGAAATTGTGCCCTCATGATTTATAACAGGGTGTTTTTTTGATGGGGCATGTGTACATTAGCTGAAGTGAGGAAACACATTTTTTTAAGTGTACAAATAATGAACAGCAGATGAGAAATAAAATGTAAGAAATCTTTTTTCAATACACAAACATGACAGCAAATAAACTCATTGTTCCTAGAATAGGGCTCTTAATTGGATGGGATTTTTATTTGATACATGATCTGAAGGTAGTATTGTGGCTTGGATATATTCTAACCCAATTTTTGCCTAATAGCTTACCTATGCATTGGTTAGTCATGTAAATGGATAGTTTTTATTCTGAGAGCCTCCATTCTTAATTCAAATCTCAAAAGAAGATGACAAGGCAGAAAATGGGGTAAGAAAACTGACTATGGAATAAAGCTTCAATTGCTGTTCTCATATACTAGACATTTCTTTCAAGTAGTAGAGAAAAACCTGTATTCTTTTGATCTGGGAGTCTCTATTGTGTTACATGTATTTGCATGTAAAAATGAGCTGTTGAAGTTGTGGCCTGCAAGTAACATAAAGCAAATAATTCTTGCCAGCTGGGGCATAACTAAATGCTTGCCAGTCTCCCTGAAAATTAGTCATTTTTTGATTATTGGCCTAATGTATTGAATGTTGATTTTTTTTCCTGTTTGACTCACTCAATAGTGAATGGCAGTGCCTTGTATAAAATCATTTATTATGAATGGGTATTTTAATGTCTGTATTTAAAAATTGTGGGTTTTAAGGAACTTTTCTTATAAGCATATTTTGGTTTCGGTAAAAATCTGTTCTGAAGAACTTACAGGCAACTAGCTTTTGAGATTGGACTAATTAGCTGGGCTTCGACATTTGGATACATTTCGTGGTAATAGTTTTATGCTAGGTATTTGAATGTCAAGGAACAAAAGTTGTAAGAATCCATCTCCTGTGCTCACTGTGAATGCATACAGGATAAGGTAGAATAAGACAGTGGGAGCAATAATCAGTATCTTCTAGCTCTTGCCAGTTCTTTCATCTCACTCTTTGTGTTTATTGGGCATTAGTTTAAAAACCCTGTATTTAATAGGAACTTCAGTACACATAAATATTTGATGGAAGTATGAGTTTTCTGGGATTAGTTTTAGCAAATCCATTGCTCTCAGGAAGAAGACTGGAAAGAAAATGTTTGTAGTGATTTAGGAATGTGAAGAATTTCTGGGGAGTAGCTTTTCAGAATCCTGCATATTTGTGGCTTAGATTTTCTTGAAAAAAATTTTTTTTGGTTTGTCCTTTAATCCAAGCTTTTAAAATTCCTTAGACAATATAAGTATTCCCATTTGGGGTTTTAAATAAATGGTTTATATGTATACTTACTTATTTTTATTCAGAACAGTATATAATAACGAAAGATGTTGGGATAGCCTGGAAGAATAGACTGTGGCTTCTGACCACACAAAAGATGCCTCAGAATGCCCCACCCTCCAGCTGTTTGGCTCCTGTTAAAAGGGCTAGGCCAGAAGTAAAAGGAAGCTGTTACTGGCATGGCTCTTCTGTGCCATCTGTTTGGGAACTGTTGTCCTACACCCATGGCAGATTTCTGTATTTCAGAGGAAATGAGCCACATTGCTCAACTAGTGGATAAAAAAATTCCAACCATTCCAATTATCCATGCCTAGGACCCTTTTCATTTTATACATATCATAGAGACCCAATTCACCAGACCAAGACTCAGGAAAATCCTGCTGTGGTCTTGACTCTGCCACTCACCAGTTTTGTGACCTTAGGTAATATATTTAACCTGGGCCCCAGTTTTCTCATTTGTGAAATAGAATGACTAGATGAATGGCCCTTTGTGATGGAACAGTCTATGATCTCTAACCGGTGATTTTCATATATACCAATATTTTCACAAGAAAGCTGCCCTCCAAGAAAGTGGCAATTGTTGGGATTATGAAGCTCAACACTGGCATTGATTGGTTTTCTTCCTACTGAGTTTTGGATGGCTTCAGGAGCATTGTGGGATTATCTTGTGAAATATGTGTGAGACTGCAAATTTTAAAGAATTGGTGACTATGACTTGATTTTCTTGCAGAGTATTCAGCGACTATTTGTAGAATGATATGTGGGTGTTTCTGATGCCTACTGGTGTAATTTTCCTTTTTTGAATTTCGTACTAACTTCTTTTGTCTAAATATGATATTCTTTTCTGTGTGGCAACCATCAGTAATTGATGTGACTGCAAACTGAGCTTAAGTTGTCTTTATAATGCTGGTTTTGGCTCTTGGGTGGGAGAGTTAAGGGAGTCTATAATAGAATGATTAAGATATATTCCCTTCACTTGAGAAAAATACAGGAATATAAAGAACTAATCATAGAGGCAAAATGAAATGACAGATATAATAAAAATGGGAGGAAGTTAATGGGGGGCAGTTTGGTACAAGAAATTAATTCCGATTGGATAATTGAGGAACAATAAACACATGAGAAGTATGATAGTTGGGCTTACAGATATGATAGCTACTTTTAAAATAGAAAGGGAAAGATAAAATGTCATTTCAGACAAGGAAGAAGGACATTTGAATTCTAGGCACATGACTATTGCAAGGGCAAGGAGTACTTGGAGAATGTGAGTATGTATGGAGAGACCAATAGGTGGCTATTGCCATAGTGTAAGCAACAGATGATGATTAATGTGACTAGGGGAATTATTATTATTTTTTTTTTTTGACAGGCAGAGTGGACAGTGAGAGAGAGAGAGACAGAGAGAAAGGTCTTCCTTTGCCGTTGGTTCACCCTCCAATGGCCGCCACGGCCAGCGCGCTGCGGCCGGCGCACCGCACTGATCCGATGGCAGGAGCCAGGAGCCAGGTGCTTTTCCTGGTCTCCCATGGGGTGCAGGGCCCAAGCACCTGGGCCATCCTCCACTGCACTCCCTGGCCACAGCAGAGGGCTGGCCTGGAAGAGGGGCAACCGGGACAGAATCCAGTGCCCCGACCGGGACTAGAACCCGGTGTGCCGGCGCCGCTAGGCGGAGGATTAGCCTAGTGAGCCGCGGCGCCGGCCTAGGGGAATTATTTTGAAAGGAAGAAAAGAGATAGACGATGTAGATTTAGAAGATAGAATTCAGGGAGTGATTTTATTTGATGGTATGAGAGAGAGATACAGATAATCCTAGATTTTTGTCTTGTGCAACTGGAAAAAAACAGCCATTTGTTGAGAAAAGAATTATTCTTGTTTTAGAATGGCATGCACTCAGTTTAAGTCATGTAGATTTAGGCATCTTTGTTGACATATCAGGTTGGAAGTCAATAATAAGTCCTGGTGGAAATATATTTAGGACTACCCACTTTTATATAGAAGTTAAAGTCCAGAGTGTGGATAAGCTCACTGGGAAAAACTAGTTATCTATAGAAAAGAAGCATATCTAGGATAGAAGGATTTGGACCTGAAAGCTGGGTAGAGATGTTGATCAACATGAGAGACTGAGAACTGGTCCATGTGCATTTAATGATATGAATATAAAGGGAAATACTTAGGCCCATTTGGGACAGAGTGTGGGACAATGATAAAAAGGAGATGATAAGGCAAGAGAATTTCAGAAAGACTTAATCATGGGTGTGATCTTAAAACTAGCAGATTTCTTTTTGATAAAGGTCATTAGGCTGCAATCTTCAAAAAGACAGGGACAATGCTTATTCATTATCATAATCCCAGCAAGCCTATGTAGTAGGCAATAAGTGTTGACAAATTTTCAAATACTTGTTCTTGTTACATCTAATTCTCCACATACTTCTCATTTCCCTTGACTCAAAATATTACCTTTGTGTATTTGATTTATAGATGAATGTGTGCCCTTCTAAGTTCCATTCCCACATTTTTAGCTACCTGTTAGACATTTTACCTGAATCACCTAGAAACATCTGAAATTCAATACACACACACTAATTAATTTTTCCATCTCCTTTTACTCATGCTTTCATAGGACTTACAGCCTTGCATGAGTGAAAGAGAGAGTGAGAGAGAAGTAGTGAAACAGGCAGTATTTTCATAGAATCTTTATATTGCCTTTGTGCCTTATGCTGTGCCTTGTATATAATCACACTAATTAAGAATTTGACGTAAATCAGGGTGTCATTAATAGGTAATTTAAATTTTTACTCTGCCTTTTAGCATGTGAAAAACTTGTAAAAATTTTGGATACAAATAAGAAAAATCTTAAGGTATGCATATACTTAAAATATTGGTTATGATTTTATGGAAAAAGAAGGTAATAATTATTTGATAAGCTTCTATGTCTTCTATGGAAGGAAATGTGAGTAAATAAATCCTACTTTTTGTCTATGAAGTCTGATTCATCATGGAGGCAATTTAATCATTTCCTCAATCTGAAAGAACTGAACAAGGAGGACATAGGAGTGTTCCCCTGAAGGTCCAACAGGAGGTCTGGGGTTGTGATGCCTGACTGGCTTTCTTCAGCTGCCATATGTTCTGGTTTGCTAGTGTATTTGTGTTTTAGATTAAAAGTTGTTACTGAAACAAGCTTTTGGCTTACCTTGAATCCTTATTGTCACAAGTAGTGTAATTTTGTTTGAGGGGCTGCTGCTGTGGCATAATGGGTACAGCCACTGCCAGCAGTGCTGGCATCCCATAGGGGTGCTGGTTCAAGTCCTGGCTGTTCCACTTCCAATCCAACTCTCTGCTATGGCCTGGGAAAGCATGGAGGGTGGCCCAAGTCCTTGGGCCCCCATACCCACATGGGAGATCTGAAAGAGGCTCCTAGCTTCGGATCAGCGCAGCTCTAACCATTGTGCCCATCTGGGAAGTGACCCAGCGGATGGATGATCTCTCTTTCTCTGCCTCTCTGTAACTCTGCCTTTCAAATAAATAAATAAATAAATAAATAAATCTTTTTAAAAATGTTATTTCAATTCTATATATTTTATCTGCTTCTTGAACAATTTAAAAACTAGTGCTTTTATGGATAAAATTCTCTGGAAATTCAGTCCAAAAAATTGAATGTGAGTCAACATTAAGTGAAGATTGAGCATCTAAATTAACATTGAAAGTTTCTGAAGATATCCTTTTAACTTAGGCCATCATTTTAATCTGTTACTCTGTTTATTTCCAACACATCTTTGAGATAGATCACTCTAATGTTTATTTTTTTATTTGAAATGACTATTAGAGATATTAGAAATATTTTTTCCAAAAAGACAGTACACTGTGTTTGACCCTGTGGCAGACAGGATAATGACCTCCCAAAGATGTCTACTTCATAGACCCTATGGCTGGTGTGTATGTTATGTTATATAGCAAATGAAAATTAAAGTAATTTATAGATGTATGAATGCTAATTCATTGGCTATAAAATAGAGCGATTGTTGTGATGAACCTGGTAGGGACAGTGTTATCAGAAAGGTCCTTATGTGTTGAACAGGAAAGCAGAAGAGATATCGGACTGATTGGACATTTCTGTCTTGAAAACAGAAGGGGCCATGAGCCAAAGGATGTGGGCAGCTTCTGGAAGCAAGAAAGGCAAAATCACAGACTCTGTAAAGGCTCCAGAGTTCAATTCAGCTCTGTTGATGCCCTCTTGCTAACCTAATGAGACCTGTGCGGCACTTCCAAACTACAGAGCTATTAGATGGTAAATTCATGTTGTTTGTGGGTAATTTGTTACAGAGAACTGGTGGGACCCTTCTTTATTTCTATTTGGTCATATGAATGTTCTCTGTCTCATATGTTTGATACAGTTACTTATAATTTTCCTAGGATAATTAACCTATTTTTTACTTTTGTGATCAAAGGCAGACATGCTCACATTTCAAAAGGGAAACACTGCTTACCTGTACAAATTGAGCATAAATTATTTTGATATTCAATGTGATTATATCAACATATATGAATATAATATATAATAAAAAGTTCTTTGGCATAATTTACTATGTATGAGTATTTCTGATATTTAGGTTAACGCTTACAGCTTATGTATCAAAGGTCACTCACCATAATTTTGAATGAAGGGTATATTCTAGAAGAAGAAGAAGTTTGAACAGTCTTGCTTGAGTGACTTAGGAGTTATGACATTACCACAATGAGGAATAGTGAATAGTCATTTACTATTTGGTTTGTCAGTGAACACTATTCCCTTGGTGCAATAAATAGTGCTTTTCAACTTTTGGAATCAAATTATAGAGAAAATATGGCTATAATTAGAGAAAAAACCTAAATGTTTTCAACTTTCATAATATAAAAACAAAGGTAGAGAGCTGCAGATGATGGGAAGGAAGTGAAAAGGCAGAAGGAGAAAAGAATTCGGGCTGTGATGGCCTCTGTTACTCTAAGGCGTGGGGAGGTGGTGCCTGTAGGTGATAGCATACAGAAACTGAAGTTTAATTTACTCACTAGAGATGAAGTAAAGGACATAGAAATAATCCAAAAGCCGTATCATGGGAAAAAGAATGGAAAGTTGGAGGGCTCTAAATACATTGTTTGCTTCAGTGATTTCCTAAGTTGAGACAATCAGAAATACTTATTTAGAGAGAAAGTTTTAATATCCAGAAAGGCTAAGATAGATTCTAAAAGAGCAGCCTCTGGAGGGTAAAACAGGACCATCCTCTGGACCATTTAATGTTTTAATCAATGTAATTCACATGGTTTAAAGCAGAGTTGGTATTTTTCTTTTCTTAGAGGGTCAGATAGTAAATACTTCAGTCTTTTCAAGCCACATGCTCTGGGTTGCTGCTACTCAACTTCACTGTTGCAGTGCAAAGGCAGCCACACATGTAATTGAATGAATGAGCTTGACTGTGTTCCATTAGACTTTCATTTACAAGAACAGTGATGGACAGGATTTGGCCAACCGGCCATAGTTTGCCAACTGATAGAGTCAAATATTGCTAACAGTCCACAGGAAAAAAAAAGTGGTGAGATGGCACCCTCCCACCCATACCACTTTGAAGAAGCTGTCACTCTAAACCTTCTAGTTGACTTCTAATCATTCTTCTCCATAATTCTAAATTTATAAATGAAGGGTTAGCATCATGAATTTATTTCTAGCTATGAACTTGTTATCTCTTGTTATCTATGAACTTGTTTTATCTTGTTCTTCAAATTGAGACATCACCTGTTTGCATTCTATTAAGGCAGTTGAAAACATTGGCTTTTTTTTTTTTAATAGATTCTCACCTTTTCTCTCCTCATGTCCCCAAATTATTAAAGTTGTTGGTTAAATATGGATTCAGTGTTTACACTCTTGTAACCATGAAAACATTGTTTAGTGTTGAGCCAATAACTATGGTTGCTTTTGAAGCCCTTTAACGTCCTGATCTGATCAGGAGTTCTGGTTCTCTAAGCCACTACCTGGTTGCCACAGTAATTGCTATTGCCAATGAAGAGTCCCTTTCTGTTTGTTCTGTGTTGGGTCCTCTCTTTCTTGAGTCTCTTATTTTGGTAAAGCACATTTATCAAATCTCCTATGAGGAGTGGCTGGGAAAGTCTGGCTTCTGGCATTCCAGGGTTCAATAGGGTGGTAAGGTTGATTATTGCTGGCCTCTTTTCAATCTTCAGTCTTTTATGTTTTGTTCTTCTGTGTGCCTCATGTCTTAGATTCTGGACCTTGGCTCTGGTCTAGTTTCTTCAGAGGTTATATATCTTGCCTCTTGACTGGTGTGGTGGGTGGAGGCACCTACATAAGAGTACATCCTTCCTTAAAGAAATTTTCAGGCAATTAAAAATTTTTAGATTAATTTTAAAAGTAGATAGAGACAGAAATCTTCTCTCTGCTATTTCACTCCTCAAATGCCTGCAACATCCAGTGCTAGGCCAGGCCAAAGGCTGGAGCCTGGAAATCAATCTGGATTTCCCATGTGAGTTTCAGGGACCCAAGTACTTGAGCCATCACTGCTGTGCTTAGATTGCCATTAGCAGGAAGCTGGAATCTAGAAGCCAAACCAGGACTCAAACCCAGACTCTGTGATAGGGGATTGTGGTGCCTTAAGCAGCATCTTAACAGCTGTGCTGAATGCCTCCCCCCACCCCCAGGCAATTTCTATTTACTATTGTTAGCCCTTGCCTTCCTCCACATTTCATAATATTTGGTGTCTCCAGATAGTGTTGAAGTAGATTTGCTTATTTCCTTACTAGCTGTCTCCATCTAAAGGTGCTTCAGTTTGAGCTTTCTCCTCTCTGAGAAGTCATTACTTGTTTAATCCATCCTTTTCTTTATTTCACATTGTGCTTCGAGGTGCATGTAATCTCCTTGTTTCATGAAGATGGCGTTATGATTCTGTTTTTTAAATTTCCTAGTTCGGGGATGATTACCAGAGAAGAGGGATGGGATAGTCTTAGGGACTCTGACACTGGGTGTGTGATAGGAGGAAATTTCTAAGAATTAAAATATTTATAGATCTGCAATTTTCAAAATGGTAAGATTAACTTTATTAAAGTAAAAAACCAAAAAAACAGCAGGCCCATAATCATCTCAGCTTTTGTGTTGTAGTAACTTATACTCTTATGTGTGAATGAGTATATACACATAAATATGTAAAGGTTAGCAACTCCTATTGCGACAGAACTCTCGGGAAAACTTTTTTTCTCAATTTTGGTTGATTATTTTGCTATAAATTTTGTCATCTTTCTTCAGGGGAGCTTCCATTCTTCCTTTTTTTGCTTGCTTTCCACATAGCTGGCATTTCTGTTGAAGGCTTTCCCTCACTCTATACATAACTAGCGGTATAATAATTATTTGGCAGCCTAAGGATACTGCCATTTTCGACTCTACTCCATCTTTGTGTCTGCCTTTACCTACATTCTCATTTGCTCTTGGGAAGTTGGTGAAGTATGGGGCTCAAAGGAAGGCAGATCCCAATTTATTAGCAGAATGGCATCTAAAACGTTTCAGCTAATTGTTTTTGGAGTCTGGTTTGCCTTTTCTCATGTAAATAATATGTAAGTGGAAGTTTTTTTTTTTTGTCTGCAGAGTCCTACTTTTCATATGTCAACATTTGGATTAATGTCAGTGAACGCTAGTTAATTATGAATCTCAGCTAAAGCACTGGTATGGAGGGCAGATGGCCACTGGGTCTGGGGATTCTCAAAGCATTTGTGCTTGAGGACCAGATTGTTTTGTTTGTTTGTTCATCTGTAGCAAACAGATACTTTATAAAATACAAAATCATGTGTGTGGATTTGCAGCAACAAAAAAGTCACCATAAAATTTTAAAAATGCTTACATCCAGTTTCTATATTTGTTGCAGATAAAAGCAGACAGTTCATGTGAGGCATTGGTCTACAGGCTACATTTTGATCATAAACGTCAGGAAAGATCATTTCCTTCTGGGCAAAAACTTTGACTAATGCAAAATTTGCTTACTATTCAGATACTTTTCTTTTGGAACTTTTGCTTTTTTCCTGTTAATTTTGTTCATTCCCAAGCCCAGAAAGTCTTTTTGCTGCTAATTTCTCCATGACTCTTGTTTTGAAGAATTAGATGGGACAGTAATAATACTGTGCTCCATTTGTTGTGTCTCCATTGTAAGGAAAGCTCTGTGCTGCATACAAGGAGTACAGTAGTATATAAGTCACAAATGGTTTTACCTTTGGAAAACTTGACTATGGTATCAAGAAAGAAAAAACATGTGCAGGTATATGTGCATGCTTGAATATGTACATATGAATATGTAATGAATTTCTCATATTTCAGTAAAGTATGAGAGCTTGGATTTCAACCTAGTCTTAGTTTAAAGTGCATGCTTTTCCTCTAAATCCTTTTATTTGGAGGAGGAAATTGTATTATTCTCATGATGTGGACATGCCAAGTCAGAGCTGTTGTACCTTACTTACAGTAACAGTGTGGAAGGGAACAATAGAGATCCAAATAACATAGAGGTACCTTCTGCCTGGCCCGATTCCAAGCTCCCTGTACTCCCCAACTTCTTCATTTTATTTTCTCTTCCAAATCACTTATCGTTATCATTTAATGCAATTATGTATTACTTTTGTTGACTATTTTCTGTCTTATCCCCTTGCTAAAATTTAAACTTTATTCTTTCCAGGGCCCTGGATTTCATCCTTATTTATTTATTTTAGCTATTGCAAGAATTCTGCACATACTTGGCACATATATGGCTGCCTTGACTTGCAGTCCAGGGATTCTAACAACTCATGTTTTGCCTTTGGCTATATCAAAATATCTAGGTCATGTGATTTAGGCTTTCATTTGATGTAAATAAATGGCTTTCTCTGTCATTACAAAAGGTTTTTTTTCCCCTCCTTGCTTGTAACTCCTTCAGTTTGTCTTCATTCATATGACAAATGTTGAGTGAGTATCAGAAGCAGCTTTAGGTGCTGGGAATATGGATGTGAAGAAGAAAAATGTTTCTGAATCATGGAGCTTATGTTACAGCTGGAAGAAACCAAGCAATCAAAATTAAGAAATCAATTGAAGAAAATAAGAATACATTAGAATGCTGGAAGGAATCGACTTCTTATTGAGAGATCTGGAAGTTCTCCTCTGAGTAGGGGATTCTTGAGCTTGGCTTGTCCTATTCCTTTTCCTGTGCTTTCTGTATTACTTTTAATCCACCTTTTGGATCCATCTGCAGAGTGCCTGAAGCAAGACCTTGTTGGATAAACAAAGTTAGCAGTAAAAGGCAGTATTAGCCCCAATACTCTAAATGACCAGAAACAGATTATCTTCACTATTCCAATTACTGCCTTACTGAAAATAAATTTAATAAACAATGTGTAGGATGATAAATTTGATGAGGCCTTTGTGTCTATCTTAGAGTTAATCTACCTTTATAATAAAACACTGCCTTCAATACCTGTTGTGCTAGAAATTAAATTTTTTCTATATGTTAATTTCTTTAGTTATGAAGCCAAATATAACTGTGTTCAAGGAAAGAGTTAGAGGCCAGGGCTGTTACCTGTGGAATGTTTGATGCTTCCTACATTCATTCATATAAACAAAGATGCACAAACACTTGGGACATAGTAGCTGCCGCAGGGATGCTCTTGCATTCATGCACAAAACTGTCAGCATGATAGCAGCAAGAAAGTTAAATTTAATTGGCTGCATTAGGTAAATTGTGAGTTGTATTAATTTGCATTCTCATATTTACTCTTGTTAAAATTCATTTTGTGTTACAGTGCTATGTAGGGTTTTATGGTGGATAAACTATTCTGAAAATGAATGGCTGGCCTTCTCTCTGGAAAGAAGACAGCTTCCATTCTTTGTAGGTTTTGAATTCCTCTGGACCACACAAGCTTCTAAAATCTTGGCATCCAGGGCTTTAGCCTATAAAGTTTTGTTGCAAATAATGGAACACAGAATTTTTTAAAATATCTACTATTTCCTTTAAAATTACTCCAAATAATTTTCAATGTTATTACATCAGTGATAGTTTAGTGTTTTAAAAGGCTTTCGACCTGGGAATTTTTAAAATGCATGCATCAATTATATGCATTTGAAATTGTTCATTACAGACTTTTAACATTTGTGTTTCCTAACATAACATCAGTTTTAAGATTGTGCTGTATTTAATCCTGAGAACTTATATAAAGTTTATGCTTTTATGCATTCTAAGAGTGAATATTTAACTCCTTCTTAGATCTACAAGAAAAGGAAATTTTTATTCTCCAGTAAATAGAATATTTTGATGATGATATATAGTAGATTGGAAAATAATTAAATTTTATCATTTTTTACAAAAAAAAAAGCTCTATTAGATGTTTGGTCTTTTTCCTCAAATAAGTTGAGTTAATCTCAGGATCAAAATGAACCTTTAAAGTTCTTTTTATGAAGAAAATCCTGACATTGTGATTATTTCACAAGACTCAGTGTAAAATGACATGGGGTAATTAACATCTTCTTAATATTTAAGATATATGAAATTCTTAAACTTTTTCTTCCTATTTGAAATGAAGAATAAGTATTGTATTCAAAGGTTGGATGCTGAGATCAAAATAGAAAAATTTCCTTGGAATTGTTAGTTCTTCTATATTGAAATTATGTTTTTTGGAATTAAAAATCATAACTTCCTTCCCTATGGCTTAACTTTTGTCTCTCTAGTTGCCCCTCTATTGGTTGAGAAGGCTGTTCTAGCCTGAATTTATTAATTTAGTCAATGTTCATATACTCCCAATTTTATTTGGGGGAGGGCAGTTGTTTCAGACTGAGAAATTAGCCTATTCAAAAATAATACTGTAATCAATAAAATTCGCAGGCTTTTTTTTTCTCTTCCAGACTAATTCTCTTATCTTAGAGGTTGAAGACTTTTTTTCTTAAATTTGTTTATAAATTGATGACTCTTCAGATTACAAGGCAAGGTGCTAGAATAGCTGATACATTGGGAAATTTTTTTTAAATTTTTTATTTAGTAAATACAAATTTTCAAAGTACAGTTAATGGATTACAATGGCTTGGCCCCCCCCCCAATTTCCCTCCCACTCAAATCCCTCCCATCTCCTGCTCACTCTCCATTCCATTCACATCAAGATTCATTTTCAATTATCTTTATATACAGAAGATCAATTCAGTATATATTAAGTAAAGATTTCATCAGTTTGCACCCACACAGAAACACAAAGTGTAAAATACTGTTTCAGTACTAGTTATAGCATTACTTCACATTGGACAACACACTAAGGACAGATCCCACATGAGAAGTAAGTACACAGTGACTCCTGTTGTTGACTTAACAGATTGACACTCTTATGTATGGTGTCAGTAATCTCCCTAGGCTCTAGTCATGAGTTGCCAAGACTATGGAAGCCTTTTGAGTTCACCGACTTAGATCTTATTCCAACAGGGTCATAGTCAAAGTGTAAGTTCTCTCCTCCCTTCAGAGAAAGGTACCTCCTTCTTTGATGGCCCCGTTCTTTCCACTGGGATCTCACTCGCTTATCTTCCATTTAGGTCTTTTTTTTTTTTTCCAGGGTGTCTTGGCTTTCCATGCCTAAAATACTCTCATGGGCTCTTCAGCCATATCTGAATGCCTTAAGGGCTGATTCTGAGGCCAGAGTGCTATTTAGGACATCTGCCATTCTATGAATCTGCTGTGTATCCCACTTCATTGGGAAATTTGAAATATGAAGTGCTTGCAGACTTTCTTATTGGAGATGCACAGTAGTTATGGAATCATGCTTAATTGCCAAATATATTTCCTTATCATATAGCAAAAATCTCTTCTTTCAAGAAGTTCCTCTAATGATGAATTCAAAGCCCTAAGGAGCTTTGAGGATCTAAATATGATAGGTCTGAGTTTGAAGAGATCTTTGGAGTTGTACAATTTCTTTTTCTTATCCTGTTGTGTCCTGGGGTGAGGTTGTCTGGCCTTTGCTTGACTCCTTACATGAGAAGAGAGCTCATGTTTCATCATATAACCCACCACATCTAAACTGCCCTTTTTGAAATGTCTTTCTCATTTATTTTTGCTTGTTTATTTATTTGAGAGGGAGAGAGATTGATAGAAAGAGTTCCCATCTGCTAGCTGACTCCCCAAATACGCACAAAGGTCCAGGAAGCTGAAGCCAATGGCTGGGATCTCAGTGCAGGTCTCCCATGTGGGTGGCAAGGAAACAACTACTTAAGGCATCACTGCTGCCTCCCAGGGTACACAGGAGCAGGGAGCTGGAATGGGAGCAGAGTGGGGACTTGAACCCGGGTCTTTCTATGTGGGATGCAGGCATCCTAACCAATGTCATGTCAGTAGGCCAAACCCTCACCTCTGAGAGACTTTTTTATGTTTAGCTTCAATCTATTGTCAATGTGACTTTGCTAGAGCAGCAAATAACAAGCCAAACCGTTCTTAGATGTGGATGCCTTTTAATTTGATGGGAGATCTCATGGAGTCATTTTGCTTTGGCAAATTCACTTATGTAAGATCAAAGGAAAATGGAGGGACAAGAACTTAATATTGTGGCTAAATTCTTCTTGTATGATCAGTGAGGACATATTCCAGAATAGTCACTGGATGAAAGACTGCTGTTATCTCTGATGTGTCAGTTACCTGGTGCTTACAAAGTGAAGCTCTCCCCACCCAATTCTGAGTCCCAGTGTTTAAGAATGTGGTCTCCAATGTAATCTGGATACTTTGTTGCTCAACTGAAAAGATAATACTATGTTCCAATCCTAGATAGAAAATCAAGTAGCATTGGTCTCATTAAGAGAAGATACACTCATTTTCAATTTGGATCTTCCCTACATCATTTCCAGGGAAGATTTTAATAAGTAATTTTTTGCCTGACACCTTTAAGAGCTCAATGCTATGGAAACAGTCGTTCTCGAATGTTTGAAGTAGAGACACGTTTGACTGTGTCTTCCAACTTAAACAAATCTTAATTAGTTCAGCTCACTAATTGTTAAGGCTGTTTCCATACTGTTTCATGTGGGTGCTCTCCAGTAGTTTAATGCTCCTCCGAAAATCTGATGAAATACTGTAGACGTGATGTTCCACATCACAGAATGAGACTCTTCCTTGCTGTGTTCTGGACCCAGTACTGTTGTGATAGCCTAAGATGGTAGCAGTGAAGAAGTGGACTAAGCCTTCTCTCTTCTTGGAAAAGCTGGTGCTCCGGAGCTGCAGTGTTCTGCCCCTGGGGTAACCTCGCCTTCCCACCTTTCGTGACCTCTACCTTCCATTCCTTTCCTTTTATTTATTGTTTTAAAGATGTTATTTATTTATTTGAAAGTCACAGTGATAGAGGGGGAAAGATATACTTCATCTGCAAGATGACCCCCCTGACTTGCCACAAGGACCCGGGCTGGTCTAAGCCAAAAGCCAGGAGTCAGGAGTTGCACCTGGGTCTCTGGCTTGGGTGGCAGGGACTTGGGAAACAGGGCCATCTCCTGATGCTTTCCCAAGCTCATTAACAAGGAGCTGGATAGGAAGCAGAGCAGCTGGGACTTGATCCCATACTCATATGGAATGCTGGCATCTCAGCTCCCTGTGCCACAACAGCGGCCCCTCCTTTTATCTGTTTCAAGATTTGTTTTTCCACTTCTAAAACAACTGGGGAATTAGCCTTTTATTCTGAATAGCTTTTTTGGGGGGAGGTCCTTATTTGTTTATTTGTAGAGATGTCATGTGTGAAAGGAATCATTAGGTCTTTCAGTTTGCAAAATGAAATCGCATTTTGAGAAGCAGAAATATTTTTTCTCAATTTTCATGTAAAGACCTTTGAAGTACAACAGACAGAAAAGTGCACAATAATTTTAGCCAGTATACAGTTCAAGAAAGAGAACATTGTCCCAGAAACTTCCTGGAGCCTTTACTGCCCTTCTCTTTCAAGAGTCAACCAGTCAGTTTTGACCTCCTCCTCATATCGTGATTTGGTTTTGACATTTTGAGCTAATTATTCAAGAATCATGAGTATGTAATTTTTCTTTTGCATTTAGCTTTTTTTGCCCAATATTATGCTGTGAGATTGACCCATGTTGTTTCATGAACTTGTAGGGTATTCATTTTTGTTGATGTCTAGTATTACACTGCATGAAAATCCTAATGTTCATTCTATAGGGGATGACCATTTTAATTATTTCCAGATTTTTATATATTAGGAATAATCCTGCTATTAATATTCTAGTATGTATCTTTTAGTACCTTCACTTACTCATTTTTTGTGGATAAATACCTAATTGTGGAGTTAGGCTGGATGTTTATGTTCAGTTTTATGGACAGACACTGCCAGTTTTCCAAAGTGATTGTACACATTCATACTTCCATCATAAGCTCATCATGTATTATAATTTTGGTTGCTCCATCTCCTCACAGTCCTGACCCTAAATCCTAAACAATTTTGGAAAGAACATTTTCACAATATTGAGTCTTTCAATCCATGACAGTCATCTTTAATTTTTCCCAGCCTTTTATCATTTTCAGCATAGAGGGTCTGTATATTTCTGTTAGACTTATTTGTAACTATTTGATTTTTGATGCTAGTATAAATGTCACCATTAGCAATTTGTCTATCTTTTGCTGTCCTCCTTTGTTCAGTTACTGGTTCACCTTGTTTGCTAAGCCACTTTGTATTGTGGTTTGATGATGAGCATTCTCAAATGCTTTTTCTCCTTTCATTTTGATGATCATTGAGTTTTTGTGCTGTTTTTCCTATTTGGTGAATAACTTTGGTTAACGAATTTTAAATGACTTTTACTACTGGAATAAATTCTACTGGGTTATGATGTATAATCCTTTATCTACATTGCTGAATTTGATTTCCAATTGTCTATTTTTTTAAAGATTTATTTAGTTTACTTGAAAGGAGGAATTATAGAGAGGGAGAAGCAGAGGCAGAGAAAGAGCGAGCGAGCGAGAAAGAGAGACAGATCGATTGATCTTCTGTCCACTGGTTTACTCCCCAAATGGCTGCAATGGCTGGAGCTGGGTCGGTCCAAAGCCAGGAGACAGGAACTTCTTCTGGGTCTCCAGCATGGGTGCAGGGGCCCAAGAAGTTGGGCCATCTTCTACTGATTTCCCAGGCACAGCAGCAGGGAGCTGGATCAGAAGTGAAGCAGCCAGGAGTCAACTGAAGTGGCCCTCCTGTGGGATGCCGGCACTGCAGATGGCAGCTTAACCCAACCCACTGTGCCACAGCATTGTCCCCTCTGAAGGTTTAGTTTAAGCAGCACATGTGTGCAATTGAGGGGAGATGGGAGAGACTGACACATAATGATTTTCTTTTCTTGTAATACTTTTATAAGGTCTACTATCTTAAAAGAATGGAGAGAGTTCCTCCTTATCTACTCTAGAAGTATTTGTATAAAAATTGGTATTATTTGTGCCTCAATTATTGGAATATTTTGCTTGTGAAGTCATCTAAGCTTGGTAATTTGGAATTCTTTTTTAATATAATCGTTTAGATTTCTTTAATTATCTATTGTTCATTTTCTATTTTTGTTGTCTGTTTTGGTAAGTTGTATTTTTCAAAGCATCTGTTGATTTTATATAGGTTGCTGAATTATAGGCCTAAAGTTGTCACAATATCCCTATTTTAGTATCTGCAACATCTATATTGGTATTGCTTGCATTTTTCCTTCCTGATTTTGGAAATTTATGTTTGCTCCTTTCATTCTGCTATGTATTTATCAAATTTATCAGTCTTTTCATAGAATCAGATTTGATTTATATTGTTGGTTTTTTTTAATTTCTTTTTTTGCTCTTTATTTTCTTTATGTCCTCTGGATTTGACTTACCATGCTTTCTTTTCTTTGTCTGCTAACACATGCCTTAAAGACCACAACTGACTTTTAAGCTTTGCATTATGTGCATTACAGACATTTTTATGTTATTTTAATTATTCAGGTAAAAGTGCTTTCTTGGGGCCAGTGCTGTGGCATAGCAGGTAAAGCTACCGCCAGCATCCCATATGGGTGTCAGGTCCACTTCTGATCCAGCTCTCTGCTATGGCCTGGGAAAGCAGTGGGAGACCCTGAGGAGGCTCCTGGCTCCTGGCTTCAGACCAGCACAGCTCTGGCCTTTGCTGTCATTTGGGGAGTGAACCAGCAGATGGAAGACCTCTCTCTCTCTCTGCCTCTGCTTCCTGTAACTCTGCCTTTCAAATAAATAAATAAATAAATAAATAAATAAATAAATTTTTTTTTAAACAAAAGTACTTAGGGCTGACGCTGTGGTGTAGTAGGTTAAGCCTCTGCCTGTGGCACCAGCATCCTGTATAGGTACCCGGTTCAAGTTCTGGCTGCTCCTCTTCTGACCACCTCCCTGTTAACAGCCTGGGAATGCAGTGGAAGATGGCCCAAGTGCTTGGACCTCTGCACCTGTGCGGGAGCCCTAGAAGCAGCTCCTAGCTCCTGGAAAAGGCTACTCTGGTCATTGCAGCCATTTGAGGGTGAACCAGTGGATCGAAGCTTCATATTCTCTCCCTCTTCCCCATCATTCTGCCTCTCAAATAATTAAATCTTTAAAAAGGTAGTTTCTCACCTCCTTTATTTTTCATCTCCTTTATTTGGATTATTTAGAATTTCCTAATTTCTAAAAAGTAGAGCATGTTCTACATACCTTCTGTTATTTGTTCTACTGTGACTAGAGAGCATATTTTAAATGATTCCAGACTTTTTTGAAATTTGGTTCATGTTCCATTAACACTTAAAAAATATGTTTTCTAAACTTCTTGGATGTGTTCTATGTGGGGTTCACCCATAAATGTAATATAAGCTTAGGTTAAATTTACTAATTATGTTATTCAGATGATATGTATTTTTCTGATTTTGTTTCCTATCAAAATTTTCCTGCTTTCATTGTGTTTTCTTGTTAAGATCTGTCAATTTTGGCAGTACAGTATATGTATTGAGGATATGTTATGTATATGCAGATTTAGAATTTTTTTTTATGTTGCATTGACCTTTTAATCTGATGAAATGTCTACCTTTATCTTCAGTAGTACTTTTTTCCTAAAAGTCATTTCATCTGATGTTAGTATAGGTATACCAACTTTAAAAATCAGATAAAAGATTTTTAGAATTGAAAACGCATTTATGAATGGATACAGTCATCCTCATATATATATACAGTTCATGTTTTTCTGTTAGATGTTTCTTCTGAAGTTTATACTAGGCTGATCCCTTTTTGGAAGGTGAAGGTGGATTTTGAAGCCAATTATTACTGGCTCATTTACTAATAAGCTTTATTATTCTGGTCTTTTTTTCCCCCTTCCAGGTTCCAGTGCTGCTCTGCGAGGCTTTGCTTAACCATGCTTTACTGAGACTCTTTTCTCCATACTCTGTTCTTCGGAGGGCTGATCAGACTCCTGTGCCTGTTCCCCTGCACACGTGTTCTGCCTCATTCTCTCTCCTGAGTGCATTGAGGGATATCTGATTCTCTTTTGGTTTGGGGTGGAAGGGAAAATGATCTCAGGAGATTGATAAAAGTAGTTAAGTTTCTGTGTGTGTATTTTCATAATTCTTTGTCCAGTTTCCGATGCCTCAGCTTCCCACCCTGTTCTTAGCAGTAAGGAGTTTTCCCATTGTTTCCCAAGCCCTTGTTTCTATGATTGTGAGGAATGATGTTTTGGAGCTTTCTCTACTTCTCTCACTTACAAGGCACTGGTCAGACACACTTCTACAAATAATTTTTTTTATCACCCTTTGGTATCCTCTGTACTTTGGTTTGTATGCGATGCGTTGGGCAAAAGGCATTGGAATCTCCAGGCTCGCTATTGCTGAAGTATCAGACTCCCAGAATAGTGGCAGCTTGCCTGTGTGTGTATGTGTGTGTGTGGAGTAGAGAGAGACCTGATCCCCAGCCTGATTCCTAGGTAGTTATGCTTCCATTAAGTTCTTTAAGTAAAAGCAATATTTTCTGTGTTTTGAAAAAAAGACCTATTTTTTTCTGCTTTTTTACGAGTGACTCAGCTTGGGTAAGTCAGTTCACTTACTCATGGCTTGGTTTCCTCATCTGTAAAATGGATTGATGATGATTCTATGAGTCTCTTTGAGGATAAATTAGTAACTCACATAAAAACCATGAAGTATTTATAATACCTGGCCTTTCGTAAGCACTAGAAGAGACTTCGCTATTTGTGATGATGAAGAAAATGGTAGAATCTCAGGCCAGCACTGTGGCATATTGAGCAAAGCTGCTGCCTGCAGTGTCAGCATCCCATATGGGCACTGGTTCAAGTCCTGGCTGCTCTACGTCCCGGCTGCTCCACTTCCCATCCAGCTCTCTGTTATAGCTTGGGAAAGCAGTGGAAGGGCCCAAGTCTTTGGGCCCCTGCAATCCTGTGGGAGACCCGGAAGAAGCTCCTGGCTCCTGGCTTTGGATTGGTGCAGCTCTGGCCGTTACAGCAAATTGAGGATTGAACTAGTTGGATGGAAGACCTCTCTTTCTCTGCCTCTCCTTCTCTGTGTAACTCTGACTTTCAAATAAATAAATAAATCTTTAAAAATAAATAAATAGGGGCTGGCACCATGGCTCACGTGGTTAATCCTCTGCCTGAGGTACCAGCGTCCCATATGGGTGCTGGATTCTAGTCCTGGTTGCTCCTCTTCCAGTCCAGCTCTCTGCTTGGCCCGGGAAGGCAGTAGAGGATGGCCCAAGTGCTTGGGTCCCTGCACCCACATGGGAGACCAGGAGGAAACATCTGTCTCCTGGCTTTGGATCGGCACAGCGTGGCGGCCATTGGGGGAGTGAAGTGAACCAATGGAAGGAAGACCTTTCTCTCTGTCTCTCTCTCTCCCTCACTGTCTAAATCTGTCAAATTTTTAAAAATAAATGAGTAATAAACTGTGTGCCCAGCACATGCCTGAATCATTCAAAATAGAAAATTCTTAGAGTGAAAAAAAAAAAAAGAAAATGGTAGTATTTCATTTTGTGGATACATGCCACCAAATCTCTGAAGTTTAATTCTACAAAAAATTCTGTTTTTCTATTAATTTCTATTTTATGATTATTCCACTGGCTAAGATGATTCTAGTGAAAGAAACCAGTTTCATCGTTGAGCAATGTACAAGCTACCAGTGATTAAATCCAGTCCTTGCCTAAGCATTGGCTTGTCCTTTGCCACCATGCCTCACTTCAGGACCTTACTGTTGCAGGGTGTTTTTTTCCCATCGTAGACCACTGGCATTTTGCTTAACCACCAAGTTTTCCCTCTGTTGATTATTGGCATAATCTCACAGTGTCAGAGTAACTGGCTTGTGAGTCTACTCCTTTAGGTATTACAGATGGAAACTTATCGTTCTTCAAAACCGGCTAATAAAAAATCTCTACAGCATAGGGTCAAATTTTATGTCATCTACCCACAGTGAAGCGTATTTGTTGCTATTAATATCAGTGCGTGTTAGGAGCAATTTCGATGTTTCATCATTAAAAACTCCCTGTAACTGTCTCCTTCCTGTTATGCGTATGTTTCTCTTTTAGTTTCCTTTTCCAGATTTATCCTTGTAGACTTGTTTGTTTTAGTTTTAAAATTCCTGTAGGGTTTAAATGAACTGCGATTTATTTAAAGCACAGAATGATCCTGTTAGAAGTTGAGAAAACATAACGTATTGAGAAAACATAACGTATCCCATGGTATTTTTCAGAATGTTAATAATCAGGAGTAGAAGTGAGAAGATTTATTAGATAGAAAAAACAGCAGATATTTGTATACTAGAAATATTCTCAAAATAATTTAAAAGTAATATGCATTACTGATATTTGTGCAATATAAGGTAAACTGCCCTGGTCATAAAAGTATAGTGAATGTCTCTAAGTGATTAATTGCATTATCCATGATATGTACGTGAACTTCTTTTTCATGTTTGATCAGTTTTATTCCTGATGGTAATAAAACCAAATAAATTACATGCAAAATGTTGACTGCAATGTTATGGTTGAAATTTTTACATGCATAAAATAGTCAAACTAAATTTATGGTCTTATAATGGCTGCAGGCTGCTAATATTGAATGTATATTTTTCAAGTGATCTATAGCACCATGGCCAAAATACCATGGGGATAAAATTGCTGTTGATACATACTGCATATTTTCCTCTCAGATGTGTGAAATATTAACCCTGAGACTGCTTTCCTATGGTGTGCCTGGTTTCTTTTTATTTTCAGCCTTAGATGTGTATCCATCATTAGCCCACTCTTTAGAACATGTACAAAGGCAGTGCCAGTGTGGACTGGGGAGTCAAAGCTGCAGAGTCTTTCCATATCTGCCTCCATATACTTCTCTTAATATTTTAGTGAAATGTATGACTCCAAAATACTTCAAACCACTTTTAAAATTGTTGTAGTTCTATGCTCTTTTGAGTCAAATTAGAGAGAAATATCGTAGCTTGAACTCCTGTGCCTTACCTCAGTCATATTCGACACCACACGCCTGTGTGAAGAAGAAATGCTGTATGACTTAACATCCAGTCTTGCTGCCCTCTGTCTGCTCTCGCCTTTCCCACTGATCAGATTCATCCCCTACTGTTTTTTTGTCTTCTCTTTCAAACTAGGACTCCAGTTTTCTTGTATTCCTACCCATAGGCAGGAGTGGAAGTGTACTTTGACTTATACTGCAGTTGTTAGGTTAGGAGCCATTGTTTACTGCACTTTCAGGTGATAAGATCTGTCTTTAGGGGCAGGCACTGTGGCTTAGCAGGTTAAGCTGCCGCCATCCCATATGGGCATTGGTTTATGTTTCAGCTGCTCTGGAGGAAGCTCCTGGCTGGCTTTGGATCGGCACAGCTCCGGCCATTGCGGCCATCTGGGGAGTGAACCAGCGGATGGAAGACCTTTCTCTGCCTCTCCTTCTCTCTCTGTATAACTCTGACTTTCAAATAAATAAATCTTTTTTACAAAAAAACCCTGTCTTTATAAAGGAAGCATGAGAAAACAGATGACTTAATACATACCTGCTTTTAAGAACACTTAGAAAAGCAAACTCTTCAGAATATATTACTTTTTATAAACACGGTTAAAAATCAACAGATTTCATCTACCAACTTAATGGAAGTTTATAGAAATTAATTAAATTGAACTTTCATAAAAGGCTAATTTTACAAGGAAAAAAGAATACTGTATATTTTAGTCCAAAGTCCTGGGGGAGTCTGGAGAACTATGTTGCTTGTAGCATAGCCATAACAAAAGTATTCAGTTGTCAGAGATTGCTGGACGAGTTGTGTAGTCTTGTGGCCAGTACATAGTGTTTCATACACATACTCCAGTATTCTCCGTTTTTGGAATCCAGCCTATTGTACTTAGCTCGTCTATTAAAGTACAGCCACCTTGAGTTGACAAAAATCTTTGCTTTAAGAGTCTGAGTGATTGATGCTCTATGCTTTTCTTACCTGATGATATTATTCACTGCTCCTATCTTTCAGATCTTTAGCTGAGAAATAGGCATTTAAAGTTTCCTACTAAGACATTTGTGTTCTTACCTATAAGCTTAGTTTTAGAAGCAAATAAAAGTCCTTTTATTTTACTTGAATTTGCTCTTTAGATAATCTATAGAAAACTTAATTTTAAAAGTCCAAAACCTGTCCAAGGCGAATTCCTTCAGATGTTTAAGCCTATCACTTTATCAAGTGGGATTACTGGAAAGCTATATACTTGGACTACATTTCAGTAGCCTTTTGAGTAGATGCTTTAAAAGAATTATTATTTAATAGTGGGCCCTCGCCTTTTATCAGGGGTCAGTTAAAAAGAAGGCTATATGACACCATTTCTATTAGCTTTCGTAAAATTGCAATTGAATTCTGTGGGTTATGTTAGTTCTTACTCTTAATAAAGATTCATGTGGTAAAGGCTTAGAGCTTTATCCTAGAGGAATTTCCATCTCTTTTCATGAACTGTTATCTGTTCTTTTACTGGATACTGAGTGCTTTATAGGTAAAAAGTTTTTCACTTTGAGAGGCTTTGTAACAATCACAGACCAAATTTATCTTAGCATAGGTATTCTGGAAAAACCATCACCAATGTTTTTCTTCCCCTCATTCATTAGTTCATATTTTTGTCCTGTTTATTTAATGGTTTACTTTCCTATCTTTTTTGGAAATAGTATGTAAATAACTGACTGAGCTAGGAAGTGCAATTCTAAATTCTAGCATCAGAATAAGCAGTTTTAAAAATTAAGCGGCAGTTGTAAATCTGCCAAATCAGATTTTAAAGGTTAGGAGGTTGGTGGTCACCCCTTTCATCCATGTATCTGAAGTAACAGATGTTGTAATCACATATTTCTTTCTTTGGTTTTTTTTTTTCCCTATAGGCTTTGGATCTTAGTTTGTACTTCTATCCCTATTTCCAAAAAGTCCTTAAAGAAGGTCTTTTTCAGGACAATTTGAAATTACCTGAGTTATATGTTATATATAAAAAAATTCTTGAATGTGTTTTTCCAGTTATTGTTTTTGCATTACAATTTATTTTCCAAGAAGAGAGATGAAATGTTTTTACATTGATTCCTTGATTTAAGTTAATAGGCTAAAATGCCAAGTATTTATCCAAATAAATAGATAGCATTTGTTTTCAGTTTTGATAATTTTGCTATTATTCAAGCCTATTTATTGAGTCAGTCTGTTTCTTGTGAAATTGAAGTGTATTTTTTGCTCAACAATTGAGTCATGAAGCTTGTTTGTGCTACTGCAGGATCCTGGATACTGGGTGAAGATTCATCACTTGGAATACACAGATGGAGGAATCCTGGATCCAGATGATGTCTTGGCAGATGTTGTTGAAGACAAAGATAAGGTAGATGACTTTAAAACCGTTTCTCTTTGTTTTCCTCTGCAGGAATCTCTGTTTGGAGATTCACATCCTCCAAAAACGCATGTGTCAATTATTATTAAAAGATACCATCTGTTCAGATTGCACCTGGACAGCTCATAAATCAGTTCTTCATCAGTTTGGAAAACTTTCCAAAGCTTGAGAGACTTTTTGTGGTGACCTAATTAGCAGATACTTCATTCTCAAGAGTTTCTGATGCATCTCAATAAATTAGTGTCAGAAGCTGAGGCTGTTGGAGTTCTTACTGTTATTTCTGGCTCTGGAGTTTATTCCTGGCCCGTACTAAACATTCAGCTTAGTGCCTGACATTTAAATGTGTTGCCACACAAGAGCAGGACAGTCTCATGAAGAATGGTGAATTTTTCTTGAAGTAGCTGGCCAGCAACTATCCTGAATGATGTTCTTGTTATCATTGCTAATGCAAAAAAAACCTAAATTGAATGTTCCAAAATTTTGAACGTGTTCTGCCATCTAGTTGAGAATCATCCCATTGCAAACATCATGTTTTCTTGGATTCTGTCTTCTGATACTAAAGTGAGAACTCTGTGAAAGGAAGCCCTTTGGTTGCAATACCCTGGAGCATTGCTGTTGAGGAATACGCTTTAGTCCTGCTTCAGCGTCAGATTCCTCTTATCAGTGGGTTGTGTGTTCTCCAGCATTGAATTGCAGCTCTCCTGGAGAGACCTTGCTGTCAAAGTTTCTTCTATTGTACAGCCTTAGCACTGCTGGTACTAGGATAATTTATATGTGTAGACTTCTTTCTCTGTACTGTTTTTCTTCTATCACAGGTTAGTGTGATTGCGTGTACATTCGTATGTTTTAACTAATGGACTGGGATAAAAATAAGCGATTCATTGAACTCAGATAAAATTTTCATCTTTTTTTCTTGGAGATTTTTTCAGACTGTTCAAATTTACATTAATCTCTGCAGACGTTCTATATGTTTGTTTTTAATATTTTCTTTAGAATCCAAACCTGATTTGCTTTGCAATATAGTTAGCCATTGCACAAGGGACTTACCTTCCTAAACAGACTCTGTGCTCCTAGAGGACTGGTACGGGAAGATCTGAATTGTGTTACTAGTATCTGCTAATTATTTTATGTGCACTTGATTCCTAAGGACCACCTGTTAAACAAGTGCCAAAAAATGCTTCACCTGCTGCAGTTGACTCCTGCTGTGTATGATGTTGATGTACGCCTCCTGTTTAGTTGGTTACATGGTAAATAATGTGCGATTGATATTATTGTTATTATGTTATTATGTACCTTTAGAATTTTTACAGGAGGCGTTTTCCTTGTTTTTCGCTGTTTTCTATTGTACTTCTTCTCCAGGAGCATCGTCCTTTGAAATATTGTAGGCATCTGGGCTCCTTGTCAATGAGGGAGGTGGTTCCTGTGTGAAATTTCACTGATGTTCAGTGTGTTTCAAGGGAAAAGCCAGAAAGTCACAAGTTTAAGAAGGGCCATAAGAAAACGTCTCACCCCAGTTTCATCCAAGACCTCCTTACCAGAAGGGCGATTCCGTGGACGGTATCCAGGGAAATAACCTGTCCTGTAGAGCTCTTCCTTTTAGAGTCGTCTTGTTAACTGACTCAGCAATGCACTTTTTGCCATCATCCATTTATTACACACGGGAACAGCTTTATTATATGTAATCTATGTTTTAATGGGACTCTACTGCCATTACTAAATAAGGTGAAAAACTGAGATAATTGGTTAAAATCCTACCAGAGATTAGTACTGTTTGGGTCCAGTTTTAACCATTCCCTTAATACACTTTAATGCTTTTGCATGGAGCCTATTTGTTATTGTTCTGCAGAGTTGTTGAGAATTTATACTTCTGAATTGCCTGAAAACTATACTCCCATTTCAGAAACAGTAAAGTAAAAAAGGCAACATTATGCATTTTTCTGACATTGATTCCTTATGCAATCTTCAGATTTCCTTATATTCCATATGTTTAGTGTGGAAAAGAAGGCCCTGCCAGACTTCACCTTTTTGTCAGTTTAGATTAAGAAATAATTATAAATGATGCTTTTTGGATATTTAATGACATATCTAACTCATCCAAGATCCCTGGAGACAGTACAGAGTATAGATCAAATAACAGCTCACCTGTATACAAATTGGCTTCCTAATAAATTCTTGCATTTAGAATATGAATAGATGGCAAGCCCACGGAGGCCTGCATGGAGGTCCATGAAGATTGTACTAAACACTGCACTCCTTGACTCCTAGGAAAGTCTCACTACCAGTAAGAAATGGCAGTAACGAACTGCGGGTAGCAAAGCTTCAAAGCATGAGGCAGGAAGAGCAGAAACTTCACATCAGAAAGCAGTGTGGGCTGAGGACATTTAATCTATAGAAGAAAACCCAGTATACATCGGTGAAGATTGAGATGAGAGGTTAAATGTGAGGCTACTTCACATCTCAGAGGGACCTTGTAGAGTCCAGTCTGTTTCTGAGACTTCCAAGGTTTCTGGTGCAAGAAGTGGTTTATCTTTGGCCTTACATCTATTATTTCTTTGGCTAACGCAGGGCTTGGTGCCTAAGTGGTCTCTGTGGCAATTTTTTTCTATCACTTGCTTTTGCATGAAAGCCCCTTCCGGGGTAACCAAGTGCTTATCACACTATGCTATTTTTGTTCTATATTTTGTCAAAACATTATGAGATCAGTGTTGGAATTTGGCATCTTTATGGTAACTAGTACAGTTGGAAACCACATAACAATGCTTTGGTTAATGATGGACCACTTGTAATAGTGGTCTCATAAAATGGTAATGGAGCTGGAAAACTCATGTTGCCTAGTGACGTTGTGACTGTTATAACATTACAGTACAGTGCGTTCTTCACATGGTTGTGGTGATCCTGGTACAATATAAAAAACATACTGGGCCGGTGTCGCGCAAAATAGGCTAATCCTCTGCCTTGCGGCGCCGGCATACCGGGTTCTAGTCCCGGTCGGGGCGCCGGATTCTGTCCCGGTTGCCCCTCTTCCAGGCCAGCTCTCTGCTGTGGCCAGGGAGTGCAGTGGAGGATGGCCCAAGTGCTTGGGCCCTGCACCCCATGGGAGACCAGGAGAAGCACCTGGCTCCTGCCTTTGGATCAGCGCGATGTGCCGGCTGCAGCGCGCCGGCCGCGGCGGCCATTGGAGGGTGAATCAACGGCAAAGGAAGACCTTTCTCTCTGTCTCTCTCTCTCACTGTCCACTCTGCCTGTCAAAAAATAAATAAATAAAAACATACTGTACCACCAGTCATATAAAGGTATAGCAATACAGTTCTATATAGTATATAATACTTGTTCATGATTGCTATTGGTTTATATATTGACTACCCAGTACTTTCCATCATCATTTTACAGAGTACCCCTAATGATTAAAAAAAAAAGTTTACTATAAAGCTGTAGGCCATTTTATACCAGCAGCAGCTTGGACATCTTTTACCATGTCTCTTAATTGTATTGCTCACCCATTGAGTGGTTGATATCATGTAGGTTTGTAGACATTCAGTCTGTGATGTTCTACAATGATGAAAGTACCTAATCACAGAATTCATTTCACAAAAGTGTGTCCCTGTCATTGCAGGATGTATGACTGTATACATGTGAAATATTTTAAAACTCAGTAGTTATCCAACTGTGACAGTTATTCTCAGGATTCTTCAGTTTTATCCATCAGTCTGATGATTATTATTTACTCAGATAAAGAATTTTAAGGATTCTATCTTTATACTCATGTCTCTTCTGTGGCTGCCATAGTCTACCAATATGCTTCACCCTGAAACCACATTTTCTTGAGCACTAACAGTGCCCTGGAATGTCTTTGACATGTACATCACCCTGTTTTATTTTAGAGCAGCCCTATTATGTGTGATTCCTATTTTTAATTTCTGTAACAGCCACAGAAATTCTAAGTCAGTTGCCTGACATCACACAGATTATAAGTACCAGAATCAGACTTTGGAACCCAAATTAAAATTTCTACAGTCTGTTTTTCTTCTGTGATGTGGCAAACTTTATATTAGTTTTTGTATCTGTAATTTTTATTTATGAAAATGTCAGTCATAAATATGCATTGATTTTACTTAAATAATTATCATTAAGGAAAGATAGTTAGTAGATGCAACTGTAAAGTATAGAGCCTTAGTTGAGAAGTAGATCAGTGCTGCTTAGTTCAATTCCTTTTGCTGATAGCCCACCTGCACCTGTTGTGTTGTAAAGCCCTGTCACTTTTAACTCTGTTGCTTTCATTTGCATCCCCCTTTTTCTAGGGCCCAAATTACTCAAATACAGTATAATTCCAGTTAGACTTTGAAAAGTGCCTTTGTGGTCCAACCACAACATACAATTTCAATGGAAATAAATTCTTTATTCCATAACTACTTTTGAGATGGATTACACTATGTGCACAAATTATGGACTGTACTATCTTCAGTAGGCAGAAGAATGATTGCTCAAATAAGCCTATTCTTCAATTCCAAGAATTGATTAATGTGTGTTTTACATGGCATGGGGGTCTTTGCACATATGATTAAGTGCCTTTAAAGGGGAGATTATTTTGGATTGCTTTGATGGACTAATGTACTCACACAAGGATCCGTCTATATGAGGAAGGAAGGTGAAGAGTTAGTGTTAGAGAGCTATGATGTAAGAAAATCTCAATTAGCTGAAGCTGGCTTTGGAGATGGGGGAAGGTGCCATCAGCCAGAGTGCAGGTGGCCTCTGGGGGCTGGAACCCACAAGGGAACTGATTGTCCTCTAGAGCTTTCAGAAAAAGCACAGCCATGCTGACACCCTGGTTTTTTGTTTGTTTGTTTGTTTGACAGGCAGAGTGGACAGTGAGAGAGAGAGACAGAGAGAAAGGTCTTCCTTTGCCATTGGTTCACCCTCCAATGGCTGCTGCGATTGGCGCACTGCGCTGATCCGAAGCCAGGAGCCAGGTGCTTTTCCTGGTCTCCCATGTGGGTGCAGGGCCCAAGGACTTGGGCCATCCTGCACTGCAATCCTGGGCCATAGCAAAGAGCTGGCCTGGAAGAGGAGCAACCGGGACAGAATCCGGCGCCCCGACCAGGACTAGAACCTGGTATGCCGGCGCCGCAAGGCGGAGGATTAGCCTAGTGAGCCGCGGCGCCGGCCATGACACCCTGGTTTTAACCCAGTGAGACTCATTTCAGGTTTTGTAGCCACTAAACTGTCAGGTAATAAATTTCTGTTGTCTTAAGCCACTAAGTTTGTGGTAACTTGCAATAAAAAAAAGTTAATATGTCATGTTTTATCCTGTTTTAAACTTTAAAAGTGATGTGGGTCTTCTTCAGTTTCATACTAACTGGGCTTTAGAATCCTATGGGAAAAGAGAAATACCTTATACTTCAGTTAGTTTTGGTTTGCATTCCTTCCAAATACATCACAAAACAATGCTTAATTGACTGAGTGGGCCTTCACTCTTTGGGACTTGTTCCGTATCTTAGTGGCTATGCTATTGTCTTGTGGTTGTAGCAACCATTTCAAAGCCTCAGCCAAACACCTATGTGATGTACACTTCCAAGTTTCTCATTACAACACACAAAAACCCTAAGGAGTCTGAGAGACTGATGTTTGTAAGTCACTGCAGTGATTCATCTTCACTCACGGACTTTTCTTAATTCAGTGTGAGGACCTCCGAGTACTAAATGGTTGTTTTCCTTGTATTTTTCACTATATTATTTTTGATTATTGCTGGCTTGGTGAAAAAAGATAAATATAATATGGCAACATGTGACTTCTGTTATGTAAGTTGGAATACTGTCATAGTTTTATTAAATGTAAAAATGTAGAATTATGTCACAAAATAAGATGCGAAGATGTTGCTATCTTTGTCGAAGCTTTGCCCATCTTTGGGGCAGAGTTTGGAAGCATGCCAATAATTTCTGTGGGCTTCATAGATGATGAGTTGACCCCTGCCTGCCTGTGTCATATGTGATAGCTGCTTCTTCAGTGTTACAACTTTGATTTAACCTTATTCCTATTAGTTACATGTCCTTGGACAAGTTCACCCGTGTTAGCCTCAGTTTCCCAGTTTGTAAAATGAATATTTTTTTAGAATTGTTGTAGGAATAGTCTACAGGTAAATTACATAATGTTTTAAATATATTATGGTATATACTAAGCAATCAGATATTAGCTTTTATAGTAATACTACTTTGATAGTGTTATTCCTGTATTTTTTAGCTATGTTTTGATTTAGTCACTAAATATTTTATATTCAAGTATTAAAACATCCAAGAAACCATTTTGCTATACATCTTAACAATTTTTAACAAACTCTATTAAATTTTAAAAAGTAATTCAATTGCTAGGCTCTTAAGATATATTAAATTTATGATAAAAAATTTAGATTAATGTCTTATTGTTTGAGAAATGGAAATGACAGTGTGACACTATTTTAAACCGAGCATTCTTTTATCAGAACATATTGTTTGATAATGTAAGTACCATCAAGGACCTAATATGGATTTAAAATGGACACTGCTTTGCACAGTGAATGAACTAGTGACCTAAAACGGACACTCCCTCTTTAAGTCCACGCTGCTTTCTGAGCACGCTCTGTCGCCCTCTAGTGGAAGCCAGCATTACCTGGACACCCGCAGAGGAGACACTTTGTGAATGTGCTGGTGTTTGGTTCCACTTTCGTCTGAATATAACCTGTACTGTATTTCCCGTACAGCTGAGACTCAGGAATGGATGGTAAAACCAGAGTTTATGTATTTTTTTCATATACTTTTGTGAATTTTCTAAGAAGAGTTAAAGCCAATTATTTGCTTTTTCTTAAAAAAAAAAACTTAAAAAAAAAAAAGACATCTTCCTTCCCATCTTCCTCTTCAGTGGTTGGAAGGTTTTTGACTGCTTGTGGCATGTGTGTAAATCTTTCAGTGTTTATATTATCTGTATTGTGTTTTTCTGAGGAAGTGGGGAATGCTAAATTAAATTATACTGCTTTTTCGAAAAGACCCCCAAATTAATACACTTAAATTTAGCACTTATTTTGCCAGAATGACTTCTACTGTAAAGAAAAACATCTATTTCGAAAACCACACTTTTTAAAATAAAATTAGGATATGTTTTAATGACTTTTACTTGGGCTCCTTAATGTTGATGTTGTAATAGCACTAAGAAGAAATTTGCAGAATGTCTGCAATAAATGCAGAGCCTCCCAAAGAGCAAAAGAATGACCTTGGACAGGAAATTCCATCCTGGGCATTTCACGATTACTCTCTACTTCTAGAACTAAAAAGTGCTAGAATCATAGACCCAGTGGAGACCTCAGCCATCATGTAGCACAGCCTCATTATCTTCCAAAAGGATCAGAAGCTGAACCAGGAAGAGAGTTGAGGACCCCACTGCCCCACGGCTATCAGTTTGTGTCTGCAGGTGATGCTTTCCCAAGTGCGTTTCTGCATTTCCTTCCTAGGATCTTGGTACTGTCTCACGTAGATCCAAACTACTCCGTTTCAGTGTGATTTCCTCCATTTGACAGCTTCCTCCTCCCCCTCCTCTGCCCATGGAAGCACTTCCTCCTAGTTGACAGCCTTGCAGTTATGTAACAAATACTTTATTTAATAAAGTAGTTCATTCTTTATCTGGTTGCATGTATCTGTTCCCAATCTGCATTTCCAAAGCTACAAAACTTAAATCTGTGTAGTCTCAGGCCAGAGTTATGGTAATTGATAAGGAGCTGATCTTCTTGCCTTTAGCCCCTTTACCCTCAGCCATTCTATGTCATGAATGTCAGTGGAGTGGTTAAGAGCTTGGGTTCTGGACAAGCAAAGTCAATTCATTTCTTGGCTCTGTTGGCTGAGTGTCTTGGGCAAGTTACTGCAGTGCCTTAGTTTCTTCATGAGCAACTGGAGCTAAAAGTAGTATTAATTTTACAAGTTAGTACCTAGACAGTGTTTAGGAAAAAACCTGGCCTGTAGTAAGACATTAATACATGTATTATAATTAACCAATTCAAATATATTATTCCAAAGATATTACTTAAATCACTGCATCATTCCTTCTAGTGTATACTGAATCGAGTCTCAACCTCAAAGCACTCTAATTTCAGAGGCCTCTGTATGGCCTAAGACTATTGTACTCGAACCCAGACTTCTTAAATCTTCATAATGATGAAATGACTACATTTCTTATGTGCCATGCATTTTTTACATAGTGTTGTTTTTCCGTAATGCTCTATTTATCTTGTCTGCCCTTGTTCTCGCTCCTTGCCTATTTAGGATTCAGTTTATATTTTATACTACAGAATTTTAGCTTGGTGAAGGTCTTCGTTGCTATAAGTTTTTTTTTTTTTTTCCTTAAAAGATTTGTTTTCAATGTTAGAGTTACATGAGAGAGCAAGTGAGCAAGCTTCCATCCACTGGTTCACTCCCTAGATGGCCACAACGGGCAGCACTCAGCTATGCCAAAGCCAGGAGCTAGGAGCTTCATCCAGGTCTCCCACATTAGTAGTAGAAGCCCAGGGTTGTCCTCTAGTGCTTTTCCCAGCTCATTAGCAGGGAGCTGGATAGGAAGTGGAGAGCCAGGACAGGAACTGGTGGTTTGATTCCTGGCTATTTTCACTTCCAGTCCAACTCCCTGCTAATGTGAATAGGGAAGCAGCAGAATATGGCCTGAGTACTTGGCTCCCTGTGCCCACTTGGGAGATCTGGTTGAAGCTCTTGGCTTTGGCTTGGCCTCACCCTGGCTATTGCAACCATCTGGGGAGTGAAACAGTGGATGGAAGCTCTCTCTATGTCTCTGTCTCTCCTTCCCTCTCTATAACTCTTTCAAATAAATATTTAAAACAGTGTTCTTATTGATAAATTTATATTAGTTTTGTCTCCTCACATGTCCTATTTGCTGTTTTAGGACTGAAATATTCTTTTAAAAATTTTAGTGCCTAGATTTCTTACCAGTGGTTTAGCATTTAGCAAACATGTTTGATGTTAACCAATGACAGAGCCAGACCTAGAATCAATGATTTCTAGTTATCCACTTTTTTCTTTGACCAATCTATGTTGTCTCTTTTAAATATTTCACTAGGAGGCAGCTTGTGGGCATGTTTCAAGCCCAGAGGGGCACTTTGGAATCAATGCTTTTGTGACCTTACTATAGCAAAGACAAATGGTGTTAGGAGATTGTAACTTAAGCTAAAGTAATCCTGATGATGGCAGTGTCAAATATGTTCTCCCTGGTGCCTTCTGCAACAATTTGTGTGCATATGTGTATGTGTGTATGAGTGTTACTGAGTAAACCAGGACACAGATCTGTGTGAGGGGTTGGAATATACTTGCCCTGTGTGTGTATGTATGTATGTGTGTTGTGCATATCAGAGATTGGAAAGAAATTATCAACTCAAAGATTTTATTAATTTAGCTAAGCATTTGAGTACAGTAAAGAGTAAACACTAAGAACATGTTTGCTGTATGCAAAAAAATCTGAAGTTTGGAGAGCAAAAATTGTTACAAAATTTGAGGTTACAATACTGCTTTATTTAGAGCTAAAAATGTAATTTGAATAAAGAATGAACACTTTCACCTTTAAAGCATGTCTTTACGTGCTGGCGCCATGGCTCACTTGGTTAATCCTCCACCTATAGCGCCAACATCCTATATGGGCACCAGGTTCTTGTCCAGGTTGTTCCTCTTCCAGGCCAGCTCTCTGCTGTGGCCTAGGAGTGCAGTGGAAGATGGCCCAAGTGCTTGGGCCCCTGTACCCACATGGGAGACCAGGAGGAAGCACCTGGCTCCTGGCTTCCATCGGCGTAGCTCTGGCTGTAGCAGCCATTTGGGGGGTGAACCAACAGAAGGAAGACCTTTCTCTCTGTCTCTCTCTCTCTCTCACACTGTCTAACTCTGTCAAATAATAATAATAAAAAATGTCTTTAGCCATGTGTTGTATTATTGCACTCAATTCTCCAAATTTTCCTTCTCAGGTTTTTTTTTTTTTTTTTTTTTTTTTTTTTTTTTTTTTTTTTTTTTTTTTTTTAAGATTTATTTATTTGAAAGAGTAACAGAGAGAGAGAAGGAGAGGCAGAGAGAGAGAGGTCTTCGTTCACTCCCAAATTGCTGCGAAGGCCAGAGCTACACCGATCTGAAGCCAGGAGTTAGGAGCTACCTGTGGGTCTCCCACCTAAGTGCAGGGGCCCAAGGACTTGGGCCATCCTCCACTGCTTTCCCAAGCTATAGCAGAGAGCTGGATCAGAAGTGGAGCAGCTGGGTCTTGAACCGGTGCCTATATTGATGGTGGCACTGCAGGTGGTGGCTTTACCCACTATGCCACAGTACCTGTCCCTCTCATTAGTGTTTTTAAACTATTTGAAGGGACATATTGTATGGACTATTATATTTTTGTACATATCTGTTTTTGACTTATGTGACTTACAAAAGATAACATTATTATGATATGAGAAATTAAGCAAATAACAAGTTACTTGGTTTAGAAAACATTCTGTTTTTAAAATGCAAATGCCTGGGGTCAGCACTGTAGCATGTGGATTAAGCTACTGTTTGCAACACTGGCACCCATATCAGAGTCCCCGTTTAAGTCCTCGCTGCTCTGCTTCCCTTCCCACTAATGCAACTGGGAATGCATCAGGCAATGACCCAAATACTTGAATCCCTGCCACCCATGTATAAACCCCATTGGAATGTTTGGGTCCTGGTTTCAGGCTGTCCCAGCCCTAGCTGTTGCAGGCTTTTGGGGAGTGAACCAGCAGATCAATCAATCAATCTCTCTGTCACACACACATTAACTCGTTCTGCCTTTTAAATCCTTTTAAATAAATAAATCATTAAGATGCAAATGCTTATAATTATTAATTGATCATGTCATCCCCAATACTTAAATGTGTACTGACTTCATCAGATTGTGTTCCACTAATAACTGAATTCTGCTTCGCCAAAGCCAGATTGTGACGTGTCATGCGGCAGAAGACTGGCCTTTGGCACCTCTAATACAGACTTTTCTTGTTATTCTCTCCTTTCATCCTTAGTTTTTTTTTGTTTGTTTTAATTTGTAAAGTGAACCACCTCTGTTCTACCCCCTCCCTGATTTTGGAGGAGGATCCTAAATGAAATGAAGTAGGTGGCAAATCTATCACTCAGCTCCTGTGGCAGCAGTCCTGAGGTAATGATGCAAACATTTCCATGTAGTCCAGGAGGCACTTGCCATGGTATGGGAACAGTCAGGGAGGGGAATGGGAGTGAGTTTGGAAGGATGTAAAAAGGACACTTGCTTCCCCACACCTCCCCACCCCCAACCAGCTAATGAGATGTACAGGAAAGAGGTGGTGTTGAGGAGTAGAAAAATAGGTAGATTCTTGAGAGGGTGGTAATCGAATTTACCCTGAGGAGTTAAATGTGAGTGGGAGGAAGACCCAATATTGGAGCTCCCATACACAGACAAGCAAGGAAGGCACAAATTACAGTCCAAGGACAGTTGTCCAGGCTTCCCAAGAGTCTTAAAAACTTGATAATACGTGTGTGCTCTCTGTTTCTTTTCAATGATTAGCAGTGGGTGAGTGAAAGTAGGAGATGGGTGCTTCTTTAATGAGATGGGTAGGATGGGGGAAGCGAGTGTCTGTCTGAGAATATATCTTGAGAATAAGTTAGGTCATTATGAATAGAAAAGCAGCTAACATTCTGTGATTTAAGGGGGAAAGGGAAAATGGGTTAATAACCTGGATACTTACCAGTGCTAAAATATGTTGCTTGAGGCTTAAACAAGCAACTATTTAGTGACTTTATAGTTTCGTAAAGAGCTATGAGCTATTCAGTAATTTCATAGGAGTAACCACCTACCAGAGTCTTAATATTTTACTCTGCTGGTTCTCCTATCTCCAGGAGCTCAAACTCAACTTTATATTGTTTATTGACTATGCTGTGAACCAAGTAGACTTTTTGGACTGTCCTTGGGATCAAATTGGTGTTTATAACACATCTACAAGATACATGTTCCAAATTCCATATAAATAAACATAAATTTTGAGTAAGAATATTGTTTCCTTCAATGTAGTATCTTAAATGATAACTTGTTAAGGTCCAAATGCACATAATTTTCTGTTTAAAAAAGTGTATTTCCCTCATATGAATGTAGAAATTTCACTTAGAAAATTGTGGTGGGATTATTGAATTTAATGTTTACTGTTTTAACTTTTTTAGTTCTCCTTTTAGCTTTCCTTCTTTTGATGTTATGAATCAGTTCTGAAAGATCAAGTGACATTTCCTTAGCAATGAAGAAGAAAGCTTCCTTGTGCAGACTTTAATCAGAGGAGTAAAATCTCATAGAAGTATGTTCAGATACAATCTCTTTATTAATCTCAGCCCGAATGTGGTGCAATTGAAACATACATATTTATATAATCGTTAACTCTGAATAGACCAGAAAGACTGACAGATGACCTGACTTGAGGTGAGTGTAATAACCCAATGGTCTGAAATATGCACGCACGCGTGCACACACACACACACACACATGTGTTTGAAGAATGTGATAGTTTTTAGTTGACAACAGGCTTAGAACTAGATAGTCTAGACTCATAGCTTCCTGTAGCCATTGTATACCAGTTCAAAAAGAGCCTAATATGATGGAATAATAAGATGTTCTAAGTAACTCAGCTTTTTTTTTTTTTTTTAAGTTTAGAGGCTGAGAGAACCCTTGTCTGCTGTTTCAGTTCCCAAATGTCCCAATACCACCCCCCCCAATGCAACTGGGCAAGAGCTGGGGGCCAGGAACTCAATCCAGGCTCTCTAATATGGGATGTGGACATCCCAACCCCAATCAGTGTCCTAACCACTAGGCTAAATGTCTGCCATAAATAGGTCACCTTTTAGATAGAAAATTAACAAAGTTCTTGGTTGACTTATTTTAATAGTCAAGTATCTAATGTTGAGAATATGAGAATATGCTTGAGAAAAGAAGAGTTAGAGGGAACCTGCTAGCTGTCCTCAAATACCTACATGGTCAGAGAGGATGAATTCGTTCACTATTGCTCTAAGAAATTAGACCAGTGAGATTTCAAGGAAGTTTGTTCCAGCTCAGCATAATGAATAGCTCCTCAATGAGGCACGCACTGCTTTGTAAAACATGAACTCTTAGTCATTGAGAGTATCATTATATAAGCAGGAGTTGAGCAAACATTTGCCAGGAATTTCTTTCTCAAGTTCAGAGTTTAACTAGGGACTTCTATAGGTCAACAGTTTGGCATGCATTTCAATGTTGTTTGCATTCCCAGCACCCAATTTCTCCCTTTTAGAAGTCCAATTTTGTGCGGAGATCTCCTCTCTCAATGTGCAGCACATATGGTTAGTCCCTATGACTATCCACCTTTAAGAGTGAATCTATGTGGTCCAGTTTCCTGGGCCAGTGATTATTTTGGAAATGGTCATATGACTCAGTTTGTGTCAGAGATGCTCCAGGAGACATTTGCTAGTGCCTTCTGCGAAGGAGCCTTGCTTCATCTTTTGGGAGAAGTTCCTCATGATTTTCTTGTTTGAAGCTTCGAACCACTGCAGTAATCCAGCTTCAGCTTCCAGCATGAAGTAAAAGCCATCACAGGAAGTTAGCCACAAGGAGTCTTAGAGACTTGGCGCTGGGCCAGGGAGCCTAGTCTCTAACTCAGGACTTCCAGTTACATGAGTGATACATTTCCTTACATTTAAGTGTGTTTCAGTTGCATCTTACACTGACTGACAGATTGAAGTTTTCTCATTCTTACCCACAGTTACAGTGGTTTGTCTACGTTATTCCCCCTCTTTTTCCTACTTTATTAGGGTATATGAGTATTTTTCCTTATCTCTTTTTTATATTTTTATTTGAAAGGGAGAGAGAGATCTTGAGAGAAAGAGACAGAGACAGAAACTGACAAACATAAGCACACAGAGAGATCTTCATCCACTGCTTCACTCTCCCCTAGGGTTGGGTCAGGATAAAACCAGGAATCTGGATCTCAGTCCAGATCTCCCACGTGGTTGGCAGAGAACCAAGTGCTTGATCCATCATCTTCTGCCTCCCAGAGTGCATGCATTACCAGAAAGCTGGAATTGGAAGCTGAACCTGGACTTGAACCCAGGTTCTTCCAGTATGGTGGGGGTCTCAATAGGTGTTTTGACTGCTGTACCCAATTCCCACATCCTCTTTCAGTTCAATGCATCATTAATTTGAAAAGCTTTTTGATGTTTGTTCATGATTCTGTCAGGTTTCTTAGTTCTTTCCTTTCAGAAGTTTTTTGAATTATAAGTGAAAGAATTAAGCCACTTAAAACATATAGACATGAAATATGTATTTCAGTTGTTTTGTTTGCCTGAATTAAATTTAGTAGATAAGATTCAATTCTTTATTATCCATGATTTTTTGACAGTTTCTCATAGAATAATTCTATTTAACAGGTTTGTGTTTGTCATTCACATTATTTTACTCATTCTTTCAAAAATGAGACATTGATAGCCACTTTTATAGGTCTGAGAACTACAGAACAGCTCTGGTTTTCTGGGTGTAGCCATGTGCGATACCCAGAACAGAAGTAGTTATGTCCAAGGAACACAGAGGCCATTTTTCCAGGGAAAGTTTTTTGATCTGCTCTTCCTACTTTAATTTTAACAACATAGAAGAAACATTTGATGCTAACCTCCAGTCGGGAAACTGGAGACTCTACTTAAAGCAACCAAATTAAAAAACAAAAAACAAAAACAAACAAACAAACAAAAAACACCCTCAGGCAATTTAGGGAGTTGGCCAGAACTCAGAGTGAAGTAGTATCTTTTCTATCATTCTCAAAAGAAACAAGATAGAAGTGAGGTTAATACCCCAGCTTCTCCTTACCACTGAAGCAGCTGGTGTTTAGCAGTTTTTCCAAACCATCTTGACTTGATCTATGGTTCCTGTCACCCATCCTTTACTGAAGTTATAAAGAGGTATCTAGGTATCCCTGGTGTAGCAAGGGCACCCAGAGATCTTCAGGGAGCCCGGGAGCCCTAGGTGGGCTATATTGGTGACTTTTTCTGATCGCTCAGGAGGTAGGAGTGAACACTCTTCGGACACTACGTTTTTTGTGATAGTCAATGCATTTCACATCCTAGTATTACAAAGACAGTGGTCCTTTTCATTGTGCTGTTTAACTCATGTTTGTCCTTGTTTGGAGTGGTTTCATGGCAGTTAAAGTTGGAAAACTTAAACCAGCTGAAGGACTTCACCTCCCTTCCCTAATGAGTTGGAATATTTTCAGGTATTAAGGAAGGATGGAGGTTAAGGAAAGAAGAGTGGAAAAGATTTTTTAAGAACTCTGTGTTAAATGTTGGGGCGGGGCAGGGGGGAAGAAATGTGACTGGTTAGGAAACCAAGTAATTTGCCAGTGCATTGGGTGATGACTCTTTAAAAAGGTGCTGTGATGAATGTCAAAATACAAAAGCAACAAAGAATAATATGAATAAGAAAGTGATTGAAAAATGATAAAATAATGGTGACATTTGCTTAGGGAGACCTAATGTCAAAGGCATAAACTCAAACTGTTTAGATGTCTCTTTCCCAAATGGAAACTTCTATTTAAGGTAGTTAAGTATTTAATCGCAATGATTGAACATAATGGGTGAAATATTTTACACATAACAGAGACTTGAATCTGAGATGAATATTGAACTCATATATAATGCATCAGAGTATGGAATGCAACTTCTGGTTACCCAAGTTAATTTTAAGCTGTACTATTTTTGTGTGTATATACACAAATAGAAAACTTATCAAGTTGGCCCATTCCAAGAAAATCTAGATTGAAAGCTTGTGTATTTCCTGCTACCTTAATATTTGAATTGAATATTCAAATAGAAGTAGAATATTAAAAATCCTCAAGTACTGTTCTTTAAATATTTACCATTTTTTGAAGTCAGAAGCTGAAAATGAATATTAGATTTATTGAAATGAATACTTACAGAAGTCTGCTTCCTGGTAACTTACTTCAACATATTGCTTTGATTTTTTCAAAACTAAATATTTTATCTTCAATGAAAAATTGTTTCTTTTATTCAACTGTGATATCTGATGGCCTAATGTTACCAAAGTAAACATAATAATTTGGGATTTAGAATTTTTTAAAAGAATTATTATAACCTTACCAAAAATGTAATTTGTGTTTGATGAAAATAATTATGACTGGAATACTTGAATCTCTATTTTGACAGTGGTGTACTTTATATATAAAATAAAATAGATTTTAGAGCATTTGATAGTTTTTCCATATATGGAGAGGAATGCAGCTTTGGATTGAAATTTTGACATGCAATCTTTTATTATGACATCTAGTTGATTAATACTTCAGCAAAATCATTGTTTTAAAATATCTCCTTTCACTGTCCATTAGACCTGGGGCTGCAGGCATGCATAAAACCTGGCATCTACTTTGTACTCCTCATCATTTACTTTGGGACAGTGCCAGTGTGTTGCTTATAGTGTTTAAAGTGTAGCCTAAACGATTTGAGAATTATTCTAAGGCAGGACAGTTTTTATACAGGACTTTCTTGTATTTGAGCTATCCACAAATAATGTTAAAGAATTTAAGTATACAAAGTAGTAGTACAATATTTTTGAATAAGAAGCAACTTTGTAAGGTCTTTCCTTTAAAATTATTTACCTTGAAGTCAATTGTACCCTGAAAAATAAATGTACCCTTGAAAAATAAATGCCTAAATATAAAACACATTAAAATACAGTAAAGTACAAAGAATACCAAATTCAGCTAATCACATCCAGCAAAAATAATTTCTATAAATATTGAACATATAAATTTATTTTACTCACATGCTATTAAAGCAGATATTTACATGTACTTACAGTAACTTGTTTTCCTTGGGCAACACCATTTTGCTATATATTCATTTTTTAAAAAATAGATTTTTTAACTGACACATACATTGTTCTAAGAGTGATTTTTAATGTCTGCATCATGGTTTGAACAGGAATTTTCAGCATCTTTCATTTGCTTTCTGTTGAAATTCTTGCTATAATTCTGACTTTTTATTGTAGTTAATACAATTAAAAAAGATATATTTTCAGTATAAAAATCTTGAGATATTTTAGGAAAAATGACTTTCAACACTGCAGATACAGCATAGAATTCTTTTCTAGAAAACTAAGATGACCACAATGCGTTTACTGAACTAGTGGCTTACATAGGTTGCTGCGTCTTGGTCCTGATCTCCGTTCTGATGTTTGGAAGACAAGCTGTCCATTTGCTTTGTGAGGACTCATTGTAAATCATTAGTGGTGGCTTAATTTTAAAAAATTTGTGCCTTGAAATATATCCATGAAATGTTCAAAGGGAAATCTAACTTTTTAAAAGATCTTGAAGATCTATTTTATGTTGAGTGTTATTTTACAGTGGAATAACTGCTTCCCACATTTTATTATTGCTATAGAATTCCTTTGTTGGAAGATACCTTCTACTGAGGAAAGAGTTTTAAACATTAAAACTATTGTAGTAGATTTATAATTCTGTAGTTAGATTACTCTCCATGGTTCTAATTAGGATTTACCTTACTTATTGAGCGCTTATTAACTATTAGGCTCAGTGCTAACGACATTGCTATATAATCTCATCGAATATTTAGGATTACGTAGAGAGACAGACTTATTCTCCCCACTTTCCAGATGAGGAAACTAAGACATGGCGAATAGAATTGAGTGGTTTGTCCACTGTCGGAGAATAGTTAAGTGACTGAACTGGGAAATCAAATTCGCATCTTTGGTCTCCAAAACCAAAGTTCTTAACTACTATGCTTAGATACAGAATCCACTTTTCAAACCTCGGGATATTTTTTGGATATCTACTGAGCTCTCTGTGCCCTGGCTCGTGTAGAAGGTATTTGTGCCACAGAACTGTATCATTATGTGGTTTATGTAGAAAGAAACTGATGCTGCTTGTTAACAAGCTGGAGTGGGGAAAGGTTGTGTTGGAGAATCGAAGGAAGTGACAACTAATTTCTACTGCTTTATGCTCTTGTGAAAATAAAAAAAAAGCTTGTGAATTTCTTCACAGAAATTAAAACATTTCATAAAAGTAGAGTTGCCATGCATTATTCAAGATTAAAAAATGATTTGAATTTCAGGAGCAGACAGATTTTCTGATGAGGATTTCAAGCTGTGTAATTATGAAACCCATATAGGTTAAAAGTTCAGAACTCGTTAGCTTAATCATTAAAAAACAACCAATTTATAAGCATGGCCTTTCATTTTAGAGGGGTACAGGTACAATATCACTGGCTAAGGTACTCCTGGCTTCTGTCTCATGTCCTACCACATGCTGAGAACATTCATGACTGCATGCCACATAGCTTATCCTATATTATTGCATAATTTATAAAGAAAATTCATATTTTATGGTGATAAATTGGATGGCATAATGTGAGGCACATTTCTAGTAATTTCTTTAACAGTCTTCTTGGCTCCTTAAAAATTCAAGAAAGTTAATGAATGAGTGCCAGATATCAAAAAGGTCCATTGGAACCTGTTACATAGTGGCAGAACATACATTTGAGAAGTGAATTGTAAAATTCCTTCAGATAAAGCCTAAATGTTTCAGAATAAAGTATAAGGAAATTGATGTTCAGCTATGAAGAAGTTGCTTGTAGATAATTTTTATTATAAAATATACATCACATAATTTCCCATCTTAACTATTTTTCAGTTTATAACTCAATGGCTTTGACTATCACTATCTCTGGAAATTTGCATCATAAGACTATTTTTAATTTTGAATGAAACAATGCAGCTATCACTAAGAATATGTTCAGATTCATAGAAATGCTTAGTGACCTTAAAGATTTTTCCTTTCAATATCTGTAAAAGTGAACTTTGGAACTGTGGCTCTTGTTACTTCAGGTTGAGCACATGACCTGGCTGGATGCAGTGGAGATCTGTGCCCACCTTCTGAAATACTGTCAGTCTCCCCTGTATTTTCTTTGGGATGCAAGAATATTTAGAAGAAAACTATATCAAAATACAAACATTCTTCATAAAGAATCATTTCAGATAGTTAAGATACCATGATCATCAAAGAGTTAAAGATGGAAATATGGTATTTATGAGATTTTGACTGGCATGAAGATTTTAATGCATATTATCTTGCTTTGCTAATCAAGGTGATTGAGATGCACTTGCCTGTTAAATAGAACTTGATCTTGCCTCTTAGTTACCCAAGATTTTACATTTATCTTCTCTTCATTTGAATTCTATGTAAACTCTCCCCTTTGAATCTGAGGGTCACTATTTTTTTTCCTTAGAGTATTACTGTTACATGTTGCGGATATTTTTTCCTAATGGTTGGAGAGTGATAACACAAAAGAATTTTTTACTGGTTCATTTCATGCTTGGTAAGATTCCAACTGTCAAAACATTATAAAATTTTGAACCTAGAGGCACATTTCATCAACAGAGTACTAATTACTGCAGAGAACTGGAGCGAGTCATTATGTAGTAGTATTTATTCGAGCTGCCCAATTTTAATGTTTTTTGGACCAGAGACACTTAAATAAAAGGTTAAGCTGTTTGGGCACAAAAGTGGGAGGAAAACTGCTCAGTGCATGCAACACTGTGAAATGTAATGCAGGCAGGGTGGAATTACTGGAGAGCTATTCACCTACTTGCACTAAGACTTGGCACCTTATTTTCAGGGATGAGCGTGGCAGATGTAATTCTGTTTATTTTCATTGTATTTAGTATAGGACACATGATATGTGGTAGTCATCAGTGATCACAGGGAAATGTGAAAGAAAGAATCTCCCTTCATGGGGCCTTGATTCTTGTGGGGAAAAGAGACAATAAACAAAGCAGCAGTAGTCCTATAACAAGTAATGCATGGTAAAGCCTTCAGAGGCAAACCTTGTAAATAAACAAGGAGTGGTGAGTGATAAAAGAAGCAGTTATGAGAGTGTGATGTTTGAGAATAGTTGTGAATGTAGGTCATTTGAAATATTAGGAGTATGTAAATTTATTCAAAGAGACATCTCATACTTTAGATGGTATGAAATATCATAATGTATTTTAAAATAAAAAGATATAAAATGACAAATAAGCTATTAAATAAACAAGTATAAAATTCTGTTCAATCGATGCTCATTAAGTATCTACCATGTACATGCACCAAGTTACAGTAGGCTAGAGAGAACAGAAGATAAAGGATGTGTCTCTACAACTGGGAAAATTGTGATGTATTGTGAGCCATCATGGCTTCTTAAGGGTGGGTGAAACAAACAGTCCAAAGCAGTGAATTGTGTGAGAGATAATCGGTAGTTGTGTTCAGCCAAACAGTAGCAATGCATTTGTAAGGTAATTGGAATTTTATCTCTTCATCTCCATCCTTGTCCTCTCCCTAACTGACACAACACTATGAGATACTTCAGTAACAATCATATTTTTACTCCAAGGCTTCAGTGCATAATACATACTCAGCAAAGGCTATTTGGAGTGAGTGAGTGAATGAGGCTGGAAATCTAAACTTAAGCTATTTTTTTAGCATGGGATTTTGAAGAAAAAGGTAAGCTTGCATATATGTGTGAGGGTGAAAATTTTATATAGGACTATGGAGAAATCCTAGATGTGAGAAGGAAACAAGGGGCAATGGAGAGGAAGAAGTCAAAGGCCGATGATGAGTTTAAATGTTAGAAAAAAGATCCTGGAAAATTGGATGGGTTTGGTCACCAGTCCAGGTAGGTGTTGACCTTGTAAAACTTGGAATAATATTTTTTCATCAAAAACAGGAGAAAGAAAATGGGATAGGATAGGAGAAGAAAGAGTCTGATACATTAGAGAGAAGTCTTGCGTGATGATCTTGGTCAAGTTTTAGTGAAGATTGAGGGGAGATCATTTAAAATTAGTGATTAAATTCTCAAAGGAAGACCCTCAGAAATAAAGATAAGTGAGGAAGGAAACTCTTACAGACAAATAAGTTTCTGAATTTGGAAATTTGCAGATGTTAGTGAATAATGATACATGTATCATGTACTAAGTTAACACCTTTATGGTCTGGGGCAGTAGCCTATAATTGCAGATAGTGATATATTTTTTTTTCTTAAGATTTTGTTTATTTGAGAGGTAGAAATAGAGTCAGAGAAAGGGAGAAACAGAGAGAAAGGTCTTCCATCTGCTGGTTCACTCCCCAAATGGCCACAACGGCCAGAGCTGGGGCAATCCAAAGCCAGGAGCCAGGAGCTTCTTCTGGGTCTTCCATATGGGTGCAGGGGCCCAAGGACTTGGGCCATCTTCTACTGCTTTCCCAGGCCATAGAATAGAGCTGGATCAGAAGTGGAGCAGCTGGGACACAAACCCCATCCCCATTTGGGATGCTGGTGCCACAGGTGGAGGCTTAGCCTATTGTGCCATAGCACTGGCCCCAACATTGATATTTTTCTAACAAAACTTGTAAATGTTTATACTTAAAGGGATGAAGATGACAAGTAGCTTCCAGTGAGTATCATTTGTGCAAAATGTACAAAAAGCAAAACCTCACTGAGTTTTTAAAAACAATGGGTATCTGATACATGGATAAGAGATTACGGTCTTGGGCAATTTGTATTGTCTGTTTTGGTTTGCAGGGATAATAGAAACAGATCAAATAGTTTCAGATTTGAAAAGCAGCAGGATTTTTTGAGCAGGGGAGCACTGGTGTAGCTGCTATGATTTCTGAGATGAGAGATCTTCCTGACCTTCATGAACACGTTTCTCTGTGTGTTTGTGTGCTCTCCCTATACATGCCCATGTACACACAGATATCTGAAGATGAGGCCAGAGTGGAGCCATATATTCCATAAGTTTATTGTTTTTGTTGTTATTACTAACCAGAATGTGATGTGTTCTTTTGACATTTAGAAGTTAACAAAATTTTTAACTCTTACAAAATGGTATTTATTTGTAAGTCAGAGGCTGAAGTCAGGAGCAGGGAACTCAGTCTAGGTCTCCTGGACAGGAACCGGACTACTTTAGCCACTACTGCTGCCTACCAGAGTTCTCATTAGTAGGAAGGTGGAGTCATTAATAAGAGCTGGGGGCTCAAACCCAGGCAATCTGATGTTGGGTGTGGGTGTCTTAACTGCTAGGCCAACTGCCCACCACTGTAATTCTTTATACAGATTTTTTTCTCCATAGATAGCATGTTCTTGAAGACTTTCTTGGTGTGGCATGTGTGTTTTTAATACCAAGAGCCAGACAGCGTCTAGACATACTCACTAGATGGTGAATAACTAATTATAGTTATGAATTATTATAATTCATTACAAATGATTTTGACAAGTTTGTGTGTACACTTAAATTTTTGGACCATGTTTTCCAAGTGGGATTATATTAAGTCACTTGTCAATATAATTTTTGAAGGCTTTTTTTTTTTAGCCTAGAAACCTTTCATTTAAGGTATGCAAGCTTCATGCATTTCATGTAGACAGATTTAGAAACAGTAATTCTTCCTACCCTACTGTCGCTCCCCCTCTTCGCGGAGGAACGACACAGGACCCTGTGCTGTTCTTTTGTCTGCTCGGCCCTCCCCGGGTTTGCTGCTGGTTCTTCCTGGGTTGGCTACCATCCCTTCCACCTCCGTGGAAGGGCGGTTCCCCCTGCCACTTTCCCCACTTCCACGGGGGAGCGGCACACCGCCGGCCGGCTCTCTCGGGGGCTGCTCAGATGCTCCTCAGATGTTCCTGGTGCATGTTGTCTCTCTCCTCCTTTATAGTCCTCTTCCACCAATCCCACTTCTGCTACCCACATGCTGAGTACGCTGCTCTCCTGCAATCAGGAGCAGGTCCTGCTGTTTATTGGTTGAACTGGAGGCAGCTGTGTAGAAGCTGTTTCCTCCTCTCCCAGCGCCATATTGTGGGAGAGCAGATGCATAGAATAAGTCTTAATTCCAGTAACTTGGTCTAGTCCGAGTTGCTCCCCGCACCCTACCATCCCTCCTGCCCCTACCGCCCACACTCCCAACCTCTTTCCTCCTCCCTCCCTTATTCCCATTCTTATTTTACACAAAGATCTATTATCAATTAATTTTATACTCATAAGTTTAAAGCTACACTAAGAGTTCAGCAAGTAGTATGGAAAAATAAAAAAAACTGTTATTTAACAGTCAAGATAAGGGCTGTTCAAAATCATTTTACCTCAAAGTGTTAATTTCACTTTTATTGATTATCTTTTAGCTGCTCTATTAGTTACCACAGATCAGGGAGAACATGCGATATTTGTCTTTTGGGGACTGGCTTATTTCACTAAGTATAATAATTTCCACTTGCATCCATTTTGTTGCAAAAGACAGGATTTCATTTTTTTTTTTATAACTGTTGCGCTCTATTCCATGACGTACATATACCACAATTTCTTTATCCAGTCTTCAGGTGATGGACATTAGGGTTGATTCCATATCTTAGCTATTGTGAATTGAGCAGCAATAAATATAGGGTACAAATAACTCCTTCATATGCTGATTTCATTTCCTTTGGGTAAATTATTAGAAGTGGGATGGCTGGGCATACAGTAGGTATATTTTCAGATCTCTGAGGTGTCTGAACATAATATAATTTAACACATAGGGAATTTCTGTATCCATGGAAATTTGTGCTAGTTGACCTCAGGAAATCTCAGGTGAATACAATTTAGTGCTAAGTAATGGGTCTTTAACATTTTTTTAAAAAGTTTTTCAATGAGAAAAAATGAATAATTTTATGCATTTAATCTTTTAGGCTCTTAATCTTTTTGGCTCTTTCACCCTGAAAGTATTCCATGGAACTGTTGTGAGGCTCCACCCTGTAGGAGTCACTGAGAGGCTCTGGGTGCGACTCCATGGGAGTGAGAAACCTGAGCGATGTGTTAGGAAACATTCTCCTGGTCACACTCTGGACTCACAACAGGATGAGAATACAACTCAAGGCTCAGGATCCCTGAACTGGGAGGAGTAAGTCCTCTTTTATAGTTGGAAAAATCTACTTGATTATGTAAAAAAGCAAAAAAAAATTTTAACAATGAAGACAGATTTTAATGCGTGTATTAGATTTATGACATACACAAAATGTGATAATGGAAGAATTATATACCATTCATATAAAAGAGCATGCATAGCATGTTACTTCACAATTACCATTAAAAATCAAACAAAACATTTTGAACACTGCATTTCTGAAACGATTTTGTGATCTTTGAATGTTGACAGATAGACAATTAAGGTTTAAAATTATTTGATAAAATAATTATAAGAGTTGATAATGTATTAGAGTGCAACAAGAAGTTTGCAGAAAAGTGGAATTAAAAGATAAGCTTGATTTGGTGCAAAAAAATTAAATCCATGCATAATTTTTTCATAATATATGTTTCAGATAATTTAATTTTATCATGTTGTCCTGAATAAAATTCTCCTGAAAATTCTCAGTATTCCTAAGAACTTTATACATTACTCATATTAGATAATTTTTTTCTTGTTCTCTTGGTAGGGATTTGCTCCCAAAGTTGTATGTGAAATTTTTTCCCTAGAATTGTAGCAGAGCAAGTTGGTATGTTAAAATGTCTCCATTAGGGGAATGATATATCCTTTTATGATTCCAGTGTTGTTTTTGGTCAGAATCTACAAAGTCTTTTCCTGTGGCATTCTTTCAAGAAGTTATAATCAAATATCTACACTGAAAATCATTTGTATGGAAATCTTTTCAAACGTTTATTTTTAAGTGCTTTAATTTATCCACCTGAACTATTGAATGATGAAAGAAATGTTCCAAATTTTGGGAGAGAGTTGAGAATAAAGGTCTTTTTTTTTTTTTTCAGAAAAGATTTATTTGCTTATTTGAAAGGCAGATTTATATAGAGAGAGAAACAGAGAGAGAGAGAGAGAGAGATTCCATATACTGATTCACTCCCCAAAATGGCTGAGATGGCTGTGGCTGGGTTAGGCTGAAGCTAAGAGCCTGTCTTTCACATATGTGGCAGGGGCTGAACTTCTTGGGCCATCTTTCACCGCTTTCCTAGATGTTTTAGTAGGGAGCAGGTTGAGAAGTGGGGCATCCAGGATTTGAACTAGCACTCATTTGGGAAGCTGAGGTTGCAGGCAAGCAGCTTAATCTATGGAGCCACAACACTCTGTGTGAACAGACAGACTTTTAAAATTCTTACTCTGATGAAGGAGACTTTTTTTTTTTTTTTTTTTTTTTTTTTTTTTTTTTTTTTTTTTTTTTTTTTTTTTGTGTCAGGAAGAGTTGTGAGAGAGAGAGAGGTCTTCCTTCCATTGGTTTACCCCCAAATGGCCGCTACGGCCTGCGCTGCAGGAGCCAGGTACTTCCTCCTGGTCTCTCATGCGGGTGCAGGGTCCAAGCACCTGGGCCATCCTCCACTGCCTTCCTGGGCCACAGCAGAGAGCTTGACTGGAAGAGGAGCAACCAGGACAGAACCAGTGCCCCAACCGGGACTAGAACCCGGGGTGCCGGCGCAGCAGGCAGAGGATTAGCCTAGTGAGCCATGGTGCCGGCCTTAATGGGGTTTTCTAATTTAGGATTGTATACCTCAAATACAGAAGGAAGCAGAAACAATTGTTTTTGGGCAAGCTACTTCTTTGGGGAATGTGTGAATAGGTTTGTTGCTTTTTGTTGATCATATTTTATCCTAGATTCTATTGTCCTTTTATAAAAATATCTAATTTCAAGACTGGTAAGGGTATTATCTAGAAATCATTTATTTGAGAGGCACAGAGAAAAGGAGAGAGGGAAAAGAGGAAAAGAAGGGGGCATTTCTATCTATTGGTTCTCCTTAAATGCCTGCAAAGGGTGGCATTGGGCAGAGGCTTCAGGGCTTCACCTAGAAGGCAGGAATGCAACCCAGTCCTGCTACATTAGATGGCAGGAATCCAATTATTTGAGTCATTGCCAATGCCTCTGCACTAGCTGAAGTCAGGATTCAGATCTGGGAATCAAACCTTGGTCCTCAGATGTGAGATGCAATGTCTTTTAACTGTTATGCTAAAAACCATCTCTCCTCTGGGAACACTTAGATGTTCCATCAGTTTGATACAGAGTCTTAAAGACGAATTTAAGAATGCTTAAAGTTATCCTCTACCATGTGAATTTGCAATAAAAATTTGTTCCACGTGATTTTATGTGATGAAAAATGTGGACAAGACGGAGAAATGAAGTCCTGCCTAACTATTACAGATCTTCTGTGAGTTTGAGGCCAACTGTTGTGGTTCCAGAAGTAAATTATTTCACGTGAAAAGAACCAACCTTAGACTTTTAGACAATGTGTGCCTATTTAATTGCTCTACTTTGTTACTCTCTTCTTTTTTATGATCTGCAGATTATAGCACAGTATAAGCTACCTTTGATTGGTTTGAAGCCCAGCTACTATTGAACATAGTAGCCCATCTGCTTAGGGCCTAGTAAAGCAGATGACTTCATAATATTCCCACATATGTGAGGAATTCAGTTATCGATTAATCTGTATATATCAGGTCCCTACTTTCTGAGGTTCATCATTGAGACATCTTAAGGTATTTAAAACCAGGCAAAATATAGCTGTTTACCGATTAGAATATTATGGAGTTAATCTAAAACTTTGAAAGTCATACTTTTTCATACCCAGAATTTTAAGTATGCCTTTGCTGATAATTAAGGGATTATTAACTTTGAAGGATTTAAATGTTTAAGTGATTGAATAAATGATAACAATTTTTAATTTTTTTATTTTTGAATAGGCTAAAGGAATCATACCAGTTAAATATTGCTTGACCTCAAAAAATGGGCCTTTTCCAAAAAGAAAAAATAATATTTATTATGAATAGTTTATTGACTTACAGAATTACTGTCTGTTAAATCCTTCTATTTTTCATATTGAGATAAAATTTCAGGAAAATTCAACTATAAAGTAATTATGCTCACCCTTCTTTTTTCAAGTTGATTTTAAATGCTTTTTGGAGGTAATATATATTTGGGAAGAGATTGTCCTAAAAGAAAGACATTTGATTCAAGTACTTGCAGACCAAGACCTTGGGATAGTTGAAATCTATTATCCAAGTTTCTGGTTGATTAGCAAACTCTGCCTAATTAGATATAATAGATGCTGTTTCTATATATTTCAAAAATGAGAAAAATAATGAAAAAAATCTGTTCATTACATTGTCCCTCATTCAGAACATGCAAAGGCCACTTCATGTCTGTTAAAGCAACTTGAAAATCTGTGCCCTAGCAGGCAATTTTTAGACTAATATACATTTTAGATACATTTGAGAGATTTTCTAAAAGCTGCACTTCAAGTCAGTTTGAAGACACATGATACATGTTCATGTGTAAAGATTTAGATGTGCAGTCAAAGTTCTGGGTTCTTACTGGGTCTGTGTACAATAGCAACTAACCTGGTGGGTTTTATGGAGCCCTTGAGTCTTCCCGAGCCTCTTGTTTTCTCTTTCCTAATCTCTAAGGAGTTGTGCTAGCTTCATTGATTCTCAATTACTCCCCAGAAGAGTGATTCCATTGGAAGACCCTGGGGAGCTTAGAGAGATTTTTGTCCCATCCTAACCTCTGCTTTAGGGTCCTGGAATTGAATGTCTGGTATTGTTTGTCTTCCCTCTAACAGTAGCCCCGACACAATTGAAAAGTCTGAACCAAATGATGTAATAGTATTTCTTCAAGTCCTGAACTGTGTTTCTGCAATTATAGCTTGAAGTGTGTTGAAGCCTGAATTTTAGTGATTTAGATGGTGAAGTGGATGGTGATACTAAGAGAAAAGACTTTCTTTCTGAGAAATTGAAAATCCCTTTATCAGTGTTTGGAGTCAAGCAAAGCATCTTTTTTTTTTCATTTAATGCAGATTTTGTGGTCATTATAAATGTTCATTAAGAAATCTTAAGTTTAATTTATAACTGGTTCCCCAGATTTCCTTTAAATATAAACATTGTAGCACACTTTTTACATTCTGATAGCTGAACTTGAACAATTATTTATTGATTTTGAAGCACTTAAAGTCTTCAATTTCACTTTTCTCTTCATAATTTCCAAATACTAACAATTCTTGTTTCATCTAGGGAAAAATGGAATAATAGAGAGCTTTAAAAATAATCTACATTGATTTTTATGGCCTTTAAAATTTTTATTTCTTTATTTGAAATGTAGGAAAGAGAGAGAGCAAGAGTGAGAAAACAGACATACCAATCTTCTATCTTCTTGTGCCCTCCCCAAATTCCTGCAACAGCTGGGGTTGGGCCAGGCCTAAGCTAGGAGCTGAGAACTCAATCCAGGTCTCCTACACTGGTGACAGGAACTCTTTATAGAGCCATCATCTGCTAGTCAGGACATAGTCTATCATTTTATAGAGGGCATTTACACAGTATGTTCTTGCTATATTTATTGAAAGATTATTACTAGAAAAATTCTTTAATAGTTTGTGTACTCTGTAGGGAAGGTTTGAAATTTCTGGTCAAAAATTGTCGTATGGGCCGGCGCCGTGGCTCACTAGGCTAATCCTCTGCCTTGCGGTGCCGGCACACCGGGTTCTAGTCCCAGTCAGGGCGCCGGATTTTGTCCCGGTTGCCCTTCTTCCAGGCCAGCTCTCTGCTGTGGCCAGGGAGTGCAGTGGAGGATGGCCCAAGTGCTTGGGCCCTGCACCCCATGGGAGACCAGGAGAAGCACCTGGCTCCTGGCTTCAGATCAGCGCGATGCGCTGGCCGCAGTGCACCGGCCGCGGCAGCCATTGGAGGGTGAACCAACAGCAAAAGGAAGACCTTTCTCTCTGTCTCTCTCTCTCACTGTCTACTCTGCCTGTCCAAAAAAAAAAACAAAAAACAAAAACAAAAAAAAATTGTCGTATGACTTCACTGTTCAATCAGAGCTTAACATTTCCAGGAACAAAATAGTCTGACTTTGTTAAATGAAATAATATCAAAAAGCCTAGAAATTAAGTGTGGAGGTAATTTTTTATTCTGACTTTTCAACTATGGAACTTTGGGAAAAGAGGAAACAAAGATCCTAAATTGTATGAACCGGAGAGTACACAAAAGATTTAAGGTCCTGTCATGGGGAAGAGTAAAAGATATGGAGAGACACAATTGGCTGTATATACTGTTATCATTCATGGCTGTAATGCAAAGCGTTTCTGTGAGGTCTCATTATATTTGTGATAGATAAAACTAATGTTAAAAATGCGTGTCCCTAGAAAATTTAATTTTCCTTCTTACAATCCATATAAAAGAGTAACTTTTAATGTGATGGAACTCTAAAGCAGAAAAAGAAAAATCATGTATCCTGTATTTGCTTCCCAGTTTAAAAAATAGAATGTGCCCTTTCAATCTGAAGTGTTCTGCTCCCCAGTCATGTTCACCTTCTCACCAACAGGCATTTATCTTGACACTGACATGAACTGTATGTTATCCCACATATATGTAGCCCCCAATGATACCAAGTTTCACATGTTTTAGGCATTTAGGTGTGATGTGTCACCGAGTGTAGTCTTCTATGATTTGCCTTCTTCAGACAGTTTATATTTGAGATTCATCCACATTCAGGTACATGAGTCTGGCTCATTAATTTCATAGCTGCAAGATGCCTGCCCTGGGACTGCATCAGAAGTTACTAACCCTGATTTATCCTTTTTCCTATTGAAAGACATTGTGACCTTAGGTGTTTGGTTTTTTTTTTTTTTCAACATTTTTGTTTCTGGAACACATGGGCAAGAATACATCTTCGAGTGTCAGTATAGGAGGAAATTTACTGAAACAAATATTTATTGAGATATTTTTATCATTTAAAAGATAATACCAAATTGTCTTCCAAATTCATGGTGCCAGTTCCATCACCTATGATTTTTCCCTTTTTATCATTGTAAAATATTGTATCATTGTAAAATAAAATTGACCATTTAATTGTACAGTTCTGTGGCATTAAGTACATTCACATTGTGCAGCCATTATATCACCCATGTCAGGGACTATTCCATTTTTCCTTAACTAAATCTCTGTCCCCATTAAACACTACCTCCCCATCTACCTTCCCTGCCCCCCCCCCCCGCCATTTAAAAATTACTAGAGTGCACATTTGTATACTTAAATATTATTTTCAGTTATGCTAGATTGACAAATAAATGCCCACAGGCCCTATTAAATATCACTTATATTCAGTGTCATGTTTTTCTATTTATCTTATTTTTTCTTGTAGCTTTTCACATCAAAGTTTAAATAAGTCCTCGGCCTTTCTGAGATGTAGGTACATGAGACAATAAGTACTTCACTTACATTACTGGGGTTTCTATCTCTTGTAACCAAACTGTCCTGACAGAAGCAGTGGCAGCGGTCAGTGGACTCTGCCACTCCACAAGGGACAACAGGAGGCATCACTTCTGCCGTGAGGAGGTTGGTTTAGAAAAAGGAAACCAGATACACTAAGAATATGCTTATTAATACTCCAGGTTATCTGAGAACTCCATATTTTAATGTCTATTTATCTTTATGATATCAAATCGCAGGAATTGAAAGCCCAAGGTACCTTCATTCCTTACTGTAATTTGCAAATATACAAAAGCTGCAGAGTGAACTCATCGCAAGTCATCAGTATCTGCTATCTAATCACTTTGCTTGTGAATTCACCATTCACTCTCCAGTGTGACAGTGTGTTCCAGTGGCGCACTATAATTTTCATCTTAAGCTATACAACAGGAATGATATTACATTTAATGGCTGAATAGTTTCCATATTACAAATAGAGGGATCCTAAGCAATGAGAGGTAACAAATTATCCTTTACAAACAAAATTACAGGACAATCAGAAAGAATCAGCTTTTGAAAAGCTTACCAACAAGACATCCTTGAACTGAAATGAGTTTGGAGTAGGCTTTATAAATCTCTACTTAGTGTTTGAATTGGAGTTGCAGTTGCTCTTTTGAAAGGAGTGTTCTTTAGAAATCCTAGTGTTCAGAGATCAAGACTGAAGAACTGTTTCTCAGATAATAAAATAATTAAGAGATTAGTAGTTATTACCCAATCATTTTTACCACTTTAATTTAAATTGGATCCCTGTCTCTAACAGATACTTTGTATTTAATCTAAGTGAAGTTCAATTCCCTGTGACACTGACAAATTTTAAAATCAAATTTCTTTTTAAAACGTGTTTTTGAAAATCCTTTGTTTTTCCAGTGGGTGGATTATTTTTCCTGTAGATTTCATCAGACAAGAATTTTGGTTTTCATTTTGAAAAATCTGCTTTTTAAGCTGTTTCAACTCATTCAATTTTTTCTAAAGCAGATGCTGTTTTTCTTTCCCTTTAAGCTGCTGTTGACTATGAAATTGAATATTTCTGGCATTTGATCAATTAAATCATAAATTTTAACCCAGAAACTCAATTTTGTAACCAGATTTCTGTGTATAACATATGGGAACAACTTAGTCATATTCCCGTTTGTAATTTGCTAGACATTTTAGAGAGGGAGATGTTCTATGAAAAAGAAAAGTTTCTGGAATGCTTGGTTCTTTGAAGCCTAATTGAGGAATCTCATCCGTTCCTTTTGTTCCTTTGGATTAGCTGCCAAGCAGTAAAGGATCAAGTTCAGAAGGCTGGGCCTTTTTAATATGGCCAGTGTTTCCAGCATAGTTTCTGGGCACACCCTCGTCCTAACCCCGGAGCCACAGTTCTGTCAGGATTTGTCTTTCATTCTTCCCTGAGCCTGAGGCCGCAGTGTTCACTGCTAAATGTTGGTATCGGCTCCTTTGCTGCCAGGCATGTTCCTTCATATCCTCTGTGAATCCGGTCAGAGTCCCACCATCTGAGCTCCCATTCTACATGGCATTCAGTTAAATTCAACCTGTCTTGTAGCTGTATAATCTCTACCTGACCCACTAAGGCAGCATTCTTCAAGGTGGGCCGTCAGACTTAGCTGGTGTGCCTGACTCACACTCGCACAATCTAAGGAAAACTGTGGATTTACATTTATAACAAATACTTCAGAGAATTTTATGCATGCTAACTCACTAAAGTGAATAAATTAGAGGTGGGGACCAGTTCTTGCTGTATCTCACAGTGCTTCTCACTAATTTGATGATCAGTATAAATGCTTGTCAGATAAACATTAAACGAAATGTGGAGCCATGTACTATCCCTAAGAGGTAAGCGCTGTCTGCAGCCTGGGACTGCTGGCTCACTTAAAATTTAGTGTTGAGGGTGTAGTGCCTCGGTTTAGACCAGCACCATGAACATCATCCAGAGATGCAGAAGCATGGACCCACTCTGAACCCACATAATCAGATTCTGCTTTGTTTCAAGAACCCTAGTGATTTCTATGCGTGTTAAACTTTAAGACTTACTGACTTAGAGGACAAGAGTAACAGTGTCTTTTTGGCATGTAGTGGACATGGTTTAATCCATTGGAAAAGGAGTGACTCTTCGATGGGAACTTGGAACTAAAAGCATTAGAGGATATGCTTTGAAAGAGCAGATCTTCTGAGGGGAAAGTAGTGGAATGGACTATTATGTGAAATTCTGATATTGTGTGGAAGAAACATAAATGAGTGAGGTTACCTGATGCCTTTACATTGATGTAGGTTGGGATCGGTTGCTTGAGACTGTACACCTCGTTCCTTTAATTACTTCAGTGAGATAGTTCATAACAATTGAATGCTAAATAAGGTAGTTTATGATTAAAAGCATAAAGTGTGTACCTTTGTGTAAAATCCAAACATTATTTAATTCTGCAGGTAACAGATTGAGGGAAACCTGAGACTTGGACATTGAGGTCTGAGGCATTTTGGGTTAATATTAAAATATTGTAATTTCTTAAAGTAAATGCGTTCATGAGTAATTAAAAATTGTTAATGATTTCCATAGGGTGTTTCTCTTAATTGAATCTACTTGGAAATGCTAAGTAAAAAAAAAATGTATTTGAATCTTTCTGCTTTTCCCTCCCTTTTCAAATCCCTTCGCATTTTTCCCATCCTGGCCCTACCATGTGAACTTGTAGGCAAGAGTGTCTCCCCTCTTTTGATTTCATTTTATCTGGTTTGTAGATCTGATTTAATTGTTTTGGCATAGAGAGAAGTGACAATTGGATTGGGATCTAAAGAATGAGTAGTCAAATAGAAAACCAAAGTAATGAAGAAAATTAATAAGTATACTATTGTAAAATGAACAGTGAGAATTGCAATAACCTGTCAACTGAAGGCAGGAGGGCAGGTACCCAGAGAGCCAAGGTGGGAACCAGACATTGAACTTGATGATAATGCAAGTGTTTGGAGAGATGACTGGAGGGGTAATGTGGCAGAGATGACATTTGTGCCTCAGTGGAGCAACACTGGCCAAGATGTGGCTGCTTATTTGTGTCTGTCCATGACAACCAGTGAGGCACAACTTCAGCCCAGTGGATTAGTTCTCAGTTTATCTGCAGAATGGCCACAGTGATTGACACTTGTAATGACACATCTGCTGAATCATGTCAGATAGACCAAATTTGCATGTATTGCGTGTATTTGAATGTTATGTGAATGTTCTAATTATGGCTCTTTCTGTTTCAAGAAAGAGAGTTTCAAACACCAGTTTAAGAAGTGTTACACTACAAGTACATGGCTTTGTCACAGAACCCTAGGGCAAAGCCAGGCATCCTGAGAAATGACAGCAGGAAGTGACACATTATCAGGACATGAAGGAGTTACTCGCAGGAGTTGCATGATCTTATTCATCCCTTAGTTCTTGGGATGGGGACGGAGATCTGTATGCTTTCTCACTTTCATTTTGTTTCTCTGTATTCCTTCCCTTGATTAGTTTTCCGTGCTTACTGACCTTGGACCTGGACTCTGTTCTCAAATTGTCATGACTTATTACATTCAACATACACTCTTGACTGGCGATTGTCTCTTGGGTCAAATTCAAAAGGGTATGAGAGAAGTCGTTTTTTTTTTTTTTTGGTTTATATTTATAAGCCAAGGCAAGCAAGCTCTTTGCTGTCTTGGCAGTAAATGCATCCTTGGTCAATCTGTTGTGTTGAATTTTAGGTAGGTCACATGATATGTAAATCTGCTTCCCTCAGATGCTACAAATGAATCAGGAAATAAGTTAATGTATGATTGTATTCTGATCATTATTACTCTTGACATGTTTAGTTAAAACAAAATTAGTATGCTATAACTCCTTTCAAGACACCTTGTGGCATTTACAATCACAGGTGAAATATATTTTGGGAAAACTTATAAACCAGTTGAAGAAATAGTTAACCAAAATAGTTAATTTTACACAAGTTATATTTCATGATATTATTGAAGTTTATTCTTAATATCTGGCCTCATTTTATGAAGACATGCTTCTAATGAAACTTTTCAAAAATATATCTTGTGGATTACCTTAGTTGAAAGTGTTTTTAATAGTTTTAATAGAGTAATTATTCACAGCAAGAAAAGCTAATAGCTAATGGAGAATATTTGTAGACTGAGGTATGTTTTCAAAGCCTGGTAGATTAGCAAACAGTTGAGGAACTAGGGCCAAGTGCCTTCAAATGCTTGTCTCTTCATTTTTGAAATTAAAGCTGGTATTTGAATAGACAGAAAATATGAGTGATGAAAATCTTTGATCATCTTAATAGTAGATATCTTTAAAGTGTAAATTAACTGCTAATTTAATTCATTGATATGCTATGTGATGTGTTTTTTACATAACTTGTAATTTTCATGAAAATATGGAGATATTTTTTTCAGAAGTAACCTCCTGGATATTTTATTCTGTCTTTTCACATAGTTCTTGCAAATTGCCAGATCTTTTTTCTTTAAAGCATTTTTATTCATTGTTTTCACTTAAATTAACAACTACAGAGAAACCAGAAATATTTTTACTGATATAGTTGTCTTATATAGATCTGAATTTCAACATGATATGTACAATAATTTGTAATGAATTAAGTGGCTGAATCAATGTTTCATAGATAGGAAATAAACAATCACCTGAAACTTTGTTGTGACTATGTAAAAATAAACAACCAGCCTATTTAATACTGTCTGTATTTGTAAAGAAATGCCAGGGAAAATGTATCCATTCATATCCTCCCTCCCTGCTTCTTATTTTGTGTTAAAATATTATTTACGCTAAGCATTTGCCTCTTTAACTTACTTCTTTTTTTAGAGGATTCTTTGTCAGTCTCTGTAAGGGCATGTGACAATGCTGTCTTTACCATACAGTCAACTTTGTTATTTGGCAGATTAGGCTAGTCAGTGTTTGGATTAATTATACAAAAATAATAATAGATATTTCATTCTTAAATTCATAAAATATTATTGATTCAATTGCCTCATGGGAATTCCTGGTGCTTTGAAGGTTTCACTGTGTAACTTGCATAGTCATGGTCACGTACTCTTTTTATGTGTGTGACCTATATAAATTTGAGCAGTAGGATGACATTGGACCTTTAAAAGTTGACATATGATAGAATCACCCAAATACATTGCAATCAAAGTGAAACCTGAATAATACTTCAGATTTGAATAATAAATTTGTGGATCAGATGTAAAAAGAATACATTATACCATGTGCATTATAGTGTGGAAGAGGAATCAGCTGGCTCATGGTTAAAAATGAAAAGATGTCTTTTGTATTCTCATTGAGTTCTTGCACCAGAAGAAAAAAGCAAATGGAGAAAATTAAACTAGAAAAAAAAATTGTCTGATGATCCCTGACCACATAATGCAAGTAGGTCAGTGTCAGCAGGCAGTAGGCACAAGAGTATCAAACAGCATCCAGATGACCCAGAGCTGACAAATCCTAGTATTTCAGTGGAATTTGTGGCATTAGTTATGAGTTCAACTGCTTTAACACTAAGTAACAGTAGCTTAAACTAGGTAAAATGCTTGTTTCTGTCTCATGCAAGAAGTCAGAGCCGAAGGTGGATCTGGGTGTGGAAACTAGGCATGTTTCTCTCTTGGAGGTCTTTCTCATCACCGTATCATATTTTAGCAGTAGTTCTTAACCCTGTCTAGATGTTAGATTCATGTGGGGAGGAAAAGACAATGAATTCTTATACCCCACCCTGGATTAATGTGTGCTAAGACCACTTCAGATCTACTAGATCCAAGTCTGTGCTCATGATTCTACCATAAAATCTCACATAGCTGCAAGGTGAGCAAAGAAAGACGGTCTGGTTGCAATCAAGTGTACAGCTAAAGGTTTATTGGATCCGTAACAAAACAGATGAGAGAATGGGTACTGTGAGACAGTCAGTTGTTTTCTACCAATGAATTAGCATTTGAGACACTCAGTAGAAATACTGATATAGGATGGGTTAGTACTGAAGAGAAGACAGTGATGGGTATGAGGCCATAAAATTACAAATGCCTAGATGAGGCACATATTCAAATGTGTAAACACCAAGAAGCTAGATCAAGGTAATGAAAAGGATAAAGTGTTGGAGAGAGTGGAAGTCTCCTTCAAAGGGGCCGATTTGCCATTTTTACCATTTAGGAAAATTGACTAAATTTGTATAGGTTCAGATGGAAATATCTACTTTCATCAAAATGTGAGCCAAATTTAACATGCCTTGAAGTTGAAAATGGATAGTAGTCACATAAAAGCTCTCACCTCTGGCCGGCACCTGGCTCACTTTGCTAATCCTCCGCCTGTGGCACTGGCACTCAAGGTTCTAGTCCCGGTTGGGTTGCCGGTTTCTGTCCCAGTTGCTCCTCTTCCAGTCCAGCTCTCTGCCATGGCCTGGGCCATAGTGGCCATTTGGGGGGTGAACCAATGGAAGGAAGACCTTTCTCTATGTCTCTCTTTCTCTCACTGTCTAAATCTGCCTATCAAAAACAAACAAACAAACAGCTCTCACCTCAGTGTTAAGACTAATAGGAAGCAAAGACAATTTTCTCAGTGTCAAAATAATTTCATTGCAATATTGCAATATTTACAACTCATTGCAATATTTAAAAATATTTTTTAAAAACATTTCTAAAAGTTTTAAAGGCATTTTGGGTTTTTTGTTTGTTTGCTTGTTTATTTTTTTATTTGAAAGACACAGTTGGAGAGACAGATCTTTAATCCACTGGTTCACTCCCCAAATGGCTGTAGTGACCAGGCTGAGGCCAGGACTTCATATGGGTCTCCTAAGTAGGTTGCAGGGGCTCAAGCACTTAGTTTGTCTTTTGCTTTCCAAAGAATGTTAGCAGGGAGCTGGATTGGAAGTAGAGCAGCCATTATTAGGACTGACACCCGTATGGGATCCTAACACTACAGATAGCTGGCTTGGACAAAGGTTTTTTGACAGAGTAGTCTTTGGCCATTTTTAGTAAAATGAGTGATTCTTTGGTATTCCTAAACTGTGGTACTTGAATTAATTTTACATTACTCTGAAGCAGACATTTGGCCTACTGGTTGAGACATCACGCATTCCATTTTCAGAGTGCCTGGATTTATTTGTTGGCTCTGCTCAAGATTCTAGGTTCCTACTAAAGCACAGCCAAAGAGCCAAAAAGTGATGGTTCAAGGATTTGCTACTCACATAGGATACCTGAATTGAGTTTCTGGCCCCTGGGTTTAGCATGGGTAAGCCCTGCCTGTTGTAGGCATTTGAGAGGTGAACCAGTGCCTAAGAGCTCTCTGTATCTCTCTGCCTCTCAAATGCATGCATCAATACATAAATGCATGTGTACACAGATTAAATTAGCAAGACTTGTACCTTATTCTATGATACCTAGTAGACAGCTCTTAACAGCGGGTGAAGTTTTTCAATGCAGCAAATATACAGATTTTGACCACTTTTCATAGTGATTTAGTGTTATGTATTCATTCTCTAGTTTGTATCCAAATCATTAAAAATTATGCATGTATGCACAACCACTTTGAAAACTGCAAGAAACCTTAGTGATGTTTTGGTGCCTATCCCTGTGCCTGATACAAAGACATTAAATGAAAAAATGTTGATGAAACTGTAATTCTGTTAGCTGGCCATTAGTTTTTACATCCCAGATCAAAGCATCTATAGATTTTAATTATATGCCTATCTGGAAAACAGCAAACTGCAAATATCTCTAACATAATCATTTTCTCAATTTAAAAAAATATTTCTATTTGAAAGAGAGACAGGGAGATATTTTCCATTGTGCTCCCAAAAATTCCCCCAGTAATTGGGTCTGATCCAGGCTGAAGCCAAGAGCCTAGAATTTGATGTAGGTGGCAGGGACCCAAGTAGGTGAGCCATCATCTGCTGCCTTCCAGAATGTGCCTTAGCAAGAAGCTGAATCAGAAATGGATCCTGGATTTGAACCCAGAGATTCCTATATGGGATACCAGTGTTCCAAGCAGAATTTTAGCTGCTAAGTCAAACACCCACTCCTTCTCAATTGTTACCAGCTAAATAGATTGTCAATAGATAAAAATTTATTGCAATACTATATTTGTAGTTTAATTACTTGGCAGAAAGTTAAATCTTATGTTCAATTGGTCAAGATATTATTCCACAAAGTAGACTTTGTTATGACTTTATAATGATGTAAAAATAAATTTCCAAAAACATCAAATTTGTATCTTGGGACTAGTTTATCTGGTCATGTCTGGCTGACAGATGCTTTGGCAGTGAACACTTCTTGGATGACAGTGCTATTGGATTAAATTTGCTAACTTTCTATAATTTAAATTAAAACCAGGTCATGTACATGCCTCTCGGAATAATCATATTGGTTACCATGCCCATTACTTAAATATTTTCCTTTTCTCAAAGTAGCAATAGTAATTTGTCTTCTCTATACTTCCTGGCTAGTGAGAAAAGATGGGGTATGTGGACTGATACATGCTTTCATAGGGTAGGCAGGTATTGTAATCTTTCTTGTGTACTGATTCCAGATAGTATGGTGTTGGTTCTTGTTAATCAGGAAAGAGAAATACTATGACTCTAGTACTTAAAATTCGCAAATTACCCAATTCACAAGGCATTAATTGTGTGGAACTCTGGGGAGACATTGGAATATGGGGAGGATACTGTACTGCTACTCCTTGATTATTTGAGAAGGGTGGAGACTTTTGTGTCCACATTTCAGTTCTACTGCCCATCTCCTGCTATTTTATTTGACTGAAAACTGTGGCTCAAGGAGACCATTGAGGATTAACAAAGGAGAGTTGTTTAATCAAAATTTGGCAGTTAGTCTATCGTTTTCATTTTGACATTACTTATCCCTGGGAAGTGACTTGTTGTTATCCTATGTATAATCATTTAGTCATACCTTAATATGTGTCGCTCCCCCTCTTCGTGGAGGAACGACACAAAACCCTGCCTAGGCTTCATATCCGAGTCACGGCACCACTATGTCGCTCCCCCTCTTCGTGGAGGAACGACACAGGACCCTGCGCTGTTCTTTCGTCTGCTCGGCCCTCCCCGGGTTTGCTGCTGGTTCTTCCCGGGTTGGCTACTATCCCTTCCACCTCCGTGGAAGGGCAGTTCCCCCTGGCCACATTCCCCACTTCCGCAGGGGAGCGGCACACCGCCGGCCGGCTCTTCTCGGGGGCTGCACAGGTGTTCCTTCAGCTAGATGTTCCCCTTAGATGTTCCCTGGTGCATGCCGTCTCTCTCCTCCTATATAGTCCTCCTCCGCCAATCCCAACTCGGCTGCCCACACGCTGAGTACGCTGCTCTCCAATCAGGAGCAAGTCCTACAGTTTATTGGTTGAACTGGAGGCAGCTGTGCGGAAGCTGTTTACTTCTCTCCCAGCGCCATATTGTGGGAGAGCAGATGCATAGAATAAGTCTTAATTCCAGTAACTCAGTCCAGTCCGGGCTGCTCCCCACAATATGGAAGAAGATATTTACTGAGATACCTTAATTTTCTTTTATAAAGAAGATTTATTTTTGAGTTATAGAGAGAAATGGAGAAAAAGAGAAAGGGAAAGAGAGATCCTCCCCTACTGGTCCAACAGCCAGCACTGGGCCAGGTTAAAGCCAAGAGCCCTATTCAGGTCCCCAATGTGGATGGCAAGGGCCCAAGTACCTGGTCCATCTTGCATTGCTTTTTCCAGGTGCATTAGCAGGGAGCTGGTTCAGAAGTGGAGCAGAGGGGACATGAACTGGCACCCATATGGGATGTCAGCATCATAGGTGGTGGTTTTACCTGCTACACCAAAATGCTAGTCCCACTTGTCTTAATTTCTTAAAAGAAAACGTAAGTCTTAAGTCATAATAGATTCATATTTTTACTGCAGTGTATACTTTTAGATACTGTTGGATATATTTTTAGTAAAGTAGACTGGTTTTTAGTGTGTCTTAGCTATTGATAATGATTCAATTGATTTTATGTTTATCAAAAAATATATTAAAATAAGAATTATACATTTGTAGGGAATTAATATTTTTTCTGAATAAATGAATATTTTACATTTCTGGAAGATGGTTTGATAATATTTCAATATAAACTATAGACTTCATTTATATTCTTTCAAATTTGCTGAAATACAAAATGGAAGATTTTTGTCATTTGGTTTATTGGATATTTTTGTTTTCTACAATATCAATTAGAAAAAATGAACAATTTCTTACCACTTTATTTTGTTTTCAATATAGAGCATTTGTTCCATGATTAACTTAGGACAACTGTGGGTTTAAAGTCACTTGCTTCTTTTAAGGGAAATCAAAAGTAATCATATAGATCTTTATTGTTTTTTTAGTTGAAAATTGGCTAGGAAATCAGGAATGGGAATGGCTAATGAGGGCAGTCTGAGCAGTCATTTACACAAAGGAGAACTGGGAAGGCAGTGGTGGCAGGATGATGGAGTGATAAATGGCATGATGGTTTGTAGAAGAAAGTACATTGATGGCAATATGTTGAGGATTGATCAGGTAAGATTTTTTAGGGAGGCTGGCATATTGCAATCTACATGCTGTCTTTTTTTTTTTTTTAAGATTTCTTTTATGTATTTGAAAGAGTTACAGAGAGGTAGAGACAGAGAAGGAGGTCTTCCATCTGCTGGTTCACTCCCCAGATGGCTGCAATGGCCAGAGCCATGCCAATCTAGAGCCAGGAGCTTCTTTTGAGTCTCCCATGTGGGAGGGGCCCAAGGACTTGGGCCATCTTCTACTGCTTTCCCAGGCAATAGCAGAAGCTGGATCGGAAGAGGAGCAGCCAGGACTGGAACCGGCACCCATATGGGATGCCATTGCTTCAGGCCAGGGCTTTAACTCACTGCACCACAGCACCGGCCCCATGTTGGCTTAACCTAATTATATGTATGACCTGTGAGTAAATTCTAAATATCTTCTGGTGAAATATAGAGATTTCTTTTTTTGCTTGTAATACATTGCTTTTATTGAATTGTATGTGCCTCTGGGCACAAAATGAGAACACAAAAAGTTATTTTTAAAATTACTAACTTTATGGTGAATACCTTTCATTAACACTGGTCTCATGTTCTATTTTTGGACAGAAATTCCTTATGTACTACTGGTAGTGGAATTTTTGACAATACCTTTGATATTTCATTCACCTTAGAAGAGCCCTAGCTGCAGTTTCTTTCACTCAGGAAAGTTTGATTGGCAATCATTCATGTTTCTTAAGTATTCTTGCTCACCAACATCTCAATGTTTAGATTTTCTTAAGTATTTTTGTATTTGTTTTCTTTTAATACTGGCAAATGAATGTTTTTTAAAAAACATGATTTTTCCAAATCTTATGGTAAATTCAGACTGAAATCTTCTATGAATTTCATGCCCCACGTGGAGCAATACTCAGTAATATATTCACAGCAAGAAGGCACTTTAGAATTAATTATTTGTGTCATTCACCCAAGTATTCCCTCACTATTAAATTATTGCTTTCTTAGTCAGTATAAATTTGCTTTTTACTGTTTTGGGTGACCTCTGTCATCAGTGAATAGTTAAAAATGCCCTTGTAGGAATCCCCTCTGATTATCTACAACATTTTTGGGTTGAATAATAGGTATGTGCATAACTTGGAGAGGTAGCCCTTTGATATTCAGTTTATTAATTATTTATGGAGTGACTATGTAGAATTGGAGCACTCAGAAATACAAATTAGTGGGAAATATTGTCCTTGCTTTCAAGAATCTTATTGTGGAGACAAGATATACTTGAAAGTCTAAATATGTCCCATCAGGTCATATATGCTACAAGAAGGGGAACAAATACCAGGTTGGGTGTGAATTAGTATAAAAGAAGAAGAACCTAGAGCTAAGACAGATCTAGTTGGCTTGCAATTACTAGATTTTGTGCAACCTGCAGGGAGGGCAAAGAGGAGTAGAAACTGGAAAAATGGCATAGAGCCATGCCAGGATAAAAGCAAGTTTTCACATCAAGTTACAGTGGAAAACTAGTACAGTAGTAGTAGAAAATAATTGATATGAGGAATGACAAGTCTAGATTTTCTTCCTGGAGATTTCTGTATTTTATTTTGAATTATGTTTTTTGAATAATCCATTTCAAAATTCCATTTAATCAGAGAGGCAATGCTTTGTGGGACATGAAAGAGCTAGTTTGCTAGACGTGATAAGGATATTACTTAAAGAATGAGGTATCTTCTTTGAAAAACGTGTCATCTTTTCTTGTGTAGAAAATGCAACAGAAACTGCTTTGAACATGTATATGAAAATGTGTTTTAATGTTTTCAATTTAATGAATAGAAAATATGGTTAAAGTAAAAACTAAGGCAAACATAGTAATTTTTTTCGTATGCTATAATCTGTTTAATTTGCATTTTATTTTCCTTCTAATCATGCGAATTGATACTTTGGAATACCTTAAAATTTAAAAAGCTCTCTTAAAGGTATAATCAAGTCAGAAGACCTTCTTTTCCTAAATAATGTCCATTTGGTTTGACATCCACTGACCATCTTTGGGATGTTGGAGCCTATGAAATCTACTTTACATATTTTATATATTCAAGCAGTCATGTATTTAAACATGAGTGAATTTGAGGCTCTGGAATATATTCAGCCGATATTTAGTAAAATGTTGCCTTCTTTTATTAGCATATTCCTGTGAGAATTTCAAACAAAAGACTAGAAAGCCAAAGTAATACCTCTGTGACCAACTCTGTAAACTTGTGGGAGGTGACAGTAAATCTTTCAAGGACAATCCTGACATGATCCCCACCAATGTCACATAGCCACTGACATCTGGGAAGTGACAGTAGCTGACAGACCATGTTGCCACAGCAGAAATCAAAGATGGACTAGCTCAGTTGGAAGAAAAATGTCATGCTGACTAGGAAGCTAAGAAGCAGAACACAGCAGTGGCAGCCTGTGCAAATCGTGGCCATTAACATGAAGTAACAGACAGATTGAGTACAGTGTGGACTGCAGACCACCCATCAGAAGACCTGCCATACTCATACATGTAGGAAGTTCTTTTCTGTCAGGAGCTTAGCTCAGTAAAAGGAAAGAGATGTTTATGTTCATTCTCATGCTCATGTTGATGGTGACAGGTAAGGAACGCACCATTTGTTATGAAGAGGAAAGCAATGTTAATGAGGATTTGACCTTGAAGGTAAAGAATTGCTGAGGCATCACACTTGAGCATGCACTTAAGACGTATTCCCAGTTCAGTTGCCAGCTCATCTTCTTTCATCTCTTATTTTACACATTTTCAAGATGGCAGCCCAGTGTGTTTTCGAGCAATGGAGTCAAGACATATGAACTGTGAATATAAAATCATGGGTATGCCTTCTGGTTTTGCTGTTTTGTCAGCTTAACCTTGGCTGCTGAGCACTCCTGGAAATAATCATCAAATTGGGTATTTGTAGTTAGCTCCCTTCTTTTTCTTTTTAAAGAAGATTTATTTGCTTGCCTATCTATCTAGTTTGCAAGAGAAGCATAGGGAGAGAGGGAGAGAGAGAGAAACTCTTCCATATGCTGGTTCACTACCAAAATGGCTACAATAGGGAAGTGTGAACCAGGATGAAGCCAGGAGACAGGAACTCCATCCTGGTCTCCTTTATGGTGGCAGGGGTCCAAGTACTTGAGTAATCTGCTGCCTTCCCAAGCACATAAGCAGGAAGCTGGATCAGAAACAGAGTGACCAGGACTTGACCTGGCACTCTGATGTGGGATGTTGGTGGCAAAAGTGTTGGCTTAACCCTTTGCACCTTAATTCCAACCCATCAGTGATAATTCTAAGGACTTAGTGCTCATTAATCCCAACCCTGCCCCTGCCCTCTACTCTCTTATTTGCTGGTCTTCCCAGCTACCTTAGAGAAAAAAAAATGACTTGGACACTTGAATAATCAATCATTTTCACCTCTTTATTTTCTACCAAATTTATTAATTTTATACTGGAAAATTGCAGTTGCGTTGTCTACCCATGGCAAATTTTTTCCACTTTCCTTTCCAGTTGTATTTCTTCCTTCTACCCTGAGACTTTTTAACTTCCACTGGCCTTCTCTCTTTTGTTACCATTCTCTCTATTGCAGTGACTCAACTCAGCCCATAAACATAAAGGTTTTGCTTTCTTAAAACCCAGCAGAGAAAATACAGTTTGTATCCTTCTTACCTGCATTTATTTCTCTGCATTTCCTTCATATCTTCTCTTTCAGACAGGCGCTTGAATGAATTGTTTAAAGTAGAGCATGACGTTCTGACCTCACCCCTCATCCTGCAACTCAGGTTTCTGTCCTTAGAATTCATTGGAACTCCTTCCCCAATTTGAGAAGTTCATTAATGAATAATGTAAAAGAAGTATTTCATGACAATACGAAGGTCATTAGGCCAAAATGGGAACTGTGTCAGAACTGTTGAGATCTGACTAGCTAACCAGGGACAGCAGCTTGGAGAGACTGCATTTGAATGGTCGCATCTAAGGATTCAGAAAGGGACTAGACATCATACTGGGCTTTCAGTCCTTCAAAAATTACTTTCAACTGCATAAGCTAAAATTGTCTAGAATTCTTGAGTCAGTTATATAGGCAACTGCATGTTGATGTCTGGCTTCTAAACACAGATAGGTGAACTGTTTTACAGTTACAGTTTTCATATGGTTTTACCACAACAAACATGGCTTATCTGTGGGACTTGTTTATCTTTTATTTATGGTTTTACTCATTCTGTTTCCGGACTGCTCTTGGCTAAGTGACTGGATCAAAGCTCTCCCACCATGGTGAGCAGTGGTAAAAAAGAAGAAATTCATATGAGGCAAAAGAAAGTAAGGGCTTCAGGAAAGCAGAACGTGATCAGTTATGCCAGATTCAGGAAGAAAACCTAACAAGTTCTCGTGGATAACTAGACTGAATATGCTGCAAAATGTAAAGAAGATGGATACTTCAGCTTTTCTTCCACTTTACAAATCTGTTGAAATTTTCTACTACCATGGTATTATGAACAGTTCATAACAGTTCACTAGACTGTATTTGGGACTTAATAAGGAATTAAAGGTGTTGAGACAGAGGCTGTCATCATATACAGCTTAAACAAGAAGTTTAGCTGCAAAATGTAAAGATGGATACTTCCTGGAGTTAGCTAGGTCCTATAAAGAATTGACCACATATTATGTATTTGTATTCTAGAATGTGTAACATTTTAACTTGTATTTGTTCCTTTTATCCTCCTGAAGATCCTAGTAGGTGGGGCAATACAGCTATCACCATGTTACAAGTAAGAAAATCATTTCAAAATATTAACTGAGTTATCTAAATCACCTAAGTAAACAGTTGCTGAACTGAGATTTGAAGCAAGATTATTTTAATCCACTATTGTGATCTTCCAGCTTTATCAATGAGCTTCTCTCTTAGCTTAAAGCTAAATAACAATTGATAGCAATTAAGGGACTAGAGAGAGGGACTCCTGTAGATGCAGTGGGGGAAGACTGGGGAAAAGAAGGGCTGGTTTGAGGACAAAGTCCTGTAGCCCACATCAGGGGACAGATTTTAGAGCACAGGGGGTGGTAGGGACATCATCCTTTAAGAGCAATGTTCATTTTCTGCCATTTCAGCACTGACTGGAAGGTTGAATGTAGGGCCTGGGATTGGGGGTTTTTGAGAGTCTCCATGGGTGAGCGTAAGTTGGGAACCCTATTCTGCACAGCCCCCAGGGAGAGCCTGACACAAAGCCCTAGAACATTCTCCAGCGATAATGCAAAGCAGTGCATTTTGGTTGAAGGTTCTCATCGGGTCTCATGTAGTCATAAAACCGTGTATTTATGACTGCTATTTACTGATCTGCGTGCATTACTAAAATACAAACAAGCATGTGATCCCTCCTGTTGCCAGGTCTTTTTCAGTATTGATCCTGATGTCTGTTTCAGAACTGTTACTGGATGAAGAGCTTCCAGCTTTCTAAACTCAGCTGTTCTCAGGTTCTTGCCCTTTTCCTCAGGGAACGGAGGCAAACTGTGCCTCTGCAGGTGTTAACTGGCCTATTCCCTAGGTTCTCGTTTCTGTAATGCTAAAACCTAACCTGAAAAACTAGAGGAAGATCTCCCAGATGCTTAGGGTGTGTTTTTCATGGTGGGGCCTTGAAATGTGATACATAGCAGGCATCTCCTGCACCTCCAATGTTAGTAATCAATAGCATACTTCTTACAATTTGGTTTCTTAAATTATCCTCTTGAGTTACTTCTAAAGTATGAATCTCCAGAGATGAAAAGTCTGCAGGTCTCTCATTAGAGCATTTTTAAGGCTTTTGGAAAAGGCTTTGGTCTTGTTTTTAAAGTTACTAGAGTGCCCCATTACATGTACTTTTTTATTTTTATAATTTAGGAGTTGTTTGTATCCTTCATTATATATTTCATTTGGACAATGTAGCCTCTTTGGTAATTTATTTGTATGCATATTTTTGTACAATATGCACTTATTGATCTTTTTGAAGACCGCTTATATGTGTGTGTGTGTATATATATATATGTATTTCAAACATATTGTACTAACATTAAATGATCCTTTAATTCCATTTTCCCACGAACTGTTTGATACCCTGGTGAGTGTTTATAAACATAAATAACTTTATATGGTGGCTTTGCCTTGAATTTTAGATCTTGAATTTGTATAGCTTAGTTACACTGTTTTATAAGATTTCTTGTGCCACTGCATTTACTCCATATAGAACAAAATTAATATATAGTGTAGTAAGGCTCAAATTGATGTTAGAAGATGGAAGAATACTTAGGTTTGTTGTGCAAGTTTGAGAAACAAAGCTAACAGCAATCTTGTAGACAGATGCAAGGGCAAAAAAAAAAAAAGGCCATTGTGTTTAAGGAGAAAAAAAATACGTAGCGATATTCTAAAAGGCTCTCATCAAGAAAAGAGGATGCAATCTCTGTATTAAACACAGATGGAATATTTCATTCTCAGCTGTCATTGAAGAATCTCCACATTAGTTTGGATTGCACACCTTTGGGGCATGTATAAATGACAGTGATAGAACAACCTCATTGCTGAGCTGGAGTGCACAACATCCCTTTATCTATGCCATCTGGTGCTACACAGGATGGCAAATTCTTCACTGCCATGATTTTTCTTTCTTTGGGATTTGTATACTTCTTTAGTATAGAATTCATTTGACCAAAATCAGTCTTTGCCCAGATTTCAATGACAACAGCTTTATAAGACAAATAGAATTCTAAGGGATTGGAAGTGTAGGAAAAGGCTAAGTTAGTTTACAAACTGAAATATTTTTGAGGATAGTGGTTGATTAACTTGCTTTGTAAGCACTGTGCATATCTGATTCCTTAGTCATAGAAAGCTGCTCCTAGTATGTTTTGCTGTTTTTTTTTGTTGCTTACAGCATAATAATACACAATGCTATAGTTCTTACTCATTGAAACAATGAATAGTTGATACTCTACCTTATAGCCATTACTTTATTGTGAATACCAAATATATTTATAACACTTCATCACCATTTACTCAAGTTATCTGTTTTGAGAGCAATCATAAGATTTATTGGCCATTCAGTCACTTGCAGTACCCTGTGTTCCTTAATTGTCTATGTGAAGAAAATGAAAACAAAATTGGACATTTATTAACAGAAAGCCTTCATTTCTATGTGATCAAAGATTTACAAATTAAATTTTGATTTTCACCCCCAAATTGGGCTTAGATTATGTTTAAAAATGTAGATCCATTTAGGAGTCTATCTGTTATCATAGAGAGGACTTTCTTTATATTAGTCTTGGAGGGCACTGTATCTGTAGAGTGATCATGATTAGAATCATATTTGCATTAACTGAGTTCAGGTAATGGTCCTGAGTGATATGAGTATCAAATTTAAAAATTAAATTTCAAGTTCTTTCAGTTCAATTAAAGAAATAATTTGAATTAAATCTACACATTTTTACTACTTGGCTAACATTATATTTAGTTTTTGTGTTCTCAGGTAGAATAATATGGCTGCAACTTCTTCTGACCAGATTGGTTTACAAGTCAGCCCTGTTTTCTCAGTTCTAGGCACTGTGAATGAATTACCTGGACTCTGGGGCCCCTTTTAATTATAACAAAATTGTTATCTTTCCCTTTCATTATAGAAGAATAAGTTGAAGCAGAATTTTCTCCCCAGTCTTCAGTTGCTATGAGGTTTTCGCTTTTCTGTTTTCTGTAAGTCACTGTTTTACCAGTAATTCACTATTTTTCCCCATCATTATGGAAGAACTGGTTGAACTAGGAAGTTCTCTTCAGTTACCCTGAGTTCTTTGTTTTGTTTTGTTTTCTATAACTCAAGGCTTTATCCACAGACCACTGTCTTCTGTCTATGTAGAAACTGATTGTGTTTTTGTATGGTTCTCAGAATTACTGAAAATTTTCATGTCTTTCAATATATAACTTGGTGAAACACTAAGAAAACAGCCCCTCTTCTTATTGGGTGTAAATTGTTCCATTCTCAGTACAGTTTTGCAGCAAAAAATCCCTGGGTTTAGAAACTGGAGCATGCATTATAGACACAGCATGATTTTGAGGATCTCCTTGACAGTCAGCAAGGAAAGGGTATAGAGAGGATGGTGGGAAGGTGGTTGGTGATGGTAGGGGAAAGAGTAGTTGTATTTTAACTATGGCTTTCTTTGTGCATTCTCAGTGCCCTGATACTCTAGTATTGGATAGGAAAGCATTAATGGGAGACAACTAATATTACTTTGCTCTTGAATCTAAAATTGCAATATAGTTACACATAGAACAAGAAAGTAAAGATATCTTTATTTCTTTTCAGAGAATGTTCCAGAGTTAAGCCATTAATATAAGCTTAAGCATCCATTTGGTTTAGGTAATACTCTTTTTTGGCTATTCCTAGAGATATATCCATGTTAATTATAGATATTTGTACTAGTTAGGTATTATTATTTGGATGCTCATATGCACAAGCCTGTGAAAGTATAAAGCAGTGGAGAGGATATACTTGCATTATTCACAATAGCTAAGAGATTAATTCCATCAACAGAGGAATAAAGAAAATGTGGTCAATAGATACAATGTAATAGTGTGCAGTCATAAATGGTAAGATATTCTAGTAACTGTAGCAAAATGGGTAGAACTGGAGGGTATCATATAGGTGAAATAGATCAGAAAGACAAATACCACATGCCCCCTCTCACTAGGGTAGAAGTTAAAACCAAAAAACTTCTGAATGTAGAATAGTGGTTATTAGAGGTTGAAAAGCAAGAGATGGGTTTAGGTTGGGTACTCTGTACAAACACACAGAAGGCATGAGCAGTAAAATAGTGATTATAGTTCACAATGACTTACTACAAATTTTATGAAGAACTCTAAGAGACAAACTGAAGTCTCCAAACAAAGTAAATGACAAGCAGAAAGAAGTATTAATTACTCTGATTTGATTACTATACATCATATGTGTCCCATATATGTGTATAATTAATTGTAATCAAAACAATTCAGATAAGTACTTGATTTGATGCAAAGTTTTATTTTGTTTTTTTTTCCTCCAATAAAGAACTACCTAGTGTCTGCCTTTCTGTTCAGACTTCATAACTTATGAACTAGTGGTACCATAACTATAAGCCTCATTCAAATTTCCGTTCACACCCAAGCAGAGTGACTGCCCATAGGGTGCATTTCACACTAATCTCTAAAGTGGAATGTTTGTTAAACATTCATTAAATGTGTTAAAGAATTCACCCAGGGAAATGCAAGGTGAGCCTGAGGAATCTTGTCTCAGACCTAGAAGATGAGAGGTCTAATGAAGAAGCCTCAAAAGGAGAAACAGGAGCCACCTGAATGGGTGAAATTTTGCTAGTTTTGAATATTACAAAAGAAGAAACTATAATAGATTGTAACATATTGAACAAATGATAAACATTAAGTAGCTAAATACAAAGTATACAACAAATACCACTTATAGCAACATCATAAAACATGAAAACTTAGGGAATATTTGACAAAATATGTGAAGGATCTAAATATAAAAATCTACAACAGTTCCAAATTAAAAGAAAAACCACTGACTTAAATGAGCAGAGAAATGCTTTATATGTATCTGAAAACTTTGTTAAAATGCTAACATAGTTCAAACTTGATTATATAAGTTTAACAACATCCAGCACACCTTTGTTCGTAGAAATTGATAAACCGATCCTGAAATGCATAAGGAATCTAGAATAGCACAAACATTTTTTGAAAAAGCAAAGAGAAAGCATAATACCTATTTTCATGATTTCCTGTATATCTATTTAAGTAAAAAGTGTGGTATTGATGTTATGATAGAAAAATGAAATCAACCAAATTGTCTAATATCAGATGAATGGATAAAGAAAATGTATATTTGTATATAATGAAATATTGTTATAATAAAGAATGGGGTTCTATCATTTGCAGCAAAGTGGGTAGAACTGAAGGAACTTATGTTGAGTGAAATAAATCAGACACAGACAAATATTACATGGTCTCCCTTATATGTAGGAGCTAAAATTAAATAAATAAAGGAACTAAAAGGTGAGTGAGATGATGGGAATGCAATGTTTTGTGCATGTTTATACTGATTAAAACAAAATGAATCTCATTGAACTTGAGAGTAGACATTAGAATATCCCTGCCTATGAGTTGATTCAGACTCAAGGAGATCCCTGAATAAACCTTGGGTGTGTGACAAATTTGCTTTATGCTATGCTACAGTCCCACTCCAGGATCATGCACAAACTTAGCACAGCATGGACATAATTTGAAAGTGTTGTGTTGGGTACTGTGGAGTTAACTGTTCACAGGAAGCTTTATTATATTACACACAGTGAAGGTTTTCTCACTGAATCCTCGTTACCCTTTAAGGCAGGTGTATTCCACCCCATTTTACAGATGAGGAAACTGAAGTTCAGTGAAGAAGTGGTACATGCTTGTGACTAAAATGTCATATCTCAACATTTGTGAATATTCAACAAAATAGAATGCAACATAGAAAATTTAAAAAAAGAGATCGATAACTTGAATGAGATCTTGAAGTAGACTGTGCTAATGTGGGCAATGAATTTTGACAAAAATATCTGACAATTGAGTGCGACAAAAGATATTGAGGTCAGCACATGATGCAACAAAATCAGGTATTTGTATGCAAAACAGTGAAAAGAATTCCTATCCCTATACAAAATTTTACTTGAAATGAGTTATAGACAAGTTCTGGAAGAAAGTGTTGGAGAAAAAGGTTTTTCAGTTTCAGTTTAGGTAAGTATTTATTAGGTGTCATATCTGAACCATAAAACAAAAAATGACAAATGGAGAAGCCACAGAAAGGGGAAAATACTTACAAAACATGTATTTGAGGGCTAATATATAAATAATATTTACAAATTAACATAATAACCTTATTAAAATGTGAGGAAATACTCAGATATTACCAATCAAGATATATATATATATATATATATATATATATATATATATACACACACACACACACACACACACAGATAGTAAGGATTTGAAACTGGACAAATTTCAAGACAGGAAAGAAAGACACTCAAGGCTACAATGAGACTGTTACATCCAGTGAAATAGCTAAAATTAAAAATACTGAAAATTGTAAGCATTGGCGATGATGCAGAGCACTGGAACTCTTGGATATTGTTTGGCAATTCAACTTCAGAATACTGGGATCATTTTGAGAAGTTTGGTTATTGCTCAAGTTAAACTTATGTTTAGTCATTTTTAAGCATTTTAAGATTCAAGTCTGTCCAAAATATATGAAACATGTGGTCACCAAAATTGGTATATGAATGTTAATATTTATTTTATCCATAATGGCCTCAAACTGGAAACAACCCAGATGTCCATCAGCTCATGACTAGATGATCAAATTATTCTCTATGCAATGAAATTCTGTTCAATAAAATGGAACAACTACTTTTTATGTGAAAAAAGATTTATCAATCTCAAAAGAATTTTATGAGATGAGAAGTAAGATACCAGAGACTATATACTATAATATGATTCCCTTAAATGAAATTCTCAGAGTAAAATTATAATAGTGCAAATCAGATCTGTGGTTTCTGAGGCTGTAGTAAAGGAATTAACTGTAAAGGACACGTGGGAAGTTCTTGGATGATGGAACTGTTCTTTAGGATAGTGATGGTTGTACAACTGAATAAGTTTATTACGACTTAGACTTTGGCATTAAAATGGGTACATTGTGTTGTAAAAATGAAACTTGTATAACTAAAATAAAATTAAAAGAAAACAAAAGACCAACTTATTTGGGACAGGAGCTGTGGCTCAGTGGGTTAAGCTACCATCTGCAGTGCTGGCATCCCTTATGGGCGTAAGTTCGAGTCCTGGATGTTCTACTTCCAATTCAGCTCCCTGCTAATGTGCCTGGGAAAGCAGCAGTTAATGGCCCAAAACTTGGGCATCTGCATCCATGTGGGAGATATGGATCAAGCTCCTGGCTCTGGCCTTTGGCTTGACCCAGACATGGTCGTTTCAAGCATTCCATTCCAGCAAATGGAAGTTCTCTATCTGTCTCTCCTTCTCTCTATAACTCTGACTTTATGACTCAAATAAATACGAGTATAAAAAAAGCCAACATATTTTATCAAACACTATTTGAGATGATCATATGGGTTTTATTCTTCAATTTGTTAATGTGATGTATCACACTTACTGATTTGTGGATGTTGAACGATCCCTGCATACCAGGGTAAATCCCACTTGTTCTGGGTGAATGACCTTTCTTATATGTTGTTGGATTTGATTAGCTAATATTTTGTTGAGGATTATTGCATCTAAGTTCATCATGGATATTGGTCTGTAGTTTTCTTTCTTTGTTTTATCTTTTTTTTTTTTTGGAATTAAGGTGATGATGGCCTCATAGAAGGCATTCAGGAAGATTTTCTCCCTTTCAATTGTTTTGAATAGCGTGAGAAGAATTGGAATTAATTCTTTAAATGTCTAGTAGAATTCAGCAGTGAAGCTATCCAGTACTGGGCTTTTCTTTGTTGGGAAGGTCTTTATCTTTATTACTGATTCAATCCTTGTCTTGATTATTGGTCTGTTTAGGTTTTATGTCTTCACAACTCAGTTTTAGTGGATGGTATGTTTCCAGGAATGTATTCATTTCTTCAACATTTTCCAATATGTTGGCATATAGCTCTTTGTAGTAATTCCCTGTGATTCTTTTTATTTCTGTGGTATCCATTGTTACATATCCTTTCTCATCTCTGACTTCATTAATTTGGGTCTCCCCCCTTCTTTTTGTGTTAGTTGGGCCAATAGTGCAACAATTTTATTTAAAAAAAAAACTAGCTCTCCATTTCACTGATACTTGATATTTTGTTTTGGTTTCAATTGCCTTTATTCTGTAATTTTAATTATTTCTTTCCTACTAATTTTGTGTTTGGCATGTTGCTTTTCTAGGCTCTTGAGATACAGTGATGGCTCATTTATCTGATGCCTTTCCAATTTCTTGATGTAGACACCAACTGCTGTATACTTCCCTGTTAACACTGCTTTTGCTGTATCCCTTAAGCTTTGATACGTTGTATTGTCATCTTCATTAATTTCCAGGAATTTTATTTCCCTTTTGATTTACTCTTTGACTCATTGTTTATTCAAGAGCATGTTGTTCAGTCTCCATATGTTTGTATATTTTCTAGATATTCTTTTTAATTTCCAGTTTCATTCCATGTGGTCTGCAAAGATCATGGTCTAATTTTTTAATTTGCTGAGATTTGCTTTGTGCCTGATGTATTGTCAATTCTAGAGAATGTTTGATGCAATGATTAAACAAATGTGTACTCTTCAACTGTGGGATGAAAGGTTCAGTACATATGTTAGGTAATTTTGGCCCATAGTGTAGATTAGCTCTGTTGGTTCCTTGTTGAGTTTTTGTCTAGTTGATTCGTCCATTGATGACTATGGCATGTTGAGGTTCTCCCATTACTCTTGTATTGGAGTCTGTGTCTCCCTTTAGATCCATTAACATTTGGTTTAAATAGCCAGGCACTCTAGCATTGGATGTATATACATTTATTATAATCACATTTTTCTGTTGAATTGATCCCCTAATCATTGAATAAAGCCCTTCTTTGTCTCTTTTAACCATTTTTGTGTTAATGTATATTTTGTCTGATATTAGGATGGGAGATTTTCTGCTTTCACATTCTTTCACAATGATGACTGTGTGTTTCTGTGTGTAACACATCCTTAAAGGTCATTTGTAAGGCTGGACTAGTGGTGACAAATTCTTAAAATTTCTGTTATGGAAGACCTTTATTTCACCTTCACTCATAAGTGACACTTTGCAGAGTATTATATTCTGAGTTGATAGTTTCTTTTTTCTTTTAAGACTTGTATTATGTCTCTCCATTCTCTTATAGCCTGTAGGGTTTCTTATGAGAAATCAGCTGTGTGTCTAATTGGAGAAATACTGAAAATAACTGGCATTGTTCTCATGCACAGTTTAGAATATTTTCTTAACACCCAAATAATAAAGTTAAGTGTAGAAGGAAAATTCCTTAACACAGAAGGTAAGTTATGACAACCCACAACCAACAGCATATTGAATGGAGAAAGGTTGGAAGCATTTCTCTTAAGATACAGAACCAGACAAGGATGCCCGCTTTCACCATTGCTATTCAATATAGTTGTGGAAGTTTAGCCAGAGTCATTAAAGAGAAAAGGAAATTAAAGGGGTACAAATTGGAAAGGAGGAAATCAAATTATCCATGTTTGCAGATGACATGATCCTATATATAGGGGAAGAAAAAGAACCTACTTAAGTCGATTGAAGCTCATGGAAGAGTTTGGTAATGTGGCAGTATGTAAAAACAATATACAAAATCATTAGCCTTTGTATACAGAGACAATGGCATGGCTGTGAAAGAACTAAGATCAGTCCCATTCACAATAGCTCCTAAAAAATAAAAACTTTAGAATAAATTTAACCAAGAATGTCAAAAATCTCGGATGAAAATTACAAAACATTAAAGAAAGAAATAGAAGACACAAAAAATGGAAATATCCTCAATGTTCAAGGATTGGAAGAATTAATTTCATCAAAGTGTCGATACTACCAAAAGCCAGATTGATGGTGATCCCAATCAAATTACCAATAATATTCTTTTCAGCCCCAATTAAAAAAATGCTAAAATTCAATTGAAAACACAAGAGACCCTGATTAGCTAAAGCAATCTTAAACAACAAGAACAATGTCAGAAGCATTGCAATATCAGACAGATTTCAAGACACATTACATGGTGGTCATGATCAAAATAGCCTGGTCCTGGCAAAAAAAAAAAAAAAAAATAGACATGTGGACCAATGGAACAGAATAGAAACTCCAGAAATCAGTCCTCACATTTACAGCTAACTTATCTTTGACAAAAGAGCTAAAATGAATCCCTGGAGCAAGAACCTTCTCAACAAATGGTGCTGGGAAAATAGGATCTGTGCATGCAGAAATATGAAACAAGATCCCTAACTTACCATTACGCTTTATACAAAAAATCAACTCAGAATTGATCAAGGATCCAAATCTATGGCCTGATACCATCAAATTACTAGTTAAAATACTGGGAAAGCTTTGCAAGACATAGGCATGGGCAAAGACTTGGAAAAGACCCCAAAGCATAAGAAATCAAAGCAAAAATAGACAAATGGGATTACATCAAGCTGAGAAGTTTTTGCACTGCAAGGGTAACAGAAAAATGCAGAGGCAAGTGACAAAATGGGAGAAAATATTTGCAAACTATGCAACTGATTAAGAATTACTATCCAGAGTCTATAAAGAGCTGAAGACATTCGACAACAAGAAAACATACCATACCATCCAGTTAGGAAGTGGACAAAGGACTTTAACAGGCATTTTTCAAAAGAGGAAATTCAAATGACCAACAGACACTTGAGAAAATGCTCAGGATCACTCGCAATAGGGAAATGCAAATCAAAATCACAAGGAGGTTTCACCAATGGCTCTCATACAAAAATTAAAAAAATATATATAAATGTTGGTGAGAATGTGGGGGAAAAGGTACCTCATCCACTACTAGTAAAAATGTAACCTAGTACAGCTGTTGTGGAATATAGCATGGGGATACCTCAGAAAGCTGAAAATAAATCTAACATATGACCCAGCAATCTCACTCCTGGAACATTACACAAACAAAATGAAATCAGTATATGAAAGACTGATCTGTACCTCCATGTGTATTGCAGCTCAGTTCACAATAGCTAAGATTTGGAATCAACTCAGATTTCCATTAACTGATGACTGAATAAAAAATAGTAATATATACAAATATGAAATACTACTCAAATATAAAAAAATGAAATTCTGTCTTTTGCAACAAAATGGATACAACTGGGAACTGTTACACTTAATGAAGGAAGCTAGTCCCAAAATGACAAATACCATATGTTTTCCTTTATCTGTGGTAAGTAAAAAGAGTACCCCAAAATGTAATGTATAGCAGTAAAATTGACATTTTGAGATTTGATGATTGTTTACAGCCCTTTTCTCTACAGTGGTTTTTTTCTTTTTTTTTTTTAACTTAGTGTAGGACTAATCTAATTAGTATAACCTGAAAGTAGATCATTGTAAAAATTAAGAGGTAGAATAAGAGAGGAAGGAAGAGATTGGTGGTTGCATGGATGCGAGGGATGGTAGTGTGGGAAACAGCACCATAGTCCTAAATCTGTATATATGAAACATAAAATTTTTTCACCTTAAAGAGAAAAAAAAAACAATATTAACCAAAGAAAGGCCAATTTGTTAACCCTGAGTTCTATAGGTCAACAGTCAGAACACTCAACTGAGTTTTCAGATTGGGGTCTCCCAAGGCTAAAACCATGGTCTCCACCAGGCTGAGCCTTAATGAAGGTCACTGGAGGCTCCATTGGCAGAGTTCCCTCCCTGGAGTGCCAAGTTTGAGTTTCCCATGTCATTCTTGGCTGTTGACTACAGGTTGCCCTCTCCTACTAGAGAGTGCCCATACTCTTTCTCACATGTCCCTCCCTTTCTTGAGATCTGAAGCTAAATATTGCTTTCTCATTTTATGTCTGTCTTTCTTCCTCTTCTTCTACCAGGAAGAGAAAACTTCATTTTTGAAGGGCTGGTAGGAGTAGGCCTACCGAATGATTCATTAGCATTCTCTCTGCCTTTCCTTTTCTTTTCTCTCTCCCCTTCATCCTTCTCCTCCTCTCCCCTCTGCATCCTCCTCCTCCCTCCCCCACCACCCTGATCATTGTGGGGATGTTAAGCACAGGTTCCACCTAGATTCAAAGGCAGAGAATTATACAAGAGTGAGTATCACTAAGGATTATTAGAAATCTGCCTAAAAATTTCTACTTTGATTTCTGGAAGAAAAAGTAATTTCTTATAGTGGTGAATTCATCATATCTGCTTTATCTATTTGTATTTCTTTATAATAGGAACAGCTTATATTTTAATCAGAAAAAATAGCTTTTGGTTTTGATATTATTTAAGAAGACAGGCATTTGCTTTTTAAGGAAAAAAAACTGACATGGACAGTTGGTACAGTGGTTAAGACACTTCTCAGGATGCTTGCGCCCCATATCAAATTATGTACTCTGCTTCTGATCCATCTTCCTGCTAATGCACACCTTGGGAAGGCAGTACATGTTGGCTGGAATGCTTGGTTCCCTGCATTTTGTGTAGAATAACTGGACTGAGTTCTTATCTTCAGGCTTCAGCCTGGCCCAACCCTAGTTATTGTGGGCATCTGGGGATTGAAGTAGGAAGACTTTTCTCTGTCTGTCTATTCCCCTTGCCATCTCTCTGCCTTAAAAAAATTCTTAGCCATATTTTATAATCCTTACACAAAACTATGAACATTTTTAAAAACAAATATACCATGCTCTTTAGGATTAATACAAAGTATTAAATTTCTTTGTATTAATTCCAAATATGTTCTCTGAATTTTAGTTCTCTTGACATTGTTATCACATTTTACAAGTTGCTGTAAATCAAGTCAAATATAGCTATAACTCTATTGCTAGCATGCTTCAGTTATTGTGCCTGTTAACAAGGCAGCTCAACCAAAACAGTGTGAAACAAAGACCATTTTATTATGCTGCCTCACTGGGGGCACTTAGGGACTCTGGGAGGGTACAGGAGGGAAGCGTCTCTGTTTCCTGATATCTGTGGGCTCAGCTGAAAAGACTTCCACAGCCAGCAGGGACTCTAAACTCTACAACCTAAAATTCTCCAGAGGCTACTTCCCTGTCCCTTCTGAATCTGGGTGCAGCTGATGTTATCAAGCTGAGAGCCTACAGCTGGTCTCCCCATATATCTTGAGCTTCCTCATACCATGGGAACCTCAGGGTAATCAGATCTCATACAGGGCAGCTCAAGGCTACCAGTGCAACTGAAGTGTTAATCTTAAAATCTTACATCATGTTTTAAAGGATCATACTCATTGACATGTTGCGTACCTATCTTACAAAGGGTTTTGATGATGTGAGTTATGCTTTAATTCCCAGAAAAAAAAAATCAACAATGGCTTTTAAATCATAAAATTGAGACTCTTGGATGGGTGGGAAATATAACATACATATATTATTCATAGCTAAGTAGCATTTTTACTTCATTTCAAAATAATTGGCATTAATTTGAATAATGCATGGTTTTTTAACTTTAAGAAGATTGCAGCATAATTAAATGTGGCAAGTTTTGCTGTGATCCTGTATCATCACTAATGAACTATTAGAATTTTGTAGTGATACTAACAACTTTTGAAAATAAGGGAGTATGGAAGATTACTGAGATAGTGATATAAAAGAAATGAGAAAAAGAGAAAATCAGTTTTTATAATATCAAATGATGGGAAGGATCTACAGAAAGGTAATGCAAATGCATATTATGAAAAAACTACACATGAATTTCAAAGGTTTTTTGTACCAAAGTAAACTTACCTTTTTATTTTCCCATGAATTTTTTGAAGTCTTATATTTGCCTTATTTTGACTGTCTTACATAAAAGAAAGAACTTTTTATGTGTTGTTTGGAAATGAGGATCTGATGATGATGAGTTCTGTCTTGTCTTCTGTGATGGACCTGAGAAAAGTAGGTCTGGATCCAGCCAAATCTGCCTGTATCTTAGGCTAACAGAAGAATGGTGTAGCCACTGCTGGCAACCAAATCTTCCCGAAGTCCCTGATAGTAACTCTCAGTTCATAATGCAAGATTTCCTTAGACTTGTAGTGTTTTTTTAAGTATTTATTTTGAAAGTCAGAGTTAAAGAGAGAGGGAGTGACAGAAAGAGAGCTTCCACCTACTGGTTCACTCCCCAGATGGTCGCAATGGCCAGCAATGGGCCAGATCGAAGCCAAGAGCTTCATCCTGGTCACTTAGGCCATCTTCTGCTGCTTTTTCCAGACAATTAGCAGTGAGCTGGAATGGAAGTGGAGCAGCCAGGACACTAACCAGAGGTGCTGCTGTTGCAGGCAGTGGCTTTACCTGCATTGCCACAATGGCGCCTGCTACAGTGCTTGTTTGTTTTAAGGTTTATTTATTTTTATTTATTTGAAAGTTACAGAGAGTAAAAAAGGAAGATATAGAGAGAGACCAATCTTCTGTCCTCTCATTCACTCCTCAAATGGTCACAACGGCCAGGGTTGGGCCAGGCCAAGTCCAGGAGCCAGGAGCTTCTTCTGAGTTGCCCGTATGAGTGAAGGGACCCGAGTATTTTGGCCATTTTCTGCTGCTTTCCCAGGTACATTGGTAGGGAGCTGGATTGGAAATGGAGCATCCAGGAATTGAACCAGAACCCATACAAGATACATCGCAGGTAGCAGCTTTACTCTGCCACAACACTGCCTGCCCCTCATGGTGTTATTTTAAAATGCACAGCCCCTTTTTTTTCCAGTGCCTTTAGGTCATTTAGACTGTATTCTTACTAATTTAAGGAGGAAAGCCCTGAATAATTTTCTGGGTTGACTTCTATTTCTTCCACTATATATATATATATATATATATATATATATATATATCACTTCTTGTTTTTGTTTTTCAATATATACTATTTGCTTACTATAGCTTCTATACTATGCACTTTGAAACTTAGCAGATATAATGTAATTCAATTTAGGAGGCTGTCTCAGTGGGGACATAAACCATCTTGCTCCATAGGTATCCTGTCCCTTTTCCCACCATCAAATATCTTTCTATTCATTACTTATTAGGCTTTCCTAAAAATCATTTTTTCCCAAGTATTCATCAAACCCCTGAACTGGAATAATAAGTGAAGTTGACACTAAAAGTCCAGAGGTTCTCATTGTAGTGTCTGGGTAAATGGCATAGTATTTTCTGGGAACTTGTTACAAATCCAGGTTCTTAGGACTCCCTCCCTAGATCTACTAAGTCAAACTCTTGGCTTGAGTCCCACAGTCTGTTTTAACAGGCTATGCAGAGGATCCTGATTTATGCTACGTAAGAACTACTATTTAGGCTTTTGCTGTTGATCTCCACACTTAACATAAATTCTGCCTTCTTATCCTTTTGAATAAGTGTTACTCCTTACTTATGTAAGGTGGTCTGGCATATTTTGATGCACTGTTACATGATTATGTGTATGAATCTCATATTTTTCTTGATTTGTGTCTTTCTTTAAAACAGAATGCAACATCTCTGACACTATCCTTTCCAGATTTTGAAATAGAAAAACACTAAATAAAAAGAAGTAAATAGGGGTGGGACCTTGGGGAGCTGGTGATGAGGACAAGAGGTGGGACGATGGGGAGGATACAATGGCAGAAGGATGGCCGGTGCTGTGGCTCACTAGGCTAATCCTCTGCCTGCGGCGCTGGCACTCCGGGTTCTAGTCCCAGTTGGGACACTGGATTCTGTTCTGGTTGCTCCTCTTCCAGTCCAGCTCTCTGCTGTGGCCCTGGAAGGCAGTGGAGGATGGCCCAAGTGCTTGGGCCCTGCACCCGCATGGGAGACCAGGAGGAAGCACCTGGCTCCAGTGTGCTGGCTGCAACACGCCGGCTGTAGCTGCCACTTGGTGGGTGAACCAACGGAAGGAAGACCTTTCTCTCTGTCTCTCTCTCTCTCTGTCTCTCTCTCACTGTCTAACTCTGCCTGTCAAAAAAAAAAAAAAATGGCAGAAGGAGTGGGAAGACCTAATGTGAGGAGCTCAGCCGAGGGCATCAGGCAGCTGAGTGGGAGTAGAGCTGCTGCTCTGCTCTGTGGTTTTAAGCAGGGTGGTTCCCTCCACAGGGTGAGGGGAGGCGGGATCAACACGTCTTCTTTAGTTGGTGTCCTTAGTTTATACTTTTGCCTTTAGTCCTGTGAAAACTCATTCCTATGGTAAACTGCGATGATTTTTCTGACAAGTGCACAGTTGTCACTTTATTATTATAGCACAATAATCTGTGATAGTGTTAGAATAGTAGAGCATGGTGTGTCCCTGTTCTTGGATTAAATATGGAGATGGTGTTCATATAAAAAGAGCCATCAGTTGCTTTCTCTAGGAACATTATATCCTCCTTTTAGCAAGTAAAACAGATTTACATTGTTTCCACTTAAAAAAAGCTTTTTCTCATATTTTGTCCTGTTAGAAGTCCACACTCTGTTTTGCTGTAGCTTGGGAAGCACCATGGCTTTTAGTAAGTTATCCCTCTTTTTAACTTATTTCTTTATTGATTTTGAGGAGGAATAAGAATTTATACATAATTTTTGTCTTTAAAGTGTTATGTTTAGTTTTTGGTAGGAGCCCACTCAATATTGGTTTAACAAGTAAATACTGACTTTGTTTAATCAGTTTAAGTTTTTTTTTTTTTTTAAAGAGTTATCTCTTTAAAAGAGGGTTGAAAAGATTTTTGCTTTTGCTCTGGTTTGAGTTTTTGTATTATATTTTTTGTAGTTAAATATTGATCTTTTCTGAAACTCTTAATTGCATATAGATTTTTAAAGTTGATCTTTATTTTATGGTTCTTTGCTTTAACTGTTCCATTTATCTTCAGCTAGGAAGGATTTAAAACAAGCTCTAAAGTAGGATAGACTATCTACATGTCTTGGAAAATAATCTGTTATAAACTTGGGTAGTGTGGCATTTTTTGGTAATATTTCTCATGTGCACTTGGAAGACAAAAAATGTTATATTGCTTTATTAGCTTGTATAAAATGGCCAGAACCTCAAGAATTTTTTTTATTTATCATTAGCCAACTCATTAATTGTCTGCTTACTTACTGCTTCTCCTCCTAAGGGTTTCTTGTGTGTTTTTTTCAAGTTATTTTTCCTCTTACGTATCTATATGCTTTTGCATTTCATGCTATGCTCCCTCTTAATTGCTCTCATGGGCCTGCCACTTCTCAGATATCACCTGAAAGGTCATCTCAGACCATTCCCAGGCTCCCTTCCCTTAGTGCAGCTCAGTCACTGGGCACTGACATTCCAGAGGGGATGGTGTAGATGGGGCCAGAAGGTGAGACGTCCAAATTCCTTTCACTGAAAAGTACCAGTGCAGTTTGACTCTTGGGCTGACTGCAGTAACAATTCAGACCATGTTTAGCAAAACTTGATTACAGAGTTTCCAACAGAACCCAAGTGCAGACAGTCATAAAACAAAAAGTTGTCAAGAAGTTAGATTTTACCCCTTTTTCCCCTAATATGTCTGCTATGTTCTACCTCTCAGTTCAAAGACAGCTAAATGAGAGCAACTGAATTATAAAATTATGCACCTTTGCGGAAACAGGTCTGATTGAATTAAGCACTTTGTGCCAGATAAGTTGCTCAGATTGACCCAGCTTGGATCATGTGGTGTTCCTTTATATCCAACTTGTAGCAGATGAGTGACAGGAGAGAACACCACTGGGCTCTCTTTAACTTTGTCCCACTGGGAGGTCACTTCCACTGTGATTCACACTGGACAAAAGCAAATAAAACCCTAAATTTTTAATTACTGCAAAATGTTTTGGGCTTTACATCGTATTTTCCTAATTATTAATTGCTAATTTAGAACTGAAAATTCATCTTTTTCCAGGATGGGAGAGATAAGTGAATGTTTTTATCAGTGTGAAATGAAACCCTGGGGAGAAAGCACCTGAAAATAATTTTATAATGGGAGGAGTTAGTGGCTAAATCAAGGTTCAAGAAGATTCAGGTAGAAGTGGATCCAGGCCCAGGCAGACTTAGCTGTTGACCTTGGGTGGAAGACGTTGTTCTCTGAGAATAGGGATTATCAATGTGATTTTGCGTCACAGTGTGCTGTGTTGAAAGACTTGAGTAGGAGGCACGTCTTGCAACTAAAAGTGATAGAATTGGGTGGGAGCCAGGCAGAAGATGTTGGAAGTTGCAGTAACAGGGGTGTGGAAAAGAACCATGAGTAAATGAAAGGATTCTGAGGGTGAGACTGAGGTTGAAAATGCACGATCTAGACCAAGGAGTACCACAGTGACCATTATCCCCTAGAACTGACCACTTTCCTTTCAGGAGTGGATAAAGTATGAGTCCAGGGGTGGGAGCTGTCTGATAGGATGCAATAGAAGGACTGCTGGAAGAGAACTAGAAGATCATGGGTAACAGAGCAGAATGGCTTGATTACCGAGTCCAGCCTGAGTCTGGAAGACAGGAAGACACAGGAGAGTGGAAGTGTTTAGGAGCATGAAAACATGCCAGAATTTGAGAGTCGCAATGTTTCAAGCTCTAGCAATGGAGGATAGGTGTTAGAGTTCCAGAACTGATGTTGTGGAACTGATGGTGGTTCTGTCCAATGCTAGGGCCAGCACAGTGATGGCCCTTGGAAAAGGTAAAGGGACCTGCATTATGGACTGTCCACTTGGACATTAATATCAGCTAGATTTTCATGGCCACCTACTGTATGCTTGGCTTTTTAACCTGTGTATGTGCGTGTTATTTCCAATTATTATAGTAATCCTACAAGATACTATGATTTCACCCTTGAAGAAAGTCTAGCTAATTTAATAATTTGTTCAAGATTATACAGTTGGCAAAGCCTGGAGATGGAATTTAAACTCAGGATTGTCTGACTCCAAAGTGTGTTACTGTTGACTCACTGAACTCTCCTTCACTCCCGCTGTCCTGGTTCTTCCATTCTCCCTCCATTCCTTTATTTGTGCTCCTAGCCATTCCTAAGGAGTACTTACAATTAACAGCAATTAAAAAATAATAATAAAATGGGATTTTTGAGAACCAAGTAAGAGAAAAAGGTACAAAACAGTTAGAGAATAATATACAATCCAAGGCAGGTTAGTATACAAATTTCCAATATTAATTTAACAAGAATAAGATTAGGCTGTAAACTGGTTTCTTTTAACAACAGTTTGCTCATGGTAAAAGAAAATATGAAGCAAAAAATGTTAGCCAATATATAGGGTTGATAAGATAAAAAATAGGATCTCAGCAGAATATGACACCTGTACTGAGATGTTGGAGTAACAGGCCCTGTATAAAACCAAAATTGTCATAAAAAACACACTTTAGAAAAATATGACAATGCATTTTGAGATTTTGCTGGCAATATCTGTCAATGTAGAAAAAGTAAACCTAGTTTTGTGTGGTTTGCAACAACATGGTTTTATACAGGTTTGATCAATTAAAGGAGGGCTGGAATGTTGGTAGAGCTGGCTAGATAACAATTTTTTGAAAACTGGGAAAGATTTGATCACAACTAAAGCTACATAGAAAGTCACTACAGAATAGCTAGAACTTCAGCCTGGAAGTAGTAGTAAAAGGGCTTGGTGTGGAATTGCTTGAGCTTGGAATTTAACTACTGTGATTTTCTCAACTAAGATATAAATTCCTCCCTGAGTCTGGTTAGGCTTGAGGACATTCACTATATCCTTGAATGTGGGGTATGCAGGGAAATAGGTTATAAATCTAGGTAGATTACAAGGGGCTCTGGAATTTTGTTTCCTATCTGGTTTGAATAGCTTTTTAATAATTAAGAGGGAAACCATTTCATCTCATGATCTTTAGGTCAGTGGTCCTTTGAAGTTAGTCTGCATTGGAATTGCTCAAAAGCTTGTTACAATACAGGTTGCTGGGTGCCCTGCAGACTCTGGTTCAGGAGGTAGGAGAGAGCCTGAGAATTGCCTTCCTAACAAAAATCCAAGTGATGCGGCTGACTGCTGGTCAGAACCTATGCTTTGAGAACCACTGCTGAACAGAAAGGAAATAAATTTTGCAAATAATTTTAAAATATTAATGCTGCCGGCACCGCGGCTCACTAGGCTAATCCTCTGCCTTGCGGCACCGGCACACCGGGTTCTAGTCCCGGTCGGGGCGCCGGATTCTGTCCCTGTTGCCCCTCTTCCAGGCCAGCTCTCTGCTGTGGCCAGGGAGTGCAGTGGAGGATGGCCCAAGTGCTTGGGCCCTGCACCCCATGGGAGACCAGGAGAAGCACCTGGCTCCTGCCATTGGATCAACGCGGTGCGCCGGCTGTGCGGCCATTGGAGGGTGAACCAACAGCGAAAGGAAGACCTTTCTCTCTGTCTCTCTCTCTCACTGTCCACTCTGCCTGTCAACAAAAAAATATTAATGCTAACTGCCTATGTTGGGGGAAAGGATTGGATTATTTTTTTCTCAAAAGTTTCTTTATTTTCATATACTCATGTCCTCATTAGCAAGCTAATGATTCAAAATGGGTCCAAAGGTAGATCTGATAGGACTTGTTTCAATTATTAGAAGGATAATCTGTTCCTCACTGACTTGATCATTTGCATGCTTACAATTTTGTGTACTTGAGTCACCCCTCCTTTACTAATGATATCAAAGATAAATTTTTATAACCTGAGTCAAATTCACAGTTAATTGATAATGCTAAGATTTCATACGGCAATTTTTTCCCCCTAGATGGATCAGTTAATTATCTGAAGTGCAAGAGTGCAAAAAGTCTAGCCTCTACCTTTACAATAGTAATACCACCGAAGGCCATTTGAAGAAAAAAATGAATACTTTCTAGATTAGTTACAGTGTCTCAAACCCATGGTTTCTAAGAGTATTGAAGTAGAAAGCTCATTTAAATGACTTCATCTCTCAAGTATCAGGGGGCCTTCCAATTTTTTGGACTAGGACAATAATTTTTGGTTATTGTAACAATATTCTTTTTATTTAGCATTGGTCTCTAAGGTATGCATTATGGATTTATTTGCATTATTAGGATATTTCACTGTATTACTAATAGATATTAGTAGAATAGATTTGAGATTTGTTTTTCTCTCAAATATTCTTGCAGCAATAAGTGGTAAATTAGATGACCAAGTGTAGTGAACTCCTCCCCCAATTTAGGATCCCACTAATGTGAGGTAGCTTTAATGAGAGCACAAAGTAGGCTCCACCCCTTTTCATTCCAATGATAAATGCACTCTGGAAAACTTACTGTAAATTGAAATAAGCAAAGAGGTCTCAATTGTATTTTTCCTTTGTTCTGGGTACGGTTTAGAAGACAAGCAGAAGAACTGTAAGGACATCCTGTGTGTACCTGGCGCAAAGCAGGAAAGCACGTGGGCCCGCCGTGCTGGAAGGTTCTCGTGGAATGCTCGACACCCACAGCTGAGACTTGTGGAGGAGGTTTCAGGACATAAATATTAATTTGCGTCCAGCTGATGGCTCTGATTTTTCTCTTCCAGACATTGTTTTAATGCCTAATAAGATGAAATTCTACATGTGGAAAATATTAAAGTAATTAAAAACATTTGGCATTTTTGCATATATTTTCTAAAATTAACTGTCTTGTTAACACTCATCTGTCTTGTCTCTAATTGGGCTGAAATGTGTGAAAGGAAAAGAGCTTTGATAGGGAACTGTTTTTCAAGTGCAGCTCAGCTATGATAGACGCAGCAGAGTTGATAGATGGAGCTTTGAAAATGTTTCTCGTGTTAATGCTTTTACGTCGGTGGCACAGAATCTAATAATATTTCGCAACATTTCAATAACTAAGGTTTTTCATGTATCATTTGGAACTCTAACCATTATCATGTTAGAGCTTTGAGTTGAAAGCTGGTGCTCCAAGATCTGATACTGGAGTAATAGTTTGTCTTATTTCTTTAAAATATTTATTATGCCATCTAATTCTGTGTTAAAGTGGAGAGACAATCATTAGTAATCTGCTTTTCTATGGCAAATAAATGCTACTTCTTCCTCATTTCAAATGTTTCTAGATGGATGACTTTCTTTAAAAATATTTTTTAAAATTGTGAAACAATTTCATGTAATATCTGAATCATATTAAAATAATATAATTTAGGTAGCTCTTACAATGGCTTTACATTTTTAAAAATGTTGTAGGCTGTCCTTATTCTACAATTTCACCGTGGGCAAACACCCACAATATTGAGACTGCTATGACCATTTTTTTGAAGGTTGAATTTTACATAAAAACAAGGTTATATTGAATGCCTGTGGAAAAGTTAATATTCATTTCTTTCCTATCATCCTGTGAGTTTTATTAAAACTGCTACCACCTGTCAGCCAGAGGTAGAAAAGAAATCATGATGGGAGGCATTGATACCAGAGTAACTTTCGAGGGAAGCAGAAGCAGCTCCTCCCCCCCCCCCCCTCTTTGAATTGCAGTATTTGGCCTCTGAGCTCCTCACCATGGCAGAAGTTTGAGGTGATCGAAAGTTGAGGATGTCAGCCATGGCCGTGTCCAGACTTGATGAGGTCTAAAGCAAATAAAATCCGAGAATGGGGTGGGGGTGGTACTTTAAACACACACACAGACATGTGCACACATACAAATACTTTCCTTTTGGAAATTTAATATAAACCTCTCAAACAAAAAGTTGGATTCCCTCCAATGGCCCTAAAAGGATATCTGACGGTGAAGCTTTGCTAACTTCAAGATGAACGCCACCTTCCAGGCAAGAGGAGCAGTGTCGGTTCTGGCTGGAGGCAAGAAGGGACCCCCAAAGGGCTACCCAAATCTGGCCACAGTTTTCAAACCTCCACCCCCAAGTGAAAGGAAGTTTTGCTCTTGCAATGAATTCCCTCCTCACTTTCTTCAACTCTAGTTCCAAAGCATCTGTTTATGACTTGAAGTTGTTAAAATGCAATTTGCTAAGTAGGTGTTTTTAAGGTGGCTGGTTATGAGCTGATCTAAATCTAGTACTGGGACAAGATTGTGAAAGTGGATGGAATCTATGTCACGGATATAATTGGCAACTCATTAGATTTTGGTGTTTTTTAAAATTGATTTCTAATATTCATATATAATTTTGATCATATTTATGAGATATAGTGTGATAGTATGACACATGTATTAAACATGTGTTGATAAATTAATGCCAATTAGCATATCTCCTTAAATATTTTTAAAAAATTATTTTTTAAAAAAATTATTTATTTGAGGCTGGCGCCACGGCACAATAGGCTAATCCTCCGCCTGTGGCGCCGGCATACTGGCTTCTAGTCCCGGTCGGGGCGCCGGATTCTGTCCCGGTTGCCCCTCCTCCAGGCCAGCTCTCTGCTGTGGCCAGGGAGTGCAGTGGAGGATGGCCCAAGTGCTTGGGCCCTGCACCCCATAGGAGACCAGGAGAAGCCCCTGGCTCCTGGCTTCAGATCAGCGCTGTTTGCTGGCCGCAGCGTGCCAGCTGCAGCAGCCATTGTGGAGTGAACCAATGGAAAAGGAAGACCTTTCTCTCTGTGTCTCTCACTGTCCACTCTGCCTGTCCAAAAAAAAAAAAAAATTATTTATTTGAAAGGCAAAGTTGCAGAGAGAGAGAGAGAGAGCTTCCATCTACTGGTTCACTCCCCAGGTTGCCACCACCGCTGGACCCAGGAGCTAGGAGCTTTTTCCAGGATTCAGGAGCCCAAGTCCTTGGGTCATCCTCTGCTGCTTTTCCAGGCACATTAGCAGGGAGCTCGATCAGAAGTGGAACAGCTGGAACTCAAACCAGTGCTCATATGGATGACACTATAAGTGGCAGCTTTACCTGCTATGCCACAGCACAGGCCCTAAAAATGTATTAATACTTAATAATACATATCTTTGGGGGAACCCCATTCTATCTCAGCAAATGTATACGATGTGTACTGATCAAATGAGGGTGATTAACATTTCCCTCTCCTTGTCATTAACTTATGTCTGGAGCCTTAGCGTGTCTATCTGCTATTTGTCCGTGCAATATGAAGCAGATTATTATGAACTATAGTCACCTCACTGTGCTGTGGAACACTAGAATTTATTCCTCCTAACTATGTTTTGACAGCCATCATGCAACCTCTCTCCCCCCACCCACCTACCTTCCCAGCCTCTAGTAATTGCTTGCTTTTTTTAAAAAAAAATTATTTATTTATTTATTGGAGAAGTAAACTTAGGGAGAGACAGAGAGAAGGGTCTTCTATCCTCTGGTTCACTCTCCGAATGTCCACAATGGCTGGAGCTAAGATCAGGAGCCAGGAGCTTCTTCCAAGCCTCCCATTTGGGTGCAGGGACCCAAGCACTTGGGCCATCTTCTACTGCTTCCCCAGGCCATAGAGGAGAGTTGGATTGGAAGAGGAGCAGCCAGGACACAAAAACTTGCCCATCTGGGATGCCAGCACTTCAGTCAGAGGCTTAATGTAGGGCCCACTATCCTATGTTTAGATTGACTTATTTTTACTTTCCACATATAGAAGGAGAACATGTGGTGTTTGTATTTCTGTGTTTGGCTTATTTCAATTAACAGTGTCCCCTGAGTCTATCCATTTTGCTGTAAATGACAGGATTTCATTCTTGTTGTGGCTAAATAATATTCCATTGGGCATATATACCACATTTTCTTTATCCATTCATTTGTTGATGGATACCTTTGTTTATTCCAGACCTTGGTTATTGCAAATAGTACTATAATCAACATGGTTGTGCAGATATCACCTGACTATAATATTTTCATTTCTCTTGGATATATTCTCAGTAGTGGAATAGCTAGTCATATATTAGACCTATTTTTGGATTGTGCGGGAACTCCATTCTGTTTTCCACAATGACAGTACTAATTAGCATTCTCACCAGCAGCATATGAGAGTCACACATTCTCTGTTCCCTAGATAGCATTTGTTATCTTTTTTTTTTTTTTTTTGATAATAGCCATTCTAGCCGGAGTGAAGTGCTAGCTCATTGTGGTTTTGATTTCCATTTCTCTGATGAGTACTGGTAGTGAGCATTTATGTATATGTTTGTTGGCCATTTGTATGTCTTCTGTTAAGAAATGTCTGTTCAGATAATCTTCTTCATTTTCAAGAGAATTATTTATTTATTTTGCTGTTGAATTACTTTAACACTCTGGCCACCAAAGTATCTAAATCCACATTATTTCTGAAGAAATGTAGTCACTTATTTATAATTTGTCAGGGATTCAATGGTAGAAGCATCTTTTGCAATGCTCTTTGTATTTCATAGAACATACTGCCCATCATAGTCCTGTGGTGTCAAGTACTCTGCATCCGTGCTGCTGATCCTGTGGCTAATGTATCATTCTAGATATTTGCTTAGCAAGACAGAAGTGTTGTATTAAAAATGCATGCTATAGAACTTAAAATAGTTAATGAAGATAACTACCACACACCAGGCTCACTCTCTTAAATTCATCAGAAAACACTTAGAAATATGCTGATTTTATATATTCAGAAAGAAAGATTATCCTTTAAAATGTGGATTTTGGAGATAAACTCAATGCCTTTGACTACATTGCTTGCTAACTCTGTGCCATGGTGTAATCTTTATGTGTTTATGCTTCCATTTTTGCATCTTTAAATGAGAGTTTCCTAAGGTTCTTCTGATGATTCAATGGTATATTGAATATGGAGTATTTATTAAAGTGTCTAGCATATAGAAAGCACTCAGATGTATTTACCTATTGAACCAGCTGCTGTTTGGCCATTGATTCAGCATTATTCAAGTATACTCATTTAAATTCCTACTTTTAGTGAATAAATAAATATTGCTGTCTTTATAAACTGACAAATTTTTCATTGTCAGAAAGTTAGGTATGCATAATACAACTTATTTTCATTTTTATTGTAGATATCAGTAAACTTAGTTATATTTTTTATTACAATGGTGTAACTTGTTTAGTTCAGATTTAGGAACCACTCGTACTTTACTTTCTTGTTTATTTTATTCTCCTTGATATTTGAATTCAAATTTTATACCACCCTAATCCATAAGTCACTGCAAAGCTTTTTGGAATAGGTATAATTTATATGAAATGGACTATTTCCTATGCCCCATTAACATCTTTATCATTTTCAGTTGCATATACTTGTCATCTCAGAGGTTTTGGTGGTGGTATGGATTCTTCCTAGATTTAACTTAAAAAGGGATTATTCCCACAAACTACACAGGCTCCTTTGCAGTGCACTATATAGGAAAATTTTATATGAAAATCACATTTTGTTATCAAAATTCAAGTTCTCATCTGCCTGCTAAATTTATGAACCTACAAGATGACATATCTCTGAAATCGTTTCAAAATGTTGAGTAATTTTTGGTAAAACCCAAACTCTGCTCAATATTTTAGAGCTAAAACCTACATAGAAGTTAGAAAACATGGGTTTGTGAAAATACCGAGGCTATTGGCTTCTTTTCTTGTTTGGAGTTTATATTCAAGAGTTAATTATCATTGGGTCTTTCTAAAGTGAGAAATTTCCACTAAACAAGATGTCTGGTCTTGGTTTTATTGTCTATGATTTTTTTAGGCTGAAAATACTGCATTAAAAAAATCTCTTCAGCTTTTCTTCCACATTACAAATGTGTTGAAATTTTCTACTAACATGGTATTATGAACAGTTCATAATTTGAAGTCACCAAGTTTCATGAATTTATAGTTGAATATACTACTCCCTGTGATTAATTACACAAAAATTGCAATTTCATACTGGCTTATCTTTTAACTATAAGTTAGAATAATGAAAGGATGGTGTAGGTAAGCACACAAACAACAACTCCCAAGTCTGATAATCATACCTGACTAGAAGACAAGCAGCCCTACTCCCAGCTGTGTCAACTGAGAGCTATGTGGTTTTTTTGAGAAATAGCTTAACCTCACTAAGTCTGAATTTTCTCATCTGTAAAGTAAGAGAAATTTGGTTAAACTGATCACTAAGGACACTTTTAGTTCCAGTGGCCTTTGATTATATTGTGATAAAGCAGCATAAAATAAAATTCTTTATTCAAAACAAAGCAGTACAATATTGTTAAGCATTGGTCTCTGGATTATATCCGGTGGTAATGGATAAAGATCACAATTCTGTACTGTCTGAATAACTTTCTTTGTCTTAGATCATCTATAAAACATGTCTCATAATAGGGCCTTCTATGCATAAGAATAGTAAATATAAAGTATGTAAGTACCTACCATATAAATGTATATGTTTTTTAAGGTTATTGTGAGGATCAATGCAATATTAAACATAAAGCATTTAGAATAATATCGAGCATATAGTAAGGGCTATATAATACTATCTATTATAAACATTAAACTTGTCACAAATAAATTTTTATGCTTTTGATATTAGGAATATATTTGGGTACAAATAATTAGAAAATTTGAAGACACCAGTGGCTTAAGCTAGCAGCTATTTTTCACGTGTGTGTGTGTGTGTGTATACACACACAATTTTTTAAAAATCTGTTCTTATCTGATGCCCTGTGGGGTCCACAGCCTAGGCTGGTTCTGTTGTGTTTTGTGGTCACAAGTCTCAGAAGGCTGCTTCAGTGTTATGGTCTAGGGTGGTTGCAAAAGCATATGGTTTGATATTCAGCCAGGATGGGGGAAGGGAAGAAGAGCATGCCCCTTCCCTTTAGGCACAAGTTTTAGAGGTCACATACGATCGTTTGGTGTATATTGTCTTGACAGGAACTTAAGAACTTAATTATGAGACAAAATTGAGTTCAAAGGAAGATATCACATGTGCTGTTTAATCTGGGAAGCTGTGTGATTAATCCAGAGTGATTGTTTTATTACTGAATTACAGAGTGATTCTGGGGAAAGAACTAGCATTTACCCTAAATGCCATCACATCTTGGAGTTGAGGTCGCTCGGTTTTCTCAAGTGATGGTACGGTTTCTTCACCAAAACATTTTATATTGCTTGTGTTGACACACACGTGTAAAGATTTTGTTTCTGCCCTTCCTGTTATTTTAATTCTCATGAAGACAAAAATTGTCATTTCAAAAATGATTAATTACATGGAAAACTATAATTAAAACGTTAGCATCAGAACTCCAGTGCAAGTATCGAGTCAGAACTGACAAATTGGTAGAGGGACTCTGCTGGTGTTGTAATTTAGCAGTAGCTTCTGGATAGTGAAACATATGGACAGCAAGCATGGCAATGAATACTAGCATTCAGATTATGCAGGGTTGGTGATGCGTTGACCCTTACTCACTTGGTATGAAACTGTCAAAATAAGTCTTTCCAATGTGCACTTGATGGGCTTTTCTTCTCACTAAAGGTGGAGAGTAAAACCATAGAGACATCATGCAGAATTGTAATTTTTAGTGAAACATAATTCACTCTGTTACTGAGAATCTTGTCAACCAACTCAAACACTAATAACAAATATATAAAGAGGAGAAGTTGATCAATTATTGGCAAAACCCTTTTGCTAAGTGACCCTGTTATATTAAATACCACATCACATGTTAATGGTCCTGAGAATACTCACTATTTTATGTGTTGATATTTTCTTTCCAGAAAGGCAAAAAAAAAAAAAAAAAAAGAGATATATTCTTAATGACAATTAGCATACATGAAATATATGTATATGTTCCTTTAACAAGTGTTTTTTAGAGTCTACTGTATATCAATAATCATTCCATGCCCTGGAAGTTAATGAAAGCAAAAAGAAACCTTGTGTCATAGAACTTACATTCTAATGAGAGCAAAATATTTGATGCACTTTTACACTGTGTGCAAGTCATTGTTTTGAGAGTTCCGGTGTGGTCTGAGCAAGGTAGGTTAGGATCTATTGAGAATGAAATGGTTTTTGGCAAGAGCAAAGGTTACATTGCTTTGTAAATAGGATTTCTGAAGTGCTTATCCATCTTCCGCTGGACTCTGAGAGAAGTTGCTGGTCAACACTATGCCTCCTAGTTAGAATTCTGGATTGAAGGAAGTCATGGGCATGGTGACTAGGGTGCAGTTGGAGTCACAAGTGCATATGCCCAGCTTAGTGTGCTAGGCAAAGAAATACCAAGGCTGTGGTACATGAAGAATCCAGCATAGTGTTCTTTATGATCGTTTCTGTCCTCCAAGTTTATGGCCTCCTGCAGTAGTTCCTAGAACACCTTGGTCCTCTTGGGTCATCTCAATCATATCAATAACATTTCTCCCCTCTTCAGAACCTTAAAATTGTTTACATTTTCTTAGATGACCTTATAATAATTCTAATGGATATATCTGATTTATTTTCATCAGTTTACTTTTCTGATATTCTTGAACCCTACTCATGCCACATATAGATGTACTGACATCTTCCTGTGTCTGTTTATTCAGACTCTTCAATTCTTAGCCTCTTTGCATCTAATCAAATCACTTGCCTTCCTCTGGTCTGGGCTATAACAAAGTTTTTACTGACTGTCCATTTCTTGTTGTAATTTTCTCAGAATAATCCTTTATGATTACCATTACTCAAATAATTTCTTTAAACACATACATTTTTGTTCTTCTTTAATACAAAAATTTAAAATTTAAATGCATAGATTTGGGTATCTGTGATTAACTTCAACTTTTTGACATGCTAAATTATTTTAAAATGTAATATATATGTGTGTATACATATATTTATTAAAGCACTTAAGTATAAAACCAAAAGTAAATTTCTGACCATGGACCACCCACCATTTCCTTTCATAGAAATAAATGATCAGAGCTTCCTTGTGTATTCTTCCAGAAAAGTTTTAGATGTATGTCAGATAATGCATATTTATAAATATATGGAAGTGTGATAAAGCATAATATACTACAGTGCTTGAGAAAATTACATGGAAAATGAAATTGAAATATAAGTTTATTTTGGTGCAAAAAATGTCAAATCCATGCATACAAGATGTCTTCAAAAAGTTCATAAAATGAATGTTATGGAAAAATATGCAAAGATTTCAAAAATTTGTGCACCAGAATAAATATCTTTTAATTCCATTTTTACAGAGTATAAAACATACCCTCATATGGTTTTGAAGTTTTTAACAGTTTAATATAGTTTAGAAATATTTCCCATTGGTTTATCTTTATTCCATATATTTAACTATATGACTATTCAATAAATGGTCAAAATGATCCCCTCTTGATATTATTTACATTCTTTCTGGTTAACTCTTATGTTTTTTTTTTAAAAAAATCTTAATATAAAGAGAATAAATTTCACATATTTCAAACATGCGGTTCTAAGAACATAGCCTTATTTCCATTACCATCTTTATGTCCCTCAACCTCCCTACATCCTTCTCTGTTTTGCTTTTTAAATTTTCTACAAAAACATAATTTCAATCCACTGTATAAAATGCACCACTATCCATGATATTCAACAATTAAAAAGTAGAAAGACCACAGTTCACAGGAATATAAACAAGAGCTAAAAACAACAGTTAAATCACAAGATGTCCAATTCATTCCTGTGCATTTTTCTGATTTCTATATTACCTACCACATATCAGATAAAACATATATTTATCTTTTTTGGGTATGGCTTATTTCACTAAGCATAATGGTTTCCAGTTGCATCAATTCTTTTGCAGAAGACAGAATTAATTCTTTATCATGGCCAAGTAGTATTCCATAGTATATATACCACATTTTCTTTACCAAGTGATCAGATGATGGACATCTGGATTGATTCCATTTCTTAGCTGTTGTGAATTGAGCTGAAGTAAATATGGGGGTATAAATAATCGTTTCATATGCTGACTTCATTTCTTTTGGGTATATTCCCAGGAGTGGGATGGCTGTATCATTTGCAGATTTTGAGATTTCTGAAGAATCTTCATACTGTTTTCCATAATGGTTGCACTAGTCTACATTGCTACCAACAGTGGATTAGAGTACCTTTTCCTCACATATCTGCAGCAGCATTTATTTATTGATTTTTAAAAAAAATTTTTGATAATAGCCATTATAACCACAGTGAGATGAAAATCCATTGTTACTTTTGTTTGCATTCCCTAAGGGCTAGTATTCCTGAACCTTTTTTCATGTATCTATTGGCCATTTGTATTTTATCCTTTGAGAAATGCCTATTCATGCCCTTTGCTCATTTCTTAACTGGATGTTTTAGCATGTTTGAGTTTCTTGGACTCTTTATAGATCCTGGAAATTAATCTTTTAACAGTTGCATCATTTGCAAATATTTTCTTCCATTTTGTTGGTTGCGTCTTCACTTTGTTGAGTGTTTCCTTTGCAGTGCAGAAGCTTCTTAGTTTGATGTATCCAATTTATTTATTTTTGCTTTGATTACCTGTGCTTCTGGAGTCTTTTCTAAGAAGTTTTTGCCTATGCCATTGTCTTTCAGGGTTTTTCTAATGTTTTCCTCTAATAATTTGATGATATCACATTATGGATTTAGATCCTTGATACACTGGAAGTTGGGTTTTGTATAAGGTCTAACCCAGGGTTCTTGTTTCATTCTTTAGCACACGTAGATCCAATTTTCCCAACACCATTTCTTGAGTAAATTGTCTTTTCTACAAAGGTTTATTTTAGCCCTTCTGTAAAAGATTAATTTGTTGTAGCAGTGTGAATGAATTTCTGGTGTTTGTATTTGGTCTACATGTCAATTTTTGAGCCAGTACCAGGCTGTTTTGATTATAACTGCCTTATATTATCTCTTAAAATCTGGTATTGTGATACTTCTGGCTATGTTTTTGTTGGTTAAGGTTATCTTAGCTCTTCAGGTCTCTAATATTTCCATAAAAATTTTAGCATCATTTTTTTAGATGTGAGAAGAATGTCATTGGTATTTTGATTGGGGTCATATTGAATCTGTAAATTGCTGTGGATAGTATGAGCATTTTGATGATACTAATTCTTCCAATCCACAAATATGGAAGATATTTCCATTCTTTGTTCCTTATTCTATTTCTTTTTTTAAATGTTTTCTAATTTTCATTGTAGAGATCTTTAACATCCTAGGATACATTTATTCCAAGGTATTTACATTTTTTATTGTTATTGTGACTGATACTGATCTTGCAAGTTATTTCTCAGCCATGTATTATTTGTGTCTACAAAGGCTATTGGTCTTTGCTGATTTTATATTTTGCATCTATACCAATCTCTCTTATGAGTTCTAGTAGTCTCTTATTGGTCACTTTTAATTCCTCTAGGATCATGTCCTCTGCAAATAGGGATGATTTGACTTTCCAATTTGTATTCCTTTAATTTTTCTTTCTTACATGAAGGCTCTGTCTAAACCTTCCAGGGCTAAATTGAATAGCAATGTTGAAATGGGACTCTTTGCCTGATTCCAAATCTTAGTGGAAATGCTTCCAATTTTTACCCATTCAACATAATACTAGCTGTGTGCTTATCATATATTGCCTTGATTGTGTTAAAGAATATGCTTTCTTTTTTTTTTTTTTTTTTTTTTTTTTTTTGACAGGCAGAGTGGACAGTGAGAGAGAGAGAGACAGAGAGAAAGGTCTTCCTTTGCCGTTGGTTCACCCTCCAATGGCCGCCGCTGCAGCCGGCGCACCGCGCTGATCCTGGCAGGAGCCAGGAGCCAGGTGCTTTTCCTGGTCTCCCATGGGGTGCAGGGCCCAAGCACCTGGGCCATCCTCCACTGCACTCCCTGGCCATAGCAGAGAGCTGGCCTGGAAGAGGGGCGACCGGGACAGAATCCGGCGCCCCAACCGGGACTAGAACCCGGTGTGCCGGCGCCGCAAGGTGGAGGATTAGCCTATTGAGCCACGGCGCCGGCTGAAGAATATGCTTTCTATACCCAACTTGCTTCATGTTTTTATCATGAAGTGATGTTGTATTTTATTAAGTACTTTCTCTGCATCTTGTGAGATAATCATATAGCTTTTATTCTTGAATTCATTAATGTGATGTATTACATTTATTCATTTGTGGATGTTGAACCATCCCTGCATATGAGGAGTAAATCCTACTTGCTCTTGGTGAATGATCTTTCTCATATGTTGTTGGATTTTATTAGTAAGTATTTTGGTGAGGATTTTCGAATCTGTGTTCATCAGGGATATTGGTCTATGGTTCTCTTTCTTTGTTGTATATTTTTCTGGTTTTGGAAATATGGTGATGCTGGCCTCATAGAAAGTCACATCTTCATGTAAATGTATACATTACTAGCAGATTAATTACTTAGTTAAAAAATTTGTTCACTTAAATTTCGATAACTGTTTTCAAAGTGTCTTCCAAAGAAATGTCAATAATTTTCTATTCCCTTATTAGTTTATGAGAATTCCTACTTTTCTACAACCTCATATTCATTGAGTTCTAATCAAATTATTTCTTGTGCCTTAATTACGCCCTATCTTTTTTTCTGATTTTCTCAGCTTACCCACATCAGAAATTTGTAGAGTCTGAGGTACAGAGAGGATAACCTGTACATGTTAAAATGATGGAGTTGTTGACTTATGGAATCTATTATAAAATTTCTCCTTTGCTAATTAGTTACAAGTATCCAATGTAATACAATCACTCCATACTGAAATAAAATAGGCAAATCATCTTACCAGGTAGTATATATTTTTAAAAAGCTTTACAAAGTACTAGAATGATATTCATATGGTACTTTTCACTGTGTTGGGTTGTAACATGTGTTAAGGTTCCATATATAATCATTAAAAGGTGATACAAAGAGTCCATGTACATCCATTTAATATTTCATTTTTGAGCTGTGATTATAATGTCTTTGATTGTATTGATTTCATTCCTGTATATAAACAATGGAATAAATGGCTAATGAAAAATTTTAATGCATATAATACAATATATAGGGAAGTCAGAAGAAATTATAGCTTATATAATGAAAATCTGGCATTCTGCAATATTTTATTATATTGTGATTAAAAAATCATGACTTTATGAATCACATTTCATTTCTGGCCTCTATAGTTTTTCTCCTAATATATTGAAACTGTTTTATTAATAAGGAAGTGTTAACTTTTTGGAAACCTTTTACTCTGAGGCAAATACAGTTTTCCTGGCTCTTTATTAAACTTATCTCTCAAATATCCTTTCATTTTTGAAAATGGCAGAAGGTGTGAAAAGTTTTATGTTCCTTGGGATTTTAAGAAATATTTATTATATTAGAGTTTATTAATAGGAAATTATTTACTTTTAATGGGTGAAAGAGCAATGTGCTATAAAATGTTTCTCCTTTTCAAAATGTATATTAACCATCTTTGATGAACAATAAAGTTGTACTGTTAAGTTAGACTCATGTATTGAAGGTGTTCAGCCACTTTGTTTCTATGTGTTCTCTTAGAGGGCATTTCTTACTATTTATTAAAGTAAAGCCTCTAATGAACTTCCAAATTTACTGATCACTTTCAGGATTCTAGTATATGTTCTAGACAGTCACAGATTTTCTTCCAGCTTTACAAGAGTCCCTTGAAATTTCACTGTCACATGTTATAGTTTATAGGAATGAGCCTCCAGCTTGGTCCATGGTCATCTGACTTGTTGAGACTGGGATGCAAACTTCAGCTGAAATTCCATAATCATTGTATTGCCAAGAATGATTTTCTTAGGACTGTGTTATGGTCAGCTGATCAAGATTCTATAGAATTTTTTTTTTACTATATTTTTCCATTTAATAAGGGAAACTTGCATTTCTACATAAAAACTAAAAAAATAACTTTTTTTTTTGTCTTCGAGTGTTTTATTGTGACCAAGGTATATTACAATTAGAAAAAAAGCTTGTGGTGTGAGCATTGTGGTACAGCAAGTTGAACCATGACTAGGGACACCTGCATCCCATATTAGAGGGCTGGTTCAAGTCCTAAATTTTCCACTTCCCATCTGGCTTCCTGTTAGTGCATCTTGGTGGGCAATAGATGATGGTTGGGGGGCTTAGATCCCAGTCACCTTTGTAGGCACCATAGGTGGAGTTTTATTTTATTTTTAAGGATTTATTTATTTGAAAGGCAGAGTTACAGAGAGGCAGAGGCAGAGATAAAGGTTTCTATCCACTAGCTCATTCCCCAACTGGCCACAGTGGCCAGAGCTGCACCGACCCAAAGACATGAACCAGGAGCCAGGAGCTTCCTTGTGGTCTCCCATGTGGGTGCAGGGGCCGAAGGGCTTGGGCTATCTTTCACTGCTTTCCCAGGCTACAGCAGAGAGCTTGATTGAAAATGGAGCTGCTAGGACTCAAAATGGCTCCCATATGGGATGCTGGGATTATAGGAGGCAGCTTTACCCATTCTTGCCAGTAACTGCCCCTTAGGTTGAATCCTAAGACCTGGCTTCAGCTTACCTGTTAAGGGTATTTGGGGAGTGAATCAGTGGGTGGACCTTTTTTTTTAATTTTTATTTAATAAATATAAATTTCCAAAGTACAACTTATGGATTACAGTGGTTCCCCCACCCATATATCCCCTCCCACCTGCAACCCACCCATCTCCCGCTCCCTTTCCCATTCTATTCAAATCAAGATTCATTTTCAATTATCTTTATATACAGAAGATCAATTTAGTATATACTAAGTAAAGATTTCAAGTTTGCACCCACACAGAAACACAAAGTGTAAAGTAAGTACTGTTTGAGTACTAGTTATAGCATTAATTCACATTAAGGATGGGGATCCTACATAGGGAGTAAGTGCACAGTGATTCCTGTTGTTGACTTAACAATTAACACTCTTGTTTATGGCATCAGTAATCACCCTGGAATTAAAAAAGAGAGAACTATCCAACATGCGCAGCGGGATACACACAGCAGTCTCATAGAATGGCAGATGTCCTAAACAGCACTCTGGCCTCAGAGTCAGCCCTTAAGGCATTCAGATCTGGTTGAAGAGTCCATGAGAGTATTTTAGGCATGGAAAGCCAAGACACACTGGCAAAAAAACAAAACAAAACAAAACAAAACAAAACAAAAAAACCAACAAACCAAACCTAAATGAAAGATCTCTGTGAGTGAGATCCCAGTGGAAAGAACTGAGCCATCAAAGGAGGAGGTACCTTTCTCTGAAGGGAGGAGAGAACTTCCACTTTGACTATGACCTTGTCTAAATAAGATAGAAGACGGCGAACTCAAAAGGCTTCAATAGCCTTGGCAACTCATGTAGCTGCCTCTCAACCTCAGTGCCATTCTATTCAGCTAAATATGAGCTGAAACAAAGACAGAATTTCCCCTACTTGTTGTCACTATGTAAAGATTAAGTGTACTTTGTGGTGTTCTTTTAATTTAACTTTACAAACTAAAATTAGACTCTATCGCAATATTTTGTTTAAATGCATTTTTCAAAAATGTCACATTGGATAATTTTGTTTTCTGCCTGGATTAGTAAGATTCAGATTCTTCAAACTATGTAATTACTTTTTTCCCAACACGTACTAAAGTAGTTTTCATTGAACTGAAGAAAATGGAGAAAATACATCTCACAAGAGATAAAATTGATTTTTAAAAGATTATAGGGCCCTATGAACCTATTTTTTAAAGGCGATAAATAGTACATTTTTACTCTCAATAGCAGAAATTACTGATTGATACCCAGCCCAAGCTTTTTTAAAATGAGGAAGCATGTACACTGTTGTCAGATGTGAGCTCTGAAGAATATTTGGAATATTTTCAAGCATAATGCCCATGCTTAAAAATAGTCTCATGGAGCTGCTGAAGATACGCAACACCATGCTTTATGCCATGTGCTCTTCTTCAGTGGATGTGTACTTTACTGGGAAGAGATATTGCATATTGATTGTTGATTAGACCAGCTTTTCTTCCAAGGTGAGAGAATGAAATGAAATACTAAGCCCACCCTTACTAAGAAAATGAACGCTTAGTTTATTTTTGTGGTTTTTCCATTCTTGAGACCAAATGTCTTTTCTGTTGCAATATCTCTTCTTAAATTGAGGTCTTACTAAAAGGTCTTTTAAGACCTTCAGTAATAAATGGATCAGCACACCATGCAATTGAGTGTTGGGACTGAAATTCTCTGACCATGTAAACCTGGGCAAGTTTGCTTCCTGTCCTTCAGCAGAGTATGACGTGTAGGTGGGTCTGTTTGGGAAGAAGGGTAGAGAGTAAAATATTAACATAAATTTGTAATATGTTGGGACAAAACTGTTTTCTCACCATCTTCTCATGTAATATTGACCTGTTTCATTCATTTATATTACCTTCCTGGTTGTTACAATTGTTTGAGTTTTTTATAATTTTTTTTTTGACAGGCAGAGTGGACAGTGAGAGAGAAAGAGACAGAGAGTAAGGTCTTCCTTTACCATTGGTTCACCCTCCAATGGCCGCCGTGGCCGGCGCACAGCGCTGATCCAAAGCCAGGAGCCAGGTGCTTCTCCTGGTCTCCCATGGGGTGCAGGGCCCAAGCACTTGGGCCATCCTCCACTGCACTCCCTGGCCACAGCACAGAGCTGGCCTGGAAGAGGGGCAACCGGGACAGAATCCAGTGCCCCGACTGGGGCTAGAACCCGGTATACCAGTGCTGGGCGAAGGGTTAGCCTATTGAGCTGCAGTGCCGGCCAATAATATTTTGTTGTAACCATGCATTTATGTAATTCTAGTGAAAATTCCAGTGGGACTATGGGGGAGGAGGAAAGGAGTTAATTTAAATATCATCTTCATCACTTTATGGGTTATGGATAAAAAGAGACTTAAATGAAAATTTACCAAGAAACAGCTGATTTTTTTAATGTGCTGAGTTTTGGTTAATTGTGGGGATGAACCTACTCTATAGTATACAGCAGTCTTGACTCTAGGTAAGTAGAGGTAAGGAAATGAGTTCTGTGGATGGATTGTGGTTGTTTAGTGATTCTCAAAGTGTGGTTGACATAGAAACTTCAGCATTACCTGGAACTTGTATAAAAAACAAGTACTATATCCAGCAAACACCCTGGGGGTACAGCTGCAGCATCTGAATTGTAGCAAGTCTTGCATGGTTTGCCTAGGCTCTCTCCTGAAGAACATTTGCCTATTGAATTTTTTAAAATTGTATTTAAGTTACAGAATTTTCTTTTATTTCATATATACAGAATTAGGAATATAGTGATACTTCCCCCTTACCCTCCCTCCACCATATACTCAAACCCTTCTACTTCCTTCCTCTCCTATTCTCAATCTTAATTTTTACAAAGACCTATTTTTAGTTTTTTGCATTCATGAGGTTAAGCCTACAACCTTATTACCACAATAAAATCAGTGGAATGGGGCAGTGTTCTGTGGACTGAAGAAATCTGAGTTCTGATCTTAACCTGGTCTTGTCAACTTTGTGACCACGTCCCCTCTGTATCTCCATTCCTGATTGTGAAATGAGGGAACTGTGTCCCTTTACATTCTTGCAAATGACCCAAAGTATTAATACTTTCTTTATTTTTTAACTTTTATTTAGCAAATATAAATTTCCAAAGTACAGCTTATGAATTACAATGGCTTTCCCCCCCCACAACTTCCCTCCCACCCGCAACCCACCCATCTCCCGCTCCCTCTCCCATTCCATTCACATCAAGATTCATTTTCAAATGTCTATATACAGAAGATCAATTTAGTATATATTAAGTAAAGATTTCAACAGTTTGCACCCACACAGAACATAAAGTGTAAAATATTGTTTGAGTACTAGTTATAGCATTAAATCACAATGTACAGCACATTGAGGACAGAGATCCTACATGAGGAGTAAGTGCACAGTGACTCCTGTTGTTGACTTAACAAATTGACACTCTTGTTTATGGCATCAGTAATCTCCCTAGGCTCTAGTCATGAGTTGCCAAGGCTGTGGAAGCTTTTTGAGTTCACCGACTTTGAGCATTAATACTTTCAAAACTCCATTGTATTATTTCTTCAAATCAGTTTATTTTTTTCATTCTTGTCTCCTATTGCTATGCAATAACAAATAAGGCTTGAAAGAAACAGCATTTAATTTTCCTTTATTTAAGGGACTGTGGAAATGGAAGTAGAACATTTGTCAGGTGCCCTTAGGTTATAAATTAATAATGGAAAAAATGGCCCTGAATCTTCTTAACACCTGTAGTCCTGGCCTTGGAAAACACTCGACAAGGACAGTTGAAATATTTAGTGATACTTGATGTGCCAGATTATGAAACCAAGCGCAATTTAAGCAATTTAGAGCCTATTGAACTTGTCTAGCTAGCGCAGTCAGTATAGCCATCAAGTGATTGTGATGGAACAGTTAATATTAATGGTTTCCTGTACTACTTAGCATGTTTTGAAAATGAATGAATTGTGAAATTTTACTCTCAATGCTAGTTTATTTATGGTTTTCTTTCCTGGCGGACTTGATGCTTTTGTTTGTTGTATGCTTTAGATGTTAATGTAATTCCATATTTTATATTATTGTCAGAAAAAGCTATCAAACACTAGTTTATTAGAAAAGTGAAACAGAGGTGAGTGTTCTGCTTTATCTGTTCAGCATCTGACAGTACTTAAGCAACTTTCTTCTCAACCTCATTGGTTGTTTATCTGTGTTAAGTAGTGCTTCATATTTTGCGTTGAAAGTACTTATCAGTACTTATATTTTTGAAAACATGTGATGTTCTGATTTTAACAGCAGTAACTACACATGTTTAAAAATTCAAATACTATATATACAGGTAATATTTTCTACAGTTCCTTAGAAAATCCATTTAAAATTTTGCCCTCTACAGAAGGTAACTATTAGCATTGTGGTGGCAGTTTGTTGTAGATTCCCTCATGCTTTTCATGAGGGAAAGATGCACTATTAAAAATATTGATATGCTGCTTTAATGTACCACTGTCATTACCGTTTTTTCATATTATACACATGGTCAAAGTTCCAATTTCTCTCACAAAACTAAGAATGCCTAAAAACATTGATCAAATTTTTTTTATAAAAATGAAATGCAGATATCAATGCCATTAGAATTCCAAGAGGAATTAAAATGTTAAAATTTGAAGAACTTACCAGGAAACTAATTTGCCTCTAAAGCTTATGAAATAGAAAGGTGCCCTTATATAAAATGGCAAACACTATTTTTTGAGGTTATAATGAGTAAATATTTTTTCTTTTAGAAATGAATTTAATGGTGTTAGTACCATAGGACAATCTGGACTGGAATATCCTCTCTCTTACTGCTTATAGTTTCAAAGTTTAGTGGCAATGACCTTAGCGAGTGTCCTAGGTTAAATCTCTGAACTGAATACCATTAAGTCAATCAACAAACATTCTTGGAAAGCTGCTACGCGTACATGCAGTGTTTTGAAGTTTGTCAAGAGCTTTATTTTTCTGCCCCTTTGGAGGAAAAGATCCACTATTCACACTTACATATACCCCCCTGTACTTCCAAGATCCTCTTTCCACCGATCCTCTGGCTACAGCCCTCCCACCCTCCACCTGCATTAACACCTGACAGGCACTTATTTCCCTGTCAGTGGTCTCTGTGGATGTTTTGCTATTGACCAAGATATGTTTAGAAAATTTTTAATCTCTTGTGCAATTTTGGCAAACAGCAGCCTGAGCTCTGCTTTTCCTAACAAATAACTTGCAGATTGTCATGTTTCTCTTCGGTGAAGGAAAAAAAAGTCCAATCAGAACAGAATTGAAATGATATAAATTAGGCTCATTGTTTAGCAAATCGCTGGCTTTAGGTAAGAATTGTAGATAAGAATAGCCTTGCCCCTCTTAAGGATCAGAGCAGGCATGTGTGCATGCATGAAGAAACCAGGCCTTTGTTAGTATCCTTTCTCAAATGGCTATTAAAGTAATTACAGTAATTTATAGATTTTTTTTCCTTCCATTTCAAAATGGGTTCCATTTTTCGTCTTTTGTCTTGAGTTCCTCAGTGGCAGTGTGTATGTGTGTAAGTGTACGCTGGGTAGCTCTCACATAGTGTCTTTGAGTGATCTACACCCCAGCTGCTGAGGTGTGGTGCCCATAGTCTCTCAGAGATGGCTTTGCAGCTCTACTGTCCACAAGCCTTAGCCCTTTGAGAATAATCGCAGAGTTGTGCTGTGCAACACTAAATCTTAACGGTCAATTGTAGTTTGTCACAGAGCCCTTTAAAATTGCTGTGATTGAAATAAATAGGCATTTTTTTTTCCTGTGTTCTTAAAAATATATCCATTCACAGCTATGGATTTTCTTATACTTTGCTGTGTTTTTAATGTCACTAATGCTTTTGTGTAAGTGTTGTATAATGTTTTATGTGAAGACTTTTAGAGGAAGACTTTAAAAAATCTATTGACCATATAAAATAGTAGATGATCATTATGCAGGACTTATAATTTTATTATGCTAGAAGCACATATTTGATTTTTTATAAGTAACTTTAATTGCTTCAAATATCAAGGCCTCCTTTTGGCAATTTATGTTTATTTTACTTTGATAATTTGAAATTAGTAAAGGTAAATTTATTTCGAGGAAGTTCATATTAAATATGTAGATTATGCAATTTCTACATAAGCTTTGGAATGATTACTGGTTAGTACAATAGCTAGTATTGTGTGTGTGTATGTGTGTGTACATATATGTATATCTTAGCTTTGGATTTTGCCAATGAGTTGTTCACCTATACACATAAGGATGTTTCACAAATCAAGAAGACATAGCATATGTTATTTACTCCCTCAATAGAGCTGGTACTGAGAGAGTTAAGGTTCTCTTATTCTGCAAATAAAGAATTGTAACCACAGTAACCAATTTACTGTTATTTGCTTAGTCCTAGCAAAGAAAGAAAGTCAGTGTTTGGGAAAAAGTCTAATTCAAAGACGAGCACAACTTCAATGATCCTGATACATTAAGGCTATGAAACATCATTAACTATTTTTGGTTTTAATGCTGTGGTTTTAACATGATTATGTTGAATTTCATTTTTCAGGTGGTTTGACTCCATATAAGTCACCCAAGTTCAATAAAAAGGAAGTAGAGAGTCTGTAAATTTTACTTTTATATAAAAGCAGTTGGCAAATGTATTTTCAAAAAAGCAGTTTAGGATAAATACTAGAAAAATTAAATCTAAATTATAGAAATTTCAATTTTTCCATAAAATTTCAGTAATATTGAGTTCTGTAAAAGACATGAATAGTAAATTTATGATTACTCCCATTGAAATGCAACAAATGGAAAATGGTTGTATTTTGTATGATTTACATAAAACAATATGTGTGACAGCTATCTCTAAAAACAGTTGCAAAAAATAAATGGGTGTATGCTAGATAGAGCAGTTAGGACTGTTTGGAAGAAATATGTCTGCAGATTTAATCTGTCCAATGCCAACTACTGTTGCTTTTGTTTTTTGCCTCACCATAGATGCTGTGTGACAGAATAGGACTTTATTCTTTGTTTTTATAGCTAGATCAAGTTATTTTTTTCTCATTTCTTGGAGAATTTGCCGTTACTGATTTGGGTAGATTCATCAATGATGTACTTAAAATTGATCCTTTGGGATTTTAACAGACAAAATATTATATTTTTAACAGTGTTTTCCTTATTATTTTGCTTCATTTTGAGATGTATCTAGAAGTCAAGTACTTCTTGTAATCTCCTCTACTGACTTGTGCAGAAATACAAGCCACTATTATCTACCTTCTTGGCTGCTGCTGTAGACTGGTAACCTCTCTCCCTGCTTCTCCTCTTTGACTTCCTCTTTCCTTCCATGAAGAACTCCCGCCCCCCCATTCTAGCTAGCCGCACCCTTTAAAAATATAAATCAGGTTATGCCCTATCTGTTCAGAACCACTGTATTATCTTCAGTCTCATTTTGAGTAAAGTTCAAAGTGCATTTCATCGTGTGGACCCTCCTATCCCCCGCCTTATTTTTCTCTGCCCCACAGGATTCCAACCACAGTAGCATCAATGCAGTATTTGAACTTGTAGTTTCCCAAACTGGAGCTTTGGTAAATTTCTGCTCCCTGTGCTTGGAAGGCTCTTCTTTTAGATAATTCAAAAGCTGCCTGATCTCACTTTCATTAAGAGGCTTCCATTCACCAACTTGTCTCAGATGGCACTCCCTTCCTTTCTGCTATGTTACTCTCTTTCTTCTTGCACTATTGTTCTCTGACATTATGTATTTGTTTGTCTTCTTACCTCCCTGGAAATCCAAACTCTATGGGAAGGAGGAGTTTGTATTTTGTTCTCTAGTTCTCAATAACTATTTTTGGCATGTAGTATTTGGCATAATTATTTTATGAATGAAGATTCAAAGAACTTGGCTTGAGAAGCTACAGAAACTACATTTTCCAATAGCTTTCAAGAGTAAGTTTGCAGTGCAAGTGGAGGGAAACAGTTGGAGGTCAGTGAATGCAGGTTATTTTAAACTCTCACAGACCCTTCATGGACCTGTCTCTGGTGTGTTCTCTGCTAATTGGGCTTACACTTTGCTTATGCTACTTTTTTGAATGCTTTCCTTTAGGAATCATCTTTTTAAAAAATACTCTTTGGTTTACAACCTGAAAAAAATACAACAGTGTGAATACCTTTGCATAAGCCCTACAATGAAAAATTTTCCGTGATATCATGTTTCATATTTCTAAAATCTACCTGCAGTCAGAATTTTCCCAATATATCTTCTGTCTTCTTCTGTCAGCGTCACTGTTCCTCTTCAGATATTTATACTTGGGAGTAAAGGCAATAAAGGGTAATTAAAATTTTCAATAAAAAATATGATGGTGTGGGTTTTTGGTACAATGGTTATTTGGGATGCCCACATTCCATTTCAGAGTGCCTGAATTGATATCCTGGTTCCCTCTGGATGCCAGTTTCCTAATGCGGGAACCAGCAACTGATGGCTCATAGTGGAGTCCCTACCACCCCCATGAGAGATTGAATGCTCAGTGCTCCTGGCCCAACTTCAGCCTGACCCAACTCTGGATTTTGAAGGCATTTAGGAAATGAACGAAGTGGACTCCCTCTCTCCCTCTCCCCCTCTCCCTTTCTCCCCATTTCCGTTTCTCCCTGTCTCCCTCTCCCCCTCTCCCCCTCTCCCCCTCTCCCCCTCTTCCACTCTCCCCCTGTCCCCCCTCTCCTGTTTCCCTCTCTCCCTGTCCCCCTCTCCCTCCTCTCCCTGTCTCCCTCTCCCCCTCCCCTCTCCCCCTCTCCCCCTCTCTCTCCCCTCCCCCTCTCCCCTCTGCCCTTCTCCCCCTCTCCTTCTCCTCCATTCTCCCCCATGATGGTCCTATTTTCTACATCAGAATACAGTGATGTCCTCAGAGTTATTAAAACCTGTAGGCCTCTGTGTTTGCCAACCTCACTTAAAGCCCTGGAGAGTGAGTGAGTCATTCTGCTTACTTGGCTGTCTTTTCTGGTTATTTCTTAGGGTTTCAGTTCCTGGCAGGTGCCCTCAATGTGTAGACTATTAGCTCCTGTCATCTGAGAAGAGAAATCAAATAAACAACATGGCTAAATTAGTAAGGCTAATTCATGCTATTTAAAAATCGTTCTGACTAACACATTCTCTGCCTCTCTTCAGGAAGGCTGTGTGACATTCTCCCAGGAGTCTGAATCTGGGAGTAAGCATATCACAAAATGTATCTCTCCTAATAGAGATTTACATTTCTTTCAGTTGATTTGTCTGTAGAAACTCTGGAATTTCTATGGCTTTGCCAGCTAGGAAAACCTGCCAATAACTAAATATGTATTCGGTGATCTCCCAACATCTAGTTCTATACTCTTGTTTGATCTGTGCAGCAAGGAATTTTATTGACTGACATAATCTCTTGAGAAATTCTGCTTCAGAAATTCTCTTCACAGTATAATTACAGTTGTTGATATGTTTTCTACCTTTGGAACTAACATGAGTGAGTTAGAAGGGGAGTTAAAAGCTTTGAGAGTTTTTAAGAGCGGTTTGATAGGATGACAAGCATTAATTGAGTGAGATGCTTAATATGAGGATGATTTATTGAAAATAGTTTCTGGATGAACTTATTGGCCTCAGAGAAGAGGAAATAGATTAGTTTTCTCTTCAAAGTTACTTGTGGCAGTACAGGTTAGATTGTTAATGATGCATTTGTTTATCATTTTGTGGCAATATGGCTGCCAGTTATGATATTTATTATGTGAGTTCTTAAGTAGGCAAGTGGCCATTCTCAAAAGCAAAATTGTGTGCAGTATTTATGACTCCTTTACCAAGCGTATTGTGAGAAAGGGAGCATTGCCTTGTAGATAGTAAAACTGACCGACCATTCTGCAGTTCAGGTTAGAGGAATCCGTAGGTTGTAACCATTGCCTGAGGCTTGAGCGTCCCTCCACAGAGCCACCCCAGTAGGAATCTACGTTGAATGAAATGCTCTAGATAGACAGTTTGACAGATTTAAGGTGTGCAGTTAAAAAAAAAAAAAAAAGATGATGCCTGTTTTCTCACCTTCTTCTAAAGGGGAGGTTTCCAAGTCCAAGAGAAAAGAATGTTAACATTTAGTGATACATAGGCTCTGATCCAGAGATTCCAGTGAAAGGATCGCATAATAGAAGTGTTAAAGGAGGAGTTGATGTATGATGTGGAGCAGCGAGTTGAGTAGGTAACAATCACCCTGTAAGAACGAGAGAGAAGCCAAAGCTTACCTGAGTATTGCATGATATATTTGGGGCAGTAACTTTGCAAGGTGAAGAAGATAAATAATTCTAGTGATGCAATCATTTCCTTTTTGGAGAAAGTTGATATGGTGAAGATTAAGAAGAATTGCAGCATGCAAGCCTCATGATTCAGGCTAATCCCTTTTCTGGGGCACTACATTTATGTATATGTTGGGGAAGTAAGAGGCAAAGAAGAAAGTGATAGAAGAAAAAAGTTTATATGAATTTAAAGAAAGGTAGCTGAAGATGTATTTTATTCTACATCCTTGATAATAATCTTATTCCCATATATCCTTTTTTTGAAATTTATTGAAATCCAAATTTTTGCAAAGTATTTCTTACTAAGTTGAATGTTGTTATATGTTAATTTACTCTACTGTGAGTTGATAGCCAGTGAACATTTTTGAAACAGTGAAACAAGGTAGTCAGCTATGTGGGTTTTTTGTTTTTTTTTTTTTTTAACTTTTATTTAATGAATATAAATTTCCAAAGTACAGCTTATGGATTACAATGGCTTCCCCCCCATATCGTCTCTCCCACCCGCATCCCTCCCCTTTCCCACTGCCTCACTTATCTCTTTGGTTGTTGAGGCTCAAAATAATGTGTGACTTTCAGGCTTTTAATAAATGAATTATTAATTAATTATCTTAATTAATTTTAATTAATGTTTAATTATTTTGATTTTAATTAATTATTTTATTTGTAGTAATTTTTATTTTAATTATTAATTTTTTTTTATCTTTTATTTAATGAATATAAATTTCCAAAGTACGACTCATGGGTTACAATGGCTTCCCCCCCCATACCGTCCCTCCCACCCACAACCCTCCCCTTTCCCACTCCCTCTCCCCTTCCATTCACATCAAGATTCATTTTCGATTATCTTAATATACAGAAGATCAGCTCAGTATACCTTAAGTAAGGATTTCAACAGTTTGCTCCCACACAGAAACATAAAGTGAAAAATAATAGATGATTTTTTTTAAATGATGATGAAATCAGATCAGACTTATTGTCATGTTTAATCCCAGTGAGAGTCAAGTTGGGAATTGATAATTTCTTTTTTTTTTTTAAAAGGCTTACATTTCATCGATACATTTTTAACCAGATTTTAAATGCACCCTTATACACAGGCTTGATGCTTGGTTATTTGGTGACTTTTTTTTATTTAATAAATGTGAATTTACAAAGTGCAAAAAAAAAAAAAAAAAAAAAAAACAAGTGCTGAAAATGATCTGAATCAAGGCAGGGAAAGTGAAGGAGAGGAGAACCAAGGCAGTAGAGGACTGGTAACCCTAAGGCAGAATTTTGCTAGGTGGTTGCACTTGAATTTTAGTAGTAAAGTGCATTGTTGGAGGGGGGGGTTCTGAAATTTACAGTGTGGTCAAATGAATAACTGATCCCAGAAAACAGGAAACAGTTTGGCATCTTCATCTGTCTTCACCCACAGGAACTCACTGCCAAGTTCTATAGACTGTCATTCTGTAATACGCAGTGAATCCTTCTTACCAACTTCACAACCACCACTCTAGTGCAAGTTGCCCTCTCTTGCTTGGACTCGCCCACATCCTCTTAATTGGTGTCATAGCATCTCCTGTTTCCCTTCCTATCCACTCTGCTTATGACAGCAGCTGTGATCCAACCCATACTTCTGAAAGTATTGCTCTCCTACTTAACATTCTATCACAATGTCTTAATGCTTTTAAGGTAAACACCAAAACCTTTAACAGGCCCTGCCTGCCTCATTGCAATCCCTTGACTTTGTATTCTCAGGGACTCAGCCTATCTGTCTATCACTGAACTGGTCCAGCTCTCTTTAGACTTCTGCACCTGCATTTAGACTGCTGCAGATGCATTAGTCTGTCTTCTTCCTGGGTCAAGTCCTCCTCATCTTCATGTCTCTGATTAATTAATTTTTCCTCAGATACATTTGACCAAGGTTGTCAGCTTTCTTCCATATCACCTTCTTTATATAATTATTTGTTTAGCAAATCAGGCTCTACAAGAGCAGGGATTATTTCCATTGTTTTAATTGTTAAGTTACCTGTGCAGTGTCTAGAAAATAACAACTCTTTAATGAATATGAGGGGACCTCAGAAAGTACATAGAATAATTAGCTGCTGATATGTTTTCAAAGATAAACTTATTTTAATCCAGAAAATTAAAATCTATGCTCACTTTTGCATAATTTTCATTTTCATGAATGTATTGAAGACTCCTCATTTATTCTGAGTAAATCAATGATTGAACAAAACTGATATGTATGGATCATTAGGAATATTTAGTAAACTATCCATTAACTAGCCTTTTTTTCAACTTGTTAACTTGTTTATTTTCTATATATATCACAAATGTCTTTAGCTTGCTCCTATTTTTAAATATGAATTAAATTTAATAAAAACAGAGGCTGGGCTAGAATTTCTCAGAACTTTATAAGTAGTTGCTATTATTGCACAGCATACTTGGGTGACTGTAGTCCACAATATCTGTATATGTATGTTATAAAGAAGCAGAAGAAAAGAACTCCAAATCAAAAAAGGGAATGTGGATTACCCTTATTTGATCAGTACACATTATATACATATTCTGAAATATGACACTGCAGCCTGTGATATGTACAGTTATTGCTAATATCCTTTTTTAAAAAGGAAAATATAGAATAGTCAGAAAAGAAAGATTACTGGTAGAAGAATAGTAATTTTTCTTTTAGCCAGCTTCTCCCTGGAATTAATATATTTTATGAAAAATAAAGGTGATAGCCACTTTTGTAGCTCTTATTTAAACAGGTGATGGCAAGTCATGTTTTAGTTGGCACTAAACTAAAGGTTTTGAGGACCAGAATAATATAGTCAAACATGGGATGTCCTGATGATGAGAGAGGGCTATATAGTTCAGAAACTCTGGAGAAGTGAAGACTTGAGATATCTGGTAGTCTGTACTTTGTTATTGCCTGTTGACCACTGTGTTGAACGACTGGGGGCATATCACAATAGAAATGCTCTTCTCAGGAATCCCAGGCAGTGAATGGTGTTCAAGCTAGATTCATGGAGCTGCAAAGCTTGGGCTCAGCCACTGAGATCATGTGTCATAAGGATGCAAACAGGTTTTTTAAACTGTAAAATTCTAAACAAAGGCTAGTGTGCAGATGACATGTCCAGCCTGCTCTTTGAAAATGCTGTAAACTGTATTTCCTGAGATAAGGAGGGAAATCATAAATTTTATATAAATGGCAGCATCGGAAATCAGATTGTACTATTTTGCAAAGGTTTCACTGTGATTGTATGGCTGTATTTGGCAATCAAAGAATTTCTGATTTCCTCTGCTGTGAGGCTCCCAAGGAGACATTTATATTAGTAATATTGAATTTGCAAACCTGCATTTTAAAATTTAGCTTTATTTGTATTCCATGTCTCTCTGGGAGGTGTTCAGTACATTATGAAAGTCTGCTTCTACCTCCTGCTAAGGATTTGAGTTCTTAGCCTAATTAATCATTAAGTGTTGTCAGTCTATCATGATGTGGTTAATTATCAGAGAGAGTGTATGTGTTTCAGTCAGTCATGACCCTTTCCTGGGTAACTATAGAAACCTTAGCAGTACTAGTTATTATCTAAAATTGTAGAATTTTCTTTTTAAAGCATTTTAGCCTTTGTTAGTTATAGGGAAATAGTTGGTTATCATCTAGGAAGGAAAAAAAAGCTTGCATACACTGAGATTTTAATAATTTATGTATAATGGAAATGTTCTAAATAATTTATAAATGACAGAAATGTGTTACATAGAATATTTCTGACCATAACTTAAAAGGCTTGATTTTCCTCAATAGTTCCACATATTTGTTACATATCTTCCTTACAGTCTTCCTTTCATTGAGAATGTTTAGAACTGTTCTAATACAAGTCTTGGTAATTCCTAAGTCTGACAATAGGAATAGTGATTTTCTAAGCCATGTAATTGACTATCTAGGTGGAAAACAGCTGAATTTGGGGGCTTAGACTTATCTGTGTGTATTTATAAACACTATTCACAATGCAAAGTATCACTGATGAATTCTTAGAGCCATAACTCTTCAAAGATTGGAGCAAAATAAAAAAAATTTTCTGCCTTTATTTTTAAATTCTGAGGAATTATATCTGAATCATAAAGAAAAAGATATGCCACTGCAGTTTTTAATAGAAAGCTCAGCAAGGATTACAGTCTGAATGGGGGTGAGCATCAATACAGAAAATGGAAATCTGCTGTGTTTTGTCCTGTGCTTCCATATCGCCTCACTCAGAGAACAGCCAACATCCCCGTTGCAGGAGGCAGGGCTTGAAGTGAGTCTCCCAGCTCTAATTTCAGTTTTTAGTGATATATACCGATACTGATTTGTTTCTATGTTACAACATGCGCACAAGTTTATTTATAGATCATGAGCCACATTGTTCTACCTTACTTTTGTACATGTTTGCTTTCAAGGAAAATGTGAATAATGCTTGAATCTCCATTTTTGCTCAATGCTGGAATCCTGAGAATTTATTAGAGAAGATTAGTGATGTTTATAATTGCAGATAATATAAGCAAAACGGGGTATCACAATATTTGTAGATAAATGAAAATTAAGGCCCGATTTAATTGTTTTTTAAAAGATGTTTATTAAAAGTATACATGTAAGCATCTGGATTTGGGTTGAGTTGTTTTATCTTCACATTTATGCTTTACAAGCTTAGTTCTTAAAGTTTATTTATACAACTGACTACAGCACAGAAATAAGCTAATTTTAGTGTTAATTTTGTTTTTATATCATAACACAAGTTGAAGATGTTGGCAATAAAGATTTACTGCCAACTTAGCCAGTGTACAGTAATGACAATGATTGCTTTCCATTGTAGAACTTCTACTAAAAAGGTAAACTATGATTTTTTTGACAAAAATCAAGTGGCTGCAGATATTAATGATACATTGGTTTGAAAAGGAGATTTTTTTTCTAGCTTTCTAACCTTGAGATAACTAAGTCCAAAAGTATGAAAAAGGAACACATCTACCTGGAATCTGGTGCTTATTCTTTGTTAATGCAGTGTTTTAGTATCTTTTTCTTTGGTGAAATGAAGTGTCAGGTAAGTTGTTTTGTCCAGGTGGTGGCATTATGAAGTGTGCCAATCCAGATCTATTGCTGAGAGCTTTCTCATCATATTTTGCTTTTCATGTTTATCCTTTTTTTCTCTTTTGTTACTCTACAAGTTTTCAGATTAATAATGCTTTTAAAAGTTTGCTAGATGAGAAACAATGAAAATGAAATGTGATATTTAAAACACTTGAAGTTACAAATTTTGTGAGCTGGAGGTGTTAGACTCTGGTAGAGTGTCATGTCACTGGTGTCGTGATGCCAGCATGTTGATCAGCCTCATTATCTAAGAATCTTCTGGTGCTCTGGCATGCTACAGCTGTGACTTTGCCTTTGTCTCTAAAATAACTATCTTCCACACTGCATATGCATGAGGGAATGTTTTTTCATATTAGTAAATCAGTTAAGATTTTCATTCCTTGTTAACATGATACTGTTTGCTAAATATATATTAAGATACTTCTGGTTATTTATCTGCTTGAATAAAGTCACACCAGTCATCCATTTGTAAAATATTTTAAGTCAGCCATATGAAAATGAAAGTCAAGGCAACTAAAGCTAATTCTAACACATTTATAAAAATGAATTTTTACATTATATCTTTCTCAATTAGCCAATGCATGATTTATCTTTTTATGATTTCCTTAAACTCCTTAGTTAAGTGTGACTATTTCCGATCCAGTGATTTGATTTATTGTGTTTTAGTCTACTGATTATTAATGATAATTGAATCAACATAAAATGCTGGTCACTTCATATTTTATGTTAAGAGGAAGAGTCGGTTTTCTAGATTTGTATTTATCTCTTTCAAAAAGTAATTCTTTGAATATTTCGGTTCCATCTACCAACTATAGTGCTTTCCTTTAATTTGAATTTAACAAGAATATGTACGTGCCACAATCTCTGCTTTTCATACTGAGCAGATCGGATGTGTCTACTCAATTTGTTGATGGCTTCATGTGTGAGCTTCTCAGAAAAGTCTAGAACATGCTTGTGACATGAAAGAATGGTCAAAACTGACCTGCACAGAAAAAGCCTGATATAATCCTAATTAGTGTGTGTTAGGATTCAGTTGTTGTGAGTCTTTTCCTCCTGATGGGTAGACACCACCTTCTTGCTGTGTCACTGCATGACATCTTCTCTGTGCAGGGATGGAAAGAAAGAAACTTTTAGTGTCTCTTCCTCTTCTTATGAGTACACCAGTTCTATGGGATTTGGGCACTACCATTTTAACAATTTAGCCTCCTGAAAGAATCTGTCTCCAAATATAATCCCCCAGGGGGACCTCAACTCAGTACATAATTCAGTGCTAATAGATAGGGAGCATTTATTATGTGCCAAGCATTCATTTACAAAAAACCCACTTTATATTTGGGGAAACTAACAAGAGAATAAGGGTCTCACACAAAATCCCAGATAAGAAGGGGGCAAAGTTGGGGTTCAAACCTAGGCAAAGTGGTGTCAGCTTGCCATATCCTTACCTATTAATGATACTACCTCTAAAATGATAATGCATGTTTAGAATTCTCCCTTGCTAAAATGATTTAGGATCTAATCATAGATTTTATATTTTTTGGGTTTTGGTATATAAAAGTTGAGGCTGGCGCCATGGCTCTCTAGGCTAATCCTCTGCCTGCAGTGCTAGTACTCCGGATTCTAGTCCGGGTTGGGGCGCCGGTTCTGTCCCGGTTGCTCCTCTTCCAGTCCAGCTCTCTGCTGTGGCCCGGGAAGGCAGTGGAGGATGGCCCAAGTGTTTGGGCCTTGCACCTGCATGGGAAACCAGGAGAAAGCTCCTGGCTCCTGGCTTCAGATCAGCGCAGCACGCTGACCACAGCGGCCATTAGGGGGTGAACCAATGGAAGGAAGACCTTTCTCTCTCTCTCTCTCTCACTGTCTAATTCTGCCTGTCAAAAAAAAAAAAAAAAAAAAAAAAGTTGATTTCCATCTTTTTCGTTGTTGGCAATTCACATTTGCCTATTGAACCAGTGAAGAGTCAGGACTCTAGAGCCTGAGTTACTGGGTTCAAAGTGTCTTCTGGAAAATAGATACAATAAAATCCACTACCTCGCTGGAATGTTGTGATAATAAAATAAGATACCACAAAGAAAGGGATTTTTTAGACTCTGGCCTGGTGCACAGTGCACACTAATCAAGTGAGTGATTATTAAAAATAGACCAGTAGATTCAAAATGATCTCCGAAGAGTTATTTTCCCTATATGTCCTCTCTTATACAAAGAGTTTTTCCTTATAAATTTTGCATGCCTGCAAATTAGTGGCAGCAAAGAATGTGCATGCCTTGGCAAACTCCAATTTGGCAAATTTTTATAAAATAAAAACTTTGTTTTTACAAATTTTTTTTTCTTTCGAGGCTTTGTGTCAGGATTTTAAAAAAATAATGCTTGTTTATTTTCACCTACTTGAATGGCAGAGAGAAGGGAGACAGAACACAGACATGCTTTCATCCACTGATTCACTCCCCCAAATGCTAGGACTGGCCAGAGCTGGGCAGGCTGAAGCCTGGACCCAGGAACCCCATCCAGTTCTCCCACATGGGCAGCAGGGGCTCAACATTGAGCCATCATCTACTGATGATTCAACGGAGGAGGTGCCAGGACTCCAACTAGCATTCCCGTGTGGGGTGCAGGTGTCTGAAGCAGCAACCTAATCCTGCTCTACAATGCCTGCTCCATCAGAGAGTATTTTTGTTTGTTTTTGACCTAGAGTTTATTGAATTTTTATGAAATCTAGAAATCTTTATAAGTTGTGTGATTAAATGACAACCTATCCGTTTCTGGATAAAATAGTACCCAAAATATCTAAAACAGAGATGCCTTCCACTTTCACTTGGCCTTTACAGTGGTGACTGAACTGGGGTGCTGCTTCTGTGCACCTGTCCTACCATCCACTACTGCAGGTTCTACTTCTGGAAGAACAGAACCCTCACCATGCCTCAACTCTTTTTCCTTCCCAGCTCAACCCCAATTCCATGCCTTACTTTACTCTGCTACTGTTTAGTTTCTGTGGGAAGAACCTGAAGCAATGGAATAGAGAATAAGAAAGTCAAAAGAAGGACAAAAAGAGAGAGAAAAGAATGGCAGAACCCTGCTGTTCACTGCCTCTGGGTCCATTAACAAAAAGGAAAGCAGGACATGGTTCTTATGTTAGAAATCCTGAGTTCAGGGGCCGGTGCCGTGGCACAGTGGGTTAATGCCCTGGCCTTAACTGGTGGCATCCCATATAGGCACTGGTTCTAGTCCCAGCTGCTCCACCTTTTTTTTTTAAACTTTTATTTAATGAATATAAATTTCCAAAGTACAGCTTATGGATTACAATGGCTTGCCTCCCATAACGTCCCTCCAACCCGCAACCCTCCCCTTTCCCACTCCCTCTCCCCTTCCATTCACATCAAGATTCATTTTCGGTTCTCTTTATATACAGAAGATCAGTTTAGCATACGTTAAGTAAAGATTTCAACAGTTTGCTCCCACACAGAAACATCAAGTGAAAAATACTGTTTGAGTACTAGTTATAGCATTAAATCTCAATGTACAGCACATTAAGGACAAAGATCCTACATGAGGAGTAAGTGCACAGTGACTCCTGTTGTTGACTTAACAAATTGACACTCTTGTTTATGGCATCAGTAATCACCCTAGGCTCTTGTCATGAGCTGCCAAGGCTATGGAAGCCCCCTGAGTTCACCGACTCTGATCATATTTAGACAAGGCCATGGTCAAAGTGGAAGTTCTCTCCTCCCTTCAGAGAAAGGTACCTCCTTCTTTGATGACCCATTCTTTCCACTGGGATCTCACTCGTGGAGATCTTTCATTTAGGTTTTTTTTTTTTTTTTTTTTTTTTTTTTTTCCTCCAGAGTGTCTTGACTTTCCATGCCTGAAATAGTCTCATGGGCTTTTCAGCTGGATCCGCATGCCTTAAGGGCTGATTCTGAGGCCAGAGTGCTGTTTAGGACATCTGCCATTCTATGGGTCTGCTGTGTATCTCACTTCCCATGTTGGATCATTCTCTCCCTTTTTTTTAATTCTATCAGCTAGTATTTGCAGACACTATTTTTGTTTATGTGATCCCTTTGGTTCTTAGTCCTATCATTATGATCAATTGTGAACAGAAATTGATCACTGGGACTAGTGAGATGGCATTGGTACATGCCACCTTGATGGGATTGAATTGGAATCCCATGGTATGTTTCTAACTCTACCGTTTGAGGTAAGTCAGCTTGAACATGTCCCGAATTGCACATCTCTTCCCCCTTATTCCCACTCTTATATTTAACAGTGATCACTTTTCAGTTAAGTTTCAGCACTTAAGAAGAATTGTGTATTGATTGTTTTTTTGTTTTTTGTTTTTTGTTTTTTTTTTTTTTGACAGGCAGAGTTAGTAAGAGAGAGAGACAGAGAGAAAGGTCTTCCTTTCTGTTGGTTCACTCTCCGAATGGCCGCTATGGCCAGCGTGCTGTGCCGATCCAAAGCCAGGAGCCAGGTGCTTCCTCCTGGTCTCCCATGCGGGTGCAGGGCCCAAGTACTTGGCCCATCCTCCGCTGCCTTGACGGGCCACAGCAGAGAGCTGGACTGGAAGAGGAGCAACCGGGACAGAACCGGTGCCCCAACCAGGACCAGAACCCCGGGTGTTGGCACCACAGGCGGAGGATTAGCTAGCTGCTCCACTTCTGATCCAGCTCTCTGCTGTGGCCTGGGAAAGAATTGGAAGATGGCCCAAGTCCTTGGGCCCCTATACCCACATGGGAGACCCGGAAGAAGCTCCTGGCTCCTGGCTTCGATCGGTGCAGCTCCGGCCATCGCGGCCATCTGGGGAGTGAACCAGCGGATGGAAGACCTCTCTTTCTCTGTCTCTGTATCTCTCTCTGTTACTCTTTCAAATAAATAAAATAAATCTTTAAAAAAAGAAGAAATCCTGAGTTCAAAGCCCATTGCTAGGAAATGTCATGCAAACCTTTGCACTGTGTGTTAAATGCTAGGGGTGGTGGAGCTAATTATACTTTGGGCAATTGGAAATCAGAATACAGGTCGTTTGAGGTGGTCCTGAAAGTAGAGGTGATTGTTAAGTTCAGTGGTTGCTGTGTATAATTGACCATGTTTTAGCTGTATAATGAAGTATATGGGCATTTCTTGGTCAGTCAAATAACGATTCATCCTAAGCTGACATTGCTTTTGGGGACAATTGTTTCTGTTTTAAACACTCAATATACAATAGTAACTTTGATATCAGGCCACTTTTAAGTTACCATACAATGATTATTTTTATAATTGCTTATATATTACCTACCACTCATTGGCAAAGATGAGATTGCTGATCAATTTAATATTACTATTATTTCAGCAATGATTTTAATATTTGATTTGTATTGCTGCATTAGAACTCTCACTCAGTGTCCACAACCAGATGTATTTTCTGGAGTTACGTTGAATGATAATTTTGTGGCCATGAAAATATCTAAGCCATGGATCTTATATGAAAATTAAATCCCTAACTTTGCCCTAATCAACTGAACAGTTAAGGACAATAACCACAAAATTCTAAGAATTAACAGTGGTTGATAGTATATGACGTGAGGGCAATCCATTTTTACTAATAAATTACTACTAATCTATGGTGATTCATCCATGTCTTGTAACACTTGTATTGTTGGGAATTCTTTCTAACCTACCCCATTCCCTAGGAATTGTATAAGTGCTTTGTTTCTTCATGTGATCCAGCCCTTCTGTATGTCCTAAATTAATTATTTCCTCTAATGTCTCTTGGACGCTAGACCTCTACCATGTTGAGTTAAATGCCAGCAGCTCCTTGGATGGGCCAAGCTCTCTTATCTAATAGCTCTTTGCTATCTCACATTTCCCATGCCCAACTTCCTAGGTCGTTACCTTAATGGACTAGGTTTCAAAGTGAGGTCTCCCTGGCCATCTTTCTTTGTCATGCCATTGAAGGCAATATAGATGTTCCTACAGTGTGCTACCAACTTGCAGAAGTATATGCCCTTACTAGAGCTCTTATCATAAAGAGTTAAACACGCTGGTCCCCTAATCTAGATCATAAACTGTTTTTTTTTTTTAATCTGTCATTTTAGCCCAAACTTGTTAGCCCAGTACCTGCAAGCAGGGGCACTCAATGAATACATTTAAATTAAATAGTAGTTGGTTCCTGGCCGGCACCGCAGCTCAATAGGCTAATCCTCCACCTGCAGCGCTGGCACACTGGGTTCTAGTCCCGGTCGGGGTGCCGGATTCTGACCTGGTAGCTCCTCTTCCAGTCCAGCTCTCTACTGTGGCTCGGGAGTGCAGTGGAGGATGGCCCAAGTGCTTGGGCCCTGCACCTGCATGGGAGACCAGGAGAAGCACCTGGCTCCTGGTTTCAGATCAGTGCGGTGTGCCAGACGCAGCAGCCATTGTGGGGGGGGGGGGGTGAACCAGAGGAAAAGGGAAGACCTTTCTCTCTGTCTCTCTCACTGTCCACTCTGCCTGTCCAAAAAAAAAAAAAAAAAAAGAAAGAAAGAAAGATAGTAGTTGGTTCCTTTTATTTTTACCTCTTTTCTTCCAAAACTGACTATTGGGTACTGTTCACATATCAAAATGTATAAATATATAGAACCAACAGAATACTATTTTCTTAATTTGGGGCATCATAAATTATATGGAAATCAAGCATCCAAGTTACACTATGGCACAGCCTTGTTCTATGGGATTTTATATTCAAGAAATTAAAAGTGTGTGTTTTTATATAGATCTGATTTGCTACTCCTTAAAGTCCTTTATTTTGAACTCTGTAAAATGAGTCTCAGCCTAAAAAAGCATGACTCTGTTGTGATAAGGTGCACTGTATTTGCACCCTGTTCGTTTGCTTTTAGTCCCTTCTGTGAATTACTGGAGCCAGAGCTTCAGTGACCTGCGTGCACTTCACCTGCCACACAATGGCCTGAATTTACTGCCATCTCCTAGGATGGCAATAAGCTAAACATTTGAAAAATTACTGCATTCCAGGGTACCAAAGAAGGTCACTAGAACTTAGTCTGCCTAATGAGTTTTTGTCCTATCTATTTTCCCTTGTCCATGTTGCTTTGAGCTCCATTGGACTTTATAAAGAGTATGCTTCTTTTTCTAAGTTAAAAAAAAACGAAACATTGATTTTCCTTAGTGAGCAAATAACAAACACCACATCTTGAACAATGTTATTTCAGAGATGTTACATGACAGTCCCCCTAATGCAATGCGAAGCTATATTCATCATAATGTAGACACTCTGAGCATCAAATACTGTGAAAATTGCAAACGTTTTGCTCCCATTCTCAATGTAATAAAGACAAAAACATCAATAAAACTAAAAAGTGTTGCCAGCCGTGCACTCTGAAATGATGTGGCTTAGTGAACTGCTTAGTGCTCCGTGCACATGTGATGTCAGTGTTTTATTTCTTTAGCATTTAGATCAACTAAACATACCTCAGGTTCTTGTTAACATAACTTTTTGAATCGTTTCATCAAGCAAGCAGGAAAGGATAAGTTTGCCTTATGGAATGCTAGCAAGTACTCAACACTCTGATCTTCTTGAATCCCTTTTTATGGTCTCAACTCAAGAGTACTGCTATTCCTTATCTTTAAGTTAAGAAATGGCTTCACTTGGGACATACTGGATTTGCTGCTTCAGGGTTGCGTTGGAGATCACCAGTGAAAGTAATTGATACTATATTACTCCTCTTATTCTACTTTCCTTTTTAGAGAACTGCTACTTTTATAATCACTTGTGTGTTGGGGAGAAATCTGTTAATTTATTAAGGCCAGGGTGTTAAGAGGAGTGGTAGCTCCAGCCCAGCTGAGGACATTTGTGAAATGTTATCATATATCCATTGCCATTGGAGATGGTACTTCATAAGACAATCTGTAATTCATTACTGAGTTTTACCTGGTCACATGTGAACACTTCTTGATAAATGGAATTTCTGGGGAGTGCTAGTAGACATAGTCTTAGCAAGAGGAGTCCTTGTTTTCCCTTGCCCATGTACTGGAGGAGTTTTGATGTTTCCCATTTTAGTGTTACCAGTTTATATTTAGGATTTTGGACTCTCAATATAGTCTTAGTTGGTAGAATTTTTTTTGACAGGCAGAGTTAGAGAGAGAGAGAGAGAGAGAGAGAGAGAGAGAGAGAGAGAGAGAGAAAGGTCTTCCTTCCCTTCGTTCACCCCCAAATGGCCGCTATGGCTGGTTCACTATGCCGATTCGAAGCCAGGAGCCAGGTGCTTCCTCCTGGTCTCCCATGCAGGTGCAGGGCCCAAGGACCTAGGCCATCCTCCACTGTCTTCCCGGAACTGGAAGAGGAGCAACCGGGACAGAACCGGTGCCCCAACCGGGACTAGAACCAGGGTGCCAGCGCCGCAGGCGGAGGATTAGCCAAGTGAGCTGCAGCACCTGCCTTAGTTGGTAGAAATTAATTATCGTCCGCCACTTTACAATGAAAAAAGAAAAAAAACACAGAGAAGGAAGAAGAGGATGACCCAAGTTCTTGTGCCCCTGCACCCATGTGGTAGACATGGAAGAAATTCCTGACTCCTGGAATCAGCCTGACCTAGCACTGGCCAGTGCAGCCATCTGGGGAGTGAACCAACAAATGGAAGAGCTCTCTTTTTGTCTCTTCCTCTTTCTCTGTAAATCTTACTTTCAAAAATAAATAAATAAGTTTTTAAAAAATTAAACAATAAAAATTGGTCAACCAAAAATTCACATTCACTAAGGACTGGAAGAGGCCATGAGTTTTTTGGAAATATTGCACTAATACTAACACTGTCAATGATAATAAAACAGACTTAGTATTTCTATGAGTAAATACCTTTGCTTAAGGAATATTTTTCTTCTAAGCTTTAAACATTTACCTTTTATTTAAAAAATGGAGAATTCTCTGTGATGATTTTCCTGGTCATTTTCTGGTTTCATCTCAGAACTAAAAAGAAACCTTTAGCAATCAGTATTTAACTTGCATAACTGTTTATGTACATGACTTATAAGTCTTAAAACTTGAAAGAGATTTAAATAAATATGAATTCTCACAACACTGTAGTTGCCAAAATTGTTACCTTTAAATATACTTCAAATATTAATATTCTGACAAAATAAAACCATCTAATCTACTTAAAAATAAATTCCATTTTACAACAGAATACAAATCTGTGAATATAAGATAAATATACGTAAATTTTAAAAAATTTGCTTTAAATCATGAGATACAATAATAAAGGAAATACCCTATGTCAGTAGATGATATGAAGGTCCTTTAAAATGTTCATACGAGGGGCAGTGTTGTGGCTTCACAGGTTAAGCACTGCCTGTGAGGTGCGGCATCTCATATGTGTACTGGTTCAAGACCCAGCTGCTCCATTTCAAATCCATCTCCTTGCTAATGTGCATGAGAAAGCAGCAGAAAATGACCCAAGTACTTAGGCCCCTGAACCCATGTGGGAGTCTTAGAAGAAGCTCCAGCCCTGGCCATTGTGACCATTTGGGGAGTGAACCAACGGATGGTGGCTATGTTTCTCCTTGTCCCTTTCTCTCTGTAACTCTGCTTTTCAAATAAATAAGACTAAATAAACCTTTCAAATGTCTACACCAAATTAAAAGATAAGTTTATTTTGGTGGTGAAAAATTTGGTGATTGAGGGACTTCAAAAAATAATGTAAAATGTATATTATGAGGGGCAGGCGCTGTGGTGTAATGGGTAAAGCCATCGCCTGCAGTGCTGGCATCCCATATGGGCGACCGTTGGAGTCCCAGCTGCTCCATTTCTAATCCTTCCACTCGAGTTCTCTGCTATGGCCTGGGAAAGAAGGAACCCATATGGTAGACCCAGAAGAAGTTCCTGGTTCCTGGCTTTGGATTGGCATAGCTCCGGCCATTGTAGCCAACTGGGGAGTGAACCAGCAGATGGAAGACACCTCTCTCTCTCTCTCTCTCTCTCTCTCTCTCTGTGTGTGTGTGTGTGTGTGTGTAACTCTGACTTTCAAATAAATAAATCTTTAAAAAAATGAATGTGTATTATGAAAAAGTTAGGTGTGGCTTTTAAATTATTTGCACCATTTTTCCATATGCTTCTTGAAGTACCCATACCTACAATAATATATAAAATCCTCTCATATTTGCTGTGGTCTTTATGTAACTGAAAATATTTCTTTGGGTGAGCATTCGGTCTCGGGTTAAGATGACAGTTAAAGAACTTGCATTCCATTTCACAGTGCCTCAGCTTGAATGCGTGTTCTAGCTTATAATTCCAAACTCCCTGGGAATAAGCAATGGTGGCTCAAGAAGTTGGGTTTCTGCCACCCATGTGGCTCCTGGCTCCTGGCTTTTGCTTTGCCCAGTCCTGGCTGTGTGGCCATTTGGGAACTGAACTAGTGGGTGGAATATTTCTATCTCTGCATTTCAAATAAATAAATCTTTTTTTTAAAAAACAATTGATAACAATTCCCTCTAGACTTATATCTGAGTCTGGCTTTCTGTGGCATTGCTTCCCATCAACAGTATCTTACCATATGGTATACTCCCTGTAATATTTCTACTTCTGCGTGAACTACCGTTCATGTCAATAACCCTCTCACTGTTATAAGAATATGTTGACTCTTTAGTGATTCAATTTCTAAAATACCACATTTTATTTTGGAATCCAAAAAAAATTTGATGTTCAGCATTGTGGTGCAACAGATTAAGCTACTGCGTGCAATGCTGGCATTCCATCCGGGTACCAGTTTTAGTCCAGGCTGCTCCACTGCTGATCCTGCTCTCTGCTAATGTGCATGGGAAAGCAGAAGAAGGCCCAACTGCCTGGGCCCGTGCACCCACGTGGGTGACTCAGAGTTCTGGCTGCTGGCTTTGGCCTGGCCCCACCCCAGCTGTTGTGGTCATTAGGGGAGTGAATCAGCAGATACAAAATCTCTGTGTCTCTCTCTCTGTAATTCTACCTTTCAAATAAACAAATCTTTAGACAAATATTACACAAGAAGTGTGTTTGGAGAATCAGATTTTCGTTGGAGTGGGTCTTGGAAGCTATTTTTGATAATGAGGTTTACTTGCCCATTGAACAAAGTTCGACTCAATTTCAGTGGCTCACTTGAGGTGAGGGAGTTCATGGCAGGGGTAACTCGATTTCAGTTTTCTGAATACTGTTCACTGAATCGTTCTTTGTGAATTGTCTCATTCTTAAAATTAGGATTCACCAGCAATCAGATTTTGTAAGGATCAGAGCCATTGTTTCATTAACCTTATCTGCATATCTATTATTAGACACAGATTATTGCAAGATAGAAAATGGAAATGCTTAATGATGATCCCAACCTAATGTTCACTATCCCTGAGCCTATTAATGTGTTAATCCACATCACTTCTGCCCTTCAGAGCTGAGTACAAGGGGCTTTGTACTTGGGTGTTTTTCAGAGTTCTTTAATATTAATAACCATTGGTACTGCCTGAAATTTGTTTTTATTGCATTTACTAAAATGCATGTAGAGATATGGGTTCAGAAAGAATGCTAGACTATATCTTTCACATTTAGCAAAATGTTCTTTGGAGCACATGCCCTTGGGAAACCTGATAATGAAAGTTGGGAGGGTGTTAAAAATGTAATTTAGAAAGACTTCTCCAATTTGATAAATAGAAAAATTCTGAATAGTGAATCTGGTAGCAAATATACATTTATTAGACTTTTGATTGGTTATGGATATGTGTTGAACTTTATGGGCCAAAGCACAAATATCAGAACATATTGTATTTCTTCTGTCTTACATTTTTTCTTAAAATACTTAAAATATTATCTGTTGGAACCTACTTCAGTGCTTTTACTTGTTAAAGAATACAGCAATAATGGATTTAAGCTTGAAATCTTAAAGCAAATCATTGAAACCCTAGCTTTTTTATTTTTTATCAGGTTCTATATTGACCAAAGAGCAGCAATCCGTACCCTTTATTGTCATAGTGCTATATCATAAGGAAAACCAGACAAAAGCTTAACTCCTTTTTGAAGCGAAATCGTTTGTTTTTCAATGATAGAGAAGCTGAAGAGAGAAAAAGAAACTTGGAATTTATGACTTCTCGATATGGAATCACATATAATATGTTCACCACTATCCATTCTTATATCTCTAAGAGGAGTAGGGAACCTTTTTCCTGCCAAAGGCCATTTGGATATTTGTAACATCATTTGTGGGTCATACAAAACTATCAACTTAAAAATCAGTCAGATAATAGATTTGTTGAATTTTGTGTACCACCTGCGGTTTCCTTTGTAGGACCTGACCAAACGATTCCATGGGCCTCATGCAGCCCACGTGCTGGATGACCTTCAATCCTGCCACCGCCACCTACTCCCGACCCACCTCAAACCAAGTGGCACCTAAAATATAAATTCAGTTCTGTGTAGAGTACTGGATTTTCTTAAGTAGGCAATTAGAAAGGTCTGTGGCTTCAAATGCAGACAGTTTACAACCTGGTGTGTTTCAGCTAATTTTAATTCTTTTAGATATCTTCTCCACAAATTGCTTGATTACCTCCTACATCTCTCTTAATCTGGGCTGCTGAACATAATAATAAAGTTTTGCATTTTTTATAGACCCTTCATCACCTGAATCTTATCGCACTTCACAAACAGCTGGTGGCAAATGGAATCACTGACTTTCAGTTCTTTTTTTTTTTTTTTTTTAAGATTTATTTATTTATTTGAAAGTCAGAGTTACACAGAAGAGAGAGAGAGGCAGAGAGAGGTCTTCCATCTGCTGGTTCACTCCCCATTTGGCCACAACGGCCGGAGCTGCACTGATCCGAAGTCAGGAGCCAGGAGCTTCCTCTGGGTCTTCCCATACGGGTGCAGGGGCCCAAGGACTTGGGCCATATTCTACTGCTTTCCCAGGCCATAGCAGAGAGCTGAATTGGAAGTGGAGCAGCTGGGACTCGAACCGGCACTCATATGGGGTGTCAGCACTGCAGGTGATGGCTTTACCCACTATGCCACAGTGCCAGCCCCGACTTTCAGTTCTTATGGCTATTTTATTAGTCCTGATTTTCGTGGGTATGAGTCAGGAAGGAAAAAGGAAGACCAGTTTTGTTTAATCCAATGTGATCAAAAGTCCCCAAGAATAGTACAGGCTGCTTTTTAGAGTGACTTGTATTTGTAAAATATATAAGGCTTACTGTGCTCCACTCTTTCTTATTCTTTTTATTCCTCTCTTTGATGGAAATAAAATGTTAGCTTTATACAGAATATTTCATTCATATTTTAAAGACATATTCATATATTTAGAGACATAAGTTCTTCCTGTGTCATGGGAATGGCTTACATAGTCTGTGCTAAAGACATCATAATTTTTCCTGAAAATAAAATGCTCTTTAATGAGTCATACACAAGTTTAGTTTTGTTTCAGTGCTGATGCAAATATTTACACATGTATGATTATCATTCTGAAAAGTAGTCCTTTAAGTGAGAGTATGGTTCCAGTGTGTCCAGTGAATTGTCTTTTTCATAATCTCACTTATCATTGACCTCTTTCAGTCAAGATAAATTTGAGTCTGCATGTTTTACAGCCACTGAATACACTGATGTGAAGCATATTTGAATGCAGTGTAATGTATTGAAATCTTCTTCTTGCACTTTTTGCAAGACTTTGGTGAACACCTTGTTTTTGTGCAATTCTAATATACTTGTATTCAAAGGTAATGGAATTTACTTGGAATTCAGAGAGACAGAAAGAGGCTTGAACTAGGTCATAGGTGCTTTGTCGATGTGGATTAAATCAATCAAAGTACTTGGGCATTTTGTAAATGTTGGTAATTTTCAAAGCAACATGGCTCTGACTTTCTGAATGTGCAAAATTTCAAGTCAATCTTTGATACAAACAGCTGAAATCTCTGTAAATTCCCCATAAGAGAGATTGTACCCCAAGGATGTTAAGGAAGCAAACTATTACAAAGTAATATTTGTAATGTATCCTTTATACCATGACACACTAACATAACTGGTATTGAGGTGGTGATGGTGGTGGTGGTGGTTAAGTGTCTGAAGTGGAGGACTGGTTGGTAATGGTTCATCAACTGGCTTTCAGGACCAGAACAAGGTGGAATGGGACTGAATGGTAGTAATTGCAATTACCATGGTGAAAATATTTCCAACATGGCTGATTCCAATATACTATTGTGATATTAATGAACAGAAGATTGGGAAAATATGTGTAGTAGCACACCCTTATAGTCTTTCCAGTCCCTAGATAATAATAGATGTAAATAACCTCAAGCAGAGATAACAGTTAAAAAATAATCAAGTAATTAGAAGTGATCAGTTCTGAGTTTTATACATTTGCTTTAAAGAGTTCATTTAATTGTAAGTTTATGTAATTGTTCCATAGTGACTTAGAGAATCCCTGAAGGCTTAGTCTGCTGTGCTGAGGTGCTATTCACCAGCTTTTGTACACACTGGGAATGCATTGTGGTGCTGAATCCTGTTACACAGATGATTCGTGTTTTTCTTTAATTTTTAAATACTGTCTTTGTCTGAAATCACTGCTACTTACTCTCATTGGCTTTTGGGTTATTCCCTCCCTTCCTCCCTCTCTTCCTCCCTTTTATTTATTTGAAAGTGAGAGAGAGAGGGACCTGCCATCTGCTCATTCCCATATGACTACAATGGCTAGGGTTGAGCCAGGCCAGAAAAAGGAGCTTCATCCCTGTCTCCCACATGGGTGGTACGTGCCCAAAGACTTGGGCCATTTTCTATTGATTTTTTTCCAGGCCATTCACAGGGAGCTAGATGGGAGTGGAACATCTGGGACAGGAACCAACGCCCATATGGGATGCTGGCATCTTAGGTGGTGTCTTTACCCGCCATGCCACCATGACAGTATCTCTGGATAATTTTCCCTTGTATCATCATCATTAATTAAAAATATTTATGTAATTAATACACAATTACTCTTAGGTGTTTAATTAATGCTATAACTAGTACTCAAATAGTATTTTATACTTTGTGTTTCTGTGTGGGTACAAACTGTTAATCTTTACTTAATATATGCTAAATTGATCTTCTGTATATAAAGATAATTGAAAATTAATCTTGATGTGAATGGAAGGGGAGAGGGCCTGGGAGAGGGGAGTGTTGTGGGTGGGAGGGAATTTATGGGGGGAAAGCTATTGTAATCCATAAGCTGTACTTTGGAAATTTATGTTCATTAAATAAAATATATAAAAAATTTATAGAGTTGCTTATGTTTAACAACATGTTTGTTTCTGCATAAACTCATTTGAGCACAGGTAGTCATTTTACTTCAGAAATGTAAAATCCAAGATAGATAGTACAAGTCATGGAATGGAGCTAGAAGTATTCAAAACGTAAACATTAAACAATGACTAGGTTAGGTGTTCATATTTGTCCAAACTTAGTTTAGAAAAAATGTCTCCTTCCATTCTGGTTAGTCCAGTAATGCTTCTGGCAGGTCAAAATGAGATTCTATTAAGCCCTGCCCCCTTTCTTTTTCCAGTTTTATATAAAGAGATTGATCGTGATTTTAGATGACTTGAGGGGATTCCTTCCTCACTGAGAACAGAAAGCCCATATTAATGGTTACATTGATACATGCCACAGGAACCTCAATGAGCAAGAGGCATTCATGTGGTTTTCTGTGGGTGGACTTTAGAGACAACTGGTTAGATATGAGGGACGTTTGGGGCTTGATGACAAAAGCCAGAAGGGCTTTGGTGGGGAGAAATACTGAACAGACTGGTCGGAGTTAACACTGAGGTAGATCTCTGTCCTGCCACTTGATACCATAGCTTGTAAATTTCTCTCCTTTTATGAACAAGGAAAATGCAGTAGCAACAACTCAAACTTTCTCCAAAGGGAAACATTCTATAGACATTGCTTTAATCTCTTACTTATGTGATTAGATCATTAGCCTTTAATTTAGCCTAGCACAAAATGCATTTCTTGAACTCTGCTTTAAATCTTTGGCATTACTGAGAACAATTATAAGATCCAAACAATTATTTTCCTACTTTACATTTAACAATGCTTGTGTCAGTACCAATGTGAAAATTATTTTTAAAGTTTTCTAATAGGAAATAATTTCTTTCCTCTAAAATATAGTTTTTCCCCTTTATCTTAAGAAAAAAGAACCTAAGTATTATATTAATCTTCCCTTGTTGTCTATGTGATCAGGAATTGAAAGTAAATTTCAGAAACCTTTTTTAACAAGTGTGATTGAGATGTTTCCTAATCATTCTACATGTTTGACTTTTCTGTCTGTTGCATATATGCCTTTATTTGCAAGTAACTAAGATCTTCCTATAGAAGGTGGGGTATACATTATCAACAGCGTTAGCCCTAAAGAATGTGAGTGGAAAAGGTAGTAACAATATTGATGATGTCATAATTAATATGCTATGCTGGTAAGTACTGTCAACTGTCATCTCAGTTGCTGTTTGCCTTCTGTCTCCTCTTTTACCAGTGTCGTCTTTTTTTTTTTTTTTTTTGACAGGCAGAGTGGACAGTGAGAGAGAGAGAGACAGAGAGAAAGGTCTTCCTTTGCCGTTGGTTCACCCTCCAATGGCCGCCGCTGCAGCCGGCGCACCGCGCTGATCCTGGCAGGAGCCAAGAGCCAGGTGCTTTTCCTGGTCTCCCATGGGGTGCAGGGCCCAAGCACCTGGGCCATCCTCCACTGCACTCCCTGGCCATAGCAGAGAGCTGGCCTGGAAGAGGGGCAACTGGGACAGAATCCGGCGCCCCAACCGGGACTAGAACCCGGTGTGCCGGCGCCGCAAGGTGGAGGATTAGCCTATTGAGCCACGGCGCCGGCTTACCAGTGTCGTCTTTTGATGTGACTGCACACTTACCTTTGGAACTGCTGTTACCTGTTATCTCACAGGGTGCAATGTAGCACTGCACAAACAGGGAAGCAATCCTAGGTGGAGAGATACAGTATTATCTAGACAAAGAGCAGCAATTTCCCTCATCTCCACAGTGGGGAGGAGAATCTTGATCCACTGTGCGGCATGCTACAACCAGAAAGCCCACAGTCCTTTAGCACACAAGCCAGAGATAGGAATTTACCATCCCCAAGACTAAGAGACTGGTAAGTTATTTGAAAGCTCAAGGAGCTCTATGGCCCCTTCTTCCTTCGGAACATGTCAACATAGACCATTCATGTCTGGGGAACCTGGTAAATGGTGACTTATTGTGATTGTTTATATCACCGAATTGCAGACATGAAGAATGAGCATACTCAGGCAAATGGCACACTACCAAACTGAAGATCTCCTGCCATTAGATGTCACACATGTCCTTATGATGCTGAGCAGTGTGTTTTCTTCCTTACTGCCCCGTTCACTGGTGACTTTTTGTGGTTTGCATGGTAATGAAGTCAGTATAGTTTTCTGGTTACTAGTCTAATATTTTCAACTTCAGGTAGTATGTTCTCAATCACAATGTGCCTTTGGCTATGCAATATTCTGATATAGTATGTTTTGATTGTTCTTTTAATACTCATATTAAGCTATTCATTAGATTTAAAACTTTGTAATACAGAACTTGAAGCTTTCCCAAGATAATAAGCAGTTTTATATTGTTAATAATTAATACCTTATATGGAATGTAAGACATTTATTACAGTGGTTTTGTTAACAAGAATCTAGGTATAATATTACATTCTGCCTTATATTTATTAGGTTATTGCAATGAATTCTCATGCTTCATTGAGGAACAAATTTACTATCTGAAAGGAAGTGTAGTCAGTTCAAAAAAATATTTTGTGACATGAGGAAATAATGTATCTTGCTTTCCTTGGTTGTATTGTTGTTATGTTATTCTCATAAAGCAAAGTTAAGAAAATGAATATAGTACCAGTGGAGTCTACCTGTAGATAATAGTGGCTCACTAGAGGATTACATCAAAAGTGGTTGCAAAAAGAAAGCTTGAACAATGTCATAAAACTTGTAAGCAAACATCACCATTTCACTGTTCTTTGTACTTTCTTCCCCTATTTGTGAAATAAGTGTATTTGAAAAAAAACTTTATTATTTTGAGAGGTAGAGTCACGGAGAGGGAAAGAGATAGAGAGAAGGGTCTTCCATATGCTGGTTCACTCCCCAAACAACTTCAACAGCCAGAGCTGATCCAATGCAAAGCCAGGAGCCAGGAGCTTCTTCAGCTCTGCCAGAGGAATGCAGGGGCCAAAGTACTTGGGTCATCTTTCACTGCTTTTCCAGCCTGTAGCAGAGAGCTGGATTGCAAGAGGAGCAGGCTGGACTAGAACTGGCGCCCATATGAAATGCCAGCGCTCCAGCAGACACTTTGCTCACTACAACACAGCATTGGCCTTAAATAAATGTGTTTCATATCAACATTTGATACATGTTACATTTTTGAGCTTTTTAAAATATAATTTATTGCCAAATCAATGTTTCTACAAGACAAGACCATTTTTTGGAAGAATGCCATTGGCTCAATGGGAAAAGAGAGATAGTCTGTATAATTTGAAGCCACATTTCTTTATGTGACTTAAAGGGCTAAGGAGGCCTTAAATGAATATAATTTCCTTAGGAGATACAGTTAAATTCGGAGATACAGACTTTCTATAAGAAAAGCATGATGTTTTGCCTTTCAAAACCCTTGCGTTTGTTGGTCTTTGTTCATCACTTCTGTTTATGTTGGAACCGGTTTCCAGTCTCATCTCCAGAGTGAAGGCACCGGTCTGTACATTTGTCTTGCAGAATTGTGTCTCCCTTTCAGGAATGTCTTTATATGTAGTTTGCATTTGTACTTGCATTTATGGACTTCTACCTATGCTCCTCAGTGTTTCTTGGGGGTAGATTGGGAATTTTGTGTTTTTGGCTATACTGGAATAGTCTGTCACAGTTAGTGTAAATTGCTCTCATTCCCTCATTTCTAAGTTCCTGATGAAGACATATTGGAAGCAACTACTGAAATGTGCGCACAGAATCAGAGGTTGTATTCTGGGATATAATGGTCAGCATAGGATCCAGAAAGCTAAAGAATATCTGTTTGTCTAACAATCTCAAGATATACTATTGTAGACTTCTACATTCTCTTCCTTTTACTGTTGAGCTGTGCCAATCTGAGACAGGAGCTTCCTCTGGGTCTTCCCATGCAGGTGCTGGGGCCCAAGGACTTGGGGCATCTTCTGCTGCTTTACCAGGCCATAGTAGAGAGCTGGATTGGAAGTGGAGCAGACATGACTCGAACAGGTGCCCATATGGGATATAGGCACTGCATGTAGGCAATGGCTTTACCTGCTATGCCACAGCACCGGTCCCCAAAGGGTGGATTTTACAGTATGTATATTTTGCTGCTGTACATAAAAATGTAGGTTTTTTGATGAAACATTGAAAAATGCTTTAGATTAATAGCTCCCTATATAGAAAAAAATAAATGTATTGAAGGCAAAAACCTATATTGAGTCCAATTTTGAGGCAGTTTGAATGTTGGCCTCATAAATGTTCAGAGTGAGCCTGCAGGAGAAATATCCATTTCTAAAAGTTGATCTGGGAACTTGGAATAATTATAATATAAATGTAGACCAATTTGGAAAATTTGTACCATAAGAATGTTGAGTCTTCCAAATCATGAAGAAGGTACATTTCTACACTTTTTAAATTCTGCTTTAATATATCTTAGAAATGTGTGTTTTTACTATATAGATCTTACATTTCACTGGGGTTATACCTATGTATATAAATTATAGTCATTTTAATTTCAATTTTAGTTTCAATTTTTCACTGCTAGCATGTAGAAGCATAATAGGTTGTTGTGTTGATCTTATATCCTGAAACTTGCTAAACACATTCATGTGTCTCAATACCCTTTTTTTTTCTAAGTTTTTCTATATAAATTATCTTGACCTGTGAATAAAGAGTCTTATTTCTTTTTTCCAAACTCAAACAACTTTATTTCTTTTACTTGCCTTATTTCATTAGCTAGAATCTCCAGTACAGTGTTGAATAGAAGAGGTGAGAGTGAACATCCTTGTTTTGTTTCTGAACTTAGGGGAACGGGAAACTTCAGTATTTCACTATTAAATAAAATATCAGGTGTAGGCTTTCATTGAAGCGTTTGCCAGCTGAAGAAATTTTCACCTGTTTCTATTTTGCTGAGAGGAGCTTTTCTTTGTTTTGTTATTTGTAGGGCATGACAGATATTGCATGTACTGCTTTATTCTGCTTCTATTGAGATGTTTATGGGAGTTTTTTCTGTCAATATGGTAGCTTATGTCATTTAATTTTGTAATATTAAACCATCCCTGAATATGAGTAGAATTTTAAGTTCTACTTAACCATGTGGTACAAGTCTTTATTATTTGCAAAACCTTTGTTCAGACTTTATGTATCCATTTCCATAGTTTTCTGTTCCTGAAATGTTTCTTTATGATTATCACGGTAATTTACAGAGTTGTGAAATGTTTTCTATAATTTTCTGTGAGATTTGATGTGAAATTAATATTGTTTAGGCCTAGAGTTTTCTTTGTAAAAATATTTTTTAAAAATTCAGTTTCTTTAATACTGAATTATTCAGGTTATATACGTTTTGAATGAGCATCACTAGTTGTATATATCAACATTTATTTGTACTTGGTCTAAGTTGTTGAATTTATTGACAAAAATCATAATTTTTTTAATTATATTGTCTGTGGACTCTGTCATGATATTACTTCTGTAATTCTTGTTATTAGTAAATTTTATCTTAATTTGTGTCTTCTCTTGTTTATTCATGGTCAATTTGTCTAGAGATTGTTTTCTTTTTATTACTCTCAAATAACCAGCTTTGGGCTAATTGATTTTCTGTATTTCTCCTTTCCAGTTCATTGATTTCCCCTCTCTTTATTATTCCCATTTTGCTGCTTCAGTTGTAAATATTTCCCTCTTTGTTTTCAATTTTCTGAAGTTCGAAGCTGAGGTCGATTTTGAGATCTTCATTTTCTAATGTGGGCATTTATTCAGTGCTGCTTATTTTACTTAAATGCTTTAGAAAAATCCTACACATTTTTATGTTATTAATTTTCACTCAGTCCAAAGTATCTTCTAATTCCATTTTTTTATTTCTTAATCCTGCATTTAGAAATGTGTTGCTTTCCAAACATTTGCAGATTTCCTGAAAATCTTCTATTAATTTCTAATTTAATTGTGTTCTAGTCATAGAACATGTTGTATATGAGTTGAATGTTTCTTAATGTAGTGAGACATGTGGATTTGCAATGCTTTAATTTTTTTAAAAGACGTCAACTAGGCTTAAATTGGTTGATAATTTTTTTTCTTTTTTTTTTTCCCCCTCCCCACCTGCCTCTCCACCTGCCAACTTCCAACTCGAAAATATTTTTGATGTGTGCTATCAGGTGAGGCTGATGGTTTTTTTATGGTTTTCTATTTGTTATATCAAATACTGAAACCTCTGGCTCTAATTGTAGATTTGTCTACTTCTCCTTCCAGTAGTATCAGCTTTCATTTCATTATGTCAACTTCTGCTATTGGATGTATGCATATTCAGGACTTTTATGTCAATTTGATTATTTGACCTCTTATCATCCTGAAATGACCCCCCCCACACACACACTCACACTTTTATTCTTTGTAATGTGCTTTCTTCTGAAATTTATTTTCCCTGGTTTCACTTAGCAACCCCAACTGTCTTTTGATTAGTGTTGGTATGGTAATGTTTCTCATCTTTCTCTTTTAACCTCTCTGTAGCGTTATATTAGATGTGCATTTCATGGAGGTAGCATATCCATAGGTTCTAAATTTTGAAATCCAGTTTGACAGTGCCTGCTTTTTAACTGTATTACCAATTTGCATTTAATGTGATTATTGATATAGTTAGGTTTATATCTGTTACCCTGTTACTCATATTCAATTTTCTTGCTTGCATTTTTAAATTATTTTATGTAGTTTTCTCATTATATTTTACTGTTTGATTTATTATGTTAGTGGTTGCTTTAAGATTTATAGTTTTAGCTTTGACTTACAGGAGTCTTTCTGATACTATTTCACTTTATGTAAGTATACAACGTATAAAATGTTTCAATTTCTCATTATAATATTATATTATTCCATTATCTTCACACATTTCACTAAGAATATGTTATAAACTTCAAATACTATTACTGTTATTTATACTAAGTCAATTACTTTTAGAATATGCTTAAATAATAAAGTTTTACATGTATTTTACTATTTCCAGTGTTCTTTGTTCTTTGTGTCTGATCTCATATATATACACACACACACACACACACACACACATATATATATATATTCCTGCCCCAAAATTTATATTGATTTTATTTCATGGTAGAAAATATAAATTTTTAAAGCTATTCTGTGTTCCATAATATCTTTATTTCATCTTTGTCTATGGAAAGTTTTTTTGCCTATTGATAGTTTTAGATTAATATATTTTTCATTTAGTACCTTAAAGATGTTCTCCACCATTTTTCTCACTTGGCGTTATTACTAAGAAAACACGGGTTATCAGCCTTTCCTTTGTTCCACTGGATAGATGTCTGCTTTCTGCTGTTTCCCTTTAAGACTTTTTTGTTGTTGTTACCCAGTTGACCGCAATGGCCGGAGCTGTGCCGATCTGAAGCCAGGAGCCAGGAGCTTCTTCTGGGTCTCCCACATGGGTGCAGAGGCCCAAGGACTTGGGCCATTTTCTACTGCTTTCCCAGGCCACAGCAGAGAGCTGGATGGGAAGTTGAGCAGCCGGGTCTTGAACTTGAGCCTAAATGGCTGCCAGCACTTCAGGCCAGGGCATTAACACACTGCACCACAGCACTGGCCCCACCTTCACAAATATTTAAATATATTTAGTTAATTATTTACTAATTGAGAGGCAGCGAGAGAGAGATTTATGGAAAGCTATCACCTGTTGACTCAGTCCCCAACTGCATGCAATGACTAGGACTGCACTGAGAACTGGGAACTCAGTCCAGGTCTCCATGTGGGTGGCAGGAGCCCAGTTATTCAATCCATCACCTTCTGCATCCCAGGGTCTACATTAGCGTGAATCTGGAGTTGGAGACAGACCTGGGTCTTCTTTTTTTTTTTCTTTCTTTTTTTTTTTGGGGGGGGGGGCAGGCAGCATTAGAGAAAGAGAGAAACAGAGAGAAAGGTCTTCCTTCCGTTGGTTCACCCCCAAATGGCTGCTATGGCCAGTGCGCTGTGCCAATCTGAAGCCAGGAGCCAGATGTTTCCTCCTGGTCTCCCATGCGGGTGCAGGGCCCAAGCACTTGGCCCATCCTCCACTACCTTCCCAGGCTACAGCAGAGAGCTAGACTGGAAGAGGGGCAACTGGGACAGAATCCGGCGCCCCAACAGGGACTAGAACCCTGGATGCCGGTGCTGCAGGCGGAGAATCAGCCTAATGAGCTGCGGTGCAGGCCTCAGACCTGGGTCTTGAACCCAGGCAATCCAACATGGGATGCAGATGCCTTAGCAAGCAAATCAACCACCAGTGCAAATGCTATCCCTTTATGTTTCTTGTACTTGGAGTTCATTGAGGGATTGGAGAATTTATAGTTTTAGTACAATTTTGAACATTTTTTCCTGTTACTGTAAAAAATATTTTTGTTCCCCCCCCTTTTCCTTTTAGAAACCAGTTGCATGTATGAGGTACTTCAGAAATTGCAATGAAATATCAAATTAAAAGATTCATTTATTTTGGTATAAAACATTTTAAAATCTAGGCATACATAGTTTGCACATAATAAAGATTTTTAAAAATATTTATTTATTTATTTGAAAGAGTTACACAGAGAGAAGGAGAGGCAGAGAGAGAGAAAGAGAAAAAGGTCTTCCATCTGCTGATTCACTCCCCAGTTGGCAGAAAAGGCCAAGAGCTGCACTGATCTGAATCCAGCAGCTTCTTCCAGGTCTCCCATGCAGGTGCAGGGGCCCAAGGACCTGGGCAATCTTCTTCTGCTTTCCCAGGCAATAGCAGAGAGCTGGATCAGAAGTGGAGCAGCCAGGACTCTGACTGTTGCCCATATGGGATGCCAGCAATGCATGCGGTGGCTTTACCCTCTATGCCACACGGCCAGCCTCCATAGTAGAGATTTTAAAAATGCACATTTTTCCATGGGATTTTTATAGTACCTTTGTCTGTTAGTCTGCTTGGAGTTGTTCCACTGCTTAAGTTCCCTGCTTAATTTTCACAACTTATTTGTTACCTTGGAGTTCCCTCTGTGTAATTTCTTTTGCTGTATCTAGGTTTACTCATCTTTGCCCTCTTCAATGTCAAATCCAGCGCAATCCTATCCAGTGCCTTTTCCTCTAACCAATTATAGTTTTTATCTCCAGTAGTGTTTTAGCTCCTTTTATATACTACATATCTATGCTTCAGTTTTGAATATATCATAACAGTGCTTTAAATGTCTTTGTTTGCTATTTCAAATACCCTAATACCTAATACCCTGACAGTTCTGGGTCAGTTTAGAGTGATTCATTTGTCTCTGTAGAGCTAAAACATTTTCCAGATTATTGTTATGCCTAGTAATTTTTTATTGGATGTGAAACATTGTTATTTTTACTTTTAGGTGTTGGGTATCATTTTTATTCCTATAAGTGTCTTGGTCATTGTTGTAGGACACAGCAACATTTTTGGAAACAGTCTAAGCCTTTGAGATCTTAATTTTAATATTTGTTAGGTGAGATCTAACAGTTCAGTCTAATTGTTCCACACTGCTGAGTCATGGCCTTTTTAGTGTACTCCTCTCTATCCTCGAATCTTGAGATTTTCTTTCTGTCTGCTGCAGAAGAGCACTATTCTTGGCTTGGTGTAAATGCTGGCACTGTTGTTTCTAATTCTTTCAGGTAGTTTCCTAAGGGAGCTGTGTGCTGAATGATACTCAGCTGAATACTTGGGGAACCCTCTGCACATTGCTAAGTCATTTCTTTGTGTAGCTATATCCTCTTTCTCATAAAACTTGACCTGCCATGGGGTCTTCAGATTTTGAGCTTCTTCCCTTGAGTATAGGAAGTCTGATGGGTTTTGAATTGATTGCCTCACCCTAATCTGTAGCCTGGAATTTCCACCATGTAGTAAGGGAAGCAATTATAGGTTCCTGTGTCTTAGGGATTGTTGCTGTGGATTCATTCTTAGAGGAGGAGCACGGTGGAGGCAAGAGGCACGGAGTAACCACACAGACACCAGGAGTTGGGTGAAAGCGGGCCAGAGGCGAGCAGCTCACACTCACAGACTCATTTATTTCAGTTGGTAGAGCAGCTTATATAGCCAAGGCAGCCAATCTGGTTAAGGGGCGGTTTATGCCCTAACCAATCACAGCCTGTTGCCAGGCAGGCTCCATTGCCAAGTGGGTTTCAAAGCCATCCCTGAGTAACTGATGCTTGCCAGCAGCCATCTTGGCATGGCCTTCTGATTCCACCACAAAGGGTCATTCTCTTCTGTTTTCTGAGGTGTATCGTTCAAACTCTTTTATATTTTGTCTACTTAAAAATGCCTTTTCAGTCACTGTTACTTCATTTTAACTAGGGCAAAAGTTTTCTTAGAGTATTTTTGCATTGAAGACTTTTATATATTTATTTCTCAATGCAGATTTAGTCTAATGGCAGAAGATCTCTGTTGCTGAGAAGATTTCCACCAGAAATTTCTTTAGTATCCAGCAATCTTAAATAGATTGTGGAATAACTTATTTGGCAGAGACGTTCAACTGGTTATGAATTCAAAAAGTAGAATTACAAGAATTAACTAACAGCTGTTTCTCCGGAAAGAGTGTGGAGTAAAAAAAATGGATTTATGGTCTGACTTTGATTTAAGAAATGTATAACCTTGAGAGTTTTAAATATTGTTTATCTGTAATGCTCATTTCTCATAGGAAGGAGTGGAAGTGTTAGATTCATAAGCTTATGAGTATAAAAATATTCATTATTCACAATGAATTTTCATTCTGAGATATAAGGTATATATTAATGTAAACTATTTGTTTCTTTTTAAACTAAGCTTCGTAGAAATGTTGAGATTTTTAGATATCTAGAATGCAGTAGTGTCTTGCTTCTGTATTGATCTGAAATGTGTTAGTGCAGTTTCAATGATACCTCTGGGATGATCATACAGTAATTACAATTTTAAGTAGTTCATATGTCTCAAAATGTTATCAGCGCATAAATTAATGCTGTTCTAAATGCAGTTGTAAAAAGAAATATGAGGAAAATTATTAAATAATTATCAGAATGAAGTTGGGTTAATAGGTGTGACATCCAATTATAATTTGCCCCAAGAGAAATATGGAGTTAAGGTTGATCATTTCAGCCCTAGCTAAGACCCATGATTTTGCTAACTTAAATTAAGTAGAAGTCACAATAAGAAAAGAAATCTTTGTTAGCATCTACTGTTAGTAACAGCCTCATAGAACCTATGTATTATTATATATGTGAATTGAACTGTTGCTTGTAATATTAGTTCTTTATTTTAAAATCTTGGAAGAATATGCTGAAATGTACCTTAGGATATGTTAAATTAAGTAAGCTAGAGAAAGAAGTTGTTGATACACAAATGAGGAGGTAAAATAATTATGTGATTATAAAGACATCAGCATGAGCTCATGGTTAGCCTCAAATAGAGACAGAAGATACACATAAATATAATTATACATTTATTCATATGTGTACATATAGATATTTATAAATGAATATGCATCTATATTGTTAGTGTGTACACATGTGAAGGATCTTCAAAAAGTTCATGGAAATGTGTAGTAGGCAAAAAGTTAATGGATTTCAAAAAATTTTGTGAAATCTTTACTTAATGTATGCTAGACTGATCTTCTGTATATAAAGAGAATCGAAAATGAATCTTGATGTGAATGGAAGGGGAGACGGAGTGGGAAAGGGGAGGGTTGCGGGTGGGAGGGACGTTATGGGGGGGAAGCCATTGTAATCCATAAGCTGTACTTTGGAAATTTATATTCATTAAATAAAAGTTTAAAAAAAAATTTTGTGCCAGTATAAACTTACCTTGTAATTATATTTACCAAAACCTTTTTGAAGCATCCTTGAATATTGTTCTGAAAGCTGAGTGGGCCTAGAAGCAGTGATACCCTAGTACCAGCAAGTATATCCAGCACTCCTTGTAGGTTTCTAATCGCATAATCTAATAAAAGGACCGTGGATGCCTTAGGATAATGTCTGATTCTCAGCATGAAACATACAGCATCTTGTAGTGTCATGAACAAAAGTTTTTTAAAATCACTGTATTATTTAAAACTTTTGAGTACATGTAATATTTGTACATTCTTATAAAAAAGCTTGATACTGTATGTTCTCAAATGTGGAAGTTAAAAAAGTAGATTGGAATTTAGAGAATCATAATTAGTGGTGGCTGAGAATGGTGAGAGGGGGAGGAGAATGGGAGTTTGGATAATGGATATGAAAATACAGACAGATTTTAGTAACATTTTAGTGTTCCAAAGTAAGGGATTTTTAATGTTAAAAAATGATTTGCATGTCCAAAAGACACAGGGGGAGAAAAGCCCTCGTGATGGTTAAAGCTGGAAAAATTTGAGCAACAACAACAACAAAAACTTGATTTGACAGTATAACTCACTGTAAAAAATAGTCATGAAGTCTGTTGATATAAACAAATTATTAAACAAATGAAGCCGTGGGTGAAGTACAGTCTCCCAGGCAAAATATTTCCTAGTAGTTTAGGCAGGTACTCCACAAAGGGAGCTGAGGCATGACCTCATGCTGCTGACGTGTGGGCTATGCGTAGTGCCTGTCTTCTAAAAGGGTGCAGTGTAGAAAGGGGATAACTGAGGGACACTTTCAGCCAGGTGATCTCGGTTAACCTAACTGCGAAAATGCTGACAGTATACCCCTTTGATGTTATCTGATGGACATAGCACTTCAGTGTTCAGTCTTCTTTTCAAAAACCCATAAACTTAGTCTGATCACAAGGAAAGGTTTAGATGAACTCAAAAGAAGGTGTCTTCTGTAAAACACCTGACCAGTGCTTCTAGTCCAATCAAGGTTGTCAAAACCGGGGCAAGTCTGAAAATAGTCACAGCCAAAGGAAGCCTAGAGAAACATCAAAAGTAAATAGATTATTGGATAGGATTCTGGACCCAAAATAGGCCAGTAAGTAAAAACTAAGAAAATGTGAATAAAGTATAGCCTTTAGTTAATTATATCAATAATGTTTCATTAATTGTGCTGATCATACCATACTAATGTTGATATCTCACACATTAAAAGGTTAGCAATAGCAGAAACTGAAATATATGGGAACAGTCTTTCTGTGCACTATGTTAATGTTGTTTTTGGGAACCCAAATCTCTTCTAGGATTTCTCAGTATTTAAAAGTACTTAGCTTTATTTAGCAGTTATCAGTTGATAATGAAACAAAATATAAGCAGCATACAAATGGATTACAAAGACCAAATACAAAGTAAACTTCCTTTAAGTAATTTTCAAATCTATTCACACTATAAACATATTTCTTAAATTGTCTTCTCAGTTATTTTGGACAGAGTGCAACACTCCCTCTGTTCCCTATTAATAGATCTGAGTAAATACTGAGAGACGAAATGGGGAAAATAGTTCGCTCCTGAAACAATATTCCATGTTGTGTAATGCAGAATATTCTATTCCTGTTAACTTCTTTGAGGATAAAATACTTAAGCACTTGGCTAGCCTCTTAAAGACTCATTGTGCTACAGTATAGCTCCTTACTTGAAATATCCTTTGCAAATACCAACATTCTTCATTTCTGAGGCAGAAATTATTAATTAGCTGCAGTTTGATAAACTCTTCCCTTCACCTTTCTTCACCCATTGTCTTTGAGGCTTGCATTGGGGATCCTCAGTTCCCTATGAAGAAATGGCTGTTCCCAGGGTGAAAAGTTTGGAACACATTTCAGGTGGTTCATATTTTCCCATATCCAGCTTTTCCTGCCATTTTCTTAAATATTTATTTATTTATTTTGAAAGGAAGAGTTATACAGAGTCAGAGGCAGAGAGAGTTCTTCTATCCGTTGGTTCACTCCCCAGAGGGGTACAAAGACTGGAGCTACACCAATCCAAAGCTGGAAGCCAGGAACTACTTCCAGCTCTTCCACGAGGGTTCAGGGGCCCAACGACTTGGGTCATTGTTTTTTTTTTAAATTGTTTTTAAGGAATACAAATTTCATAAGTACAACTTTGGGAATATAGTGGTTCTTCCCACCATACCTACCCTCCTACCCACACTCCCACTTCCCTCCTCCCTCTCCCCTTCCCAGTCCCATTCTCCATTAAGATTCATTTTCAGTTATCTTTGTACACAGAAGACCAACTCTATACTAAGTAAATATTTCAACAATTTGCGCGCGCACACACACACAAAACTGTTTGAGAACTAGTTTTACAGTTAACTCTCATAACTCATTGAGGACAGAGGTCCTGGATGAGGAGTTAGTGCACAGTGACTCCTGTTGTTAATTTAACAATTAACACTCTTATATATGATATCAGTGACTACCCAAGGCTCTTGACATCAGCTGCCTATGCTATGGAAGCTTTTTTAAAAATATTTATTTTTAAGATTTATTTATTTGAAAGAGTTACACAGAGAGAGAATGAGAGGCAGAGAGAGAGGTCTTCTATCCACTTGTTCACTCTCCAATTGGCTGCAGTGGCTGGAGCTGTGTTGATCTGAAGCCAGGAGCCAGGAGCTTCTTCCAGGTCTTCCCAGTGGGCGCAGGGGCCCAAGGACTTGGACCATCTTCAACTGCTTTCCCAGGCCATAGCAGAGAGCTGCATGGGAAGTGGAGCAGCTGGGTCTCAAGCTGGTGCCCATATGGGATGCCGGCACTGCAGGCAGTGGCTTTACCTGCTGCACCACAGTGCTGGCCCCAAAAGATTTGTTTATTTACTTGAAAGAGTTACACAGAGAGAGGAGAGGCAGAGAGAGAGAGAGAGACAGAGAGGTCTTCCATCTGCTGGTTCAATCCCCAAATGACCACAATAACTAGAGCTGAGCTGATCTGAAGCCAGGAGCCAGGAACTTCTTCCAGGTCTCCCACAAGTCCTTGGGCCCCTGCACCTTGTGCAGGGAAAGAAGTAGTAGTAGTAGAAAGTAGAAAGTAGAAAGAAGAAAGAAGAAGACTTGCCATCTTCTGCTTTCCCAGGCCATAGCAGAGAGCTGGATCAGAGGTGGAGCAGCCAGGACTTCAACTGGTACCCATGTGGAATGCTGGCACTTCAGGCAGTGCCTTTATCTGCCATGCCACAGCACCAGCCCCTATGGAAGCCTTTTGAGTCTACAAACTCCGTCAGTATTTAGATGGGCCCAAAGCAAAGTGGAAGTTCTCTCCTCCCTTTAGAGAAATGTATTTGCTTTTTTGTTGCTATTTTGAATGCGATTGATCTTAGAAGCTCAATCTCAGCCTTGGTATTGTCTGTGTATACAAAGGCTGTTGATTTTTGTGTATTGACTTATATCCTACTACTTTACCAAATTTTTCTATGAGTTCCAGTAGTCTCTTAGTGGAGTCTTTTGGATCCTCTATCTATAGAATCATATCATCTGCAAATAGGGATAATTTTACTTCCTCCTTCCCAATTTGCATCGCTTTGTTTTCTTTTTCTTGATTAATGGCTCTAGCTAAAACTTCCAGGACTATATGGAATAGCAATTGTGAGAGTGGGCATACTTGTAGGGTACTTGATCTCAATGGGAATGCTTCCAACTTTTCTCGATTCAGTATGATACTGGTCATGGGTTTGTCATAAATTGCCTTGATTATGTTGAGGAAATGTTCTTCTATACCAGATCTGCTTAGAAATGTCATCATGAAAGGCTGTTGTATTTTATCAAATGCTTTCTCTGAATCTACTGAGATAATCATATGGTTTTTGTTCTGCAGTTTGTTAATGTAATGTATCACATTGATTGATTTGTGAATGTTGAACCATCCCTGCATACCAGGGATAAATCCCACTTGGTCTGGGTGGATGATCTTTCTGATGTGTTGTTTGATTTGGTTGGCTAGAATTTTGTTGAGGATTTCTGCATCTGTGTCCATTGGTCTGTAGTTCTCTTTCTCTGTTGTGTCTTTTCAGGGTTTAGGAATTAAGGTGATGCTGGCTTCATAGAAAGAATTTGGGAGGATTCCCTCCCTTTCAATTGTTTTGAATAACTTGAGGAGATTTGGAGTTAGTTTTTTAAATGTCTGGTAGAATTCAGCAGTGAATCCATCTGGTTCTGGGCTTTTCTTTTATATGAAAGCCTTTACTACTGATTCAATTTCCGTCTTGGTTATGGTTCTGGTTAGGTTTTCTATGTATTCATGGCTCAGTTTTGGTAGGTTGTAGGTGTCCCAGGAATCTCTTTTTTTCTAGGTTTCCCAGTTTGTTGGCGTACAGCTCTTTGTAGTAATTTCTGGTAATTTTGTTTTATTTCTGTGGTATCTATTGCAACATTTCCTTTTTCATATCTAATTTTATTGATTTGCATCTTCTCTCTCTATTTTTGGGTTAGTTGAGTAAACGTGTGTCAATTTTTATTTTTTTCAAAAATCTAGCTCTTCTTTCCGCTGATCTTTTGTGTTTTTTTTTGTTTCAATTTCGTTGATTTCTTCTCTAATATTAATTCTTACTTCTTTAGGCCTAGACTTGACAATAGCTCAACTGATTCTTGTAGTTTCCCTATGTACTCACACCTTGTACAAAGTGCCTATTATTAAAGGCTTCTTCCATTATATTGCATTTGAGTACACATTATTCCTCATGGCTGGCATTTTCCAAAAACCAGGGCTACAAGAACCGAACCGTTGATTTTTGTGTTTTTGTGAGCAGAAAAAATCCAAATAGTTGTGACTTTGTTGTGGATCTCAAAAAGCAGTTGGCCTCTTCATGTAGAACTTGGGAGTAGGAGATACAGAATGGAATTTCTTCTCCCTCTCTCTTGGTTACATATCCCTGGAAATGTATGCTAATGAAACTTGTTTGAGTGAGTTTGATCTTCAGCTAAGGATTTTTGGCTTTGTGAAGAACCAATCAATTGCAACAGCTAGCAATGTTACCAACAAGACAGAGCCTCACTTCATGAACTGCCAAAAATTCACTGGGATTCTCAACACTCTTGTAGTCACAGTCTGACATGGGGCGGTCTTCTCAACATAAGGCAAAGTTGTGGGCTGCTGTGTTCTTAAGGGTTCAGTATGTTAATGAGAGAAATGCCTGAGCTGCTGTAGCAGGAGAGGATAGCAGAAAGATTGCTGGCCAGGTTTTAGATGTTAATCCGGCTGCAGAGCCAACAGTGAGCCAAGGAAAAAGCAGGTGTGCAATGATTTGCAGTGGAGATGTACGGCTCCTCTATTGACTTGGACTATGACTTTCAGTGGGATTGTTAGGACAGGATGTGCAGTTACCCACCAGCTGTTCCTCCTCTTCTTTGCTCAGGCTGTAGTGTTCTCTCAACACCAGCATGTTTCAAGAAACATAAGGTGGCTTAAATTCTAAGAGTGGAGAGTGAGGCTCTTCTTCCAAGTCTGGAAAGTTGAAAGGCGGTAACCTTGTTCAGATCATTAAGAAGGGGGGCCATTGCAGCCATTTGGGAAATAAAACACTGGCTGGAAGACACCACCCACCCACCCACTCTCTCTCTTCTTCTTCATCTCTGTAACTTTGCCTTTCAAATAAATAAATCTTTTTAAAAAATGAGTTGACCCAGATAGAACAAAATGGGTACTCTGCTGGAAAGCCTGGGAAAAACTGAAATGGAACAGAGCAAGCAAGTAGAGATGAAGAATACTAAGTCAGAAGAGGATCAGAGCAGGAGCTCACTGAAGAAGGATGAGACTGATGTGAACATGGAGCCTGATGGAGGTGGGGACGACTCCACTGAGGCGGGAAACCTACTGAGTGATGATGGTAGTGATGATGGGAGGATGACCAGCTGGAATTGCTCAGGGATGAAGGAAAAGAGGCTAAGGAAGGGGAGAGGATGACAGAGACAGTGCCAGTGGTGAAGATGACTCTTAATCACATAGTGAGGTTTAGGAATTTTATCCCATTATTTCTGCACCTAGGCACTTGTCTAAATAAATGTTCTCATGAGATCCTCTCCCCTACTGTCTTCAGCACATGCTCACTGTGCCATCCTTGTCCTTCCTGTGTTCATCAATTCATATTGCCCTGGGCCAGCTCCCATTTTCACTGCCTTGGATGCCTCTGGTGTTCTGTAAAGTCTTGCCCTATAATTTTTGCTTTTAATTTTGATAATGCCTATGACTTAACACAAAGGTTGTATGGTTTTTATCAGCTGTCTGCAAAATACTCTCATTAATGCAGGAAATATAGTACTTTCCATTCTTACATGAGTTTGGTATTTGCTACCCTAACTGCAAAGCCCATTCTATTTACTTGAGTAACACCTGGGAGCAGTTGTAAGTTAGAGGTGTATGTGTGTTCTATCCTACATAAAAATGCTGTGTGGGGCTGTTCAACACAACTGTAACAATGTAATTTTGTGAATGAGCATTGGCATGTCACATGCATCCTCTAGAAAAAAATGTATTATAGTAGTCTTAATATCTGCTTTCTAAAATTGATACTATGGATTATTTTTGTGAACGGCCTGATGTTGGGACCTTTTTTTCTCAAAGAAGTCCTTATTAAACCAGAAAAAAAAATAAACCATCACTTTGTTCCCACTTCACTTTGTGAATGACAAAAATGAGATCAGAGGGAGGTGGACTTCACTTAAGTGCCTAATTTCATCATGAAAATTGATTAGAATCTGAACATACCAATTCCCAGTATTGTTACTTCTCGTTTCACACTTACTTTGAAGCTATGTAAACATGCTTCTTTTAAGTTTCATACTTCCAAGGAAATTGATGCTGAAGCAAGAAACATCCCTGCATTCAACTTGAGGGCCTGTAGAAATAAAGGAAGACCACCCAAAAGAGAACAAACAGATGTTTTGTGTTTGATAGAGAGGTTCAAACACAGTGTAGAAACTGTAGTAGGCAAAGGTTCCTTTGTTCTTTGGTGGTGGCTGGCATGGTGAAGACAGGCAGGTTAACTAGAAGATACCAAATTTGACTGGTTTGGGGTGAAGGTTTGGGTTTTCTCTTGTTATTAGTCTTGTTTCTCAATTGAATACAGGGGGAAAAAAGCAGTGAGTCGTTGTTCCAACTGTAGTCAGCTAAGATCCAGCAATTATCTGTTTGTATAGTCAGTCAATCAGGAAAGCAGTTGGCCTGCTGTGTTTTCTTACTCATCACCTAAAGGAACCTGCACCGCTGAACAGCAGACTAGCTGAGGATGGCTCCAGGGAGAGGTTAGCATCTCTAGAAATAGAAAGTATGAGCCTCTGGAGGAGGCGATGGAAGGAGAAAGAAATAGGAAGAGGCAAGTGTAAATCTACTAGACTGAGAAACATAGAAGTAGGCTTACAGTATTTGATATTGTGCCATTTTTGCCTTAAGAGGGTGGATTGGAAGAGCTGACTTTCTTCCTGGGAGCTTTGTCAATCATGAATGTGACGAGGTAACAGTTTGGTTAGTTCTCTTGTTGCTTTGGTATCGGCAAGTCTCATATGCGTGGCTTTCCACAAATTTTTGCACCAAGATAATTTTCTTTTAACTCCATTTTCCATGAATTTTTGAAGTGCTCTTGTGTTTCTGGTGAGTGCCAAGCACGGAAGTCTTTATCTCAGACCCTGGAGTGAATAGGTGGCAACCACATGGGAGTCAAATATGAAATTTATTTTAAATTCTAAATTCCACAATCCCAAATATTATTCTGACAACTACCCACTAATGTTACTGTGACTTTCCATGGAGTTCTTGCCTCATTGTCCCAATGAGGATACAGAAATTTGGTGACAGGAAATATGGCAGCTGGTGACTACCATTCTCATTTGTCTTTGACTCCTACTCTACATTGTTTTTCACTTTTTTGTTGTTGAATCACTTTCCTCCCTTTACATCCTATGTACCTAAACTTTAGTTTGGCTACATGGTGAAGCTGAGGTCACCCTTCTGCTTATACTCATCGCACTGCACAGGAGTCCCGAAAGTGACTCCACTGTCATTTTTGTGGATGCTTCTAAAGAAATTCCAGTCATCATACATCAACTGGAAAGTTTAATGTTCAAGGAAGAGGGAGGAGGAGCCTATATCCTCAGCAAATATAAAATCCATATCGGTTGGCAGCAAAATGAGCTGACACTTGCTATCCCTCAAACCTGATTAGGCTTCCTGGTTGAGATTGTGAAAGATTTTATCTCTGTAACTAATGTCCCATGTCCTTGTGATGGAATGGAGATACTGTTCTTCTCTGGGCCTTCATATTCTGTGTGAATTATTGTTTCAGAATAGATCCAACTGCAGCCACTGTTTTCATCCAGTACTTGGCAATGGCAAAGATTCCTAGGCTGTCAAATTGGAGTAAGCTGGATTTTAATTCAATTCATTGGCCTGTTAACCTCTAAGGACAGAGAATAAGACTTAATTTTATGTACTTAGAAATACCACAGAAACTTTCATGAAAAATATATTATCATTCCTTTAACCAAAATGTTAGAGATTCCTATTTTAGTTGTGATATTTTAAAAATGTTGTTAAAATGTTGATAGATTAGGGCTGGCACTGTGGTGTAGTGGGTTAAGCCTGCAACACTGACGTCCCCTATGAGCACTGGTTTGATTGCTGGATGCTCCACTTCTAAACCAGCTTCCTACTAATTTGTTTGGAAAAGCAGCAAAAGATAGTCCAAGTTCTTTGGCCCCTGCGCCTACATGAATGATCCAGATGGAGTTTCTGGCTCCTGGCTTCGATCTGGTCCAGGCCTGGCCATTTGGGGAGTGAACCAGTGGATGGAAGATCAGTCTCTCTCTCTCTCCCTCTGCCTTTCAAATAAATAAATAAATCCTTTAAAAATTGAGAAATAATAGTTTTCTCTTGGAAATAGGAGTTTTTAACAATTCTCCAATAATGGGGCTAGCACTGTGGTACAGCAGGTTAAAGCCCTGGCCTGAGGTACCAGCATCCCCTATGGGCATGAGTTCTAGACCCAGCTGCTCCTCTTCTGATCCAGCTTTCTGCTATGGCCTGGGAAAGCAGTAGAAGATGGCCCAAGTCCTTGGGACCCTGCACCCATGTGGGAGACCCAGAGGAAGCTCCTGGCTTTGGATTGGCACAGCTCCAGTCGATGTGGCCATCTGGGGAGTGAACCAGTGGATGGAAAACTCCTCTCTCTGTCTCTACGTCTCTCTGCAACTGTTTCTGATAAGTTAAATAAATCTTTAAAAAATAAACAAATAAAAATAAAAAGAATTTCTCCAAACTATTTCCATATATATGTATAAAATCATATATAAGGAGTCTTCAAAAAGTCCTAGGGGCAAGGGTGAACATTTGGTCAAGCAGATAAGTTGTCCTTCGAGATACCTGAATTCTGTGTCAGAATGCCTGTGTTTGGTCCCTGCTGTAATCTTGATTCCAGCTTTCTGCTAATGCAGACCTTTTGAGGCAGCAGGTGATGGCTTAGGTAGTTGGCTATTTTCTCCCAGTTAGAGAGACTTGGATTGAATTCCTGGATCCCAACTTGGGCCATTGTTGACATTTGAAGAGTGAACTAATGAATGGGAACTCTCTCTCTCTGTCTTGTCTTTTCCTTTCTCTCCCCACTTCCTTTCTCTGACTCTAAAATAAAGAAAAAGTGAATGGAAAATGTGGTTTATCTTTTAATTCTTCTATGATAAATCTTTGACTTTAATGAATTTTTGAGGATTATAAAAATTAATTTATGTCACTTGGCTTTTGTTTTCTAGAAAGTTGTTGCCGCATATCTTTTGATTCTTGTCCTATACAATGATGCTCCCTGAGTTTTCTAGTGATTTATGTGTTTGCTCAAGAAACAAATACTAAAAATACAAGTCATTATGTGTGTAAAATTTAAATATAGCAGCGATTCATAGTCACAGTTGTTGAAATACTATCATTTATTGAACTAATGCATCAATTCAGTTTTGTCAAAATCCTACTATTTATACATTTTTGCAAATCTGCATAGTGGTAGAAATGCATAAAATTATAAATCATGGGGAGCTTTTTATAATGCAGAAAGAAGCCAGTGACAGAGGTGAGGATTTGTTCATGTATTACATGAAAATATTAATTTAATTGGTTTCCTTTAAAGCTTTTGTAGAAATGGCAGTGATAGTTAAAGAAGTAGGAAGATAGTTCATGCTTAGTTAAAGAGATCTGGGCTTCTCTTTTGTTAATGAATGGCTTCAAAGCTGAAATTTGCATTAGGAACATTTAATGTGATAATTTTAAAAGTACCCATTAGTTTGACACTTTTAGTATAACAAAACTGAATTCTAGTGAAATTGAGACATGGGAAAGTATAGTAGTGGATATTAGGAAAAATAATCTGATCACAACAAAAATTATGGCTTTGCTTGGCAATCTGTCCAAATGAATTTCAAAGATTTCAAAAAAATGCATGCTAAATGTGCTTTACTACAGTTTTGAAATAGATTAAAATTATATGCAAATTAATGCAAATGATGTGACTTCAGGATTAAGGTTTAAAGCACTATGTTCATTTCCTGGAATAAATGGCTGCTAAATGAATGAATGCATAAATATTTAGGGGTAAATGAAAGGAATGAATCAGTTTTTCACTTTGAAAGCTGCTATTTATGTATTTTTTGTCTACCAAAGGGACAATTTTTAGTCATACTCAAAATAGAATCCTCATAGTATGAGGTTTCGATGCAAGTTCAACCTGCTCAATCTGGAGCAACTCAGCGAAGATCACCTAGCCCTGGTATGGTGCAGTGCACCTGAGCCCCAGTGTGTTCTCAGCACCCATTCACTCACTGGAACACATACCACTGAATACCCACGGAGAGTCAGGCACTGTTTTAGATGCATCACTATGGACCTTGAAACAGCAATTGTTGCTGTTTTTGACACCTATTCAGTCTTTTAAATTTCCTCTTCCTTTGGATTCTGCCATGCTGCATTTTCCTAGCTTTCCTTCTCTTTCTGCAAAATTTGCTTCCTTTTCAATCTCCTTTTCTAACCTTGCCCTGGGAGCTCCCTGAGGCTCAGTTTTTGCCCTCTGTTCTTTCTCTGCTCCAGTGATTCTCAACCTTGGCTATGATCACAACCTCTGGGGTGAGGCCCAAAGCATGAACAAATCTGAAAAGCTCCATAAGTAATTCTGATGTACAGCTAGAGTTGAGTGCAATATTTTATACTGTGGTCCAGGGAATTGTTTGTGTCTCAAAGCTTCACTTACGTCTCTACTGATTAGTGTCACACCACTATCTTCTTTCACTTAAGTGCCTGTTCTGTGTTCCTGGCTAACCAAGAAGATATTTCCATTTAGAAAAAGTATTTCCCTGCTTTATCTACAAAATATCTCTACTCATAATGTATTTGTTCTTTAACTCCAGTGACAAATAATGGTTTTGGAGTTTCCTTCTTTGTCTATTCAATCTCTTCTGTACAACCATAGCCAGTCTAACTCCCTGACAAAGCCTGTGTTAGCTACTGCTTTCCTCCAAATGTTTTCACCCTGTCTTGCCTGGAGGGTCAAATTAAAAATTCTTACCATAGAAAATAAAGTTTCAAAAGTGAAGGGCCACAGTGCAGAACCCATGTTTCAGCTCTTTGAAAGGCTGTGACTTCTATCATTCTACGTGAAGCCTGCTCTGATTTGCCAAAGCCCTGGCTACCTTTTTTTACCATGTTTTATTGATGGTATACGTAATGCCTTGAGTCATACTTGTGTTACTAGAATTTGTCACCTGTAAGACAAATCCTGACTGCTCTTTTCCAGAAACCTGGGAATATGATCTATGTTCTTATTTTTGTTTATCACAGACATTTGTTTTTAGAGATATATCTATTTATTTTGACAGAGTTACAGACAGAGACAGGGAGACACAGAGAAACAGAGCTTCCATCTGCTGGTTCACTCCCCAAAAGGCTGCAAGGGCCAGAGCTGGGCCAGGCAGAAGCCAAGAGCTTCATCTGGCTCTCCTACATAGGTGGCAGAGGCCCAAACACTTGGGCTGTTTTTTGCTGCCTTCCCATTAACATTAGAAGGGAGCTGGATTGGCAGTGGATCAGCTGGGACATGAGCCAGTGCCCATAAGGATGCTATTGTCGCAGGAGACTTAACCCCCAAGGCTGCAATGTTGGTCCCTATCATACACATATTTAATGAGTCAGCAAAGGTGATGCGAAGTTAAGGGTTTCAGCAGAAGTATAAGGAATTTAAAAGCGAGACATAGCCTATTATACACTGTGTTCTCTAAGTTCAGAATCAACTAGTATTCACTGAATATTATGTGCTAGAAACATATTCCTATTTTTTAATTTTTATATAAAGTAGTCAGGGTACTTTAAAAAGGTTCTAAAAATTTGCTTAAAGTATAAGTTTATTTTAATACAAAATTTTTGAAATCTATGCTTAATTAATCATAGTACATATTTTCCATGGACTTGTCGAAGAAACTTTCTGTTGTCCCAATGGGAAGACTGAAGCCCAGCAACACTGATCAGCTTTCTTCATATTCTAATCTTGCCCGTGATTCCTGTTTTGGTTCCATTGTTCAAATCTAGTACTTAGCCTTTCTGACTATTTATGTTCTTGGAGGTGGCATGTGATTGTGTCCTTTTTATTTCATTAGCATTTTCCTTTCATGAAATTCATTTGGCTTGATTGGCAGTCACTAAAGTGCTAGTAAATAAAAAGAGGTATGAGAAAGCTCATGAGATAGATTGAATTTACTAGCTCTGCCTCCACGAGGTATTCCAGATCCAGTCCCAAACAGAACTGGCACTGGTCAAGCAGCAGCTTTTAGCACTGAATCACAGGGTGTTTTCCCTGATACCTTGTCTGTAGAGCTGACGCTGTAGAAAACTGTACTATTTAGTCATATGAACAGACTGTCTTTCCTTTGATATGCCCAAACTGGGAAGGTAAGGGGGATTGAAATCAAAAGCATAATGTTTGTATTAGGAGCCAAACTAACATGGGTATTATCAAAGAAACTTTAAAGAACTGGGGTTTGAACCTTGCCATTATTGTTTGAAGATTCCAATCATGTTGACCAAGATGTATCCTTCAAGAGAGGGATGAATTTTCTGACCACTGTCTCTGTGAAATGGGAAATGAGGCCAGGGTTCTCCTGGTTGCAGTTTTGTTCAGGCCACAGGAGACCATGGATGCCTTCCGTCCTCTCTAGCTAGGGAGAGGGGAATTGAGCCAATGAGTAGTCACTCAGGAAGACTACTAACTCATTAGGTCTCTGATATATGTGTAAGTTCATTTTCATAATTTGGACTTAACAAGTGGAATTTAGAATACAGAATTTAATTCCAGCTGTATTTGATAGAAGGTACCTATTGCACTATCAATATGATAACTACTTTTGTTATCTAAGTAACTGGATGCTTATACTTACCATTTTTTTTATTAACTGAATAAGTAATAGGCTGTAACTATAAAGGCAACTAAATTCTCTTGTCTGAACTCTGTGATTACAAAAATGTGTCTCAATAGCTTTGTTTTCTTAGATGTTACCTTATTTAAAATTTTTACTTGAACTTTGCTGTGAATAGAAAAATTAGGAGTAGGAGTTGAACTTCAAAGGGAAATGTAATATTATTCTTCTAGCTAAGTTGCTGAGATCAAAAGCTTTTGAGAGTTGACCTAGGTGGCCATTATAAGTAATTGGAAAAGGAGTACAATTTCTTATTACAGCATCTAAAAATGAGAACAACATTTTTTAAATATCACATTTATTTAAAAACTTGCAGAAACTCAATCCACATGTCTTAATTAGGAGCCACTATGAAGAAACACATTTATTGCTTTCATAACTTGTGATCAGGAATAAAATGCCCCTTATTTAAGCTCTACCTAGCAGAAATATTAAAATTAAGTGTGGAGAAAAAGTAGAAGATGGTGATATTCCAAAGATATACAAGAACAGAGTTGGATTGCGATTACAGGGAAATGGACTGTCTTCCACATCCAAACCAAGTCTAGTGAATTTCCTTGGATTATTTTTATGAATATTTGGAAGCTAAATAATGAATTGCTTATTAGACAAAAGGCTTCTCATCATATTGACTCATATTGTAGTTTCTATTTTACACTAAGGAGATTTTCCTATTTGAAAGGGAACTATTCCAGTCAATGGGGTTGCATCACTTTCATGAAAGAAGCTTTTGGAAAATTTTTACTGAAATATAAATAAATTGTTTTGCACAGAATTTGTATCATTGGGCCTGTGGGTCCTGAATATCTAAGGATGCTAACTTGGAGAGCCACAAGTTGAATGTCCTATTACCATTTTGCTGATCTTAAAAACAAATTAACTATATTCCATTATTTGATTTTTGTAACATATACTTGTACAACATTTTGATTTTTTTTTGTTTAGAATCAGTTTTATGGTAGTTCACTTTTCTATATGGATGGTAATCAAATATCAAAAATGAGAAAATATGCAATTCTCTCATGTATACCCTTGTCAGTCTGTACTCTGTTCATGTTGTAAGTTGTTGCTCTTCACAGGGAGAAGGGATGGATGAGCCACAGTGAAAGAACTATTAGAGTAGATAGCACAGGGTGTGGCGTTTCGTGCATGGTTGTGATCAGTTGTGTGTGGAGAGGTCCAGTAGAGGCACAAGAAGCCTGGCAGAGAGCAAGAGATGAGAGTAATCTACAAAAGGTAGTGTATCTTGGATTATGAAGAGTGCATTGTCCTTGAACAGTGACAAAATATTCAGAGGTTCAGCCATGGCTGTGCCACAAACATAGCTGTATTCTAAAAGTTTTTTTTTTTTCTCTCAATGCAGTGCACTTCATTTTCAATGACATCTCCTACTGTTAATTATTAGTTGTCTTCAAAATCTCCAACCCCACTTACATAGCACAGTATGCTGGGCACTATAAAGAGAAAATGAACACCTGGTCCCTATCATTAAAGAGCTAATATGCCTTGAAACCAAAGAGCTGTACAGATGTAAGGTAGCATTATTACTGTAGTAAAAAAAGGAAGAATTGTTCTAAGCAGGCAATTAAACATACAGAGGAAGATTTATAGAACCGAAAATACCCTCAAACCCTAGCTTGTTATCTAACAATGCTTTCATTTATTGTGAAAAATGGTGAATGCAAATACATGCCCTTTATGGTTTGATCATCAACAATTTCAACTTTGCATAAATGGACACCACACTAGAGATAAATCTTGAAGAGTCCAGGCATCCAGCATTGAAAATATCCGTCGATATTTGCTGGTAATTTTGTTATAGCTGCCAAGATTTATATAACCCTACCCTTTTCTCCCACAGTTGAAGAAAAGAACTGAGAGGTTTTACAGAATGGCCTTTTGTTTCTTGGCTCTTAGGACAGCTCAGCCCGAGCTCTAAATAAAGACTCTACTTCCCAGAACAACATTGTTGGTGATTTAATTTAGCCACAAACACCCATTGGCTCATGCCTTCTCGGTGTATGTACCCTTTTAATATCTTAGCATTAAGTTGGAATAAAATGAAGGGCCTGTAACATGGCCCAGCAGCCTCTCGAGATTCATCCTTGGCCCTCTTCCTTGCTCCTGTGCCCCAGTCACAGAAGCCTCTCATTTCTTTCAGACTAACAAACTCCCCCAGCCCCCCAGCACTCATGACTTAGAACATTTATTGCTAGTATATTTATTGGTGAGTATCTGCTTTTCCTGTTCCTTCAACTGCTGTGTTATCTTCATGAGAAAATGTATTGAGTTTTATCCATATGCCTAGTGCCTAGCGCAGAATAGAGGCTCAGTAAATACATATTTATTGGTGTTGTATGGAAGGAGGAAGGACTAAGAGTAGGGCTCAGATAATCATTGGAAATAGAATTCTTCAGTTTTAAAGGATTTAATAATTAAAGCAAATATATGCTGAGGCAAGTTAGACTCCTATGGATGAGCTACATTACTGTGGTGCTGGATAAAATGAGTTTAAGTGAAGGTAATATTATGTATATCTGGCCATTACAAAAACACGAGCAAAATATACTTTATAATATTAAATCTTGAGTAGTGTGTATATGTTGATTAGTTATTATCCTCACTAAACAGATGATCAGGAGGAGTCCATTTCCATATTCAGGAGATATTTTGAGCATCAATCAACTGGAGCTTAAAGGACAAGGGAGAGGAACTTGCTCTTACCCCGTCCCACTCCCACAATTCAGCAGCAGAGTTGATTAAACCCAAAATGATCAAATCACTTTTACTGTGTCAGCCATGGGCTGAAAAAGGCACCTGCACTTTATGAATAGATGAGTAATTGTTTTCAGCCCTGATTCTAAGTACCCTGTTGATTGCTGTCGTGAGATGGGGTTGAAAAAGCACTAGGATTTGAACTGGAACACCTGGATTTGAGTCCTAGTGTCACCGCTTTATTCATTAAACCAGGGACAAGTCACTTCACCTCACCGAGAATGATTTCATTTATGAAGTGGTGCACTGCAGGATTCTTTCCGTATCAAATAATATAGTCTCAGGAAAGTTGTGGGAGAACTGTATGTGAAACTGAAGTGAAGTCTTTGGAGTCGTGTATGTGTTGGCCGTAAGGAATGCTCTTCCCCTTCGTATGAATGCAGGAACTGTGCCCTGTCCCCACTGTGCAGCATCGTCCCTAGGAAATGCATTTTGATGCAGGAGTGATCATCATGCAGCAGTGAATCCACACGCTTTGGGAGTCTGTGGGTGTGGGGAAGGTGACTCTTGAATGGGACATCAGGGAAGTGTTTTTGGAAAGAAACAGCATGATTGTCAGCTGCATGTGGTTTCCGGCTGACATCCCATTTCTTGTTCTGTGGATGCACCTTGTTCTCCTTTCTTGTCCTCGTTTCTGGCTTCTCTTCCTTGCTTCCCTTGTCTCCTCCTTCCTTATCCCAGCCACGCTGTCGCTTTCCCATCCGTGCCGCGGCAGAAGTGCGGTGGGTGAAAAAGGAACTGTATTGACCTTAGGAAGGAGCAGCTGCAAGTATAGTTTTTGACATAAAACAATCCATTATAACCCCTCACTTAGTTTTTTTTTTTTTTAAGTTATCAACTGCATTTGAAGACAAGGAGAAATACATCCCTCAAAGCATTTTTAAATTAATTTTTAAGGTGAAAGAAGTTTTTGGCTTCATTGACAGCTTTTTATTTTTTATCCACTGGTTAATCAAAGGTAGTCTGGGGCTTGCATGGGACAATTAAGTATATAGTTACTATTATATTTATCAAGAGAGACATAGTGTGTACTGTTATTATATTTTAGAAAGAATATTTGCATGTCCTCAAAATTAGAATTTTGCATCTCTGCAATTTAGTAAGAAACTTGAGGGCTATATATTGTAGAGAAAATTGTCATGTATTTCTAAAATAGCTTTAGGTTATAATGTAGAGCAACAAAATCATACATATATGGCTAAGTGCACATATGTGAATGTGTGTGCATGTACATGTGCTCATATGAAGATGTGAAGAAAATATAACACGAGGCACTTATTTCTGGTAGATGGGATTATGGTGAATTTTCTTTATGGTGGTTTTTAGAACATTTTCACAATGATTATGTACTTCATCATAAAAATATCATATAAGTAAATTTTTACATGTTTATAAACTCAAAGAAAAATTGTGCCCTTTGAAATGTAAGGCCTTTACAGCAACAGTATTCCTCCTGTTTTTAAATCACACTTTCAGTACTCAAGTGAGATGTTTCACCTTTAGCAACATGAGGCTTTTAATTAACAGCCAGTGGTGTGTGATTGGACCCCCGATGTGGCATACTTTCACTTGAATTCCTATAATGCAACATACATTCTGGTAATAGCAATGAAGTTGCCAGTAAGTTTTCATAATTAATAAGATTATATAAGAACCTTAGCTTCTCCTCTTTATTTTTTGACAGTAATTAGTCCAAAATATACTTTTACAAGATGCCTCATCTTTTAAAAAAAATGTAGAGATGCATCAGTGGCTAGTACACTCAGTTTAACAACTTTTTATGAAAGGGAGAGAGAAAAAGAGAGGGAGAAGTGAAGGGGGTAGGGAAAAGATAGAAAGAGAGAGGCAGGCACAGGAAGGTTTAATCTACTGGTTCACTCCTCCAACACCCACAATGGCTGGGATGTACAAGGCTAAAGCCAGGAGCTGGCCACGGAATCTGGATCTCCCATGTGGGTGGGGGGGACTAAGTACCTGAGCCTGATTGTATCACCTGATACCTCCCAGGCTACACATTAATGGAAAGCTGGAATGGAGAATGTTAGATGGGCCTCAAACCCAGGCACTCCCATAAGGGGGACAGGTATCCCAAGTGGCAACTTAACTGCCACGCCTAATGCCTTCCCCTAGTCCATCTGTTATTAACTTAAGTTGATTTCATTGATTTAAAAGGGCTAAGAATTTTGTGTTTTGATTTCTTCTCATTAATAAAAAATAAACAGGGCTAACAATTGTATTTCTAAAAGAGAGCTTTACCTGAGTATATACAACCAGCTTTGTGAGTTGATGAATTTGGGTAAGTGTGCATAGAGGCCCTGGGGACAGCCACCTGATGTTGGGGAGCTCACTCTACAAGATTTAACCCTAGCTGCTGTCCTGGATGGCGTGTCCCATTTACAAATTAGCACCAAACCTCTGCTAGGTTTCTACTATTAGGTAAAAAGTGCTTGGGGTATTATTATTATAACATAATGCTTACTCCTTATCTTTATCTCATGGCTTCACAAAGCACCATGATGAAGTTGATGAATTAGGTTAGTTAGGCACATGCTATCATGTCAGTGGTACATTTTCTGTCACATTTTTTGTGGACATTGTATGGAAATAATAGTGTTTTCTTATTTCTTCTGTAGTTTTAGGAAAACACCTAAGTGTCAGCTGTATAACTTGCTCAACAAACTTTTCCTACTGATTGACATTGTATTTTCCATTTTTGCTTTAAAATTATACTTGAGTCTGTCTACAGCATGTGCTGACTTCTTGAGTATACCCTGGGCTTAATCTGATGTGGCCATGACATTCAAAGTCCTTAATTCTCTGTGCATGCTTTTAGAGAAGAGTAGGGAGGGAGGGAGGAAGGAAAGAGCAGGAGGTGGTTTGTTTTAATCTCACTGTCTCTTACACCCATAGATCTCCGGACCTTCCACATTTTCCATCTTTCTTATTCCTTTTTTTTTTTTTTTTTTGCACTTTCACATTCTCATACCCAAGAGTAAATAGAAAAGGACAGAACTTCCACACTTAGTAAGTATGAACAACAGGAAGAAAAATTATACTAACAGTCTTAACTATTCATAAATAATAGCTGTTTTTGTTCAGTATCATACTTTGAAAAGGAGTTAGACTAGAAGTTGAAAACTTGGATAGAAAGCTCTCTTCGTATATACTGCTGGGTTTCTGGAAGTTTCTCTGTATCAAGATGTCTGCCTCATTTAACAATAAATTGTTAATGCTACTTAAAAATATATTAATTTAGTTTTCTTAAAAATAGCATCCCTTTCTTCTGACTTTTTAGTCCTATTTTCCCTATCTCCCAAAGCACATATTTGGAGAGATTTACATTCTTTAACACGTTAGAACCTAAATAACTTAGGCAATCTAATATTAATTGAAAGAGCTTTTATTAAGTTACTCAGCAGTAATACTTTAAATTGCATAAAATATAGTTGAATAAAAATTGAAAGGTCACAAATTAAAGGGTCAAGAAAAATTTTAATAAGAAGCATTTCCACATTCAGGTTATCTGTGATCATTCTGGAGGAATAATTTAATGGTCTTCGCAATGTACGGAAGCATTTTCTTAATGACAAATTCTGCTCTAAAGCCATTTTTTTCTTCATAAAATAACTATATAAAATAGGAAGTGTCTCTTTTCCAACTTTCACTGTTTAATAAAAAATGATTCTTAAAATATTGATTCTTATACTAGTCATTGGCATATTTTTTCCTAGTGGTAGCGATACAAACTGTTCTTCGTAGAGTGTTTTGCATTTTGTAATGCTTATGAAGTGTAAGGACTTCCAATGTTTCCACTTTGATACTGCTTTTGATCATGGTTGTCTTTGGATAAGCGTTAACATACATATTGAATTAATGCCCAGCTGTTTTAGGGCTCAATCAGTGGCCAAATTGATCTTGAAGATGGTGCAGCTTCACTTGAGATGAATGGATCAATTAGATTAGAGAGTAGGAGGGAGTCCATTAGTGTTAAATGCCTCAAACTTCAAGTTTACAGGTTTGAGTCCTTTCGATTTATACCATATGTAGTAGTCAAAATCAGTACTTTACAAGTATTTAACAAAAGTATACACTTAATCATGTTTCCTTTAAAATGTAGTCCAAATAAAGATGGAAATGCACACTTCACATTCATTTATAAACTGTGCAAGATTTACTAACTATGAAATCGTGCTTGATAGAATTTATTATGTGTAAGAATAACTTTAACTGTCATTCTGTCACTGTGCTTATTTGAAAAACGCCATTTCCCACCTGAGCACTACTGAACACAGGGGTAGATTTCAGTATCTGTTTAGTGCATGTAAATTGTAGGAATGGAATAATATGGAAACCATTCTTTCATGTTCTGAAAAAAAAAAAAACCTTATTGTTGTAGATTTCTAAGTTTGAGTCTTTCACTTGCTAGTATACATGGAGTAAATGAAACACTTACTGTCAATTGCTCAGGTTGGAAGTGAGCTAGCCCTTACCCAAAGACTCAACTTCTTCCTCCTCCAGATTACTCAGGTTAGTGTAAATGTATGAAAACATTGAAGTTATAGAAGTTGGACTAGTGTTGCAGTGTGGCAGATCCAGCTGCTGCTTGTAACACTAGCATCCCATAATCAAAGTGCTGGTTGGAGTCCCAGCAAATCTACTTCCAGGCTAGTTTTTTGATGATGTGCTTGGGTAGGCAGCCAAAGATGGGCTGAGTACTTGGGAGTACCCATGTGAGAAACCAGAATGGAATTCCTGGCTACTGGCTTCCACATGGCCCCAGACCTGACTGTTGTGTTCACCTGGATAAACCTGGTAATGGAAGATCTCTGTCTCTGTGTCTCTCCCTGCCTCCCTGTCTCTCTTGCTATGCCTTTCAAATAAATAGATATATCATTAAATTAAAAAATAAGGAAGTGAAGATAATCATTAAATTTGTTTCCCCCCTTATATGATCTTCAGAAAGTATCTTTCAACTCTTTTCAAAAATGTTGGAGTGGGGCTGGCGCCATGGCTCACTTGGTTAATCCTCTGCCTGCAGCGCCGGCATCCCATATGGGGACTGGTTCTAGTTCGGTTGCTCCTCTTCCGGTCCAGCTCTCTGCTGTGGCCCAGGAAAGCAGTGAAGGATGGCCCAAGTCCTTGGGCCCTGTACCTGCATGGGAGACCAGGAGGAGGCACCTGTTTCCTGGCTTTGGATTGGTGCAGCGTGCTGGCCGCGGTGGCCACTTGAGGGGGGTGAACCAGCGGAAGGAAGACCTTTCTCCCTGTCTCTCTCACTGTCTGTAACTCTGTCAAATAAATAAATAAATAAATAAAAATTGTTGGAGTAACTTGGACAGTGTTTAATATAGTAAAAGAACACAGTTGCATATTATATAAGGAAAACAGTAGTTTGTCCCATCTAATTGCCATGGAAATGGAGGAATTTGGTGCGTTGGTTATTTTTCCTCATAGTGAACATTTTTAATTCAGTCAGATTGTTCCCATGTCCTAGACTTTGACAGGAAAAACACAAGGTGTCTTGTCCTTTGGTGTTATTTTCTTAAAGTTGCAGGATTCCTCTGATAATTTTTCTTCATTTGTGCTTGGTAGGGTTCCTAGTATCCTCTGTGATAGGCTGAATGCTGGTGGTGAAGATGGTAGCATTGCTCAAAACACTCAGAATAGAATGAAAATCACAGCCCCAAGGCGTTCCCTTAGGAATGGAAAGGTAGAAGGTGCCAGTCCACTTTGAGAGACCTTGCCCTAATGCAAACTTACCAAATATTGGGCAACATAGGGAAAAATGCCCTAAACCTAACAGCGTGCCTTATTTTTCTTTTTAACTTTACAAAAGCAAAAACATGCCACTACTGTATATTGACTGAGAAATGCCACGAATAACATTCTAGACCATTGTTTTAGTGCCAGTATTTTCAGGTATACTGGGAAATGTTACTGTTTAAATGATTTTGTTTTTAAGGATGTACAACCACAAAATATACAACTTTTGGCTTAAGTATGATGAATATACATTTTTATGTATGAATATACATTTCCTGTGGTTTATTTTTTCCTATTTGAAGAGAACACGATATTATCTCTTACTCTTTCTCTGGGCTATTGGGAATATGATAGCTCCTCAATTACATTTGAAAGACATTAAGTCTTTTAAATGGCTATTGTACAAAATACAAATTAGCAGTCTTGTAGCACAGTAATGTGTAGCTAACTTTTTTGCAAAAATAAAGTGAAGGTGTTTTTTTAATCCAATTTAAGAAATTAAATCTTTAAAATGAGGGAATACATTTTAACATTGTAGGAATTTGTGAAATAGAATAGCAGACTCAGTTCAGGTGTGTTCAGATGAGTAGCAAGATTCATGTTGGTAATATTCAAGAAGGTTCAGTGGACAAATAGAACATTGAGTATATAAAATACTCCACATCAGACTAAAATTATTTTAAAAATTAAAATTTTCCCCGTTTATTTAAGTTTTCTTATGTTAGATTTGTTCCCGTAGCAGAATATTGAGTTTGTGTGTACTTGTGTGTGTACACTTATTTGCAGATATTTTTCAAAGCAGTAATCTCCCAAACCTTCCCTTAATCTCTCCAGTATCTAAAATGAGGTGATACAAAACTCCCAGGTGTCTACTACATGTTAGATCTGTTGACACTGGTGTGGTTGCATGGGTGGTAGTGGGAAGAAGAAAAATGATAATACAGGATTTATGTGCTGCACCATTAAGGTGGTCTCGGCTGCTTTCAATTCTTTTAAAGAATGGTACTTTCTCAAATGAGAAGGATTAAATAAGTGCCTTTAAAAAAAGAGAAACAATCTGTTGACAGAATCTGGTATGAAGAGTTATTATAAAAGATAAGAGGATCAGTGCCAGAAAGAGAATGGGGGTGGAGAATCTAATAATTAAATTTCTTAAGATGTGCCTGAAAAATTATAGGGATTTTCCCATTTAAATTTATCTTGTAAAAACTCCCAAGAGGAGGAGGATGGTTTTTTGTTGCAGCTGGTTAGGATTTAGGAGCAAATGCCTGGAAAAAATGACTTTGAGATGCATTTTTTAAACTTTAAAACATTTCAAATCTTTGTTCAAACCTGACTTCTGATGGAAAATACTCACACATACGTTAGGCCTGCCCCGTGGGCTGCTTCCCTGTTTTCTCCAGAGTGGATTTACTGACAACTGCTGCCTTTGCTCCTTAAAGCTGCTGAATTCCTTCAAGGAAAGCGGAGTCATTAGGAAATATACTAGAATAGGGGAAAGTAGGTCATTTTATTAGACTTGGCAAAATTTCTGCTAGCTTCAGATTCATGAGAGCTGTGGCTCTCCAACTGTAGACTTCATCGAACTTCCCTGGAGAGCTTATTCAAACACAGATTTCTAGGCCCTCCTGGAAGAGTTTCTGATTCTGTCATTTTGAGCTGGGGCCTGGGAATTTACATTTCTGCCAAGGTCAACACTTTGAGAATTGCTACAGTAGTGCAAGCTTAGAGAAGACACATTGGACAAGTCTTGCTGTAGCAGGTAGCATCACAGTTGTACAGATATGGGGACTACCAATGGTTTGTTATTATACTGTAGTTGGCCTTGAGAGTTAAGCTTCTGTCCAACACCATGAAGTAAGAAATAGTATGTCCATACGGGAAAGTCACCTGTCCAGAACTCACTTCCCTTAACTGCCCACAGTGTGACTATATTTGAATTTCAGTTTTCATGTGTTTGGCTCTGAAACTTCACTTCTTTGAATGAGAACATCTATGTTATTGGTATTCAGAGGATCTTACATTTCCTTATATTTTTACCAAGGAAAAAAATGATTTCCAAAATTATATTCTGACCTCACATCCTCCACTCATAGCAGTTTTATGTACAGGTAGTGGTAAGGCACAAATGCAAGAGGAGAGATCTAAATTCTGTCAAATGATTTTAACCAATTAGGAGAAAAGAGACAAACTATTAGTTAATGAGAAACACCTATGGGTCAGGACCTATGCTGAGAAGAGATTTTATCTACTCATAAATGAATAGTTCCCATCTACTCATAAATGAATGTTTCCCAAAGAAACTTACTACCTTTAAATATTTATATTCATTTTTATTCAGTCTAGTGGTAAGGAGTAATGTACTTTTCCTGGTATATAAGTTACTCAAACGTTCCTAAGTAATATATTCATCCATCTATATCTGAGAGAAAAAATTTTTATTACCATTATTGTAAATCACAGATATGAGAAAAAAATCAGGAAAGTAACTCAAACTGAACCATGGACAATGGTCATTTAAAGTTATTTGGAGGGAAAGAATGTGGCTTCGCGGTTAAGACACCCAAGTCACACATCACAGTTTCTGAGTTTGACACTTTGCTCTGGCTCCTGGTCTTGGTAATGCAGACATCAAAACAGGCCAGGACATTAAGTGATTGGGTTACTGCCTTCCATGTGGGAGACCTGAATTGAGTTCCTAGGTCCTGGTTCCAGCATTCTCTGACCATTGTAGCCATTTGATGAGTGAACCAGTAGATGGGAACTTTGTCTCCTATCTCTTTGTTTTTAAATTAAATTATTTTGAAAGGATTTTTATTACCAATATAAGCTTAGTAGATATAAAAATGCTAATTTAATTATTTTAATATTTAATTTTTAAACATAATTTAATGGAAATTCAACTTTATGAAATATGAAGGGGCACAGCAGATTAAGCCACCACTTATGGTGCTGGCTTCCCATATGGGAATGTCAGTTTGAGATTCAGCTTCTCTGCTTCCAAACCAGCACCCCACTAATTCATCAGAGAAGGCAGGAAGGATGGTTCAAGTTCTTGGGCCCTTGCCACCTATGTGGGAGACTGTGATGGAGTTATTGGATCCTACTTTGGGTCTAGCACAGTGCTGATTGTTGCAGGCATTTAGGGAGTAAAGCAGCAGATAGAAGATCTCTTTCTCTAAGATCTCTTTCTCTGCCTTTCCCCCTTTCTTGTTACTCCTCCTTTGAAATAAATAAATACATAAATAAATACATCATTTAAAAAAATATAAAAAATGTTCTCACTGAGAGATTTTTGTAATGTGTTATTTAAATATCAAATTTCAGTGGAAATTTTTGGTACTCATCTGAACATCTAAGTGGCAGAGCCCATGTGCTGTGTATAATTTTATACTAAATGCTTGCTTGTAGTGCTGCAGATTATTTATCATATGATGGGAGCCAGTAAGTATTCATTTAACAAGTCATAAAGGTTTGCTTCTTGTTTTTTTGAAAGCTTTTATTTAATAAATATAAATTTATAGGTACAGCTTTTGGAATATAGCAGTTCTTCGCCCCATACCCACCCTCCCATGCACACTCCAATCTCATCTCTTACTCCCTTTCCCATCCCATTCTTCATTAAGATTCATTTTAAATTATCTTTATATAAAGAAGAACAACTCTATACTAAGTAAAGATTTCAACAGTTTGCACCCACACAGAAACACAAAGTATAAAGTACACACAAAGTATAAAGTACTGTTTGAAGACTAGTTTTACTGTTAGTTCTCACAGTACAACACATTAAGGACAGATGACCTACATGGGGAGCAAGTGCACAGTGACTCCTGTTGTTGATTTAACAATTGGCACTCTTATTTATGCCGTCAGTAATCACTCAAGGCTCTTGTCATGAGTTGCCAAGGTTATGGAAGCCTCTTGAGTCCACAGACTCTGTCAGTATTTAGATAGGGCCATGAACAAAGTGGAAGTTCTCTCCTTCCTTCAGAGAAAGGTACTTCCTCCTTTGATGGCCCCTTCTTTCTACTGGGGTCTCACTCACAGAGATTTTTCATGTAGACCATTTTTTGCCACAGTCTTAGCTTTCCCTGCCTGAAATGCTCTCATGGCCTTTTTAGCCAGATCAGAATGCCTTAAGGGCTGATTCTGAGGCCAGAGTGCTATTTAGGGCTTTTGTCATTCTGTGAGTCTGCTGTGTGGCCTGCTTCCCATGTTGGATCATTCTCTCCTTTTTAATTCTATATATTATTATTAGCAGACACTTGGTCTTATTTTTGCTTCTGTTGAGTTACAAGCCTCTTACTTTTAGCTCCAATCAAACTGTTAAGTTTTGTGAGTTAAAAATTGGCTAAGGTGCTTGTTTACATAGGAGTTTGAACAGGTGTGTTGTAAGTTTCATTTTATTTAAAAATATATTAACAAATTTAATTATTGATTTCCTTTTCTAGGCATATTTTAAAATATGATAGGTTATTCTATTTTAAAATGTGATTTTTTTATAGTTTGGCCTTTTCCTCTCTTGCCACTTACCTCCTTACAGGGCTGCATTTCTAAGTGAAATTATTGAAAGAAAAAAAAGGTACAAGATTTTCAAGGTATAACTCCTCACAGAGCACCCGTCTAAAAGAGGAAAATGTATCATGCATGCTAAGGGTTATCTGTGGTTCAATGAGAGTTGAAAATAGAAGCATGTGTTGAACTGCAAGTCAATTGTGGAGAATGTACTAGAGTACAGTATGACAGGTGTGAATGTTATCCTCAAAGTGAATAAATGAGAAGCTATAAAAAGTATATGTAGCCACCACTCATTATGTTATACAGTGTTCCTGTTGATGTAAAGCAAGTGTTAGGATGAAAAGAACTAGTTTGTGTAAAGCTGTATATTCTGATAATTTAAGATTTAACTCTGACCTGAACAACATTTTCCCATGAAAAATTTTAACTAAATGATTATAATTTTTTTCTTTTCATAATGCCTACTAAGATTTTTTAAATAATAATAAACTTTATTATGGAAACCATAAAATGCCAGCTGGAACTATACTTTAATATTACATAGATTTTATTCATAGATTAAAAATTACATTGTTAAGCATATAAGGGATACTAATCTCAATGATACTTGTTTTATATATGAAAAATAAGTTCTAAAGATTGCACATATGCATCACTTCTGATTTACCCTTGTGTGGAGTATAAGAGTATGGTTGATTTCTTTCAATTCTTAAAACCTTGTATAGAAAATCCTTGGTTTTATATAGGTTATGCATGAATAGGCTCTGATTTCAGCTGATTTTATTTCATATAAAAATGCAACCTTCACAACTACACATCAGTCTCAAATGTGTTATCATAGTTCACTACTTAAAAATCATGTTTTTTGAACTATATTCATAGCTGATTGACCTGAAAAATATATAAAGCTTTATTATTTGCATCTACTGAAAGAATTTAAATAAATGCCTGAATAAAAACTGAAAACACATGTATGATAAAGCACCATATCCTGTTCAAAGATGAGACAGATTGGAAAAGAGTATCTGTGATACAACAACATTCAATGGGTTAATATCTAGAACATGAGGAAACATTCCTTTAAATTCAAAAGTAAAAGGGGAAACAAGAAAAAGGTATACAGATGTTGAATGGTGAATTTATCCAATAAAGGAGTGACAAACATTGACAAATGGCATGCTAACTATTTATCTAGGAATCAGAAATCAAAACAGTGATTTTTTTTTCCCAGAAACCTTTTATTTAAGGCTTACAAACTTCATACATTTCATAATTACAACTTTAAGACCATGGTGATTCCCACCATACCTGCCCACCCACCGACCCCTCTCCCTTCTCCCTCTTCTATTCCCATTCTTACTTTTCACTAAATCTATTTTCAATTACCTTTATACACATATGATTAACTCTATGAGAAAGGCTGTTAGTGCCTCATGTTGGCTTTCTCACAGTGGTATGGGAAAGCAGTTGGTCTTCATACACCAGTGGTGGGCATGAGGATTTGTGAAGCCTTGTTGGTAGAACAGTTTGAGGGTAAAACTTTAAAAATTAAATTAGGTAAACCTTTGATTCCAGCACTCAAATGGTTTTTTCTCTCCTAGAGAAGTGCATTGGCATGTATATATATTGCAGAATTATAATAGCTAAAATAAAGATATCTAATGGCCTTTGCTATGGATTGTGTCCCCCCACCACCACCCCAAATGCAGATGACGAAGTCTTAACTCCCAATGTGACTTTATATGGAAATAGGGCCTTTAAGGAGGTATTTAAGGTGAAATGAGATCATAAAGAACCTGATAGGGTAGGGTTGGTGTCTTCATAAGAAGAGATGCTAGAGAGTTGGCATGGTTTGTGGGCTCTGTCTCTTGCTCTGGCTACACATGTACAAAGAAAAAGTGTTGTTGAACTTTCAACAGCACCCTGTGAGAAAAGAAATGATTTTTTGTTAAGGCTATCTGGTATGTGACAAAATGGGTCTACAAAAACTTCATGGACGGATGGATGTTTGGCATCTGTGTAAAGATGCTGGTTGAGACACCTGCATCCTATTTCAGTGTGCCTGTGTTCGAGTCCTGGCTCTACTGCCAGTTCTAGCTTCCTGCCAAGGTACACCATAGAAGGAAGCAAGTGATAGCTCAAGTAGTTGCCTCCCTATTTCCCACAAGGGAGATATGGACTGGATTTCCAATTCCTGGCTTTGACTCAGCCCGCTCCAGCCATTGTGGGAATGTGGCAAGTGAATCAACTGTATCTGTCCCTCTGCCTCTCAAATAGATAATTTAAAAAAAATTCATGGGAAGTCACATTATGAAAAATGAATTTCAGTTTTTAACAAAGGTTAACTTACCTTTGGCTTCTGTTTTCTCATAAACTTTTCTGAAGTACCCTTGTATTTTACTGCAACAATCCAAACTGATTAACACAGTCATCAATGAGAAATGTTTAAATATTCTATGATGATCATATTACACAATGTTAGACTGCAATTGAAATGGTATTGAAGCTTCATATGCCAGAGAATATTCCTTATCCCATTGCTATCTATGATTTTTTATGAATATGTTATTTCCTTGTTGAGAGGAAATAATTCCTATACCAGAACATTCTGGTTGTTGCCTGCAATGTGTTCAACAGATGCCCACTTCCCCTTTCTTTTTCAGCTCATCCTTTGACTATGGACTAAAGTAGGAATTACATAGCCCAACTATTTCCTCCTTAGAAAATGTATTGCATGTTTTATAATAGCTATATTTTAAATTTGTTACTTTTATAAAAAGTGCATGCAAAGTTTCAATAATAAAACAAGAATTTCTCTGCAGCCTTCAAGGAATTTAAGGAATAGGCCATTATCACATGTTTCTGTATCCCTAAACAACATAAAGATACTTTGAAAAGTTCATGGAAAATGGAACTGAAAGTATGTTGGTACAAAAACTTTGAAGCTCATGAGCACTTTTGCATAATATACATTTTTCAAGAACTTTTGAATTAGCTTCTTATATTGTGTAGATATTTTTGTTTTCTAAGTGAAATCTGTAATGGCTCTTTTCCTGTAACCTACATTTTGCTTAGCCTTTTGGATTTTATTCAACTGTGTTGACACAATTAGCTGGTGATCTTTCCTTGTCACTGTTGTAGAGCAGTGGTTTTCAAATGGTGTTGACTAAATGTATGTTTTACTTGGAAACCAGTGTAGCTAACATGCAGAATTAAAGGGCTGAAATTTCAATTAGTTTTTCTACAATCATGAAAACACTTTTAAATATATGTAACAAAGTCTTCCATAGTAAATTCTCTATTAAATCTCTTCCACTTGCTCTTTTAGAAGTTAGTTTCAGTAGGTTTAGGGTTGTAACTTGACAATTTCAGCATGTTGAAAAATTATCCCACTTTCTTTCTAGCTTCTAAGATTGCTGCCAAAATATTAGCTGTTAGCCTGTTTGTAATTCCTATGTAGGTGATGGATTTTCCTGTAACTATTTTTAAGAACTTCTATCTTTTGGATACTACTATACTTACAGATTTTTTTTTAATTCTTCCTGCTTAGCTAAAATGTTTGATAACTGTTGATTATTCTGGAAAACTGACAGAAATGATCTCCTTAAATATTTCCTCTCCTAATTTGTCTTTGGATGCTGACTGATACGTCTTATACCATGTTCCTGTACCCTCCATGACTGTTTCTTTTTTTTTTTTTTTTAAAGATTTATTTATTTGAAAGAGTTATAGAAAGGGGGACAAAGGGTTGGGGGGGAGCAAGAGAGCATGCACTAGCTAGCTTTAATTCACTGGTTCACACTCCTGAGGTGGCTGTAATGGCCAGGGCTAGGCCAGGCTGAAGCCAGGAGTTTCTTCTGGGTCTCTCACAGTGGGTCACAGAGGCCCAAGTACTTGAGCCTCTTCCACTGCTTTCCCAGGCCAATAGTAGGAAGCTGGGTAGGAAATGAAGCAGCTGGATCTCTACCCAGCCCCCATAAAGGATGCAGCTGTGCTCACTGTGTCAATACCTCCATGACTTAATTGTTTCATATTTTTGATCTCTGAGTTTCTCTGGCCAGCATTTGGATTATATCTCAAATCTTATCTCTCTTTTGTTAATTTTTTCTTCAACCCTTTCTAAAATGCTATTTAATGTATTCATTTGATTTTTGATTTCAAGCATGATATTTTTCCTTTGTTTTACATAAGACCAGCTTGCTTATGCTTATGATTCCTTATTCTTTGTTTTTAAGCCTTTTTGCTTTGTTTTGTTTTGTGTTTTTTGTAGTCTGTTTTAAAATTCTAATGTGCAATGTTGCCTGTTTTTTTTTTTTTTTTTCTGAAGCCTGGCAGTCTTATTCAAAGTGCCTTGAGATGTTTTGTTTTGTTTTCAAGGTCACTTTCTGTAGAACTCTGATGATTTGAGAAGTTTCTTGTGTTTTTCATATTTTGGGAAGTAAGGAGGTATGAATTGTGATATAATTCCCACCTAATTCCTCTTTAACCCCTAGTCAAGATATTCAGGTTTCTTGTTGTCCTTTCCCATGTGTTGGGTTTATTTTAAACACTGTTGTACTGAAGCGATATTTTTTATTTCCTAGCTCTTTGTGAATATCTACTATGAATTTCTATATGTTCCTTACCTTTGATATTCCCTTTGGGTGTTTCCTTTCTCTTGTACTCTGTGCAAATGAATTATATGAGTTTTGTCAGATACTCTCAGATTAAGAGCTGGGTGCAGTGCTTGCTAACTTTCTCAGTCCCTCTTTTATTTTCATGTTAGCCTCTATAGACTCTTTATGGTCTTTGATTCATAACTTTAATTTTTTAATTGAAAATGTTTTCTGGCCTTGCTAAGTTTCTCATTTGGAGTTCCTTTCATCTTGCTAGAAGTCAATGTTTTCAGATCATCATTAACATTTTTTTAAAAATCCACTTTTAATGTGCTTTTTAAAGTCCTTGTTAAGACTGTATGTTATTTTCAGATTTATCTCATGATTGTATCACTCTAGTTCTTTGATTTAGAGGTTGCTTGCCTCTATAAATTGACTTTATGAAAATTCTTACTAAATGTAATTTTAGGGATGAAAAATGTCACAAATAAGAAGTTAGTGGCTATTGAAATGAGATATTCACTGAGATTTAAGAATCAAATTTGGGGTCTATTAACTTTGACAGAATAATTAGAATGCTGTCATTTTTCAAACAGATAGAAACACATGAATACTAGATTGGACAGAGTGGCTGCTCAGAATCTCCTGAGAATCATGATTATTTAGAATTAGTAAATTACTGAATGCATATTCTTTAAAAATAGAAACACTTTGGTAAATGTGTTGGTAATTAAGACCTCTAAACCCAGTCCCTCTGCGTTGCTGTTTCAGCAGTGACGAGGCTGCGTATTGACCTTTCTGCAGCCTTTTAAATAAGCGTGGTTTGTGGTGCTGAATTCTAACTCATGTACCAAGTGTCTTTGCGTTTAGGGAATAGTGAAGTGCTGCTGACAACTTTGCAATAGAACTTCTGAACCTTTCCATGACATCTAAATGTTAGTACAGTGTTACCATCCTGAAACACTAATTTAAAGAGTCTTTAGAAGACTAAATATCTACAGTTTAGGTTTTCATGAACATCTGGCTGACGACAAGTTAGTAGCATATTAGCATTTGTAAGACTGAGACATTCTTCAGGACATAATTTTTATTTCAAATTGCACTGTTTTGCCTATCCTTCATTGTTTATAAAGGTGATTCAAAAAGTTTGTGGAAAAAAACAGGGTTTACAGTATCAGTTTATTTTGTTCTTCATTTATCTTTTTGGCACTTAGATTTTTTTCCATAGTAAGTATAAATGCATATTAAGAAAAAAACATGCATAGATTAAAAAAAAATACATCAAAATAAAATCATACCTTTTAAAATAATTTTTTATTTATATAAGTGAACAAATTTCATGTATTTCATATATACAGATTTAGGAGTGTAATGACACTTCCCAATCTACCCTTCCTCCTGCCATGCTCTCCATCATCTTTCCTTCTTCCTTTCTTATTCTTACTTTTAATTTTTCTAATGGCATACTTTCAGTTTATTTTATAATCATAGGATTAACCACCCACTAGATAAGGAATAGCTTTTCTTTTAATTCTTTAACAGTAAAGACAAGGACTGTAAACAATCATATCTCAAAATGTCATTTTCAATTTCTTTCATATATAATTATGGCTAAGACCTATATTTATATTTTTTACAAAAGATTTATTTGAAGAGGATGGACGGGGAGAGAGAGAGATAGAGAGAGATAGAGAGAGAGAGAGAAAGAAAGACCTTCCATTCCCTGGTTAACTCCTCAAAAGACCACAAAAGCTGGGACTGTGCTAGGCTAAAGCCAGGAGCCTGGATCTCCATCTGGGTCTCCCACATAGGTGACAGGGGCCCAAACCATTGAACCATCTTCTGCTGCTTTCCCAGGTCCAGTAGAAAGGGGGTGGGTCAGAAATGGAGTAGGCAGTATTCAAACTGACTTTCCAGTATGTATGGGATGCCAGCATTGCAGGTGACAGCTAAGCTCCCTGCACCAAACACTGGACCCTGGGAACTATGTTTAAATTAGAATTTAATCTTCAAAAAAAAAAAAAAAAACTGGCCTAAGTAATCATCAAAAACTAGGGTTTTATGCTTTATAAAATATAAGTAAATTGTCGGTGTTTATGGAAGTAGTTGTTTGTGGTAAAGAAGAGATTGAGAATTAGTACATTAGGAATGAAACAAATATATGTTTATCTTTCTAATAAATGAATAGCTAATATAGATGTGTGCATTTATCTGTGTATATCCTTAAGAATAGAGCTAGTTCAGGTTAATCCAGGTCTCAGATAGTGGTCAATCATGTCCAACAATGTGTGTGGTTTCCTTTGGTATAATCCCAGTATTTGGTGTTTGCATATTTGATACTCACTGGTTAGTTTACATTTTCTCTCTGTTTCACTGAAAATACAATGTAATGTTAGATTTGATGGTGTGATGTTGTAGTTCTGTTACTTTTCTTCTGATTTTCCTACTTAATAAATATAAATGGCAAGGTCGCCTTACTAGTGAATTCGTTCTTCGTGTGGAAAAGAAGTAACTAAAGGTAACTGAGCCGCTGTTTGCCTTGACGTTTTGAGAATTAGTAAACCTTGCTGGGGACAACTGAGATTTTCTATTCCTTGAGACTCATAGGCTGTTCTGTCTTTTTTTAAAAAAAAAAAAACAAGATTTATTTAAGTCAGAGACCTCCTGGCGGAGTGGCCAGGTAGTGGCTCCAAGAGAGGCAAAACCTGAAGGAGCTGGTAGAACTGGGGTTTTAAAGCACAATTTTTGGGGAAAAAACTAAAACTGACCATCATTAGTTAGAAGGCAGGTACAAAACCCACCAAAAGACCTGATTTATAATCTTGTTTGCCCTGACTGGGTTGCTCTTGATACAGTACGAAGCCATCCAGGGCTGGGGTGGGATAGGTTATTTGTTGTCACAATAAACTGAGCTCAGGAGGATGGAATTGCAACTCCCTTGCTAGTCTCACGATAGGATTGGAAGTGCTCAAGGTGTAGGGCAGGCACTTTTGACCTTACTAAAGATAACTCTTTGGAGAAACAAGCATTTTGCACCTTCAGTTTCCACTGGGACCAACCAGATGGCCTATTAACCCTTCTGACTCCTCACATTGCCTCCCCTAGAAGAGTGGACCCTAATTTCTGTTAGGGGGTGTTGGAGGACAACCACTCAGGCTTCTTTAAGCTGAGTGGGGTGGAATTTCACTGTTTCAAGTCTGGAGACAATGAGTCTCACAAACAGATTAAATATACAGGGTTTAAAACAAAGGGCAGTCATTATTAAAGGACCTAAGAAAGGTGCTGTCCAAACCATGAGAGAGTTTTCCCATTGAGAGGCAAATATAAACTGACAGGAGCAGCTTGATAATAATCAGGTGGGCTTTAAGACCTGGCCAGGTATGAGGCCCAGACCTATCTATCTCTTCACATGGGGTACTGGAGGAGACACCCTAAGGGAGGTGTGAACCTCCTTAGGGAAGGCATTCTGTGGACTTCCACTAACTACCTGGCCTTGGAAGAAAGCTGGCCTGAATAGAAAGTAGGTGGCCTCTCTAAAAGGAAATTCATAGTCCTGCCAGGGCCGTATCCTCAGCTGCAGTGGGTACTTTGGAAGCTGTACAGAGTGAGGGGCTTTTAAGCTTGGAGCCAACAAGGTCTGAGACGTGACAGGGGAGTCCTTTGACTCCAGGGCAGTTCTGTTTCCAGTGACCCGAGTCATGGCTGGCAGAACTGACAGGGCTGTTCAGCAGCTCACTTGTGTGTCCATCTGAAGCCCTGGCTTTCCACATAGAAAACCAACGCCACTTGGAGTGAACTGGCCTCTTGGGTCTCCTTGACGGCACAGCACTGTGTAAAGCTGTTGTTGACTGGCCTGCCACCTATCCTTACATTACTCCTGCTGCCTGGCTTGACCCTTTCCTCCTGGTTCCTGGTAAAGTAGACCACAGAGGCAGCCTTTGGTGTCAGCCAAGGGGGTGCAGATTCCCGTCCTCATCTTTGGTGGCCTGAGCTAGAAATCGGCAGTCACAGGCTTGTTCGGACAGTGTTCTTCCTGTGAGATAAAATGATGCTCCTGAGGAGAGTTATGGCTTTGCTAGTTGGTCTTCCGTATGTGGCCAGGCTGTTATTGCAGAAAAATGTTAGCCATCCCTTTTATAATGTCTAAAGATCAAACTATACATCCTGGAGAGATACTCCTAGGCTTTTGAGACGTGAATGTGGGTGAACTTTCTCAATCCAAGTACCCACATGCATGATTAACAGGGTGAAAGTGACAAAACAGGAAAAGCTAATATAGTTACCGCATTTGATGATGGTCACTCAGTTAGATGTTGCTGTCGCCAGTGGCAGCGGCCATTTTGGGAGTGAACCAACAGAAGGAAGACCTTTCTCTCTGTCTCTCTCTCTCTCTCTCACTGTCTAACTCTGCCTGTCAAAAAAAATTTTTTTTTAAATTTTAAAAAAGTGTTACATCTTGAGCTCAGATGTTAGCTTCTTTTCAATGGATGATGCTGGGAGGTTTTCCTAGAAAACCTGACAGCTACAATGGGATGTTAGGCTATCTGAACACCTGCTGACTAAATGCTAAAATACCTGGCTGCCTGTGACTTTGCATATTTTGTGAGCAATGGTTATAATGGTACTTAATATGTCTTCTGTGTTTTTACATAGTGTTTTACAGGGCTCCACACATGGTTATGCTGTGTTTGTGTCGGTAGTTTGGTCATTATGACTCTGTGACAAATTGCACTCAGTGCTGTACCGGGAATCGTATTGTTCCCATCTGGTGAAGTTAGAGAAAGAGGGCAGAGTTCTGTTGATATGCTGACTTCCCCATGAAACAGTTTATGTAGCCTGGGTTTTGTTACCAGATTGTGCTTATTTTTCAAGTAGGAGTTTTTCTTAGAGCAAGGAAATTGCTTCCAAGGTCAGAAAAACTTGAGTAATGTGAATGTTGCCAAATAGACTGTCAGTAACCTGTGCCATTAGAAAATGAAGTATAGTGAGTTCTCCTAGTTTATGTCAGTATGTTTCATTATTTCCCATTTATTAATCTTGACAAAACACACACTTGCCTTTCTATCTTTCCTCTAGTCACCAACAAAGATTAGTGAACAAAAAGAAAAAAAAAATATTTCAAGTTTGCCTTCCTATATTTCTTGTTTTATTTATAAGCTATGGAACAGTGCTAAGAAGTACCCCTCTTCTCTTACAGAAATAGAATAGGATAGAATTACAGAGAAACTTCTTGTCAGCATAAATGGTTGTCACTAATAAAATATATAATGCAAGAAAAATCACTATAATACAATTTGATGTCTTAATAATAAAAGTCAACCTTGTTGATGATCTTTCAGACCCTGAGTCATTATATGGTATTGAGCCAAGATATATTTTAAATCTTAAACAGTTTTATAGGTTTATTCTAAAATTAACTTTAAAATGAGATTCCCTGATAGTTTTCATCTCACTGTGACTATCAAACCACATTGAATTTGCCATTGAATATTTTATATAGATTAAATATGTTAGAAAGCTTTACCCCATGTCATTATTAGTGGGTATTAACAGGATATTAATGGGCACATTGCAATAAAATGCCCATTTTTGTTATGTAAGATTGCTTTATCTATTCTAGGTCTCCTGTGTTTCCATATGAATTTAAATATCATTTTTCTGTGTCTGAGAAGAATGTCCTTGGTATTTTGATTGGTATTGCATTGAATCTGTAAATTGCTTTGGGTAGTATGGACATTTTGATGATATTGATTTTTCCAATTGATTAACATGGAAGATTTTTCCATTTTTTGTGTCATCTTCTATTTATTGCTCTAACATTTTGGAATTTCCATCGCAGAGACCTTTGACATCCTTGGCTAGATTTATTCCAAGGTATTTGATTTTTTGGTAACTACTGTGCATGTGATTTATCTTAAAAGTTCTTTATCAGCAGTGGCATCATCTGTGTATACAAAGGCTATTATTTTCTCTGTGTTAGCTTTATATCCTGCCACTTTTCCAAACTCTTTTTGAATCCTAATAGTCTCTTAGTGGGGTCTTTTCTACCCCTATATATAGAATTATGTCATCTGCATATAGGGATAGTTTGCTGTCCTACTTCCCAATTTGTACTCCTTTGATTTCTTTTTCTTGCCTAATGGCTCTGGCTAAAACACCAAGGAATATATTGAATAGCAATGGTGAGAAAGGGCATCCTTGTCTGGTTCCGGATCCCAGTGGGAAAAATTCCAACTTTTCCCCATTCAATAGGATTCTGGTGATGGGTTTGTCATAAATTGCTTTGATTTTGTTGAGGAATGTTCCTTCATACTCAATTCGCTTAAAGTTTTCAAATGCTTTCTCTGCATCTATTGAGATGATCATATGGTTTTTGTTCTTCAGTTTGTTAATGAAATGTATCACATTGATTGATTTGCTAATGTTGAACCATCCCTGCATACCTGGGATAAATCCCACTTCATCTGGGTGAATGATCTGACTGACTAGTATTTTGTTGAGGATTTTTGTGTCTATGTTCATTAGAAAAATTTGTCTGTAGTTCTCTTTTTCAGTTGTATATTTTTCTTTTTTCTTTTTTTTTAATTTTGACAGGCAGAGTGGACAGTGTGAGACAGAGAGACAGAGAGAAAGGTCTTCCTTTTGCCGTTGGTTCACCCTCCAGTGGCTGCCACGGCCGGCACGCTGCGGCCGGCGCACCGCGCTGATCCGATGGTAGGAGCCAGGTATTTATCCTGGTCTCCCATGCGGGTGCAGGGCCCAAGCACTTGGGCCATCCTCCACTGCACTCCCTGGCCACAGCAGAGAGCTGGTCTTGAAGAGGGGCAACCGGGACAGAATCCGGCGCCCCGACAGGGACTAGAACCTGGTGTGCCGGCACCGCTAGGTGGAGGATTAGCCTAGTGAGCCGCAGCGCCGGCCTGTATATTTTTCACGTTTAGAAATTAAGGTGATGCTGGCATCATAAAAAGAATTTGGGAGGATTTCCTCCCTTTCTATTGTTTTGAACAGCTTGAGAAAATTGGAGTGAGTTCTGTGCACATCTCGTAGAATTCAGAAGTAAAGCCGTCTAGTCCTAGGCTTTTCTTTGCTGGGAGGGTCTTTATTACTGATTAAATTTCCATCATGGTTATTGGTCTGTTTAAGTTTTCTGTGTCTTCATGGCTCAGTAGGAAGGCTGTATGTGTCCAGGAATCTATCCATTTCTTCTAGGTTTCCAGTTTGTTGGCATACAGCTCTTTGTAGTAATTTCTGATGATTCTTTTTATTTATGTTTTGTCTGTTGTTACATTTCCTTCTTATCTCCAATTTTACTCATTTTAGTCTTCTCTTTTTTTTTGGTTAGGCCAATAGTGTGTCAATTTTGTTTATTTTTTCAAACAACCAGCTTTTCATTTCACTGATCTTTTTTTGGTTTCAATTTTGTTTATTTCCTTTTTAATTTTAATTATTTCTTTTTTCATATTCGTTTTGGGTTTGATTTGCTGTTATTTTTCTAGGTCTTTGAGATGCATTGATAGCCTATTTATTTGGTGCCTTCATAATTTCTTGATATAGATACCAATTGCTATAAACTTTCTTTTCAACACTGATTTTGCTGCCTCCTATAAGTTTTGATATGTTGTATTGTTGTCTTCATTTGTTCCTGGAAATCTTTTGATTTCTCTTTTGATTTCTTCAGTGATGCACTGTTCATTCAGAAGCATGTTGTTCAGTCTCCATATGTTTACATATGTTCTAGAGATTCTTGTTGTTAATTCCCAGCTTCATTCCATTGTGTTCAGAGAAGATGCATGATATGATTTCAACTTTTTGAATTTGCAGAGATTTGCCTTATGGCCTAGCATGTGATCTATCCTAGGGGAAGTTCCCTCACTAGTGAGAATGTGTATTCTGCAACTGTAGGATGAAAAGTTCTGTAGATATCCATTAGGTCCATTTGGTCAATAGTGTCGATTAACTCTGTTGTTTCTTTACTGATTTTCTGTCTGGTTGATCTGTCCATTGCTGAAAGTGGAGTATTGAAGTCCCCCCATTACTATTGTCTTGGAGTCTACGTCTCCCTTAGATCTATTATCATTTTTTTAAATAGTAGGTGACCTGTAATTGGTGCATATGCATTTACAATAATTATATCTTTCTGTTGAACTGATCCCTTAATCATTACATAGTGCCCTTGTTTGTCTCTCTTAGTAGTTTTTTTGTTAATGTCTGTTTTGTTTGATATTAGGATGTTACAACAACTTTTTTTTTTGGTTTCTGTTAGCATGGAATATCTTTTTCCATCCTTTCACTTTCAGTCTGGGATTATCATTGTTGATGAGATGTGTTTTTTGTAGGCAGCAAATAGATAGGTTTTGGTTTTTTAACCCATTCAGCCAGTCTGTATGTTTTAACTGGAGAGCTGGGCCAGTTACATTCAAGGTGACTGTTGATAAGTAATGACTTTGCCCTGCCTTTTTTCCATAAATATTCCAATTCTTTATTTTTGGATTTCCTTTGTACTTTTACTGGGAGATTTTCTGCCTTTACTTTCTTTCCTAGTGATAACTATGTTTCTGTGTGTAGCATATGCTTAAGCATCTTTTGCAGGGCTGGATGAGTGGTGACGGAGTCTTTCAATTTCTGTTTGTTATAGAGGCTCTTTTTTCACCTTCATTCATATATGAGAGCTTTGCAGGGCACAGTATTCTGGGTTGACAGTTTTTTTTTCTCTTAAAGCTTGAAATGTTTCTTACCATTCTTTCCTACCTTGTAGGGTTTCTGATGAGAAGTCAGCTGTGAGTATAACTAGAGACCCTCCGAAAGTAAACTGGCATTTCTCTAATGCACGTTTAAGAATCTTTTCTGTTTTTTTCTGTGGAGAGTCTGACTACAATGTGTCATAGTGAAAATCTTTTCTGGTCATGTCTATTAGGTGTTCTATGTGCTTTCTGTACTGGGGTATCCCTTTCTCCAAAGTGGAGAAGTTTTCTGTAATTATTTCACTAAAAATGCCTTCTAATCCTTTCTCTTTCCATTCCTTCAGAGATTCCTTAGACCCATATTATGAGTCGTTTGATAGTATCCATAAATCCTTGACACTCTTTAGTTTTCTGATTTCTTCTTTTTTTCTTCTTAGTCTGACTGTAAAATTTCCAGAGATTTGTCTTCTAACTCGGATATGCTTTCTTCTGCCTCACCAAGTCAGTTGTTAAAGGCTTACTGCAACAGTTTGTATTTGTTCTGTTGAATTCTTCATTTCCAATACTTCATTTTGATTTCTCTTTAAAATCTCAATTTCATCAGAAAATTTTTCATTCATATTGTGTATGGATTTTTTTTAGTTCATAAATTTGCTTCTGATTACTTGTAAGTAATCCTATGATTAATTTTTTGAATTCTGTTTGGCACTTAATCAGTCTCTCATCTTCACGTTCTAATATTGAAATTTTGTGTTCTTTTTCCTTATTCTTGTTTCATGATTTGCTGTATTTATTATTAGGCATTTTGGTGATACTTTTTTTTTTCCCCTGTGATGACTTTTATCTTTGGAATATTCTTTGTGTGGCTTAGTAGAGTGTCTGCTCTTTCAGTGAATACCCAGAGGCATGTGGTAGGTGTGGTCAAGGAAATCTGCTCCAGGGTGAAGAGAGTGTCCAAGGTGACACCCATAGTGGGCGTGGTAAATCTCTCTCTCTCTCTTTTTTTCTTTCTTTTTTTTTTTTTTTTTTTTATCAGAGTGGAGGTTTGTTTTGCTCTGTTTTGTATTCTCATGCTTACCTTCTCTCATCAAAGGAGACCAATGCTGGGTGGTAGCCCCAGTGGGTATGATTTTCATCCATGCTGCCACAAGAACTACACAAAGGATCTGTGCTGGCTTGGTGTGAACACGGATACTTCCGCAGTGACCCTCACCAGGGCGTCAGGGAGCCCTGAGCATGTGGAGCCTCCCACAGGAACTGCACTAAATCCCAGCTACACTCTGTGCCCTCTCACATAGTCCAAGCACACAAGGCTCCCACAGTCACAAGCATCCAAACCCCTGTTAGTTTTCCCAGCCAGACTCAGGTGTCTACTCTCACGTGATTGCTAGGTGTGTGGACATGAGCTGGCATGGCTGTTACGTGTGTCCAAATGGTGCCCACCCTCTCTCGACTGGTTCTAGGGTACTGGTGTTGCGTGAATGGGTGAGAGAGAAATGTGTTCCCCTTGTTTTTCCCTCTAGGTTGGCAGGTACACTGTCCCCCACGGGGCTCCAAGCCAGACCCATACCAGGTTCTGCCTATAGCTTTATTGCCATTGAATTGGGCTGCTGCAGTCTGGTCTCACCTCACTCCTAAGCTGATGCTGAGGCTCTCAGCTGCTGGGGTATTGAGCTGTGCATGTACATACCCTCCACATAGGTCCACAGTGTCCCCCCAATTTGTGAGGTGTTTCCTCTATCATTTTCTCCCTAATCCTACCCTGAGACTGCACTCTATCCACATTTTTTTTAAACTATCCTCCCATAGATCAGAGCAATAAGCTTCCTTCCTATACGACCATCTTAAAACTGGTTTCCATGTTTTTTACTTACTTGTTTATTCATTTATTTGAAAAAGTGACAAGCAAAAACAGAGATATTCTGTCCACTGGTTCACTCCCCAAATGACTGCAATTGTAGGATCTGGGCCAGGCCAAAGCCAGGAGCCAGGAGCTCCATCCTGGTCTCCCATATGGGTAGCATGGGATCAAGTATTTGTGCCACTTGCTGGTGCCTTCCAGACCATTAGTGGGGAGCTGGATTGGAAGTGGAGCAGCCAGGACTCAAACCAGCACTCTGATGTGGAATACCAACATCAGCTTCACCTGTTGTGCCACAGTACTGGCCACTTATTTGCCACTTTGAGGCTGTTTTACTCAATAGTGTTTTGGGTGATTGCTCTACTTTTAAATTCTTGTGGTATCCAGTGCTCTTTTTCATTATTGCCACCATGCAAAATATTATGTATGGGTCCAGTGTTTTAGGTCATGGAGTTAAACCGCCACTAGGGATGCTGGCATTCCATATTTGTGTGCCAGATTTGGGTTCCTGCTGCTCTACTTCCAATCCTGCTCACCAGTAATGTGTCTAGGAAGGCAGCTGATGATGACCCAGGTAACTGGACCCCTGATTCGCGTGTCAGAGACCAGGATGCGATTCCTGCCTCCTCACTTTAGCATGCCCCGACCAGATTGTTGTCATCATTTAAGGAGTAAACCAGTGGATGTAAGCACATTCTCTCTTTATCTCTCTATCTCTTTCTGTGTCATTTTGTCTTTCAAACAAATAGATAAAAACAAGTTTTAAAAATATATTTTTGTATATGTGTATGTATATGTATATATGTTTATACATACACACAAAAGTTTATGGAAAAATGAATTTGTTGTTTCAAGTAATATGAATGTTTGAGTAATGTGAACAAGTTGTGCATGAATTTCAAAAAAGCTTGTACCAAAATAGACATTTTTCCACAAACTTTTTGAAGAACCTTTGTAAATGTAAGATTCTAGTTAAGGCTTATTACAACTCCAACATAATACATAAAGGTAATATATAATAAAGCATATAATGACTAATTTTTGCCAATAATTTAAATGTTTATGTTAAAAAACAGTATTGTCATGCTTTTTCTAGATAGAATTTGGAATGGTGTGATAAATATTAAGCAAAAATTATGAGATGATATTTAAATACTAATAAAAAATCTGTACACACAACAAGCTGCATTAAGCATGAGATTTCTAGGGATTAATGTGTTTCCCAAGAGGCTGAGGCACTGTGCCTCTGGTCTCATCCTTAATGTGCTTGAAACGTGCAATAATTCTGTAGAAATGCAATGCTCCAGAGTGTCTTGCTTCTTAATTATAAAAGTACTTCTAATTATTCCATTTTAAGTGCTAACTTAGTTAATTTTTAAAGGCTCAGTAACTCAGCTAAAAGTTCTTTGAGATGGAATGGGGAATGCTGAATATTTGGTTGTCACTCATAAAATATATAATAAAAAGGAACCCACTGCAATCAAACTTGATGTCTTAATGATAAAAGTTGACAACACTGATGTTCTTTCAAGTCCCAAGTCATTACGTGGAATTTTTCTACTGTTTTTCTTCATTCTTACCAGTATTAATATCTTAGAGCTCATTGAATTATTCAATTAGTTATCAAAATATCTAAGAATTTGCTAGAATGTTTTTCCTCCATTGTTCATTGGCATGATTTTTGGAGTTCTGTTTTTCTTTTAGCTATTATCATGGGCATCCAATTATTCATTAAACTTTATTGCATATTAGTTTATGATAGGTCTGATTCGAAAATGTATTTTGCATGATTTTAAGTATATGTGACAAACAGTTGTGTTAATTATAGATTATATGTTATGTGAAAACTCCATGATAATTAAATTGAAAGCACATTTTGAAATCAAACAGAGGACATCTCATAGAGTCTGTGAAATTAAGAAAGTTGTCTTGGTGGGCATAATAGTTGAACTGAGTTTTCTGTATTTAGTGCTGGCTGCGTGAAATCTGGACATGTGAAAGGTAAGGCAGATATTAAGCAAGTTGGGGCATTTGGCGTCAGGGTTTCAGCAAAGCGCAGTCATCATTTGGTCTTCATTCTCACACTATGCAAAGCAAATCAGACTTAAGCAAGCTGACAAAGAGAGTTAGTATTAGAAATTCTTATTTATACAAACTGAACAATTTAAAGGACATGTTGACAACTATAGCAAAAAAAAAAAACAAATGATAAATGATTACTTCAGTGAAACAAAGAAAAATAAATTGAGGATGTGTTCTATCATTTTTTTCAGAGGTACTCACCATGTACTTTTTAATGCAGCAAGCTTAGTGCTTGAGTTGAGTGACATGAGTGAACACTTGCCCTCAAGGACCTCTGTCTAGTAGGAAAAATAGATTTTAATACATAAAACATGTTAAATCATGGAACAAATAAATGTGTAATTATAAGTTGTGATAAATAATAAATTGTGGGGGTTGGCACTGTGGTGTGATGATAAAAGCTGCCACCTGCAGTGCTGGCAAAAATATGGGAGCTGGTTTGAGACCCAACTGTTCCACTTCCAGTCCAACTCTCTCCTATGGCCTGGGAAAGCAGTAGAAGTTGGTACAAATGCTTGGGCCCCTGCACCCACGTGGGAGACCTGGAAGGAAGCTCCTGGCTCCTAATTTAGAATTTGCTCAGCTCCAGCTCTTGCAGCCATTTGGGGAATGAACCAGCAGATGGAGATCTGCCTCCCTCTCTGCCTCTGCCTTTCAAATAAATAGCTAAAATTAAAATAATCATAAATTGTCTTAAGAAAATGTAAAGGATGTGTGTGAGAGAGGGAGAGGGAGAGAAAGAGGAGTCTTATTTAAATGGATAAAACTAGAATTTTTGAGAAAGGAAAATTACGTGGAGACCTAAAAGTAGAAGAAAGCAATGGAAGAGCAGCGGAACAGCATGCTCTAGAAAGAAAGGTGCATTTGCCAAGATCCTAAGATTGAACCAAGCTTGGAAGAAACTATGAAAATGAAATAAAGCAGATGAAGAAAAGCATAAACTGAGGCTCAGAGGAGTAGTTAGGAAAGAATTCAGAGGGATCAAGAAATTTTAGGAGTAGTGTAGAAGAAAAAATATAAGTGAAGATCCAATCTTCCAAGAACTGTAAGAAGTATGGTATAGTACAGTAAGCTCTCAGGGAATGTTTTCTTGGAGCTGTACGGAAGATGGCTAGGAGTGGAGGAAGTGATGAGAATATGTTACATTAAGAGTCAAGGGTAGAAGGACAACATATCAAGGATTTTCCTGAAAAAAAATCAGAAGAGCATCATACGGAATATGGAGATCAGGGAAGCAAGGCATTGCAGACGATCTGCTGGGAGACAATGATGCTGAAACAGAAAGGTGGACTTGCAGTTAAAGATTCTGGAGGACTCTAACGATGGGACCATGTTTTCACCAAGCTTAAGTAGAAGGTGCACGTGTGTAACCATTCCATAGTGAGCACAAAATGCTGCACACATATTAATCATGTGGACACTGTCATAATGATTGAACTTCTTGGGTCATAGAATTAAATGTCTCCTTGCAGAGGGCATTCTGCAGTTCTATTCAAAAAGGATGACTATTAGAAAAGAGAATATTAGTGTATTTATCATAACGTTTGGCCCTGTCAAATGGTGTAATTAGATGCCTTGGTTCAAAAATTTCCTCCCCCTTCTCTCTTTTAATGAACAAAAAAAGGTCTTCCACTGGTTCTCATTTTAGTCAAAAAGTCAACAAAACTCAAAATAACTCTTTTTTGCAGCACTATTCAAATGCTACATATCAATTCTCTGGTGAACTTGCACGATATTTTTTCCATTTTCTTTATTCAGTGTCATTGGCAAAAACCATGAAGGTCTGTCTGTCTTTATGAGCTCATGAATGTGCAACATGTGGTTTAGGGAGAGCACCCTCATTGGAAAGGGCTCTTTTGAAAATGAAGACTGCATCAATCTTTCAAGTTGTTGTCACTTTAAGAGTTGTCCTATGTTGAATAGAATGTAGGTGAAGAAATGCTTTCCCTGTCTATTGTAAGGTATACAACTGAGGCTCTTAAAACAAAAATAAACGAACAGAATAAAGCTATATACATTTATTTAGTCTGCTTTACATGATGTAAACACATTCAAAAGGAAATGAAGAACTGAGGAAACAGGAAAACTTTTGATTTCTCACTGATCCTGATAAGCAGTAGATGGTTGTAGAGAAGTTTTCTTGAACAAAGGGGGGTGTGATCTAATGGTGACACACTGGGAAAACATAGCAGGAAACTTCAGAGATAAGTGTTCCAATCCTTGGAGTAAGTATAGGTAAAGAAACTTACAAATGAGGGTCTCAGAGCCTACTTCAGGGGAGAAGGGCCAAAGGAAATGAGCAAGGCCTTTACTTCTGCTGTTTTCTCAAGTGTCAAATGTTGCTTTCTCAATGTTTGTATTTTGTTCTGAATTCCATCTTGCGTTTAACCCAAGAGGATTGAGATAAATATCTCTTAACAGATCTTTGAACCTCTGAAGGAAATGTGGGTTCTGATCACTTGCTAACTTGGATTTGTCTTTCAAACTATCCCTCAATAGAATTCATCCTTGTTCACAGATGCTAGCTTTATATTATAAATCTTATCCAAGAATAGGCAAGGTGTATTGTAAATGGATCCAGTGGACAGCAACATTTAAATATATGGAGAGTATATTTAAATTTTTGGGAATTAATCATTTTATCAAATCAGTTATTAATACTCTCATATTAACCTTATGTTTTTTACAATGTAAATTTTTTCAGTTTCAAATGTCAGAAAGAATTGCCTCTCTTTATAACAGATTGGTGTATGACTTCAGTTAGAATTTTAAGAACAATCTTATATTTCAGAATATTTGCTTTTAGCTTTTGCAAAATCATGTATCATTCCCATGTTTCTAATGCAAATATGATTTTGTCTGAGTATTTGAGGAAAATGGAAAGTATTTAAAAACTTTTTCCATTCTACACTTAAATGAAATTTCAAAGTAAAATCTTAAATGTTAAATGAATACTATTTGTGCAAGATCGTCTGTTTAAGAAAAGTTAATTAGAGAGAGTGATGAAGAGACAAGAAAGAGTGAGAGAAGGCTCCCCTCCCCTCAATGACTTCCCACATGCCCCGCATATCCTGGGCTTGGCCAGGGCTTTCATAGCTGAGAACCTGGGGTGCTATCCAGATCTCTTATATGGGTGGCAGGAATCCATTAGTGGAATAATCACTACTGCTTCTCAGATCTACCTTGACAGGAAGCCAAAGTCAGAAGCTAGAGCTAGGAACTGAACCCAGGTACTCCAAGGAGGGACTTAGGCTAAGCATGTGCTCCTTTTACATAACCATTTATGGAAATTATTTGCTCCACACCAAAATGAATTTGTGATGTTAAAAAGCAACATTCAGTAGTTCCTTGTTTTCTTTCCCTTTTTTTAAGATTTAGTTATTCAAAAAGCAGAGTGCAAAAGAGAGAGGCAAACAGAGATGTTTTCTTCTTCTGGTTCACTCTCCAAATGGCTGCCATGGAGGGTCTGGGCCTGGCCAAAGCCAAGAACCTGGAGCTCCATCTGGATCTCCCACTTGGATGGCAGGGGGCCAAGCACCTGGGCCATCTGCTGCTGCTGGATGGGAAGTGGAGAAGCTGGGACTCAACCAGCACTCGGATCTGGGATGTCGGAGCTGCAGGCAACTCCTTACCCCTCTACCACACAATGCCAGCCCGCCCTCTTTCTTTTTTCTTGTGTGGGCAGAATTTAGATGATAGATAGATATTGTGAGAATTTGTTTAGTGATACCCATAAACGTTCAATGATAGCAAGTATGTACTCTTCCATCACAAGTAGATATTTGGACAATCAAACCTAAAGATGTTATTATATACATTTTAGGAGCAGAGAAGATGGTATATCTTTATACATCGATGAGACTAACCAAATGCCACAGCATCAAGATATGTGGTTTACAAAACTGAAAGATTTAAAGAAATGTGAAAGTTGCTAATACAGTAAAGCACCCTCCACCACTTAAAAGATCGGACTTGCCTATGGAGCCTATTACTATCTGTAGAGTTCAACTTCTAAAATGTGGACTTTCTGACATTTGGGTAGAATGATACCATTTCTTATGAGTGCACTTGATTCCTGACATTCACTTAATTGCTAATTTAATTTTAATGGAAGGGCTGCAAAAGCTTCCAGATTTCATGGGAGTTGAGTTATCCTGGGATTTCTGATGAGTGGTTAGCAATGAAAAGGACCTCCCTCTATAAACTGGGCAGTGATGGAGACATGAGTTAGATTTCCAGCAGTGACAAATCTAAAAAGAAAAGCCCTTGAGCATAATCCATGGCAAAGCCTGAAACCCTCTTGCTTTAAGGAATTTCCTAATGGCCTTAGGGAGGATATTAATGGAACTCTTTAGGCTTAACCTTGTTAAGAGACTGTTATGCAGCTCTTGTTGTTTCTACTTTAAAGTCAGGAATTTTAAGTAGATTAGAATGAAGAACAGTGCACTGCAGCATAAAGTTAACATTATACTGTTAATAACATTCAACTGAATTATTAATTTCTGCCAGAAGTTGCTTTTAAAATAATCAGGATTAACTATAGAAATGAGGACTGTTTTCTTCTCTTTGCTTCCTTATCCAGAAAATAATTCATTATAATTAAAAGTACCTTATAAAAACAAAAAGAAAGCACAGCTATATAAACGTCTTATGTTAATGATTGATCATATTAATGCTCTATTGCTCTCTAATTGTTTATTCTAAGAGGAAGAACAAAATCAAAGGAAACTGTCTCGTTCAAATTGTAAAGCTTTTTGTCTTCTTTGGGACCAGTGTGCGTAGAGGACAGTGGGATGATGACAAGGATGGTTAAAATGGGAAGGAGTCTGTTTGCTTGCTCTCCTGGTGAAAGAAGCATTTGCAACAGTGTGCAGGCACATGGCCTGGACTCTGAAGCAGAGCGCCTGGCAGATGGCACCACAGGACGGCGAAACTGCTGGCAGATGGCATGGACTATTTGAGCAACAGAGACACTTTGGCTACTAATGCGAAGTTGGAAAGAAAGAAGATGACAACTTCTCTGGTGTTGCCAGCTTGTATACAGAAAACGTTTTGGCAGAATGGAAACTGATAAAAAGAAAAGATACTCCATTGTTAACAGCAAGGAAAGAGAGGGGATGTTGATATTAAGTTGCCCAAGTGTGCTCCCTCTGGTGTGGTTGGAACAGCCTTTCATGCAAACGAGCCCTTTAGGGATCCTCTAAACCAACCATGCTGACTGAATGTGTGGATGCACTCCTGTTTTGATATTATTGCTGAAAAGATACCTCTTTGCCACTTTATTTATAAAAAGTGCAGTCTACTTTTCTCTTTACAAAAATCTATTGAGGACTCCATCTACCTGTCTTCATATTACATGGTAAAAGCATAGTTTGCTGTCATGGAGATTGAGAGGAATTTTGTTTGTCAGTGATGGTGTGGCAGCCATGTTTGGTGTGCAAAGGATATACACATGTGTGGCACTGATTTTGTTTGAGAGTTAAAGTCATCACCACATATATCTTAATTGTTTCCTGGATTCTCTGAGTCACAACATTGTTTGTTACGATTTCATTGGAGACTGCAGGAAGTTTTCATTTGTAGCTTTTTCATTTATCGCTACCTAATAGCCCTCCCTTATACACCTCTTGTTAGATATTGTCTTTCCAGAATTAATTAATTCGGATGACTTTTCTTTTATGTAAAACAGAAACCTCTATCCACAAGCCATACTGTAAACTGAAAATGTAAATTAATTGTTCCAGAACAATTTTTCAAGAATAGTGTTAAAATATTTAGGGATGTTTCAAATGAAATTTAGAGCAGAAATATAGTGCTATAAGTAGAGAAAACAATTGCATACATTTTTAAAAATTTATTTACTTGAAAGGCAAAATGACAAAGAGGGAGTGGGAGAGAGAAAGATCTTTGATTCACTGATTTATTCTCCAAAGGCCTGCAACAGTTGAACTGGGCCAGGCCAAAGGCAAGAGCCAGGAACTCCATCCTGGTTTCTCACATGAGTGAAAGGGGCACAAGTACTTGGGCCATCATGCACTGTTTTCCTTGGTGCATTAGTGGGAGGCTAGATTCGAAGAGATGCAGCTGAGACTTCAGTCAATATAGGATACTGTCATCCCAAGCAGTGGTTCAAACCATAACACTCACCGGTTTATATATATGAACTATATTTATACATTTACATAATATTTCTATCCACTTAACTGAAGTTACAGTTTGGTATCTCAGGTATTTGGAAAACTGCTGAGATGAAAGAAATGGTACTGAAATGGTTCTGAGCAAGATCATAAAAATGAGATAGTCAGAATGATGTGATGGGAGGTGCCTCTGAGCCACGAAAATCACCATCACAATTCTTATTTAACTTTTGAGAAAAATTCTCTCTCAAGGTTTTGACTCCTACCTTGTGTAATTTCCTGTCCATCTTTGGGATCTACTTTTCTCAGTCTACAGAATACTGGAAGCAGCTAATTGGAATCAAGGTAACAACAGGAAGCCAGAGGATAGAAAAACATAGAGGTTATGAGAAGAGGGGACAAATAGAACTAATCAATTACTCAAGGGGGAAATGTATGTAAATAGAGTGTTGTGTACCGGCTACACAGATTCCCTGTATTCCCCCCACTATCCTAGCTTCTAGTAAATCACTGTTCTGTGTTCAGATTGAGCTTTTTTTGGTTCCATATATGGCATATAGGTAGTATCTAGCTTATTTCCCTTAACATACTCTCCTCCAATTTTATCTATTTTGTTGAAAATGACAGATTTGCATTCTTTTTATGGCTGACTAGTATACCATTGTGTACATATACATTTTCCTTATCCATCCATCTAAGATGGATATTTTGGTCAGTTCAATATCTTGACTATTGTAAATAGTGCTGCATTAAATGTGGTGGAGTAGGTATCTCTTTGATGCAGTGATATTATGTCTCTTGGATATGTACCCAATAGTGGTATTGATTGCTGGATCACATGGCAGTTGGCAGTTCTATTTCTAGATTTATTTTGGGGGGGGGGATCTATTTTGTTTTCTGTAGTGGCTGTACTAATTTACATTCTATCCAACAGTCTATAACAATCCATATTTCCAGACATCTGTGTCAGCATTAGTTACTTTATGTCTATATGTTAATAACCATTCTAATGGCAGTGTGGTGATATCTCATTGTGGCTTAGATTTGCATTTCTTTGATAGCTGGTATTATTAAGACTTTTTTTTCATATATTATCTGGCCATTTGTATTTTTTCTTTAGAGAATTGTTCAGATCCTTTGCCAATTTCTTTTTTTTTTTTTTTAAGATTTATTGTATTTATTTGAAAGACAGAGTTACAGAGAGAGGTAGAGACAGAAAGGTAAGGTCTTCCATCCACTGGTTCACTCCCTAGATGGCCGCAATGGCTGGAGCTGCATCAATCTGAAGCTGGGAACCTCCTCCAGGTCTCCCACGCGGGCACAGGAGCCCGAGGACTTGGGCCATCTTCCACTGCTATCCCAGGCCACAGCAGAGAGCTGGATCGGAAGAGGAACAGCTGGGACCAGAGACGACGCCCATATGGGATGCTGGCACCCCAGGCCAAGGCGTTAACCCTCTGCGCCACAGTGCCGGCCCCCCTTTGCCCATTTCTTAACTGGATCAGTTGCTTTTTGGTTATTGAGTTTTTTGAGTTCCTTATATATTCTGCATGTTAATCCTTTCTCAGAAAAGGAGCTTGTAAATATTTTCTCCCATTCTCTCTGATGTCTTTTTAATGTATTTATTGTTTTCTATGCTATGTGGAAGATTCTGATTCTGATATAACCTCAGTCAGTTAGTTGTTTTTTTTTTGTTTTGTTTTGTTTTGTTTGTGTGTGTGTGTGTGTGCTGTTGTTGCTGCACTTTCTGGGCCTCATCCAAAGCATTGTTGATAAAATCAATCTCTTGAAATGTTTTCTTCCAGCACTCTCATAGTTTCAGGTGTTGCATTTAGATCTTTGATCCATCTTGAGTTTATTTTTGTATATTATGAGACATAAGGATATAATCCCATTCATATATCTATGTATATACACATGTACCTATGAATATATGTGTGTAGGGGTATGAACGTGTATGTGTGTGTGTGCATGTATGCATACCATTTTGCTAGCACTGTTTATTGAAAAGATTATACTTTCTCCACTGTGTATTCTTGACAACTTTGTCTAAACCAGTTGGGTATATGTACGTGGATTAATTTCTAGATTGTTCTCTGTGTAGAGTTTTGTTGATGTTGTTTTTTTGCCAGTACCATACTGTTTTAATTGGTAAGCTTTGTAGTATGCTTTGAAATCAGGTATTTTGGGCCGGCGCCGTGGCTCACTAGGCTAATCCTCCACCTAGCGGCACCGGCACACCAGGTTCTAGTCCCGGTCGGGGCGCCGGATTCTGTCCCGGTTGCTCCTCTTCCAGGCCAGCTCTCTGCTGTGGCCTGGGAAGGCAGTGGAGGATGGCCCAAGTCCTTGGGCCCTGCACCCCATGGGAGACCAGGAGGAAGCACCTGGCTCCTGCCATCGGATCAGCGTGGTGTGCCGGCCACAGTGCGCCAGCCATGGCGGCCATTGGAGGGTGAACCAACGGCAAAGGAAGACCTTTCTCTCTGTCTCTCTCTCTCACTATCCACTCTGCCTGTCAAAAAAAAAAAAAAAAGAAAGAAATCAGGTATTTTGATGGATCCATCTGTATCTATTTATTTATTTTTGCTTAGGACTGCTTTGGCTATTGTGGATCTTTTAAGTTCTGTATGAATTTTAGGGTTTTTCCCCCTAATTCTGTCAAGAATACCATTGGTATTTTCAAAGTGATTGTGTTGAATCTACAGATTTAGGTAGTAAGGAAGTATAAACACTGTAAAAATACGAATTCTTCAAACCTAGCAACTAGTAACTTTTCAGTTTTTTGCTTCCTTGATGTTTTCTTTCATCCGTGTTTTTTCCTGTTGTAGGAAATAGTGAGGAATGGTTCACAATAAGCTTGTATATATTGTGTGAACAAGCAGCAGCTCCAAGCCTCTAATCATAAAGTAATGTCAAAGAAGGGGAATTTTAATTACCTTGCTTTCATCAGTACACATTTGTATACATGTATTAAAATGCCACACTCTAATCCATAAATATGTACAATTATTACTATAAAAGTGTTTTAGGGGCTGGCATTATGGCTTAGTGGGTTAAACTGCCATTGCAAAGTCAGCATTCCACGTTGTAATGCTGCTTCATGTCCTGAATGCTCCCCTCTGATCCAGCTTCCAGGTAATGTACTCGAGAAGGCAACAGATTATGGTCCACATATGTAGGCTGTTACCACCCATGTGGGAGATCTAGATGGAGTTCCTGGCTCTTGGCTTTGACTTGACCAGCCCTGGCACTTTCGGGCATGTAGGGAATGAACCATGGATTGAAGATCTCTGTGTATGTTTGTTTCCCTCTTTCTCTTTGAACATTTTAAATGAATGATTAAATAAATGTATGAAATATTTTTAAAATAGACTGTAATTATGACATTTAAAACACATATCTCAATTATTGAATAAAAGTTTTGACCATAATTTGCTAGAAAATTCATTTATTTAGAAACTATTATCCCTTGCTTTCATTAGATAAAAAGTAGTCTGAGTTACACAGGATTTATTTGATCTATAAATGATTTCCTTAAGTTGGAAATTATATGTAAAATCTTTGCTAGAAGACTATGCCTTTATAAACTTTCTGCAATTTCTCCTCCCAGAGGTGTTCTTTGCTGTCTTTATGTTGATGGTGAAGGGAGAGGGGAAACAGGTGGTTTAGTGGAAACTGCTGAGTCATACAGGCCCAGAGCCCTCATCCCACCTTAAACAAGTCATATGTCTATCTCCCTGGATTTCTCTTTTCTCACCTATAAGGAAGAGATTAGCTTTAAATATCCTTTCTTCTTTCAGTAAACACGAAAGGTTTTTCATGGTATAATTTATAAAAAGGAGGAAAATTGGTTTTGATATTGATTAGCATAGGTGAGTAGGTATTTCATCGTCAGGCAAGTTTTCCTCTTATTCCACATTTACAATTGGACTTCTTTGCCTTTCAATACTGATTTCCTCCTGCATGAAATGTGGGAGTTGATTTTTCCCTGATGAAATCTGAGAGGAATATACTACATTTAAGATTGAGTGTGTTTTAGTTAAATTAATGATTCTTGTCCTTTTCTTCTGTCCCTAGGAATCTCTCATTAGGACATTCACAGCTGCTCTTGTGACCAAAGTCCCACTCCTTCCTTATCCTTTTATTCTTCTCTGACAATGAGATGAATTTTTAAAATTCTTTCCACAATGGAATGAGAGATGTAGAGCCTAATTCATCACTGCATCTCCCACTTTTAGCCGCAAATCTGCTGAGTGTTAATGCAACTAAATCTAGCTATACCATCACTCCCAGGCCTCACCTCCCACTTTGACTCTATTCTTCTATCAACTTTAAGTGTTGACAATTCTTTTCTTTTTTAAAGATATTATATAGTTACTTGAGAGGTAGGGTTACAGACAGAAGGAGAGACAGAGAGAAAGGTCTTCTGTCTGCTGGTTCGCTCCCCTAAATAGCCAAAATGGCTGGAGCTGGGCCCATCTGAAACCAGGAGCCAGGAGCTTCTTCTAGGTCTCCCACGTGGGTGCAGGAGCCCAAGCACTTGAGCCATCTTTCACTGCTTTGCCAGGCCGTATTTGATAGCTGGATGGGAAGAGGGGCAGCTAGAATACAAACCGGCACCTGGTGAGATTCTTGTACTGAAGATGGAGGCTTAACTCACTACGTCACAGTGCTGGCCTGCTGACAATTCTTAACCGTCTAACTCTATGGCTTGAGATCACCACAAGCTGTGCTATATCAAAGCAGGCATCAAGATGTGAAGAAAACCCTCATTCTCGGTGTAGTCCCTGGGCACTAGGAATTAGAATTTTTAATACATTTTCCAATAGAACCAATGTTTAAAGTTGTTAGCTTTGGTGTGAGTTAAATAAAATTTTCTTGGATGGCCAAGGAATCTATTATTTTTGATACCATATTGCTTCTCTGGGAATGTATATTCTGGGTTCCAAGTATTGTTTTATAAATGAAAATTAATAATGCAATCCATTTGTATTTACAAATGACTTTAGACTTTTCATACATAAATATAAGTTGGGGTAAGTATGGATGCTCATATACATGAAATTTGCAGTGCTTCAAAGCCAAATAGTTAGCCAGTGACCAAAGAGGAGACCATTCACAAATCAGTCATTGGCTTTTCCCAAATGCTTGGATATTTATGTCACACAAAACCTTTCAGAATATATCTACTAAAAGTGCAAAGTTGAACTTTGTCAAAACTGAACTTGAATATAGGCTTTGTTATTAAAAACTTTGCCAATCTCCATGGTTTACAGTTACAAGATTTATTTTATTTATTTGAAAGACAGAGTTAGAGAGAGAGGTAGACAGAGAGAGGTCTTCCATCTGCTGGTTCATTCCCCTGATGGCCGCAACGGCTGGAGCGTGTTACACTGATCCGAAGCCAGGAGCCAGGAGCTACTTCCAGGTCTCCCACATGGGTGCAGGGGTCCAAGCACTTGGGCCATCTTCTGTGGTCAGAGCTAGCTTCCCAGGCCACCAGGCTCCTCACTCATTCTCATAATGTATCCTCATTGAGGATGTGAACCAAATCTGTGATGTCCTGTGAGGTACTGACTTTGAGATGTTTCGTATTTATACTATTTTGCTATGTGTTTTTTTATTTCACAGTAAATGGCTTGGACATTACTTATTTCCAATGGAGGAAGAGTCAGTTCCCAGACTTGGCATGGTGGGGTACAATCAGATGGGTCCAGAGAGTTTGCTGTCCACTTCCACCATTTATTAACTGTTCGTATGTTATAGCAATTAATTCTCTTTGAGCTTTAGTTACTGTGAAGGCTACTTGAAGCAGTATAAATGAGATACTAAGAGCTGAGCATGTAATTGGTGGTTAAATACTTATAAGTGAGCTACCTTCTTTCCCTTGTCTTAGATTTCACAAAAAAGGGATACTTCCCCCATATCCATCCATCCATATCTGGATAATTATTAAAGAATTAATATATTCAGATAACACTGACAATCTACTTATTAAGTGTCAGTGCTGTTTTAGATACTGGAATGTAAACAGTCAAAAAATGCTGAGTCAATAGTAATCATTAACACTGGTGAATTTAGGTTATGTTTGCTAAGTTCTGTATGAGGTTTTATATATATAAATTTAAAATTACATTACTTTATGAATAGTCAATTCAGGAGCATAATCATTTTAACTATTGTGTCATTAAAAACTACCCTTATCACAATGATGTTGCTCTGTAAGTTGTTAGAAAATTTGTTGATTTTTCAGAAACATGTGTGCAAAATACTGAAAGCCAGAACTTCTGACCTAATTCATTTTGCTTTTTGCCATTGAAAAATGAGTAATTTAGGCATTTAAAAAGTAACTTTGCAGTTTGAGTCTCCTTTCTTGTTTATTATACTTCTGAACACCTTCAGCTTTCAATTTGAGATCTGGTATGGTAGCAAAATATGTTTCTATACTGTTTGAAATTTTTCTGTTTCTTCTTGACTGAGAATATCTGAATTTCCTCTTAGGGAGATGGGTGAAAATAACTTTTTGCAAAACATGAGTGCATCATCCCTAAGCGCCATTACAACATGCTTAATGGGCTGTAATAGTATTTTTATTATCTTATAACTTCAGTTCCCTTAACGTGTTAGAAGGTCTTTAAAATGCACCTTGGAGCATTGCTCCATGTGCTTTGTGTCCCTTGAATAAATATAATACCCCTATTGACTTTTTAATTTTGAAATTTGATAACAGTAATGAAGGAGAAATCCCTGACCATTTTATACATTTGCCACTTCATTTGACATAACTTCCCCTTTCCAGGGATGTATTTAGCAGACGTTTGTCTGTTTTGAGTGATTATTACTTGGTTGTTAAAAAAATTTTTTTTCCACCACTGCCCTGTTAATCTTTAACTGTTTTGTAACTATTGCTCTGAACGAGCTGCAAATTTTGAAATATTGAAATAGACTAACCTAGATCTTCTGTCATCAAAAATGTAGGAGAGGAAGGAGCATCTCAGCCAAGCAGGCTTTCTTATGGGCTGAGTGTCAGCTTGATGGAATTGGGTCTGAAGAGGAGCTTTTTGAGAGCAATAGTGTAGATACTGTCCTTTTTAAAATGTTGAGCATTGTGAATAAATTTCTATACCATTCACTTCTGGGAAGGTGATGGGCTCATGTGAATGACTTCATATTGATCACCACTCAGGTCAGTCATTATCCATTCTGCATGGTCTTGGCCAACCTGGGCTCTATGTATGTATAGAGACTATGCTTAAAGGCCAGTGACCCTGACACATATCAAGAGAGAAGCTTATACCAGACCACATAGAAGTGATACCTGTTGTTGTTTATTGAGAATTTACAATGAGCCATAGATAGTGCCCCAGGCTTTAGAAGCTCTATTTCATTGAGCCTTCACAACAATTCCACTAGGTTAGTATTAGTGCCCTTATTATCTTCATTTTATGAGTTGGGGAACAGATTTATGGGCTTAAATAATTTGCGGTCTTACTGCCTGTAAAAAGTGGAGCTATGGTCAAAGGATATAGCACATAATATATAAGGTTTAAAAATTACCTCCAGTCATGCGTTCGTTAGTCATCGAATGTTAGATCCAGAAGAACCTTAGTAGTTACTCAGTCTCTCTATCCATTAGCATTTCAGAAGAGGAGGATCCTGAAACAGAATTTAAGTTTTCCCTCAAAGGATCCTGATCAAGCTTTGTTGCTTTAATAGCTTCCTGGGAGAGTATTTATTTTATTGGATTTCATACTAATATCCAAGTATTATAAATAGTTTGGATTTAGACAGATCAGATGGAGTATATTTAAGTTGTTAATATGGAGTTTCTTAATCTCTTGAGAAGCATGCATGGGGCATGATTTGAAGTAGGGCTGGTTGAGTTGAGATGATCTTTCCAGGCCATATATATATATATGTATATATATATATATAAATTGGACAGGCAGAGTGGACAGTGAGAGAGAGAGAGAGAAAGGTCTTCCTTTACCGTTGGTTCACCCTCCGATGGCCGCTGCGGCTGGTGCGTTGCCGGGAAGCCAGGAGCCAGGTGCTTCCTCCTGGTCTCCCATGCGGGTGCAGGGCCCAAGGACTTGGGCCATCCTCCAGTACACGCCTGGGCCACAGCTGGACTGGAAGAAGGGCAACAGGGACAGAATCTGGCACACCAACCGGGACTAGAACCCGGTGTGCTGGCGCCGCAGGCAGAGGATTAGCCTAGTGAGTGGAGGCGCCAGCCTCCAGGCCCTATATTTATTTATGGTGGCAGTCCCATGCAATGGTGATTAAATGGAAAGAGCATGTGACTTTGCTGATTGACAGTACTTAAAAGCCAATAACAGCATCAAATGGTCTAGCTATGTATGAAATATGCAAATCACCACTGGAAAGGTAAAAAGATGTTTCCTTTATTTGATCACAGTGATACATAATTTTTTTTCACTGCTTGATGCTGATCTCTTTTATCATCTTAAAGACTCAAGTATCTACTTTATACACTGATCAAATGTGATTTGTGAGAGAAGAAAGTGTTATTGGGAAATGATGTGTATGGGAGTCTATATCTCCATTAGTGATGAGTGTTTTGGTCTGTTAGGTTCATTTCATTGTGAATATGGAATCCTCTTGAGGAAAATGTGAGAAGAATCTCATTTAGAAATTCTGGACTGGAGCCCAGGGGTGTCCATTTGCTCCTCCCCTCATCTCCCATCCAGAAGATTTGATATGAGTGGTTGAAAACCAAACTTTGGCAAGTACAGTGACAAGTTGAATTGTTTCTGATCTTGCAAAGAAAAATATTCCTCTAAAGATTCTTTATGTGAAAAAGAAATATTTAGTTTATTAGGGCACTGGAAGTTTCTGTTTGTTGCCAAATATAAAATTGGAGCCCTAGAGCTGAATGTATTTGTCTTTATAGCGATTATATTTAGGAATACCTAGAAACCTAAGAAAACAAAATATTCCAGTGAATTCTTTGATGCACTATGAGGTTTTCTTTTGAATGTAGACAGTTTATTTTTGTTGGCTGTGATCCTTTTTATCCAGTCTTGTAACACTGGGCTGAGACGTGGAGGCAATTAACATATTTCTTCTCTAGGATCAAAGAATACCGAAAATAGTAAAAGAAAACAATACTATGTGGGTATTCAGTCTTATCTTTATAACTTTTTTGTAGTCTCTCTTTCGTTCCTCAGATATTTTGGAATTATCTTTTAAAGACATGTATTTGATGTTTTGGCCTTATCTCCATGATGACTATATGTGCATAATATCCAGCGGATGCCCTTGGTCTACCCTTCAGCCGTTGGTTGTCACAGCATTTTCTGACGAGGTCACACAAATATGAAAGCAGGTTGCAGAAAACACTGCTTCATCTTCCCAGTGGTTGCCACACCTGCCCAGGCACCCTGACAGAGAGGCTTCTGTGTGCTGTGGGTAGGCTCCCTACCATTTATCTACTTTTTTCTCTCTCTCACTGCCTTTTCCAAGGCCTCCCCAGATGAACATTTTAGCTGTGGTGGCAGAGAAAGTGCCCTTGGGTTGAGAAGCATGTAAACTTAAGTAGGCTGTGAGGCTGTGAGCCACATAAAATGCTAAGCATGATGATTAGTTGGATAACTACCATAATACCTCTTACTGTAACTATAGTTTAGAATATTCCTAGCTGAATGGTATTAATTTAAATGTTTCTAAGAATGCCCATCAAATATCGGGCACTGATTGTATGCTAGATTTTGGCATTGCAGGCAAGAGGAGGGACAGATACTTAGTGTAGCACTAAACTTGTGCTAGGGTTTTAATGCTTTCAACAAGTCAGGGTGTAGATGATTAGGTTCCATCTCATAGAAGAAGAAAATGAAGTGCGTGGTATAGGCATTTCAAGCCAGAGCTGCCCTGGTTGATTAGGGTCATATGGTCACTTTGCAAAATAGTATTGGGAGATGAACACTCACATTGAGGGAAGTACAAGAACAACAAATATTAAATATACTCTTCTGCGCACTATAAAATAAACCTGGAAATCTTGTACTTTTATCACATAAAAATAATACATAAAATGAGTTTTTTTAAAAAAGTAAAGAAGTAGACGCAGTGTTTCATTTGTGTCTTTTGACTATTTTGTTTTGAATCTAACTAATCATACTGGCTTACATTGCCATTTATTTTGGATTTTTGTGTTTGTTTTGAGCTCCTCAATAAGAAATGATATTAAGAGAAAAGTGAGGTTGCCTTTCCATTGTCACCCTTTAAAACTGTTTGAAAACATTTTTTTAAAAATGTTATAAAGGATTGGTGCTGTTGTTAAATTTTGTATTATCATATGCAAACCCAAACTCCTTTTGTTTGATATATGATTTGAGTTTACTTTAGTAAAATCTCTGTTTTAAGTAGATGTTCTTTCTGAATGTCATAATTTTAAACCCCAAATTATTTTGCTACATTGACTTAGAATTTCACTGCTTTATTTTTTTTTTCAAATTAAAATAGGTATTTGTAGATTGCCTACAAATTATTACCATGTCTTAATAAACCCCTTTTGAGGACTTTGGATTAATTTCCATTTGAATTATAATAAACTATACACATGTCAAACAAGACTATTGTTTGAATAAAAGAAATACTAATCATGTCATATTTCTGCATCATATCCTGATTTATCTTTCGATTTCAACTTCAGAAGTGGCTTCTTAGACTGTTTCCATGAGCTTAAGGCAGAATTCAGAAAACTTAGGACAATGTGTGAGGCAGAACATTTTCAATGTGAACAGAATGTTCTGTTCTAATCCCTTCTCACAGTATCTTGTCTATTTTTTAAAGTGCTAAAAAATAGTAATGATATTAATGATTTATTTCAAAAACCTAGTGCCAGTTAACTAATGAATATTCTTCTTAATCAGTGTTAATTGACAAATTTCCTGCTCCTGCAAACTCAGTGCTTACATAATGGCTTCATTTTGATGACTCCCGACTTCCCTTGTATGTTGTGGTCCTGTTGAGTTGATTTTGTGTTATTCCCTGAATTCCCTAGTCTGGAGCTAGATGGAGCTATCAGATCTTCTGTAAATGTGTACAATGCAGTGGTTCCTTTCCCGGTCTCCCTGTGACAGTAAGTAGATTAATGCCTCTGTTAAAGCCTTTCTGCTACTTTGCTCTTAAAAAGAAAGTGGAAGAAAATGGACTTTTAAATACAGTCATTAAAATGGACAGATTATCACAAGTTCTCCAGCGTTCGCTACTGAGCATCACCAACAAGCATACTCTCCTAAAACCAAAACAGAGAAAAATACACAGCTACACATACCTCTACCTTTAACACTGTTAACTGGGAACCAAATTAATTTTGTTGTAATTGAACATGCAAGTACTTTTGTTTGCTTTTCCAAATGAGTATAGTTCTCAAAGAAATCCACAAAATACAGAAAACAATGAAAGGAACATGTCGATTGTTTCTAGAGTCCTCTGTCACATTTCATATCCATTCAGGTTTCATAGATACAAAGATAGAAGGTTACATGCATTATTATATAAAGTATTCTGTATGCATATGTTTATGTATAATTATATAAGAATGTGGAAAATGCTTCACAAAGGGGGATTAAAAGTTTTGTCTAGTGTCTGTGGTTAGGTTTGGAGGTCATGATGTCCACAGTTTCCTTGCTTGAAGGGGCATTGAGAAAGCTCTCGTTGGAATCTGATCCACACCTACAGAATGCTTGGTGAGGTGATGCTGTTCATTTTATGTGTGTATTTTGGGTTCTGCTCAGTCCTTCATTGGGCCAGCTCTGTGCTTTTCTTCATTTATTTGATGTGTTCAAATCCTGAGAAATTGCCCAGATTGTTTTGTTACTGCATAATATCTGTTAGGACAGAAGTTGTTAAAGGTCATCTGCTTACTTTGAGAAACTGTTTGTAATACATTCTTCTATTTGATTCTCTAATTGGATTAAACTTAGTTCTGTGCTATTCAGATATTTGGATAATTGTGTGAATAATTTTCATTTACCTCTTGGCAAATGCTTCTGCTGAAATAAAATACTTATTTGAATTCCATATTCTCTTTATCTTGCTTTTTACATTACTTGTAAACTTACTTCAGTCTTTTATTCTGAGCTGCATCTCTTTAAACTTTACTTAACCTCTATATTCTGCCTTCACTTATTTCTAAAATCTTAAAAGGAGAAAAGAGCATAAAAAAAGAAGAGTTTCCAAAGGCAGTGAAGGATAAGGAGGTGGTTTTTGGTTTGGATTGTATAAGCAGCTCCTCACAAAAAAGAATGTTACCTACAGATAAACAGATAAAAAGGTAATAATTATAACATAACTAATGATGATTAATCAATAGGAAATAGATAAACAGATAACATGACTAGACAAATAAGATAAATGGATAAAGAGAAATAGACAAAAAGATAAATAGGTCATTTTAGATAAATACACAAATAAATAAATATGAATAGAGAAAATATATTAAAAGGTAATAATTATAAAATAACTAATAGTGATCAATCAATACATATAGACACTTGAGCCACTACAAAGGCTGCCCTGGAGCTTATATCCCTGACAGGCTGAGGTGCAAGGCCTGCTTTTTCTTGTTGTACAAACAGTTTGGCTAGGCTTCATTATCCATCCCTTTCCCCAAAGAGGGCTTGAATGCCAGTAGGTCCTCACAGTTAAAAATCCGAGTTTATGGTGAAACCTGTTAGACTTAGCTTAGCAGGGAAGGAACCTATAGCTCAGGAGGTCCTAGCCCCTGCTCTGAAATCCTGCAGCTGGTAAAGAGATTTAGATTCGGTTGTCTGATTCTTAAGTCAGTGTTTTCCCAAGCCATTCATTATTCATGTGTCCAACAGGACGCCTCACCTGTTTGCAGCATTTTGTTGAGCACATATTTTAGACCAACCATATATAAATTGCTGAGTATTTAATGGTGAGGCCAGCAAGGTCTGTGCATTCATTCAGGTAGTCCCGATTCTTGTGAGAGGAAACACACAGTAAGTAAGCTGGAAAAACAAAAAACACCATCAAATAAGTATGTGGTAATAAAGGAAGCAGGCAGGATGGTGTGCAATGACATTAGGTAGGTGGGTCAGGGAATGTCTGTCTGCAGAAGTCACACCTGAGTCCACATTATGCTGCAGCAAATAGAAGAAAGAATAGATGTCAACAACAGGAGTCACTGTGCACCTACTCCCCATGTAGGATCTCTGTCCTTAATGTGTTGTACTATGCAAATTAATGGTAAAACTACTACTCAAACAGTACTCTATACTTTGTGTGTCTGTCTGGGTACAAACTGTTGAAATCTTTACTTAGTATATACTAAGTTGATCCTCTGTATATAAAGATAATTAAAAATGAATCTTTTTTTTTTTGCTTTCAAACTTTTATTTAATGAATATAAATTTCCAAAGTACAGAATATGGATTACAATGGCTTCCCCCCAATAACATCCCTCCCACCCGCAACCCTCCCCTTTCCCACTCCCTCTCCCCTTCCATTCACATCAAGATTCATTTTCAATTCTCTTTATATTCAGAAGATCAGTTTAGCATACATTAAGTAAAGATTTCAACAGTTTGCTCCCACACAGAAACATAAAGTGAAAAATACTGTTTGAGTACTAGTTATAGCATTAAATCTCAATGTACAGCACACTAAGGACAGAGATCCTACATGAGGAGTAAGTGCACAGTGACTCCTGTTGTTGACTTAACAAATTGACACTCTTGTGTATGGCGTCAGTAATCACCCTCGGCTCTTGTCATGAGCTGCAAGGCTATGGAAGCCCCCTGAGTTCACTGACTCTGATCATATTTAGAAAAGGCCATGGTCAAAGTGGAAGTTCTCTCCTCCCTTCAGAGAAAGGTACCTCCTTCTTTGATGACCCATTCTTTCCACTGGGATCTCACTCGCAGAGATCTTTCATTTAGGTGTTTTTTTTTTTTTTTTTTCCTCCAGAGTGTCTTGGCTTTCCATGCCTGAAATAGTCTCATGGGCTTTTCAGCCAGATCCGCATGCCTTAAGGGCTGATTCTGAGGCCAGAGTGCTGTTTAGGACATCTGCCATCTATGGGTCTGCTGTGTATCTCACTTCCCATGTTGGATCATTCTCTCCCTTTTTTATTCTATCAGCTAGTATTTGCAGACACTATTTTTGTTTATGTGATCTCTCTCTCTCTCTCTCTCTCTCTCTCTGCCTCTGCCTCTGCCTCTCTGTAACTCTGATATTCAAATAAATCTTTTTTTTTAAAAAAAAGATCATCTCAATTCTGTCTACGTATCTTTTTTTAAATAAAAGTTTCCTCTTGTGGATGGGGAAGAGGGCTTTTTTTTTTTTTTTTTTTTTGACAGGCAGATTTAGTGAGAGAGACAGAGAGAAAGAGAAAGGTCTTCCTTTCCGTTGGTTCACCCCCCAAATGGCCACTTCAGCTGGCACGCTGCGCCAATGCAAAGCCAGGATCCAGGTGTTTCCTCCTGGTCTCCTATGTGGGTGCAGGGCCCAAGCACTTGGGCCATCCTCCACTGCCTTCCCAGGCCACAGCAGAGAGGTGGACTGGAAGAGGAGCAACTGGGACAGAATCCAGTGCCCCAACTGGAATTAGAACCCAGGGTGCTAGTGCTGCAGGTGGAGGATTAGCCTAGTGAGCCGCGGTGCCGGCCCTGTCTAGGTATTTAAAAAGTGAATGGACTTCTCAAAAGTTTTTAAAGTGAAACCTAGGGGAAACCCTAAAATTCTTGTAGTATGTTGTTAGCTTGTTGATACCTTACTAACAACCTTGCTGAAGAATGAACAAGAAACATCTTCCTAGGGTCAATTTGGTGATGAATAGAGTTTCTTCAAAGTCTTGGCACTGTTTATCCTTTCTTCCAATTCTGTAACCACTCCTTCACTGACTTCTCCCAGAACTTCTTGTGTACCTACAGTGAGGAGGAAGTTTCGCACAAATTTGACAGTAGAGCCCGTTATGAAAGATAGACCTGATTCTCTGGCAACAGAATATCCAATCCTGTCTCAAGTAGTGAATTTTTTTTTTTCATTAGACTTTCATTTTATTATTTTTTTTTTTTTTGTAGCTGAAGTTTTCTTTTTTTTTTTTTTTAAACTTTTATTTAATGCATATAAATTTCCAAAGTACGACTTATGGATTACAATGGCTTCTCCCCCATACCGTCCCTCCCACCCACAACCCTCCCCCTTCCCACCCTCTCTCCCCTTCCATTCACATCAAGATTCATCTTCGATTATCTTAATATACAGAAGATCAGCTCAGCACACATCAAGTATGGATTTCAACAGTTTGCTCCCACACAGAAACACAAAGTGAAAAATAATAGATGATTTTTTTTAAATGATGATGAAATCAGAGCAGACCTATTGTCATGTTTAATCCCAGTGAGAGTCAAGTTGGGAATTGATAATTTCTTTTTTTTTTTTTTTTTTTTTTTTTTACAGAGGATCAGTTTAGTATGCATTAAGTAAGGATTTCAACAGTTTGCACCCCCATAGAAACACAAAGTGAAATATATTGTTTGAGTACTCGTTATAGCATTAAATCTCAATGTACAGCACACCAAGGATAGAGATCCTACATGAGGAGTAAGTGCACAGTGACTCCTGTTGTTGACTTTACCAATTGACACTCCTGTCTATGGCATCAGTAATCTCCCTATGCTCCAGTCATGAGTTTCCAAGGCTATGGAAGCCCTCTGAGCTCTCCGACTCTTATCTTGTTTAGACAAGGTCATAGTCAAAGTGGAGGTTCTCTCCTCCCTTCAGAGAAAGGTACCTCCTTCTTTGATGACCTGTTCTTTCCACTGGGATCTCACTCGCAGAGATCTTTTGCCAGAGTGTCTTGGCTTTCCATGCCTGAAGTACTCTCATGAGCTTTTCAGCCAGCTCCGAATGCCTTTAGGGCTGATTCTGAGGCCAGAGTGCTATTTAGGACATCTGCCATTCTATGAGTCTGCTGAGTATCTCACTTCCCATGTTGGATCACTCTCCCCTTTATTTACTCCATCGGTTAGCGTTAGCAAGTACTAGACTTGTCTATGTGCTCCCTTTGACTCCCAGTCCCTCCACCATGACCAACTGTGAACTGAAACTGATCACCTGGAACAGTGAGATGGCATTGGTACATGCCACCTCGATGGGATTGAATTGGAATCCCCTGGTATGCTTCCAACTCCACCACTTGGGGCAAGTCAGCCTGAGCATGTCCTAAATTATACATCTCTTCCCTCTCCCATTCCCACCACCATGTTCAACAGGGATCACATTTCAGTTAATTTTCAACACTTAAGAATAACTGTGCATCAATTACAGATCTAAACCAGTCATATTAAGTAGAACAGATAAAAAAACTACTAAGAGGGATAATGTATTAAGTTGTTCATTAACAGTCAGGGCTATGCTGATCAAGCCACCGTTTCCCATAGTGTCCACCTCACTCCAACAGGTTTCCCTCTTGGTGTTCAGTCAGTCGTCACCGATCAGGGAGAACATAAGTAGTGAATTTTTAATTGAAAAATAAACAAAAAGGACATTCTGTGCTTAATAATGACATTAAATTTGGCTTTAATCTTCTTTCTCATAAAGGGTAATAACCCAGGGACTCATATGCATAGCCTTCTTTGCAAGTGTAATAGTTTCAACTGAAGCAATGCTTTGTAAAAACAATGTACCTCTACTTTCAATTCCAGTATTTTTGTCTTAAAGATTTAATTTATTTATTTGAGAGGCAGATACACACACACACACACACACACAGATACCTTCTATCTGCTAGTTCACTCTCCCAAATGACTGAGTGTGACCCAGGCCAAAGCCATGAACTTCATCCAGATCTCTCATGTGAGCATAGCAGTACAAGTCCTTTGCTTCTTTCCCAGGCACATTAGCAGGGAGCTCAATCGGAAGTGGAACAGCCAGGACTTGAACTGGCACTCACATGGGATGCTGGCAATGCAGGCAACAACTTAATCCACTCTGCTACAGTGTTAGTCCCCAGATATTTTCTTTAAATTGGCTATAAAGCACAATTTTAGAGAAAGCATGGGGCCAGCGTCATGGCTCACTTGGTTAATCTTCCTCTTGTGGTGCTGGCATCCTATATGGGTGCTGGTTCTAGTCCTGGTTGCTCCTCTTCCAGTCCAGCTCTCTGCTGTGGCCAGGGAAGGCAGTGGAGGATGGCCCAAGTGCTTGGGCTCCTGCACCCGCATGGGAGACCAGGAGGATGTACCTGGCTCCTGGCTTTGGATTTGCACAGCACTGGCTGTAGTGGCCATTTGGGGAGTGAACCAACGGAAGGAAGACCCTTCTCTCTCTCCCTCACTGTCTAACTCTGTCAAATAAAAAATAAATAAATAAAACAAATATATTAAATAATAAAAAATAGAAAACATTAATTTTTCATTGTCTTCATATAATTGGAAAAGTTTTTCTGTAGACAAAATGATAATTTTATATAGCAGGAGGATTTTGATTTGATTACAAAGGTTCAGAAGCTTGATTTTCCAAGTTACTGAGTTTTAGCAAATACCTAAGAAATAGCCTAAGATTAAGATGCAAAGGAGACTATACAGTTTGAGTTTTTGGGTTTTGTTCTCTGCATAGTTGTAGCTCTGCCTCTCTTCAGAATGTTGTTCCATCAGTTTTAAGTAGAATCCTTTTAGGAAGCCTGAAGATGATGTCCAGACACTCAGAATCTGGCTTCCTTGGAGTGATTTTTTTCCTTATATGCAATTCTTATTCAACTTTAAGTTGTATTAAGATATTAAATTTTGCCAGTAGTGGCCTCTGCCTTATGTTGAAGTCTTGTCTGAAAAACTATTAGTCTGAAGATAGACATTACACAAATAAGGATTCTCTACTGTGGTAATTTTGTATAGTGAGTTTATTTACAGTAAGTATGTAATCCTCATGTATATTTATTTATTTGAGAGTCACAGAGACAAACAGAGCTCTTACCTGTTGTTTCACTCTCCAAATACCTGCAAGACTGGGGCTGGAATAGGGAACTGGAAACTCAATGAAGGAACCCAATTGCTTGAGCCATCACTATTGCCTCTCAGGGTTTCCATTAGCAGGAAGCTGGAATCAGGAGCTAGAGCCAAGGATCAAACCCCGGTATTCCAAAGTGTGATTCAGGGCTCTTAACTGCTAGGCAAAATGCCAGACCATGAAGTGTATAATGCGTATTGTCACTCTACCAAAGAATATGGCAAACGATGTCAGTGTTTCTTGAAGACTCATTATACAAAGACTTATTGAAACAGAAAATGCTAGTAATTTCTTTTCTAGTAGTGGAAGCGTGGCAAATTAATGATAATAATTGCAGTAAGTTAGCAGAGAGAAGGACATTGTGTTTCTGTGCAAGTTTAACCAAATACCATGTGTCAGTTTGGAATCACCACTTAGAGCCCTGCATGGTTGTTTTTGTTCATTTTAGAAAATAATTCTGGCTGCAGCAGTTTAACTATGGTGTATATGTTCTTAGAACTGAATAACTTCCTCAGGCTGAATGTATTAAATTAGTTTCAATTTCCTGCCAAAATTTATAGACAAGTTGTAAATGAAAAGCTGCCTCTGCTCTTCATTATCACTATGTATTATAGTTTTTAAAATAAAAATGTTATTTACTTGCACCTACTGTCAGATATTAAACTACAGAGGCATCCATCAACAGTTCTGTTGGCACTGTAAAGAAAAAAGTCATGTAACAGCACACCTGGCTTTAGTGTTATAGCATAGAGTTAGTGTTGCAAGGTGACTTTGATATGTCAGAAAAGCTAATTACGTCCCATCAAAGGACTGAAGAAATTGCCTTTTTTAATGAAAAGTATTTTATAGAGGGTGACAATGATCTTAGGCAAAGCAGTAAAACTAGGTGTGTAATTATATAAATTCTTTAAATTCTTATTAGACTTAGCTAATTGACATGTTACTATCTAATAATACAGAAAATTGTGAAACATAAAAACTGAAATGATAGTTTTCCACTGTAGAGATAGTCTAATCTTAAATTGAGACTCTCTTCCATTCTTCCTTCCAAATACAGTCTCAATTTTTTCTTGATGTTATTTATTTTAATGGCTGTTTTTACTTTATGTTGAAATAAGAGTACAGCAGATTGTAATAGGATTTAAGTATTAGTTAAATATGAGGTGTCTTTTCAAAGTTCATGGAAATTGAGTCTAAAGAAGAAGCTATTCATGGACTTCAAATTTTTTTGCTCCAAAATATACTTATCTTTTAATTCGACTTTCCAGTGAACTTTTGGAAGTGTCCTCATATATATACTCCTTAAAAATTGTTTTTATTACCAATGGTAATAAACTGTTCAAGTCTCTCTTCACTTTTTAAATATGTATATGTGTATGCTTATATGTATATATACCATCACATTTATGTACACATGCCTATATATTAATTTAATTTTTATTTTTAAGGAATCCTATCAAGGGGAATGAATAGTTAGATGGTGAATACTGCTACTTTGTATCCCAGGATTAAGAGCAGAACTTGTTATTGTTAGCTTTGACAGAACTATGTGATTATTAGTGATGTCTTTTTTTAGAAAATTGTAAATTATAGGAATGTTGCACAGGAAGAAAGAAATGAAGCATACAGTAGCTATTTAGGTTTACAAGATTGACAATAATTCTTTTTTCTTTACAGAAGGTTCAGTACTTAAAACATAAAGCTGTAATTGTTGGTTGCTTTAGATGCCCTTAGCCATTTAGGATGTAGGGATGCGCTATAAATGTTTTACTCCTATAATTGTCATCATTTCAGAATAGTTCAATTATAGCTATTTTGTAAGAAAGGTACATAAAGAAATGATTTCTGGTGGCATTGAATAATGAGAACAATTCAGATTTTTTAAATTGCCATGTAAAAGAAATGAACCCATTTTTGTGACTGGACTTTAGCACAGTTCCTAAAAATCCCTGTTGCTGCATCACCAGTAGAAATCCAAGCAGTGGCTGTGACAGGGTAACCAAGAAAGAATAGATGGTTTTAGTGTTTGGGGCAAGAGAACTGATCAGGGTATGCTTAATGACATTTGGATTTATGGTACTGACATATTGCTTATTTAAAGTGAACCTTTAAGTTGTCACTGAGTCAGATTCTAGAACCCTGGACTGTGAATAAGGGCATTGGTTAGGTTCTGATATTGAACCTTCTCTTAACTCAGATTTGGTGATGCTGGGCAAATCATTCTACCTCTAAGAGCATCTCAGAACTTGCATTATAGGTTGGGAATTTGGTGGAGTGGTTAAGACACCAGTTAAGTTGCCTGCATTCCATATCAGAGTGCCTGGGTTTGAATTCTGGCTCTGTGCCAAATTCTAGCATTGCACTAATGTGCATACACAGGTGGCTCAATTGCTTGGGTCCCCGCCACTGCTGTGGGAGATGCAGGTTGAGTTCCTGGCTCCTGGTTTTGTCCTAACCCAGTCCTGGCCATTGTGGCTATTTGGGGAGTGAACCGATGGATGGGAGCTCATTCTGAGTCTGTCCACCTGTCTTTTTTCTGTGTGTCTGAAACAAGTTCGTAGAAATAAAGTAAAAATTTAAAAAATTGTATACAATTAGCTGTAAGGTTGCTTAGATTCCAAGGTGATGTGATGCTCATGTAGGGAGCATATGTAAAAATGGATAATTTAGAGTTTATCTTGGGAGCCGAATGCCTCAGTGGTTTGTAGGGATAGTACAAAATTCCACAATAATTCTTCCCCATTCACAATGTATGTCCTTTGTAAAGCTAGTAGATTGCCAGTTGTCAGCATTAAACGATTGGGGTTTGAATGTTCAGTTGGAGGTGGTTTGGCTTGCGTATTTACTCATGCTTAATCAATTTGTGTGCTTACTGATCAGGGCTTAATTCTGAAATTAGGTTTGCAGAGCCTGGATATCACTGGGCTTATTCTGTTTGCCAGTGCTGAATTGACTGGCCAACAAAAACCAGGTGCCAGACTCCAGTCAGACTTAAATGGACTCTAACTGATGACTAGTAGAGTTTCAGTGGGAAAGAAAGGCAGGGTTCTTTTCACTTTGATTGTTTTATTAAGTGTGCAATAGCTAAGCATCCTTTTATACTGATCAGACTGTTCTGAACCGTGTATTTCTTTGATGTACCTGGATTCTGCTTCTCAAAAGGAAAGGATTGGGCTGGTGGTTTTGTTTTCCAGGCTGCCAACTTTTGATACATGGAGATTGCCCTGTAAAATGACCCCGTTCTCTGAAAAGTTCTTCTCTCTCTCTTAAAAAGAGCTGTCAAAGGTCAAGGAAAGAAAGGGTTTGCTGTAGCTCTTCTTTGAGAAAATGTGAAGGAGTTGTAATTTAACTTAGTTTAGCACATGGACTTATTAGCTGTTGACTACCCCTGTCTTTGGCTGGTTGCTAGCAAGTTTCACATCAACATGATTATATGTCACATATCATTATCTACACATTTCTAGGCAGAGGATGCACATATGCACATGCAATTTGTAATACAGCAGAGTATGCAAAAACCTTGTTATCTTTCAAAAATTATGTGGGGCTACACACAAATGACTTTCCCATGGACAGGATATCTGGTCTAACTACTTTAAAAAATTGCATAACCCTATAGGGAGCCCCAAGTAACGCAATAATTACCAAGGATTGGAGCCAACATCCTGCAATTATAGAAGAACAAACGTGCTGCAGTGTTTCTGTTTATGTATGTCTCTTGGCATCTTGAATTAATATTTTATCGTATTTCATTAAGAAATAATCAGTAAGAAAAGCCTCGGGAGCAAGATCATTGGAATTATCAGTTGTGTAGGGTTAGGGAATTTCTTCCATCCTGACAAACAAAGTTAACACTTCTGAAAAGGATCAATGTCTACCTCATAGTGAAGGAAAAGTTAAAAAGCATTTTTTGAGCTCTGTGCTTCAGAAAAAAGGCATATGAGATGCTATCTTTTGCTACTTAACTTTTAAAATTATTTTTCATGATATGTCAAAATGGTTAATATTTACCCCTTTTTTGGTTGATGTGTGTGTGTGCATGTTACTCTCCATGAAAAAAATATCATCTTCAAAGGTGTAATTAAATAATTAAATCCTTTTTCTGTGGTGGAACACAGAGTTGATTCACGAGGCCAGAACATGATATGCAGGCTGATACATCCTAATTGCATCTCTGTCTTCATCAGGTTGCTATCTATTTTATAGGTATCAGGTTGCTACTCTGATTTTACATTGACAATTTAATATTTGGGATTTTTACTGGATAAAATAAGAACACAGTGAGGAAGATTTGAACTATTTTTCGTAATTTTTTTTCTTTAAGGTCAGAACTAACAATTACTATTTTCTGTGGATGGAAAAATAAGTTGTTGTAAACATGTATATCTCAATCAGAAAAATAGGAGAAACTCTTAAAGTTGATAGATAATCCACAAAGGGGGCAAGTTGAAACTAAAAGTGAACCAGCTTTAAAAATCAAATACCTGCTAGATTATAGACTAGGATAATGGAGGATGCTCTGGGACACTCTGTGTATTTCATTATGGAACCTTGTCTCAAGGCAGTGGTCAAGGAGGAGAAGATTGTTCAAAGAAAAACATTATAAACAAGAGTCAGGAGTGCTGCTGTCTTTCAGAGCATCAGGAGGTAGTTTTTTCCTGTTGCTGAATCTTGAGCATCCCAGGAAGACCAAAGTAAAACCCAGTTCCAAGAACTGGTGTCATCCTGTGGTTTTCACTCTTCACAGAGTGATTCTCTTGACTGAAGCATTGCCATGACACATTCTGGTATCAAGTAGCACAAGGGTCTGTTTTAATTTCCTGCTAATAGTTTATTCTCATTGCATGCAGAGTTTTTATCACTAAATTTAGTGATAAATGCATTTGAATGTTTTTACTAAATTGTATCTTCATGAATATAATAATCAGATAATCCTATAATCTCCCTAAAATTTAGCAGCATATTGGGTAGTCTAGAGTTGTCAGTAGATTTCTTCATAACTGTATTGACTTGTTTTCTGTAAAATTACAAAGGTTTTTTCCTTAGATTTTCTCATTTATGTGCTCCCCTATTATCATTCATCATGAAGGACTGCTTTAATGGTAATCAAATTGGACTCCTTGAGAAACCATCCACACTGAAGGTTACAGTTTGGTTCAATGATTTCCAACCTACTACAGATCCTACTACAGGATCTTTCAATGTCATCACCTTGGATTAGAACCTTGATACCCAGAATATGATGTCTGTACAGCATAGCTTCACTTGTGATTTATTGAAACAAACTCCTCAGCATTAATGTAGTAAGTTTTAGGGAGTTTACATGATTGTGAATCTCCAAATATTCTAAACTGCTACAATAGAACCATAGACCCTCAGAGGATTAACCTGTAGGTCTACAAAATCATCTACAAAATACATGAGTGTATGAATTCCAATAGAAATTATGAGATTATTCAAACCATCTCTTTTTAATGGAAAAACTGATCTGGACTTTTCTATAAACACATTGAACTTCTTGTGCTCTTGTAAAGACAACTTTTAGATTATGTTTAGAAAGAAATCTTTAATTTTCTCTTCTTTTTGGAATAGCATATAAATAAGAATTTATGTTTTCTCAGGGTCTCTGGAAATGCTCACAAAAGTAACTGTCCAAGTGGTTTTTCAATCTCTGTTGCTGCCACCACTCCATGTTTATTATGCTGGCACTGTGGAGTAGTGGGCTTTGGAAACTGGGTTTAAATCCTACATTGATAATTTGCCAGAAGTATATAGCTTTGAGTGAGTTTCTTAATCCCACTTAACCTTAATATCCTCAACTCTAAAATGGGACTTTGACACCAATTGTTTATAGTCTCTTTGCTTTCTTTTGGCTTAAGACTTCATCAAGGAAGAATTTGAGAAAGTGAAGGTCCTTTGTATGCAGCATGTATCCAGTGAATAGGGGAATCATCACCACCTTCACCACCTTCTTATTCTCTCAGTATCATCCTCATCAGGACTCTGCCAGAAACTATGTTCATGCTTTACTTTCCAGGATACTGTTGAATTCTCAAGTTGCTCATTGTTTTGTGTTTGATCAGTGATGCATTTCTTGTATTCAAAAGCATGAACTACTTTTTATCTGTGGGAATAAACACAAAGTAGAAGTTAAGTGTTCTTTCTTTTCCTGGATTAAAAATGATGCTTCTCACCCTTAGGTAGAAGTAGTTAAAGGAGACTTGATACCCCATCTAATGTTGGAGAACTATTACAATTGATACTGTTGCTAATGAGAGAAGAGCCAATGGATGAAAAGTATTGCTAGTTTGTGTTTACAAATATGAAATACAACTCTTGAAATATTGAAAAGGCTCACGTTGCTGAGTATAAATAAAGGAAATGTACTATAATTTGAATACTTTTAAGTAGAATAATGGTTTTGTAACCAATAACATACTTTTTAAAATGAAGTTTTTCCAAATAGATTATGAAAGTATATAGAGAAAATTTTCTTCTGAAAAATAAGTGTTATTTATAAACACATAGTGAATTTGTGGGTGAGTGTATTAGTAAATTTTTCTTTCAAAGAGAATCAATATTTGTTGAACACAATTTATTCCAACCATGGCACGTGTTTTGTTTCATGCTATGAAAGTCCTGTGAAGTAGATTGTGTTATTTATATTTTATAGATAATAAAATAGTCTCAGATTAGTAAATTGGAACTTCATTCAAGATCCGTGCTTGTTCTACTTAGAAATTGTTAAAATGGACAGAAAGGGCTTAGTGGTCAAGATGCAGCTTAGGATACCCACATCCAATATCAGGGTGCCTGGGTTCAAGTCCTGGCTCTGCAGGGGTAATTGCACAAGTAGTTGGGTATCTGATGCCCACATGAGAGATCTGGATTGAATTTTCAGCTCCTGGCTTTGGCCTGCAGACCAGATTGTGGGCATTCGAGGAGTGAACCAGTGCACCGGAAGTCATTCTCTATCCCTATGTGCCTGTCTACATCTCTCTCTGCCTATCAAATAAGTAAAATAAATATATTAAAAAGTGACAGAGTTTGGAAACAGTTCATTGAACCTCATTATTAATTGTAGAAATGCATTATAATGTGGTATTTGAGGTGTCAAGTTGGTTGGATATATGATCTCAAAGTTAAATTGTAACAGCCTTGGATATCAAAGGCTGTGGGTGCTTAAGAAATGTTTGGGGTAGGAAGGTTGAATGAGCTCTCCCTTTTGCTTTGAACTGTCTGCAACATGTGGAAATAGCTTCTCAGCATGATAATCTCACCAGAGAAGATTGACCTCCCCAGTTTCATTTCCTAAGTGAGATTAACATGTATTTGGCTACCTGTGGCGAGGAGCTGAATTTCAAACTTAGCATTCCTTAATGGTCTTCTGTCCACAATACTGAGGCTTAATCAAACAATCCTTCAAACTAATTGAACACCTTTACTTCTGTTTACAAAACCCATAAAACAATGACCCAAATGAGCCAACTAACAAGGAAGATGGGACTCAGTGCCCTAAGGAGTCTTCTCCAGGTGGGTTGGTTCCATCTTCACACAAGGATGCAAGGAGGTATGTCGTCTTTGGCTTTTCTATAAACAAAATCGGAAATTAGTTCTGTGTTCTCAACCTATGTTCACAAGTCTCCATCATAAATCATTCCATCCATCAGAGCAAAAGCATTTGACCTCCCTTATCATCATGAGAGCTGTCCCCATTTTTCTAGCACCAGTGCTTTCAGTAATAATTGGAAATTCTGTGAGATCTCATGTAGTGAACTCATGGGTGTTGATGGCAGTGCTTTGGTTCTTGATGTTTTATGAGTTATTCTTTAGCTTGTGTACCTTTATCATATTTGACAGTTCTGAATAATGATCTTTAGACCTAATCGTTGTCATTAACAAAATAAAATACTCAGTGTTATTAAGAAGGACCTGCATGGACCTTCTATAGGGATGCAGAATAAAAAAATTAAGAATATTTGAGACAGATATCTAGATCAAATATGAAATCTTAAACAAATATAATCAATAATGTATCTTCAATGCTAAGTGTCATCTGAAAAACAATTTAAGTCATTCTGGGTTGGCTGAAACTGCTAAAGGACAGAAATATTTTCTGTGGGCTAAGAATGATCTGATGATGAAGCCACTCAGGGACTTCTGTCCTCTGAGGAATTATCAGACAATCAGTCTGTTTAACATCGGGGTGTCAGACAAAGGCTTATTTGTCAGATGAGGCTTCAGCCTAATGACTGTGACTGCCTAACAGTCACTACTGGTGTCTGGCAGGCAGTTGAGGTATTTTCAAAGGTCCACAGGGTATGTATCCTTATGCTGCAGCAAACCTATGGAGGCACATTGACTTTTTTTTTTTTTAAATCAGTTTTAAGTTCCATCTGTTAGAGAATAGGTAAACTGAAACTCTTTGGTTCCTTTGTTTTTTGTTTAGGGAAAGTTGTCTGTTCAATTGAGATGAATAGTAATTGGTTTGTATTACTGTAATTCATTTATTAACAGAGCATTAGAATCCACAGTAGTGTGTTTCCATCTTAGAACCCACAAATTACCAATTAAACGCAATCTTCTATTCTGAAACAATGTGATTATTTTTATTTAAGCGTATTTTGGAAGCTGACTCACTTTCCGCCTGCATATATCTTTGTTTAAAAAGCATTAGTGAATTCTTACTGAAGCTGAAGTCATTATTGTTTGCGATTTGCACAGGGAGATGGTGATAGCTGTTCATCCAGACAGTAGCCCAGCCATTTTGGGATATTTTTTCTGTGCATTGGCTAGTCATAGCAAGTTTTAAAAGCAAAACACTCGAATTATGCCGCATTAAAAATAAAACTAATTTATTGGAGAATGATGGTAAACTATTCCATCAATCAAAAGAGGACCAAATTGCTTTAGATGAGAATGCTGTTTTCTTTGACTTAACAACTCTGATGGAGCACTCATCTATACATGGCTCCACTTTATATCCTTTGGGGATTTTAGCAAATTTAAAATCACATCCCTCCCTTCAAGCAGAATAGCATGTAACTGGAGGCATAAAATGAACACTCATGAAAAGCTTAATAGCAATGCAGTACAAGCCTAAGAGAGGCACAAGGCAAGATGGTATATGTTGCAAAGTCGTAAGTTGGTGCTGTCTTGGACATGTGAGTTTATGGCAAAGGTTCACTGTGGATTTAAGCACCCAGAAAAGTCTTCAGAGAGGGTGTAGAATTTGAGTTGACTCCTGAAGAACACGTGAAGGATTGTAAGCACTCAACATCCCAACTGGAAGGGGCCATTTGGAGAAGGGTGTGGAAGTGTGTGGCAGTGGAGAGGACCAAGAAGCAGGAGAGTAGTGAGGAGGCTGGGTCCAAAGGTAGGAGAGTGGCACACAGGGGTCTGCACCAGTTTTGCAGGGCGGACACACGTCTAAAGGTGTTGAAAACGCATGTCTTCCTAGACATCTGTGTGGAAATGTCCACTAAACATTTGTGAATGTGTAATGAGATTTAACAATGAGACTAACAGTCATGAAATGGTTCCTGCAGAGGGGATCCCGTGGCAAGGACATGGGTGGTGATGCCAAGGAGTGCCGTGGACGAAGGTGTTCTAGGGAGAAGAGAAGGCAGCAGAGGGCAGCCCCGTGTGGTGGTTGTGGAGATCTGTTTCTCACAGGCTCAAATCACGGAGGGGCCAAGATGATGTGGTCTCAAAAAGTCCTTTGACCATGAGCGTAGAACCCAACAAAATTGAAAAAGAAACACAAGTTGGAGTAATGAGATGTTTTGTGGAATATTCAGGCTGCTAGATTATATCAGCGATTGAATGGACTGTTTGCCCTACAGGTAAACAAGGCCAGAAGAGGAGTATTAGGTGGTAGTCACAGAGAGAGCCCCCCCCCCCCCCGAGCCAATGCCACAGGCGTCTGGTGCCATTCCAGGATTTTAGAGGAACCCTAAGTCAGCTGTGCTCCTTTTCATTTTGCCTCCCAGCTCCTCTGATTTCTGTCCTGTTGCCTCATCAGAGCCATTGAATCCCAGATATAAACCCACCAGATCTGTTGCTTCACTTCTTCTACACCAACAAAGCTTGTCTCCTCCTTTATCACTTTAATTCTACTTACATACCTAATAATTACAGACACACAAGTATTTTCTGGGGAATGTTGTGTGACAAATAAGACAGTTGTCTGCCTTCCCACCATAAAGGGAAGTTGATGTTTGCCTCCTTCCTTACAGGGTAGTATCAACCAGAGAATTTTCTGGCCCCATGATTCTAAATATATTAAGAAATTCAATCCAATAACGTGACACCAAATCAAAGTGTAGGGCCTCTGACTGTATAAGTTGCACACTTATGAAGCCAGTCCTGTCTATGGAGCTTCTTAAGGCTAGAAAGGTGGCAGTGCCATTCTTCCATTGAAAGAAAAAATGTCATACAAAGGAGTCTTAAGAACTTTTAAACAAAGAAGTATTTGTTGAATACAGTTTACCGGTGTTGTCAAATCATGTCTATCATGCAGCAGTTTAGGGCGGGCATTTCTAGGATGGTCATTCGCAGTGTCGATATAATTACTCTCAGATTTTTCATCCAGTCCAACACTGGTCCCACAAAATAGGCAGGACAGTTGAAAAGAAAATTGGAGTTGTTAGGACTTTTTCAAAGTAACACAGCTGAAAAATCTTTTCACTGAATGAAGAAACTGGTTTTCTAATAATGCTGGTCCCTCCCGATGGGAAGAATTCCAATCAGTTACCCAGAATGGCAGCTGCTGAAACTCTCTGAATTATGGGATTTTTTTTTCTTTAGAAAGAAATATACAGTGTTGCTGTTTTTTTTTTCTGGAAGCTTCAGTTATGTATGTGTTCTCTGGGGCGGTGTGTTTTATTGTCAGTGCAGGATTTGCTGAGTCTGCTTTGCCTTCTCTGTGTGCCCATGAGTAGCACTCAGCACTCTGCAACCCATGTGGCTCCCTGCTGGCAGTCTAGGTACCACATTAATGGTGCGGGAAGGTATGCTTTGGTACAGAACTGAAGACATAGTAGACGTTTCACAAATATTTTTTGAATAAATAAATGGAGATGACAGAGCATGAAATAGCATGGTGGTTTGGGGAGTTCTGCTTTCCTAAGAGTAGGAGAAAATAATATCTAGACCCTAGTCACGAAGCTCCGCTTGCATCTATGTCCATGAGCAAGAGTATCTCAGTGAATGAAATATATGCTTCTGGCCAAAATGTGTGTACATTAGACATATATTAAATTCATTGGGTCATTATTTAAAGCAACAGTGCGCTAATGGATTTTTTTCTCATGATTTGAGTACTATTATTGGTTGCCTCCCCTCATTGCTAAGTCTGAGTGTTTTGCTATAAATGAAATTAGCTGAAGAAAAGCCAGGAGACATACTCAACTGATGGTGTCACGAAGTGACAACTGAGATAGATACACACGTGGTCTAAGGCCTGGTAGCTACAGCGAGGCAGGGATGTCCCTGATGGCCCCAGTGCCCATTCTAGCTCCTTCATTCATTTTTATTAGCACATTTTACTGAGGCTGCCAAAGGTTCTTTGCTGTCTGGAGGATATTGCTGTGGATGCAGATGTTGTTTTGAATCTAAAACAACTATGACATTGAACCTTTTCGACAGACAAGAGAGATTATCTCTTGCCACCATCCACTGCCTGCACCAGGATATTCTAGGAATCTGTATCTAATTACCTGTGCCGCTAATTACCTCTTCCATGTTAAGTAGCAGCAGTAATCTCATTTCCCTTTCAAGTCCATTTTATGACATCAAACTGTATTATATTCCTCTTTTAATGACTGCTGACAAAATTACAGCACCACCACCCAGGACTTGACAAGGAATCTGTCAGCCCATGGCAGAGCTGTACCTTATGTGTTTGCTGTTGAGCCCTCCCTCTTTTTTCCAGTGGGCTATTAGAAACCTAGATATCCGAATCATCTCCCCATAGCCCAATTTGTTTGCTTCACATTGGGATACTGTGACAACACCCTGTATCAGTAGTAATCGATCTGATTAGCATGGAGATGATATGAACACAGATTGTATTGATGTTTAATAGTGCAGGCATCCAGGTGCTGTAAACATTATAGATGTTTTTGTATGCTGCATGCAAGGTCTCTGTGATGAAGACAGCAACCACAGCAGATTTTAGAGCTCAGTGATTTATTTTCTGCCAAGTGCCACAGTGGGTCTTGCATTGTGTATGGCACTCCTGTGCTGGATCCCACACAAATGTTTTAATCAGTGTTCAAAATAATGCAGATAGGTTCACTAGACAGTTTCTAATATTGCTTTATTAAGAGATGCTTGCCACACTGCGGCACCAAGCTTCCTGCAACCTCATTGAAAACCAGCCACATTCTTCTCTGAACTATATCCTCAGGTTACTTGATTATTATAATGCAGCCCCCCCCCTTTTTTTTTTCAAGAAGGGCTGCCAGAGTTTTGGTTCGCTCACCTTCTTTCCATTCACTGCACGTAGTGAAGCTTAAAATTTGGCTATTGTATCCACTTTCACGTTAATTAAGGTTTTTGCTAAAGATCACTTATTGATCCAGATTCGAAGGTGAAAGAAGAATGTGCTGGCCACCATTTGGGAGCCAGCTCTTGGCAGTATGTGAGGAACAGAAGGGAATCTCTGCCAAGGAATGTTTTGTGGAAATTGATGGAACCTTTTGCAGGGATGCAGTGGAGAGAAGAAATTCCTTAAAAAAAAAAAAATCTTGCTTTGACATTAACATTAGCCATGAAGCCTGATAGCTACATATTTCTACAGAATTTTCTTGCAAACAGAAGTGGGCATCAGGAGATTCCTTATCGTTTTTCTTTTTTAGAAAAAATATTTTGAGGTTGGCATTTTTACCATTTTAGATATATATTATTTTGTGGACTTCTCAATTTTCTATTGCGATTATAATGCCTAGCTTTAGAAAAATAGAAAGAATCTCAGGTGTTTAGCCTAGAGCTTAAGATGCCTGCATCCCACATCAAAGTGCCTGGGTTTGATCCCTGCCTCTGGCTCCTGACTGTAGTTGCCTGCTAATGCACACCCTGGGAGGCAGAGGGGATTAACTCACAGAATCAGATGGGCACTGTGGCACAGTGGGTTAAACTGCTGCTTGGAACACCTGAATCCCTATTGGGGTGCCTGGGATCAAGACCAGCTGCACTTGTGATCCAGTTTCTTACTGGAGAACAGGTGATGGCTCAAGTCGTGGAGTCCCTGCCACCCATGTAAGATCTAGATTGAGTTTCTGATTCCTCTAGCTGTTGCAAGCATTTAGGGAGTGAACCAGCAGATGGAGATATCTCCTTCTCTTTCTATGCCTTTCAAATGAATGCTAATAAATATTTTTTGAAAGATTAAGAATAGAAAAGCCTAAACATGTTAGAGAATTCTTTCATCATGCTCACATGTATATGTAGATGTATGTATATATGAATATACAATTTATTCACAATGCTCACAAATGCTATATCTATACACATACAAATGAGCGTTTTTATGTACTAGATCCATTTGTATTTATCCTGGAACTCAAGGATATTTTTCTCCTTTCTCATTATTGTTTTACTCCCACTTCTCCTTCTTACTTTGGTGCCAGAGCCAAATGCAGCTACTTAAAAGTCATTATTCTCATTTATCTCTCTAGACCCCAGTATGTTGTTTGTCCCTGAAACATTTCCTGATCGTATCTCCATGAAACCTGGAGATACAGCATTGACCAGCCAGTATTCATCTCCAGATCTTCCCCTTTAGACCATTTTCTTGAATTTGCCCATTATCTGGCCCTCAGAAGTTGTAAGCACTTTCTTTTGAGCATTCCTAGAGCTTTGTTCATGGCTTTCAAGCACTCCTGGCACCAAGTAATGGATCTGTGCCTATTCACCTTAGAATGAGGACTCCTTGAAGGCAGTAATTGATGATTACCCATATCTGTATGCATGTCAACCAGTAGAGGCTTTAACATATAATATTCATTTATTAATTCAAGACATATATATATTAAGTGCCTCATAAAGTTTACCAGAAGAAGAGAGAGAAAGGGACAGAAGGCAGAATAGGAATAAGTGATGATAAGTAGATTGAGACCCAGAGAAGGCAGGGTAAGGTGGAAAATACCATCTCATATGTATGTCTCATAAAGGAAGGTCTTGCTGTGCAGGTGTAGTCAGGGTGGAAAGAACCAGCAATGCCAAGGCCATGAGGGTGAAGCATGTGTTTCTTTTTTTTTTAACTTTTATTTAATGAATATAAATTTCCAAAGTACAGCTTATGGATTACAATGGCTTCCCCCCCATAACGTCCCTCCCACCCGCAACCCTCCCCTTTCCCACTCCCTCTCCCCTTCCATTCACATCAAGATTCATTTTCAATTCTCTTTATATACAGAAGATCAGTTTAGCATACATTAAGTAAAGATTTCAACAGTTTGCTCCCACACAGAAACATAAAGTGAAAAATACTGTTTGAGTACTAGTTATAGCATTAAATCTCAATGTACAGCACACTAAGGACAGAGATCCTACATGAGGAGTAAGTGCACAGTGACTCCTATTGTTGACTTAACAAATTGACACTCTTGTGTATGGCATGAGTAATCACCCTCGGCTCTTGTCATGAGCTGCCAAGGCTATGGAAGCCCTCTGAAGCATGTGTTTCTGTCACAGTAGTAGCAGGAGAACATTGGTATCTGATGGACTGGAGAAGGAGACTGGTACTTGGTGAGATCAAATGGGTAGAAGAGAGGAGAAAGAATCTGGAGAGCATTGTGGGTCACAGTGAGGACTTTGGCTTTTACTTGGAAATAATTTAGGACTCACTTGTTTAGACTTGAGGGTATAAAGGATGAAAGTAAGGTTATTTGATTTATCATAACTGTTACAGGATCACTCAAGCTGCTGGGCTGATAAAAAACTGAGAGTGGTAGGAGGTGTCAATGGTTTGGATCAGGTAATGTTTGTAGAGGTGAAGAGATTTGGTTGTATTCTTAGGTACATTTTGAAGACAACTTCAAAATGATTTAATGACAGATTAAATGAGAATTTAATGAGAAAGAGAGGAAACAAAGAGAATTCTGAGCTTTTCTGTTCAATTGGTAGAAAGAAGTCCCCCAGTATTGATAGAGTAAGACTGGTTGAGAGAATTCTGGAAAAGGAAAATAAATTGTTATTGTGTGTGTTGTCAGAGATAATTATTATACATCTCAGTGGAAATATTATTTGACAGACTTGAGTTTATAGGGAAAGTCCATATAGAGAATTATAGGGGTTTAAGCATAGAAGTAGTTTCTAAATCATGAGACTGCTGGAGTCCATTCATGGAGTATAAGTCTGTGACTTAGCCTACAGACATTCCAATAGCTAAATATTGTGAAAGGTTAGAGAAATGAACAAACTGACAGAGAACAAAGGAGACTGGTATCCTTGGAAGCCAGGTAAAAAAAGTATTTCAAGAAGAAGGGAATAACCAGTTGTGTAAGATAAGTAAGATGAAGGTGGAGAAATGGTGGTTGGATTTGGCAATTTACCTACTGGTCTTTAGTTACTCCAAAGGAAGCTGTTGCTTTCCAATTTTAAGTATAAAAGGAGAGACACTTGGCTGGCGCCATGACTCACTAGGCTAATCCTCCGCCTGTGGTGCCGGCACCCCAGGTTCTAGTACTGGTCGGGACGCCGGATTCTATCCCAGTTGCTCCTCTTCTAGTCCAGCTCTCTTCTGTGGCCCGGGAGTGCAGTGGAGGATCGCACAGGTCCTTGGGCTCTGCACCTGCATGGGAGACCAGGAGGAAGCACCTGGCTCCTGGCTTTGGATCGGTGCAGTGCACCGGCCGTAGTGGCCATTTGGGTGGTGAACCAATGGAAAAAAGGAAGACCTTTCTCTCTGTCTCTCTCTCATTGTCTAACTCTGCCTGTCAAAAAAAAAAAAAAAACAAAAAAAAACAAACAAAAAAAAAAAAAACAAACAACAACACTTAGTAAAGGCAACTCTTCTAAACGGTTATGCCATAAAGTTGAATAGAGTAATGGGAAAGTCCTGCAGGGAAACATAAGATTAAAGTAGTTAAATAAATGCTGGGATTGTATGATACATAAAAAATAAGCAAATAGACATAATTAAAGATCTAAAGCTGGGCTGTCCAAAATAAATAACATGAGCCATATATGTAATACAAAATTTTTGAGTAGCCCCATGAAAACATAAAAAAGAATAAATTAAATTTAGAAATTTGTTTAACTCAAAATATACATAAAATTTTATTACTTTACTATATAATTAATATAAATATCATTGGGATGATTTATATTGTTTTGATATGTCTCAAAAAACTCATGTGTATTTTATGCATAGCATATCCCAATTAAGGTAGCTATGTCAAAAATGCTCAACACCCATGTGAGGCAATTGGCTGTCACATTGAATTGCTGAGCACTTGCACTGTGCCTCATAAATAAAAAAGAGCCATGAAAAGTAAAACAGGCCGGCGCCATGGCTCACTAGGCCAATCCTCCGCCTGCGGCGCCAGCACCCCATATTCTAGTCCCAGTTGGGGCACCAGATTCTGTCCTGGTTGCTCCTCTTCCAGTCCAGCTCTCTGCTGTGGCCCGGGAGTGCAGTGGAGGATGGCCCAAGTGCTTGGGACCTGCACCCGCATGAGAGACCAGGATAAGCACCTGGCTCCTGGCTTCGCAACACACCAGCCTTAGCCGCCATTTGGGGGTGAACCAACGGAAGGAAGACCTTTCTCTCTGTCTCCCTCTCCCTCTCCCTCTCTCTCTCTCTCTCTCTCTCTCACTGTTTAACTCTGCCTGTCAAAAAATATATAAATTTTAAAAAAGTCAAGCAGAGGAGCCGGCACGGTCGCACAGTGGGTTAAAGCGTTGTCCTGGAGTGCCAACATCCCATATGGGCGCTGGTTCTAGTCCCGGCTGCTCCTCTTCCAATCCAGCTCTCTGCTATGGCCTGGGATAGCAGTGGAAGATGGCCCAAGTTCTTGGGCCCCTGCACCCACAGGGGAGACCTGAGGAGGCTCCTGGCTTTGGATCGGTGTAGCTCCAGCCATTGTGGCCATCTGGGGAGCAGACCAGCAAATGGAAGATCTCTCTCTCTGTCTCTTCCTTTCTCTGTAACTCTCTTTCAAATAAATAAAATGAATCTTTAAAAAAAAAAAAAAGCAGACTGATTCTTATAGACAATTTGGAATAAATAAAAATTTATTGAAAAAATGAGAAACAAATTAAGATTTGGTAATTTTTTACATTTATATGATTATATAAGTAGTTACATTTTATAACTAAAATTTTTATCTCTTTCAAAGATACTAGACCTTATCTTTAATGCTGCTTTCATTTTTAAAAAAGTTAATAGCCATCTAACTGTGTGGTTTGCAGTAAAATTAGAATGGGCTCAATGTTATTTACAACAAAGTTTTGGTTGATTTAAAGGACATTAAGTATCTTTGATGAACTATACATATTGGTACTCAGAATCATTTGCAAGGAATTTATGTATTCTACTTGCATCTGTTGAAAAAATTAGATTAATGTAAGGTTGTACATTTTATAGACACTTTCTTTAAAGAAGTTTGAGGTGAGGAAAAACAAAGGAATGGAAACTAGGATTAGAGTATGTTGAAACTCATTTGTTAGCAATATTAAAAAATATGGTTACAACCATGTTACAGTCACATTTTTTTTCATTTACTTTTCTGTCCATGGGCAAGTCAAACATACATTGCCTAATCATTACAAAGAGGAGATGGACCAAATGATCCTCAAAATACAACAACTCCATGATTCTCTCAAATAGAGCGTAAGATAGGAAATAAGTTTTTTGTAAATTATAACTGCCAGTTACAAATATTTGGCATTCAGTAACAAAAGTATGAAATAAACAACTAAACTAGATAAAATCCTCCCCCCAAATGCTGGGAAGCCACTTCAGAGTTGAGTTGATGTTTCAGAGATGAACAAAGGAAATTTCATGAAAGTTATTTTTCACAGATTTTTAAAGTATAAAATTTATGGGCTAAATAGGGAAAATAAAATAAAACAATGTAAATAGTACCTTTACAACAGCATTAAAAGAATACCTTTGGTTTATAAAAGAAATTATCAAATGTGGATAAAATTTGATTTGGAGAAAAATATTTATTTGGGAAAGGAAATTGGTATTTATCCATTTAAAAGAGAGAAAGGTTAACTTTGAAATTCAAAGTAATATATTTTCAGGAAGTAAATATTAAGGAAAATATTTGTTAAAAAAAGTAATGCAAATGCATATAGAATGTGAGAAGGGTGTACAAATGTGCAATTGCACTGTGAAAAATTAAGGAATGTATTTAAAAATAGAATTTACTTAAAGGGAAAAAAATCTAAAGTAGGAGGTACTATGTTAAACTGCTAAAATAGTTCATTTCCTCCTCAAAATACAATGTGGTTTTAGAATCACTTTTAAATGGCTGATTTGAAATGTCTTTTGTGATTTTTAAACCAAAAAAGCTGCTTATGAAACTTTGCAAAACCCATACTGATAATTTGTAGACTTGTATGTTTTTTGAGTTTCCATTACCTAGTCTTTTAAACTCAGGACATAATTTAGATAATTCACAAGAAGAATGCTGCTTTAACTCAGCCCAAATTAATCTTTTTCAATCTGCCATGTATTTAAATGTTACATACCAATGGATTTTCTTAAATTAAATGTTTTTGAACTACAAATATTCAACTATGATATGGTAGTTTCATGATAACAAACAAAGAAAATATTGCTGCATTAAATTATTTACTAAAAATTTACTCTTTTATGCAAACAATTTCAGACTTGTTCAGTTCCAAAAGAGCTAATATTAACTTTGCTTCATTCTGTTTCCTTTCAAGATATTTTATTCTGTATAGTCAGAATCTGTATAGATACAATCCATTATCTTTGTCTAAACTCACTTATTCTGATAACGTTTTCACTGTAGGGTTGTGTTTATGAAAGCAGGCAATTAAAAATGAGTTATAAATGGTAAGTTGGGGCTGCTATCATGGTGCAACAAGTTAAGCTGCCACCTGCAATACTGTCATCACATATGGGCACCAGTTCAAGTCCCAGCCATACCAATTCCAGTGTGGCTCCCTGCTAATGTGCCCAGGGAAAACAGCAGAAGGTGGCTCCAGCATTAGGGTCCCTTCCACCCATGTGGGAGACCCAGCTAGAGTTCCAGGATTCTAGTGTTGGCCTGGCCCAGCCCTAGCTGTTGTGACCATTTGGGGAGTGAAACAGCAGATAGAAGATCTTGCTTTGTCTGTCTGTCTGTCTGTCTGTCTCTCTCTCTTTCTCTTCCTAACTCTTTCAAATAAATCTAAAAAAAAAAAAAAAAAAGACATGCTAAGTTAAAAAAAATCAATTTTCTTAAACAAGGATCCACTGAAAGCAGTACTACCTTTGATTCTTGTAGGCAGAGTCTGAAAAGATAGAACACAACAATATACCACTGATGGAAGTATGCGGTCAATGCTACCCTTCATGGAAACTGAGCACAAATAGTTCTTTATGAACCTTACTCAACTGTGAGCACTTGGGTTTTTAAAATGTGCAGGTTCTCCACCCACCAAACTTCTCTGCTGTATGACACAGTTTTCTCTATGCTTCTTTCTTCGGTGATGGTATTCTGCAAATGTTAGCTGGAATTGTGATTTTCAACTCTACTTTGGAAGAGCAGTAAATGAGATAACTAGAGGTTAGACTTCGTAAATGTAGATAAATTCAATGGCGGCAAAGTAAGAGACTTTTGAATTGAATCTATAGTGAAAGCAAATGAAAATGAAGGGTTGACCCATGGTGTGGCCCTGTTTCTAGTCATGAACCAGGAGTAGTGTCCTATGTATTCTGATTATAGAATGGACTGAAAGTATGTCTTTGCAAAAATTAAAAAGAGAGAAGGGAAGGAAGGAAGGGGGTTGTAAGAGGGTAGGAGGATGTGCCGACCTATATATCTCCTCCCTCTCTTATTCCCACTCCTATGTTTAACAGAGATCACTATTCTGTTAATTTTAAACACCTAAGAATGATTGTGCATTGATTACAGAGATATATAGGTCAGCAGATGCTCACTCAGACTTACCTCCAATGGTGGAACTAGAAATGTGCCAGGGAATTTCAGCTCAATCTTACCAAGGAGGCAGGCACCAATGCCAGTGCACTTGGTAAAGTGATAAGTGTAAATACACAACCGATCAAAAAGATAGGGTAAGTGTCGAAGAGATTTCACAAATAAGACCAGTGTAAGCAAATAATGAAGGATAGAATTAAAAGGGAGAGAATGATCCTGCGGGGGAAGCAGGACACACAGCAGACTCATAGAATGTCAAATGCCCAAAACAGCACTCCTGCCTCAGAATCAACCCTTGGGACATTCAGATCTGACTAAAAGGTCCATGAGAGTCTCGCAGGCATGGGAAGCCATGACATGGTGGCAAAAAGCAATCTAAATGAAAGATCCTGGTGAACAAGACCCCAGCAGTAGGAACAGGCCATCAAGGAGGGAGGCGCCTTTCTCTGAAGGGAGGAAGGAACCTCCACTGTGATATGGCCTTGACTAAACAAATTCAGAGTTGGTGAACTCAAGGGGCTTCCATAGCCTCGACAGCTCATAGCAAGAGTCTCGGGTGATTGCTGATGTCATAAATAAGAGTGCCAATTGTTAAATCAACAACAGGAGTCACTGGGTACATGCTCCACCATAGGATCTCTGTCCTTAATGTGTTTTACTATGAAACTTAACAACACTACTAGTCGAACAATGCCCTATACCTTGTGCGGTTGTGTGAGTGCAGCCTGTTGAAATCCTTGCTTAGTGTATGCTAAGTTGATCTTCTGTATATGAAGGTAATTGAAAATGAAACTCGATGAAGGGCAGGATGGGAGAGGGAGTGGGAGAGGGGAGCGCTGCGGGAGGGAGGGAGGTTGGGGGGGGAGCCACAACAATACAAAAGTTGCACTTTGTAAATTCACATTTATTAAATAAAAAAATAAAAAAAGAGGATAGGAGGGAGGGAAGTATGGTAGTCTACTTAGAACTGTACTAGTGAAATAAATGAACTATTCTGTTATTAAAAATTTTAAAAACTGTTAAAGAATGTAGATGAAGAAATCATAATTCCTAGTTGATTTGTTTCATAATAAATCCTTTCCATAATTATTAAGTAAATTCAGAGTTGCTGACACATTTAAAAAATATGAGATGCAGTTCAAGGGCTCTGGAGGTCAGGCTACCCAGTCTAGCATAGCACCTTTCCCCATGCTGGTACTTTAGAAGTGCTGGCTCATCCATCTAGAGTTCTGCTACACACATGAAATAGAGGTAATTTTTAGAACCTACCATACCACAGGGATTTGAAAGGGTGAATTAAAAACATATGTATGTCATTTTATATAGTTGCTGGTAAATTATAAGTCTAAGAAATGTTAGCAATTAAAATCATCATCAATAATTATTTTTATTATTAGTACCTATGCTATCTATAACAGAGACAAATGACAGTGTAATTTGAGAGGAGTTACCATGGACATATGTACAGTTCTACAGTCTTACAAACTAGGAAGGAAGTTGAAAAATACCTTTATGCCATGTCCAATATAATAAATAAGTCATCTAATGCTTTAACTGGTGTGTGTTTTTTTTGGTTTTGTTTTGTTTTGACAGGCAGAGTAGATAGTGAGAGAGACAGAGAGACAGAGAGAAAGGTCTTCCTTTGCCTTTGGTTCACCCTCCAATGGCCACCGCGGCTGGCGCGCTGTGGCCAGCGCACCGCACTGATCCGATGGCAGGAGCCAGGTACTTACCTGGTCTCCCATGGGGTGCAGGGCCCAAGCACCTGGGCCATCCTCCACTGCACTCCCTGGCCACAGCAGAGAGCTGGCCTGGAAGAGGGGCAACCGGGACAGAATCCAGTGCCCCGACCGGGACTAGAACCCAGTGTGCCGGCGCCGCAAGGCGGAGGATTAGCCTAGTGAGCTGTGGCGCCGGCACTTTAACTGTTGTTAACATCCTTGTTATCCTGGGTATCTGAGACCAAAGTGGAGCCTATCAGGAGATCATAGAATTGAAAGTATTTGACTTCTCTTTAAAACTCAAACTTTGCTGTCTAAATGTAAAAAAAAAAAAAAACAAAAACAAAAACAAAAAAACTATACAATCTTAAACCCATATACATGGGCCCTCCATGCCTTCTGATTCTGTGTCCCCAGACTAAAAATATTTTTTAAAAGTATGAGAAAGATGTACTTTGTGTCTTGCCATTATTCCCTAAACAATATACATGGGATTTACATTGGGTGAGCCATTATACTTAATCTAGTGATGATTTCAGTTATATTGGAGGACGTTCATATGTCATGTAGAGTTGCATCCTTTTATGTAAGTGACCTTGAACATCCTTGGACTTTGGTATCCATGGAAGTCCTTGAACAAATCCCACATGGCTACAAATGAATAATTGTGTATTTTAGGTGATTTTATCTGTAGAGGAAAGGAAGGTTGAAAATATATTAAATGAAGAATAATAATAGAAAATTTATTGTATGTTGGTATCATGCATAATTTCAGACATCTTTTCTAAGTGTTTATTTTATAAATATTTTAACAAGGAATTCTATATTATCACAAATTTATTTACAGTTTACTTTTAAGTCTTGTTTTCAGTATAAAAATTGGGAGAGTTTTTGGATTTATGACTGGTATGCTTATGTCTTTATAAGTAGTTTCTCATCTAGATTGTAGTAAAAGAGACATGAATCAAAATTTGGGAGGACCAATAAGAGATGGAAAATAGTCAAATAAAAATATTTCATATATAAATGAAGAACTAATAAACCTTTAAGTACGATATTTTGAGAGTTCAGAACTGGAGTAGAGAGAATAAACCAGAGGGCTATAGTATAAAATGCTGATTTTTTACAATTTTATTTTTTAAAATTTTGAGATAATTGTAGAATCACCTATACTTGGGAGAAATAATACAGATAGGCCCTGTGTACTCCTTATCCAGTTTCCCCTAATGATAACATCTTACAGAATTTTTTCACAGTATCACACCCAGAATATTGACTCTGTTAGAGTCAAGATATAAAACATTTAGATTGCTGGCGCTGCAGCTCAGTTGGCTAATCCTCCGCCTGCGGCGCAGGCACCCCGTTCTGTCCCGGGTTCTGTCGCTGTTCTGTCGCTGGTTCTGTCCCGGTTGCTCCTCTTCCAGTCCAGCTCTCTGCTGTGGCCCGGGAGTGCAGTGGAGGATGGCCAAGTGTTTGGGCCCTGCACCCGCATAGGAGACCAGGAGGAAGCACCTGGCTCCTGGTTTCAGATTGTTACAACGCACCGGCCGTAGCAGCCATCTGGGTGGTGAACCAACGGAAAGGAAGACCTTTCTCTCTGTCTCTCCTTTCTAAAATTCTGCATTTTTATCGTTAAGTCACTTCAAGGGGATCAACTTAATACCGAGATTCGCTCAAAGAAAGAAGCCAGAAATTTATCAAAAGAACATTGCTCATTGCTTTTTGCCTTAATTGGAATGTTATGCTACCCAATCCTGAGCAATGGCAACTAGCAAACAGAGACTACCTCTTTGAAATAATGAAAACTTGAAAATAGCTGTTAAACTCTGGTTGAGTCATCAGATAATTAGAAGGTTTGTATATACTAAAGGACTAAATAAAGAATAATGCAAAGTTCTGGAAATGGATAGCAGTGATGATTGTACATCATGGGAAATGTATTAATGCCAGTGAGTCGTATTCTTAAAATGGTGGAAATGGTAAATATGTCTGCAATAAAAACCACTAAACCTACAAGCAACAACAAAGACTATGGCCATTGTCTGTCCTTCAATTTAGGAGCTATGTTTTAGATAATAACATTCCTCTTAATATCGTCAGTTTGTTTGATGTAAAAGGATTTTCTTTAAAGAACTATTGGAAATTGAAGATAGGCTTCTACTTAATTGATCTGCATTCTTTACCCATCATCTTAGGGTTTAAATTGCATACTTGTAATTTAAGTATGGGTTATAAGAATTAAGTGTCTTCTGAGAAGCTAGATGTCTTTGAAAGATTTTGTTTATTTCTACAGTTATCTCTTCAGGATTTTTAAAGAAAACATCCTTTTTTAGGGGCTGGTGCTGTGGCTCAGCAGGTTAGAACCCTGGCCTGAAGCACCAGCATCTCATATGGGCACAGGTTCTAGTCCCGGCTGCTCCACTTCCTATCCAGCTCTCTGCTATGGCCTGGGAGAGCAGTAGAAGATGGCCCAAGTCCTTGGGCCCCTGCACCTATGTGGGAGACCCAGAAGAGCTCCTGGCTCCTGGCTCCTGGCTCCTGGCTTCAGACTGACACAGCTCTGTCCGTTGCCACCAATTGGGGAGTGAACCATTGGGTGGAAGACCTCTCTCTCTGTCTCTACCTTTCTCTGTAACTCTATCTTTCAAATAAATAAAATAAATTTTAAAAAAAGAAAGAAAAAGAAAACATCCTAACATCCTTTAAAAAAAAAGTCATCTCTTCCCAGAGGATTTGGAAAACATAGTTACCTATCCTGCAACAGCTCTTGAATGCTACATGCTCCTTTCTAGTGCTTCTACTTCATGATTTACCAGTGATCCCTGAGCTGCCTCCCAGTCCAAATGTCTTGGAAATGACACAGAGCATTCCAGGATCTCCTGCGGCAGCAGCAAGGGTTTAAGATAGAGAACTCCAGGGGAGTAGAATGGGAGAATCATGCTTGGATTGTTGAGGTCCTTTAGTATAAAGGTTATATTAGTATTTGCAGTTCTATCATATAAGCCAGAAGATATGTTTTCCCTTATATGTTTATGGTACTTCTAGTTTGAAGTGAGTACCTGTATTTAACAATGAGAAAAGTTCTCAGTTGCCTGGTAAAGTTGAAAAAAATACCTGGGGGACAAAAGGTAGAAGAGAAGTTTGATTTTGAAACCAATTATTGACAAGCTGAATAACATAGGTTTTCTTATTACCCAACTGTGAGATAAATTCTAACTTACCAGAAATGAAAGTCCATGCAGTGACCAAGGTTTCACATTTCAGCATCAGGCTTCTAAATGCATTGTTATGTATGTAAGCTTCTACTTCATGTGGGTACCAATTCAGCCCTTAGGACAAGGCATCTATTTGTATTTTAATGTAGTTTGTTATATGTAATCACAGATCAGATAAACTTATTATAATGTGCTAAACTATCAATTCTATATGCTAGGGGATTGTAAATTTTATAGGAAAAATATTCCCAATTGGTTGAAAAATTTTCTTTAATTTCCTGAAAAATTTCCTCATTCTGTTCTTATTGATCTGGAATAAAATGAAGAATTAATATGATTTGACTATCTTCATTTCTTCCTTTTTACCTTTTCAATTTTTAAAAAAGGCAATCATTGCAGTGGCCTTTTATATGTAAATTTTATTTTGCCTCTAACCATCATTTAGCTTTGTTGAAGCTAAAGCTTTAAAAATCTATGGCAAATAGAGGAGACTTACAGAGCTACATTTTCAGTTTCTATAGAACCTTCTTTAAAATTATGTGACCAACCTGCACTTCAATGCTGAGATTATTCATTATGCTGTCAATGTATAATTAACGGTTGGTCGACTTTTTGTAATTTCTCTGTGCTGAAGTATCCCATTTGCTATTGAATACTACTTGAAAGAAAAGCATTGATCTGTGCCACATACAAGGGTTTTGAAATCATCCCATCAGAGTATACTACACCTTTAGAAAAATAAAGGCTGTGTTCCCTGCCCCCAATATCCACTTTATAGCTCTTTAAGTTCAATTCAGTTCAGTTCAATCTTACTCTTTGTTAAACTTTTAGAACAGTATTTTTTTTTTTGTTAAATCATTTCTGTGTTCTTCACACAGCCTAGGATGGATTTACTAATTAAAATAATTTAGTTTTATCACTACTCAACCAATGGTAATAAAGCAACGTAATTGCTATTAAACGGGTTAATTCAAATATTGATCCTCCCCATTTCTAACTGCTACTGTGATGGAAAGCTGCTCTCAGACCTGAATTTCTGCCTTAAATTTTTTTAAAAAAGCTTAACCTGTTAATAATACACTTCAGATATCTACCACTGACCTGGGGAGTCTTTCTTTTCATTTATAGCCCCTTCCCGGGGACCTTACCCAATACCTTTGGACAGCTTGTATAATTTGCATCCCCTAGGTCACTCTTGTGTTTAATTTAAATTTCAAACATGTAGTTGAGGTTACTTTTCTGTTATCATATTATGCTTTCCTATAAGTTATAATTACAGAAATGCTTTTAATTTTGACTCTTTAAATCCTGAAATGTCCATGAAAAATTTTAATTTTAAAAATTTTTAGTTGATTAGGATGTCAAATATATTATCTACTTTTCAATTTTTAAAAAGTGTAGCACTCTATTTTGTAGTCTTTTATATGTTTCATAGCATTGAAGTTCTTTACCCTTATGTTATTCAGAATCGGTTTTGAGTCCACAAAATACGTTAAGGCAAAAGATTTATATGATCTGAAGAGAAACCAGAGTATCAACATAGTATGTTAAAATCGTAATACTTCTTAAGTTTATCATATGTACTGTGTGGGTTTGTTACTGAGTCACTGTTGGCAGCTTGCTGATTTATAATGAAGTTAAAGGCTTGCAGAGGCAGCATGGAGAAGTAAAAAGAGCATCAACTTTGGAGTAAAATGAACTTGGGATTAAACCCAAGTTTTAAATACCCATCTTCTTTCTCTGTGTTCCTGGAGGAAAAAAGTTACATAAATTTTAATTTGCTGGATTATTATGAGAATAAGCAGAGATAACAGAAAAATCATCAATATATGGCAATACATAAGTGTTTCTCCTTCCTTCTTTGAATTGAGGCCCTGGGGCAGTCCCAGACTATGGTGCTGCAGCAGTAGCTGTCATACTGTGTTGGAGAATGGTATCCCAGGGTACTCCAAACGTTCTTGAAAATGGATTTCAAAGCTAAGGGTTTTTTTGTGTGTGTGCAAATATTCTTGAAATCCATGCACAGTTTGTTCATAATAAACATTTTCCATGAACTTTTGAAGATCCCATGTAATTGGTGATCCTTGGGGTCTGGCATGGGTGAGAAAGAAGAGGAGAGAGGTAAAAGCATGGAACTTCTGAGTACTTTTGCATTTTCTCCATTGGTAAATTTTTCATTAAATCTATTTGATAAATTGTGTTTTACTCTAAGATTTCTGTTGGAAGAAAAGTGACTTCACAATTTCAAGGTAAAATGTTAAAATATCTAAATGTAATACAGTCAGGATCATTGAATGTAATTGTTTTCAAAACTTAAATAGAATGCATTAATATTTTAAAGAGAGGGGAGTTTTCTTTTGGGAACAACTTTGAGAAGCACACATCTGCAGCATCTAAGAAGTGCAAGAGACCTCGGTGCCTGCTATAGGTGAGGGACAGACTGTGTGTTGGGCACAATGGGTAAATGTGAGCAGGCACAGCAGAAGAAGTGGAGGGAGGTTGTGAAAATTAGCTTTTACTAGGCAGCTGCTCCTTCCGTAGTTTGCCCAAGATGAATGATGTCACCACACAGCTTAAATGAGTTCATAGAAAAAAAAAATGATGGCTCTCCAGTACTAGTGGCGGCTATCCAGCCGTTTTTCACACCTCGAAACATTCCTGGAACCAAAAAGCAGCTAAGTCAGTGACAAGAGAAGCAAACCAGGACGACATGTATAAGACTAAGACATTGTGGGATGTTTCTAACAAAATGAAAATCCAGATGCCTTTCAGAAGCAGTAGAAGGCAGAGGGCACTGGATGACAGAGACTGATATGCCCATTATTTTACTTTTGGCAGAAGAGACTTTGTTCATGGTTGGTCCATGAAAGAATTCCTGGTTGCAGTTTGATTCATGTAGTGCCACTTTTTATTCTTCATTTGGATTGGGTAACTGGTTAAATACTTCTTCTATGGGTAATGTAAACAAGGCAATGGATTAGTTGGAAGTCATAGACATTGTTGGGTCCAAAGGTGAATGAGCCCTGGTCCTGTCTCCTCCATGTATGAATCTTGTGTAGATGTCCCTGTCAGGATGCTACTCATTTGCACTCAGACTTTTCATTCTTTGAAGCACCAAAATAGCTCTGCTATCACGTACGAAGTGAAAATTATAGTTACACTGCCAAAGCCATTCTTCTTCCTTTGTTTTCTCCCTTTACTGGAATGTGTATAAATGAATGAGTAAGGGGAGAGAGAATTCTCCTCCCATGCCAGTTGTGTATATGGGCAAGTGGACCTTATTATTAACCATCAAACACATGGTGTTTTGCTCAATGTGGCATCTAGTCTGTAATTTCAGGGCCTTCTCTTATGTTAGTAATTTAGCGGCCATTGTTCTGTTTAATAACCGCAATTTCACAGATATATTAGCTGTCTAACTAATATTTATAAAAGGAGTAAGTTCAAAATTTGTTGTCATATTTAGCCTGACTTCCAGCCATAGAGGAAACTTTCTTTGTAATGTGGTCACCAAGTTGTGCTTTTGCCAGGCTCATTTTCATGTTAGGCATTTCACTTAATCTGCATAGCTCCCTAAACCATTTGAGCTGGAGTTCTTAGGAAGGTATCTTTTTTAAAAAATGATTTACTTATTTAAAAGGCAGAATTACAGAGAGAGGCAGAGGTGGAGATATTTTCAATACGCTGGTTCACTCCCCAGGTGACCACAGTGACAGATACTGGGCCAGAGCGAAGAAGGAGCCAGGAACTTCTTACAAGTCTCCCATGTGGATGCAGGGGCAAAGGCACTTGGGCTATCCTCCGGTGCTTTCCCAGGTGCATTAGCAGGTGGATGGATTGATAATGGGGCAGATGGGACTTGAACTGGTGCCCATATGGGTTGCTGGTATTGCAAACAGCTATTTAACCCGCTGCACCATGATGTCAGCCCCAGAGAGATATCTTGGATAATGTATGCTATTTACAGATAATGAACATTCTTTAGAAATTTTAGCATTTCTTTAGAAAACTGAGTATATTAAAACATAGAAGGAAAGATGGTATTTCCTTTGAAAAGTGAAAAACATTGAAGCTTTCTTAGCAACTAGGAAAATATCTAAGGAAAAGGATGACTGGGTGTGTAATGGACGACTTGAATCTAAGGGATCATGCTTCTAAGTCATGCCGTTAAAGCTTAAATTTTAGTATCACTCCTACTCTTAGGTCTTCATTTGAATGTAAATTATATTATGTAATAAAATCCCTCTAGAGGAAAATTTGCAGTATAGCTAATTTTTCTAGTGCACCCTGCTGATAACACAGATGAATTTATTCTTTTCAGGGGATTTTGATGTTTGATTCTTGATAGTAATGCAGGGGACACATTGGGCTCAGTCAAGGCTTATTTTTGTAGAATTCATAGTTGAATCCATGTCTGGTCATAAAATTGTGCCTTTTTATTAATGTTTTATGACTGTCTTGACTTGTTTTAGTTCCCATATTTGTGGCTAATAAAGAATTTTTCTAAAGTTCCCTTTTTCTGAATTTGATACCCATTGGATTCACTGCAAATTATATTGTAACCAGCCTGTCTATCATAATAATTTAAAGCATTTTCTAAGCCTCTTGGTGCTATCTCACACCTAATGAGTTAAATAGATACAATCATTTCCTTTGTGCACTTGAAGCAAAAGAAGAATGAGAGCAAAGAAAATAATAAGAGAAATCAGAAACATGTGCATATGTTAAGACTTCTTAATCATTGAATCCTAAAATTTATGAGCCAAAAGGAAATTTAAATATTGTGAGGTATAATTATCACATTTTGAAGATAAAATGCAATATTATTTAATAAATTGACCATGTTCATGCAAAAACAAGTAGAAGCAATTGAACTAAAACACAAAGTCATTCCCTTGAACATTGTTCTTGCTCCCACGACAGTGATGGGTTAGAGCTAGCTTTACTCTGCTACCAAGTGAGAATAGTTGTTTTAAGTGGTACCTGGAGTTGCCAATTGGAGGAAGCCACTAACATGCTGTTTATTTTAGTTTTGGAATAATGAGTTACTTCAGCATATGAATAATGCTCTACAAAGAATAGAAGTCTATGAGATAAAAAAAAAAAAAAAAAAAAAAGAAGAGAGACTGGCTTAAGAACTAGATGGTTGAAATGGAAAAATATACTAGATCTCCTAGACGCTATTGCGCTTACTGCTGTCTTCAGGTGATTCTTGAATTCTATGAATCAGATGAATTAGTAGCAGCTAAAAAAAGAATTGACACCCAGTGGTAGGCATCTAAGATCCAAAAATGTGCTGTAACCAGAATGACCAGGTTTATTTCTTCTGTAAGTCTGTTAGATTATTGACCTAAGGGGTTTCCAGGAAAATAATGTATTTAGTGGCAGTAAAATAAGATACAATTAAAGCATTCTCCTGAGACTTCATGGTCCAGCTAGAGTAATGAATCTGAGTGGCCAAACAGTTGAGGAGACTCATGCTCTCAGTTGTATTATTCAGAACTGGTTTCTGTAGTTTGTAAGTAATTTAAGCCAAGAGGGAATTCAGAAGCAGGAGTTTAGGTATCTCAGGTATCTGTAGGATGGTTCAGAGCTTATGTAGTTAGGAATATAACATAAACACAAGGACATGTTAACAAGGAAAGGTACTGCCGTATACTTTTGTCAGGAGTGAATTGGCACAAATATTTGCAAAAGTAAGTTGGCTATTTCTATTAAAATTAAAAAATGTACGTAAACTTATATAGAAATTAGGCATAACAGGCATAAAAGAAATTTTATGACACCCCCCCCCCCCACAGACACACATAGATGATTACTGCAGTGTTATTTGTAGTGGTCCATTTTTAATTTAAGTACGACTTGGAGATATGCATTTGGTACAGCAGTTAACATGTGAGTTAGAACACCCAAATCCTGTTTTGGAAAATCTGGTTTGGAGTCCTGCCTTTCCTTCTGATCCAGCTTCATACTAATACACATACTAGGAGGTGATAAGTTATGGCTCAAAAAGTTGAGTCCCTGCCACCCATATGGGAGACACAAATTGAATTCTTGGCTGCTGGCTTAAGCCTGGCCCAGTCCCAGCCATGTGGGCATTTGGAAAATAGACCACTGGATGGACAATCTCTTGCTTGCTTGCCTCCTTTCAAAGAAATAAAAATGAACAAAAAAGACTCATTAATAATCTATGCTACATACTTGTATCTTGCTCAAAAAACAAAGTAAATCCATGTGCATAAACTTGGAACGTGTACATCACTAATATAGATAAACACAATGTCATTTTATAAGCACAGATTCTGGGGGAAGAATACTTGTATTTGTTTTTTTTTTTTTTTTAAGATTTATTTATTTATTTGGAAGAGTTACAGAGAGAGAGATCTTCCTTCCACTGGTGTGCTCCCCAGATAGCTGCAATGGTCAGGGCTAAGCCAGGCTAAAGCCAGGATCTAGGAGCCTTGTCTTGGTTTCCCACGTGGGTGGCAAGGATCCAGATACTTGGCCCATCTTTTTCTGATTATCCTAGACCATTAGCAGGAAACTGGATAGGAAGAGAGCATCTGGGACATGAATCGGCGCCTGGGATGCCTGCATCACAGGCAGTGGCTTTACCCGTTCCAGCAGAAACACAAGCCAGAATACCTGTACTTGTGTGAGAGGCTTCACACTTAGGTCTGTGACCCAAAGGGCCCAGCACTTAACTTGTCAGGCTTTGGTGTCCTCAACTGTTAAGTTGGAGGTAATGAGAGTCCTTAACTGAACTTATATCATCAGTCATTAGTATTGACTAACAGGGTTCACATTTGTGAGTAAAGATCAGAGTTTTAGAAAGGATTTCCACTTAGTTTATAGTTTTTAAAATTGGTAAGAATGTGGGTGATTTTATTTTTGAAACAGTATACTATTTTCTGGTACATGAATCTACTTTAGTTAACATGATATTTTCTTTGGTTGTTAGACCTTAAAAAACAAACTTTGATCTCTATTATTTTCTTAAAATGTATTTTTAAACAAATGGGGAGAGAGAGAGGAGAATTACCTAAAACAAAGTTTGAAAAGCAGAAAATTGAGAGGAAAGAAACTCAGTATAACCAGATAACATTCTATACTTTATGCTTCTATACTTTAAAGCAAAGAAAGTGGCTGTCTAGATTAAGAATTACAAGTTGAATTTTAGCAAGATTGAAAGAAAAATCTAAAGAATATGAAAGGTTTTGATGAGTCAGTTGTGACCTTAAGATATTTAACTTCTGAGGGAGGGAAAAAATGCCTTGCCTATACCTGTGAATAAGATCACCATAAGAATAGGAATGTCTTTTAATTAGACCAATTGGCCCACAAAAGGGATACTAAACTCATTATCTGAGATTTAGCAGAAGTGACCATCTTAGTAATAGTATTGTTGCTGCTAAATTATCACTTCATTTCACCGTATTTGTGTTCACACTTCATTTTTCTTCATGTGTCTGGGAGCATTTCAAGTATCAGGCAAACACATGTCCAGAACTCTTAGGACAAATGAAGGTACAAATGAACAAGCAAAGACATAGAGAAGACAATGGATGGGAGGCAGTGATTTCCAGTTGTACCAACCAGGGAGATGAAGCAAATGCTCAGATGACCCCTGGTAAGAAGGAAGCGTAAGTAACTCCGTGTGTTCTGTGTGTGAAGTACTCAGCCCAGTGGGAAGTATACTTCAAGTGCTCAGTTTGGAGGGCTGCCGTTACCAATATCAACATGCTTGGTCTTCCCATCTGTGATGTTCACCTGACTGTAGGGCAGTCTAGAGAATACCAGTGAAGTTGGAATTATCATACTGATTATGTTTTTAGTTTCTATACTACTTTGAATGCCAAAGTCTAATCAACAATATTCAATAATTTGGAAAATTTTCTATTTTGATTTTCCAAAGATTTCTGCATTTCATAAAGGCAGAATATGTCCAGAAATTTACATCTAGACCCAGAAACTACCTCTTCTATGCAATGATGGGTGCAGTAATTGTACATTGCAAATCTTGGTTTCTGTACTTTTGGATATATGTGGCTACTTGCAAAGGTCAATAGAAAGTCAAACTTGCACACATGGCATCTGTCTATAACAGCAATTTACTTAAATACTTAGGAAATTAAAATAGAACATTCAACTATGTGAGGAGAATGATATGTTAATTAGCTTGATTATGAAAATCATTTTACAACAAACAGCAGAACATGATGTTGTATCTTTTATGTATATTTTTTTATTTGGCAACTGTACTTCAGGAAAGCTGGAAAACATTTAAAAAACAAAAATACATAAAATATGCTTAATACTTCAAATAAATATAAAGATTTAAAATCACATATTTAAACAAAAAATAAAATATTTAAACAAACTGTTATTGAATAAAATGGAAAATTTGCATGAGTTTCCAAGTTAAAAATACCAAGTTTCAAAGAGATTTTGTGTTCATAAACTACCATTTTAGATATGCTCCTAATCTTCCAGAGTAGTCTTCATTTGGATTATTTATTTAATTTTCTCGTTGGAAGTGCCATTTGGGGCATTTTGGTTTAAGTGTTATAGAAATATGATAATTTCAAAGCAAATTCAGAAGATTAACTTGAAATGAATGTAGAAATGTATGGAAACTCAGAACTGATGCTACTAATTGTTGGTTTATATACTTTGAGGTGAAATTACAGAAATATTTAATCATATACTTTCATACCTTTGGACCTTCCCTACATTGCTTTCAAGGAATAACCCAACAGAATAATGCACACACTTGACCTTACATTTGCATTTATTATTGTGTCATATATTTATGGATCCTTTGTATTCATGTCTTGATTCTCATAGTGATCTTGTGTTCAAAAAAGATATTCTTTTTAAAATAATTTATTTATTATTTATTTATTTATTTACTTGAGAGGCAGCATTAGAGAGGTCTTCCATGTGCTGGTTCATTCACTAAATGGCGCCACAATGGCCAGGACTGTGTCAGGCTGAAGCCAGGAGCCAGGAGCCTCCTCCAGGTCTCCCACGTGGGTGCAGGGGCCCAAGCACTTGGACCACCCTCCACCGCCCTCCCAGGCCACAGCAGAGAGCCAGATGGGAAGAGGAGCAGCAGGGACTAGAACTGGCGCCCACACGGGACGCCAGCGCCCCAGGCCAGGGCCTTAACCCACTGCACCACAGCGCCAGCCCCCAAAAATATATTCTTTAACATAAACACATACTTTAAATAAAAACTTGACAAAATTTTTAAAGTACAAAGATTATATTTTAATTGTTTATAAAGCAGTGGATTTGTCTCAAAAATACACTCAATAAAAACAATTAGAAATTTCTCATGACCTGCCCAGTGTGTGTTTGCATTTATACTGGTTATTGGCAAATCTGTCAAAAGTATTGAGTCACAAGGGGAAAAAAGTTGGAAATTTGATCTGGAAATAGCCAAGAAATGAAACCACACGAAAAACCTAGAAGGAGTAATGGGGAATGTTTGGGTTCTTATTAATCTTCACCATTACTGTAGACCCTGTTTTCTTTCAGCTCTTCTTGGTTCTACTTTTAATTTGAGAGAGTTTCTGCATATTCACCTGGCTATTCTGAATACTAACCATAACAAATAGGTGTTTGGAAGCATTAATATGACTTTCAAAGGGGCTATTATCATTTATCATGGAAATGAATTCAGCCCACTGATGGTAATTTAGTCTACAAGTAAAATGAGCATCATATATTTGTAAAATGAAATTTTGAAATATCTAACTTTCTCAAAATAATGTTTCATAAAGATTCAATACTGCATTTAATAGGTTTATTAGGGGAGATTTTAACTCCTCAATCCCTGTATTGCATGGCTAACTACCATAGGAAAATGATAGGTTATAAATTAGTTCCTACAGATACTCAACTGAAAAAATGCCATCTACTTTAAGGGCAGCATTCTGCTGCATCCCTCACAGGTCTGGGTTCTCTGCATGACAGTTGGTGACAGCCCTCACCTGCAGAATCAGGCACTCTGGGATTGAGCCGTTGAAATGCTATGTAATATAGCTTTAGTTTCCTCTCCTGATGAAGACCTAATAAGACTAGAGAGATGATTGAGATACAATGTATACAAAACTGCTTACCACCACAGTCCTTGGAGAAGTACCCAGGGAAATAGCGCGATGTAAAATCTTCCATGAAATGTCACATATGCTTGTAGCCTATAGTAGTTGAGTTTGAGTGTTATATCATACTCTCTTCCTTTTGATGATGTTGCACATTGACAAAACTGGATTTTTATCAATTGCTATGACATAAAGCATGTACCCTGTGGAACAGGAGAGTGTAGGTATCTGACATAAGAAGCCTATAGTGCCCACTGAGCACATCCATTTGATCAGTTAGTAATTGTGATTATTTAAGAATTAATCACAAAAATTATTTTGGGTTCATTTTATGTGTGCTGTTTTCCCAAATGGCTATGGAGTTGTTAGGATATGAATAACTTTGTTTGGTCTAAAGGCACCATGAAAAAGTTTCTGGGACATTAAAGATGCCATAAACCAAGTCAGGGTGCAAGCTGCTGGCTCAGTGTTCTCTTATGCACACGCCCTCACTGTGAGTGGTGGCAATGGTTAGAATGTCAGAAGCCATCTTTGAAATTTTAATTGAAATTCTTCTGAACATCATTTGAACTCTTTTCTTCCTGTTTAATGGCAGGAAGAGTAGAGAGAGGAAAAGAGGCTAGAAGGAGGGGAGAAAGTGAAATAAACAAGGCTGCTGATGGGATTTGACTAGAAGGGTGGAAGTGAGAGAGACCTTGGATGAGGAGTAGTGGATGAGGGGGCCACTCTGCAAAAAGAAGAGGGAGTGGTTTATCACACAAGGATCACCCCAGAGCCAGGGAAAACCTCCTACAGATACGGTCCCCTCCTTCAGTACAGCATGCAAGACTGGAAATATGACCTAGTAGCACCCAGGTTAGCAGTCACTATGCAAAGAGAAGAGGAAGCAAGGGAGGTTTGAGAGGCAGACAGAGGGGCCACAGAAGAGCCTCCAGCAGGAGTGTGAATCAGTGGTGTCTGAGAGCCCAGAAGCAGGGGAACCATGGGTGTTCCAGCAGAGAAGCCTAGCACTCTTGACCCAGTCTGCCCAGCTCCTCACGGCACCAGCCCACAGCCCAGGAGGTCTGCAAAAGGAGGACTGGTACTGGCCACGATTCTCAGGAGCAGTGCCAGGCACTCGGCCTTGGAGAGATACCAAAACCCATGAAGACAGAGGCGGGAGGGACTGCTGGGTGTTTCCCGCGTCACCTATGTGGGATCTCTGTGGTGTAGGGGGTGCCAAGATACTGTTCCAGCTTCTCTGCTTCGACTCCAGCTCCCTGCTGATGTGCCTAGGAAAGCTGCAGTTGTTTCTGCTGTTAATCTGTGGAACCTCGAATCAGTAACCTGGGAAATACTTGGCACATTGGAAAATATTTCCTTAATTTAAGCAGAAAACATTGTTAACTAATTCCTTTTAAATATTCCTCTATGAACTTATATCCTTTTAGGTCCTTTCACTCATTTTTTTTTTCTCCAAGTTAAATTATATCACTTTCTTTTCATTTCATCAACGGACCTACTCTGCACTGAATAAACTAATTAATAAAATTTAATTTTAATTTTAGAAAAGTCCCCTCTCTAGAGAAGCCTTTCCCCCAAATGAAGTTGTATTTCATTTTAAGTTTATGATTAATTTCCATTATTCCTTTGATAATAATTGTAATGCTTAAATTTGTTATGCATCATTTAAGGAAATTTTTATATTATGGATATTTGAATAGTCATTTTGCTATATAATTTTAGCTATCCAGATATTAAATGTATACTGAAATGTATAATATTATCAGAGATACAGATGAAAAAATACAACTAAAGTTTAGCCCAATAGATTAAAACTCTACTTTTAGCATGAAAAAAAAAAAACAGAAATAAATGTACTCTAGGGAATTTGAATTTCTCAGAAATCAAATATCCGAAATCACATGTCTGAAATATTGCTAACAATATTTGGGTTTTCACAAAATGCCATCTCCAGGCATTTTTGGTAAGGCATGAGTTTACACTGGAGACACCCATTCACTAGGTTTTTCTGTGGTTTTGTTATCACTGATGCATATTAATGACATCAGACAAATAAAGTGCCTTCCATAATTGTGTGTCTGAAAGCATTGTAAAAGTCAAATATGGATTAATTAAAAATTCATTTGCGGTTTGTGGCTATGAATTTGACTGCTGGAAGGTTGAGTGACAGAGCCGTAAGGGTCTTGAAGGTTTGCTTGGTTGATTCCAACACCAGTAGCTGCCCTGGTTCTATTCTATAGGTGGCATTAGTCAAGGGAGATTGTGAGGCTTTAAAATACAGTGGTAACATTGCATACTGGCACAAACATCTATTGAAAATAACTGTTCAACAATTGATGGGAAAAACAGGTGACTATTTTCTAAGGTAAGAGAATAGGATCAGTTGGTACACCTAGAAGTTTTCATGCAAAACACTTTCATTTAGAAAGAAGAATGCTTTCTGCATTTGTGCAGTAGAAAGCCATATATCACTGATTGTATTATTTTCATTAAAATATATAATAAATATATGGTTATTGTAAACTTTATAGGTCTTTTTAAAGTTGTATTTAAATTATACAAGTTCCATGTATTTCATATACACAGCTTTAGGTATAGGTATTTTAAAATTAAGTTGCCTATTCCTAAGCATATGTAGCATTTTCTGTAACTTTCACAGAATAGTAAAGATATTCTCTAAAGTCATGTAATGTTTGAAAGTCTCCTTGTTTAACTCAAAAAGGGATGGAATAATGCATGAGCAGACCGGTGTATATGAATGAAATAGCTTATTATATTTAAAATATTTTGGTGGGGCTGGCATTGTGGCTCAGTGAGTTAAGCTGACAACAGCAAAGCCAACATCTGCTATGTGTACTGATTAAAGTTCCAGCTTCTCTGTTTCCAGTCCAGCTCCCTGCTAATGTGCTCGGAAAGCAGCAGAAGATGACCCAAGTCCTTGGGCCTCTGAACCCACGTGGGAGACATGAGTGGAATTTCACATTCCTAGCTAAAGCCTGGCTCAGCCCTGGCACTTTGGCCATGTGGGGAGTGAACCAGCCAATAGAAAATCTCTTTCTGTGTGTGTGTGTGTCTGTGTCTATCTCTCCCTGTTTTTGTAATTCTGTCTTTCAAATAAATTTTTTTAAAAAAATGCTATTGGGATTTATTAAAATTAGCATTATTTTTCTATGAGGGTAAACATATTTTCCTTAAAAGATTTCTTTATTCATTTGAAAGGCAGAGTTAAAGAGAAAGAGAGAGAAACAGAGATTTTCCACCCATTGATTCACTCCCCAAATGGCCACAATGGCCAGAGCTGGACTGAACCGAAGCTGGGGACCAGGTGCACTTAGGCCATCCTCCCCTAATTTCCCAGGCACATTATCAGAGAGCTGGATTGGAAGTGGAGCAACCAGGACTTGAACTGGCATTCATGTGGAATGCTGGTGTGTCAGACGGTGGTTTCACCTACTACGCCACAGCACTGATCCCAAGGGCAATTGTATTTTAAATGATAAATAATACAGATTACTTCATTTTAAAAAATCTAAATTAGAGAATATTTTCAATATCTAAAATTATAGATTTTTGTAATAAAAGAGATTCTGTGTCAGCAGACTCTTATTAGAACTAATTTATCCATTTGTTCATAGAATTCTAGTATGTAGGGATGTCAGATCTTCATCTGTAATTTCTGACTGTTTATATAAACAATTCCTTTTGAAATATGGTCAGGACTTATAATGTTAAGTTTTTCTTCTGTACTTTTAGCATATAAATTGAATTTCACCTCATTTACTTACTTGACAGATATTTGCTGGATGCTAGTGAGGTTTCAGATATTTTTCTAGCTCTAAAGGATTAATAGAGCAATGAAAAAAATGGATAAAAATCTTGTGCTTTGGTCTTTAACATTTTAGCAAAGGCAGTAGTTTCTTAAAAACAAGAAAGTAAGTGAATATATAACATGTCACAGAGTGAGTGGCAAGTATTGTGGCGGAAGGTGGAGAGAGCTAGATAACAAGTTCCCACTAATTTGATATCCAAAGGCTTTGATTTAATGAGGACTTGGTGGGTGGGTAGATCAAGTATGGCCTTCTAGTTTATTCTAGAACTTTGACTTTCATTGTACAGTGTGAAAAGCTGTGGAAGGATTTTTAGCTGAGGAGTGACAAAATGATTGCATCTCAGGGGTGTAAGGTTGTACATGGTAAAAGCTAAGAACTAGTCAGTAATGCAAGGAAGAACGTGGTGACTGAAGTCATCACTGATTGACTTGTTGGAAGTGCAAAGTGGGAGAAAAGCTAAGAATGATACTAAGATTTTTGTCCCGAACAATTGAAGGTATAATTGATTTACTAAATTCAGAAACTCTGTGGAGACTGCAGAGTTGGTGAATACTACCAGGATTTTGGTGTTGGACATCATGGGCAGAATCTGAAATTTGGAATAAAGATCTGGACTGTGATGCAAATTTGAGAGTTCCACTTCTTTATCATATAGCAATAGAATATTAATATTTACAATTTTTATTTTTTAAATATTTATTTATTTATTTGAAAGGCAGAGTTAAAGAGAGAGACAAGGAGAAATAGAGAGATCTTCCATCTGCTGGCTCACTCCCTAAACTGCCACAGCAGCCGGAGTTCAGCTAATCTGCAGCTAGGAGCTTCTTCCAGGTTTCCCATGTGGGTGCAAGGGCCCAAGCACTTAGGCCATATTCTGCTGCTTTCTCAGGCACATTAGCAGGGAGCTGCATTGCAAGTGGAGCGGTCAGGACTTCAACAAGTCCCATATTGCATACTGGTCCTACAGGCAGCGTCTTTACCCACTATGCCACAATACTGGACCCAATTTTTGTTTCTAATTTGAATCAGAAGGGCATTAATTGACAGTGTAGCCAATTATAGGCATTTTTCTTTCATTCAGGACATTTCATTTGTTGTTCAAATAGAAGCTAATTGTTTTAGGATCTGAAAGGCTGTTGGGGATTATAGTTATAAATGATTTGTGCATACTGACTAATATAAGGTATTATTCTTAATAGTGAACGCTGGCAGTAGTAATACTAAAGTGATTGTACTTTTTTTTTTTTTTTTTGATAGGCAGAGTGGACAGTGAGAGAGAGAGACAGAGAGAAAGGTCTTCCTTTGCCGTTGGTTCACCCTCCAATGGCCGCCGTGGCCCGCGTGCTGCGGCCGGCACACCGTGCTGATCCGATGGCAGGAGCCAGGAGCCAGGTGCTTTTCCTGGTCTCCCATGGGGTGCAGGGCCCAAGCACCTGGGCCATCCTCCACTGCACTCCCTGGCCACAGCAGAGAGCTGGCCTGGAAGAGGGGCAACCGGGACAGAATCCTGCGCCCCAACCGGGACTAGAACCCGGTGTGCCGGCGCCGCTAGGTGGAGGATTAGCCTAGTGAGCCGCGGCGCCGGCCATGATTGTACTTTCATTCTTTTTATCCAATTAAATATCAGAATTTGCAGTTTAGAATAGTGAATGATTTTTTTCTTAGATGTATTTATAGATGGTTTTGTTATTGGTTGAAGCAATTAAAAGTTTATAAATAAAGTTTACAGAAGTAGTAAAAGCTTATAGTGCTATGGTAGCCTGGGATTTTTTTTATTAAGATTTTGTGGGCATTATGACATAAGGATAGAGTTTTTATAGAATCACATTAAACCAAGAAGAGATTAATGCTTACTTAAATGGGTGGAAGAAAAAGTAAAATATGTCTCTTCGAATTTCTCCTTTGAGAACATTCTTAATGTAAAATGAAAGCTGTTGGATTCTAAATATTACAAACAGGCAGCTTGTTTTTTAAACATAATGCTTGATAGTGGTCTCTCCTGGGGGAGAAATTTCTTTGCTAGGCTTGCTTTGAAACTACACATAGAAAATGCTCTTTTCTTTACTTTTTGCTGAGGTGTAGAATTTGCAAAAGGAAAGGAAAAGTAATATAATTTTTAAGGCTCTGACATGTAATTTGTCCTTTCCAAAGGATCTTGTGACTTTCTGTTTTGCCTGGTTTAGTCGTTTGTCCCAGTGTAAAGGATGTCTAGCCATTGCACATGTGTTGCCCAGTACCGAGTGGGTAACAGCTGCTTTGTGTCTCTGATGGCTTTTTCCTGGCTCTGTGACCCTTGTGACTCACCATCTGTGGTTGTGGTATACCCAGTCTTCATTTAAAGCTAATTGTCATTACCTCTCCACCACCATACTAGTTTTTTTTTTCCAAAATCTGTACTAAAAAATTTCAAATATACAAGAAATTTTAAATAATTTTAAGGACTCCTCTACTTAACACCAAGATAGGATTTTCTTTGCTTCTCTGCAGCTATCTGTTCCTGGAACCATCCTTCCATGCTTTGGATTGTTTGACTTTCCACACATTTGCAGACATCAGCACAACTGTGCCTTCAAACATTTTGCCGTGTGTATAATTAACTATAGACCAGCACCGTGGCTCAATAGGCTAATCCTCCGTCTGCGGCGCCAGTACCCAGGGTTCTAGTCCCGGTTGGGGTGCTGGATTCTGTCCCAGTTGCCCCTCTTCCAGTCCAGCTCTCTTCTGTGGCCCGGGAGTGCAGAGGAGGATGGCCCAGGTGCTTGGGCCCTGCACCCGCAGGGAGAGCAGGAGGAAGCACCTGGCTCCTGGCTTTGGATCAGTGCGGAGTGCCGGCTACAGTGCACCAGCCGCAGTGGCCATTGGAGGGTAAACCAACAGAAAAAGGAAGATCTTTATCCCTGTCTCTCTCTCTCTCACTGTATACTCTGCCTGTCAAAAAAAAAAGTATAATTTTATATTTTTTATGGCTTTAAACTATTATGTATTTATATGAGCCTTAGAGACAGATGAATGGAGAACTCCCATCTGCTGGTTCACTTCCTAAATGCCAACAACGCCTCAGGTTGGCCCAGGCCAAAACAGAGAACTGGAAACTCAAACCAGGCCTCCCAGTGGGTGATAGGAATATAATCCCTTGAACCATCACTGCTGTCTCCCAGGGTTGCATGAGCAGGAAGCTGAAATCAGGAACTAGAGTCAAGACTGAAACAGTTATTCCAGTGAGGCCCACAGATATCACAGATAAGGCTTCTTTCCACTGGGTTAAATGCTCACCCCTAATGATTTTTTATAGAGAAATTTACATGCAGTGAAATATACAAATCTCAAGCGCATCATTTGATGAGTTTTGACAGATGCATATATCAGTGTAATCGTAACCCCTGTAGATACATGAAACGTCACCACCCCTCAGACGATTACCTTTTCCCAGGCATTCCTTGCTCAAAGCTCCCAACAACTACTACTATTTTCTTAGTTTTCTGCCGTGGATTTCATTTGTCTGGTGTAGAACTTGTTGTAGTTTGCATTCTTTAGTGTGAAACTCTTTACTGTCAGCAGTATGTTTGTGAGATCTGTGGGGAATGTTTATGGTTATCAGTTTTCTACTGCTCTGTAGTCTTCCATTATATGAACATTCCACAGTTATTCATCCAGTCTCCTGCTAATAGATACTTGGGATAGTTCCAGTGAGGGATTACTAATGAAACTGATATGCTCTTCCCCCTTTTCAAATACAACTCATCTTTTGTAATAAATAATCCTCTTCCCTCCACAGAATCTTACCATTCAGTCTTGTTTAAAGCAAACTATATTTAATAGCTTAAAGGAATTTCTAAAAATATTTTGTATGTAAAATGAGACCTCTTTGGGACTTGAAAGTTTCTAGGAGTAGTTTTATGTCCTGAAATCTCTTCTCTTAAGCCTTTTTCAAGCAATCTCTTCTCCCTTCTTACATCCCTCTCCCGATCTTTTTCCCTCCCTCTCCACCTCCCTCTCCCCATTTTTTCCTCCCTTCCTTCCTTTTTTACTGTCTTTCAACCACCTTCCCTCCATCATTTCATTTGTTTTCAATTTTGAAATTTAAAAAAAAGATATATCAAAATTGTACTTATGTATGAGTATATGCACTGTGTACTATACACACACACATACACACATTTTGTAATGTCCAGTTAAACACATCTGTCTCTTCAAATATTTAATGTTTATTTATTATGAAACTGTATAACTGCTTCATATATGTGGCATCAACCAGAAATCCTATCTTTTTGTAGTTTGTTTTATATATATATATATATATATACTACTACACACACACACACACACACACAGTATACTACCATTATAGTTACCCTACTGTGCAACATAACCCCAGAAGTTCTCACTCCTATTTAGCTGTAAGCTAAAACATGTTCTTTCCCTATCCCTCTCTCCTTCCTTCTACTTCCAGAATTATTCTCTTAATTGCTTTAATTGCTTTGAAATCACCTTTTTTTTTTAGATTGCACATGAGTGAGATCATGTGATACTTGTTTTGCTGTATTTGGCATGTTTCAGTTGCTATCATGACCTCCAGTTCCATCTGTGTCATTGTGGTTGACAAGGTTCCAGGCTTTGCTGGAGCTGAGTAGTATTCCTTTGTGTTATTTCCTACATTTTCCTTATTCACTCATCTGTGCTTGCACATTTTGGTTGTCTCCATTTCCTGGCCAGTGTGACTAGTCCTACAATAAATATGGGAATGCATATGTTTCTTTGATAGACAATTTTCCTTTCCCTTGAATATATACCCAGAAGTGAGGTACTTTTATTTATTTAGTAACTTTATACAGTTTTTCACAATGGTTGCACTAATTTACATTCCAACCAACAGTGTGCAAGTTTCCCTTTCCAGATCTTCAACTCTTGGCTATCTTTTGTACTTTTGATTATAACCACTCTAACTGGGGTGAGGTGACATCTCACTCTTACCACTTTTATTTAAAATGGTACAAAGCTGGAGTAATTAAGGCAGAGTAATAAGAAAGGTTATCCAAATGAGAAAGGGGAAAATCAAATTTTCACTCTTTATAGATGACATGATCTTCTATATAGAAAACCCCCAAGCTCCATGAGAAAGCTGTTAGAACTAATAAAAAATTCAGCAGAGTTGCAGGATACTAGGAAAATGTAAAAATCAGTACTCTTATACACATCAATAGAGAATCATCTGAAAAAGAAATCAAAAAAAGCCATCTTGTTTCCAATCTCTATTAAAAAAAAAAAAAAAAACTCTAGGAAAAGTATAGCCAAAGAAGTAAAATATCTCTATAGTGAACCTCTAAGTAATTGATCAAAGAAATTGAAGCAGACACAAAGAAATGGAAAAAAATCTTGTGTTCATGGACTGGAAGATTCAGTATTGTTATAATGTGCAAACTACACAAAGTGGTTTACAGATTCAGTGTAATCCCCATCAAAATGCCATAGGATTCAGCAATCCTACTACTGAGCATGTACCCAAAAGACATGAACACTTTGTATCAAAGATACATGGACTGCTGTGTTTATAGCAGTACTATTCATGATGGTCAAAATGTGGCATCAACCAAGATGTGCATAATCAAATGAATAAAGAAATGTGTATATGTATTATATACACACACACATGCAGATATATGCAGCCACAATGGAATGCTGTACGGCTATTTAAAAGAATGAAATACTATTTGTATCAAAATGGATGCAACTAGAAGATATGTTGAATGAAAAAAATAAGCTGGACACAGGAAGAAAAATCCCAAATATTCTCCTTCATATTTTAGAGCCAAACTTAGATAAAAGAGAGAGAAATGACTAAAATGCTTCTGTGCATCAATATTGCTGCAAATATAGTTTTATCAAACTTTGTTTTATATGTTTGTCCAAGCAGTGGTTGTAATGATCTACTACTATAGAAGCAATTATCTGTGATTATTTTAAAACAATGTAAATGAGTGAAATTGACATCTTTTCATTTGATTTATTGTTTATAGCCCTTGTCTATGTTCCTGCTTAACTATTGCCCTTTTATTTTTTATTGATTGAACTCTTTATTTAGTAGAGTATTAAACCTTTGACTACAATGTAAATTAAAAATGTTATCTCAAAAACAAAAAAAGAGACAGGCAGGGAGAGAGAGGGGAAGGGAATTCATTATATTCTTAGAATCGTATCTTTGAACTGAATCTGTTCTCTTTGTATTAATATCATATTAACATGAGAATTGATAATTGTGTTATAATTACTATGTATTTGCTATGACCTAGAGCATCTACTGTATTCAGAAATTCCTTTAAAAAACTCCAATGATATTTCTCACATAACAAAAGACAGACAAATAGATACTACTAAAATTTGTATTGAACAGAGACCTTGAATACAAGGAACAAAGCAGACCACATTACCCTACCTGACTTTAAATTATATTACAAAGATATAGTAGTTAAAGCATCATAGTATTTGCATAAAGACAGATTAATGGGCCAATGGGGGAAAAATAGAAACCTTAGATAAAAGCCCCACACATTTTTAGCCAACTGATCTTTGAAATGTGTTTTGAGAACATGCATTGGAAAAAAGCCAGTCTTTTCAATAGATGGGAAATAGATGGAATAATTAGATTTCCTTCCAGATATACATGCAGAAAAATGAAAATAGACCCTAGTTTCGTACCATGAACAGAAGTTAACTCATAAAAGATTAAAGACTTATAACTAAGACCTGAAACTTTGAAACTATTTGAGGAAAACATAGGGGAAACACTTGATATTAGAATGACAAGGGTTTTTTTGTTTTCTTTTAAATCAGAGCCCCAAACTACAGGAAACAAAAATCGATATAAATGATTTTATTGAAAGGAAACAGCTTCTGTGTGGCAAATGAATCAAATGAGTCCAGAGACAACATACAGAATGGGAGGAAATATTTGCAAGCCATACATTTGGCAAAGATTTAATATCCAGAAGAGTTAAGGAACTGAAACTCCATAGCAAAACCCACTAATAATCCAAATTAAAAATAGTCAGCAGAGAAACAACTATTTCTCAAAGACAGACATACAAATGGCCAGCACATCCATGAAAACATGTTCAACATTGCTACTTATCTGGGAAATACAAATCAAAATTCCAGTGATCTATGACTTTCCAAAGATCTTCCCTCTATGCAAATGTGTATATTTCAGACTGTGCTCCTTACTCCTATTTATTTACATAGTCTTGTCAAGTTGAGGACTACAGAACAGTTTTTCCTCTTTTCACATATACTAGGGTAAAACTCCTTCTTGGAAGTACATGTGCAGAACAATTAGAGAGTCCTAGATAATTCTGTGTCTAGTGCATCCTTCAGTTTACAGCATGGCCAAAGAAAAGTCTCAACATTCATTCAACAAAGCTTCACCTTGAGACTGAACCGTGAGCACATGCTGTGATCATACTTTATAGTGTGAGCGTGATGCCACCTTTGGCAGTCACTGTTCCTAGAGCGATACTTACCCATAACCACTGGCTATCAGAGGGCTTTGGTCAGCTTTTATAATTTCTCCTCTCAGAGTCTTTAAGAAGCAAATGAGCAAGGCCATTTTGATGTCCTGTCATCTAAATACCCTTTGTGACCACAATGCTCATATGCCCTGGAGTTTTATGGTTCTGTATTTAAGGCCAGGAAGCAGTGCCACAATAGCACATGAAATAATGCGTCCTCTTATGAAAAATTCCTTTCACAGAACATGTTGCTCACACCAAATTATTGCATTTGATTAAAAGTCAAGCCAAGAATCTGATTTTTGCATTTCCTTTCTCCTGCTTGTGTTTTCAAGTAATATTGTAGAGCCTTTTTATTTACTCAACCAGATTGACAAGATTATAAATGAGAGCTGTGTGTGGAAGCCTCTAATTTTTCATAAGTAAATGAATTAATTTATCATCGCTGTTGTGTTTTATTGCTGTCTGCATGCCAGGCTGCCCTGCTCCTGTATTCCCCCTTTTGCCTTCTAAACATTGGATCCATGTCATCGTGTTTGACAGGTTTCTGATTCCCCTGTCAGATGCAATTTGGTGCTAATCACATTTCCTTTGCTCAGTGTCAATGATACAAGCCATGCATAATATTCCTGTATGTCCACTCACTCACTTGCAGTGCAGCTGGAATATCTTGGGCATTAATCTGATAGAATGCCACATTGAAATGCAAAAATGATGCTTGAGCAGTAAGATAATGTGGTCAGGCAGATGTGCAATAGATAAGTGAGGCTAAACTGGTGATCTCTTCTAAGCTTTGATGAATTCTGTAACATTTCTGAATATCTCTATACAAACCTCAGACTATGTAATCAGTGCTGGTTCATTAAGCCTTCAGCATTTTTAATAGAATGCCTTCATTGTCCATGTTTGAAGGAATGAGGGTTATTTTTCCCATTAAAAAGAAACTTATAGGTGGTTATTTTTAACACTGGAGAGTATTCCTGTCTAAGATCATGCAATGTGTCAAATGCATGAAGGTAGCTAATAGCCTAGAGAAATGTGTTTATGGAATTATAAGCCAGTTACTAACAGAGATAAAGCTGCAAACAGTAGGCCTCCGATTACATACTGTTGGACAGATCCAAACAGAATGCGCTGGGAGAATTCATGCAGACGTGGGAAGAAAGTAGTTGGTGTTTATATTTTGAAGTCTGGTTAGATGCTTTTACAATTAGAGAAGGGGAAAGATGAGCACTGACAAGGCAAAAAAAAAAAAAAAAGCAAAAGCATAATCAGAAGTGTGGGTGGGGATTGTTTATACAGTAAAATTGTTTATATAGTAAAATAGTTGTCTATTGTGGTGCTAAGAACATAGAAGCAATTCCAGATCCCATGGTAAAGGTCTACATTATAGTATGGAAAGAGAACTAAAGAAGACACAAAAACTAACATGAAAGAGGTGACTACTAGGTGAGTGGAGAATAAGGGCCCCAAATAGGAACATTATTGAAGTAGAAAATGTGATATAGATAAAAGATATTACTAATCAAAATCCTTATAATTGTAAAACAGGTGGGATATGGCAGGATGAGAGGGTTGGCATGTGGCAGGAGTAAAGAAGGAACAAAAAATATTTACCATTTTTCTAGGTAGAACAATTTACTATGGATAATGATGGCTTTTATGTGAGAAGCCCAACGGAAGTGTGCGTGGGGTGAAATCATTTAGTTTGGGTTATGCTGAATTTGGGGTTTCTATGAGGCATCCAAATCACAAGGAGTAATGGCTGGGAGTTGGAGCATTGTTCTGGTCCCTTTCATGTGTAGAATCTGTTGTAGAAATCATATGAATGTTTGAAGTTAAAGCAGAGAGAAGGAAACAAGTGACAAAATCTTGGGAGTTAGGCTAAATTTGAGAGAAAAAAAATCATAGGAAGCTGGACTGAGAAAAGACTAAAGTTATCCAGGGGGGGAAATATTTTCTGAAAGTCGGAGGGGAAGAAAGAGATGGTCCACATAATCAAATACAAGAGGAGGCATTGTGAAGAGGAGGACCTAGGAGGTACCATTGAATTGCTAAATGTAAAAGGGTGTTTCTTTTTTTTCTTTTACTTTAGGGATTATTTACTCAGTGCTTACTAGTGCCAGGCAGTTCCAGTGGAGTAGTTGAACTAGAAGTCACATTGCATCTGGTTGAGGAGAAAATGAGTGGTGTAGAATTACAGGCTGCTCATTGTTGACAACTCTTTCAAAGAAACTAGTGGGAAAAAAACAAGAAGGAAGAGCGTTGGGATTGTAATTTGAAGGACACAGGAATATGTAAGAGGACAGATTTTAGGATAGGGCACACATTCTCAGTGAGGGGGATTATCATTCCCAAGGGGAACCAAAAAAGTACTTTGTGAATATTGTTTATATTTTATCCTCAGTGTTTCCTGTGTGACATGGACATTGAGAAATAAAATTGTTTTGTATTTTAGTGTTTCATTTTATAAAAGTTAAAAGTTACTTAACCCATCATTAATTGTGCCAAGTGCTAAAAAGAAAAAAAAAAAAACTGTTGGCAATATCTGAATGATTATCCAGAAGGAGATGAGTTGGTTGTGGGTGGGAGGGAGGTTATGAGGGAAAAAGCCACTATAATCCAAAAGTTGTACTTTCAAAATTATATTTATTAAATAAAAGTTTAAAAATAAATAATAAATAAATAAAAATTAAAAAAAATTATCGGGGCCAGCGCCACGGCACAGTAAGTTGTTCCTCCGCCTGTGGCGCCGGCATTCCATTTGGGTGCCAGTGCTAGTCCCGGCTGCTCCTCCTCCAATCCAGCTCTCTGCAGTGGCCTGGGAAAGCAGTCGAGGATGGCCCAGGTGCTTGGGCCCCTGTATCCCTGTAGGAGACTGGGAGGAAGCACCTGGCTCTTGGCTTCGGATCAGCAAAATTCCGGCCCTTGAGGCTGTTTGAGGAGTGAACCAACGGGTGGAAGACCTTTGTCTCTGTCTCTCCCTCTCACTGTCTGTAACTCTACCTCTCAAATAAATAAATAAAAACTTTAAAAAAATTATCTTCTTTTAAGTGAAAATTAAATTCACTAAAATTAAATGTAAAGTTTTCATTGCTTAATTTTTCTTGGAAATATAACAATTTGGATTCTATTTTAAAATGTTTTTGATTATTTAAAAAATTTATTATATCACTATTATATATTTAGGTGAATTGATTTCCATATACAATTTGATATGTTACAAATTATGTTTCATTAACAGTTGATTAGCAAATAGCTGTAAAGCTAATTTACAAATTAGTGGCTTTTTCATGTTTACTTTTTTCTTGAGAAGTAGATAGATACTGATTAAAGCAGAAAGCAAGAGCAACCATCTAGTTTCTTCTAGTTCACTCGGCAAGTGCCTACAACAGCCAGAGCTGGGCTGAGTCGGGAGCCAAGAGTCACAAAGTTGGTCCATACCTCCCTCATGGGTAGCAGGGATTCAACCACTTGAGCTATCACACCTGTCTTGCAAGGTCTGCCTCAAACCAAGTTACTCTGATATGGGACATGAGGGTCTTAATTGGCATCTTATCCATTACGCCTTTATCTGTTGCATAGTTTGCAAATATTTTTTCCCATTCTGTCGGTTGTCTCTTCACTCTCCTGACTGTTTCTTTTGCAGTACAGAAACTTCTCAATTTGATGCAATCCCAATAGTTGATTTTGGCTTTGACTGGCTGTGCCTCCAAACATCCACCTCAAACTAAACTTTTAACTAAAAAAAATTGCATGTAGTCATTCTTAACCATTATATTTTGTGTGTGTGTTTAAAGCACATACATATCTACTAGGCAGGAGGTACAGTATATTAAAATCTCATGTAGGGCTGATACTTAGGAAAATGATGTATTAAAAGACTTCTTTGAGGAATATTGTTGAGAAAAAATTAAGAAATACTCAAAGGGAGAAATCTTTCTTTTTTTTCTTCCTGCTTCAGTTTCTCTTCCTACTTCAATTGCAAGTTACTTATCTTTGATTTTTGCTACACAATATGACACCATTAGTGCAGACTTTACCAAGAAACAAAAAAAAAATCCTGCTTTTGAGATACAGATAACTACAGAAAAGGCATATTTACTGATAGTCTTAAAACCCAGAAGCATTTTTAAAATTTTTTAACCTATTTGAGAGGAAAAGATATGTGTGTGTGTGCTGCCCACCCCACTTACTTCGCTCCCCAAGTAGAATGGCTGGGGATGGATTGGTGCCAAAGCCATGATCCAGGAGCTCAATTGTCTCTCATGTGAATGGCAAGGACCCAACTGTTTGGACCGTTACCACTGCCTCCTAGGGTCTGCATTAGCAGAAACCTGGAATCAGGAGCTGGAGCTAAGTATACAATCTAGGTCCTCTTGATGCGGGATGTGGTCATTTTAAGCAACATCTTAATTGCTTGGCCAAATGCCCATCCTCAAAAGTAATTTTGATTCCAAAAAATTATAATCACAATTTCAGTGGTTGAATTCTCTAACACTGAAGTCAAATTTTAATGATCTGAATCGAATTTAAGTATAATCTGGAGTTTTTAGGACATTCAGGACATGTGATAATTGTGTTATTTGCTTTAGTGATGTCGTACTTGATGAATGATACTGCAGGGGAAAGGCTTATTAAAATCAGAAGGACTCCATAAAAGCCCAAGTACAAAAGATAATAGCTACTGCTGGTGAAGTGGAACCTTGAGCAGTCAGATCTCTTGAGTTATCTTGTAGCAATTAAAAGATGGACAATGTGTGGTTTGACTATGCCTCCAAAACAGCAATACTATTACTGAACAATGATCTGTCTGAAATTCTCAAAAAGGAAAAATGTTACCAAAGTACAACCTGAAGTAAGAACATCTTGGCTTCCACTGGAGGAAGGTGCTTTCATGTTCAAGACTATTACAATGTTAAGAGATTGAAATCTTTCCATGCATTTGGTAATGGAACATGGGTAGCAATGCTGATATCTGCTTGTAGCTTATTTGAGTGTGAATGTAAAATTTCAAGCCGGTATTCTCAAGCAGGTGAACATTAGTTTATCAGCTTATTACTTTCTTCTTAAAATTTAATATTAGAAAAACAAGTCAGAAGCAAATATATGCATATTAATTCAATGTACTAAAAATCTATCAGGATATCAATTAGTTACTGGTAAAGTTGTTAAAAGTCATCTGTAAATAGTGCTTTGCAAGATTTGTCTCCCACTTAAGTAAATTCTGAAATGTTTGTGACAACTGTTGCTTAACAGTATCAGTACCCACTGTGGACAGAGTTCTGTGATTGAGACTTAGATAAACATCTTTGCCCCAGCTTTTCAGGAGCTTTAAATTCAATGAAAAAGTTAGAAGTACAAACATCTGAAACTATTTGCAAACTAAAGCAAGTGAAAATGAAATGGAAATGGTGTATGTAAGTGCCGAATTGGATTCACAGTAATGGAAGGATCAGTCAGTGGGGTTAATAAGAGACAAGTTCCCAGAAACTCAACATTGAGCAAGATATTCAGTGAAGAGAAGAGTGTAAATTAAAATAGAAGGAAGAATCTCTGCCATGTGTAGCAAGAAGGACCAAAGAATAGGTAAATGTACAGGAGAGCAAACAGTTCATGCAGATGTGGGAATAGTAATCAGTTTTCCCTGAGTAGATAGGCAGAAAATCTTGGGAAGAAATAGGAGTGGCAGAGTTACTATGTCTAAGCCTTGGCAGTGTCGCTCCCCCTCTTCGTGGAGGAACGACACAGGACCCTGCGCTGTTCTTTCGTCTGCTCGGCCCTCCCCGGGTTTGCTGCTGGTTCTTCCCGGGTTGGCTACTATCCCTTCCACCTCCGTGGAAGGGCAGTTCCCCCTGGCCACATTCCCCACTTCCGCAGGGGAGCGGCACACCGCCGGCCGGCTTTCTCAGGGGCTGCACAGGTGTTCCTCCAGCTAGATGTTCCCCTTAGATGTTCCTGGTGCATGCCGTCTCTCTCCTCCTTTATAGTCCTCCTCTGCCAATCCCAACTCGGCTGCCCACACGCCGAGTACGCTGCTCTCCTCCAATCAGGAGCAAGTCCTACAGTTTATTAGCTGAACTGGAGGCAGCTGTGTAGAAGCTGTTTACTTCTCTCCCAGCACCATATTGTGGGAGAGCAGATGCATAGAATAAGTCTTAATTCCAGTAACTTAGTCCAGTCCGGGCTGCTCCCCACAGATCCCCCTTTCTTTTTATTTTTTGGCGTTGATACGCGCCTGTCTTCGGTGTCCCGCGGCACACACTCTGCTCTGCTTGCTAGAGTTGCCACAGGTTCTTACAAGTCCTATCAATCAGGCAAACCGAATCCAGGTCCTCTCTTCGCCATGTTGTGAGGAGGTTTTTAGGCGCTGATGCGTGCCTGTGTTCGGTGACCTGCGGCTCACACTCTGGTCGAGCCGCTTGCTGGTGCTTACCGCCTTAATCAGGCAGACCGAATCCAAGCCTCCTAATTGTTGTATTGTGGGGAGGCCTTACTGATGTTAATTCGTGCCTGTCTTCGGTGACCTGCGGCGCATAAGCTGCTAGCCGCTGCAGGTGCTCATCGCCTCACTTAATCAGGCAGACCGAATTCAAGCTTTCTCATTGCCATGTTGAGGGGAGGCCTTTCTATTTCTCTATTTCTCTATCTCCGGGCATTCCTATTTCTCCCATTTTACTTCTATCTTCCAGCATTCCTATTTCTCTCATTTTACTTCTAAACTTCTGTTTCTCTTATCCCTGCGGCTTCCCGGCGCCTCGCCCTGCCGGCAGCTTCATGGCTCCGCGCAGCTTCCCGGCGCCTCAACCCGCCAGCGGGCTCCGCCCCGAGGCTGCTTCTCGGCGCCTCGCTGGCTCTGAGCCGCTTCAGCCCGCGCCTCTCTCATCTGCGCTGCTCGGCTTTGCGCGCACACTCCGCGGTCTTGCACTTAACCCTTTCGCGTCTGAACCACGGCCTCGCGCCAACCCCGCGTTCCCTATCTATTCACGCCCCGTGCTCTCTCTGCACGCGGCGGCTTCCGCGAGTCACACAGCGTAGCTTGCGTCTCCACCACTAGCATTCAATCCAAGTTCCCCGGGCTAGCCTGGCGAATTCAACCCAGCTTACGTCTCCGCCCCACGGTTTGGCTTCCCGTCCTTTGCTCTCCGGGCTAATCAGACGGATCCCAATCTGGCTTACGTTTCAGCTTCTGGTTTCAACTTTTTGCCCCCTATTCCCGGGCTAACTTGAGAATCCCAAAGTGGCTTTCGTTTCCGCCTCGGCCTGCCCCCCGCGGCTTCAATTTCCCTAACATTTTTCTCTACCCGGTATGTTTCCCCAAGCTTTCTTCCAACAATATTCCTCCCTCATTTCTCCTGGCTACTCCCCACAGTCCGTATCCGAGTCCAAGCCTCCTCCAGGTTTCACTTTCGCTTTCAATCTCCTAGCTTCCCCGCCATAGTCCGCATCCGAGTCTATGAAAGCTTTCACTTTCGCTTTCAATTCTAACTTCTTTCCCACAGTCCGTATCCAAGTCTATGCCTAGGCTTTCAATAGCTTCTTCCGGCACCTTTCTCGTCTGGCTTTCCCCTAGGCTCTTCGCTAGTCTCTCTCTCCAGTATTTTCCTGCTTCTTCCCGTTTCTTCCCTCCTAAGTTTCCTATCCGTCCTAGGTTTCCTATCCGAGTCACGGTACCATTATGTCGCTCCCCCTCTTCGTGGAGGAACGACACAGGACCCTGCGCTGTTCTTTCGTCTGCTCGGCCCTCTCCGGGTTTGCTGCTGGTTCTTCCCGGGTTGGCTACTATCCCTTCCACCTCCGTGGAAGGGCAGTTCCCCCTGGCCACATTCCCCACTTCCGCAGGGGAGCGGCACACCACCGGCCGGCTTTCTCAGGGGCTGCACAGGTGTTCCTCCAGCTAGATGTTCCCCTTAGATGTTCCTGGTGCATGCCGTCTCTCTCCTCCTTTATAGTCCTCCTCTGCCAATCCCAACTCGGCTGCCCACACGCCGAGTACGCTGCTCTCCTCCAATCAGGAGCAAGTCCTACAGTTTATTAGCTGAACTGGAGGCAGCTGTGTAGAAGCTGTTTACTTCTCTCCCAGCGCCATATTGTGGGAGAGCAGATGCATAGAATAAGTCTTAATTCCAGTAACTTAGTCCAGTCCGGATTGCTCCCCACAGGCAGCTAGAAATCTTGTAATGGAAGGGGGAATTTTAACTCTTCCTACAAATAATAGGAAGTCTGAAGAAAAAATCAATTTTGACGTTTTGTTGAATGTGTTGCTTAGATTGAAGCAAAGACCCTCACCCTTCCCTTGCCCCTTTTGATGTGTAATAGTCACATGTTTTGACCTTGTATCTGTGATAGAGCTCTTTGATTCCAAGTAACAAAAACTAATTCTGACTTTCTCAAACAAAAAGAAACATGTTGGAAAAGCATGAAGACTCATAAAATTCAAAGGAGGCTGCAAATTAAGAACTTAAGAATCGGTAGGAAATAAGCCAAGGTGAGAAAGCAGAAGCCCAAACTGTTTTTGACAAAGGGTAACTGTCAGGATGTAATTCACCAACAAGAAAACACAGACCTTTTATCATCCTGTGTCATTTCAGCAAGCTTAAAAAAAATTTTTAAGGGACAGTATGATTGATTGTGCTTAGGTCTCATTCACACCACAGCCTTGTATCAGACCAGAGACATAAGCAGTATCTAGCACCTCTGACTTCAGGCATGAGCCCCAGGCACTTGGATGTGGCATCTAAGCAAGACTGTGCCAAAGGCAATCACCTAAAGGACATCAGGAGCCCATTCAGAGTGGGGAATGGATGCTGCTTGGTTAAACATTGAGAAATGTCCATTTTACTATTTTTGGATAGCTTGAGTGGTAGGCAGGAGCAGCCTATCTTAGAGTCTTTGTTATATGCTGAAGCCAAATACCATTCACTCAAACTTTTATTTTATCAAGAAACAACTTTTCTCCTAAAGAAGCTCCTAGATGAAAGATTTCTCCAAGGAAAATCGTATACCCTTCACCACTAAGAATAGAACCTGAGTATTACTAATTAAATCCCAATTCCAATTATATTAATGAATCTGCTATGAGACAGTGCAACTAGCAGTCCCAGTGCAGTATTATCCCATGCCATGCTCCTGTACAACCTAATAGATATGAGGACTCTCTGTGAAAGCATTTTCTTATTTCTCTCTGAAGCCATCTAGATCCTCCAAGCAGTTTTGGAATTCCTTCTGTTAATAAACTGTCTTCATTGGGTTGTTGACCCCCTAAATTCCAATACAGTATTCAAGAACCCAAGAATAGACTTTAGCAAATTCTAAACAGCCAATTTAATTGCACACTTTTCAGACTTATTTTGCCATTATAAGAAAAATTGCAAGCATCAATACATTTCCATCTTTTGATATTAAATATTAGTTTTATGTATTTTAAGCTTATCAACTGTGACATCTAAATATAAGTGACAAAGATATATATCTGTCACCTGCAGGCTACGCTATCACAAAATGATTTCTATCACTGAAAGCAGAATTAGATACTGTACAGCTAAAGTGTTAATAGGAATAGAAAATATATACATAGTTACTTAGGTAAAATATGTGTGCTTTATGCATGTTTTGTTTAAACATGTATGTAGGAATGAAAGCATCTAAGTCTGTTGCTACAAAAGTCATGCATAATGAGTTACTTCGAAACAGTAAATATTTTGCATTGCCTGTGAATCCACATCTTCTGCGGGATGTTCTCATTTTGAGGGGCCTACTCTGTACATGGCAGTTTTAGATCCGTGAGGCAGCCCTGTTGGTACAGGTTGTGCCCTCACATACCTGGCAACTGGCTGGTAGATGGTTTATAGTAGGCCTTGACTGGGACTGTTGAGTTCTCCTCCATAGGGCCTTTAACCCTCCAGCAGGCTAGTTTGTTCTGATAGAGTATCACAGTCCTAAGGGAACAAGTAGGTACATGCAAGGACTCCAAAGGCCTTGGTTTGCAAGAGTTTGGTATCAATTCTGCCTCACTCTGTTGGGCAAACATCCAAAAGCCAGCCAAGGTTCAGGAAGTAGAGGAATGAGCTCTACCTTTGATGGAAGGAGCACCAGGGTTCCATTGCAGAGCAAAAGGGCACCAGGTAAGAAGAATAGGGGCTATTTTAAAAATCATTTTACCACATATATAAGCATATGTAAATATATATGCCTAAAACCCTGAAATAGTTTAATTATATAAATTAGTGTTTAGGAAAAGTGGGGTTCAAAAATCATCTACAGGATAATAGAGAAAACATAGCTTCTGACACATTCATCAAAGACATCTTGGCAAGTGTAATTTAAATGCCATGTTTGGGTGAACATTTCAGTGCAGAAAGGGAGAAGTCTTTGCCTAATCTGTGGTGGGTGAGCTTTGGGCATATTGAGTTAGTATTCCTATTTTCTTTCTTACCTTTTTCTGAGAGCCTGCCAGTAGGTTTAGCATCTCTCTCCTGCCTTAAGGATAATATTGGTTGCTGTGGAGTGTGGAATGGCTCAGACTGTAACCAGACAGGTGACAGTACAACGTTTGAGGACGGTCCTAGTCTTCCAGGCACTGTGTCTTAGATAAAAATGCAGTATATGCTTAGATGATTGGAACTTGACCTTCATAGTCTCTTGTCTTGGTTGCCACTTTTACAAGAGACATTTGAATTGTTTTTCTAGTGTCTGCAAATAGTCCTCACTCACTAAACCACGGCTGCCCCTGTCCATGACCATTCCATTCAGCTGGTTTTCTTAACCAAAGCAGTTTACATTTTAGCATTCAAGGACTTAACCAGAAAATGGTTCAGTAGCATTACATGGACTTTTTCCTATATGCTTCTGAAAAGAATTTGCTGTAAATTCACCATCTCTGTGTGTATCATAGATAGGTGTGCTGTTTTGTAATGTAACTACACTATTTCTGGAATTCAGCAGTGTAAAGGTCATTTTGTTTGGACCAGTCAAATAATCTGCTAATGGATACAATAACACTTAATTGACATTGAAAGCTAAAGATCTCCAGTAATCTAAGCTTCAAATTTGCCAATATTAATGACTTAACAAATGAGCTGTCTTCAGCCATTCTTTGTTATTTCACATTAAGAATGCATCTCAGTAATAAAATCTTATACTTGACTAAACACAATTTATAAATTGATAATAAAATGAGTTATAAGTGACTGATGGGAATTTTTTTAAGCACCAAACTGACGCAAATATTCTTCCATGCTTATATTTTTATTGGGGATTTTCATTTCCACAGTGAAGTCTTTAAAGAAAAATCAGTGCAAGTGAATTGAAAGTTTTTTCTAATTTTATAAAATTTTGGCAAATCAACTAAATGAGGTGCTTTTATAAACGTGTTGGTTCTTCTCCAGGAAATGAACATTTTGAATAATGTGCTTTTTTTCCCCAAGATTCTTGGTAAAAATAGAAAATAAAAACAAATGTTGACCTTCTAACTTTATATTAAAACATATATTACTTTAATGTTTCAGTATTTTGATCAGTCCAGACAATCTAGGTCTTCTGAGTCCCATTCCTACTCCTGTAGCTGCCAGTAGGTTGACCTTAGTTTACTGAGAATAATAAGACCACCCTATTCCATGTTTTCAGCTTGAAAATTTTTTGATGTTTCTACCTGCATCTATTTACTAAGTCTGAATAAGAAATATTCCTCCTCTTTGCCAATCTCAACTCTTATTTACACATTTAAACATAATTTCCACCTTCTTTATTCTCCAAAACTTTTGCTCAAGTGATTACCTTTTCCTTCACTTACATTTGTAAACCTCTCTGTGGGTGGTCAGCTCCTCTGGTACTTACAGATAAGCTCAATTTTTCTTATTCTTTAAAAGAAATCCTGTATTTTTTTTTTACAGTCTACATTGGGATTTTTTTCCCCCACTTTTCATTTCCTGTCTAACATTCTGGAGTATTTTGTACTTACTCCATTTCATTATTGCCCACTATCTTCTTAATCTAATAACCCAAAACTTGAAGTTCTCTGACTTCCCTACTTCCTCACCACTTAATGGAAACTTCATTCTTAAAATAACCAGTCACAGTACAATGGTGAAATCCTGTGGTTTAATTTTAGGTCGTTGTACTCCTCATCACACTTACCATTTTCTTATATTTCTAAAATTTTCTCTTTCAATTGCTTCTCAGCTTAAAACCTGTTGAGTGCTTCAACAACCACTCCTACCCCTTGTTAGTTCACTTCTGTCTTCCTGGGCACAGGGATGAGGAACATTCCTTCTGCAAAGGGCTGTTTGGATATTTATAACATAATTTGTAGACCATATGAAATTTTCAACTTGAAAATTCACCTGCTATGTATTTATTGAATTTTGAGTGCTACCTGTGGTTGTCTTGGCAAGGCTAGGCCAGATGATTTAGTGGGCCCTCTATGAGCCATGGGCTGGATGTTCCCCAGCACTTCGACTAACACCTTCTCTTACTTCTGATTTCGCTACTGGTGTAAAACTGATTTGTAAGTGGTGTTTAACACATCAGTATGAAGTTTATTTTCTCAACTATATTATCATATTTTAGGGAACAGATGACATGTTTTTGTCTCCATGTTACGCTAAACAAAAAAATAGGCAAGCAAAGTCCTCTAGGCTGATGTCAAGGTCTTTGGGAGTAACCCTGTTTATTGATTGGTTGCTGATAGAAGGAGTGGGTTAGCTTTAATATAGAACCAAAGCAAACACATATCAATTTGATATATCTTCAGGTACATTTGTGGCAACATATAAAGTATGGAATAAAATTGCCTTGCTTCAAATCCCATCTCTAACACATCTTAGGCTATAGGATATCACTTTACTTCTTCAACATTTGAAGGCTCCATTTCCTTGTTTGTAAATTGGGACTGGGGATACTCTTAGCATGTATTGTTAGAGTTCAATGAATTTCATTATCCATGCAAAGCTCTTAGTGAAGTGCCAGACATAGGGGAAGTATTTAATGTAAGTCATACAATCAATTTTCTTGTCAATTTATGTGTTTTCACTTTGAGTTTAGAGGAGGTCCATTGCAATTTATTTCAAAATAATATATAACAATGTGCATTTAAAATTAAAATTATTTGAAAATGAGAGAGAAGCTGCCTCAGGACCCAAATACAGGTCTCACATGTGGATGACTGGTATCCAACTACTTGAGCCATCACCTACACCCTCCCAGAGTATGAGTTTTTATGCCCTTGGAAAACTTTAGAATATAATGTAATATAGTCATTATTTTCCTTATGAGATGTGATTTATTTTGAATCATACTCTTATATAGGTTCTTGGAAAGATTTTTTTTTATTTTCTCTTAAGTTTGGGAACATATTGGCAAGCTTTCCATCTTTTCATATCATTTGAAAGAATGTCATATATTATGGAACAAATAAAGCTTCCAAGCCTTTTACTTGCCCTGTGACTTTAATTCACCTAAGTCCTGTTTGAGCTAAGTTACTATCTAAACAAATATAGGGGGAGGTATTTGCCCTAGAAGTTAAAATGTTGATTAGGATGCCTGCATCCCATATCAGAGTACCTGAGTTTGATGCCCTGCTCTGCTCCTGATTCTAACTTTCAGGTGATGGAGACCCCTGGAGGAAGTGATGATGGCTCAAGTAATTGGGATTCTGCCACCTACATGAGTTACCAGCTCCTGGCTTCTGTTGCAGGCATTTGAGGAGTGAACTAGCAGATACCACTTACTCGCACTCTGTCTTGCTATCTCTCTCTGTCATTTCTCTCTGTCTCTTTGCCACTCAAAAAAAAAAAAAAAAATACTTTCAAAGAAATAAAAACGAAGGTGGGGGGAAGGAATGCAGATCTTGGTAAGAGTGTATTTGCACCTCATGCTTGTCTTTTCTGAGCATGTGAATTGCTCAGATACTCATAGTCTGTGATTTGTCTTAAAAGTGTGTTTTTTTTTTTTTAATAATGTGATTTAAAGCAGTATTCCACAGCAATGCTGTATTGCACAGCCACAATTATCATGGTATTTGATGCTGAAGAGAGAAAGTCTGGTAGATGTAATCACCATCTCTTTATGTAGCTTTGCCAAATTCTGCTCTTAGATCATGTTCAGTCAGAAGACAATTGTACGTGGAGTATTGTATTTTCATTGTCAGTGGGTTGCCCTATAATGTGGCATAGTATTTCACCACAGAGGATTAATACTGAAATTATTCCTTTATGCAGTTTCAATTTTATTTTTTAAAAGATTTGTTTATTTTATTCATAAAGCAGAGTTACAGAGAGAGAGTGAGAGACAGACACTGAGAGATTTCCATCTTCTGGTTCACTCCCCAAATGGCCACAACAGCTAGAGCTGGGTAGATCCAAAGTGAGGAGCCAGAAACTTCACTCCAGCTCTCCTACATGGGTACAGGGGCCCAAGCACTTGGACCATCCTCTGCTGCTTTCCCAGTACATTAGCAAAAAGCTGGATTGGAAGTGAAGCAGCCAGGATTTGAACCAGCACCCATGAGGGATACAGCACCACAGGTGGAGGCTTAATCCTCTGCCACCCTCACCCTTCCTTGTCTTTAAGCAGTTTCTGTGCCCCTTTAGCAACTATAGTCATGTTATTTGTGAAGCATAGGCTGGAAGTCTTACCATGGTCTAGGTTTTAATTCCAATAAGCATCTTCCACTACACTTGATAATATTTCATCTATAAAGTATACTTCATGTTCTTAGTAAAAGAATTGTTTCACTTAAATTCTCATCACACGTAAACCTTTAATAGTTTCTGTTTCATGTCCATCTTAAAAATTTATTTGCTTATGAACAACAGTCATTCTTTTCTAAAGTTGGTACAATAGAATTCTCACTGCAAAATATCCTTCCTGCATAGGATATTCTTTCAGTGTGTGTTGATTAAAAATGCAAAAAGGAATATTCTTTTTTTTTTTGAAATGACAGAGAATAGAGATCTGAAATAATGGTGTCAAGAAAGAATACATTTCTGATGAACCTAATGAACATTCCTTGGAAGTAGATGGACATAGGAGTTGGGCAGCAATGTTGTGTAATATTGTGTGAAAAAAAAAATAAGTAGTGTAGTTATCAAGGAAAATATAGCTTAAATAAACACACAGAGAAAACCCATCAGGTCTTATCCACAAGGAACTATGGAGAAACCTTGGTTTCCTATTTTTATACTAGTCCTTGGCAACTCATTAAACTTACTTCTTGTTTGTCTTGCTATTGGTTCTAGTTGTGATAATTCCAGGTGATGCTGCTATTCCTACACCTAGATTTTTTGGCTTAGGAAATATTCATTTCATTGGATTATGTATTATTATGTTACCTGATGTCTTAAATCCTGAATGGCACAGGTCAAGGCTCCCCATGTGTGATAGTCTCTCAGTGACCTCTGTCTGAAATCTCTTACAGAAATTTTGGTTTCAAGAATTGATGGCTCTGAGATGCCTACAGGGACAACACTTGAAATTGTTTAAATGAGTAACTGTTTTCATCATTAAAATTAATAGAATTTGTAGGACTCTGTGCACGCCCTGCGTATCTGCCTGGAATAAAATTGCTTCCCAGGCTTTAGATAAATGAAACCTACCCAGACACTCTCAAGGAGGAGTAGAATATTGGCTGCTGAAAATTGTGCGTGGGCGTAGGGATCCAGAGCCACGATTAATTTACATTTGATTTTAATTGATGACACTTTGATAGATCAGAGAAACTTTAATTAAGAAATAAAAATGTAGGCAGATTAGAATATTGGTAATTGGAAACAGAGGAGGTTTAACTAATGAAGTGTGGCTTTATTAAATGTTTTGTTCATTTTATAGAAAATGCTACTTATTAAGGATTATCTTTCACCTAAAAGAAACCCTGGTATTTGAAGGATTTGTATTCTTTCCTGAGGAAAATGTACTGTGACAAAAATAATAGTTGTAACTACAGCGTCCCAAATTGTTTTGAATGTTGTGCATGGACTACTAAACCACTATGCTTTACTATAAGCTATCAGAGTTCATCTTTTAGTGACTTTTTGTTCAGACCTACATTTAATAAATGGCCTGTTTTGTAAGTTTCCTGGTATTGCTGCTCAGATCTTGCCTATGTCTCATCTGCAGTTATTTCTCTCTCTCTCTCTCTCTTGCTCACTCTCTTTTTCTCTCTCTCAGTGTGTCTCTAATATCATTGCTTAAAATAAGTGACAAAATGATATAGATTATAATTTGCAGTATTACTTTTGCCATCATAGGTTACTCTGCCTTATAATTATAGCTTACACAAAAATCTGCTTGATACTTCCTTATAATCAGAGTAATCATACCTTGTATTTAGTCAGTCTTTCACATGTGACCTCCAAGCACTTTTATAGGAACTCTTGTTAGTTGTTATGGTATTCCTGTGAGCCAAGCAGATGATTGAAAAAGGGAGCCTTGAATGTAACTTGGTTCACTGACTTGCCTGGGGTAAAGCCGTATCAGTGACATTGTTGGGAAAGGAGCCAGGTTTTCTGGTCCTGGACCAGTTTTCTATCTTCTGCACCACTTCACCTCCAAATTTTTAACTTGTGACATCTGTCTCCATCATTGTCATGCTGTTAATTACTTAATATCATTTTACTGCAAGATTAGCTAAAGGGAACAGATACACTGAGTGTTTAAAAAGGTTTAACACAGCATGGGGGAAGTAGTGACACTCTATGGGAGGACATGCAGATTTGTTCCATTGGATTTCTGTGGCTGGTGAGCATTGCAAATTTGGGGGGAACAGGAGGATTTGTATTTTATGTAAACGGTGCTTGATGGAATGATGCAGTGCCTGGAAGTTTCTGGTCTAGGTTTTAAATGTGCAAACAAATGAAGCAAATGTGATCAATTAGTTGATTACTGCCTCACATTCAGTGAAGTGCATTAGCAGATGTGTCTCTTCATGGTCAATTATCTGAACCTGTAGTCAGGGCTTGAGGTTCAGCTAAAATATATTCCAAACCTATGTGTCAGGATGCAGATAAAGTTGACGCCTATTCTCCATCACTGTTTTTTTTTTTTTAACTTATTGTTATGATGTCCTATTTCCATTTTTACACTGAAGTACAAACCAAATCACTTGTCTGGACATTTCACATCCTATTCTACTGAACGTAGACATGGTTTAGAAGCAACTTGGGAACTGGAGTGGGTATTTTTGTTTGTTTATTTAGGCACATTTAGTGATAAGGCAAAGGATTTGAAGGGTATATCCATCAAAGTTTTCCCATGATGTTTGGGTCTAATATACATAATACATTGATTTAATAATAGTAAGAACTGATTTAATTGTTTTAACCACAGATTTATTGACAATGAAGTATAATTTGGTGATGGGTATATTTTATTATTTTTGCCCTCCTGCCCTCTTTTAGAAAATCTCATTCATTATATGATGCTTGATTATAATCTGATACCTACAGTTTTACTTCTTTTTCCCATTTTATATATATTCCCTATTTTCATTCTTGTTTCCTCCACATTTTCATTTTATATTTCTTTGTCTTGTTTATGTAAGATCTCCTAATCTCTCTGTGGGAGTTTTCAAAGAATGTAAAAACAGTGTATACCAAGTTTTATTCTTCTAATTTTTAAAGAAACTAGTTTATTTTTTGTCACAGATTACATGAATAGTCATATGTCCTTTAGAAATAAGCTGCTTCCATGGTCACACACCATATCATTCACACTATTGTGTCCATAATACTTTGAAGTCTTAATTTTTTAATTTATTTATATGAAAGTAACAGATTCTACAAATTTCTTGTATACAGTTTTAAGGAACTAATGATACTTCCCACTCTTGCTCTTGCTTCCTTTCTTATTTTTATTTTAATTTTTGCAATGACATGTATTCCATTTACTTTATAAATCACAATCCACTTAAACAAAGAATTCAACAAGTAATAAATACAAAGATCACAGCTACTCAAAAGTATAGACAAGAGCTTTAAATAGTAAAAAAATCTCAAGATAACTTGTACATGTGCTTCATTTAAAAAAAATCACTGTTTTATTGATAATTCCATGATTATAGAGGTAAAATTCTAGTAGATAATATGCTATAATGAGACTTTTTCTTTTTACTTTACAGAAGGAGAAATTAAAGTTCAATTTGTATAATATTGAGTATATGTGGGATCTTCAAAAAGTTCGTGGGAAATGCATATTTTAAAAAGCTATGTGTGGATTTCCAAAATTTATGCACCAAAATAAACATCCTTTAATTCTACTTTCCATGAACTTTATGGCGTGCCCTTATACATTGTATACTCGATTCTAGAAAGGCCCTAAGTGTTAATAAACACCTACAGAAAGTAGAATTTTGCTCAAAAAGTCCTTTGAGGATGATTGCAGATTTTCTGTTCCACTGCTCTGTGTCCCTGGAGCTCCAAGAGAAGTAGACAACATTCTGAGTTCAGCCGGAAGTCCCAGGACACAACTTCTCCCCGAGGCCCATAAGAGAGCCATGCACTCTCTGCTAACCCTTGGAGTGTTCTCACCTAATGCTCTTTGTGGATCATGGGCCATGTGGTCAGGGAGACATCAATGGAGACAGCTGATGACTTCTCACGTTGCTAATAGCAGTATTGTTTGAAGGAGATGGATACGCCTGTTTTTTCTTGATCCATGGTTTGAGTGGATTACTTGAAAATACGTTGGCAAAGGTAAACCACTGAAGATCATCCCCTAAAATACTTGGTTATCCAGGAATGGAAGTAGATATTATAATGTGACATGTAATAACCCAAGCACAGGAAAACGAGGAACATATTTTCTCATATGTGGAAACGAAAAATGTTGATCACACATTTGATAGTGGAATGCCAGTTACTACAGGCTGAGAAGGGGAGGGGGAGGAAGGAGTTAGGAAAGATTGATTGAGGGGTCCTAAGTTATAGACAGGAGAAAGACATTCTTATATTCTATTTCACATTCTTATATTCTATTTCACAGTAGAATATAAAAACTAGAAGAACAAATTTTGACTGTTTCACCACGAAAACTGACAAATGTTTGAAGAGACATGATATGTTTAACCTGATTTGGCCATTGCATAATATATACTTATATTGAAATATCACATGATACCTCATGAATAGATGCAACTTTTACATGTGAGTTAACAACTTACAAGTAAAAAAAGTGTAAAGCACGGATATTAAGTCTTAAAAAATATGTTACCATCCTTCTCCCTTCTCATGTTCTTTGACTATTAAATATACTGAAAATTTACAAGACAGTAAACAATACCTATCTTGTTTAACCTTTATAACAATCCCCTTGGAATGTGACATCATTGCCCTGATTTTACTGTTAAAGGAGCAGGAGTATAAAGATCTTGGAAATGCGTCAAGGAAACTATGTAGAACTAGCATTTGAACTGAAGTTTCTTTGCTTCACTGTCCAAACTCTAAGCAAGTGTAATACTTCACAGTCTAAACTCTTAACCAATGGCAACCACTTTACCTTTATGCTGTTTTTTATTTTTTTTAAGATTTATTTATTTGAAAGTCAGAGCTACACAGAAAGAAAAGGAGAGGCAGAGAGAGAGAGAGAGAGAGAGAGAGAGAGAGAGAGGTCTTCCATCTGCTGGTTCACTCTCCATTTGTCTGCAATGGCCAGAGCAGCACCAATCTGAAACTAGGAGCCAGGAACTTCTTCCGGGTCCCCCATGCGGGTGTAAGGGGCCAAGGACTTGGGCCATCTTCTGCTGCTTTCCCAGGCCATAGCACAGAGCTGGATCAGAAGTGGAGTAGCCAGGACTCCAACTAGCACCCATATGGGATGCTGGCACTGCAGGCAGCGGTTTAACCCGCCATGCCACAGCGCTGGCCTCTTTACCTTTATTTTGATACAAGTTGAGTGACAACAAATATGTCTAATATTGATTGTGATTAAATAGCTACATTAGGCACTGGCATTGCAGCAGCATAGATGCTGACATTTGTGACACCAGCATCCTATATGGGCATGGTTTGTGTCCCAGACTCTCCGCTTCCAATGCAGCTCCCTGCTAATGGCCTGAGAAAAAGCAGCAGAAGATGGACCAAGTGTTTGGGCCTCTGTCACCCAGGTGGGAGACTGGATGACATGCCTGGCTCTTCCTGGCTCAGCCCTGACCGTTCTGGCCACCTGAGGAGTGAACTGCTTAGTGGAAAATCTCTCTCCTCTTCTCTGTAACTCTAGCTTCTAAATGAATAAACAAAATCTTTTTTAAAAAGCTGTACTAGTCCTTTCCAGAGAGGTACACAAATTATAATGTGCATCTTTAAAGTCTTCACATTGACATTAAATTGCTAGAGAAACTGGTTTATCAACATAGAGAAATTTAGTATCTGAGAAAAAAGGAATATATACACACCCATACAAATAATAACAATCTTGTTATATGGTTACTAGGTGATAGGCATTGTTGTAGTATTCAATTGTGAAAATAGTAAAAAAAAAATTAGGATGTATTTTCTCCACATTATAGGCTACGAAGTGACACACAATACTTAAGTAACTAGTACAAGGCCATGTGCACAAGAGCCCTTTGGAATCCTCAACAGTGTTAAGTATGGAAAGGAAACCACTGACGTCGGCAGATGCCAAGACCAGGGCGGAGAGGAGGACTATGGCATGCCAGCCTCAGGCCCCACCGGATCTTCCTTACCTTTATAATTTACTTTTTTCTGCCTTTTGAGTACTTGCACAATATCATTCTACTCTTGTACTTGAAAATCAGTACCTTTCAGCCACTCATTCAACTGGCCTGTGGATCTCTGATGCGTTCTTGACAGGATCTCTTGGATCTCTTTTCCAGAAAATTGAAAATATGCAGTGTCGTTTTCTTGTTTGTTAACTTATTTAGTTCTTGGTCATGGTTGTTCGGGTGTAACATTATGTCCATGTGTTGGATACCCCAGGATTGACTGTCTCCCGGGGACAGTGATCACAGTGTTATAATTAAAAGAGACATTGGTGTGTATTTCTGGACCTTGATTCTTGAAATACAGCATCTTGGTCATTTCCTGAATACCCACTACTAATTCACATGTAATTCATATGTACTAATTCACTGTGGCTGGAGACCTGCTGTGGGGCTCACAGATTTCTTCCCCTTATGTACATCAGCTCCAGGGGCAGCAGTAGTCTACCCAGCACTATCTGTTCATTGTCCTTTTAACTCTTTTAATTTGCTTCTGTGATTCTTCAGTTTTATGAATTTCAAGTCCCAGATTACCAAATAAATAATCAAATGTAGTTCTCCTTTGTAATTACAAAATATGAAAAGTTTCAGTTTTAAGAGGCTTCCCTTTGGGAATTTGCCCTGCTGAAAGGTGGCTTGGTGAGAACATTGAGTGTTGTGGTCAGAACTGGGACAAGAGGAGAAATTCCTGGAATAGAGGACAGCGAGACATCCCCTGTGTCTATGTCCTTGGTGTAGCCTCGGGTTTTGCTGTTGTCATTGCCATCTGCCAGAGGAACTGAAAATCTATGCCTAGTACTTCTTGTTTTTTTTTTTTGTTTTGTTTTGTTTTTTTTTTTTTTTTTAAATCTGGCTGTCTAGATTTATAATTGGAAATATTAAACAAATGGGGAGAAATCATTGCATTTTTCTCTTGATCTGAATGCCGCTTTTTGACACCCTAATGTATCAAACAGCTTCTTGCTACACCTAAAATGAAATCCACAGTCCTTCACCCAGCCTTCTGTGGACAAGGGAGATCTGGCACCTGCCTGTCTCACTTGGTACATCCCAGCCTGTTTTAGTCAGCTTTTTGTTACTGAAATACCCAAGTGGAACTTCTTGGGAAGGTACAGATTTATCTCAGTTTAGTGTTTGGAGGTTCACAGTTCACAGTCAGGTGTTCCCATTAGTCTGGCACCTGATGGAGGCTGGAGATGGTGGAATGGGTGCAACAAGATGATCACATGGTGATCCTGGAAACAAAGAATGTAGCTGGCTGAACCTGGCTTAGATAACCACCCCTCTCGTAAGATCTGCCTCCTGAGGGCAAGTCCTTGTTGGACTGAAGACCTCCCACCAGACCATCTCATAGATGCCATAATGAAATCAAATATCTGCCCTTAATCCAGCAACACAGACTTCAGAATTTAAGTATCTGCATGAGTTTGAGGCGCCAAAGGCTGTTCAATCCCTAGCACAGCCACACTGGCTTTCTAATTGCTCTTTCAACATGCCAAGGGCTTTTTTGTCCTAAAGCCCAAACACATGCTGATCCCTCTGCTTGGGATTCTCCCTTTAGTGTTCATTCACTGTTGCAATTCCCAGTCAGCTCTTCACTTGTAACTTACTGAGTTGGAGAGACCTTTCTTGGCTAATGCCCCTAGTTGTTCAGTCTCATTAATCACTCTCATAACTGTTTACACTTCTCCTTTATAGCACTTATTTTTTTTTATAATTTATCTCATGCTTGTCTTGTTCATTAGACTCAGTAAAATCCAGGGAGATTTGCAGCATACCATTGCTCAGAGGTTTACCCTGGACCAATCAGAACAGAGATGAAACCTCCTTGTTGCTGTTTGGAAACACTCTGCAGATGATATCGTACGCAGGCAGGGTGGGGAACTGCTGGGGGGATCACAGCATCAGGAAGGCAGTGATCATGTCTGCCCATAGCTTGTAGCCACTGCCGCACAGTGCATTGTATACAGAAGAGCCAAGTACACATTTTTGGATGAATAAATTACTCGGTTAGTAAACTGAATTCTTTTGATTTGTGTTGCCTAGGTATAATATCGGAGATGACCCCCTAAAATTCATACTAAAATGTGGCCCCTTAAAGTTCCCCAGAAGCGCCATCTGGGGTGCCACATATGCTACTGGAATTTGGGGTGCCATATGATATCACCATATGCTTATTAATAAATCCCCAATATTAATAAGCCCAAGAGGGTTCTTGCCTAATATTTAAAGAAGAATTCTAAATACCGGCACAGATAAATGAGGCAGCATGGTACATTTTAGGCTTTTATTTAGTGAGAAAGATGCATAGGAGAGTGAGAGCTTTATTTAAGAGAGAGAGGTAAATCTGGGTTCATACTGAGCACCAGGAACCAACCACGTGGAGGAGCATCTAGGCCGGGAAGCCTAGGGCGGGTGGCCCGAAGGCCATGCACCCTGGGGGCGCAGGGCTACAGCAAGCCCCCTCCTGGCAAGAGGCCAGGGCAAAGAGAAGGGCCGGGACACACCACGTCCCAGGCTTTTAACCCACTTCCAAAGAGGAGTGGTAAATTAACCTGATTGGCTGGTGAGCCCCCAGATGTGGCCAGGTAGGGGGATGAGGTCACACAATGGCGTGGTGAAGGTATCAGGTAGGGTGTGAAGTCACACAGGGGCATGGGGAAGGCATGGTCTTCTAGCTCACAAACCTAATTAGTTTTAACCTGTATGCCTGCCTACTTCATCCCCCCCTCAGAGACTCCATCCCCTTAATCCTAAGAGGAGTTGATGGACGTCAAATCATCTGCTCTGTAACTGCTTCCTGCTTATGAGGGGCGCAGTGCAGGCCCTGCCTATCCAGGGTTTGGAGGTGTCTGCCTATCCTATCTAACGAATTTGCTGTGTGAGCTGGAGCAGTCTCAGTCATTGACAACGTCTGTGTCCCCTGCATGGTTAGTTGCTCCCAGAAGTCGAGTTCTGAAACATATAAGTTTGTTAATTAGTGTAAGCAAAACTGGAGTAAAATCGATTATAATGGGGGTGCCCCTTTAGATGAAAAGAACATATCTTACAGATTCCCAGATAGTGGCTATCCTTATGTAGATTATAAACCCATTGAGCTTGAGTATAAAGAATTATAATAGAAGAAATTATCAGGTAGCTTTATCATCAATAACAGTTCCCAGAAATAATCAAGAAAAGCAGGTAGAGCACGTTTGCCTTAAGGAGACAAAGGCGAAAGTTTTATCCTTTTTGCTTTGAAGTATTTAAGGTTTCTGGTTGGCTTATAGGAGCAGTCAGGCATGTCTTTTGCATTCACCTATGAAGATTTAAGAGGCAGAAGTTTAATCCTAATTTCACGGAGGTAGTCGTGCTCAATAGCACCTGGTAAGGTCCCTTTAATTTACGCGGAAGCTGATCTGAAGAGGCTCTTTGAATGGCTTGCTCAGGAATTCCTGATGTTGGAATTTTTTGCTAAAAACTCCTTCATTCCTTGGAACACCTTTTGTAGTTCCCTGTCCAGCACAGTGTCTGTTTCAGAGGCTTTTAAGCAAACACAAGGCTTAGGACCCAAATCCTGGACTCCATAACAACTTTTGCAGCTACCCTCTTCCATATGGGGTCTGCATCAGGGCATCTTTAAAGCTATACACAAAAGTTTGGAATCCAAACCTTGGAATCCAGATTCCATAAAATCCTGTCATCAGCAATTCCGAATGCCAGAGCTTTAGTTAGAAGCTCCTTAGTTCTCTGGAACAACTTTTGCAGCTACCCTTTTCAGTACGGAGACTGTATCAGGGCGTCTTTAAAGCTATACACAAAAGCCTGGAATCCAAATCTTGGAATCCCAAGTCCACAGAGTTTTGCCATTCTCAGAAATATCCTCAGCTGCCTTTAAATATCTGACCCTGTGTTAAAATAGACGAGATAGGAATTTCACAGGGAGACATGTACTTAAGATTTTACGTTTGAGGCACTTACTAAACCTTAAATAAATACCTAAAAACACAGGAAATGGAGTTTGACACTTAGACATAACTAGAACATACGATGCATAATATCACACAATAGAACAAAGCAAATCTTTGGGGTTAAGTTTTGCATTAAAGGTAATACTGTAGCTCTTTTGAGAACAGAGATCCTACATGGGAAGTTAGTACACAGTGACTCCTGTCATTAATTTAACAATTAACACTCTTACGTGTGACGTCAGTGATCACCCGAGGCTCTTGACATGAGCTGCCTAGGCTATGGAAGCCTTATGAGTCCACAAATTCCATCCGTATTCAGACAAGGCCATAGTCAAAGTGGCAGTTCTCTCCTCCATCCTTCTTTGATGGCCACTCTTCTCCACGGGGGTCTCACCCAGGGAGGTTCTCCACGTGGGGACACTTTCTCCATGAGTGTCCTGGCTTTCCAAGCCTGAAATGCTCTTGTGGACTTTCTAGCCAGACCAGAATGCCTTGAGGGCTGATCTTGAGGTCACTGCACTTAAAGCAATTACCACTCTATGAGTCTGCTCTACAGACTCCTTCCCATGTTGGAGCATTTACTCCTTTTTAATTTTATTATTATTCGTAGTAAAAGCTTAATCCTAGTGACACGATCACTTTAACACTTAATCCCACCTGTATGATCACTTTAAAACTTAAGATGTTACTATTACCATCTAGCCCAAGGGTATTTGTGACCCCCATAGCAAGGTGTTTTTTTTTTTGTTTTTTGTTTTTTTTTTTTTTTTTTTTTTGACAGGCGGAGTGGACAGTGAGAGAGAGACAGAGAGAAAGGTCTTCCTTTGCTGTTGGTTCACCCTCCCATGGCCGCCGGGGCCGGCGCACTGCGCTGATCTGATGGCAGGAGCCAGGTGCTTCTCCTGGTCTCCCATGGGGTGCAAGGCCCAAGCACTTGGGCCATCCTCCACTGCCTTCCCGGGCCACAGCAGAGAGCTGGCCTGGAAGAGGGGCTACCGGGACAGAATCTGGCGCCTCGACCAGGACTAGAACCCGGTGTGCCGGCGCCGCAAGGCAGAGGATTAGCCTAGTGAGCCATGGCGCCGGCTCCCATAGCAAGTTTTAAACTGCACCCTTAGAAGTAAGTCTGCTGGTGGGCACCTAGGTGTGGCCAGGTACGGGGTCACACAGGGGCTTGGTGAAGGTATCAGGTAGGGCATGAGGTCACACAGGGGCGTGGCGAAGGTGTGGTCTTTCAGCTCACAAACCTAATCAATTTTAACCTGTATGCCTGCCTACTTCAGGTATACAAAATTCCAGAACTAGTCCATGTTCAAATGGATAGATATCTTTATATTCCGCCAAAACAAAATGATATCTCTTGATATTTATTAAGAAAATCAATATTAAGTACCCTGATGTTCCTAATAACATGTCATATTTCTAAACCATGGCTGCACTTTTCCTTCTATTTCTTAGATTTTTCCTCGGGTTAAATATTCTAGCAATGTATTACCTTCTTTCTGGCAGAAACTTAAAATGTGCAAAGTTCACAGTGTATTAAGTACTCACTAACTTGGTTAGTTCTCCCAACAAAGAATTTCTTTTAAGTTCTAGACTCTTTCTCCATTAATCTAAATCTAAAGAGTCTTCCAAAACTTGATTGAAATGTGCTTTATGAAAATCTGTACTTGGATTTCAAAGTATTTGAGATTAAAATAAACTTATATATTAATTCTATTTCCATGAACTTTTTGAAGTAATTTGCATAATTAAAAATATATGAAACACATTGTTTCCAAAAGGAGATAACATTGCCCTTCAGAGAAACTGTTCGGCCATTGACTGGGTCACTAGAAGACCCATATTGAAATTTAGGACAAAAGATTGCAGAAGGCTTCTTATTGATGTCTATCCTTAAATAACACAAGGAACTAATACAGTCACCAAGAGATTGTACTCTGAAACGAAGCATTATATTCTATTCTGATAATAAATTTTAACTTTTTGTTAAGTGCATTCTAGCAATTAAACTGTCTTAATAAGACTTATTTTTCATCATTCAAAAAGGTACTAAAAACAGAGGCAAAGTGTGTTGAATTCCAGTAGTATTTCATCACTTAAAGGCACTTGTACATATGATGTATAATGGAGTGCTTACAATATTAAGAAATGAAGAAGAGTGTTATAATCGTAGTATTATCCTTATCTACAATTTAAGTGAGTTGTATAAACAGAGACTTGTACATTATTGAAAATAATTGATAAAGTACTTATTTCCCTCAGGAAACCCCACCACTTATCTTAAATGTATACTACTTAAAACTGTTTCCTGTTTATTATCATGACATTATGTCTCAGCTGGCATACATTTCTCAAGCCACTGACTGGCCCCACATATACATAAATTACCATTTTACCTGTGGCCTCCTCATATCTTCTGATAGTAGGTGGATACCTGCTATTTTACTTTAGAAACAAATTGGTAAGTTAAAATATCATACTTTTTATCCTGAGATAGGAATGGCAAGCATTACTTTTACACTCATCCCTTTACAAAAATACTCACAGAGGAGCATACCAGGCTCTGTGGAGAGCTTACTAGGTTTTGTGGGTGTTTTTAATTCATACCACGATGTCCTCCGAAGGTAATGCAGGCAGATTAATGCCTTTGGGGAAGAGTTGAGTGTTTAGTGCCTTTTCCAGGTTAATCACCAGACCAATGGTAAGACAAAGAACTCTGGCTTTTCTCTCAGACGTGTTGTTTCATGTTCATCTAAAATACAGTACCTTGTTTTCTCCCCAAGAAATTTTAAATATCCTAGTGGTAGGTTGTGATCTGAGAGTTAAAGGGGCAAATTGAAAAGCAGGGACAGTTCTCTGGGGCATCCTGGAGTCTCTAGGTCTCAGTGTTGATAGCTTAACGAATGCAAAAGTACAGATTCTTTCATTATGTTCATAAGGCAACTTGAGAGATTTCTCTTTTTTCTATCTCATTAATATAAATTTTGTGTCTGGAGTTCATGCTACTGTTTATATATATATAAATGTCATTACAAATATTGTAATAAGACAATTCTAAGCTATGCATGGAAATTAACTAGCACTATTACTGGAATTTTGGGTACAATTTACTCACTGTAGACATAAACAGTTTCAAGGCTGGCTCTGTTATCACAGTGATTTTGAGAATAGTGTGGAAATTCAGTCTGAAGTCTGATTTGACAGATCTGCCAGTTGACAGTCCAGTAACAACAGCATACATGGTCTACGAGTATCCCTGCTACATTCAAGATATCCACTGTTGCAAGGACACCAGTATCAGTAACAGTGTCCGTGGCCTTAAGGAATTTGTAATTTATTAGAGCAAAAAGAAGAAATAACTATAGTGCAAAGAAAACCAGAAGAGCTATGAAAGATGTACTGCACAAGTTAATTGTCTAAAAGAGAGTGAGCAGCAGATGTTCATGTCAAACCATGATACTTGAAAAAGCACATGTAAAAATGGAGTTAGAAATAAGTTTTTTGGTACAAAGTGGTTTTCTTTTTTAAAGATTTATTTACTTATTTATTTATTTGAAAAGCAGAAGGACAGAAACAGAGTAGGATCTTCCATGCACTGGTTCATTCCTGAAATGGCCACAATAGCTGGGCCCAGCCAAAGCCAGGAGCCTGAAAATCCATCTGTGATTCCCACGTGGATGGCAGAGGCCCAAGCACTTGAGTCATCTTCTGATGCATTCTCAGGCACATTAGCAGGAAGCTAGATCAGAAGTGGAGCAGCTGGGACTTGAACCAATGCTCATATGAGATGCCAGTGTCATAAATAGCAGCTTGACACACAGCACTACAAAGTCAGCACCTATTTTCAAAAATTTTAGAAATTCATGCATCATTTTTTGAAATATGCACTTCCATGAACTTTTGGATGACCCTCTGATGAATGGATTTCAGAAATTTTTGCATCAAAAATACTTATTTTCAAGTGCATTTCCAAAAACTTCAAGTAACCTCTTATGTTCTATTCAATTAAAATGGGATTGTTAATTATGAATGTCATGGTCATTTTTAACCTTGCCAAATATTTTGCCAAATATTTCTGGATATTTAGCTTTTGTCACAAAGTTTTTGTTTCTAATCAGTAGCCTTCAGTTGTACACAGTAGTCTATATTATAGGAGGTTAAATTTCACCCAGATTTGCAGATGAAAAAGTAAAACTTTAACATCATACGTTCAGAAAAAAAAAAGGCTAGCCTGTTTTTAAAGAATTTTTTCCTTTTGCTAACCAAGGATTAACTCACTCTGTTTTGGCAAATCCTGATGTATTAATCTGTTTGGATGCTACTTAATGCTCTGAGAACATAATTTAAAACAGGGGTTAAGATCAGGGGCATGAAAGAGTTAATACAGAGTTGGTGAAATTTGTTCTATTTTCCCCTCTTGGACTTCCTAGCTGGATAAGATTTATGACTGCTGCACCTTTCCTATGGAAATCAGGTTTTCTAAATGGGTAAATTAAAGCTCATTGTAAATTGCTCAAGGTAATATTGGAGTCCTTTGTGCTTCAGGGTTTCCAATGTGGGTCTTTTAACCTTTGATTCCATTTAAAGGAAATTTTCCAGAAAGATTTATTCTCCCTTCAGTGGCATTTTTAGGTGCTGTACATGATGAGCAGAAACAGTACAGAGTGTTGAAGAAATAATTTGTGTTCCATGAAAGCTTAATTTCTCTGTTATTTTTTAAAGAATTCTCATTATTGCCACATTCTGAGTAAGTGTGTATGTGTGTGTATGTTTACAATTGCATCCTTGTGCGTGTTCTAAATATCAAGTATATCTACTTGAACATTACATGTAAAAAAGGAGTTCAAGACCTGCACTTAGTCATTCCTAAACACATATCTTTAAGCTGGTTTTCCATGGCTTTGATTCAAGGAATATTCAACTGTTTGTTACCTGAGATGTACATTAAAAAATCCATTCAAATATGCAGGGGAAAAAACCCTCAGTGTAGTTACTTAGTAATGGCTCTTTTGTACACCCTGAACTTAGGTGGATTTCTCAACATGTGGATCGCTTGTCTTTAGGAGACAATAACAAAGCATTTCTAAGATGCTTGTTACAAACCATTTGCTATCATGAATAACTAAAACTCGGGCACATTTTTTGTTGGTGTTGGTCGAAGTTAAAACTAGCTATCTCTGGCAATGAAACTTTTACTTTGCCTGTTTGTATAGTAACGCCGCATTAAGATGTCAGGTCAAAATATTTTTTCTTTCTCTCTCTGTTTTGATATTTCATTTGAGAACCAATATTTCAAAAAATGTAGTGATTTAGTACAAATTCCTTAGTTCCAGTCAGATAAATAAACCTTAGCAGATTCTGTGAGCTGATTTATTGATAGAACTCGGAGGGATCACAGGCCTTTCTGAGAATATTTGAAATGTTTCTGAATTCAGAATTTTATTGACGTTTTTCCCAAGAGAGAAGCAAAGTGGGAGCAAAGCCTTCCTTTTCCACAGTGCAGACATCTTCACAAAACTTTAATTTTCCTTTTTTTTTTTTTAAAGGTTGGCTTTAAAAAGGAAAAAAAAAAAAAGAACAAGGAAATGACAAGACTGGCGATCAGAGCAGCCTCCTCCAGTCCATGGTGATGAGAGTTGAGTCTGGCACAAATACGTGAGATACAGAGAATATCTCTGAGCTGCTTTTCATGTAGTGACCGTGGTTTCCTGAATTCTCTACAAAAATTTCATTAGAATTTAAAACACTATTATGTTTGATAGGTAGAGAACTAGAGAGTAAGACGGAGAGAAACACAGATCTACCCACTGGTTAACACCCAGAACCGGGCCAGGGTGGAGCCAGGAGCTTGAAACTCAGTCTGTGGCTCTTCAAGGTGAGTGACAGGGAAGCAAGCACCCAGACCATCACTCGTTGCCCCCGGGGTGCTCATTGTCTGGGATTGACATGAAGCCAGAGCTTGAACCTGGACATACTCTGAGATTGCTCTGGGATGTGAGTGTCCTAAACACTGTGCCAGCTGAGGTCAGCTTTTCTGCAAAATTTACGTCTCTTTTCAACAAAAGATTGAGAAAGATTTTGTATTAATATTCTTATTTTTAAAAATTATCCCTGACTATAAAAACAAAAACTGCTTCACAGGTCCTATATACTCATTTCACTTTTCCCAAACCCATATGTGAAAAGGATCTTTCCATGGCCTGTGAGGAGAAACTGCAAAGAAAACTCGAGACCCCAACAATGAGCCCATTGGTGCGCCTCCGCGATGGAGCCCTTGGGGGCAGCCAGTGCGAACCTGAAGAGTTGATTTAGGGGCCTTTCCTGAGCGTGACCTTGGCCCCTAGTTACATGAGCCGGGTTTTTGGATCCTCCAGAATGCTCATAACGGAGGTCAACGGTTTGAGCGAGCTACAGTCACCTAGGGAGGGTTGCTTCCATCACCCAGATTGGAATTTATCTTGTTTTGTTTTGTTTTGTTTTGTTTTGTTTTGTTTTGTTTTGTTTTGTTTTTGGACTCCTCAGTAAAAATTAGTTTGAGCAACAATTTAAGGAGCATGAAAGTGGCTGTCCTTGACAAGTCGGGGAAATCCTTCACCCCGTGTTTGAGAGAAAGCCCCTGACTCTGTTTCCATTCATCTTCCTGTCTTCCATTGGCCAATCCAGAATCAAGCTAAATAGAACATTAGAAAAATTATTGTAAACAGGAAAACAAAAAAATTACAGCTGAAAATAGTATAGGGAAAAATTAAAGAGAATCAGAATCTTAACCATTAGTCAAATGACATCACCTAAAGAAAAATAAAATCAAGAATCTTGCTCTGTCAACCAAGTTTTTTTTTTTTTTTTTAAATAAAGGACAACAAGAAGAAAAATCAAAAGTTAGGCAAGAGAAGATAATTTAAACCCAACAGAAAGAATGAATTAATTTACTATCATGGGTTCAAAATCAGGTATACTTAAACAGACAATAGTGAAGTCACTTTTTAAAAAGTCAGCCTTGGAAGGAAATGTGCCGGGGGAAAGGAGCAAACAGGGTGCATTTTTAAAGTGGTCATCAGAAATGAGGCAGCATGGGTGACTGGGGACCCCACGGAGACTCTAAGGCAGAGAGAGCTGAGCTGTGCAGGGTAAGACACCACTCCAGGGGAACTGCTGTCGGCGGCTGCCGTTCCTCAGTGTCCTCCAGGATACCCGGGAGAGCGCCTAGACGTGCCCTTCCCCAAGCAGCAATCCATCAAGGTGCATTCCGCCAGCTCCCCCTCACGGCTCCGCACAGGCGTGAAAGCTGCTGTGCTCAGTCCCTCTCTCTGGGAGAGCTCAGTCTGAGGGCACCATTGGTGTGGTGCTCTGCAGATGGGCCGTCAAGGCAGAGTGGCCAGCCCCTCTGTCACCCAGTCAGCTGTTTCTAGTTTAGTAATGCAGTGCAGCTAATCCAGAGCTGCTATTTTACCATCACTTACTAACAACTTAAAGATAACTGAGAAATGTCCACATTGAACAAAGCTTTGTTTGGAAAAGTTCTGCTCTTTCAGTTGCCGATGAAATGATCTTTTCGTAAGTGTTCTTGACCTCACGCAGCGCAGACCACTTACTGTCTTCACTCTTCTTTGCTCCATACCTCTCCCCATCTGCCTCCTTCCCTCCCCCCCTTTCCTCCTTCCCTCCCCCTCTCACCAAATCATATGCAAAGCCTTTGTGAAGAGTCACACTTCAGCTGTTCAAGAACTTTGGAGAATGAAAGAATTGCAAAAATTGTAATCATCAGTTAAATTGAACTTCATGTGTGCAGATGGTGTGTTTTCATCTTTTGATGACATAGGAGTGAGGAGGGCGACCGTACATGGTGTACAACTTTCACAAAGTCTGTTTATACCTTATCTTATTCCCAAATCATTTCAAGGTGGTCTTCCTCATAGTGCTATTAATAGGGCTGAAGTTCTGACAACCACAAGTACGTATTGTATGTCATAAAGCGTGGTCCAAATATTAGGAAGCATATCTGCAGGCCAGACATTCAAGGAGCTTTGTTTTCTGTCTCTAACCTTTCAGTCTAGCCTTAGTTCCTCTATTTCATTTTCTTTCAACCTCCAGGGACCTGCATTCCAAACACATCCAACTAGTTGTTTGGCATTTCGCAAATAGTGATTGCAATTTCCTACTCCCATGCCTTTGTGTGTGTGTTTCTTCTGCCTTGAAGGGCTTCCCAGTCCCACTGTCCTGTGAGATCATGCTAATTAAGGCCTAGCTTAAATGTCACCTTCCTCTCTATACCTTGCTTAACAGCTTTCCTGCAAGCAAACGCAGAACAAATCTTTTTCCTTTCCTCCCTGCTTTGGTGTTTTGTTTCTTGAGCTATTTTGTCACACGTCATATTGACTTGAATCTTCATCTGTCCTACTTCCAGAATTAAGAGAATCTGGAGCTGGGGAGGCCAATCTTCAGTTCTTAATATAGTGCTTGGCATGTCATAAACAGTGAAGAAATGTTCATTGGCTCTAGGAGCTGAAGCAGTTCATTTAAGCTCCCATTCAGGATAGTTATGAAACATAATTTAACTTGGCCTACTCATTGAAGCATAGTCAAGACTGGAATGCATAGCTGAGTTCTGAGTTTTGCTCTGTTTCCATTGAGTTTTAGCTCAGTTTTTCCTGTCTTTAATCCTGGGAGTCTTCCATTTCTATCAGTTTTTTCTGTTAATCAATTTCAGTCTGAAGATACCACATTTAACCAGCATAGAATCTTTACGTAATTATAAGGAACATAGAGGAGCACTCTTTGGCTTTTGAGTCTGAGACTGTGATTTCCAATTCCTTGACTTCTGGATAAGGCAAATCTATTTGTTAGGAATCTCCAGAGACTCAGAACTAGTAGGATGTGTGTGTGTGTGTGTGTGTGTGTGTATGTGTGTTCACATGTGCTCCCACACAGTTAAGTAGGTGAGAGAGAGGAGGGAGGGACGGGGAGAGAGAGAGAGAGAGATCAAAATGTAAGATTGATGGATAGATTTTAAAGGAATTGGCTCACATGGTTTTGGATACAGACATGTTGCATGCTTTGCTACACGTTAGCTGGAGACACAAGAGAGGTGATGTGTTTGTTGTTCCAGACTGAGTCCAAAGTCCAAAGCTCTCTAAGGAGAGCTGAGAGAATTTAGTCCAGCTCTGAAGTCGGCAGGCTTGAGACTCACAAAGGGCTGATGTCTCAATGTGAGGCTGCATTCTAGAAAAGACGAATGTTCCAGTTCATGCAGTGAGGCTGCAGAGAGAGAATTTTTTATGCAACCTTTTTCTTCGTTTCAGGCCACAATATGTTAGATGAGGCTCACCCACATTGGGTGGGTCTTCCAGTTCAAGTGATGTTATCAACTAGATAGATCTCACAGACAACTCAGAGATAAAGTTTAACCAAATACCAGGCCCTCTGTGGTCTGATGAAGTTGACGCTTGGAATTAACCATAGCCATTGCCATGTTCTGCATGGGTATTTTGTCAGTGATGCAAAATCTAAGTAAAGAGTTTTGTCTATTAAAAAAGCACATTTTTGGAAATTATAATGAAATTATAGTGTTTCTGCGAAGTCTAGTCTCATTTTGACAACTGTGGTGTTTTTTAAAGATTAATTTATTTGTTTGCTTAAGAGTCACAGTTACAGGGACAGGAGGAGAGACAGAGAGATCTTCCATCTGCTGGTTCACTCCCCAAATGGCTGTAATGGCCAGACCTGGGACAGACTGGAGACTGGAGCTGGGAGCTTCTTCCAGGTCTCCTGCATGGGTGACCAGGGCCCAAGCGTGTGGGCCGGGCCATCTTCTGCTGCTTTCCTAGGCCGTTAGCAGGGAGCTGGATCAGACGAGGAGTAGCTGCGACTCAGATGCCCGTTTGGGATGCCAAATTGCATCCCATAAAGCCCCCTGCTCCACCTCAATGCTGGCCCCAACTACTGTGCTTTATTGATGTAAGAAGTATAGTGTGAAAAGAACTCTCTATATTGTAGCTGAAGACAGGGCAGTAGTCTCAATATAAATGATATGAAGAGCCAAGTCAAGTAGTAAATAAGTGAGGTATGTTGAGTGTATGGTGATAGTGGCAGCTGTGGTACATAGGAAGACTTATTTTGAAAATGTGTATTTTTCATGTACTTGAAAGTCACAGAGAAAGGGAAAGAGAGAGAGAGAGAATCTTTCATCTTGTGTTTCACTTCCTCAGATGCCTTCAATACCTAGGGCTGGATCAGGCCAAAGCCAGGAGCCTGGAGCTCCATCTGGGCCTCCCACAGGGTGCCAGGAATCCAATTACTGGACCATCTCCTGCTGCTTCCCAGGATGTATTTGCAGAAGCTAGATCAGAAGCAGGATTCAAACAGCCATTCCTATATGGGATGCAGATGTCCCAAGCTGTGGACTCAATCTTTTGTACCACAATTCCCACCCTCAAGATTTACAAGTATACAACATCCCTTTTTCTTTTGTGAAAGCCATAACTCTAAGCCTTTGTATAAGATCTTTTGCTTGTTTAGTTCTTATTTTTTCCTAGGCCTCAGTTAATATATTATAATAGATGGTGAATCTACAAACTCACGAGTCTTTCCATGCATTTTGGCTGCCGCTAAAGATTGAGAGGTGATGAAATAACACCTTTGCTGATTTACAGAGGTCTGATGAACTCTAAAGGAAAATGACATGTCATTCTCTGAAGCAACATAATTTGCTTTCCAGTGATGACATAATGAATAGGTCTATTGTTTTGGGAAATAGCAAGAGCAGAAATACCATAATCATGTTGTTTCAAAAATAATTTGACCATGAATGTGCTTTATGATGTAATGTGACCAAAGTCCCTCCATAATTAAGGAGCAGATCTCTACAGGTGTCACCAAGACTATGTATATGCATGCCTGCTTTCTAAAGATTGAAGAATGTTTCCTGCTGGGAAGTAGAATAACTTGCAGTACATATGTGTTGCTGTGGGTTGATTTTTCTTGTTGGAAGGCTTTTCATATAGTCCTGAAGCCTTCAAACTATAATTTAAAGCAAGACAGCCTCTGAGGATTTATGGAGTCATTTTCCCTTTGGCTAAAGCCTGGGATGGTCACAGACCACTAGATTTAAAAAGGCAGCCTAACCTGTCCAAAGACCAACATAAATTCTCAAAGGCAGAGAAAATAGTGCCTGCTGATTAAATTAGTGCAAGTATAGTATTTGTCAGCTACAAACAAATGATTTCCTCCTAACTGCCTCTGCCTTAAGTTTGAAGCAAGGCTACAGAGGTGTGTGATATTTGACTCTCATTTGTCACATTTAGTTATGTTAGTTGAGAATGATTTGCATGTTACATAGTGTGCTTCAGATTTCCATTTGGATTTGGCTAAATACATGGATTCACTTTCGCCAAAACTCCCAGTCATAGGCATGTTTAAAATAATCTTCCAAACAAAACTAATAATTTTTCCTTGTTACACAGAGACTGAACATGAACATTTAAGAAAAGAAAAAAAAGAAGGAAACATGTATCTCTAGGCTCATGTCCAGGGCTCCACTATTTATGTTATGGGGTTTCCTAAGTGCATTATCAAACATTCTCCATCAGTTGCTTGCATTCACTTTCCATGTGTCCTCTTGATTCACAGAAATTATTAATTTTAGCCCAATAAAAACAGGACTTTTCATTTGGCAATTCATTATATGAAACCATTTTCACTGACTTCAAGGGAAAAAACATGTTTATCCTTGACAGATCTTGATACTTCTCCATGGCTCATAGGAAACTTTCCATGTGTGTTTTTTTTTTTTTTACAAAAACAATTTAAGTTACAAGAATGGAGACTTTCTAAACTATCGCTGATTATCTGTAACAGCTTTCTAGAGTTCTTGGAAAATGCTGCCCAGCTTTCCCAGGCATGAAACTTACAGGAAAGGATACTACAACGGCAGCGACCATCTTCATTGCCGCTTACTTCAGAGATGGTCATTATGGAATAAATTTGATGAAATTGAAGGTAGCCACCTCTGAGAAATAAGTGAAATGATGCCACATGACACAGTGAGCTTCAGATCCCATGAACACTCAGGGGATGTTAGCAGTTATCCTTCTTTCTGTATAGATGAAGAAATTGAAGCTCAGAGGGCCTAAGCAACTTCTCTGCATTTAGAAAGTGATAAGAAGGGAGGGAGAGGGGAGGGGAGAGCGGGAACAGCAGGCAGACTCACCGTGTTCCTGAAGTTCTGTTTATGAAATGCATGGAGTTTTGTACACCTTAAATAAAAGGGATTCTGGGAGAGCAGAGTGATTTGAGCAGAATTCGCTCAAATCTGAGACGTCTGGCAGTAGAGTCTGGGTTCCAACCACTAAGGATCTGGGGGAAGAGCACAGGTAGGTGCAGAGGTGTGGGAGGAGCAGCAGCAGTGAAGAGCATAGACGAGTGCACACAGGCACCCTGGAATGAAACCGAGATGGAATCCCAGAGGAAACCTGGAGTCGCTGGAAGAAAATCTATCCTGTGGACCTTTTGCATTTAGACAAAAGCAAAACGTCACTTCATTTTCATTTGGCTTAAACCATCTTCTTAGCCAATAGAAGTCCATATGGGAGACACTTCAAAGATTAGGATGTTCCCAGGAGAGGCCTCACCGTGAACGGTATAATGCAGCCGTTTTGAAGGTGCTATCCAGGGTCTGAGCGTTGCAGTTCCATGTACTCTGCCTTCTCACTGCTCTCGATTTGTGTGCCTCAAGAATTGCAGTTCTGATTAGAAAAGGTCACTGGTACTTTAAGCCAATGCATAAAACCTGACAAGGGGAATGGGGATTTCATACCCACCAAGTAGCATACATTTTTCCTATTCAAAGATTGATGGCAGAAGTCAACGTGCAACCAGAGATGGCTTGGGGAATATGACTCAAAAGTAAGGATAAGAGTGTCACATGAATGAAGCAGGGACAATTTCATAGAACATGACCTGTGGAATTGCTCAGGGTCCAGTATTCACAGGGGTCCCACTCTTGGCTTAATTCTCTGTTGTCAAAACCATGAAATTCTTAGGGTTTTTTTTTTCTTATGTTATTTGTTTATTTTCATCTACTTGAAAGGTAGAGCAGCAGGGGGGAGAGAGAGAGAGAGAGAGAGAGAGAGAGATCGATCTTGATTTACCCCACAAATTACCACAACAGATGGAAGTAGACCAGGGTAAAGGCAGGAGCCTGGAACTTTATCCAGGTCTCCCATGTGAGTGTCAGGGGCCCAAGCCACAGTCTGCTGCTTCCCAGGATGTATCAGCAGGAAGCTACATCAGAAGCAGAGAGGCCCAGGCTGAGGATCTGTGCAGCAGGTTAAGTTCCTGCTTCTAATGTTGGAGTCCCAGCTGCTTCACTTCTAGTCCAGCTTCCTTCTAAAATGCCTGGTAGGGCAGCCAAAGGTTTCCTTTTTTTAAAATTTTTTTTTTATTTTACAGGTAGAGTTATAGACAGTGAGAGAGAGAGACAGAGAGACAGGTCTTCCTTCCATTGGTTCACTCCCCAAATGGCCGCTACGGCTAGAGCTACACCAATCAGAAGTCAGGAGCCAGGAGCCAGGAGCTTCCTCCTGGTCTCCCATGTGGGTGCAGGGGCCCAAACATTTGGGCCATCCTCTGCTGCCTTCCTGGGCCACAGCAGAGAGCTGGACTGGAAGAGGAGCAGCCAGGACTAGAACCCGGCACCCATATGGGATGCCGCGCCGCAGGCGGAGGATTAACTGAGTGAGCCACGGTGCCGACCCCAAAGGTTTCCTTTTAAAGAAGAGGAATTTGCTTATTTGAAAGGCAGAATGACACAGAGGAAAAAGCATAGAAAAAAAGATTTAAAATCAGGAGAAATGAATTCCTTCCTTGGTTCACACATAAGTGGCAGGGACCCATGCACTAGGGCAACCTGGATAGGATGTGGAGCAGCCGGGACTCGAGCTGGTGCCCACATGGAATGCCAGTGCCGCAGGCAGAGACTTTACCCACACTATACCGAAGCCACAGCCCCTCTGGATGCATATTTTCAAGTTTGCTTTGTGTTTTTACAATCAGACTATCATTTGTTTATTTAACAGATTAATTGAAAGAATTCATGTTTCCTGGTTCATTGAGAAGTGCCCCTCTATGTTACTCACATCTGTACAGAAATAAATATAGTTTGAAACTTGCATGACAGTGAAATCAGTTGGTAGAGAAGATTGGATGATAGAATGGCATCCTAGTAAGATAGAGGAATGTGACTAGAAGCACAGAAATCATCAGGGTGACAAAACAGCTGAATCCTGGCAGCCACTTAGGTCAGTAAACACTGAAAAGCATACAGGAATGAGGGGTAAGGACACAGACATACATGCACACATGTATGTGCCCCTCATTATCAATCGTTAAATTCTTTCAGAGTTTTTATCCCTGTGTATTTGAAGGACAGAGAGACAGTTTACAGAAAATCAACAAAGATGATTAGTGACTAGAGATCAAGGGATGTAGAAAAAAGGGTAAATTATAATAAAATGGTTTTCTTCTGGGAGACAAAAACAACTTAAGGAGTCTGGAGTTTTCAGGCACATGAAAGATTTTCTTCAATGAATTTTGTGAATAGATTTTCTCACTTTTAGTAATGCACTGCTTATGTGGAATTTCAACATGAAGAATATGCATAAAACAATGGCAGATGCTTGGGTGTAATAGTCATTGAAATATTAGAATTTTGTTTGTGCATTTCTTTATTGTAATAGCTTTTATCCATCTGTATTTGTTTAGAATGCGAATGTATGATTTAAAAACCAAAGGCCCATCCATCAAAACATTTCCCACCTGCTCTCTCTTAAGGGACTATCAAAGTAGTAAATTAAATGAAACCAACATTGTTTTACTACTTGCCCATCATAAAATATTACTGGTTCCAGGTGAGTGCCTATTTACAAGGGACTTTTGAAGATTTAATAGGGGTTTTAAATGAATGGAATACCATGTAATGAAAAGTCTACATCACAAACAAAACTGAAAGGTAAATTGGCAGGAAAGTCATGTGCAAAAATAAGAAAGACAAATTTAACATACATAAAAATGCCTATGCATGTTAATAAGATACAGAAGGAAAAGACAGAGTACAAAAAGGTAATCCATTAGCTATTTATGGTTGACCAAATTATTTTCAATATCACTAGTCTACAGATAAATTGAACTTTAAACAGGACATAATACTAGCAGCAAAATCAGCAATGATTGAAAGTAAATGACACCACTTATGACTGAGACTATGCAAAGACAACCTATACTTTCACATATCTGGAATGGGAGAATGGTTAAATTATTTATAATATGGTGATTCTACCACAAAATGTTTGTCATTAATTGTTTTCACTTTTTGATAGATTGAAATCAGGGAAAATTGCTTAGAATCCTTATTGAAATTATCAAAAAACAAAATTGTATCTTAGGCAGTATGAATTAAATAGCATTGGGATATACAAATATGTTCATCAGAGACTAGAAAGCACCTGAATTTGATCCTTTTGAAGTTTTCTTGATTTTTCTCTTTATTGTACATACACACACCACATATACAACTTGCCAGAGGGAATTGAGGGAGTTTGTGATCTCCACATCTTTTTGCCTCAACATTTTTCTTTTTGCTTGGAAAACATAAAAGCCGTAAATAGCAGGGTACATAAATGGCCCTCGAATCTGAGACTATCAGGCCAAGAACTGGCTTAGAAAACCAGCACTACCCAAGGACGACAGCAATCTGGAAAACATGTATTCCATTACTTTCAGTAAGCTTGCTCAATATGTTTCCTGTTTTTGATTTATAAATCATAACTTTTGTGCTTATAGAAAATATTTTAAGTGCCTTTGGAAGGCCTTTTGCACTAAACTTACAAATTCACAACTAAGGCACGAGGACTATCCTTTAATTTAATTAGAGACAAGGCCTTAAAATGCAGCTACTCCTGCAAGAGGTAACACATCACATGTGACCATGCGGCAGGAGCAAGGACCCCAGCCTTCCTGTCTTCAGCCCCAATTAGCAAGGCATCATTCGATGTGAGTTTAATACACACACAATCATAATTACAAATCTTGACATTTAGATGCTCCTGAAGTCAACACCCATCCCAGCAGGGTTAGCCACATTATCACCAGCGAAGGAGATGGAGAGCAATTAAAGCTAAGGGAAAAGGTTACTGCTACTACTCAGAGGAAGGGGTTCAGCAGCCAGATCCACCTGCAATTTCTGTGTTAATTCTTTCTAAATATTGGCTGGGAAGCCTTGTCACCCATGACAAGGAAGGTCTGAGTCTAAATGGAATATTTAAGAGAAGTGCTTCCTTGTCCCTCCATCAGACTGCGTGCTGACCTTTCCATGGACTCCAACACTTGCTCAGCTGTCAGGAGATGCTGGAGAAGGTAGAACATCATTGGACCTGTCATGAGGTCAATCAGCTGGTGCTCAAGCCAATTTGCAAAATGTATCTGTGCTAAAGAGTCTGTTCTCTGACCAGTCTGATGAAATGTAGTACCAATTAATCACCCGCTGCTTTTCAGGGAGTTGCAATCTTCCCCATATTTGAAGTCCACTCAGTGCTTCACCTGGCCTCTGGGGATCTCTGGCCCAGAATATGAAACCACCCCAAGGACATATGAAGATGGCAAAACTTTTGTTTTAGGATACCAAGGTGACAAGCTAGGGGATAGGTATGCCCTTTGTACCTGCCTCAGGCCAGCACTGAACTATTTCAGTTAGAATATTCCAAGTGCTCTGCAAACACTAAAATATTCACAGTCAAGTGCATGCAAAATGCATTTCTTTGAAATTTTCGTGATATAGAAAGATCTCATTGTTTGTTCTATCAAACTATCAATTCTTTATTTGTCATTAGAAGATAGCTTTGTCCTCATTCTCTGGAGAGGCTTATTATCTGAGAGCTACTGGGTTGTCTCAAAAGCAGAAAGGTTTCTATTTTCCCTTTTACAAAATAGTCTGCTTTATTTGTAGCCAAGTCTCATAAATTAAAATACTTGTCAAAATAAATGAATAGTATGTTTGTTATATTCATGATTTAAAATCACATTTGATTGCTTACTCATTAATCCACAAAATTAAGCAATACACCCTGGATTGCAGTCATTAGCAAATAAGCGAGGTTCTTCTAATAGTCAGATGTCATGGATAACATTGTACAGTTAGTTGTGTTTGTTTCCAAACTACATATGTTAATGTACAAATTGGTTTTATAGAAGAAGGGCTTCCTCTGGAGGAAAATCAAACACTTCGATGAAGTCCACCAGGAAACAGGCTTGGGGTCACAACATGCCAGGTAGATTTTAGAAGGGCAGATTGTAAAATGCAATTTTGCATTGAACCTCAAGGCTAGGCAGAAGCTATTGTAGGAGCATGCATGGTAATGCAGGTGTTCTGTGTTCCTAATAACAGTCCACAGGCTCTGCTCTCCTTTTGGATATGACACACAACTTTAGACTCATTTAGCTCAGTAATTATTTCCATGTGCCAAATACCATGCTAAGAGCTTGGAAGTCCATTGTACTTCAGTCTATCATCTGTAAAATGGGCACAACAGTGCTTTCCTCCTAGAATTTCTTATGAGGATGAAATATCATTTGTAAGCACTTGGAAGAGTACCCAGCACATAGTGAGAGCTGTACAGTCATGAATGGCCCAACACTAGGGGTGTGTACCGAGAAATGGGTTCTTAGGCAATCTGGTCATTGAGTGGACATCATAGAGTGTATTTTCATATGCTCCCACAAACTTGGATGGTATAGGCTCTATATTTCTTTGTATATGCACTGTCATTAAAATGTCATTGTGTAGCACACGACTATAGAAGTATTTATATATATGTATGTATATATATGTGTGTGTATATATATAATATATATAGTAGTGCCGTGACCCATAGTTTTAAGTAGTTGACAACATGAGGACAGGTAAGTCATAATTCTTTGTGCTGTTTGACAGGTGATGATAGAGGCAAGGATTCAGTGTTGTATGTATGCTGGGGAGCATGCTAAAGGTCTTGCATGGGAATTTTGAACTTTATTGTGAACATTTTTTGGAGCTTTTTGAAGCTGCACCAATGCCATGTCAGATGTGAGTGAGGGAAAGACCACTTCAGCAATACTGTTGTGGTTAAATGTTGGCCAGATTGGAAACCAGAAATGAATCCAGACCCGTTCTGTGTTCCTGGGAATGTGAGGGCCTGGTCAGAGGTAGTGCCATTCTTAGTTAGAAGGGGATAATCCCTGCAGGGAGAAATCAACCTTAGGTTCCAGTGAGTTTCTGCCTTCTGGACTGGTTAGAGTATAGAAATTGTAGAGAAGTATGGAAAATAAAACTGAGCCAGTTAAATTATTTAATCTGGATTTTAGAGTGTGATAAAAGTAAGTAGTGCTTTATATAAAATATTTTTCTATATGCTATATTCCAGTTTCTAATGTGAGGTCTATTTGCTTAAAATATTCTTTCAAAACTGCAAGTATGATGCATGATTGTTGTTGAGTGACTTGAAGAAAACGACATTTTGTGTGTGTGTGTCCATGCATTTTAAACATACCAATCAGTATTTTGTCTTCACTTCTAATAACGTACACCCTGCTAAGGCCTTCAAAGCCCTTGAGAGTTGGTAAAATTGAGGCACCATCTAGTGATATGCTGCGTAAATGGCAAGTGAAGCTACCCGGTGGATTCGAATCGGATCATCCTTGAGAATTTTACAGGCAATTTAACCCAGATATTTTATCCTCAATTTTCTTGTGTGTCTGTTATTTTTAATATATGCAATTCAGGGGCACCAGGACTATTAATTTTGACAAGGTATGTAACTGAAGTTTTTTTTTTTTTTTTAATTCTGACATTTGTATTATCCTGATAATGCTTGTCACTTTTCCTACATTCTTCACGTAAGTTTTCTGCTTCCATAGCTGCCTCTCAGGTCTTCCTGAGATGGGTCTTTGTGGCTGCCCCCTAATTTTCTTGAGACCCTTTGCCCTACCCCTGCTGTGGATGGGAAAATGCACAGAGGAAAGGTTAACTCAGGCCTCCTCTGTGTCTGTGAGATAAGATTTGTGAGTGTTGTTTAATAAAAGGGGAACTGATGTCACCAAGGAAAGTAAAGAATGCAGTGGAAGCAAAGTCAGTATTCTCTTAAGCTTGTCAAGTGCTAACATAGCATTGTTAATTTGCCTTAAAGATTTATTTATTTGAAAGTATACACAGAGAGAGAGAGAGAGAGAAAGACAGAGACATCTTCCATATACTGGTTCATCCCCAAATGGCCTCAACGGCCAGAGCTGGGTCGATCCAAAGCCAGGAGCCAGGAGCTTCTTCTGGGCCTCCCATGTGGGTGCAGGGGCCCCAGCACTTATGTCATTTTCCACTGCTTCCCCAGGTGCATTAGCAGGGATCTGGATCATAAGTGGAGAAGCTGTGACTCAAGCTGGTGTCATGCGGGATACTGGCACAGGAAGCAAAGGCTTTTTTACCCTCTATGCCACAGTGCTGGCCCCAGCATGTGAAATTTTAATTTAAGTCACTCAGGAAAAATGGGATTCATTCTGAGTATAAATTGTGTTTCTTGGGCCAGCACTGTGGCATGATTAATGAAGCCTCTGCCTGCGGTGCTGGCATCCCATGTGGATGTCTGTTCAGTCCCAGCTGGGCCATTTCCAATCCAGGTCTCTGTGCCTGGGAAGGCAGCAGAGGATGGCCCAAGTGATTGTGCCCCTGCATCCATGTGGGACAACTGAGGGAGGCTCCAAGGTTCTGACTGGCTCAGCTCCAGCTGTTGGAGCCATTTGGGGAGTGAACCAAGGGATGGAGGACCTCTCTCTCTCTCTCTCTATCTCTCTCTCTCCCCTTCAAATAAATAAATTGATCTCTTAAAAAATGTGTTTCATGTGCACTTGGCTTCTTAGCAACATACTACATAATCAAAGAAGGTAAATATATTTTTGGGTATTACATGGGTGGATTTTTAACGGACATAGTTTGTCTTGTTATGGGGCAATTTAGGCAGTTGCCTCTTTATAAAATGATAAGGATAATTTTTTAATACTGTTGAATAAATCCTGTTGTTTTCCCTGGTATTTAGCATAAAACTGTAAAGTTTATAGAGGCTCCTATTACAGACTTTGATTTTGAGGAGGAGATGAAAATAGGTTTATCTTATTTGCTGGATGTTGACTTAACTTTCTGGGAATCACAGCTGTTACATATGTCCTTGTTCTGAGGATGCAAGATTACAACCTGGAGCTGATGAGGAAGCTCAGATGAACCTGCTAATTTTGAAATCCAGATTAAATGCTTTTGGCTATCTATCAAAATCCTAGGAAGGAAGAGATCCTATTTTGAAACCTTTGTTTAAAGTGGCATAAAATTAGCTCACACAGCCAATTGTTATTTAGTTACCAACAGATGCAGACATTTAAATGAAATTCTGCAGCGTTTCAAACCCTCCCCAAAGGTGATAATGTGTTTTCTTCTACTTGTGAAATTGTTGTAATTTCACAGTCGTACTTAGATTTAATTGTGTTTATTAAGATTTGAGACAAATGAATCCAATTTCATTTTGTAGGATACTGTATTTTTTCCTTGGTCTTTTAATTTGACTTGATAGCTGTTGGTGACATGGAATATGTATTGAGCAGTAAAGAATAGCAGTACATTGTTAAGTTCAAGTTTCAACCAAAGAACTCAATATGGCAAATAAGCCTTTCGTGGTAGTGCATTAGTTCATCTGACATGTAATTAAAATAGAGCCCTGTATTTCTCAGTGTAATTACTAATAAAAATGCTTTTATAAATACAGCTTATTATGCTCTGTGAGCACTTGGATGATTCTTTTTTGTTCTCTACATAGCCTACAGATAATAGCATCAGATTATAAAATCTCAGGCTATAAAAGTGACAGAATACTACAGGTTGACAAGAGAATAAACCACACCATGAATATTGAGGGAATCTGCAACAAATGTACTCCTTGGCATTTATTGCTAAAATATTTACTTGTCAACATAGCAGCTAAAGGCATTGGTAGATTGCTTCATGTTATGGCCAGAACACAAAAGATAGTGAAAACCAGGCAATGGTAGGTGAGAGCAGTACTGCCTGTCTAAGGGTCGTGTGTTCTTGTGTGATGAAGAGCAAGGAAAAAAAAAAAAAAACAAAAATTACCTATTTGATGTGTTTGATCTTGGTACTTTCTGTGTTCCTCTGTCAATCCTGTGATGAAGAGATTAAAGAGAAACAACAAAGCCAAAGCAGAATGGTGATAAACAAGTCAAGTGGGACTTGGTTTGGAAGCCAGGGAATGATAGTTACGGTAGGAAAGGGGATTGCATTTAACATTCCCATGTGGACCAGGCTCTATGCTAAGCATTTGGGTGTGTTTGGAATTTATCAAGAAAATTAACATTCTACCCCTTCACACACCAAAACACACACGTGTACACTCAGACACCCATGTGATGTTGCTCATAACAGACTTATTGTTCCAGTATAAAAACAGTTCTGAGTTCCTAAAGGGATATTGACTCTGTGAAATTGTACACGTCTCTTTGATGATATCTGTTATTTAGGGTCATGGATGTTATAAATTATCCAAAGTTATTTTTTTCCTTTTTGATCTCTCAGTTTTCTTGTTGCTTTGGCCTTTCCTATTCTTTTTACCTATATAAGATGATGAGAAAAAGATGGAAATATTTTCTACACTAAGATTTTTTTTTTCTAGGAGAAATCTGGATGTTTCTTCTAGGTGCTTGTGGAGGAGAGGTTACATGTACTTAAAAAAACTAGTGTTTAGTCTCTGAATTGAAAGTATCAATCAGCATTGACAACTGATGTCTAATTATTGATAATACACCTCTCATACCATATTTATGTATTTGTATATGTATCTACCTGACTCCTATTTAAAACATAGGAATATTTCAGAGAAATATATTCTACCTTGACCTCTCAAACAGATGCAAAAATCATCCACAATAAATATTGCACATTATCCTGGTACCTTAATTTTACTGACAATTAGAAAAACTTTTCATGTTAAAAGGAGCATGAAACGTTGGTAAAGTATAGAATGTAAAATTTATATAATTTTGGGAAATAAAACTGGGCATTCCCATTTTGAGCTTGTGATCTGCCACTTCAGACAGTGTGAGTATTTACCCAGGACACGTACGTTCTTAAGCTACTTTGGGGAGCACACTTAGAAGTTTCACAGTAAGTTAAAGTGGTCTGTTGGAAGAATGGTAAGCTTCAGAGTTACTGGGGTTGCAGTGCTAACCCTGGCCCTGTCTCCCACCCTACACCTTCACTTTAGCACTTCCACACCTTCAGAGATCAGAGAACTTGATTCCCTCTTTTGAAAATGAGCCTGAAAAGGAAAGAGAAGACACATAATATCCACTTTGGGAGTTAAATGTGGCGGAAGCACCTTCCCCAGTGTTGAGTACAAAGTGAGAAATTTCTCCATCATCATTTAAAATGCAAAAGCAGCAATAATGATCATCATGGGAACTTGAGCACCTTAAAGGTGAAAAGTGGTCACTTATACACATTTTTAAAATTTTACTTTGAGTGTTTATTCTAAAAAAATTTGAAAAATCTAGATATTTTTCTTGCCGCTTTAGTTTTTATTAGCTATTTTGGCTTGTGTTTCACTTACTGTTTTTAATCAGATATATACTGAGCAGCTATTAGTCACATGCACTGTTTTAGCCAGCATGGATACAGCAATCATCAATGTTGACAAAAATCCCTGTTCTCTTGTAGCTTACATTTAAAAATAAAGGAGGGAAATATAGAGAGAGGTGGGCATTTGGAATTTAACTTGGCCAGTGTGGTGTTTGAGTAACGATCCGAAGGGCGATGCCAAGCAAGCATCTCTCTGATAGATGACTGTTTCTGGAAGACAACACAACAAATGCAGGAACACAAGGTGGGTGAGAAGATGATGGAGCAGTGAGCAGAGCCCTCAACAAGGGAAGGGGTAATCAGAACAGGAAGGCAGACACATCATGGAGGAGCAATGACCTGGCCTTGGCTGGGCTTTTCTCCAAGTGAAGTTGAAGGTGTTACAGGGGTGGCAACAGAGGAGAGATGCGATCTGATGTATGTTTTACCAAGATCACCGTGGCAGCACATTGAGCATTCCCTGTTGAGGAACAGCAGCCTAGACAGTAACAAGGAAGCTAGTCAGGAGGCTGTGGAAAGGGGACACTAAGGCAGCTGGGTGCAAAGTCATAACAGCAGAGATGGTGAGATTGGTCTAAAGCTGGTTATTTTGTGAGATGTGTGGAGAATTTGAATATGGGTGAGGTTTATAAAATACTGAGAAAGGAGTAGAGAGAAGAGGGAGGGACGAGGTATTACTATCAGGCTTTTGGCCTAAGTAATCTGAAAGGATATGTTACTACTCATTGGGACATGATAGACTATGAAGTGAGGTTTGAAAGATCACTTTGTTCAGTTTTTGACAGGTTAGGGGATCGACTTCATGATCCTAGAGTTCAGGAAGAAGGTTCAGGTTGCAGATTTAAATTCGAGATTTATCAGCACGTAGTACTATCTAAGCCATTAGACAAATGAGATCACTAAACACCTTTAGACAGAAGCTCTTTAACATTTTTGGAGGTGAAATCTGTGAGATGAAGATCGATAGGCTAAAGCAAACTTAATTGAGAGTCCGATAATTAAAGAGAAAGGTGTGACATCCTGTGAGGCAAGAAGGCAAGGTGAGGAGGAGCAGTGGTCATCCATGTGCTAAAACCAATGCAAATGCACTCCCTTGGATTTTACAATCTGGAGCTTCATCTTTAAATGTTTGATTATTAACTACTTGAAAGGCATAGTGAGAGAGAGAGAGAGCTTGAGAGTGAGGGAAGGGGGAAGAGAGAGAGAGAGAGAGAGGGAGGGAGAAAGAAATGTTCCCTTTGTTGGTTCACTATCCAAATGCTCACAGGCCAACAGGTTTCCCATGTGGGTGGCAGACAAAGCCACCAGAGTGCGTTAGTAGGAATCTGGATTATAAAAGGAGTAGGGAATTGAACTAAAGCTCCCAATGGGATGTGGACATCTTAAGTAGCAGTTTAACCTGTTATGCCACAACATTTGCCCCAAAAATTGTTTTAATCTCATTAAGAGCAGCTTCATTGGAGCATAGGGATGAGAACTTGACTAGAGTGGTTTCAGTAAAGAATGGGAGGGTGAAGATTGATGACTGCTATAGACAATTCTTAATTTTTGCTTTAGAGGGAAGGCATGAAATGGGGTGTAACTTGTAGGAGAAAGTGGGTCCTGAAAAGGTGTTTTCATTTTTGTTTGGAAGAATTAAGCATTTATAAACTCATCTGTTTAGACTTAATTTTAAGTAAAGGCTGTGTGAACAGATCATTTTGGATGTTGGTGTCTGGGTAACAGAAGTGCTGTATTGGGTGACAGGAGAACATGGACACCACAGGAGAGCAGAAGGTGCAGACCATACACAGAGCAGCAGAAGAGGAAGGCATCCAAATCAATATTGCCTGTTCACATTTTTTCATAGAGTGTAGGTGACTGTAGCCCCTAAGGCAATAGTGAAGATTCTTCCACACACACAGCAGTTTACTCTAGGTAAAATCTCAACATAAATGTGTTTTTTTAAAAATTTTTTTAAATAAGGCAGGCATTTGGGGCACAGTTTTCATTGCCATTTGGGATTCCCATGTTCTCTACACTGGAGTGCTTGGGTCTAAGTCCCACCTCTGCTCATTACATCTTCTTGTGAATGTGTACCCTGAGAGGTAGTAGTGGTGGCTGAAATAGTTGGGTTCCTGACATACCTGTGGGAGACCTGGTTTGGGTTCTGGGCTCCTGGCTTCTGCCTAGCCCAGCTTTGGATGATGTGGGCATTTGAGAGAGAAACCAGCAGGTAGTACCCTCCCCCTCTCCTCCTTTTACTCTCCCTCTCTCCATTACAAATATACAAATAAATACAAATTTTAAGGAAGTTTTAAAATGAATTTCCTTCTTTCATGTATAGCTCATCTCTGTGGGAATGGTAACTTCGAATGGGCTTCAAAGCAGAAGGACGAGGCTGTTTCCATGCACTGGATGAGGGAAGCCAGCATGCTTTCTGGTGAGGAGCCAGAGCAGCGGTCTGTTTACTAATTGTCTCCGTAGCACTGCCTTCGAGGAGTTCTGTTCCCCATGATGGAGGTGTTCATGTGAATCAAATAATCTAGCTAACAGGGGCCTGCAACATGCAGTTTAAATGGATTATCAATGTTGAAACTAGTGTAAATCTGAGTATATTGCACACATGGAGATGAAGACCAGATGGAGAACATCACTCCTATCAGTCAGCACCCACAGGGCCAGTGGCTTTGTCTGGGCACCACTGATTCACGAGTTGGTCATCTTCTTCCCAGGCGAAGAGACTTTGCTTTATGCACTCACCCAGACTGGGCCCTGCTGAGATAATTCTTGTCCCATCATGAGATTGGCAGATGAAGTAGGCAATTAATTAATCAAGAAGATTATGAGACTTGGAAAGTATCCAGTTCTCGCTATTACCATCCACAAGAAGAGCCACATATCGCCTGTATCTCCAAAATGTGGGATTCATATTCTCTAGAGAACAGTATACCCTCATGAACAAACTACAAATAGTTGACAGTGTTACCTCCCTTTTAACAGTGTTCCCTCTTGGAAAATGTTTGGCAGTGTGGTCTGAATCCCCTGGTTGGAAATTAAAAAGATTCCGTTACCAGCTGCAATTTAGTTTGTGGCCTTAGGAAACAAAATTGCCAAACTACTATGCTCTCCCATTAGATTAATAGGAACAATACTGTGACTGCAGAGGCTATGTTCTGGTGTGAAAAGAACGTATGGCAAAGTAAAGTGTCTTAAGAAGAAAGAGTGTAGGTAATGATTTATGAGTTATCAATTTTAAGCATCTGCATTATAACTTTAACTGATATTCTTTTCTGTTTCCCTCCATATTTAAACCACATAGGTTAGATTCAGATTTTAAAATGTTGTTGGAGGAAACTAAGATATTCCTAACTTAAACAGAACGGTTCATAGTATCAATATAATATGTCACTGATTAATTGATTGATATATTAAAATGAGCATTACTGATAACAGAATTCACCAATATGCAAAAGTGTAACTAAGGCATAGAAATGGTGAAGAAAATAGCATTTCTACCATGTTTTAAAAATGTATTTTATTTTCCTTTTCAGGATTTAAAGTGTTAAAGTTTTCACTCTGGCCAGATGATTAGAAAGATACAGCTCTACTGATTATTTTTATACTAGAATAATCTTTCTTTATTAATCCATTTAAGTCTATTTCAAATCAGTTCATCAGTGCTTCCAATTAAAAATAGAAAATGCATGTGCTCAATTTCAAGAATTAAAAATAATGCCTTGGGAGTAGCATTTCTTTGCTGTGGTGAGAGGATTGTTGGATTTTCCAATTAAAGAATTCTCCATACTGGAAATGAGTAGTCAATTATGAAAATTATTTTTGAATAGCCAATTTGCATATCCCTAATTGTATTCATTTCTTTCGAAAGGCTGAACTTGGAATTTATGATGTTTTGATTGGTTAACCCTGCACTTGTGTTATTAATCCTATCGCCAACAAGGTTCCCCTATGAATGAGGCTTGGAGTGCCTTTCCTGGGTAAAGGTTTGAATCCTAACTAGGCTTGTTTTACTTAATGAATGAAAACTGTCTGAGATTTACTTGTAGTTTTCAAGTTTACACACTCTGCTCTTTATTGGACTGAAGAGTGGCACCCCTGAGCTGCCTCCCGCAGGCACATTTGGACTTTCCTCTTGTGACATTTCTCTATGCATTTCTCCCTGGTTTTATTGAAAAAAAATTATTTGGAAATGTACAGTTGAAGTTTTTATATTAATGATAGCATAAATCTCATATGAAATAAAATTGAGATGAGTATGGGAATAATTAGGGTAAAAGTGCTGATGCTTTGTTTTACTGGATTTAGCATTCATTGAACATAAACCAGTCAGCATGGTATTCATCATAAAGGAAAATAACCAAATGAAAGAGAAGGCATGCACAAAAATGAGATATGTATGTATGTATGCGAGACAAACACATTTGTGTGTAAGTAGACCCACACTCTGTGTGTGTGTGTGTGTGTGTGCACGCGTGAATGTGTGAATGTGTCTGGGACGAATATAGCTCAAGATTTTGCAGTGTGTTTTAGCTCTCTGAGGCTAACATGTCCACTTATACCACATATGTCTACCGTTTACATTTTGGATTTCAACTTCCATTTTAGAGAAAGCTCTTACAGAGGGAATGAAGTCCTTCCAGGCATGTCATTCCTCTAAAGAGAGTTCACCAAAATTAGCTATTTCAGGAATAGACAAAGTAAACAAAGGAGCAAACCATTCATTATTTCCTGGCCATCGTGCATATCAACATAGTATTATTGAAGAACTGAGAGTTGTGATACGATAGCATACACGTTTCAGCTTCAGGGAGTCTTTTTCTCTATAAAGATCTCAATCGGCCAGCTAGCATCCGTGTGATACACGTGTCCTACAAAGTAATTAGTGTTGTTTGGCCTTGTTTGTAGCTGATTGCCGTGTTTGACGAACAAGAACCACTCCACAAGATCGAGAGCCCCAGCAGAAACCCTGGAGATCCACAAAGCCCAGATGCATTTGAGACGGAAGTGGCTGCCCAGCTGGCTGCATTCAGACCAGTTGGCGGGGAGATTGAAGTAACCCCTTCTGCTCTGAGAGTAGGTAAGTGTTCATTCCTGCTCGCCCTTCCAGCTACTTGAAAATCCATCATTACGTTGACTGGGTAGCTTCACTGCTATCCAGTTAATATTTGTCTGAAGAAAATTTGTGGTCTGTCTTTTCTCTAGTTTTCCTTCTTTCTTGACTTACTTCTTTGCAGCTGCCGATGCTCCGGCATCGGTAGGTGCAGTTTTTGTTGAACTGATGGTGGAACTGAATTGTGTGCCCTTGAAGTAACTAGTGGGAGGCAGGTTGTAAATGACAGGGTTGCCTCTATCCTTGGAGGATCGCTTGGAGAAAAAGAAGTACCTGGAGAAAGTCATTTGGAAGAAGCTAAGAGTTACACAAAGGAATTCAGAATAGAAATAAAGGTCATTGTCAATTCTTAATCATTCTTTCTGTCTCCTGATATGTATCACAGAGTTTGGGGAAAATATTTTGAAGTTCGTTTTGACATTCTTTCCTGCTGTTTATTCAAACAAGAACAATTCACCCTGTGATTTTATTCAGAATCCCTTTTCATTATATTTGTTTTGAAGGTGTTTGTAGAAAGAGAAAATAAACATTCTTCCTAAGTTTCAGTCAATTTACTGAGAGAAATAACAGGTTAGTTTTGGTGATACTGCTTAGAGATACATTTAGGTCAGTCCAACAGCATCAAGTTTTTCAAAGTCTACTAATATTTTCATGCTTAAAGAAATTTTTTTTAAATTCTCACTGGATGTGTGCACATGAGACCGCTCAAAGTACCTGCTACAGGTTAATTCACAAGCTGGAAGAGGGGTTTCCCCCCCATGTTACAAAGCAAGTCTTTTTAAAGCAAAGCATATGCTTAAAACTATAAAAATTGCACGTAGCACTCATTTGCCTCATTTGAAAAACATATACTGCAAAATGATCTTGCATACTTCCATGCTGAATATCCATATTTTATCCTGATTTTCTGAGACACATCTGTAGTGCCCCCTTTAAAATAAACCAAAAGGACGTGAATGACCTCTGGTCTTTGTGGTTCTGCTGTTTCTTTTGGAAGCCAGACTAGTGAAGCAGTCTGCTGGATCGTGGATGTTGGATGGCTTTGTGGCAGCTTCTCATCATCTGGAGTCAGGCTTGTGGCTTCAGCAACCTTACAGCCCCATCGTTCATTTGCATAATGGATGCCTTTTTATCCATTATGCAAATGGTATGAGAGGAAAATTAGGCAATAAGGGAAGACGAAGGGAGAAAATTGCTCTTGGTTGTTTTAATATTCTATTTATAAGCAAGCGCTGTGGTCTTCCAAACGCTTACGCTCAGGGTACTTCTATGCCTGGAAATCTGTTTTCACCTTTCTGTTATGAGCTTCCTCAGGGAAAAAAGTATATTTTTTGTTCAGCATTTCCATGACTTTTTCTATTGTACATCATCATGCTGAATGTAAGAGGAAAAGTATGCTAAGGGTTCCCTTCTTTGAAACTGGACTATTTCTTCAGTGCTGTGTGTTTTTTGTTTGTTTGTTTGTTTGTTTGTTTAAGACCGAGATAGAAAGCCATATTGATTAAATGAGTGCTCCATGCCAGACACAGAGCTCAGGCAGTGCATTGAGCAAGCTAAATCCTTTACTCATAACTCATTTAAACCTTGTAAGTGCTAATTAGTCGGGTTTTATTATTTTCCTCTTTGAGGAGATGAAGAGTAGGTGCAGAGAGGATTAGGTACTTGAACCCTTCCTGGCTCCAGTGTCAGGGACCATTTTCACTGTGCTACCTCTAATACTGTATCCATAAAGTGGCAAATTTATCTGACCTTTCTGGGATTTTACATTGTGAGAATATACCAAAACCCTGGAAACACTCTACTCCTTGGCTCACAAATCCTATTTCATTGACAAATACAGATTAAATGGTGAGATTAGCTAAAATTCACTTTGGGTGGTAAATGTTGCCTTCCTGCCATGCTGCCTGAAACCTTGGCATCATCTCCATTTCTTCCTCTTCCTTCCACCACTCCCACTTCTGTTGGTTCATCAGTGTCCTCATGCATGGCTTAGTACATCAGGCCAGAGCTTCATCATTAATTAGACCAATGCAAGAGGCCTCAGACTGACTCCTTAACTGTGCCTGGCTTTTTCCAACCCCTGCTGGTACCAGAGTTGCCTTGCTAAATCACAAATATGATTACAACACCCCCAGCTTAACCACCTCCGACGGTTCCCCATTGCCCTAAGAACCATGTCCAAACTCGTTAGCAAGCTGATGCAGATGGCTCCTCTGAATTAGCTGGAAGAGTTTGGGCAGGGATAAATGAAGGGAAAAGAAATGATCTGTTGTCCACCTTCATCGTTCTAGAAGATTGAGTACTTTTCATTTCTGGAACTTAAAAAGCAAGGGAAACATATTTATAAGGCTTTCCAGATAGAGAAGTTAAATGAAGGAAGCAGCACAGCCAGCTGCGGTCTCTGCCCATTCTGTTTTCCTGTTGTTGGCCTTGAGGCAGGATGTGGTCATAGGCTGCTGTCTCAGGATGGAGGGATATGGTTGGCAGTACACGCGATGTTCATTGGCCCATCGGGACCTGGTACCCACCCTGAGATCCTGTTTAGATGAAGAACAGGAGGGGGCTATCATTGGTGGGTGAGTTCCTGTGTCCCAGCAGCCATTATAACAGGGTGCTGACAAAATGCCACGCCACTGATCCCAGCACTTTTGCTGTTCCCTGCTCAGTTTCCTTAGGCTATTGGAACTGTGTCTACCTCCCAACGGGCTCATTCATTCTGGCTGATACATCAGAAGCAGGACTTACTTCTCACTGGTTTTCTCACCCTTATGACCTATTCAATAAAATGTAGGATTTAGCCATTACTTGCTCACAAACTTTTTTTTAAACCAAATTATATACAAAAAATACAAGGAATCAGGAAAGCTTTGAAATTAGGTTATGTTGATCTCCAAAAGTGTATCTGTTTTACTGCTATCTGAAATCTAAATATACTTAGTGTGAAGCATAACTTTTATTTCTCTTTTTTACAACATAATATAACCATCAAAAATATTCTGCTGAAATCCAATGACAGCCTTTTCATATAACACATACAGAGGTCATCCGTTCCCATTCTTTGTCTTCCAAGATGAAAGCACATAAGTGTTTCTTAATCACAGGCTGTCTTAATCACAGGCTATTTCTTCTCTGCCTGCCTCTGTTGCTGATCATTCTTCCATAGTCACCTCAACTTGCAGCCACTATGAACCAGATTTACTTTCTTTCAAATCACTGTACCTTGGTAGGCATTATTGACTTTACCTGGCTTACTCCTTTACCTGTTTTCTACCCTAGAGAACCCATACACACCTTTTAAGCCCAAGATTAAATATGTTCTCATTTGAGAAGACTTACCCAAATCATTAAGACACCACAGTAAGTGTATAATAAATATATGCCTTAATTCTTTGTTCAACAAAGAAGTGTTACAAGAATGAATAGCAGAAAGCATCTACTGATAAAAAGGGATTCCTAGCCTCATGGCCTATAAGCTAATGGAATATATGGTTTTCATTTGTAAGAATATTTTTATTTATTTTTACTTTTTTTAAAGATCTATTTACTTACTTGAAAGGCAAAGTTTACAGAGAGGTACATCTTCTATCTGCTGGTTCATTCCCCAAATGGCTGCAATGACTGGAGTGGGACTGCTCTGAAGCCAGGAGCTTCAACTGGGTCTCCCACAGGAGTGCAGGGGCCAAAGCACTTAGGCCATCCTCCCCTGCCTGCTTTTCCAGGCCCTCAGCAGGGAGCTGCATCAGAAGTGGAGCAGCCAGGACATGAGCCAGTGACTGTATGGGATGCCAGTGTTGCAGGAGGCAGCATTACCTGCTATACCACAACACCGGGCTGAGGATTTTTAAATCAAGCAAAGAACCACATAGCTCCAACTTCATTTATCTTAGTGATTTTCTATCCTTTGCTTTCTAATGAATTTTCTAACGTAATTCTAAATGACTGAATCTTAACTCAACCCTAGTAACTAGCAAACCATTCTAACACTTTTAAGATTCTAGCTTTCTGTATTTAGCTAGTATCTGTTACACAGAATCTGGATATTGCTAACCCAAGTTTATTAAAAGAAGTGACATTGTGGCCAATGCCACTGGGTGAAAAGTAATATTCCTAGAATCCATTTGGACCTTAAAATCACTCAAGAATCTTCTAAGCATTCTCTGTGGAACAATATGGTTCCTATGGACATGTATCAAGGTTGCAATGGACATTTGATTCTAGTTAATTAGTAAATAATCTTAATGAGTACTACAGCTCTAGACATCATTCTGATTTGTGCATGATCCACCTCTGAATGAATAGGATTCATTGGGCTTGCAGGGAGGAAGTAGTGCAGCAACCCATTTGAATGGGCGATGAACAAAATCACAATGCTACTTAAAAGTCCTACAGCAAAGAGGCCCACCTCACTCAAAAGAATTGCACACGCCTCAACAAATTTTGTGAAATGCTGGTCTGGAAGTACACAGTTCCATAGAATCTGTGTCATTAGAAGTTGTGTAGGCAACTGGTATTGTTTATCAAAGAAGCAAAGGAAACCTTAGAGTAGCATGTGTTCTTGTGTTGAATAACTAGTTGGTTAAAGAACTGGTATTGGAAAGTATATATCTCAATACACTGTTCTTTCAGTTGCATGACAAATTTTAGATCAATTGTAATTTCCAATTATCTATGTCTTTTAAATATAATATCTGATAAAATAGCATCTCATATTCTTTTAGAATTGAGTTAGGATGTAAATTAATAAATAGGTACTGTGACTAGCTGTAAGTCAAAAGCTAATGCGGGAATAAAGACCAGAAAATCAAGGTGGAGAAAATTTTTAAATCCTGTCTCAGAAGTAAATTTGCTCCTGTCTTCTCATCCTGTGTGTGTGTATCTGTGTGTGCATTTCAGGGTAGAATTGTACCAAAGGCAATATGCTAACAAGATCCCTAGGTGATCATCTTCCTATAAGGTGGTTACTAATAGACCCTTTTAACACTTCAAGCATCTGCACATGACCATGAGACAAATTAGTGAGAACAACTGTTTTGAAGTCTGGAAGAATAAGAGTCCTTTCGCCTTTCCCCTGACTGGTCCCTATTGCTTTTATGACCAATGGCAACTCACCTTCTGCTGTTCTCCAAAAGGCATTATATATGATAGTTCAAGGTGGCAGAACCTTGGGAATCAGTGATTTGGAACTGGCTTCAGACAAGTCATGTAACCTATTTCTACCAGAACCAAATTTTTGGATACAAACCAAGTCAGGACACATTCAGGGTTCTACGGAAGTGAAAATCAAACTGGGGACCTGCAAGTCAATTGATATGCATCACAACCCCTTATCTCCCTGGACCACAGTCTCCCCATCTATAAAACAAGACTCCCTTGCTCCAATGGACCACGATTGTCCTGGGAATGTTCTTATTAACACCAAGCAAAATTTGACTCTCACTTGATGCTCCTGTGTCTATTCCTTCCATTGACCCTAGTTAATTAGCAGTTTTACTTGGTTCTTTTTGATGTTTTCCTTCGTACTTCTTGATTGAAATTTGCTATTTTGGGTTCAAACTACCAAGAGACAATATTTCTTTAGTTATAATTATTTAGCAATGTAATTTAAATAGTGTTTCAGGATTAAAAAAAGTACATGAAATTTGGCTGTGGCCTCTCTTGTGATCTATGTAACCCAGCTCTAAAGCAATCTGATTAAAGTTTGGAGTTGAAATGGTATTAGCTTTATTCTCCTCGGTGCACTAACTTTGAAGATGAGCTACTTTCTGTTTGAAAGTGATTCTTGCTTTCTGAGACTTGAAAGCTAAAGGTGCCTCAGATGCTTTATTGTTTCCATGTGTGTTTGTGCTTCTTCAAACCCCAAATGGAAATTATGATTGTATGTTTGTTATAATATAATTATTTTCAAAACAAAGTGCTCCTCTCTTTATTTTCAGTAGTTTTCTGGAAATATTGTGTAGTCCTAGATTATTGTTGGAAATTGTGACCATTTTCTGATTCTAAAGAGTTCACTGCATAAAGGAAACATATGGGAACATTTTTCTCAATTCTTAACGAAACCAAATCCCTTTATGGCATGGATCTTGAGGGAAACATAAAGAAGGAGGAAGTTTATTCCTTTAATTAGACTTCAGTGTGTAAGTAGCTGCTGTGCCCATAATGTGAGTTTAAGTATTGGCATCTGATCCTAGACAAACACACTCACACCACACACATAGCAGAACTAAAGCTCAGGTTTGGGGTGTGCTTCTGATGCAGGCTTTGAATTCTGACTACACAGCGTGTGAGCATTGTAGCTGGAAGCTCTCTGCTGTAGGCAGTGGAACTCGGACTTAATATTACCAGCGAACTGAAGCCTGATGCGTGAATGAATCCATAAGTCATAACTTGGTCACTGAGTTTCATCCTATTTGTTTCCTCTTAAAGCTGATAATTCAAAAGCTAGCAGCTATAGAATAGTTTTTCATTCTTTCCTTTTTCTTGCCCAGGAGCCTGGTATTTTTTTTTTTTTCCCATGCAGGCTTAGATGAATGATGTTGTAATTAGCTATGGTAACCTTGCTAGGCGATCATCAATCAGTCAAGCTATATAGTCAACAAAGTGTGTGCATGCTTCTGGTACTATGGTAACTAAATCAGGACTAAGGAGGTGACAGTGTTTCTCGAGTATTTTGGACACCATTCTTCTTTTGCTGTTGATATTTTGGTGTTTGTTTTAGTTTTTCTTTTCAGAGTAGGAGAAACACTGCTTTAGGGAGAAAGGTCAGATTATTCATTGAATATTTAACATTTTTAATACCTTGGAAAAGGGCCAGGGGTATTAGTTAAATGAAAGAATAAAGTCAAAACTTAACGATAAGGAGCTACTAACAAATATGAAAAGATAATTATAACACGGGGGTAACATTTTTTGATACTAAATGAATTTCAAAATGTTCAATTTTCAATATATTTGCATTGCCTTCTCTTGAAGATGAATGATAGATGTAGATACAGATAGGTAGGTAGATAGATACAGGCTTCATAAACAAATGATCAGCTCATACCATTTTATAAAAATAAGGTGATATGCAAAATGAATTATTATATAATAAATTACACAGTATCATACTTCAAAAATTAAAATTATTGCTATCTTAAAACTTTTATTTTTCTGTTTTATATCCAGTTGTATTGTATATCATATATTTTATATCTTTATATCCTTTATATTTTAGTCTTAATTTCCTTTTATCTACTTCAGTTATCTTGTTTCTTTTAAAAATATGTGAAATATCTAATGATTAAATATAGAGCATATACTATGTTGGTTGCCCTATAATGGATAATTACTGAAATAAACTTATTGCATTTAGTTTACATTTCACCATTTTACCAAAAAAAATGTAAAAATATTCTTAAAAACCAAGCTTTCATTTTTCTTCTTTTCTAGCTGTGTTTTCTAAGTTGATTATGTGACCTCTAAAAAAACACAGAGTTCACTGTCTCCCCTTTGGCCTCTTGCTGATGCTGGACCCACACTGAGATGGAGTCTGCAGATCCTCTAATAAACAAACAGAATGAAAGGTCACCTTTCCTACTGTTCACTTGATATTAGACCCCTGGGTTTTTAAGCCTCTTTTGCAGATTGCTTTTAATAGTAAGTCCAGTATTGCCCTGTTTGCAGAGGCCTCGTCCCTTAGCAGTGAAAGAATTTTCACTGCTGCTGTCATACTCAGCTTCCTGTAGTTCCCTGGACCACTGATAAAATGATTGGTGGTTTGTCCTTTCAATACAAGAAGGAAAGGGAGGGAAAAATGGCAAAACCAGTGCAGGCATCCACAGTCTCTTGTTCCTCTCTCTCCTTCCTTCCACCTACTGTTCCAACCCTCAGCTTCCTTTGCTGGAGCCAGTGCCCAAGTCTGTTCTGTTTGAGTCTGAGGTAGTCAAGACACAACCAAACAGAATTCACTCTCTGTTTTCTAAATGTAAGTGCTGCTATTCAGCTGAATGAAGGATAACAGCTCTATTACAAAATGCTTTTAAATTACTTATCTGTATCAAAAAACTGTTAATGATATGACTTATTTTGTTACTTTTAAATCTCTATGGCTATAAGTAGATTATATTTTCTTTTAAGTTTCTAATCTTCCCAAAACAAATTATTTGTATTAAGTATGTTGATTTTCTTTTATGTTTCTAAACACAGGGGTCTAAAAATTCAATATATGGTGAAACCTCTTTTTCACTGATGATATGCATGTAAGGTTTAGCCTTTGGGATCAATGTGTGTGTGTGTGTGTGTGTGTGTGTGTGTTTTCTTTCCACTCAGATGGGCAGGGAGAAAAATTCACTAATTTAATTATTTACAGAAGATCCATCTTAAGGACAAGTCACTCAGAGTTGGACACGCTTGTATGACTGGCTCAGGGTTTTCTCATTTGCTTTATCTGATAAAGCCATATGATAAATTATGCCTCAATATATACATGTTTTGTTATTTCCTTTTTTCCACACCCTGTTTGAAATTTTACTAGGATCTTGATCTGGCTCAATGAAAGGAGGAAGGACTGAAACAACTTGATGTGTTCTTTTTCACATCCCAAAGTGATAAGGAAAGGTGACAGCCTTCTTTAGCAATTGTACCATAGGCAGAACTATATTTCTTCTGTCTACCCTTTTTTAAATGTTTACCAGATCAAAGGGGAGGACCTTCACTTCACATGGACTTCACCATGCCCTTTCACTTTATCTTTGAAACAATGCATCCTGCATATGGCACACACAAAAAAGGCTGCTACTTCCATTCATTCTACATTAATATGGAAATTTTTATAGATATCAGAAAATACAGGTAATCTCAAAGTCCCAGAATGAATTCTGTTTCTCTTCCGTGTAAATTTAAGAATCTATGTTAAAATCTCCATCTTCTATACAGATGGAAAAGATTTGGGACTGTTTTTATTCCTGTGTGTAAAATTAGAAGAAAGGAATTCATGTGGTACATCTTATTTTCTTTTGTTTACATGGAAGTCTTGGCTACAGTTACTAATGCATATATATGGAAACAGACATTATCAAGAAAATAAGTAGACTTTCAGTCAACAAATTTAAAATTATACTAACTTCTGTTTTTTAAGATAATCTTGACTAGAATAAACCATTACTCCAATCTCCATATTTTTTGAAACTGTTGGAAAGAGTGATGTTTTTATATTTTTTTGCACTATTTATGCTAAAAAATGGCATGGATAGTAGCAACCTGAATGGCTGAGTAGTCTTGTGTCATCTGGTTCCATATAATTATGATCAATTAAATTCTACTTCTGTTGTTTTAATAGACTTTTTACCCCAGAGATCTGAAAGCATGAGGCAGACTTCCTATGTTAGTCACAGTCCAGGAATAATGTCCTCTGACCCAGCGATTTGAGTTTGGTGTTACAGTGAACTTCCTTTTCAGCAGAGAGTTCAGCATTTGCACAGCTAACATCTGCTCTTTTTTGACCATCAGGCGTAAGAGTATAGCTGTGCATACAGTGTACCTGGAGTCAGTGCCGGCAAACATGCTAGCATGCTTAACACTGACTTCAGTTAATCAATAATTATTTATTGATGGCCCAGTAGATGAAAACCATATGCTAGGCTACCTGAGGAATATAAAATAACACAAGTCATGAACCCATTCCCAAGCAGCTGGCAATCTGGTTGACTTTTAAATAAATTACTGGGTGAGTCTTAACTTGGTTAAGATTCCATTTTTATAATAATACTGGATATACAATTACAAATCCTTACAGTTGAAAAAGATCATACCTTGTAGATTAATTCAGATGTGTACAAGTGCTTCTTGTGTGTGCCATTAGTCATGAGCTGTGTCTCCTCATAGCTTGGTTCATTGTCTGCCTTTATTTCATATTTTCAGTTCATGGAGATACATGTGGAAAGAATAAAACTTCAAGTTTTTAGTGTATCCATGATTCTGCAGTCGCAGTGTTAGTTTTATCTCCCATTAAGTAGAAAGAAACAACTAAGATCCCAAGTCTTTCCAGTATCACCAACAGTGCCTTCTACTGCCCAAATGCAGTCTACAAGAATTTAATGGATTGATGTTGAATATTTACTTCCCACCTTCTTTTCCTCCCTCTTCCCCTGGAAAGACTCCAGTCGAATGTGTTCTGAATTCTTTTTTTTTTTAACCTTTATTTAATGAATATAAATTTCCAAAGTACGATTTATGGATTACAATGGCTTCCCCCCCATACCGTCCCTCCCACCCACAACCCTCCCCTTTCCCACTCCCTCTCCCCTTCCATTCACATCAAGATTCATTTTCGATTATCTTAATATACAGAAGATCAGCTTAGTATACATTAAGTAAGGATTTCAACAGTTTGCTCCCACACAGAAACATAAAGTGAAAAATAATAGATGATTTTTTTTAAATGATGATGAAATCAGATCAGACCTATTGTCATGTTTAATCCCAGTGAGAGTCAAGTTGGGAGTTGATAATTTCTTTTTTTTTTTTTTTTTTACAGAGGATCAGTTTAGTATGCATTAAGTAAGGATTTCAACAGTTTGCACCCCCATAGAAACACAAAGTGAAATATATTGTTTGAGTACTCGTTATAGCATTAAATCTCAATGCACAGCACATTAAGGACAGAGATCCTACATGAGGAGTAAGTGCACAGTGACTCCTGTTGTTGACTTTACCAATTGACACTCCTGTCTATGGCATCAGTAATCTCCCTATGCTCCAGTCATGAGTTTCCAAGGCTATGGAAGCCCTCTGAGTTCTCCGATTCTTATCTTGTTTAGACAAGGTCATAGTCAAAGTGGAGGTTCTCTCCTCCCTTCAGAGAAAGGTACCTCCTTCTTTGAAGACCTGTTCTTTCCACTGAGATCTCACTCGCAGAGATCTTTTGCCAGAGTGTCTTGGCTTTCCATGCCTGAAATACTCTCATGGGCTTTTCAGCCAGATCGGAATGCCTTTAGGGCTGATTCTGAGGCCAGAGTGCTATTTAGGACATCTGCCATTCTATGAGTCTGCTGAGTATCTCACTTCCCATGTTGGATCACTCTCCCCTTTATTTATTCTATCGGTTAGTGTTAGCAGTGTTCTCAGATCTGGAAAAATTGGTGCTGAAATTTATATGGAGGCACAAGAGACCTCGAATAGCTAAAGCAATCTTGTACAACAAAAACAAAGCCGGAGGCATCACAATACCAGATTTCAGGACATACTACAGGGCAGTTGTAATCAAAACAGCATGGTACTGGTACAGAAACAGATGGATAGACCAATGGAACAGAATTGAAACACCAGAAATCAACCCAAACATCTACAGCCAACTTATATTTGATCAAGGATCTAAAACTAATTCCTGGAGCAAGGACAGTCTATTCAATAAATGGTGCTGGGAAAATTGGATTTCCACGTGCAGAATCATGAAGCAAGACCCCTACCTTACACCTTACACAAAAATCCACTCAACATGGATTAAAGACCTAAATCTACGACCTGACACCATCAAGTTACTAGAGAACATTGGAGAAACCCTTCAAGATATTGGCACAGGCAAAGAGTTTCTGGAAAAGACCCGGGAGGCACAGGCAGTCAAAGCCAAAATTAACTATTGGGATTGCATCAAATTGAGAAGTTTCTGTACTGCAAAAGAAACAGTCAGGAGAGTGAAGAGACAACCGACAGAATGGGAAAAAATATTTGCAAACTATGCAACAGATAAAGGGTTAATAACCAGAATCTACAAAGAGATCAAGAAACTCCACAAAAACAAAACCAACAACCCAATTAAGAGATGGGCCAAGGACCTCAATAGACATTTTTCAAAAGAGGAAATCCAAATGGCCAACAGGCACATGAAAAAATGTTCAAGGTCATTAGCAATCAGGGAAATGCAAATCAAAACCACAATGAGGTTCCACCTCACCCCGGTTAGAATGGCTCACATGCAGAAATCTACCAACAACAGATGCTGGCGAGGATGTGGGGAAAAAGGGACACTAACCCACTGTTGGTGGGAATGCAAACTGGTCAAGCCACTATGGAAGTCAGTCTGGAGATCCCTCAGAAACCTGAAGATAACCCTACCGTTCGACCCAGCCATCCCACTCCTTGGAATTTACCCAAAGGAATTTAAATTGGCAAACAAAAAAGCGGTCTGCAGCCTAATGTTTATTGCAGCTCAATTCACAATAGCTAAGACCTGGAACCAACCTAAATGCCCATCAACGGTAGACTGGATAAAGAAATTATGGGATATGTACTCTTTAGAATACTATACCGCAGTAAGAAACAACGAAATCCAGTCATTTGCAACAAAATGGAGGAATCTGGAACACATCATGCTGAGTGAAGTAAGCCAGTCCCAAAGGGACAAATACCATATGTTCTCCCTGATCGGTGACAACTGACTGAACACCAAAAAGGAAACCTGTTGAAGTGGAATGGACACTATGGGAAACGGTGACTTGATCAGCATAGCCCTGACTGTTAATGAACAACTTAATACATTATCCTTCTTAGTAGTTTTTTTGTCTGTTCTACTTAATATGACTGGTTTAATTCTGTAATTAATACACAGTTATTCTTAAGTGTTGAAATTTAACTGAAATGTGATCCCTGTTAAACGTAAGAGTAGGAATAAGAGAGGGAAGAGATATATAATTTGGGACATGCTCAAGCTGACTTGCCCCAAATGGTAGAGTTAGAAACATACCAGGGGACTCCAATTTAATCCCATCAAGGTGGCATGTACCAATGCCATCTCACTATTCCAAGTGATCAATGTCAGTTCACAATTGATCCTAATGAAAGGACTAAGAGTCAAAGGGAGCACATAAACGAGTCTAGTACCTGTGTTCTGAATTCTACATGGTGATTTTGGAGACCAGATATCTACCCTGGGAGTTCAGTGGATGCATTGTTCAGAAGACCTACTTGGGCCTAAACAGAAAATTGATGTCTGGGGCCCACTTGTTTCTCTTTTTATCACTGAGCACAAAATAAATTACTGATTGGATATGCTAAGGGTGATCTTACCTTCCAAACCTGAGGCTAAAACCTAGCCTAATATGTCCATAATACAGAGAGGTTTAATCAAATTTCATTTTTAGTGCCTCTGTTTGTCTGACTCTAAGCAGCCTTCTCCAGATGAATGTCTGAATTATGTAAACATGATTTTCCTATATATGAACTCCTCTATACTATGGTATGAATTCAAAAGGAGTATCTCGGAAGACTTACGGTGAGGAGTTTTAGAGAATGAATATTGCATCTTTACCCATTTTCTGACCAATAATCACCTTCAAAAATTTAAAAATTAATTTTATTTAAAAGATCTTCCTAGACTGCCTTATTGCCTTATTTTTAAAAGTAATGTTTAGCTTTTGTTTCATGGTTGTCACAAACTTGACATCATAATGTTCTGTCATTATAATCAGAGGTCATTACAACCTCAGGTAGGCAAAATTCTCCATAATTCATGTATTCTAAAAAAAAAAAACTTCTTTTTCAGTCTCTAAAATATTTGATTTCATTTTCTCTCCAATATCTTGAAGGGATTACCTATTTGAAGGGACAAATAGGTACTAAACTGTTTTCAAAAAAGAAGAAAGGGAGACAGGTAGCTATTATATACTCATATATTTAGTTCACAGAAATGTGCAGAAATTAAGATCACATGACCTGAACAATCCTTCCTGGGTCAAACATGACTCTTCCTTGCAAGCTGTGTGATCTTAGGCAAGTTACTTAACCTCACAGCATTCATTTCTCATCTGTAGAACAAAGGTTATATTAGTAATGACCTAATTGGGTTGTTGTGAGCAACAAGTGTATTTAGATGTATATGTAAATGTAAAACATTTCCAGTAGTGCCTGCCACAGAATAGGTGACATGTAAGTGCTATATATTGTTGTTATTTTGGCAGTTTACTTATTATTGATCATTTGGCAGAAAAATCATAAAACTTCTTTGTGCTTACGTGAGTGATGTTTCAATCAGATCCTTTGTTCTCCTTGCTTCCTATATTCAACTTTCAACACATGAGACCCTATTCTCTTTCTCCTAAATTTAGATTTTGGTCATCCATATATTCCTCTATACCTTAAAATTAAGTTCTTATTTTTCTTTTCTTCAGACTTGCGAGATAAAGGTAAAATGGCTTACCAAAGCCAAACAATAACCAGAGATGTTAATCAGAGAAGTGTAATGGTTGGGAAGGTTTCAAAGGCTGCCTTTGTGCTTGCTTCCAGAGATTTGAAGGAAGATAATGTCTTGGTGCTTTTTAAAAATTACTGAATTCCATTATTCACTTGTATGTTGCCACCTAATTTGGCATATGGTTCATAAGAACTGTCATTTACAGTTGGTCAGTGCACATTGTCGATGTTTGATGATTCCTTCACATGATGGAAGTGGAATTTGTTTTTAGTATCTTTCCCCTCACCTGGCTCATCAAGAATACCATATGAGCCAGGGTGCCAACAAGAAACACATGGCATACATAAGAGGATGATTGAAGAGAATCTAGTAAGCAGTGCATGTATGAATGTGAAGCACCCAAGTTCTGAAAAGACAGGTGTACTCTTACCAGCCCAGACCTGGAAGGGCCAAGGGTATAATATTCTCACTAGAATGGAGAGCTGCAGGTGTAGGAGAGAGGTTGTCAGATATTGCCACTTTTAAAGCTAAAGCTGGCAGAGAGGGAGCAAAATTTGTAGATATGCAAATCTCCCTCTGTTTCTATTCTCTGATCTCCTGTTGATAATTTCCTGGTGACCAAACCCAGTAGACTGCCAGAAGGAATGTGGTACACTGAGCCACTGGGGGGTCAGAAGTGATTCTTGATAGCAACATGGAGAGTAACCCTCACAAATACCTAATCAGTGTGACTCTATAGTGAGTTTTTTTTTTTAACAAGGTATATTTACAGACCAATAACTCATTTAAAATTGTTATTATCATACGTATTAGGCATGGAGCTTTTTGATTGTTCTACAGAAAATAATAGTGTATTCAAGATTTGATAGAATGTTTCTCATCTATTTTCTATTCATTGAGACATTGCATAGATATTACTATAGTATTATTATACACTTTACACTGATATAATAGTGCCCATCTTTATGTAAAGGAACCACCTTTATGTACAAGAATATTATATATATATACACATTATAATAGTTCTGTTTTACTGACTATAATTCTATTGCTCTTTATCATTCAATAAGACATAATATTATATGCATAGGTAATGTTATATACCAATACAGTAATGCCTATCTTTATGTAATATTACTGTACATGAAGGTAGGAACCACGTTTAGGTACAGGAATGTTTTATATAATGGTTCTGTTTTACTGACTATAATTCTGCCACTCTCTATCACTTAATAAGTAAGGCATAGCAGCTCTCAGTTCACCAAAAGTGAATTAAATGTACTTCTGTGTCTTTCTTCCCCAGATTATGTAAAAACAACAATTTTATAGTAAAAACTCAATGGATTGTATTGAGAGTTAACTGTAAAACTAGTTCTCCAAAAGTTTGTGTGTGTGTGTGCAAATTGTTGAAATATCTACTCAGTATGGAGTTGGTCTTCTGTGTACAAAGTTAATTGAAAATGAATCTTAATGGAGAATGGGACTGGCAAAAGGAGAGGGAGGAAGAGGTGGCGTGGGAGTGTGGGTGGGAGGACTGATATGTTGGGAAGAATCACTATATTCCTAAAGTTGTACTTATGAAATTTGTATTCCTTAAAAAATGAAAAAATAAATAAAGGCGGTACAGGTAGAAGAAAGTGGGAAATGAGAAGTGAATAGAATCAGATTATCAGATGACCCAGTCTTTAGCTGCCCTAACATAACATATTCTTCTTTTGGCACTGAGAGGAAGGGTGGAGGAGGACAGCCTTCCTGCTTGCTAATTAAAATATGATCTCTCAATGAAACTACTAATTCACAGAAGTTTGTTCAGGAAAGCCCCATGTATTGCACATATGACTAAAGCTATTTGTTACTCTCATTTCACTGACTATTTCCTTTAGGAGTATGAATGGGCAACCATCACTCATTAGGCATCTAAGTAAAAACAATTCAGACGATGAAGCTAGGATATAGTTGACAAGACAGTGCTGAAACAGAGCAAAATCCACTGATCATTAGGGAAATGCAAATCAAACCACAGTGAGATATCAGCTCACTCCAGTTACAATGATTATAATCACAAGGGAGAAAAATAACAAATGCTGAGTAAGATGCAGAGAAGAGAGATTTTTATATATACTTTCAGTAATGCAGCTACTATGGAAAATAGTATGGATATTCCTCAAGAAAATAAAAATAGACCTACCATATAATCTAGTTAATCCTTTTGTGGGTATATATCCAGATGACATGAAATTAGTATATCAAAGAGATACTTGCACTCCTACATGTGTTGCAGCAATATTCACAAAAGCCAACAAATGTAATCAACCAAGGTGTCCATCTAGGGATGAATGAATGAATAAAATATGGTATAGACTCAAACAAAATAAAACATTACTCAAACACTGAAAAAATTAAAGCTTGCCATTTGTGAAAATATGGATGGAACTTAGAGGACATTATGTTAAGTGAAATAAGTCAGGCACCAAGAGACAAATGCCACATGTCCTCACTTATATGTGGAAGCATGAAATGTTGATTTCATGGTAGAGAGTAGAAAAGTGGTCACTAGGGGGTGGGAAGTATGGTGACCAGAGGGAAGGGGGAGAGTTCAAGGAAAAGGCTTGAAAGTACAGGTAGAAAGGAGAAGAAATGAATTCTGGTTCTGCACAGCATGGGAGAGTGAGTGTAGTTTATCATTTATTATCCAGTTTATAAAAACTGGAAGAGAGGAGTTTGAAGGTCACCAACACAAAAGATAATACATGTTTAAGGAAATGGAAGTGCTAATTACTAATTTGATCATGTGTTAGAGTATCATACACCATACATATTTACAATTATGCATCAAAACGTTTTAAGGTGGGCAAAATCAAGACAAATAATTTTCACACTGCAAAATAAAACTACCTTAGATAAAGAAATCAGAATTAATTCATGGTAGAATTTAAGATTTATTATTACTTACATTGATTGAAACTCAAAAACTCTCTGGTATTGAGAATATGGTATTAAAGTAATCCATGATCCATAATATTAGATGCGTATCTTACATACAAACTTTATATAAATTCAATTTAATAAAAGTATCTTTGAACTTTCTTGCAATATTGTTAAACATGAAAAATTGCAACTCCAGTGAATATAAGAATAACAAAAATGCAAAAATCCTTATTGCTGATATGGAGGAAGTTTTATTGGTCTGACTAGAAGATCAAACGAGCCACAATATTCCCTTAAATCAAAGCCCAGTCCAGAGCAAGACACTAAGAGTTCAATTCTATGAGACTCAGGGAATTGAGGAAGCTGCCAAGGCAAGTCTGAAGCTTAGCAGAGGTTGCCTCATGAAGTTTAAGGAAAGGAGCCACGTCTGTATCATGCAAATACAAGGTGAAGCAGCAGCTGATGATGTAGAAGCTACAGCAAGTTATTGGGAAGGGGTGGCTATAATAATTGATGAGGATAACTGTGCTGAGGATAACAACTGATGTTCTGTGCAGACGAAACAGCCCTGTATTGGAAGAACATGCCATCTAAGAATTTCAGAGCTAGAGAGAAGTCAATGCCTGGCTTGCAAAGCTTAAAAGAACAGGCTGACTCTTGTAGGGATCATACACTTTATGACTTCAAAGTTGAAAGCAAGCTAACTTACTGCTTCTAAAATCCTAGTTCCTTTAAGGATTATGCTAAGGCTACTCTGTCTGGACTCTATGAGTGGAGCAGCAAGCTTGAATGAAAACACATCTGGTAACAACATGGTTTACTGGAAATTTTAAGCCTACCATTGAGATTGACTGCCCAAATAAATTTCGTTTCAAAAGATTACTGATCATTGACAATCCACCTGGTCACCTGAGACCTCGGATGAGAGTGCACAATGGAATTAATGTTTTGTTCATGCCCCTTAACGCAACATCTGTTCTTCAGCTCATGGATCAAGGAGTATTTTTGAATTTTAAGTCATATTATTTAAAAATACATTTTCTACAGTAGACCTGAGAAAGGATACCCCACTCTGGTTGACATTTTGAACATTCATGACTTATAGGAAGAGGTCAGATATCAACAACAAGAGTTTGGGAGAAATTAATTCCAGTCCCCATAGATGGCTTTGATAGCAAGTCTTCAGTGAAGGAAGAAACTGCAAATGTAGTGGAAACAGCAAGAGAATTAGAAGTGGAGCTTGAATTGTGGTATCTCTGGATAAAACTTAAATGATTGAGGAGTTGCTTCTTATGGCTGAGCAAAGAAAGTGATTTCTTGAGATGGTACCTGCTCCTGGAGAAGATTCTGTGAATATTGTTCAAATGAAGAAGGGTCTGAAGTATTACATATGCATAGTTGTTGAAGCAACAGCAGAGTGTGGGAAGAATGGCTCTGATTTTGAAATTCTACTGTGGGTAAAATGCTATCAAACAACAACATGTGCTCCAGAGAAATATTTTATAAAATGAAGTGTCAATCAATGTGACTTGATTGTTACCTTGTTTTAAGAACTTGCCACAGCAATTCCAACCTTCCACAGCCACTACCCTGATCAGTCAGCAGCCATTAGTACTGAGACAAGACCTCTCACCAGCAAAGAGATTATGGCTCAACTGAAGGCTCAGATGATCGTTAGCATTTTTTTTTAGCAGTAAAGTAATTTTAATTAAGGTATTTTATCTACAATGCTATTGAACATTGAATGGTTTAGGGATGATACACACACACTATACCACAGAATACTTGTGTGTCCGACTTTATTGCAATAGTAGCTTTTCTGTAATGACCTGGAACTAAACTCACATATCGCTGAGATAGTCAGCCCTCTCTATACATGGGTTCCACATCCATGCAGTCAACCAATGAGGGATCAAAACTCTTTGCATCTGTACTTAACATGGATGTATTTCATCTTATCACTGTTCCCTAAACAACGCATGATAACAGTTCTTTATATAACATTTAGATTGGATCATAGGTTGTAAGTAATTTAGAAGTAATTTTAAATATATAGGAATATTTGAATTTAAATATATAGGAATATGTCGGTTGAGCTTCTTGAGCATTTACAAAGTTGGGTATCTGGAAGGGAAATCTTATAATGAATCCCCTGCAGATACTGATACTGAGGGGCAACTGTCTGTTTTAGAATTAGCTACCAGCATAGTCAAAAATAGAAATTTTATTTAAAAAGTTCAAGGAAGCTGAACTTGAGAGTTGGAAGAGAGACAAGTTTTTTTTTATTTGACAGAGTTAGTGAGAGAGAGAGAAAGGTCTTCCTTCCGTTGGTTCACCTCCCAAAATGGCCGCTACAGCCGGCGCTCTGTGCCAATCCAAAGCCAGGAGCCAGGTGCTTCCTCCTGGTCTCCCATGCGGGTGCAGGGGCCCAAGGACCTAGGCCATCCTCCACTGCCTTCCCAGGCCACAGCAGAGAGCTGGACTGGAAGAGGAGCAACCGGGACCAGAACCTGACATCTACATGGGAGGACCAGCCACGTGAACCACGGTGCCGGCGCTGAGAGAGAAGTTATGCCACTCATTTCTCCCTGGTTTAAATTATTATAATGGTAATTATTTGTAAAATTATAAAATTTGTAGAATTGTTTATAAAATAATGCTGTGAATATAGGTCACATTAAGACACCAATAGTTAAGAAAGGAGATGTTATTAGAAAAACAACCTCATAACCAGTCTGTTTAAAAATTTTTTTTTTTGTGAAATCTGGTTCTACTTTTTGATATGGAATAGTACTACTTGTTGGCTGTCAGCTGCCTGGAGGAACTGCTTAATTTCTTTTCTCCAACTCATAGACCAAAGTGTATGGTTCATGACTGAGCACAACCATGGGCAACTTGGAACACACCTACAGAGTGCCCCCAGATAACCCCACCTTAAGCACACACATTCAGAACCTTAGCAACCTACCCTAGTTGCCCTTTCTTGCTTCCCATCTTATCCCACAAATCTATGAAACAATGTGTCACCCAAATTGCTTTGCAATATGAAAATGCTGGCTCATATTTCTACCGATACCAACTATGCCACTCACAGTCTTTAAGGTCAAGCTTAATGATTTTAATTAGGTGTATGACAAAACCAAATAAATAATAAATAAAGGATAGTTTTCTAACTAAATCATTTGAAATGAGTGAAGAGCTGTATCATTGCCCCAGATGATATAAAGCAATGCAGTGTTAAGTAGATTGTACATTTACTTAGGGCTTAAATTAGTATAGGCCTAAAAAAGAATTTGTCGTTGTATCTTGTAAAAATTAATCTGTTTTATAAATTGCAATATGCTCAGTATGGCTTGTCTTTTTGTTACTTTGATTTTACTTGAGGGGAGAATTTCACATTGTGTATGTCTGAAAGGAAAATTGAGATAATTACCTAAATCTAGAACAACTAAAAATACTTCACCTGAGATATACAAATAATTAGCGTACTTTTTGTCTTGTTTTGCTTGGATTATCTGGATAATTGCTTCCATTTTCCACCTGATTTAGTGTAACTAGACACAGCTTGAGTACATCTCAGGAGGTTGCTACTGCTGTTTTCTTAACAGAGTGCTTTGAAGCTGCAAGGGATGATATTATGAAATGCTAGTATGGCCAATGCAATTTTGGTTGTCCACTGGTTGGTTCTGATAATGGATGTTATATAAGAATCTCCTTATTTAGTAGTTTCGTTCAGAAATGACATTGGCATTACTAAATCTTGAGTGATAATGGAGGTGACTGTGTGCCGTAGTCAGAACCAAGTCAGCATGTATGTTGATTGGCTTGACACGAAGTTTCAGTGTAGTAAAGACTGTGTCCCCAGATGGGTGTGCATGTGCCTGTTCTATGGGGGGAAAGGGCAGGGGAGAGGGATATGGGGCAGGAAGAGAAGGCTTTAAATAAAAAGAACAATATTTTACTCTGCTAAATTCAGCTAATGAATATAGCTGATTGTTCAGAGGAAGTCATTCAGCTTGGATGGGGAAAACATTTGGCTGTTTTATTATCTATAAAGAAGTCAGAATATACCAGCCTTGCATACTGACTGAAAAGCAGCAGGTTCAAAAAGATCCCTCTCATTGTCCTGCTGTTTCTTGAAAGAAGCAGCTAAAATTCCTACGTAGGAAACACCCTTCCTATACTCCACGGAATGACATCCTTTTCCTCACAGATGAGAACTTGAGGCTGAAGTGTTCTGTGCAGACCTTAAAATAACTCTTGTCTTGTAAGCTTCCCCACATAGTGGCATTTTCACAGTTTACTGGTTTTTGTCCAGTGTAGTATATATGTATTTATCACCATTTCTTTGGGTGTTCATTTCTTTATCAGGCCTTTGAGTAGTCCAAGTCTTTTTTTTTTTTTTTTAATTTGTTTGTAAGGCAGAGTTACAGAGGGAGGGAAGGAAGGAGAGATCAGTCTTACATCAGCTGGTTCATTCCACAAATGGTCACAAAGGCCAAGAATGTGTTGGTCCCACGCGAGGAGCCCAGAACTTTTTCAGGGTCTCCCACAAGCATGCAGGGGCCCAAGCACTTGGGTCATCCTCCACTGCTTTTCCAGGTCCTTTGCAGGGAGCTGCGTCAGAAGTGGAGCATGCAGGACTCACGTCAGTGCCCATGTGGAATGGCTATGCCACACACCAACCCCTTGTCTAAGTCGTATGAGGGCATATGGGAGTCTTCATGAAGTTTCTGGAAAATATATAGGATGAGAAAAGGACACATGGATTTCAAAATAATTTGTCACCATATTGAACAACATTGATTTCCACTTTTCCACAAGCTTTTTGACATATTCCTGTTTTAAATAAATATGTATGCTTTTCTCTTGTTTCTCTTTCTTTATGTCAGTTTCATTCTCAATCCCATCTGGAACTCTGAGAACAGTGGTGGAGCTGTGCAAACCCTGTGTCTGTAAAATGATCAAAAACAGGATTTTAAAAATATAAGAACATTTTCATGGGTTTTTAATTCAGTGGTCAAATTAACAAAAGACTTAATTAGAGACACATTTCATTTTAAAAGGACTTGACATGTATTATTTGACAAGTATTAATAGATCTTTGTTAAAACATATTCATAATTGTCAAAATTTTCCTACCCTCTCATTACTCAGTTGAGAATAATTAAAACAAATTTCACATAAGGTTTGATGTATAAATACTGCTCTTTTATCACTGAAATTATTGGAGTTTCATATTAAGGGTGAAATGGACTTAAAATGGGGTAACACACAGAGAAAATTTGGTAAAATTGGAGTGATCATCAATGATAACCAGGGCCCCTAAGAGAGGTAGCAATGTCCTTTCTGTGATTAATATTAAAAGGATTACTTTTAAAGTTGAGTGTTTGTGGAAGAGATGGGCTCTAAAGGATTATTACTGAATGTGTGAGTGGTCAGTTTTCTGGGAACTGTTGAATTCAGTATTAGGGGATGGAGTGGGCCTGGGATTTGGAGGAAGGGCCTTCCCCTCTTTGCTCTTTTGCTGTAGTTGGAAGAAAAGGGGCCACGTCTGTGTTGCAGGTGTGAGACTATAAACCCCCTCGCCACCTGCGGTAGGCACTTGGCTATGGGTTTAATGGTGTGGCTCGGTCAACTGAGAGTCCTGTGTAGTGAATGAGCTTAAATGTGGCAGAAGGAAGGTAAAGGAGGCATGGAACATTCATCTGGGGAAAGAACTGCCTTTTACCTTTGGTCCACCCCCACCCTAGGTGACTTCAAGATATCTTGGTTTATCAAGCATTCAAGTTAGCGCTTCAGCACAGCTCCATTCTTTTCAAGTCTTCTCTACTGCATTTGGCACATGTGATAATGGTTGTAGGCAGTGCCGCAAGTCCCGTGACGATGCTGCAGGCTGGGAGGTTGTGGGCGTCTCTGACTCAGGCTTCCTCCTCTTTTTCTTGGTCCTCCTTTCCCCATTTTCTATTTCCTCCTCTCCGTTCCTTCCCTATAGCCTCCTTCCTTTCTCCCTCTTCTTTCTTCCCTCCATCTCACCATTTCTCCCTCTCTCCCTCTCTCCCTCTCTCTCTCCTCCTCTCACTTTCCCTCCCTCCCATCCTCCCCTTCTCCCTCCTTTTCTTCCTTGGACAATTATGCATTGATGTGCAAATGACAAAAAAAAAACAAAACCATAGTTTCTAATGAACATCCTTCTGAAGAATCACAATCGAAATGAACTTGAACACCAGGACTGAAGGGTAGTGATTGAACTGTACTCTATCAAAATGAGAGACTTTTATTTGGGAGGGAAATGTTTCAGAATTGATTAATAGATACTGGTATGTGAAGTCTGAGTTCTAGGGAACTCATCTTGTTCAGTGAGACTTTGCTGAAAGACAGAGGAGGCCATTTCACAATATTTGTGTTCTTGCCATGCACCACAGGCATGAATACAGCTGGAGGTTGACCAATAAATCTTCAATCAATAGCATACTAATCTACTTACATGTGTAAAGTCACTTAAAAAACATGGAAACTACTGATGGAGCCCTATTTATCAAGCTGGCTTTGTTTGGGGAGGAAGACCTGCCACAGGTTTGGGAGACATGGGTAAAATGGACAACAAGGACAGGAAGAAGTATCTGGGTTATGAAGAAAGAGCCTAGACTGTGCCGATGTGCTAGGCACCTTCTTCTGCATGCAGACCAGTCTGTTCTCTCTTTTGTTGGCTTTTATAGTGGAGTCCCTTGGCAAATCTACTATGATTGCGTTCTTTTAGTTGACTTAGCAATGTCTGAGGCCATTGCTCATTGAAAGAAACCAAAGAGCTTACAGGTTTATAAATATAAAATGTTGTGGAAAGTACATAATAATATCAAAATAAAGTTCTTATTTATTGTTCTTTAAAACATGTCTATGGAACAATGATGTATTATGGACAGAGAAAATCAACCCTAAACTGTTATGTATCTCAGTGTGGACAATAAAATCAACTTATAAACATCAGTACTTTCCCTAGTATAAATCATACACTCTTTGCGCTCAGATATCTGCTTTGTAATACATCAAACTAATGATAAAGATTGGTATGACACCCCTTCAAATGGCAACATTCCTATTTTTATAGAGGGGAGATATTTTTGAGTAGGAGGAAATCATCCAACAATTAGTTATTATCATTAGCAAGTTTACGTTGCTGACAAATGCAGCTGATATTAATATATATGCTTATTAGCATTCAGTAATGATTTTTAGATTTCATAGATGAGTATGATTCAAAGTGTCAGGAGTCTGTTCTGTGGTGTTTAAAAAATCCGGCACAAATTCCTAATAGCAGCTAGAAGAAGAATTGTCATTAGAATGACCTTTTCAGTGGTAATTTGACAGCCGCTTGATGGACTGCATTCTCCCATCTCTCAGCCATGCTTTTACTTCCTGCCATAAAATGCTGGAGCAAAATCTTTCACTCAAGTGATAAGATTCTCAATAGTCATTTGTTGTATGTCTCCCTCTGAGCAGTTCCTCAGATTTTGAAAGCTCTCTTTCTTGGCAAGGTATTTTTCATTACCTGGAGAAAATGTCTCCTTTAGGGAAGTATTCTAAAAAACAATAGTACAGGTGCTGAATCAGATTTCCCAGGTGTGTAAGGGACTCTCTGTGGTTGCTAAATAGGATTGGTTTGGATTATTAAATGGCACTCTAGTGTCCTATAAGAGTTAACACAACTTGCAAAGGTGCCTTTTCTAACAACAAGAGAATAGCTTTGACTTTGATAAAAATGTGGGCTATGAAGTACCTGGTTGAACATCCTAAAAGAAAAAATAAAAAAGCATTTACTGATAAAATGAAGGCAGTCAATTTGCAAATAAATGCATTTTTAAAATGTGGCCCTGGGGTGACATGCAGATTGAAAAGACTAATATTTTCTCTGGGAATATCATTTGGAGAAGCTAGTTTCTCTTGAATTCTGGAAGTATCACCAGAGTAGAATGCTTGTTGAGTGATAAAATATGCATTTTCACATTAAGGATATTTCTTATGTTAGTAACTTTGTCAAAGTTTTGGTGCACAAATTATAAAGACACATATTTGCCTATGTTTCTGTTTTCTCTTGCTAGAAGGTTATATTAATGAACTATGGGACATTGTCCCTTTTATACAGCGCTGTACCTTTAGCCTCTGCAACAATGCCTGGTATACATCAGTCAATCAATGAATATTCACTGTATGAATGCATGAACAAATTGAATTAACAAATTAACCTCTAAATAGATGTTCATCTTTTTCTTTAGTATCTTTTGCAGTGTTCCAAGACTGAGACTTTTTGTTTCTGTCTTATTTCACTGGATTCATGCAACAAAAATGTTAAACATATGTCAGAAAAAGTTGGAAACGTAATCTGTGACTCCTATTTGGGGAGGTGGCTTCATTTTACATTTACAGATTTGTCACTCTGTTAAATCCAGCTAACAAAATCCAAAAGGTGGCCGGTGCCGCGGCTCAATAGGCTAATCCTCTGCCTGTGGCGCTGGCACCCCGGGTTCTAGTCCCGGTCAGGGCACCGGATTCTGTCCCAGTTGCTCCTCTTCCTGTCCAGCTCTCTGCTGTGGGCCAGGAGTGCAGTGGAGGATGGCCTAGGTCCTTGGGCCCTGCACCCGCATGGGAGACCAGGAGAAGCACCTGGCTCTTGGTTTCGGATCGGCACAGCGCGCTGCAGCGGCCCTTGGGCCGGTGAACCAATGGAAAAAGGAAGACCTTTCTCTCTGTCTCTCTTTCTCACTGTCCACTCTGCCTGTCAAAAAAAAAAAAAAAAATCCAAAAGGTGACATATTGAAAAGCCAAAAAGGGATGGATTGTTCAAGTGAAAAGGAAAGGTGATTAGATGAAGAAGAGGGTAGTGCGAGGGACCTTGAGTCCAGTGAGGGTCCTGCCCTCACAGAACAGGGATGAGGACATGGAAGGAGGTCTTGGGAAAAGTTCTGGAGAGAGAAAAGTAGAGCGATCAAAGCACACAGCAGAGAGAGAAAGCTGTGGTCCAGCAAGAGAAGATACTTGATTAGCACTTCAGGCAGGGTAAACCACGCCATGTCACGGGTTGAATTTTGACTTCCTGGGTGTATTGAAATTCTACATGAAGAATAAACAGTGTCTTTGTTTTCTCAAGAAATTCATTTGTGAGTTGAATAACCATGTATAGCAGAGAAAGGAAGAATTTTGTTCAAAATGTATTTGAAATTGTTTTTTCACGTCACACTCCTGGACTTAATTTTCACTCACATTTAAAATAAGGAAAAAAAGAAATCCAAAAATGGATAGGAAATTATGCGTCCATTGTTATACGATCATAGTTAAAAGAAATGCTCTCCCCTTCTTGACATACATATCAAACGAAGAGCTAATTTTGAATCCAAATTATCTGATAATTTTAGTAGTTTGCTACTGTTTTACATATAGGATATGTCAATGATGCTGTGAAATAAACAACAAAATGTATTACTCCATTTTGTTGCATGTAAAAAAAAAAAAAGATGGCTAGAAGAGATTATGAAAGCAGATGTCACGGCCAGCACCGTGGCTCAATAGGCTAATCCTGTGGCGCCAGCACACCAGGTTCTAGTCCCAGCTGCCCTTCTTCCAGTCCAGCTCTCTGCTGTGGCCTGGGAAGGCAGTGGAGGATATCCCAGGTCCTTGGGCCCTGCACCCACATGGGAGACCAGGAGGAAGCACTTGGCTCCTGCCTTCAGATTGGCGTAGCGCTCTGGCTGTAGTGGCCACTTGTGGGGTGAACCAATAGAAGGAAGACCTTTCTCTCTGTCTCTCTCTCTCTCACTGTCTAACTCTGCCTGTCAAAAATAAAAGAAAGAGAGAAAGAGAGAGAGAGAGAGAGAGAGAGAGAGAAAGAAAGAAAGAAAGAAAGAAAGAAAGAAAGAAAGAAAGAAAGAAAGAAAGAAAGAAAGAGAGAGAGAGAGAGAGAAAGAAAATGTCCCTTTTATCACAACCTGTTTCATGACTCTTGATCTGTCTGGGCCAACTATCTTTGACCCACCAGCCACGTACCTTGTTCTGTAATGTGGATTAGGTATAAATGGCTCCAGAGGATAAAGTTGTAGGAAACCAGAGGGAGATTCAATATAAGAAATGGAAGAAATAATTTTTAAAATATTACATCTATTCAACAATGGCAAAATGAGTTGCTTCAAAAGGGAACTGGTTCATCTATTTCTTTATTTGTTCATCAAGGAATATTTATCAGATGCCGATTGCGTTCCAGATACAGGCTTACAGAGTTGACTCACAACAATGCACAAGATAGGGGTCTTTGCTGTCATCAAGCCCATAGCCTATTACAGGAAGTTACAGTGAAAAGGGCTTAAGATAATGGTAAAGGGAATTCAGACCACAATAGGAGCTCAAGAGCTGGGGAGGGAAGATTCAGAGCAGGCTTCTCAGAGCAAGTGAGATGCTGATCTGGCAAGTAGAAGTAGAAAGAATATTCCAGACAAAGTGAATATCATTCTGAACTCAAGGAAATGAAAAATAAAATCAAGCATGACTGCCAAAGGTAATGTAAGATGAGAAAACATAGGGACAGGTACTGCCGGAAATGGAGTAGAACAAATCTGGAAGGGACCAGATAGCCAAGGCAAAGGATCAGGATGTTTCCTTGGAAACCATTGCAAGGCTTTTTGTTTACGGAACCTTGAAAAGATACAAGAGACTTCTAAATTGTGTGTTGTTTATATGAAGAGTAGCAATGTAGTGAGCACCCGTATGCCTAACATCTGGCTTTAGAAAGCATGCATTATTTTCTTCAAAATCCCCTGTACTCCTTGCACCCTACCTCCTTCACGCTTCTCTAGAACAGTCATCTCAGATTTTCTTTATAATTTGGTCATGTACTTTTATATCCCTAAGGATATTAGTTTGTGTGGCTTTGAACTGTATAAATGGACTTATACTGTAAAAATTCTTCTGCTACTTGCTGTCTATTCATCATCTTGCATTGCTAAGGGCCATCATGTTGTTGAGTGTAGGACTCACCCATTTCCTTCACTGCTGTGTACTTTTCCAGTCTCCTTGAGAGGGACATTTGTGCTTTCAGGTTTTTCTTGTATGTGCAACATGTCTCTAAATGCTCTTCTCCACATGCAAGTGTTCTTGTGAGGGGATGTGACAGTTTTCTCTAGGAACTATGCCAAGGAATGAAACAGTTGAATCATAGATTATGTTAATTCTCAAATATAATGAATAATGCCACATTGCTTCCCATAGTTTTACTGTTTTTTAAAAAATTATTCAGTGTAAAATAGTATCACAGTTATTCCACATGTTCAGTAAAATATAATATTATTGGGTTTTACATTTTTTGCCAATTTTATAGATATAAAATATGTCATTGTGGTTGAAGTGAAGCATATTTAATGCAATTATTAACCATTCCTATTTATTCTTCTCTGAGGTTCTTAAGATTATTGCCCATTTTCTCCTATTTCTTATTGATATGTAGAAATTCTTTACATATTCAGAATACTATTCATTTTTAAATATGTGAAATATCTTCACAAAGTTCATGTGAAATGCATATTCTAAAAAAACTACATGGATTTCAAAAACTGTGCATTGAAATGAACTCACCCTTTGGTTGTATTTTCCCATGAACGTTTGAAGTATCTTCATGCAGGTTCCAAATATATTCTCTCACTTGCTGATTTGTCTTTTCACTCCCATATATCTTTTCATGAATAGGAATTATTATTTTTAATAGAGAAAAAATTATCATTTTCTTTGTGGTTGGATAGTTTGCATCTTATTTAAGAAATGTCTTCCTACAAGTTATTCTTCCACATTATGTGGAATGTGTAAAATTGTGTCTGTTTAAAATTTTAGTTTACCTACTACAAATTTTTTGCACATTATGTGATATAGTTGTACCAGGTTTTCTCCCAACCATATAGTAAATTTCCAGGTAACATTTATTATAAATTCTAGCATTCCCCACTGGCTTGTACAGCTAGTTCTATAAGAATTCAAATTTCTTGATATATCTGTTTGATAGTTGTTTCTAGATGCTCTAAATGATTTCATTTGTCACTCTGTCTATTCCTGTCCTGATGCTATGCTTGCTTAATTACTACATCTTTGTAATAGTCCATGATATCTGTCACAGCCAGCCCCCCCCCCCAACCCATGTTTGTCATCTTCAGCAAAGGCTGAGCTATTTTTGGTCCTTTGTTTTACCACTTGAGTTTAGAACTAGCCTTTCAAATTTCAGAAAGAAAAACCTACTGGAATTTGATTGAGATTGAATTGAATCTACAGATTAGTTTGAGAAGGAGACATACTTGAAATATTCACATCAGTTCTTCACATCAAGGGTCATGCTATGTTGTCTCTCCATTTATTTACTTCTTTTACTCAGCAAAGGTTGAAAATAGCTCCATAAAGTTCTTACACCGTTTGGATTTATCTTAAAATCCCTGATATTCTTGATGATACAACAAAGAATATTATTAAAATGTTATGTTTCTATTTTTTATTGGCATTTAGAAATTCAGTGGATTTATTTTAAGCCAGGAAATTTCCCAAAGACTTTAATGAATTCTGAGAACTTAATTGAGTTTATTTTAGCAGTTTACACAAATATCTTATTACCTGTATAGACTAATTTATATATTCTTTTAAATTTTATTTTTCTTTCTTCACCAATCCTTACACTTGCCTTACTATGCCATGAACTTCAGTGATGAACAAAAAGCTGATAGCAGTGTTTTTATTCATATTCTTAATGAGTTTGTTCAACTCTTATCCTTATGATTTTGCTGAAAACTTACACTTAAGTATATTTCTTTTTTTTTAAACTTTTATTTAATGAATATAAATTTCCAAAGTACGACTTATGGATTACAATGGCTTCCCCCCCATACCGTCCTTCCCACCCACAACCCTCCCCTTTCCCACTCCCTTCATATCATGCTAACATACTTGTATATATCAGCATATAGTAAAATTTATTATAAAATAAACATTTATATTTTATGTATTTTTATATTTATATCTGATTTTTAGTGTGAACTCACTTTTGTCTTGATTTGTAATAAATCTAAATGAATTCTTCTTGTCCTAATAAGATGAGGAATAACGTTACTTGCTGTTACAACTTGTGTTTAACACAGTGCTAGTCTACTGGAGAGTTTAACATAGTAAGACAGGAAAATGTAAGGATTAGAGAATAAATGGAAGATTTTTTGAAGCTAAGGAAGTTCCTATTAATTTCTAGTCACTTAAAATTTTTGGCATGAATGAATGTTGAATTTTACTAAACATTTTTTTCTATATCCACTTAGGTGATAAATTTTTTTCCTTTAATCTACCACTATGCTGAATTATATTAATAGATTTTTCATATTTAAATCAGGCTTCCATTTGTGGGATTTTTTTTAATGCATTGCTGGATTCAGTTGGCTCTTATTTCCTTTAGGATGAATGTATCTTATTTTTGAGTAAGCTTGTCCTATAATTTCCAGTGTTGAAGTGTGTGACTGGTTTGGTTGTAAAGTTTTGATGAGGACAGGGATTTTAGTTTAGAGGTTTATATGCAGTATGGAACACAATTAAAAGCAAATAAGAGTGTAGTCATCTTTCATACAGACAGATCATTTGAAGATTGGATGTGGTACAGAGAATTCTTCATTGCCAGATTGTCTGCAAGATAACTCTTCCCAACCCTAAACTGTGATGGTTTCAAAATCTGTTGTCTTTGCCATCATTATGTGCCTCATTGCTACAAAAGTGCTAAGGGACCTTAGGAGATGGAAGGAAAGTCTGGAGTTCCTTGTTAAATGGAAAATTATTTTGCAGTGTGACAGTCTTACAGGAATATATTTTTAAAACATTTATTCAGAGTCTCTCTAAATCCATACTTTGTGAAATTAATTCATGAAGCATTCCTTACGCATTCAGTAACTTGCTGTAGAATGTACAAAGAAACTACTTAAGATTGAGTCTTGAGTGTTGAACATGTTCTTTTTCAGACTCACCTGATAATAATGCCAAGTGCACCAAATCTGTTCTATCTACTGGCAATGAGAACATTTTCCCTGCGTTGTTTAAACTTAATTCCAGAGTCCAAATCCCACAGATAATCATTCTCCTTTTCACCTATACGTTAAAGTGGTCTTCTTAATTGCTGCAATATTCACAAGGAGACCATTGGAAGTGGAGCACTCTCAGTTGAAGGATAGTATTGTAGGTGATAAAGATAAAGTGGTATTGAGAGCTCCCCAATTTACTTCAGTGGATTCAATCTTTCTTAGGAGGAAAGGCGGATATGATACATTTACTTGAACTTCTGCAGTGATAAGGAAAGTGTTTGGCATGAATTCAAGACCACAGAAACTTTAAAGGTTTATCTCAATGGAATAGTGTTCAGAAAAAATGGTCTATTTGCTTGCAGAGTGCAAGAGCAGTATACATTTCAAGTTCTGTTAGTCTGGGTGTTTGTGAAATTGTTATCCCTGAAAAATATAAGCACTGCTCATGTTAAAGTGTATTTTTCTCCTGCTCCTTTTGCCTGTGTTGAAAAAACTGTTGGTGTATGGGGGTAAATTGGGAAGGTAGTTCTGTGCTCTGGTACTGGAATTTTTGGCTGGATCCATTGTTACATAAATCACCGACTGGCTGGAGCAGATGCCACATGCTGGAAAAAGTTCTGGACAACAGAACCTTGACAGTAAGCCCTATCCTATCTTAATTGGACTAGTGCTACAGTTTGATTTGCTATGTTAGGCTTGTTAAGTTAGATTTTCAGTATGGCCCTGGCCTGTGTTTTATAAGGCGTGAGCCTGCTCAGGTGTCACATATAAAACCTGTTCCTATTATTTATTGAGTGCATGTAGTGTTTGGGGGACTAGATTAAGGTTTCTGCTGGAAGAACATGCTAGAGAAGTAACATTTCCTTCTTGGTTCTGCTTTTTGTTGTATTTCCCTGAAAATTCCATGTTTAATTACATATGGTATATGCTCAAATATATGGCATAATCTTTTTTTATTATTTGACAGAGTTATAGACAGTGAGAGAGAGAGACAGAGAGAAAGGTCTTCCTTCCGTTGGTTCACTCCCCAAATGGCCACTGTGGCCGGCGCTGTGCCAATCTGAAGCCAGGAGCCAGGTGCTTCTTCCTGATCTCCCATGCGGGTGCAGGGGGCAAACCACTTGGGCCATCCTCCACTGCCCTCCCAGGCAGTCATCTTTTACTGCTATCCTAGGCCAGAGCAGAGAGCTGTACTGGAAGAGGAGCAACCGGGACTAGAACCCGGCGCCACAAGGCGGAGGATTAACCAAGTGAGCCATGGCGCTGGCCCCATGGTATAATCTTAATGACAATTTGTTCAACAAAGGCAATCCCTCATTTCTCAAAGGGGAGATGAAAACTTCCAAGACAATAGAGAAAATATCTAAATGTCTAACTTACTAATTTATTAAAATATACATATTTATAATATATATATTATTTGCGAAATGTTATTTTTCCATGCTGACATTTCAAAGATTTATTTTATTCAAACTTATCACAATGACCGGTGCTAATGGCTTGCAATTGAGGTGCAATATTTTTTGTTTTACACTGATTTATAGACTGCATCATTTCTACTTCTAACCACATTTTTTGTGTACTAAACTTCTGACAAGTGTGCAGAGTCTATCCTTAGAGATTTTACCTGAGTCATCCTTTGATAACATTGGGGATGTTAGGCTTTTTGCTTGTTTTTTTGTTGTGTTTTTGTTGCTGTTACAGGCATTAGTTTATGATTTCCATTTTTTATCATATTGCTTCTTACGGTGCTCTTTAAATGCACATTCTCAAGGATATCCAGTTCCCACAATTATGTAGCAAACTCCAGGAATACCTACGCTGTTACACTTCTTTCTTAATTTCTAACTCATAGTGCTTTGTGTTTGAGTAGACTGAACCCCCAGACCTGTCTTTTTCATAGACTCCCTCATGGATCAGGTGCCTGTGCAGAGTGGTAGTTCTCAGTGCCGACTCTGATTCTTTCATTTGTAGCTGCTCCATCAAGAACACTCTGGAAGGAATCATATGGGGGTTAAGATCTTGAGCTCGGGACTGGTGCTGTGGTTAATCCTCCGCCTGCAGCTCTGGCATCCTATATGGGTGCTAGTTCTAGTCTGGGCTGCTCCTCTTCCAATCCTGCTCTCTGCTGTGGTCTAGGATAGCAGTAAAAGATGACCCAAGTCTTTGGACCCTTGTACCCACATGGGAGACCAGGAAGAAACTCTTGGCTCCTGGATTCAGATCGGCATAGCTCTGGCCATTGCAGCCCTTTGGGGAGTGAACCGATGGAAGGAAAACCTTTCTCTGTCTCTCCCTCTCACTGTCTGTAAATCTACCTCTCAAATAAATAAAATCTTAAAAGATCTTGAGCTCTGCAGTGGCGCCCAGTGCTTTACTATTTTAGTCATTGATCAGAACTCATCAATGAAAGTGGTGGGGCAACACTACGTGTCCTGTCTCTCCAATGTGCTGGGTAGGGGAAAAGGGATAGTGGGGCAAGCATCACAGGTTGTACAACACCCAAGACTCACATCACGTGAAGGTAATTTCAGGCTTAGATGGGTCTTATTAATAATGAGAGAAGCCCCAAGATGAGATAAGCTTTCTTGAGTGTTGAGAACTAAATTGGAACAGACAGCTTCCCCTATGATATCTCATCTATGGTATTGAATGAATAAAGAGAAAAATGGAAATATGTTAAAATTTTTATTAGGCTACTTCACGGATTATATTGTATAAGAAATCAAGAGATGGTTTCCCCAAACAGAAATATATTTATTCCATTCCCTGGTATAAACAGCTACCAGTAAGAATGAAACTACTCAAGTGATTAGTTACAACTCTAAATGCCAGCATTCCCTTAACGCTTGCCAATAGTTATGAGTAGACACCATTAATAAGGTGAGAGAGCATCTTCCCAGCCTACCAGCTAAACAAGTCACATATAAGTACAGGCCCTCTCCCAAGTGGCCCTGCTCCCACCCCTTCAGAAAGTGAAAACTACATTTAATGGTGAATTCTAAAATCTTAAGAAGATCATAGTCTTTTTTTTTTTTTTTTGACAGGCAGAGTTAGACAGAGAGAGAGACAGAGAGAAAGGTCTTCCTTCTGTTGGTTCACCCCCAAAATGGCCGCTACAGCCGGCGCTCTGAGCCAATCCAAAGCCAGGAGCCAGGTGCTTCCTCCTGGTCTCCCATGCGGGTGCAGGGGCCCAAGGACCTAGGCCATCCTCCACTGCCTTCCCAGGCCACAGCAGAAAGCTGGACTGGAAGAGGAGCAACCGGGACAGAATCCTACGCCACAACCGGGACTAGAACCCAGGGTGCCAGCGCCACAGGCGGAGGATTAGCCAAGTGAGCCACTGCACCAGCCAAGAAGATCATAGTCTTATCAGACATTGACATCACTGGATAGTCCTGGACTCTGTGCTGTACTTTCCAGCTCTATGCCCTTAATAGTCTTTCTTTATGAAATATTTCCTATCCCCATCCCCAGCCAGCTTGCTGTCCATTTACACGTTCACCTGGAGGAAAGCATTTTGTTTTTCTAGGCCCACATCAAATTCTTGTTTTTCAGAGCCTTAAGTCCCATTTGTTGTCACAGAACAATGTCTCTGCCACATCCTGAAAGATTCACTTCTTACCTCCAAGCACCTCTACCTCAGTCACTCTGCAAGCCTCCCTCTCCCCGCCCTCTCACAGCCTCCTTCCTGGTCTTTGGGCTCCACCCTGGCTGCCCCAGGCTCCTCTTCACTTGTGACAAGATTCAGTCATTGAAATGGATCAGATCTGTACAATTTGGGACAATGTCAATCAGACTGCCCCAAATGGTAGAGTTAGAAACGTGCCAGGGGATTCCAATATAATACCATCAAGGTTACATGTACCAATGCCATCTCACTAGTCAAAGTGATCAATTTCAGTTCACAATTGATCATACTGATAGGTTTAAGAGTCAAAGTGATCAAATAAACAAGACTAGTGTCTGCTAATACTAACTGAGAGAATAAAAAAGGAGAGAATGATCCAACATGGGAAGTGGGATACACAGCAGATCATAGAATGGCAAATGTCCTAAACAGCACTCTGGCCTCAGAGTCAGCCCTTAAGGCATTCGGATATGGCTGAAGAGCCTATGAGAGTATTTTAGGCATGGAAAGCCAAGACACCCTGCAAAAAACAAACAAACAAAAAAAAAAAAAAAAACAAAAAAAAAAAAACCTAAATGAAAGATCTCTGTGAGTGAGATCCCAGTGGAAAGAACGGGCCATCAAAGAAGGAGGTGCCTTTCTCTGAAGGGAGGAGAGAGTTTCCACTTTGACTATGACCTTGTCTAACTAAGATTGGAGTCGGCAAACTCAAAAGGCTTCCATAGCCTTGGCAACTCATGACAAGAGCCTAGGGAGATTACTGATGCCATAAACAAGAGTGTCAATTGTTAAGTCAACAACAGGAGTCACTGTGCACTTACTTCTCATGTGGGATCTGTCCTTAATGTGTTGTCCAATGTGAAGTAATGCTATAACTAGCGCTCAAAAAGTACTTTACACTTTGTGTTTCTGAGTGGGTGCAAACTGATGAAATCTTTACTTAATATATACTAAATTGATCTTCTGTATATAAAGATAATTGAAAATGAATCTTGATGTAAATAGAATGGGAGAGGGGGCAGGAGATGGGAGGGGTGCGGGTGGGAGGGAACTTATGGGGGTGAAAAAGCCACTGTAATCCATAAGCTATACTTTGGAAATTTGTATTTATTAAATAAAAGTTTAAAAAAAAATAAATGGATCAGATCATATCTTTGCTCCAAACCAGCAGCAGCCCCCCGTTTCACTCCGAATGGGGAGTCAAATTCTGCACAGTGTGTAGGTTGTTTTTGTTTCTGCTGATGTTGGAAGAAATTACCACCAACATTGCAGCTTACAGTAGGACAAATATTTCTAATGCATCCAGAATCTCAGTAGGCTACAATCAGGGAGTTCGCAGCACTCATTTCTTTCTTGCAGACTATAGAGGGGACGCTTGTCTTTCCTTTTCCAGCTAGTAGAGGCCAACCAGCCCCGGTGCCTGCCCCGAGACCCGTTTCCTTCTTCAAAGCTGCCAGTGGCTGTTTCACTCCAACACTGACTCTCCTTCCTCTCGTCCGTATTTAAGGTACCGTTGTGATTACATTAGAGTGACCCAGCTAATCCACCACAGTCATTCTCTCTAAAGGTCAGCTGCTAGGAACCTTTAGCTAAATCTGCAGTCTCAGTTTTCCCTTGCTGTGTAAGCAACATCATATGTTCATAGGTTCCGGGGGCTAGAACATGGATACCTGTAGTGTGCAGTGTGGGGAATGTTTTTGTATCCCTGATCTAGCTCCTGTAACTTCTCTGACCTTATGCCTTACTTCTTCTCGTCTGTTCCCCGCACTTGCTTCACTTGTCTCCTTGACAAGAGTCCCACAGGCTCCCACCTCCAGGCTGTGCCCTGATGGTGTCACTCCCCTAAGGCTATCTCATTGCCTTCAGGCCTTCTCAGTGAGCCCCACCTGACCACCTTATTACACATTGTAGCCTGGACCCTGCTGTGTGTTTTCCTGTAGTGCTTATCTACATATAACGTAGTAAACCCTTTTCTAAATATATTTGTTACGAGCAGTGGAAAGCTCAGTTGAAGTCTGGTTTTTCCTTTATTGTATAGTCAACATCTTGGATACTAGCATTTGACACATAGAAGGCCAGAAAACATATTTGATATTTGTGGCATGAATGCAATCTTGAGAGAACTGTGAAGTCTTGTTTAACAAATAAAGAGAAGTGTTTGTGTGCCTCAGACCTTCTCTGTGGTTCCCAAGAAAGGGCACGTTGGGGTGTTCTGAGGCATCTAGCTGGGAAGTGGGCGTGGTGTTCACACCTGGCAACACCCACAGGACTTACCTGTTGTGCATCCACAGGAATTGCCAGAGTGGAGTCCCGTGGGTAAGCATAAAGGTCTTCCATTTGGTCAGTGTAGGCAGGAAACAGTTAAGGAGAGTTGGAGGCAGTTTCCTAGTGAACTTAATTTGGAATATGTACTAGGTTGGCAAGAGAGTGGAAGAGTGTGCATGTTCTTGTTAAAACTTGGGGTATCACTATATTGCTCCTTGAAATTACCACTCCAGGTCTTCAGCCTTGAGGGCTCTTTCGTTCTTGTCTCCTAGAGGAAACTATGGAAGATCATATTTAATCATTCAGTGCATTGTTAGTGTGGGTGATGAGAAATGTCCTATACATTTTAGTCTGTGCTCCTGCCTCTGCAGTAGCTCTTCTACCTCTGAGGAAATGAAATGAAGAGTGAGGATTTGGAAGACCAGGTGTGTTTTTTTTAAATAAGGTTTTGTTATAAAAATAAATGAAATCTATATTTTATCATTTCAATTCAGGCCCTAAGCATGCACAGTAGTTACCTTTCATGAAATGTTCTTGCAATAATGCTACTTCACTGGGCTTTGTAATGAAGCTTTGATTTGCATCGCTATTCTGAGAACTTTCTGACAATACTAAGGTAATATTATGAAGGCAGAAGGAAATGAAATGAAATGATGGCAATGCATGTCCATTGTGGAAAATGTGAAGTTGCCAAGGCAATGCCATATCAATGGTATCTTCATAAATTAAATTAAGATACATGTGGCAAATAAATATTATATTTCTCTTTATCATCACTTCAAATATGGGAGGGCAACTATTGGGATTAAAATCAGAAATTAAACATAAAGCGTCTCAGCTGAAATGAGAGATGCTCTATTTGGTGACTCAACCTGATAGACTCTCAAGATTCTTGTCACGTTTATTTCAGCCTTTCAATTTCTCCTCCTTGGTATACTCCAGCAGCCTCTCTTCATCCTCTCCTCTCTTCATCTGTCTCTTTATGCTGAGAATTAGTGGGAGAGCCACTGTAATTCTATTAAGCCTCCCTTTTCTACTGCACACCAGCCAGTTAGTTTTAAGTTCTTTTCTTTGAAGTCAAGCTGGTATCTCTGAACTTCTTTTCCCCCACCTCTCTCTACATATATATATATATATATATATATTTCTGCATATATATATTTCTGCATATATGTATATATATATATACCTATTATGTACAGATTTTATATATGTATACATTTGCAGGTTGTTAACAGTACTGTTAGTTAAAATTGCCTGCTCAGAAAAATGTTACTATATTGGGTCATTGAAATTAAGCTCTCAAATGTGCCAACACCTTACTTGACTGCTTCCCTGTAAAACAGGGACGAATGACACCTTCTTCACAAGCTGTAGTAAGGAACAAGTATGGTGCTGCTTATGAGAATGCAGCCTGGCACTAGTTGTGATAAGTGATGCTTGCCTTGTACTTAAGGATCAGAGTTCAAATCCTATACTTTTCAATCACTTTGTGGAAACTTAATAGGTAATTGTTTAGGTAATATGTACTTATTGGAGAAGAAGCAAAAAAATAAAGGTAAAAACAAGGAAGAAAATAGATGTCATATAATCCATGATCCATAACTAAAAGCAAAACCATAATATACGAATATTTTGATGTATGTATTTCAAACTATATTTAGAGAAATGAAATCATAAAACACATACTTTCTAAGTAATATAGTTGTCCCCATTAAATGTAGTCTAAGAATTATATGAATTTATTTCTTATACGGAATTTTTTTGAGAATAGTTGTCACAGTGCATTCTAGTCCATAATTTCAAAATGTTAAGTGTTTGGGTGGGGAACATTCTTTCTTCCAAGGATGAATTGGATACTTCCTAGCATCATTCATGGGCCATGCAAAATTATGAACTTAAAAATTAGCCTGCCATTGAATTTCTTTTTTTTTTTTTTTTTTTTTTTTGACAGGCAGAGTGGACAGTGAGAGAGAGACAGAGAGAAAGGTCTTCCTTTGCTGATGGTTCACCCTCCAATGGCCGCCGCGGCCGGTGCACTGCGGCCGGCGCACCGCGCTGATCCGAAGGCAGGAGCCAGGTACTTTTCCTGGTCTCCCATGGGGTGCAGGGCCCAAGCACTTGGGCCATCCTCCACTGCACTCTTGGGCCACAGCAGAGAGGTGGCCTGGAAGAGGGGCAACTGGGACAGAACCCGGTGTGTCGGCGCCGCTAGGCGGAGGATTAGCCTAGTGAGCCGAGGCGCCGGCCACCTGCCATTGAATTTCAAGCCCCACCTTTGATTGGCTTGGCAGGGCCAGACCAACTGGTTCTGTGGGCCATATAAAGTGTGCAAGTCAGATGTTCCTCATGCCTGGATATGGTAGCAACTGTATGTTATTTTAATTTCTATGACTATCCAAAATTCCTCCGTTTCCTTATAACGAGAAGTTAAATCAAAGTTGAATTAATCATATGATACAAAACTAACATAATAGAAATTGTTAGAATTTATATATTTAGCAAATACTAGTGGCCATTTTTATTTTACTTAATAATCTAATAGTTTTCCCCCCTTAATTCCTACTTTATATAGGCATTCTGTAGCTTGGATGGCACTCTTCATTTCTATGACTTCTTGTCATGTACTTGAGTTTTCACTATAACAGAAGCTACTGTGGCCTACTTTGAAGCTGCAGTATCCTGAAAAACCACCTGCCCGCTCTGACTCACAGGTGTCATCTCTGAGGACTAATTCTTACGTGCATCATATGAAATAATGCATGTGGAATATTGTTGCAAGAAGATAGTTTAAGTTCTTCTGACATTGATCTGTTCCATCAAGTCTTAACTTGATTTACTGGAGAAATACTCCTTTGCCCTGTACTGTACTTAAAGGATTGTTAGCTTTTATATATCTCCTTTATCACTGTTTATTTAGTCAAGGGATGTATAAAGCTGATTTGCATTCATTGTTCAGCATCATAAAATATAGTCGTAAAAGCAATTAAATGAAAGGCAGAAGGGACGCAATGGGCTTTTTGAAAATGCATTTCTAAAAATGTTAATGGTAAAGCCAGAGGTCAGTAGATTGGAGAGCAAAGGCACATTTACTTAGTACAGATAAATCAAGCAGATTTGATCTAAAAATATAGAGAAGGAATGTATTACTTTTATCTAATAGTTATGTTAAGGAAATCCCTAATGCCTTCTCATTAGAACTGGTTTTTAGGTGAAGGGTCCACTGGCTTCAACAACAACAAAAGGCCCTTGTTGCCTGTAAAAAGCTACTGGCTTCTGTGCCAGAGATTATGGATTATGTATTGGTCAGTTTTGAAGACGGGCATGCAGTCTGTTGAACAGAAGATATGTTGCCTGACCCTGTGCTTTGCCACCAGGTGTGAAGCCAAATCTCATCCCTTAGAAAGTCTAGGATACACAGGGACATGAGGATGTGTCACTCTTTCTCTTACTCTTATTTTTTTATGTGGCTGTTGTCAAAACCTTTTGTATGTGTTTAAAATAATGAACTATGTTTTTAGGTACATATAAGTTCAAGATCATTATGTTTCTGAGGGTTTATATTTTATTTTTAATGAGAGTTTTGTCTTTTTTTTACCTAATATCCTACTTTTTCTATGCGGCACACTTACGGATTTACTTATTTTCATTTTATTTGAAAAGAAGAGACAGACAAAATAGACACATCTTCCATCTGCTGATTTACCCCACTAATGGCTGCAACAGCCAAGGCTGGACCAAGCTAAAGCCAGGATTGCAGAACTCCATCCCAGTCTCCCACATGGATACCAGGAATCAAAGTACTTGAGCCCTTACCTGATGCCTCCTAGGAAGCCCATTAGCAAGAAGCCGTCTCAGAAACAGAGTAGCCAGGCCTGAACCAGGCACTATGATATGTAACCAAGCCATTCCTAGTGGGGACTTAGCTGCTGAGTCAAATGCCCACCCCATTTATTATACTTTTAACCTTACATTCATCTTAATTCACATGAATCTTATCATTTCCTTTTTGTTTTTCTTTTATGTCTTATCCCATTCCTTTGCACATTAACTCTAAAAATGGTATCAATAAAAATATACAAAGCTTTAAAAGTCCACTACTTCCTCAAAGGATTATAAAATGTGGAGCCTTGTTCCTCATGCTTACTCTCCAGAAAATTATTTAAAACTCTTGTTCTTTCCTATTCTTGTACTGATTTCTCTATTGTTTTTTTAAAGTGTGTGCCCTCTTCATTTATTTTTGAATTTGACACATTATATTTTATTTTCCTAATAATGGAATGTGAGGATTTAAAGTTTCCTATACCAACCACCCACACATCTTCCTGCCAACTTTCCTATTATTGACTAGAAATTTTAATTCAATCTGCACTTTAAAAAAATTTTTCATTTTATTTGAAAGAGAGACACAAATATATTTTCTATTCCTTACTTCACTCCCCAAAAGTCTACAACAACCCAGGGCAGCCCAAGCCAAAGCCAGGAGCCCAAAACTCAATCCGTGTCTCCCATATGAATGACAAGACCCCAAGGACTTGAGCTATCACCTGTTGGCTCCTAGAGTGCACATTAGCAAGAAGTTGGGTCACAAATGGAGGAGCAGGATTTGAACCAGGCACTCTGACATGGAATGAAGGCAGCCTATGAAGTGACTTAACTGCTGCACCAATGCCTGCTCTCAATCTGTACTTTGTGCTTTTTCTGTGTGCATGTATGACCACATTTCCTTCATTACATGATTTTCCCAAAGTAATGAAAATATATTGATAAAAATGTCAGTTACACCTTTCCCCCCAAAACAGTGTGAGCATATGGTCACATGTGGTCAAGCCTGTCAGTCTGGCAGTTTGGGTTTTTCCTTGAAGTCCTCCCACTGCCAACCCCTTTGCTGCCTCCTCTGCAGTCTACTGTTTGTCCTCAGTACCTAAGCACACCTGTGATACTGAGAACTCCCCATACCTCCTGCTGAGCTGACTCCTCCTGTATTGAGATTTCATAGTTTCTCATTTGTGGTTCATTCTCTCCTTTTTGTAAAGGAGACTCTTCAGTAGATTCCTGAGAAAGATTATATGAGAACTAGCATTTTGTGAGACCTTGCATTTTCTAAGCATTTCCTTCATTCTCCCATCACACTTGATTTATGGTTTGGCTGAATATGTAATTCTAGGCTAGAAATTGTTCTGCTCCTGAATTTTTAGGCTGTGGCTTCATCTGTCAGCTGCCAATGTTGCTTTCTTTTTTTAAAGATTTGTTTATTTATTTGAAAGGAAGAATTGTAAAGAAAGAATAAGAGAGAGAGAGAGAGAGAGAGATCTTCCTTCTGAAAATTCACTCCCCAAATGGTCACAATGGCAAGGACTGGGCCAGACTGAAGCTGGGAACGACTTTTGTGTCTCCCATTTGAGTGGCAGGGGCCCAAGGACTTGGGGGACAACTTCAGATGCTTTCCCAGGTGCGTTAGCAAGGAGCTGGATAGGAACTGCAGCAGCTGGGACTTGAACCGACTCCCATTCGGGATGTTGGCATCGAAAGCAGTGGCTTAACCCATCAAGCCATGAAGCTGCCCTCAGTGTTTCTTCTGAGAAGCACAGTGCTATTCTCATTTTACTTCTGGTGCACATTTGCTTTTCCTCCTTGGAAGATTTTAGGATCCTCTGCATATCACTAGTGTTCTGAAAATTCGTATTAGTATGCATTGTTAGGTCTGTGTATTCCCAGTGTGGTTCTGTTTTCAGTATTCTGTATAAAGTATTCAGTGTTACTTCTGAGCTCCTTTTACTGATTACTTGGGTCTTGTATTTTGGAGGCTTCTCTCAGTTATCTATTGCATGTATGTTCACTCTCAGGAGGCAGCGTCTCTAAAGCTGATTGCTGCTCTCTGTGTAAGGGGTGTGGTGGCAAGGGGAGCATCCCTAAGCTTGCGGGATCTTACACTGATTGCGCAGCCTGCCTTTTCATTGAGGGCTCTGAAGTGTGTGTATCCACTGACCATGTATTAGTCACCCACAAAGTATTCAGAATGTAGTAGCTGAAATGTGAAACACTGGGGCTGGATCATGGTGCCGCAAGTCAAGCGACTGCCTGAGATGCTGGCATCCCGTATCAGGGTGCTGGTTTGAATTTCGGCTGCTCTGCTTCCATTCCGGCTCCCTGCTCATGCACCTGGGAAAGCAGTGGAAGATGCAGGGGAAGATGCATGTGGAGATCTGGATGTTGTTCCAGCCTCCTGGCCTAGCCCGAGCGGCTGCAGCCATCTGGGGAGTGAGCCAGTGGGTGGGAGGGAAATATTCTCTCTCTCTCTCTCTTTCTCTCTTTCTCTTTCTCTCTCTCTGTTTCTCTCTTTCTCTGTCACTTTGGCTTTCAAGTAAATAAATGAATCTTCGAAAGCATGAAATAAAATACCATATATTTATTATATGGCAGGGATTCTCAGTGTCAGGAATGCAGGCATGGCTTAGCTTGGTGACTGTGGCTTCAGGGTTTCCCAAGCTTTCAGTTGCCATCAGCTCAAGGCTGGTCAGAGGATTCATTCATCATTGTACTTGGTTCCTCACCACTAGGGTGTGACCACAGGGCTGCTTAGAACATGGTAACTGAATTCTGCCAAAACAAGTGATCCCAGGGAAGATTAAGTGAGCAAAGATTAAGTGAGCATATTCTAAAGATAGAAGTACAGTTGTTTGTATATTTTTTAAAGATTTTATTTATTTATTTGAGAGGTAGGATTACAGACAGTGAGAGGGAGAGACAGAGAGAAAGGTCTTCCATCCATTGGTTCCATCCCCAAATGGCTGCAACAGCTGGAGCTGAGCTGATCCAAAGCCAGAAGCCAGGAGCTTCCTCCGGCTCTCCCACGTGGTGCAGGAGCCTAAGCACTCTGGCCATCTTTTACTGCTTTCCCAGGCCATAGCAGAGAGCTGGATCAGAAGAGGAGCAGCTGGACATGAACTGGCACCCATATGGGATGCAGCTGCCACAGGCGGAGGGTTAACCTACTGCATCACAGCACCAGCCCCAGAAGTGCAGTTTTATAAACTGATTTCAGAAGTGATGTTCTCATGCTTCCTTTTGCCATGTTGTATTTGTCACACAGACCATTCCTGGTATGGTGTCGGTAGGGACTACATGGTGTGAATCCCGGAGGTGAATTGTTGGGGGATCAGCTAGGGGACAGGCAGCTCTGGGTTTCCTGTCAGTCAGTTTCTGCAAGAGAATGATTTTTCCAGGCTGCATGTCTGGAGGGTTAAGCTGGATGTCAGTGTTTCAGAGACCTGACTTGAGAAGAGAGGAGGAGGTCTCACTGTTTAACACCCAGACTTTCATGGAGTCCTTTGGGTCTTTTAGAGCAGTGCTTTGCACCCTCTCCCTACGGTTACTCCTGGCACCTACCATTTAGATGGGGTTTGCTCAGCCTCCCCAGCGAATATGTTTGGTAAATATAGGATAGGAGAGAAGGCAGAGTGATCTTCCTAGCACCTGGACTGGTAGAAGGAAATGGGGCAAGGCCTGCCTGGGCATTTCACAGATTCGTATCTCCTCCTGCCATCAGAAGCCTCCCCGCCCCCAAGAGCAGCCTTCTCAGGTACCAGGGGCCGGGACTCCTGAGCAGCACGGGCTGTCTATACCTTCAGTCGCCTCCCTACACTCACAGAGGGTTAGACCTTGCTGGACCTCAGCCTTCTCCCAGCTGGTGTGACAATCATCATGGATATGTATGCCGTCTGTTTTCACTTCTCAGCCTCCAACATTTTGTTAGCATCCCTCCTGTGTTCTCATGTCCATTCCAGTTTTGTTTTGTCTTTGTGGATTTTTGTCTGTTCTGTTTTCTCACTGTCTTTGTGGTGGGTTTTAGGATGTTTCATGTTCTCTATTTAGCCTACCGTTTAATACGTATTTCCATTTGTTTTTCTGACTGCATAATTCCAATATATACCTTGACAGATAAGAGTGTCCCACAAAGTTTACTTTTAAATGAAGACTTCAAAATGTTCACAGACTAATCAGCTTATCCTGCCCCAAGCATTAAGGTGAGAGTAGAGTGGATTTTGCTTTCCATGACTCCTTTGATTTCTGGCTGCGTTAGAATGTAGACTTATAAGAAAGGGAAAGCAGGTGAAAATGGTCAGTAGTATTATATGTAGAAATCAGCTTAGAAGTCTGAGGATTTGGTATTTAGCTGAAACTTTTTTTTTTAAATGCCAGTCACAGTCAACACATGATCGCTTAGCACTCACAGCTGTGTTAAAGATAACATTTTTAACTACACCTATAACTTAAGTGTATCTGAACTTATTTTCAGTTATCAATGTTTAAACATCTCCATTCATTATAGCATTGGGATCATGAAAAGAAGGCCATAAACAAGTTGGAAATATTTATTACCATACCTCAAAGTGACTGGTAAAGTCCTTCGTGGGTAATTGGTGACCCAGCTGATCTCAGACACATAGAACGCGTTCTGAACTCCCAAGTGAAAACACTCCTGAAATACAGCATATCTGAAGTTAGTCAACTTTTGCATAACTTAAGCAGAAGAATGAGATATATGTAAAGTTTTAAATTTCTCTGTTTTTAAATTGATCATTTCTACTTTTTTAAAGAAAATTATTTATTTGTTTGAAAGTCAGAGTTACACAGAGAGAGAAGGAGAGGCAGAGAGAGAGGTCTTTCATCCACTAGTTCACTCCCCACAATGGTCGGAGCTGTGCTGATCCGAAGCCAGGAACCAGGAGCTTCTTCTGGGTCTCCCATGTGGGTGCAGGGACCCAAGCAGTTGGGCCATCTTCCACTGCTTTCCCAGGACACAGCAGAGAGCTGGATTTGAAGAGGAGCAGCTGGGACTTGAACTGGCACCATATGGGATGCCGGAAGTGCAGGCAGTGGCTTTACCGGCTACGCCACAGCACCGGACCCCATAAAGTTTTAATTTTTCTTTAACTGATGGACCTAAAGTCAAGGTAGTATTTTCTAGAGTCTAACTTTGGTTCTTGCTCACACCCTTTGGCTACCCAGGCTGAATAGGACCATGCCTCTCGCTCCTGGATTTCACCATGACTATGCAACCAGGCTGGTGACAACCCCCACCTGAGACTTCCCCATGCAGGTGCAAAGATGGTATCCCTGGGTTTCTTATGTTTTCTGTAATGCAAATGCCAGGTTTTATTTGCCTTCTGTGACCCTCTTTTGTTCACCTCCATCTTTTTTGGGGGGGAATTCATAATTGATAACTGTGGTTTAATTATTCAAAATAGTGATCTTTAATGTTTGAAATTATTGTTTTCCCTCCAGACTGTCTTTTGTGTAAATGTCATTATCATCAATGAAGTTGTATCATTGTTGGAGAGAATCTATGCTCTTCCTCCTTGTGCATCCTATGGTGTCATGCAGGATTTAATAACCTTAGCTGTATGCACATTTTGGATTGCATACTCCTCTATTGTGTAGAGGCCATCATGTTGGCATTGGACATAGGTATCTAGCAGTATCTTTTGCCTAGATGAACTAAATACCAAATCATCCCGATATTAGCAACAACCAGAATGTCTCTAGTCATTGCCAGATATCCTCTGTGGGTAGGGGACACTTTCTCTAGTGTGGTAGAATTTGTCTGAGTTTAGTTGCATATCACTGGAGGTGAAGATAAGATAGCTTGAGAAAATGCAGAAATAGAATCTTGTTGCAAGACTCAAAAATCCATGGGAACAGGAAGTAAAACAAAGCAAGTTCCCAGCTGCTCTTCTTGAGCGATGATTGACAGTGCTGAGAATCAGCACCTGCAAATCCTTGGTCAGCATCAAAGGTTGAAAACCATTTTAAATGTCCAGGTCTCACAGGGCCAAGGAACAGAGTTCCTGTTGGGATGAGGGAAAAGGTGAGATCTGTACTGTTACACTTGTTCCACAGTGCATGGGAGTAAGCAGTGGAACAATTTAGACAGTTTGAGAACCACGGTATCACCCTACTGTGAAATCTGCAGAAAGAGGAGCATTTAATCTATCTTTTTTATCTTTCAATCATGTGTGTCTATAAATTCACCTTGCTAACAGCCCAGCTGCAGACTTAGCTATTTAAATTGTCCTTCTAACCAACTTCACTCCTAGAATTTGGGAACTCTTTAGAAATCTTCATGTATTCATGTTGGCATACTGGTACTTTAAATTAAATGAAAATAAGAGTCAAATTATACACTAAATAAAAATAAAAATAGATTCATTTGCATGCTGTCACTAACATCAAGCCAACTCTTTGTGTCCTTTGCAAATTAGTCTGTGAGAACCAGAAATTTCCTGACAGCTGGACTTCGACCACAGCTGCTTTAACCTCTCTGCAGGAGAAAGTAGATTTCTGTCACTCTGCATTTGTGATTTGATGTCTGACTGTCACATGTGCAGCTATTGAAGTCCACAGGGTGGAACTTCTTATCTGTAGTTCTCAGGTACAGAGCATGAAGGGATAGGTGCAACGGAGGAGGTGATAACTAATTTACAACTGGGATGCCCAGTTTGTGGGCTGGGAAGTTACCTGAGTAATGTTATTCATTAACATTTACTACCAGGCTTTGGCAAACAGTTTTTCCTGTTAGAATATCTAGCATGCTATAGCCACATGTGTCCATGATTGAAGTTATCTTGTGTTTTTTTTTTAAACTACTTGTTCAGTAAATATTTATGGAGCATCTTTCCTGCGTTAGGTATGGAGAGTACAATAGGGAAAAATGCAGACAAAGCCCCTGCTTTCAAACAGCTTGTAGTCGAATGAGAGAGAGAGAATTTAACCAGTACATAGCTGAAAAATCAGAATGTGCCGGGGAAGTAGGAGTATGCAAGGAACCAAATTTAAATAGTTATAAATAAAGACCTCTGTAAAGAAGTGAAATTTAAACTGAGAACATTTTAGGCAGAAGGGTTATCAGCATCGTAGGGTCATGCTGTAGGTGGCAGAGATCACGTTCTCTACATCTCATGAACAAATGTCTGTATTTTTTAGCAGCATACATTATACTGTCATGGTTACATGCCATTCTCTTTGCAAGATGCAGGCTGAGTTCCTAGAAGATGCTGATTGTATCTTATTCATCTTGCTATAACCCAGTCTTAAGCTGCATAACGTGTAGGCATAGAATAACATTTGACGAAGTGAGTGATTGAATGACTAAAATGAATGAATCAGTAAATGGATGAATTGGAGGATGCAGTAAAGGCTATTGTTCTCCACTTTGATACTGTTGGGAACCTCTTCCTTATGCTTATCCTGTTCTTATGCAGTGGAGTTTCTTACCTAGCTTTGAACAGTTTAACATATTTGACTTTGCATGCCCAGCATCTAGCATGGTATCTGATACATAACTGCTTCCTATATTACAGATGAATGAATGAAAGATAGAGTGAGAGGCAGGTGTTGAGGCACAGTAGGTTAAGCCAGAACTTGAGATGCCTGCATCCCACAATAGAGTTGGCTAGAGTCCTGGCTACTCCTCTTGCAATCTAGCTCCCCACTAATGTACCTGGGATGCATCGAATGAGGGCTCAAGTACTTGAATCCCTACCACCCAGATGGAGTTTCTAGCTCCTGGTTTTGGCCTGGCCCAGCCCCTTCTGTTGCAATTATTTGGGCAGTAAACCAATAGATGGAAGATCTCTCTGTGTGTGTCTCTCCCTTCCCTCTCTGTCACTGTATTTCAAATAAATAAATCTTTACAAAAAAGGAATGAAAGAATGAATTTATTTGGCTGATTGGGAGCCTTATTACTTAAGCATGCTTGCTGAGTTTTGAAACCTATAGCCTTTCCTAACTACTTAGCACTTCTGTCCTCCATTTGAGCCTCCACTCCCAATAATTCCAATGAACTTATTTTGCCTGGAAATGCAAAATGGAAACAGGTGATTTTGTCTTTCTAAAATAAATCTAAAAATTATCTCTTTGCTTAGGCCAAGCCACAGTTATTTCTCACGGACACTACTCTAATAATCTCTTTCATCTCTCTATAATCCATGCTCCAAAAGCAGCTTAAATTATCTTTTAAAATAGAATATTAAATATAAGTGTAGGATTTGAAATATTCTCTAAGATCATGGGAACTACCTGCTGAGAACTATAATGCCCCTGTGGCACGCAGAAGGAAATCCAAACCCTCCCCCACCTGCAAGCCCTATTTGTTGACTTTTGCCTTTTACCTTTTGTAATTCATGCTCCTATGACATCTTTCTCCACATACCAGCTCTTTTTCCCTAGATGAGGAACCTGTTCAGAGTAGGTACTCAGGAGTTATTGGAACATAAATGTAATTTAGTCCACTGGTTTTCAGATGCAGTTTAACCTGTGGGAACATTTCTTTCCAAAGAAACTTTATGTAAAACCCTACCATGTAAAGCAAAGGAAAACAGTGTTATTCTAATTCTCCTGGGAACAAACATGGGCTCAACTGCCCCTGGGTTTTCAGGCTTCCTCTGGAAACAGCCTTCCCAGGTCATGATTCTGAAGGGATTGCTCAGGTCCAATGGTTCTGCCTGACATCTGTATTTACTTTCTCTAGCTCTTTGAACCATGGCCACTATCAGTTTAGAATGTGTTTCCTGTCCAAACTCTTTCCCAAATTAACCTACCTTCTTCCAAGGCCACACATTAAGATCTTGAAAAGTTAAAATATCTTAGGTGAGAAGATGAGATACATACTAAAAGTTGAATAAAATTTGTGTAGGATTAAATTCCGCCTAGTTCTTGTAAGCACAATTAAAGAGCAGGCAAGCAAGAATTTACTGGGGGATAGATACTGAAGTAGTTCATGGAGCTGCTGGGAATTAAGATGGATTTTAGAAAATAATAGGGAATGGAGAGAAATAATCTATATAGTCTACTTACATTACATCCTGCCAAAAGCTTAAAGGGGGTGTAAAAGCTCTGTTAATTGAGAGGCGGCCCAAATCAACCCAGCTTATATTCTAAGATAGGCTTAAATATATTTGACATCAGATGATAATGACCTTGGGTGCCAATTTATGACAATAGAGCTGATGCTGGAAGTGAATGAGGGGGCATGAAAACTATGCAAGAGAGTGCAAGGAAGAGTAACCTTGTAGGTGTATGTATTATAACTAAAATATATCGAATAAACTCTATGCTTTGGGAACTATTTTAAGCACCTAGCATGAATTTCTTATCTTTGCATTATTAAAACCATCATTTCTACATACAGATGAGGAATTTGATGTTTAGAAGTGTTGAATGGGATGCTCAAAGTTACACGGATTTTGTGTGAGGCAGACAGAATTTGATTCTAGGTCTGCTAATTTTTATGCTAAAAGAAACCAGCTTTTTTTTTTTTTTTTCTATAGTCATAGTCAAGAAATGAGGATTATCTGAAGTGATGCTTTTTTCTTTGGGCAAATCACAAAACGTACACCCTCTAAGAGTTCCTGCCTTAAAAGTAATTGTACCTAGGGTGGTGGTAGTGAAAGGGAAAAGGAAAGGATGTATCCACAATACACTAACCTCGCTGAGGGAGGCAGTAAGATGAAAGGCCTTGGATCACTATGAAGTTCAGTGTTAATGTGCCTCTCTATGTTTAGGGACCACATAGGCAGTTTTATTAATTTCCACAAAGGTGAGCAGGCTCCTGGGGCAAAATCGTCTGAGAGACAGATTTGTGAGCCTTAAGACAATTTTTCACTTTACTATAGGCAAAATAACCAGTGTCAAGAATGGAACTCTGTAGCCTGCTCAGGGAAGTCTGGAGACCAAATCATAGGGTGCAAGGTTAGTTGTTGCAAAGAGAATTAACCAAAAGGAATTGATTATCCATCAGTGATATTTCCATTAAGCTAGGGTGGCCTGATGAATTACTCTCTCCACCAAAGGATTTGTCTATCTAAATATCCATGATTGCATGTTTAGCTGTAGAGCCTTGTGTTCTCCACAGAACTGTGCAAATATTCTTGAGATCTTTCTCCCTGATGCCTGCCTCCTCCCCTCCCTATTTTCCTTGTGAGAGGGAAGTTGTATCTGGCAACTCTCATGGCATAGAGGTAGGAGAACAGGCTTTGGAGTTAAGTATACCCAGGTTCTAACTCTGATGGTCACATACGATCTTTGGGTTCTTGGCCAAACTGTGATATATTCTCTAGGACTTGGATTTCCTCTCTGTCAAACAAGGACAATGGCACCTGTCTTTGAAGGGTTCTTTTGAGGACCAGATGGAACACAAAGCAAGGAAAGGAATGCCTGGCCCATAGCTATGTAATGAAGGGTTACCAATGCATAGGGGAACTAGGCCAGTTCCATACCCAAACAGAACATTACAAGCTCACCAACAAATGCAAACATAGTAATTATTGTGGCCATAAATATCACATCCTGCCAGGAAAAAATATGTAATTCAGTGAATTAGATTTTCTGTTTTTAAAATGTTGGTCACCTTTCAGTTGCTGCTTGTGAGGAGCCACACTGGTTATTTGGTTGCACTACCATTACTTTCCTGGTCAAGGGCAGACGGCTCAACTCATCTATTACAAGTTGTTTTTTGACCATTTCCACCATAACCATTCCCTGACCTTCAGTTCTTAGGTCATTTGACCAAAACCTCATGTGAACTTACTGTTTTCTACTGCTGCAAAATGCCTGCCCTTTCCTGGAAGGCCCTCTTTTGAAAAACACTCCAGCATTTTCCAGGCTTTGTTCACAGCCACCGGGGCTCTCATATTTACTTTGTCTTTGTCCTAACTCTGTATTGTCACTCTTGTCCATGACTTGCTTAATAATTTAATTTCTGCTTTATCTCATGAGGGCCTAAATGGAGTGGTCCCAGCCTCTACTGAATTACCCTCCGTAGGTTCAGCTTCTGGCCATGTCTCTGAGTGACCAGTAGAAAGATAGGACCATTGCTGGAGGCAATGAGGTCAAAAGGGAAGCTGACAAAGAGGGGAGAGATAAGTGTATTTTACAATATAATTAGAGTAAGCTGAGTTGATATTTAGATGAGAGGAGATAGGGAGTAAGACCCTAGTTTGGAAATCTGTGCTTTTTAATAATACTGAAAGATAACGTCCATTCCTCAGAAGTTCATTCCTTAAATGCTAAGTGAACAAAAGCTGTCGCCAGGCACCATGAGAAGGGAGAAAGCGCTGTGAGTGTAAACAAGAATGACTGGCATCAGCACGGCATTTGCTGTCTGGAGTAATAAACAGATGTGATATTCCCACTTACCCATGGCGTGATTGTTTCCATTTAATATCTAGAATGAGAAATGTGATCATTAAATCTGGGAGGAAGGTTAGAAGTTAGGAGACCGACCTTCTGCCATTTATTAGCCAAACGTCTGAAGCAATCACTCTAAGCTTCAATTTCCTCATCTGCAAACTAAGAGCATTGGATAAAATTAAATGTTTTCAACTGGTCTCTTGTGAAATCCGGTGATTCTCAAAGGATTCCAGAAATACTTGGTTTTCAAAGCTTTCAAAAAGGGCAATAAAAACAATTTGTGCACTTAAATGTATTATATACCAAGAATATACCTCATAAATAGAGCCTGGTTGTTCTTGACCCAAGGTTACAATTAAATATTACAAATTTAGACTAAAGGTTACAATTGTAACTTAGCTGTCTAACTAAAAAATGTATGTGCTGATTAATAAAATATTTTCTTTTTCTATTTCACTTCTTGATTTATGCAGTATTTTACATGGCCAGTGAGCTTTGCTGTTAAAGAAGTTTCCATCATCAGACCTTACCTGTAACACCTATGTGAGCTCTATGCAGCTAGGACTTTACCACTCCACTAGTAACAGTTATTTTTATCCAAAGTCAGCAGAATGGATGTTTCCTTTTGATTTAGCAGCTTATTGAGGTAAAGCTTACGGTACACTGATTTAAACTATATAGTTAAGTATGCTTGCTGTAATTTTTCAACCATGTCAAGAAGAAGCTCTGCATCTCTTAAAGGCACTGCCCAAGCTCTAGGCAACCTCTCATTTACTCTCCTTTTCTATAGATTTGCCTTTTCTGGATACTTTATATAAACAGAATCGTACAATACATGATTCATTGCGACTGGCTACTTTTACTCATCATAATGTTTTAGAGTTCATCCATAGTATAGAAAGTGTCATTATTTCATTTCTTTTTACTGCCAAGTAACATTGCATTTTATAAGTAGCATTTTTCCCTCAGTTCATCAGCCAATGGACATTTGTGTCTTAACTACTTTCTGGGCCATTGAAAATACTGATTCCATGAATATTCAGCAAGTTTTTGGGTGGATACCTGCTCTCGTTTGTTTTCAGTACTCATAGATACCTAGCAGTAGAGTGACTGGGCCATGTGACACTGCTATGGTTAGCCATTTAAGGAACTTCCAGGCTGTCAGTCAGCTGTTGTACCACTTGATATTCCCACCAGAAGTGAATTAAGGTTTCCGTTTCTCCACAATCTTTCCAGCATTTGTCGTTACCTATGCTTTTTATTAAAGTTATATAAGTGGATGTGGAGCGATACCTCATTTTGATTTTCTTAACTTTCTAAAACCTTTTACTTTCAGAATAATTTTAAATTTATACAACAAAAGTTAGAACATAATATAAAGAATTCCCATAGACCTTGCATGCAGTTTCTCCTATGATGATATATTTCTCACAATTGAGAAAGCATACCTGGGTTCACCTATTCTTAATATCTCATACTAGTATAATAACTTTATTACAATGGATGAATTCTGCCCTGATTCCCATATTTTTTTACTCCAGATTCCCTCTCTGCCCCTCCCTGCCCCACCCAATATTCCCGGCCTCTAGTCATCAATATTCTGTATTGAGATTGAGGTTAAAAAAAAAAGAGCTTGAGGTTTTTGGTTTAGCTCCCACGATGAGGGTGAACTTGTGGTGGTGTTGGTGTGTATTTCTTCAAAGGTGGATTGGATGGTTCGTGAAAGAAAAGTATCAGAGCAGCAAAGAGAGACACTTGGAGAAAGTCCCAGAAGATAACAAAAGGATGTGAGGGATGAAACATAAAAGTCAAGAGCTGGTTAGAGAACTGGCCAGGAGATCTGGGCTCGGCGGTCACGGTAAACCTCCAGAAAACTCTTTCTTTCTTTCTGGATTGTAGTCATGACACAAACCTTAAAGGTGGGGAACCTACAGTCCTTACTGGAACAGTGGGAGTTTGTTAGGTGCAATTAGATACACACCTTATCTTATCACACACCCAGTACTCACAGTATAAAGCCACTTCTCTGGTCTAATCAGAGTAGTTTGGGTGTGCTCACTCTTTCTGATGGGCCACCCTCTTCCCAACCCTGCTGCAGGTCACCGTCTTTTCTGCCACTCTGCCATTGATTTTGCAGTCCCCTTCACTTAGAATGGTCTCCCCTATTTTTTTCAACCAAATCCCATTTTCAAGACTGGGTGACATCGGAAGATTAAGGAACTTAATGGAACAACATGGGCAGAGCACTTCCTTTTTAGCCCCTGCACAGCCCTAAGGAGGTCTGCACCACTCCATTTCATACTTAGTGACACAGTGATCTTACCTTGTTCACATTCTTTTGTGTGTGCTTTTGGGTATCTCAGTGTGTTTCTTGAAGGGAAGGAATGGGTTTATTCAACTTAGTCTTGCCTAGTAAACCAGAAACTTAATAGATGCTAAGTGGGCATTTATGGACTTAAAGTGTTGTTCTGTTTCCATTTAAACTTTACTTAGAATTTTATACATGGAGGCTGGTCTTCCCTGGCCTTGGGAAACAGATACTATTCTTACAAATTCCTGTATGCAAAACAAGGGGAGGAGTTTGTTCTATATACTTAGATTAAAAAGTAAATGTAATTCCAGTTCAGATTACATTCAAAGTTATAGTATTTCTTGCTCCTGTATGTTTGCTTTATGCAGGAGGTTGTTACATGTGGGAAAATTGTCTTTGAAACCTCTCTCTGGTGCTGTCCAAGTTAGATGTGTAATATTGACTCAGGGTGGCATTGCCTTCTAAATTTTAAAATCCTAGGACCCTAGGAGTGAAGTGCTTCCATTTCCAGACTCTTTGTAGAGTCATCCTCAGGACGAGCTCTTTGCAACATCATACTCCAGTTCTGTCCTCAGATTCTCAACCTGAAATCAGAGATGGGCAAAGTCAAGCAAACAAGGCAAAGGTTAATAGGGCAGGTTAATAGTAAGCAGATGGGAGTTGTCAGCCTAAGTGAGACCCCGCTGGAGACCTTCCCTTCAGAGGCCCACGACTATACTTGAGCTGGAAACTTGACCAGGAAGGATCTCCCTAAGCAACCTCACCTCTGAGCACCTCACCTGAAGGGTGGTGGAGTTCAGAGAAAGGTGATGGAGACCGTAGGGCAGAGAAAGTTCAGTGACCTCTGTGTTACCTCGGAACTGCCGATTTCTAACGTAGCAAGTAAAGCAAGTGTGCGTGGTTTTGTGAGTTTCTAGAGATAGGTCTACATGTGGAAAGATGTCCTGAAAACCAGAATCTCATGTCGTTTGGGAGAGCTGCAATCACACCAGCTGAATCGCAAGGTGAAACTCCTTGAGGGTTAGGAAGTAGGTTTTGAGCAGCTGGAACGTTGATTAATGTAAGTTTTAAGATTGTTATGAAACACTAGCATTTATGGAAAGTGATGAACAAGTTATTTATTTTTGAGTTTCCTGATTCTGGACCAGCCTGGAGGCCACCGATTACTGTGCTTCATGTTTTAGGAATGGCTTCTCAGTGGCTGCATGGGCTGCCTCTGCCAGTGGTAATGTTGGAATGATTGATGGAAAGTGGAGTTGGAGCATGTGGGATTATGAACACGCAAGCATGCAGGACATTTATTGAGCAACTATGCAGTAGGCATCCTGCAAGACACTTATGTACATTTATCTGTTTGATATTTTCAATGACCTTGCACCTTGTATTTTAATTTCTATTTTAAATATGAGGAAAGTGAGGCTCCGGAAGACTGAGGAACTTGTCCTAATTATACATCAGTGAGTGGCAGAAAGTCTGGGAGCCCACGTTCCTTTGAAGTCTTAGCAGCTTCTTTTTTTCTTATACTTTACCACCTTTATTGTAAGCTTTCCAAATTCTTCATATCAAATCAAATGCCTTTGCTTTTATACAGAGTAAATACAATAGAAAAGAAAAGCCCTGAAACCCAAAATATCCAAAGTTATCTTTTTCAAACAAATTCAGTCATTTATTTACCCTGACTTTCACAATTTATTCTTCAATAATCACCTACATATTCCATTTAGATTTAGCAGTGTAAATAGGGATAAAATAAATCTAGTGCTTATATTCGTTTAACTGGTTATATATTAAATGGTATGTCACAAAAGGTAGATATATATTCAATATAATGTCTAATATTACCTGAACACATTGCATTCCATATATAATTCTATTTGTGAAATAACCATGCCAGTATATCCTCAAAAATCCAATTTTAAATATAATATCTATGACTGAATTCTAACATAAATTAAAGTTTGCTGGCCAACATTCTATTGGAAAACACCTTCATTCAAAATTTCCCACAAATGATCTTTAGAAATGTATTCTAGGCCGGCGCCGTGGCTCAATAGGCTGATCCTCCGCCTTGCGGCGCCGGCACACCGGGTTCTAGTCCCGGTCGGGGCGCCAGATTCTGTCCCAGTTGCCCCTCTTCCAGGCCAGCTCTCTGCTGTGGCCCAGGAGTGCAGTGGAGGATGGCCCAAGTGCTTGGGCCCTGCACCCCATGGGAGACCAGGAAAAGCACCTGGCTCCTGGCTTCAGATCAGCGCAGTGTGCCGGCTGCCGCAGCCATTGGAGGGTGAACCAACGGCAAAAGGAAGACCTTTCTCTGTCTCTCTCTCACTGTCCACTCTGCCTGTCAAAAAAAAAAAAATGTATTCTAAATTTCATTGTAACAAAACTTAATGGGCTAGAACAAAATAGATTTTTGATTGATTTTTTTCCATAAAATATGCAAAGCTGTATTTTTAAATAGAATTTTCTGTAATATTGGTCCTTTTTTTCTGTTTAGCAATGAATTTGTCTAAAATGTTTCTTTCTTCAATTTTAGCTGGATTACAATAGAATTGGCCTGTTAGAATTCCTAAGGTGGATGAGAAGTATAGTGGAAGTCTAGATCCCAGGCCTTGCTAACATAGCCAGCATTTTGCCTGTAGCTATTCTCAAGAATTTTGTGCAAGTTTTACTATGTAACCTGCTTCCAGGCTTGATTTTTCAGAATATGATCAATTGTTACGCAATGTAACCATACACACTTTTGACAAACCACAACACTCTGTGAATTTCCCCTCCTTACTCTATCCATCTTCTACACAAACTGTACACACAAAACAATGTTGATGCAAGGCGCTTCCCGATGTTATTTTCTTTTGCTCTTGTCTTGTTAGTTACAAAGATACATACTGTGCCAGGCTCTAAGCTGGTTTCAACAGCTATTTATTTAGATTGTGTGAACTGGAGCTGAACTTGAACCCAATTAATAGCAACTGAACTTGAACAAACTGATATGAAATCATTACAGGCTCAGTTCTCTGGTCCATTATCCCTGAAGAGATCATCCGACAGCACTCCAGGTGCCTTTTCTATGCCAAATCTTGGTGCAATGCCCAATCAAAAAGTGCCAGGGGATTAGAAGTTCGGTTGCATCGGAGTTAGCTCATTACCACATTTGTGATCGCTTTCACGGAGAGGAGAGGTGGTGATCCCACTGGGCAGGATTGCAGAGAAAGCTTTGTTTTCAGCACCATCTGGCACATGGTTGGCACTCATTAACACAGTACAATGTCGATTAAAATAATAATTGTGCACAGCAGCAATGCTGCTTAGACAGGTCTCCACCTTTGGGCTCCCAGAAAAGCAAATGGAAGGACAAGAAGTCTAAAGAATGGTCTCTGTAACTGTCGTCTCTGGGTTGACATTGTTCCTGGTGATCAAACCTTCTCCAATCAGCTATTTTATTTTTATTTTCAAATGTATCTCTTTTCTGCAGTAGGTTTGTTTTTGTTATTGTTTCGTTTTGTTTTGGATTGGAGTTCTTTGAAATCCACCCTGTGTCCAGCTCCCTGGTACCCTAAGAGTGGAGCTCCAGGTATAGGTAAACTTCCTGTTCCTTACTGCAGCAAGAAAATGATTACTTACTGGGATTCCACACAGAGATCTTTCCTCTGAAACCTGCATTAAACACAATGAGGATTTTAGGCTTTTTCCTTTAAAAGATATTTGAGTTTACTCAACCATTCGGGTTATTAGTTAAGATTACACTGCCCTTCCTTAAGGAAACAGATAAGCATTTATATCGGCTTCCCCAGGACTTTGATTTGGTCACAGATATCTCCCTGTGGAAAGCTTCACTGTCTGAACATGCAGTTTTAAGGCAACTGCCTGAGTTCGGATCCTGTTTCTACCACATACTGGGTGTGTGGCCAGCAGCAAATCATATAACCCTCCCTCAGTTTCCCTTGTTGTTGTTGTTGTTTTTGTTTTTGTTTTTTTTTTTTTTTTTAAGCTGGGCAGTGGGGCAACAGTCATCTGGAAGCCTGAGAATCATAGTGAAGATCAACAAACACACGAGACATTTAATATAATGCCCAGGACTTGGTGAGCTCTTGCTGAGGGTTAGCTATGACCGTGTGTGCAGGAGCATCATTTTCTGCAAGTGTGTATCCTTCCTGGAGTGTGACCACATAGCTACTTTTTTTTTTTTTCCTGAATGGTAAGACTTACTAGCTACAATGATGGAGATAGTTGGTTAAGGAGGCGTTTGTGCAGATATATTGATCAACTCTTTCTGGTAAGACACTATGATTTCTTTCCTTGTCATGCTGGGCCAAGCTCAGAAAAAAGTGTTTGATATGGGCAATGTCCCTGTGGGTATACAGTGAATTCTTACCATAATAGTTAATGAAGCATATCATTTGTTTCCAGAGCAGGTTATACATATCTTATACAACAGAAATTAGTTGTATATTTCAGGCATTATAGATTGACGCCGTAACTAATGATGATGTGGTGGGTTTTCTCTGGTTGCGGAACCATAAACAGCATACCCTCTGGCAAATCATGATTTGTGGCCTGTGATGCTGAGTGTAGCCAAGGCTTTGTTTATTCTGTTTGCTAGTAGGTGTGTGTAAAAGCCTTCAAGAAACTGGCTTTCTGCAGGAGTGTTAAATATCATTCATTCCACCAAGAGAAGATGACAGACTTTTTAGATGCAGAAAAAAGATGAAATGCGTTCGGTTTAACTTGCAAAACACTAAAAAGGGCTGCATCTTTGTATTGTTGCTGTTTATCTTCTTCCCAGCAGTGGAATATTGAGCTTCCCCAGGCTGTGATTCAGGTATTAATGCCGAGTTGAGGTCGGGCAAGAGAGTGTTCAGTCTGTGACACCTAGATAGCAAAGGCAAACTGCTCACGGCTATTAGTCAGGAGTTTCTGTATGCCAGTGATTGCATGCTTGTGCCTCATAATCAGGGTGGTGCACAGCAACTGTTAGATGGCTCTGGTGGCTGTTTTCCTTTTGGCCTGTTATCATTGCCAAGAGTGTCAGCCTTTCTCCTACAGACCTGCCCATACGACACATGCGTGTTGCCCTTTGCTTGTGCTAAATGGCTTGCGGCTAACATCGTGGATAATTTACTGTCTTGGAGGAGTCATCTTTCACACTGACTCCTGTGAAGGCTGAAATGGAACAGAAAAATGTTTTGTTGTTTTTTTCTTTAAGTGCTATTCTGGGACTATTGACAAATTTGTGCTACAGTGTACTCGGGCAGTCTGCTTTGTCAGATTCTCTGCCTTGACTTATCTATGCATGTGCTTGATGATCAGCTAGGAAATGTTATTGGTTTTCCTGTTTCCATGGAACTGAACCACTGATCTGGGTTCAGAGCAAACAGGTGAAAAAAAAAAAAATCATTGCTAAGTTTAATTCCAGCCTGGTTCTGAGGTCCCAGTCTGACTCTTCTTCCATATATCTGTCCCCACCGCTGCTCCGGTCACAATGCCCTGACCTCTCGATACACCTACACTTTCGAGCTCAGCTTGGATTTAGACTTGCTGATTTATCTGTTAGTTCCGTGTGTCCTGATGCAGACCCATCTGTATCTCCACATGAATGTTCGACTTACATCTGTCCTCACTTCCTCTATTCTCTAGTTAATGTGGTAAATGTTTTTGTAGGCTTCTCGATGGGAAAATGGTATGATCTGTGTTCACAAGGAGCCTCTCTTCGGGCTGTTAAAAGTTATGTATGTAACCAATGCCCACAAAGTACCTGAGGGTAACAAAGCCATAAAGAAAATCAAGCATTTCAAACAATAAACCATTATTAACTGTAGTCACCATGGCATACACTGCATCCCTAGAATTTACTCATCTCACAACTGAAAGTTTGTATCTTTTGAGCAAAATTGCATCATTTCCCCACCCCCTCATCCCTGTCAATCACTATTCTAATTTCTGCTTTCAACCATTTAAAATCCCACAAATAAATGAGATCAGCCAGTATCTATGCTTCTGTGTGACTCACCTCACTTAGCATAGTATCTTTCAAGTTCATCCATGTTGTTTCAAATGGCAGGATTATTTCATTTTGTGTCTGAACAATGTTTGTATATGTGTGTATGCATCACATTTCTGTATCCCTTCATTGATCGATCAATACTTGGGTTGTTTCCCTATCTTATTATAATAATGCTGTGACGAACTTCGGGTGCAGATATCTCTTCAAGATAGTGATTGCATTTCCTTTGGCCATGTAGCCAGAAGTGAGCTTGCTGGACTGTATGGCAGTTTTTTTTTTTTTTAAATTTTTTTTTTTGTGTGTGAAATTTCCATAGTAGCTGTACTACCATGAACAAACTTGTTCTTTTCTCGCCAATGACCAACACTTGTTATCTCTTGTCTTTTTTATAATAGCCACCCTAACAGATGTCAGGTGAGACCTCATGTGGTTTTCATTCTCATTTCCATGATTATTAGTGAGGTTGAGTAACATTTCATGGACCTGTGAGCCATTTATATCTTCTTTAGAAAAAATATTCATTTCATTTTCCCATTTTTTTTAACTTTTATTTAATGAATATAAATTTCCAAAGTACAGCTTATGGATTACAATGGCTTCCCCCCCATAACGTCCCTCCCACCCGCAACCCTCCCCTTTCCCACTCCCTCTCCCCTTCCATTCCCATCAAGATTCATTTTCATTTCTCTTTATATACAGAAGATCAGTTTAGCATACATTAAGTAAAGATTTCAACAGTTTGCTCCCACACAGAAACATAAAGTGAAAAATACTGTTAGAGTACTAGTTATAGCATTAAATCTCAATGTACAGCACACTAAGGACATAGATCCTACATGAGGAGTAAGTGCACAGTGACTCCTGTTGTTGACTTAACAAATTGACACTCTTGTTTATGGCCTCAGTAATCACCCTAGGCTCTTGTCATGAGCTGCCAAGGCTATGGAAGCCCCCTGAGTTCACTGACTCTGATCATATTTAGACAAGGCCATTGTCAAAGTGGAAGTCATTTTCCCATTTTTAAATAGCATTTTTGCAATATAGTATGCACTGCCTTTTCATTTTTTTTTCTATTGTACTTTTATGTAGTCCCACTTGTTTAGTATTGCTTTTATTTCCTATACTGTTGATGCCATATCCAAACCATCACTGTCAAGTTCAGTGTAAAGGAGCTTTTCTTCTGTGATCTCTAAGATTTTTACAATTTCAGATGTTACATTCAAGTCTTCAATTTATTCTGAGTTAATTTTTTACTTGAAGTAAGACCAGTGCCATCAATTTTGCACATAGGTGTCCAATTTCCCCAGCACTATCCTTTCCCCAGTTTGTATTCTTGATGTCCTTGTCAAAGATTACCAGACCTTACATATGTGGGTTTACCCCTGGCCTTTCTATTTCATTCAGTTGGTCTTTATTTATGTTTTTATGCAAATGGAAAATATTTTTATTTGATTGTTGCAATATTGTAGTACAGTTTGAAATCAAGGATGATGCCTGCAGCTTTATTCCTCTTGCTCAAGATTACTTTGGCTTTTTGTGATTTCCTACAAATATTAGGGTTATTTTCTCTATTTTTGTAAAAAATGCCGCTGGAAATTTGATAGGAGTTGCATTGAATCTCTGGGTCACTTTGGAGAGAATGGACATTTTAACAACACTAATTTTTCCAATTCATGAACATATTTTTAAACTTATTTGTGTCACATTTAATTTTTTAATAAATGTCTTAGTTTTGTGGCATATATAAATACATCTATGTAATTTAACCTCCTTACATTAGCAGAAGGAAGCATAAAAATCATTATCATGTCAATATGTACAGAAAAAGTCAGAATTATTTCATGATAAAGATCTTAACACATTGACTATGTCAATGTCCCTTAACATAATAATGAATCTAATAGGACCACAGCTAAGGTCATACTCAATAGCAAAAAAAAAAAAAAAAAAAAAAAAAAAAAGACAACAAACAAAGCTGAAAGCTTTCCCTTTAAGATCAGGAACAAGAAAATGGTGCCCAGGGGCTGGCATTGTGGTGCAGAGGGCTAAGCCCCTTCCTGCAACACCTGCATCCCATTTCAGTCTCAGTTCCAGTCACAGCTGCTCCACTTCTAATCTAGTCCCCTGCTAATGTGCCTGGGAAAGCAGCAGATCGTGGGCTGATTACTGGAGACCTGGATGCAGTTCCATGCTACCGACTTCAGCCTAGCCCGTCCCTGAGTGTATTAGCCATTTGAGGGATTAAACCATAGATGGACGATCCCTTAGTGTCTTTGTCTTTCCCTCTCTCTGTAACTCTGCCTTTCAAAACAACAACAAAAAAAAGCAGGTACCCACTCTCACTTCTTCATTTACATATGGTACCAAAAGATCTAGCCAGGACAATTAGGCAAGAAAAAGAAATGAAAGAATTCAAATTGGAAAGTAAAATATCAATTTGTTTCTTTGCAGATGATATAATCTGTAACATAGAAAACTCTAAATACTCCAGCAAGAAATTATTTAAATTGAGAAATTCAGTGAAATTGCAATTCACAAAATTCATATACAAAGTCAGTTGGTTTGTTAACAATGGACTATTTAAAAAAGGAATTAAAAATCTATTTACAATAGAATAGGGACAAATGTTTGACATGGCAGTGAAGATACTGCCTGAAATGCCCATGAACCATATCTCAGAGTCCATGTTCGAGTTCCAGCTTGGATCCTAAGTCCGGTTTCTTGCTAATCCACACCCTGGGAAGCAGCAGGTGATGACTAGAGTAGTTTGGTTCCTGCCACTAATGTGGAAAACCCAGATTGAATTTCTTGCTCCTACCTTTGGCTTTGGTTCAACCCTGGATGTTTTAGCCATTTAGTGAACCAGCAGATGGGAGATTGATTCTCTCTCTCTCTCTCTGCATTTCTGATAATAAATAAGTAAATAAAATTTTTAGGAAAGATAAAATAGGGGCAAGTGTTTAGTCTACCAGTTAAGATGCTCATGTCCTACATTGGCATATCTGCATCTTCTTTCTGACCCTGGCTCCTCATCCTAAATTCCTAGTAATGCAGACCCTAAAGGCACCTGTGATGGCTCCAGTAGTTGATCCCTGCTACCCATGTAAGAGGCCTGAACTGTGTCCCCACTCCCAGATTCAGCCCCGTCCTAGGCTCACCATTGCAGGTATTGGGGAGTGAACCAGCTGATGAGAGTTCTTTCTTGCCCCCTCCCCATTCTCTCTCCATCCCCTCCCCTCCTCCCAATCCTCCACTCCCCTTCTCTTTCTCTCTCTCCACATATACACACAGATATATAAATATTTCTTAAAGTAGTTCTTTAAAAAATTGTGAAATATTTCAGAATACATCTTGTAGAATCTTCTAGGTCTTGGTGAGGCATGTGTTTGATTTTAATGGAAATGGCCCAAAACAAGGGTTTTAAACAGGAAACTGCTGAAATCTGATTTGTACCTTGTCTTTGTTTTAGACTTTTTTTATTTAAGCATGTTTTCTACTGCTGGTGTGCTTGCCCTATCTCAGTATCTCAGTTCTGTCATGTTACTGGCATTAGCTTTGTGTGTGTATTTCTACAAACATGTGTACTTGGTTTTCTTTTTCTTTTCTTTTTGTTGTGTGTAATATATGGGCCATTTTTTCCCCCCAAGCATCAATGTCTTCTCCACTAGCCAGCAATTCCCACCACCACTCACTATCTGATTTCCCTTCAAGAGATCTTCTTCAACTACAACAGATTTTCCCTTCCTGTCTCTACCATGTCCTTGTTCCTGCTACCTACTATTGCTTGTGCTTTTCTTACTTGGTCCTTTAAGTCTCCTTTTCTGATGGGTTAGAATTCTTTAAGCTAATCTCTTGTCATATTCATCTAATTTGCCCTCAGCTTCTAGCTTACTGCCTTGAATATAATAGGGGATAGGTGGATGGGTGCTTGGATGGATGGATGGATGGACGGATGGATAAAAGGAAGGAAGGAAAGAAAGGAGGGATGGAAGGAGAGAAGCTGGTTATGTGAATTCCCACTTAGAGGTTGGCACTCCTGTGAAGTCCTATCCAACAGATGTAATTCTCCCTCTGGCTCCTGCAGTGCTTTGCGACGACTGCTTGAAGATCTTCAGTGAGATCGCCTTATGCATTGTTTTGTACAAGTCATTCTCTTCAGACATTGAGTTTTGAGGTCAGAAACTATGACATAGTCTTCTTTGTCACTCTAGGATTTAATACAGTTCCTAAAACATAGCAAGTTTCCAGCAAATGCCTGGGTAAAATAAATGCTAAACAGATATAAAATGTTAAAAAAAATTAAAGGACATGTAAGGAGTATCAGACAGAACTCTTGACAAGATATGTTTCCTTAAGGAGTTTGTAATTCCTTAGATATTTGCAAAGCAAGTTGAAGGTTGCATACAGACCACCTTCTGGGAAAGTAGCTGAAGAGCTCCCTCTCCCTCTCTCTCTCTTTTCATAAATTCTTTTGACCGTAACTCAAAGCCAGAGATAGACTTAGCATTGAAATTCAGTAGATAACTATTGTATAAAATAAAAAATATCCTTTGTAACACAGTCTTGTATTTTTAAATCTATCCATGGTGTAGAATGCTGATCATGACCCCTTGTAGGTTGATTTCAGGTTTCCTGGTGGGTTCGCAACTCAACAGTTTTTCTCACTGTTTGAGTTCTGGCTGCTCTGCTTTCAATCCAGCTTCCTGCTAATGTGCCTGGGAAAGCAGCAGAAAGTAGGCCAAGTACTTGGGTCCCTGCCACTCTTTTGGAGATCCAATTGGAGTTCCAGACTCCTGGCTTAAGCCTGGCCTAACCCCAGCATTGCAGCCATTTGGGGAGTGAACCTAAGACTGGAAGATCTCTCTCCCTCCCTCCCTCCCTCCCTCCTCTTCTCTTTCTCTCCCCCCTCTCTCTCTTCCCTTTCTTCTTTCTCTCTCCTCTCCTCTCTCTTCTCCTCTCTCTCTCCTCTCTCTCTCCTCTCCTCTCTCTCTTCTCTCCTCTCCTCTCTCTCTTCTCTCCTCTCTCTTCTCTCTCTCTGTCTCTGTAATTCTGCCTTTAAAATAAATAAATCTTTTTAAAAATAAGTAAAATAAACAATCAATGACAAAAAGATTATGCACTGTGGGCATCTGTCATTTAGAATTGAACTGTTGGCTTAAAAGTTATCAGAGATAGAACTGCTGGCCATTCATTCCACCATACTCATATACATTATTGTAAATATTTTATGTAAATGTATTCATTCTAAAATGAAACTGAGGACCCACTGAGATATAGGAAACTTAACATCTCCTCAGCCAATATGTTGATATAAATATTGCTGTTGTTGAGCATCCGTGAATAGCAGAACTATTTCAGTCTTTTTATCTCTATAAAACTAATTTAAATCTGAACATTAAAAGACTGTTTGATACCATATGTTTGTTTTCGATAGGAAGCAAAATCTATCCTAAACATAAGAGCTTATGAAATCTGTATTCCAAACATAAGGATTTATGAAATTAGTGCATAGGAGTGGAAGCTATGGTAAATGGTTTCAAGGCCACAGATTACTCCAGTCAGCCTGTTTGCCCGTCTGTAATTTGACTTGACTTTTCCTCTCACCCTGGGCGAGGGCTAGATGGAGGTTGCAGCAGGGCGGGGTGGAGGCATCTATTTTCCCATTCCCTGCTTAAATGTGTTACTGGGATGTTTCCTAACAATCCAACATTTGCTGAATAATTGATCTTTTTACTGTGATACCTAAGTCTAGTATGGAAATTGGTAACTTTTCCCTTTGAAAACCATTTCAAAGCTACCTTTGGAAGTGACCACAGTCTAGGATCAGGAATACCTGTGATATTCAATAGACTTCAAGAACAGAACCAACTGTCACACACTAGAGATACCCTTCACCCTGCCCACTTAACCATGTATCTTGGAATAACAAATTAAAAGAGTTAGCAATGGCCCTGTCATTTGTAAGCCCACATGCCTGTCTGTGAAATTGTGTTGTGTGAGTTTTCCAGTCTAGACAGATAATATAGGATGAGATGACCTCAACAAGCCTAGCAAAGAACCGGTTCTGATAGCGTTCACGCTTCTATGTGTAGTTGTTGAAGCAATTCCTCCTTTTGTACGTCAGCCTTTTTTAGAAACAGTGCTGTGCATTGACTTGCTTGCCCTGAGAAAACTTGAGAAATGAGAGTATGATCCATAATCTCAAATTAAAGGAGATTTGTAGATTTGTGTCAGGAACCACTTGACAAGTTCATGCACTGGCTAATTTAGATACTGGCCTCTTATGAATACACTTATTTATTTTTTGTTTTGTTTTGAGTATTTTAACCCATGTTTAATTTGATTTTCAGTAATGGGTATGTTTAAAAAATAGCCTCACAAGATTCCTGAAAATTTAAATGTTGACACTATTGAACCAGTTGAAACCAGCTCCAGTGGACAACCCAAATCTCTGTAATCTATTTCCCACATATTTATATGAGGGACCTTCATAAAGTTCATGAAGAAGTATGTACATGGAAAAAATGCATGGATGAGTGGATTTCCAAAAAATTATTGATTAGCCAATTTATTTGAAAGAGTAAGCACCAGGGGGATTGAGAGAGAGAGAGAGAGAGAGGCCTCCTATCTTTTGGTTTACTCCCCAAAAGTCCACAGCAGCTATATCTGGGCTAGGCTGAAACTAGGAGTCTAGAACTACGTTTGGGTCTTTCACATGGGTGGCAGGGGCCCAAATACCTGGGCCATCTTCTGTTTCCTTCCCAGGTGCATTGGCAGGGAGCTGAGTAGTAAGCTGAGTAACCAGGATTTGAAGCAGAACTCCCATAAAGGATACTGACATGATGAGCATGGCTTAACCCACTGTGGCACAACAGCCCTATTTCAAGTTTTGTACAAAAATAAATACAATTTAATTCTACTTTTAAGTGTATTTTTAATTGACACATGAAAGTTGTACATATATGTCAGGTACTATGTGATATTTTATACATATCCATGCTGCATAATATCCAATCACAGCAAACATGTTTCACCAAATATTTAACATTGGTTTTTAGTGTCTTAAACTTAATGTTTGTATAGGTTAAATTTTATCAAGTTCACATCATGGTAGATTATAATATAGTTTGTTATGGTGTGACGTATCAATATTGTCACCTTCATACTATCCAGTTACAATAAATACTAACCTTACATAATGTGGTGCTTATGGATGATGATGTAAAAGCACAGTAAGCTTGTGACATATGCTGGATCAAAGAGGTATGACTTTCAATTTATAGGTATTTCACATTGGTATAATCGGGATGATTTCTAGAACCTATGGGAAAATAGTGGTATAAATTTTCTTGTTCTGAGAATCCCTTAAAAAAATTACAGGTTGGGGGGTAGGGTAGTTGGATCCTTCCAACACTCATGGAAAATCTAGATTGTGCACTTGGCTGCACTTCTGGCCCGTTCCCAGCCTTTGCAGGCATTTGAGGAGTGAACCACCATATGGGGGCTGTGTCTGTCTCTCTCAAAAATAATTTTTTTAAGAGTCACAGATTTCCATACTTCGGTTGGTACGATTTGCTATTCGTATGATTCTCAAAAATCTATTTCTCGAAAATATCTTAAATTCTTTTTTTAAAAAAGGTTTATTTATTTGAAAAGCAGAGTTCCAGAGAGACTGAGAGATCTTCCAGCTGCTTGTTCACTCACCAAATGGCTGCAATGGCCAGGGCTGGGCCAAGATGAAGCCAGGAGCTTCATCCGGGTCTCCCAGTTGGGTGCAGGGGCCTAAGTTCTTGGATTATCTTCCATGGCTTTCACAGGCTCCTTAGCAGGGAACTGGATCTGAAGTTGAGCAGCTAGGACTCGAATCAGCACTCATATGGGATGCTGGTGCTGCAGGTGGAGGCTTTATTAACTCTGCCACAGCGCTGGTCCCGTAAAATATTTTAAATTCTAACAAATGATATCTTCCCCATACATAGCATTAGCAGACTCTCTCTGTTGCCAGATGTCTTCCCCTTACAAGTTAGAACTTTAACGCTGTTAGCAAGAGTAGCTTGACTGTCTTCCTAAAGACTCATAGAAACACGATCCAGTTTTGTACCTATGGCCTTTTGATTTTGATGCACATTGAATTTGATGCCAGCAGTTATACAAAAAAGTCAATAATGATCCGTGGATCATTGCCTCTCTGTGCTGCTGGGTGAATTAGTCTGCTGGGGTAATGTTCTCCAGCTTGTGTAATGGACCTATTTAGTAGCGAGACAACAGCCATATGAAACACCTGGGTGGTCTGACAGAGTGCTTTCAAGTGGATTAGATTTCAGTTATCTACCATGAGGTCACAAAGGCTTGGACAGCTGGGCCAGTTCTACATCAGGGACAGAATATGACCTCCTGCTACAGGATGCATAAGGAAAAAGGTGCCTGAGGTTAAAGCAGAGTGTTGGGATCCAGGTGCAGCTATGGGTCAGCAAATGAGGTCTCAAACCATATTTGCAAATGTTGGAGAAGTCTTCATGCAGGAGTCAGATTTTTCCCCTGGTGTGTTCATTAGGCTTGTTCCCTGCCAGAGAAACCAAGCTTCTGTGTTCTCTGGATTTGGCTACTTTGACCCTTGTTTAGAATTTTAAGTGCTGTTAAATAGAAACTGTGCCCTCCACATCCATCAGAAGAAAGGATCTGAGGGGCCTTTTGTTCCTACACAAAAAGCAATATTTGGGCACATGGACACTGGAATAAAACTTAACTTTTGAGTGTTCCTTAGGAATAACTGTGTCTCCATAACCCACCACTTCTTCCAGTCTTGCCAAGAACTTTCAACCATCCCATAAAATGTAATGATAAAAGGTTTGAAATGCAGCTGGTAAATCAAATAGATTTAAACTGACTTGTGGATGTGTCTCATCTATCAAGCAGGAATTGGTGATTTGAATTTAGTAGTTTGATGTTGTCAGTAATTGTTTGCAACTGCAGCTCAATGGCGTGAAGATATTGCTTATTTTCCCTTTCTCTTTTGGAAAAGGGGTAGTGAGCTGTTCCTTCAGAAGCTATTCTCAACTCATTGGGTGCTATGGCCTAAAATTCAGGATAAACTTCTGGTTCCACAAGTACTAGGCACAGGCCAACATCACTGCGCTTGTGAACCAACCAGCTATAGTACATACTTTAACGTCATTCTAAAGCCCACAGATGCTCTGCTTGGCACATATTGTATTAATCTGTTGAGCCAACATTGGGCTGGGAAGTCTGCACCTGTATGAGATTTGGCTCCTCTGTATCTGATCCAGTTTCCTGCCGTCACTCACCCTGGGAGGCAGCACATGATGGCTCAAGTACTTGGGTACCACTCCCCACATGGGAGACCAGGATGGAGTTCTAAGATACTGGCTTTGGTCTGGCCCAGCCCTGGCTATTATTTGAGGGTGAATCAGCAGATAGATGATCTAAGCCTTTTACCTGCTACACCACAGCGCCGGCCCTCTAAGCCTTTTAAATAAAAATCAAAAATTAAAAAAATTAAAAAATAAATTCACTTTATTATTTTTACAAAGGAATTAATAAATAGACCAACAAGAACCTTCCATTTGTTCTCATCAAGATAGCCATATATTCATATATTTTAACCTGGTACTTTCCAATATGTATTTTAACCTGGTACTCAATATTTGAATAAAAAAGCTATGGATAGTCTTTTTTTATAACTATTTGAAATAATTAAAACACTCATATTTTAAGCTTTTCTAGTAATGTTCTTCATTCCTTCTCTCCTTGATTACTCTTTCCCCAGTCACTTGATTCCTACCTTTTTCTGGCTGAGCAAATCTTAGTGTCTTTGCATTTGTGTCCATATCTAGCCTCTACAACCATGTGCCCATCTTCCTACTGTAAATATTTTAGTCATCCTTTTATACCAACATATCATTTCATGTATCGTCTGCATTTCGAAATTCTGTTTAAAATTCAGCTCCTCCAAAGAATCTTTTCAGGTAAACTCAACTGTTATCTTTCTAGCTATTCTGTGGTTTGCCATAAATCTTATGAATATAGATTAACCTCATAAATATCTAGGATCTAAGACTATAAACTATAGAAAACTGAAAGATCAACAGATGGTGCAGTAGACCCCTTCATAAACCACAGTAATTGACAACGTTGACTCAGGACTTCAGATCTTCTACTGGGATTGTTTAGCGTTGGTGTTGATGTCACTTTTATGCTCATTTATCATTAAGTTGCAAGGGTGATAACTTATGCTACATTAGTGTGAATAGTGTTTGTTTTAAAATAAAAGTTGATGCGAAAGAAAAAAAAAGTGTTAGGTGAAGAGAAACAAAGCTGACAGTAGCAATTTATTTACTTATTGGGGGCATAAACCCTTTCCATGAACCAAAAAATGTGCTTGTCTGGGACATCTTGGACTCCAAATAGAGATTGATCTGTGTGCCCATACCTCTGTTTAGCACCATTTGGTATGCGACTGCTATGAGCCTACCCTTTTAGGGATCCCAAGTGATTGAGAAAGGAGAGTTGCTTGCTATCAAAGGGCTCTCAACGTACTATTATTGTCCAACCTTACTGTCCTCCCTATCACTTTCTCTCTCACATCCCTGTTCAAGAACTTGTGTTATCCTGATCTTAAATGTGTAACTGTATTTACTTACTGTTTTGCTATTTGTCTTCCCCCAGCGATCCACAGACTCATCAAGAGCAGGACCCAGAATGCCTCAAATACTGCTAGGCATAGGTAAATTAAGACACACAGGAAAAGCACAATTCAATAAACATAGCACAAAGCAGGGTGTAACATACTCGATAAAAGATAGAGAAGCAAACTCACGTTTTCTTGGGCTTTTTGTATGCATTTGGGGGAATTGCTGTTTAAGAAAAAGAATAACACAAATAAAAAAATTAACTATAATACACCCAATATATATACAATTGAATTTTATTTAGCATGAAAAAAATCACAGCCTGCAGGTCTAATAAAGTTAGTTGTTATACTAGAGGCAACAAAATAGGAAAAATAATATTTTATTATTAAGGGTGCATTAATTAACATGGAATACATGCTAAACTTTTCTCAAAAAATTTTTGCTGCATATTTTTAATCACTTTTAGGTGTAATACCATTGTTTAATAGGTCGAATAAATGGATAATTGAATCTATGCTGTAGCATGGTTAATCAAACTTTTTTGTTTATATAATGATATTTAGGATGTATAAACATGCAACTTCATATGTATTTATTTGGAATCCTTGAAGCTATGGGTTTATCTTATGAGCATAGGATTTTTATTTCTGTGCTGCATTTTCAAGTATGTTCCAGTTAGGGGAGAACTTTCCATTTGTCAAAATGTCAGTGAGAACTAAATTATGTGCTTGCAATGTTATGCATCTGGTAAGTGAAAGAATTTTCCATAGGTTAGCTTCTGGCTTTACACATTTCAAGTGTTGTTTATCTTTTAGTACACACGTATTTCTAGAGCCAGTTGCAGAAAGCATATGTTCGTGTTGTTAGGACACCTAGCCTTGTACTTTGTGTCACAAAACTGGGTGAACTGACACAGCAAGTGATGGGAATGTTCTGATACTACTCAGTAATGTAGCTGGCAATAACTAGTGTCTCTGAACCATGTGAAAGTAGTCCACTGTTTTTGAACAAAATATGTCTCCAACTCCATTTTCCTTTAACTGGGTTCCACAAATCCTCTAGGCCATTCCATTGATAGGTAAAAGGAGGAAGAGTGTGATGGAAGGGACATCAAATTTAAAAGAGATGATAGGATTAACTTATTGCCATTACAGTATTTCACATAGGTAAATTTTACAAAGTCATAGAATTATGTAATCATCTTTTAAAGATTCCTTCCGGGATTTTGCAAAGGGTCCATGAAAATGAGAATCCCTGAAGTTGCACTTCATTCATTCATGACATTTTCATCTGAGTACTCCAGAGAAGTAGCTTGTTCATAATGGTTGGGAGTAGACCTTGAAAGAGGGACAGAGTTACAAGAAGTTGAAATAATAGAGAAGGGTAACTTAGAGGTCAGAGGATACAGGACATTTTAGGCTGTGGCTGTGGTCCTGCTGGCATGGACTACACTGCAAAGAATGCAGTCAGCACAAGGTATAATTAGAGATGCAGTGTAGGGAAAGCCACTGGGATCTTTGAACGTCCCAAGATGGAATTGGAGGTCAACATGCATGTGGCACATTCCTTTCCTTCCCATGTACAATTCAAGAGACTTTATTTGGATTTCTTAATCCAGGTGTCTTTATTTGTATTTGTTAATGTTTTCATTCTTTTTTTAGAATATATGCCTTTCAAAGACCAGGGCCCCTTTTTCCTATTGCACTGCCTTTGTAACTTGTCATTCTTCTGAACATAACACTTAAGATCCTGTGTGCATCTTAAGTAGCTTCAGTAAATTGAGACTGTAACATGATTTAAAGCATTTGAAAAAAATGGATATTTGTGTATTTCAACTGGATGAAATGTAGAAATTTCAATAGAAGGAAAAACAGGCAGCCCGGGGAATGTAGCTATGCTATATTTCAAGTTGAAGGCGCAGCCATCTTCCAGGAAAAGTGTACATACCAGTTAATCAGTTAACGTCCTTTCACTTAACTTTATAGCAATGTCACTCCAATTTGGAGCAGCTTTCCAAAGACTAACCGATGCTTTACTATGTGTGTTCTTGTTCCTATCTGTTGTGTAGTCAGTGCATTCCTGTGCTTGCGTTTGTCCCATCGTGTGTTGAATAAGCATGATTTTTGCAATCTCAAATGGAAGAAAAGTAGCACTAAATGTTAGTCTACTCAAACTTCTTTGCTCCTTTTACAGCAGCAATGTGAGTCTCTTCCCTAATGGAGAGACATTTAAGAATAAGTTCCTGGGCTGCAGAAATTTGACGAGGTTGCTCCTGTGTGGTTTTTCCATCACCGTGGTGGACAGCATCTCACAGCTGCTGCATTCATCACAGGCCAGACACCAAACCAGATCAGGCACTCCTGCAGTGAAAGTGATCTCTTCTTAGTACTTTGCTGTAAATTGTGCTGCTATTGATATCACTACCAATTTTTTTATGGGTCTCCAGATATCAGCACTGTGGAGTTTGCTAGGCATCAGTTGAAAAGCCCTATCTGATGCCCATAAAATCTACACAAGGAAAATCTAGTTGTCTCCAAAACAAATGATGTACCACTTTCACTAGTCTTATTTTATTGAGGTATTGACAGGTGTAATAGGAACACTGGCAAGGCACGTAAATCATCTGCAGGAGAGATGTACTCTGAGTGAGGAGTTAGTGTGCCTTCAGCTGTGGGTCAAGCAAATTGCCAGGTATGCCCATGTGACTGTGGGCTGATGGTTGCCTCTTAGATGCTCCGTATCTGCTACCCTCTCCTTTTATTTGTGTCTTTCTACCACAGTCTTTCTTTCTGCTGACTTTTTTAGATTAAAAGAGCTGATTCATTGAAGAGATATCATTCCACTTATTGTTATGCACTTTACTGCACAAAGAAGGTGACCCCACTATAGAAAAGTGTCAAGTGAATAAAAATGGAGCAGAAATCAAGTCCAAATGACTTAGGAACTTAATTTCTCTGACTTCAGTTTCTTTACTGACTATATAAATCATGGGGCTGTCTTTTAGTAGATCTGGGAGAGCCTTGGGTGTAGCTTCCCTAGCATGCTCATTTGGCTTTTGAGAAGCAGGAGTTTCCTCAAGGTAACATCATGCCAACGCCACCCTTGGAAGGCATGTTTTCTGACCTACAACCTCTGTGCACTTGACACTAACATATGGGTATGTCAGACTTATTGAACAAGGGTTACAGGTGTTTCAAGATAATTCAAAGGTGTTCCTCTAGGCTCTGACTAGTTGCAGAGTCTGTTAAGGAAATGTACTGTGCTGTAGTACACCAAGACACAGAGTATGCTGCTTTGTATACCATCAATACTGATGACCTGGCAGGATATATTTTTCCCTATTTCTTTATCCCTTTGCATTTATAACAGTTTTACCCATTTGCAATCCATTTTTATCATCAACATGAACCGCTTAACCACTTCCCCATTTAGAGATATTTTCCTTGAGAGCACTTTTCCTTGTTCATATTCACCTTGGTATCCAAAATGTCAACTACGTTGGAAGAGGAGCAAGCTATCAAACTTTCCAACTATTTTTAGTTGTTGGATAATTCAGTAGCACTGAAGGAATCCCATACAGCAAAAGAAAAGTGAGGCTCCAAAATGACCCGCCCTTACCCCTCTTTGCACACAGGTTTTCATAGTAATCCTAGTCCATTTCTTTATCCTCCCTCACCCCATGTTTTCCTCCAGCCACTCCTCTGTGCCTTTGTTAACACTCAGCCTTCTGGGTACCTTTTCTTTCTGAGGATTTTGGGAGAATATAAAACCCTGGCTTTCTCATTATTTTACACGTGATGCTGGTAATTGACCTATACTGATTCTTTCTCCTTTCCTTTGTTCCCCTCCTGTTTGTCTTCTCACTCATTCGGGAAGCCACTGTAATTCCCAATATCAACCTCATATTCATCTTTCTGAATGCCCAATTGAAAACCCAGTCTTTAGTTTCTCATGCATATCAAGGCAGTTTAGATTCAAAACAAATCATTCCAACCCTCAGTGGGTAGAAGCCAAGATTGGTGTTTTCTCTGAAACAAATCCTAGCAGTTGCCAGGACTTCCCTATTGCTCTTCCAAAGCAAGAAATGGAAGAAGGAATTTAGGTGCTCTTTTGCATTTTCTCCTTTGCTCTGTATATGTAGCAAGTTCCTAAATTTTCCTGCCTCACCCCCCAGTTTCTCTCCCCGTTCCCTTCTCGTCTGCTAACATCCTTTCCGCTTCTTTGTGAACACTTCCCTCCTCTCCATACCCAGGCCTCCTTGTTCTCACAGAATGTCTTAAAAGCACTTTCACTGTGAACACCGCCCTCCCCCACCCCCCCAGCTCTCCAGGTGTCATTCACACTAGTATGAAATGGCACCAAATATTGCTGACAAGCTGGCCTTCTGGTTTTGCTCAGAAAAATCATGAACCATCTTTAAACAAATAAATCCCTGCTGCTACTCACTGTACAATTAAGAACATGTGCCTTTGTGACTTCTGATGTGGAGCTCATGTTTAAAACTAGTGTTTGTTTTCTTTGCTGCCTGCATCAAAATATGTTTTGATACCTTAGGACCTGGGTTTCAATCTCTATAACTGCCTGTCTTTCCAAAACCCCAAATCATAACATTAAATGACATCACCTGTCATTTAAGCCAACTCCATTTCAAATGTATCCTCCAGATGTGGACAAAAACCTATCCAGCTGTGTGTACGTATATGTGCATATCTGTGACTTATAACTAAGTCACAGACATTTATATAGGTCAAGTTTAAATTTGGCTAGCTTTTATATCTTACATGATTTCATTGTTCCACAAGCCTACCAACTTCAGGCTTCAATTAGTTGTAATCTCTTTCAGCATTCTCTTCCTCAAATCGCAACAGGTGACCTACCTGTGGACTACCTTAGTGACATTTAATGGGAACATCGGATAAGTAACTCTTTAGCTCCAGTTTCATCATCTTTAAAATGGTGATTGCTTGAGCATTGGAAGATGCACCATTATTCATAGGCACCTGGGAACTGACCCCACTTTCTCCTCCCATGCCGTTGTGGTTTAACCAAGGCTGATGGCCTTAAAGCCTGGGAGAATATGAGAAATCTAGCCATCTTTTTAAATGCATGTGTAGTGAGTATCTGTGTAAGTTTGCCTTAAGTGAAGCATACACTGTGAGTAGACCAGAATGGTGGTCCAGTAAGAACTGAGTTTTCCTGATGTGGGGAGACCCTATCTTTGAGGATGTGGCTGCATCCCCAGTTGAGGACTCTTCCACTGCTTGTCCATGTAGCTGTCTCTTTAGTTTCCATTAAGTATGAGTCTGGCTAAACAAAATGCGGCTTTGATCCCAGCTACAGTGTGTGTGTTCAAAGGTGTGGGCTGTCCAGTCATCCATATATGATTCAGCTGGAACACTGCACTAGTACTTAACTTTATGTGCACTGAAATGATCCTTGTCTCAATATTTCCTTCTCTAAAAGGTAAGTTGAGGGCAAGCACAAGAAATGCTCATCTTGACATAGTACTTAGTGAAGTCGCAAATATTTAACTGTGTAGGAAAATGAAATTATATAAGGAGTCTTTCCAAAGTTTATGGAAAATTATAGTATGAAAAATTCATGCATGTGTTTCAAAAGTTTTTGCATGTTTTTAATGATTTTTAATCTTATAAGGAAAATTATGTATTTTCTATTTTATTTGCAATAGGCAGCCAGTCAGAGAGAGATCTTCCATTTGTTATTTCATTCTCTACATGCCACAATAGCCAGGACTGGACTAGACCAAAGCCCAGAGGCTGGGGCTCAATCAGGGGACCCCACAAGGATGACAGGGACTCAGGTATATTTGAGTCATCATTTGCTGCCTTGCTGGATGTGTTTTAGCAGGAAGTTGTATCAGAAGTGGAGGACCCAGGACTCATATCCTGGCATTCTGCCATGGGATACAAGTGTCCGAAGTGGCAATGTAACTGTTACATCTCATGCCTGCCCCTAACTTATCTTTCAATTCCATTTGCTCCACTAGCCTTTTTGAAGTACCTACATATAAAACTTTATGCTTTAAAGTACATAACACTCCTTGTTGTATTTTCTCTTTCTCTAGAGGTCTTTAAATTGTGATTTCAAGGAATATTGTACCCAGAGCTGAAATGAGGGCTTCAGCCTCTAAAATCTACCAAGTCTTTTCTCAATTATAAAAAAAAATACTAAGGAACAGTAATTTCTTCCCATTGTAGAACTCAGTCGCTCCCCCATCATTTTTTTTTTTTTACTTTGACCTCTATTATAACTCTATATCTGCTTTTGCACAGAATTAGATTTTACTATTTTCATTTACATGTTATTCTATGAAAATTAAATTGGCTTTTGGGAGTTCAGTTTTTGAGCAGATGAAACACCTCCCCGAAACAGCACATGCTGTCACCTCCTTTCTATTGGAGGAGGTAGGGATTTCCTGCCTGAAAATCGCATAGCAGACACTGCCCTGTCCCCTGCATGCCTTGTTGTACTTCAGCCTCCCATCCATCCTGTGCTAAGCTGTAATCATCCAATTTTAAATGGTGAGGCTGATTCACAGAACCAGTGTTTGATTCCGAGTCACATGGGCCTCACCACTCTGCTGACACAGGACAGTCAGCAGTGTTAGTGTCTCAGCCCTACTGTGTTATAAGCTTCTTCAGAGCAAAGATCATTCTTGTTTGCACCCATCTATACACACACACACACACACATCCAGGAAGTTTCCAAACCGGATGGAGTAGCCTCCCTCTCACTTCTGTTAGCTTTGCTTGTGACATGTGAGTTCTACGCTAATGTATACCCAAGGATCTTCCCAGATCATCTTCAGTTCTTCTAACTCCTTGCTTTTCAACTGACACCAGGACAGAAATATCTTTGCCTTTAGGTTGTAACTGCCTCTTCCTGACAGCCATTTTCAAAGGGGGTTTAGCAATTTTAAAAATAATTCTAGGATGCCGGCGCTGCGGCTCACTAGGTTAATCCTCCGCCTTGTGGCGCCGGCACACCCGGTTCTAGTCCCAGTCGGGGCACTGGATTCTGTCCCGGTTGCCCCTCTTCCAGGCCAGCTCTCTGCTGTGGCCTGGGAGTGCAGTGGAGGATGGCCCAAGTGCTTGGGCCCTGCACCCGCATGGGAGACCAGGAAAAGTACCTGGCTCCTGCCTTCGGATTAGCGCGGTGCGCCGGCCGCGGCGGCCATTGGAGGGTGAACCAACGGCAAAGGAAGACCTTTCTCTCTGTCTCTCTCTCTCTCTCACTGTCCACTCTGCCTGTCAAAAAAAAAAAAAAAAAATTCTAGGATGGGTTGTTTAAAACTTTCTGAGAAAACAGTTCATATTTAAAGATGTTCATTATTCATTCCAGTATGAAATGATTTGCACTTGTTAATAACACCTTGCAACAGCCAAAGAAAAATTAGAAGGTGACTCAATAGGAGACATTCAGGTGTGGATTACAGGAAAGCAGGGAAGAAGAAAACTTTTGCTAGTGAACTGAGAGCAGGTTTCAGACAGATTTGGCCATCCGAAAGCTTGTTTAGTTTTAATGTTGCAAATAGTTGATTCTCTGGTTCAAAGCTGAGTCATCATCTTGAAAGAGATGATTGCATTGATTGAATACATGGTATTAAAAATTATATCTTAAATAACTTAACATTTTGTCATTAAAACAGCAGATACTGAAGTGAGGAGATATAAACAGGTATCCCTTCTTTAATATGCATTGTTTAGGATAATACATGGAAAATGCATAGGAAAACAACGCATTATGGTTTCCTTAAGGGAAATCTATCTATTGCCCCAGAAAAGTCATACAGGTACACATTCTGTACAGATTTATATAGTATACATGTGATTCAGCTTAGAAAATAAAAACTAAAAATCGTCAATCACTGCAATTTCTCTTGCTCAATTTGGTTTTCTTTTTAAAGATTTATTTATTTATTTGAAAGGTAGGACAATGTAGTATAAGGAAAGGGGGGACTGAACATGAAGCCACAGCCAGACCTGGTTTATTCAAAGAATAAGCCTGGGAGGGGCTCACTCCCAGGCGAACACACGTGGCAGAGGGCACCTTCCCTTACAGAATAGTGGTTTATGTAGTACAGAGTGGCAGGATGGGGCTTGGGGGTCTGAGCTAAAACTGTGCTGCTGAGATAGTTGGAGCGTTTGGACTGGATAAAGGGCCTTTGAGATAACAGTGTGAGCTGGGAGGGGTTTGGGTTGAGGCTGTGTTGCTGAGATAGGGGGGAGAGAGTTTGGGAGGAGTAGGGAGAGCTCAGGTTGATAGCGGGTCTCTTCAGATAGGGATGTGTCTGACAATCAAGGCAGGGCAGGGCTGGGCAAGGCAGGGTGGGCAGTATTAGCTGAGCAGAGAAATGGGGGCCTGCATGTGGTTATGTAGGTGAGAGATCAACATGAGTCTAACGTACTCTTTTTTTTTTTGTCTTTGCTCCATCAGAAAGGGAGAGAGGGAGAGAGAGAAAGAAATCTTCCATCCCATGGTTCAGTACCGAAATGGCCTCAACAGCCAGAGCCAGGTCACAGCCAGGAGCCAGGAACCTGTATCAGAAACAGAGCAGCCAGGACTTGAACCCTCACTCTGATACCATATGCCTGCATTGCAAGGGGCAGCTTAATGTCCTGTGCCATGACCACTCTTTCCCATTCCCCATCAACTGTTTTCTTTTCTTTTTTTTTTTTTAATTTATTTGACAGGTAGAGTTATAGACACAGAGATAGAGAGAGACAGAGAGAAAGGTCTTCCTTCCATTGGTTCACTCCCCAAATGGCCGATCCGAAGCCAGGAGCCAGGTGCTTCTTCCTGGTCTCCCATGCGGGTGCAGGGCCCAAGCACTTGGGCCATCCTCCACTGCCTTCCCGGGCCACAGCAGAGAGCTGGACTGGAGGAGGAGCAGCCAGACTAGAACCCGGCGCCCATATGGGATGCTGGAGCCGCAGGCAGAGGATTAACCAAGTGAGCCACAGCGCTGGCCCCCTTCAACTGTTTTCTTGATGATGATATTTTCTTTCTTTTTGGTTTGTTTTCTTCAACTCAAGATTAGTATTTGTAGTGTACTCGCGTGCTTAGTGCTTGGAAACAAACCAGAGTTTCACAGTTTGTCCATCTTCTTTCCAACTTTAAAGATAATGCGATGCTTCTAAGGATTCTGCCTTTAGACTGAGTTGTTTATTTCATGTTGCTGATAATTCAGGGGATTCTTGTGAAAGGAGCTTACTCTTCTGGTCACCCATGGGAAAGAAAAAAATATGTTTGTGGGAGACTGGAAGTTTTATGGTACTTTTCCTTGCTTCTACTCTTGTTTTTGTAAAAAGAAAAAAAAATCTCATTTAGAGAACAGTTGCCAGCCGTAAATTCATTGATATGTCAATTGCTCATAAAATTTTTGTGGTATAGATGGAACAAGTGGGGAATACTGAAATGGTATGCTAATTAATAAAAAATAAATAAAGGAATATGAACACAGACTTCTACAGAGTGTCGGTGTCCTAAGTAGCATACTAATTTCTCTTTATGAAAGAAGCTGTGTTTTCAAAATACAACTTCTATCTGGACAAGGATAAAAAATATTAGCAGTTTATTTTTGGAATAAGAAAATTGAAGCACATGTAAAAATCAAGGTTGTAAATAACTTAAAACATGGATAAAAATGTTGTTTTTAACTGAAATGGCTTGAGAGGCTCTGGGAATTATTTTCAGAGTATTGATAAATGGGCAATTGCATTTCAGCTGTTTTCCATTTTTTCCCAAAAGCACAGAAAGAAAAAAGTTAATTTTTATATGAGTGATTTTTAAACCACAAGCAGATTTTCTTTGAGATTTTTCTCCATAGTGGCCAATTTTGTATGAAACAAGTTATTTTAGTCCTAATTGCAGTCAGGATAGTTAGGCTGCTGGCTTTGCTAAGGCTGAATTTCATTTGAACTTTCTCATAGCAAGATCTTTTTTCAGAATTTAATAACGGAGTCAAATATTTAATAGTGGAATCTTTCATTAAATTAAAAAGAAATCAGGATGTATTTTTGGAAGAACTAACTTATTTTCTTTATCAGTTTTATCTACTTTAGGAGAAATAGAAGAGAATGGAACCTCTTTCTTTTTGTATTTAAATAGACATTAATGGTATAACCCCAGCAAATAATTGATTTCAGTATATACCATCAGTCAGAAGATTTAGGAAGCACCAATGGCAATAATAACTCTACTTCTAGCTCTACTGCACTGACTGTGTGAACCTCTTCATTGTCTACTGGATAATCCATCTTTTTTAACACTAACATACATTTTCTAGATCAGCATTTAGATCACACACTATCAACTTTTGCATTGCCTAATTGGTACAATTGTTTGATTTAAAATGTGAGTAGGAAAAGATGAGATTTGAAAGAATTTTTCCCATGTGTCTTTGAATCAACAGATGTTAAAAGATCATTAAATGGATTAATTTACAAGTATCCATAGAATGTTTTTACATAAAAGCATGTTGTAAAACTTTTAATTAAAGTGTATTGTGGTTTGCACTCTCTTCCCCTCAGTGTTCCTTTGACCTCTGGCCTCTTATTTTATCCCGCAGGCACTCCACTGCTGGTGAGGAGGAGCAGTGACCCATCACTGGGGCCACCTGCTGACGCCCAGCCAAGCGCTTCACACCCTGGTGGCCAGAGTCTGAAACCTGTTGTTGCAGTAGGTGTCCTGCCCTTTGCATTTTTAATGAAAGATCAAAGTGCCTTGCCCTAGACTAACCAGGACTTGGCAGTCTTGAATAAGTTGATAATTAGATAGAAATCTTTTGATAAGATGCACAGCAAATCATTATAATAGGTAATATGAGCTATTAGTAGTATATAGTTACAGTGGTAGCTTTTATTTATGTCGTACTGATTGTGTGCCAAGCACTGTTTAAAAGCTTACATTAAGTCCTGTAAACTTCTACATCAAGGTAAGTACACATTTTTATCTCCATTATACTGAGAATGAAATTGAGGCAGAGGCAGGTTTAGTAATTTGTTTAAGGTCAAATGGCTAGTAAGTGACAAAGCCTGGAATTGAACCCTGCTGACCTGGGTCCAAAGTCCATGTTTTAAGCTGCACACCCATACTGCTTCATTTCCCTCATCTCTGTGCTTAGTTATGGTCAAACATAGTGTTTATTTATTTTTGGTATGTTAACATAACGTTTTGCCAAGCCAAACCAATGTGTATGGTAATGCAGTTTGAGATTGCCAATGCCAGGGGCATGAGGTACTAGTATGGGATTTCTACAGCTCTGCTTTCAAACTGAAGAACAGAATTATATAACTACTATACTTGCAGCAATAGGTTAAGTGGAGAATGATTTTGTGAAGAGAAGATACACTCTTTCTATCTGGAACAGTGGGATCATTCTGCTAAATCCTCCCTTGCTTCGAAGAACTGTAATCACTTCATCTGTTCAAATGCCTTAAGGGTTAGATTTTAATGAATGGCTAAATGTCATTGCAATGGGTGATCTTCAGTGACACAAACATATTTATAAGGCTTCGCAAAGGCTAGTGTCTCCCATTTTCAGTCTCACTATCTATAGCAGCTTAAGAAAAAGACAACATTTTATAGGCATGTAAGGATGCTGAATGAGTTCAACAGTTTCTCCTACTTTGGTATATTCTTAGAAAGAATTAGGACCCGGCCGGCGCCGCGGCTCACTAGGCTAATCCTCCGCCTAGCGGCGCCGGCACACCGGGTTCTAGTCCCGGTCGGGGCGCCGGATTCTGTCCCGGTTGCCCCTCTTCCAGGCCAGCCCTCTGCTGTGGCCAGGGAGTGCAGTGGAGGATGGCCCAGGTGCTTGGGCCCTGCACTCCATGGGAGACCAGGAAAAGCACCTGGCTCCTGGCTCCTGCCATCGGATCAGCGCGCTGCGCCGGCCGCAGCGCGCCGGCCGCGGCGGCCATTGGAGGGTGAACCAACGGCAAAGGAAGACCTTTCTCTCTGTCTCTCTCTCTCTCTCACTGTCCACTCTGCCTGTCAAAAAAAAAAAAAAAAAAAAAAAAAAAAAAAAAAAAAAAGAATTAGGACCCATACCTATGAAATAGGAGTCACCACGCCAAATCATTGGATATTTACTAATATGTTTGTGGCAATATGTTGTGATATTTTTTCTTAAGAAAGCAAGTATCTTAAAAGTTTTTAAAATATAATGTTTTCTCACTCTCCTATTTAAAACTGTATCCTTTTAAGGAAATACATTTAATGGAACATTGGTTTAATAAAAATCAGGTGTATGTGTTCTGCTTTAATGATGTGTACAAACAAAACCAGTATGTGGTATGATGTGTTTTTTTTTTTTAAATCCTCATTGATTGGGACCATGTTAAGCCTAAATGTTTTGCACTGGGGGAAGAGATAAACTCTATAAGTGAGAAAAGAATTGCATGAAAGGGAAGAACCACACTCAGTGCTGACTTTTACGATGTCTGTCTATCCTTAAATGAGAGTGTAGTTGATTAATGTGTCACCAACATTGGCATGCAAAAATACACTACTGCTTATTTCTGTCTCTATCACTTACACTCTGTGCTTAGACCCAATGAAGTGACGTTAATATTGGTTTCCCTAAAGGAAATGAGGGTTCATATCTTTATGATAGATTTCATAGTCTCACAAGAAAATACCATCTATGATTTCCAAGTTGGCATGTGAGGCAGGGGCATACATTATTGCTAATAAAGGTGTACGTCTGAATCTAAGAAGAAATGCTGGACCCAAAATCCTTGTACTTGGTCCTTACACAAATTGCCAAATATGAGTTGAATCCTAATATATTAACAGTAAAAAGGAAACATGTAATTCCTCCTCTCCTCACCCACTATTTTCTCTATGAATGTTGAAATACAGATCTGAGAATCAAAGAGTAGACTCTGGCCCTTGCCTTGTTGTGGAATAGCAGCAAATCTTAGTTTCATGCTTCATTGTATAAACATCTTCATAAATACTTTATTCCTTGATGTTCCAAGGTTTAGACATTGTGTGTCATCCATCTTTCTGTTTATTAGTGCCCAGGAGCCAAGTACATGAATGGTACTCAGCATATATCTTTTGGACATAGTACTGCAAGACACATAAAACTCTGGGAAAAGTCCTACAGGAATCAGTAATTAACCAGCCTGCCATTTAATAAAATCTCACCCAACCATTTTCTATGTTCCCCAGAAAGAAGCTACTAGGTAAATATCTATCTGCTCTGGAAAGAGACAGATAGTTTAGCCCTGGCACGAGACAGAGAGTTTAACTGCCCTACTGTATAACCAGAAGATACAGTTTGCAAGTAAGATATTTAGATATGTCTAGTTTTACCTAGAAGAAAAATAATGACTGTGTGTATTATAACTTTATTCATATATTTCAACATACTTGTGGACTATTTAGAGCTATGCTGTCAAGTATGATAGCTGCTAGCCACATGTGGATATTGAGCATTTGAAATGTCTGATCAGAACTGAAATGTGCTTACATGTGATATACACATTGAATTTTCAAGACTGAAGCATGAAGCAAGTTAATGTAAAAGTTCTCATTAATAACTTTTATATTGACTCCATGTTGAAATGATAATAGGTTTGGCATGTTCGGTTCAGTAAAATATATTAAAATTACATTCACCTGTTTCTTTTTATCCCCCCCCCTTTTTTTCACATGACTGCTGGAAATTTTAAAAGCATGTCAGTAGTTTGTATTCAGTTTTTATTGGACAGTGCAGCTCTAGACTGAAGTAAATTGGGTGTAGCTTAACAAAATGGTCTGAGAACCTCAGGGGATGATCTTCGAGCTCCACGTCATCTCTTGAGTGACAGTGTGATTAGGGTTGCCTAGGGCAATCCTGCTTTAGACTACTTGTTCTGGCATAATTATGAGCAGTGTCCCCACTACCTCTCAGAGATGCCCATGTGTAGATGATAGATTATGTGGTACTCTCTATATAGTCCTAGTCAATTTTGTTGTTTGCTCAAAGAGAAGAAAAGCAGTCTTTCAATGAATCCATGGGAACAGAACTGCCACCAGTCTTACAGTGGAGCACACAGCAGTAGGAATTTTGTGTAAGAAGAACTTAGGCCCCGGAGTACGGACTCGGAGACTTCAGATTCTTTTGCGTCTCTCAGATTCCTTAATTCTACTTGATATTTCCTTCACAACTTCAGCTATACCGTGCTTGATTCCTGTGATTTGATGAGTGAAGATGAATACAGAGAATATATGATAAAAATGTAGCCATATAGCAACCGATATGAAAAATAATTGCTTAAAAAATGTTTCATTGCATTTCAGTCCAGTATCCAAGTGGGGGGTTTCCCAAATCAAAACTTCCATCTCTTAAAGAGAGTGTTCACACATAAGCAATTCACTTTGGCAGGATCCCAAATGGATTATGCTTAAGGAATGAAATTTGCTTATAACATACAGCATAAGAATCTGAAAGGTGAATATTTGCCATGTTTGATTATGTGGAAATATTACCTTTAGAACTACAGTTGACCGTTATTTTTAGTTGCACTTCCTTAAGCTTACCATAGAGGGGAGAGTTTTTGTTGATGCCCAGATACAGGTTTTTTTCAAAAGTTTGAAATATTTCACTTCTTTTGTGAGTGATTGTGTCACTAAAAATTGGTTACCTAATGTGCACTTTCAGACATGTTGAAGTTTTAAAACCAGCTTAAGTTAGAGAAATCAGTTTCTCTGCACGCTTCAAAGTCTCTATGTGGTGAGAATTCACCAAATCTCCGTTATTTATAACAAAGGGCACCACCTGATAAATAGCACAGAAATCCCTTTCTTCATTTTTCATAAATCTACCCAGTTACCAGAATATTATAATTATTAACAGGCAAATAGTAATGGCTGTTTATCTTTCAAGACGATAGCAACTTCAGTTCTGCTGAGTGATTTTGAATTAAAGAAAGGGGATCCTGGGGACAGGATATCTCAGTGAGAGTCTGCTGATTGAAAGTCTTACCTTCCTTTTCCTGATTGTAACCTGGTGTTCTTGGCCTAAGGGCACTCCATAAAACCAGGTCCTTGAAATTGATGTTCCCAAATTTGTGGATGGAACAGAACTCTAAAACAGATGTGATATTTTTCTTAATATCCGGTTAACTACTATGGTTGTTTTGTGTTTTAATGACTGTTTATAGTTTTCAATTTAACCTCAAAGGCAAATTGATCCTGTAGGGTGAGTAAATTAAAAAGTGGATTCCTGAACATTATGATACTGCTGTTCTTCCCAGATAGTAAACAACATTGTTAGCTTTTAAACAGTTACTTGTCTTGCATTACCAAAATAATGAAAATGCTGGTCTGTCCATGTCTATACATAATTTTTTTTTTAAAAAGCTGGCAATACCTGGGGTTGTTAATTTGGAAGTCCATGGATGGGCTTTGGCAGGTCTGTTAACTCTCTGAAGGTTATACTGTATGGGAGGCATGCATGATTATTTCATGAAGTAGATACTATCACTTTTCAAATTTGAAAAGAACAAAAGATCAAGAACCACTGCTTTAGGGGCTAGCTACCAGTTTCTAGAATATGAAGAATGATACAGACTAAGAAGTAGAGAATTGGGGCTAACGTTATGGTACAACTGGTTAAATTGCTGCTTGTGACACCAGCATCCCATGGGAGAGTGCCAGTTTGAATCCCAGCTGCGCCATTGCCAGTCCGGCTCCTTGCTAATGTGCCAGAGAGCAGTGGAAGATGGACCAAGTACCTCGGCCCTTGCCAGCCATGTGGGAGAACAGGATGGAGTTCCTGGTTCCTGGCTTCATCCTGGCCCAGACGTGGCTGTTGGAGCCATTTGAAAAATGAATTTGTGATGGAAGAATTATTTTTTCTCTCTCCCTCTCTCTCTCTCCCTCTCCCTCTGCCATTCAAATAAACAAATCTTTTTTAAAAAGTAGAGAATTACCACTCCTTTCTTTCAAATTTGTATTGAATAACTAGTGTTATTTCAACATACTATATTATTATTATTTCTATGTATCACATACTATGTAGATTCATGATTTTAAGATGAACAGAAGTTTTTTGTGTGTCTGCATTGAGAAGCCAAAATTAACTATTTAGTCAAAAGCAACACAATTGTTAGCAACCTGGACTGAGGGTAAAAGGACCCGGATGGTTATAGGAAGACAGCCCAAGGAGGAAATAGTTCTAGTTATCCAGCATTTTCTGCTACTAGAAGTGAAAATATAGTGTCACTTGAAGGCTTTGCTATTTTAACACAAATATAGCAGCATGTAGCTACCATAGAGAAACTACTTCTGATGAAAATCAGCATTCTCTTTGTTTCTTGTATATAAGATGATGGAGTGCTAATTTTTTTTTTCCAGAAAAATTTAACAGGTTTATTTATAATTGTTATAAAGTTGAACTGCTGAAACTTGTTCACTGAAACATTTTGACTTGCATTAATGCTTTACATCCCCGCATTTATATTAAAAATCCACACACAAATGAAAATGGAAAAACTGCCAATACCTGATTTCTGTCCCCTATTTTCCACTCGCAATCATATACTTAGGTACCTTTTGACCCATGGGAAAAAATATCTAACGTTCAGAACTACCAATAACAGGAAGAAGAGAAAAAAAAAATTTTGAGAATGAAATGTTTCCCGTCATAGTGGATTCTTAAGCACGTTCTCCACGTATGCGGCGTGCTAGCTAATTTGAGAATCCCCCATCTTATGGCTGTATCTTTCATGTATGTTGCATAGATTCAGATTTTAGTCAATGTTGCTCCTAGATTAAACTTTCTCTGATCCATGAAAGAAGTCATTGAGTTGTTACTGAGAAATGTTAAGTAGCTTGGCTATTAGGATTAAAGTGATTCAATTGCTGCTAAGATGTCAGGACTTTTGGAGGCAGGTTGCTGACTATCCAAATACAAACTGAAAATCAGCCAGCATTCTGAATGACTGAGTCCTATTTTCTGTCAATTAGATGTGCAATAAGGTACAATAAAGTGAAAATAGAGGAACAGAATTGTAGGGACCGATGTATGTTGCAGGAAAGGATATATCCATTGTCTGCCAACAAGAAGAGATAGAGGCTGAAGAGCAAAAGGGAGGGAAAATAACATGTTATATTTAATTGCATTATTTAGAGATACTGATGCCTACAAAAGGTTTTTCTTTTTTTTCTTCCTCCCCACACAGTGATTTAATAATAGTCCTGGTGTTTGTAACTCCAGCTGTTCACGCTGTGTGCTGATAAGACCAGAGCTTGGAGACACATTGCAACCATGGTTTTCATACGGCTTTGTTTTTAAGAGATAAAGCTGCCATCCAATATTTCATGGGGCCAAATGTTTACTTCGTTTGGCAGTAACTAACTGCTTAATTTCTGAAACAGTTATGCCTGTTAAGAATCGAGTTCAGGTGGGGAAAATCCAGAAACCCCATTTATTCTGCAATGATTTTTTTTAACCATGTCTTACAGAAGTTTATAAAGCAACTCTGGGTTGTCTGAATGCCTGCACCATAACTAATCAAGGGACCTGAGAAATGTGATCCCTCTTCAGGGATGTCTTCCCTCATTATTCTCCTGGGGTCTAGTCCCAAACTGAAAGTCTAAACGATGGATCATTATTCACAGGTCATTTCAGAAATTTGAAAGGTACCATGGCATATCTTCTTTAGCTAGTTAAGCTTGATCTGTGCATAATGAAAATGGAATGCATTTTGCCTTCATGTCAAAATAAATGGATTAATCCCTTAGATGTCCAAGCCCTCTGCTCTGTGCCATCTGGAAAGCCTAAGACATGGTTCCTGTCCTCAGGAAACTTACAACCTAGTCATAAAGAGCAGATCTGAAGCAGTAAAACAACCCTGGCAATCCCTAACCATGGATCAGATTAGCAAGTGATGCATTTCTATCAATCAAAGGGACTTTGCCTTCACTCTGCCCTTTAATCTTTTCCTGTGTCTGTTCTGCCTCTCCCACCCTTGAAGGGAATTGCCATGAGAAGAGACTCTGTTAGTTCTTATCTCCCTGAAATTGAATTACTTGTTTACATATGTGCATTTTTGCAAAACTGTGAGCTTCCCAAAGGCATGGGCCAGTTTGTTCATTTTTATGTTTAAGCCCCCAGTCACAGGGCTTGACATATTAATAGACTTTCCTAAATATATGAGTCAATAATCAAACTTTTTATTTTTGGGTAAGATACATTTAATTCAGTTTTTAGCCAATTTTAAGTAATTTTGTGAAAATGTATACTTTACATATGAATATGCATGTATTCATGTGTTTCAAAATTTTTATACCAAAATAAACTTATCTTTTCATTTCCATTTTCAACAAACTTTTGGAAGCACCCTCATGTATGAATTGAATTAAGAAAGTTCCTTTTAACATGCATTTTGCTTCCCAAATAGTTTCAGCTAGAATTTTCTTCTTTAGGACAATGTGTTACCTATTTCTTCAAGTTGTCAAGGATAGAAAGATGTTTAAGCATAATTTCTCTACTTGGAATTAAAATGTGCATTGGTGGCTGAAGTCAGCAGTTTAAATTGTGAGACCCACTTCATCTTTTTACAAGTCTAGCAATGACTTCTGCATAGAAATTAGTTATGAGAAAGACCAGAATTTTAGTATGAAAACAAACCTTGGTAATTCTAGTAAGAAGCCATTATAAAGATTAATTTTTAAATGAATCTAATGCCTGAGCCTAGACTAGAAATTAATATGCATGAAGTAGAGTCAATCATCTGGGTTCTATTTCTTTGTCAATAAAATTTCAGATTCAGAATTAAAAAGCTAGTAAAAGCTTAGTGGTAATAATGCTATAGTGTTCTAATAACTGTGTTCAAAGAATTTAGAAAACTCTTGATTAGTTATAAATTTCTGGAAAAAAGTTGAATGCCAATTACATCTAAAGATCTCCCTTTCTAAATTTTTCTATTATTTTATCTTTAATAAGTATTTGTGGGACCACTGTTGGGGCATAATGGGTTAAACTGCCGCCTGCTGTGCCTGCATCCCATATGGGCTCTAGTCAGAGTCTCTGCTGCTCCACTTGCAATCCAGTTCCCTGTGGATGCACCTGGGAAAGCACTGGAAGATGGCCTAAGTCCTTGAGTCCCTGTACCCACATTGGAAACCCAGGAAAACCTCCTGGTTCTTGGCTCCTGGTTTCTGTCTGGCCCAGCCCTTGCTGTTGCAGCTATTTGAGGAGTGAACCAGGGGATGGAAGATCTCTCTCTCTGTATCTCCTTTTCTCTTTCTAACTGTGCCTTTCAAATGCATAAAATTAAATTTTTAAAGAAGCATTTCTGACTTTAGTTATTTACAAAACTAGAAAAAGATGCAACAAAGAAAGAGAACTATAGACCAATATCCCTGGTGAACATAGATGCAAAAATGCTCAACAAAATACTAGTTAATTGAGCTCAGCAACATATCAGAAAGATTCTTCACCTGAACCAAATGGGATTTATCCCTTTTATGCAGAAGTGGTTCAACACATGCAAAACATTAAATGTGGTAAGTCACATTAACAAATTGAAGAATAAAAACCATTTGAATATATAAATAGGTGCAGAAAAAGCATTCGATAAAATACAAAATCCTTTTATGATTAAAGAAAAAACTTCAGCAACTTTGGTATAAAATGACAATTTTTCAACGTAATCAAGGCAAAATATGACAAACCCACAGGCAGCATCATATTAAATGGGGAAAAGTTGGAAGCATTTCCACTAAAATCCAGAACCAGACAAGGGTTCCCACCTTCACAATTGTTACTCAATATAGTTCTAGAAGTTTTAGCTAAGGCCATTCGGCAAGGAAAAGAAATCAAAGGGATACAAATTGTCAAATTATCCCTTCTTGTAGATGATATGATTCTACATATAGGGGAACCAAAAGGCTCCACTAAGAGATTATTGGAACTCATAAGAGAGTTTAGTAAAGTTGCAGGATATAAAATCAATTCACAAAAATCAATAGCCTTTTATATATGAAGACAATGCCATGGTTGAGAAGGAACTTGTAAGATCAGTCCCACTCACAATGTCTACAACAATATTTAAATACCTCAGAATAAATTTAACCAATGAGGTAAAATGTCTCTACAATAAAAATTACAAAATAAATAGAATAAATAGAACACTTGAAAAAACAGAAAAATCTTCCATGTTTGTGGACTGGAAGAATTAATATAAAAATATTCATAATACTGAAAGCAATTTATAGATTGAATGTGATCCCAATAAAAACAACAATGACATTTTTCTCAGATTTAAAAAAAATGATACTTAAATTCATATGGAAACAGAAGAGACCCCCAAATATCAAAATCAATCTTAAACAACAAAAGCAAAGCTGGAGGCATCACAATTTCAGATTTCATGATATATTGCAGGGCAGTTATAATCAAAACAGCCTGGTACTGGCACAAACATAGACATGTAGACCAATGGAACAGAATAGAAACTCAAATCAATGGATGCATCTATAGCCAACTAATCTTTGAAGACAAAAAAAAAAAGCTAAAATCAATCCCTGGAGAAAAGGCAATCTCTTTAACAAATGGTGCTGGGAAAATTGGATCTCTACATGCAGAAGTATGAAACAAGACCCCTACCTTACACTTACACAAAAATCAACACAAAATGGATCAAGTATATAAATCTATTACTTGATATCATCAAATTATTAGAGGCGAACTTTGGGTAAGCTCTGCAAGACATTGGCATGGGCAAAGACTTCTTAGAAAATAACCCAGAAGTACAGACAATCAAAGAAGAAAAAGACAAATGGGATTATATCAAGCTGAGAAGCTACTGCACAGCAGAGGGAACACTCAACAAAGTGAAAAGAAAACTAACAATGGGAGAAAATATTTGCAGATAAAGGATTAATATCCAGAATCTATAAAGAGCTCAAGAAACTCAACAACAACAAAGGACACAATCCAGTAAAGAAATGGGCAAAGGAATTGAAAAGGCATTCTTCAAGAGAAGAAATGCAAATGGCAAATAAACACATGAAAAATTGCTCATGATCCCTAACCATCAGGGAAATGTAAGTTAAAATAACAGTGAGGTTTTACCTCACATCATTTAGAATGGCTATCCTACAGATATCAAGAAAAAAATAAATGCTGTTGGGGATGCAGAGAGAAAAGTACCCTAATACACTGTTGGTGGGAATGTACATTAGTATAGCCATTGTGGAAGACAGTCTGGGGATTTCTCAGAAATCTGAAAATAGATCAACCACACGAACCAGCCATCTAACTCCTGGGAATCTACAAAGGAAATGAAATCAGCATTTGAAAGAGTTATTTGTACCCCCATGTTATTGCAGCTTGATTCACAATAGCTAAGATTTGTAATCAACCCAGATGTCCAGATTTAGGGTCTCTTTTTCCCATGTGTATTTAGCATTATTTTTTCTATATGTGAGAAGAATGTCCTTGGTATTTTGATTGGGATCACATTGAATCTGCAAATTGCTTTCAGAAGTATGGATATTTTGATTATATTAATTCTTCCACTCCATGAGCATGGAAGATTTTTACATTTTTTATTTCTTTTATTTCTTTAATGTATTGAAATTTTCATCATAGAGATCATTGACATCCTTGGTTAAACTTATTCTGAAGTATTTAATTTTTGTAGCTATTGTGAATTAGATTGATCTGAGAAGGTCTTTCTCAGCCATGGCATTGTATATACAAAGGCTATTAATTTTTGTGTGTTAATTTTATATCCTGCCATTTTACCAAACTATTTTATGAGTTCCAGTAGTCTCTTAGTGAAGCCTTTTGGTCTCCCATATATAGAATCATGTCATATGCAAACAGAGATAACTTGACTTCCTCCTTTCTAATTTGCATCCCTTTGATTACTTTTCCTTGCCTAATGGCTCTGCTTAAATTTGCAGGGCTATATTGAACAGCAATAGTGAGAGTGGTATCCTTGTCTCATTCTGAATGTTAGTGGGAATGATTCCAACCTTTAACCATTCAGTGAGATGCTAGCTTTGGGGTGGTCATATATTGCCTTGAGTGTTGAACAATGCTTTTTCTATACCCAATTTGCTTAAGGTTTTCATCAGGAAAGGATGTTGTATTTTACTAAATACTTTATCTGCATCTATTGAGATAATCATATGGAATTTGTTCCTTAGTTTGTTAGTGTAATGTATCACATTGATTGATATGTGAGTGTTGAACCATCACTGCATACCAAGGATAAAAATCCCTCGTCATGTGGGTGAGTGATCTTTCTGATTTGTTTTCGGGTTCAATGAACTAGTATCCTGTTGAGGATTTTGCATCTATGTTCATCAGGGATGTTGGTCTGTAGTTCTTTTTGTTGTATCTTTTCCTGGTTTATTAAAGAAGGTGATCCTGGCTTCATAGAAGGAGTTTAGGAATATTCCCTCCCTTTCGATTGTTTTGAATAGCTTGAGAAGAAGTGCAATTGGTTCTTTAAATGTCTGGTAGAATTCAGTGAAGCCATCCAGGCCTGGGCTTTTCTTTGTTGTGAGGGTCTTTATTACTGATTCAATATCTGTCTTGATTATTAGACTGTTTAGGTTTTCTGTGTCTTCATTTCTCAGTTTTGGTAGATTGCATGTGTCCAGGAATCTATCCATTTCTTCTAGATTTTCTGATTTTTTTGTTATATAGCTCTTTGTAGTAATTCCTTATGATTTTTTTTTATTTTTGTGGTATCTGTTCCATTTCCTTTTTCATCTCTGATTCTATTTATTTGGGTCTTCTCCCTCGTTTTTTTGGTTAATTGGATCAATGGTATATCAATTTTGTTTCTTTATTTCTTTTATTTCAAAAAACCAGCTCTTTGTTTCACTAATCTTTTTATTTGGGGGGAGATTCAATTTTGTTTGTTTCTTCTCTAAGTTAATTCTTTCCTCCTACTAATTTGGGTTTTATTGTTGTTTTTATAGGGCCTTGAAATGCTTTGATACCTCATTTATTTGATGTCATTCCAATTTCATGATGTAGGCACCAATTGATGTAAATTTCCCTCTTAACACTTCTTTGGCTATATCCCATAAGTTTTGATATGCTGCCTTCTTTATCACTTCCAGAAAAAAAAATTTTTTTTTGACAGGCAGAGTGGACAGTGAGAGAGAGAGAAAGAGAAAGGTCTTCCTTTTTCCGTTGGTTCACCCCTCAATGGCCACTGCAGCTGGCACACTGCACTGATCTGAATCCAGGAGCCAGGTACTTCTCCTGGTCTCCCATGTGGGTGCAGGGCCCAAGCACTTGGGCCATCCTCCACTGCACTCCCGGGCCACAGCAGAGAGCTGGACTGGAAAAGGAGCAACCGGGACAGAATCTGGCGCCCCAACCAGGACTAGACCCCGGTGTGCCGGCGCCGCAGGCGGAGGATTAGCCTATTGAGCCACGGCACTGGCCATTTCCAGAAATTTTTATTACCTTTTTGATTTCTCCTATGACGCTCTGTTCATTAAGGAGCATATAATTCTTTCTCCATTTGTTTACATATGTTCTCAAGTTTCCTGAGTTGTTCATTTCCAGCTTCATTCCATTGTGTTCAGAAAAGATGCATTTTATCATTTCATTTTTTCTTGAATATACAGAGACTTGCTTTATGGCCTAGCATTTGGTCTATCCTAGAGAAGGTTCCATCCACTGATGAAAATAATGTGTATTTTATAACTGTGTGATGAAAGATTCTGTTGATACCCATTATTTCCCTTTGGTCCATAGTATAGATTAGTCCCATTGTTTCTTTGTTGATTTTCTGTCCAGTTAATCTGTCCATTGATCAAAGTGGGATGTTGAAGTCCCCCGTTAATATTGTATTGGAGTCCATTTATATTCACTAAAATTTGTTTTAAATAGCTGGGAGCCCTGTAATTGGGTGTGTGTACATTTATTATAGTTACATCTTCCTGTTGAATTGAGCCTTTAATCATTACATAGTGCCCTCTTCATGTCTTTCAACAGTTTTTGTGTTAAAGTCTGTTTTGTCTGATATTAGGATGGTTATACCTGTTCATTTCTGATTTCCATTAGCATGGAATATCTTTTTTTCATCCTTTCACTTTCCGTCTTTCTGTATCTTTGTTGGTGAGATGTGTTTCTTGTAGGCAGTGAGTAGGTGGGTCTTGTTTTTGAATCCATTCTGCCATTCTTTATCTTTTAATTGGAAAGTTTAGGCCATTTACATTCAAGTTTACTATTGATAAGGACTTGACCCTGCCATTTTCCATAAATATTCCTACTGTTTGTTTTGGGTTTCCTCTGTACTTTTTCTGGTAAATTTTCTGCCTTCACCTTCTTTCATATTGATGACTATATTCCTGTGTGTAGCACATCCTTAAGCATTTTTGTAAAGCTGAACTAGTGGTGATAAACTTTTTCAACCTCTGTTATGGAAGATCTTTATTTCACCTTCATTCATAAATGAGAGATTTGCAGGGTACTGTATTCTGGGTTGACAGTTTTTTAATCTTAATACTTGGACTATGTCTCTGCAATCTATCTCAGCCTGTAGGGTTTCTGATAAGAAGTCGGCTGTGAATTTAACTGGAGATCCTCTGAACATAATCTGACATTTCTTTCATACACATTTTAGAATCTTTCCTTTATGTTTTACTCTTGAAAGTTTGACTACAGTGTGTTGTGTTGAAGATCTTTTTGGGTCATGTCTGTAAGCAGTTCTATTTGCCTTGTGTACTTGGACAACCCTTTCTCGAATTTGAAGAAGTTTTCTGTAATTATTTCATGAAAGAGACCTTCTAATCTATTCTATCTTCCACACCGTTCGGAATTCTTAAGACCTATGTGTTGAGTCATTTGATAGTATCCCATAAATCTCCAAGACTGTTTTAAATTTCTTCTTCTTTTTTTTTGATCAGACTGAAAAGTTTCCAAAGATTTGTCTTCTAGCTCTTATATTCTTTCTTCTGCCTCACCAAATCTGTTCTTAAGGCTTTCCACTGTATTTTTTCATTTGACATATTGAATTCCTCATTTCTAATATTTAATTTCAATTTCTCTTTAAAAATCTCAATTTCATTCATTTATGTCATATATAGATTTCTTTAATTCATGAATTTGCTTCTCATTGCTTCTGAGTAATCCTATGTTAATCTTTGGAATTCTATTTCAGGCATTTCATCAGTCTCTTCATCTTCACATTCATTCTATCATTGAAATGTTGTTTTCCTTTAGAGGGTCATGTTATTCTTCTTGAATTTCTGTATGTATTTTTAGGCATTTGTGCAGATAATTATTTTTCCCTCTGATGGCTTTTATCTTTGAACTACTCTTCTGTGGCTTAGTGGAATGTCTGCTCTTTCTGTGATTACCCAGAGATGTATGCTGGGTGTGGCCAGGGAACTCTGGTCAGTGCTCCAGGTGGGGCGAGTATCCAGGGTACACCCAGGTTGGGTGTAGTAGATCTCCTCTTGTTAACAGAAAGGGGGATATGATCACCTCTGTTGGCATAATCACACCTCCACCTCCTCTCTTTCAAATGATCATGACCTGAATGTTAGCCTGCAGTGGGTGCGATACTCATCCATGCTGCCATATGAACTACACACAGGATCTGTGCAGTCCTCATTATTACCATGGATCCATTGCAGTGACCTACCCCAGGCAATCAGGGAGCTTTGAGCATGTGGAGCCTCTCAGATTGATTGCCCAGAGACCCAGCTATACCCTGCACCCTCTCATGCAGTCACAGGGTTCCCACCTGTCTCAGCTCACAGGCTCTCGCTGTCACAGGTTGCAGAGGATCTTGAACACTCCACTAGCCTGTCCCATCCACAGAGTGACAGAGATGTTCCCAGAGCCAGCTGCCTGTGGCTGCTTGCCTAGGCAGTTTGAGCCCTGGAGCCTGTGATATGTTGAGAGGCTGGGGACATCTCACAGTCCTACGTGGGTGCCCAGCTCCCCGTCAATCCTCCCAGCCAGACTCAAACTTAGTGGGGAACACGGATTTTTCCCTCGGGTGGAATCCCTGGATCACAGGCATACACAGGAGCTGCTGGCCACAGCCCCTACTCATTTCATAATGTTTCCTTCTCCCCGCTGACTGCTGGGTGCGCACACCCGAGCTGTTGCCACTGCTACTGCTGAGAAGATGGTGTCTTGTCCTGGCCAGTTGCTGGGCATGCGCACAAGAGCTTCCACAGTTGCTGCTGATATGCAAATTGGTGCCCGCCATCTCTCAGCTGGTTGCCAGGTGCCATTGTTGGGAGTATGGGGAGAGAGAATCGTGCTCCCCTTTTATTCTCACTTCGTGAGTACACTATCCCATTTAGGGCTCCAGACTGGAGTCTCAGTAAGATCTCCCTCTGGCTATACTACCAGTGGCACAGGCTGTGGGGAGCAGCTCGGACTAGACTAAGTTACTGGAATTAAGACTTATTCTATGCATCTGCTCTCCTCTGTGGGGAGCAGCTCGGACTAGACTAAGTTACTGGAATTAAGACTTATTCTATGCATCTGCTCTCCCACAATATGGCGCTGGGAGAGAAGTAAACAGCTTCCGCACAGCTGCCTCCAGTTCAACCAATTAACTGTAGGACTTGCTCCTGATTGGAGAGCAGCGTACTCGGCGTGTGGGCAGCCGAGTTGGGATTGGCGGAGGAGGACTATAAAGGAGGAGAGAGACGGCATGCACCGGGAACATCTATGGGGAACATCTAGCTGAAGGAAAACCCGTGCAGCCCCCGAGAAAGCCGGCCGGCGGTGTGCCGCTCCCCTGCGGAAGTGGGGAATGTGGCCAGGGGGAACTGCCCTTCCACGGAGGTGGAAGGGATAGTAGCCAACCCGGGAAGAACCAGCAGCAAACCCGGGGAGGGCCGAGCAGACGAAAGAACAGCGCAGGGTCCTGTGTTGCTCCTCCACGAAGAGGGGGAGCGACACAGGCTACTACAGCCTGATCTTCTCACTCTCTGAAGCTGGAGCTTTCTTCTACTCTCAGCTGCTTGGGTCATGTGTTGTGTCTGCATCATTCCTCTTTCTTCTGTAGAATTTCCACAGTGATTTTCTAACTCTCTTCCTAAGACTCTACTTCCTCAATTTTTTTTTTAAACTATATAGCCCTAACCTAGAGCAGTACACCTGCCCCTGTTGCACCATCTTGGAATCCTTTCCAAGTTTCAGTCTTTGTAAGTGTTCATGAAATGAGGTTCTTTTCCATTCTAAACACCAATAATCTCTTTTGATTGGACAAGTAAATAATAGAAATATGTTAAGTACATATATACACAGGTAGCAGCAGAAAAGATTTCACAGGCAGACACATGCATACTTCCTGTGTTTGGAGGAGATTTACTCCCTAAGTCTGAACACGAAAATGCAAACAGACATGTTACTCTAAAGTGGAAGTCAGGGGTATGGATCATATCTTTTCTATTCTGGTCTTCTGTGTTGTATTTAGTAATGATCAAGGCATGGAAGATTAATTAGGGTTCACCTTACAATGAAGCAAAAGCAGTTGGTATTGATAGGAAAAGGAAAACTTTTCCCTCCTTTTTTTGGAGCATTATGTTCATGCATAGAAATCTCTGCTGGTTCATTTTATTTTTTCTTGCAACATAAACTCTGATGCAGTACAAGTTTCTTTGTGGTTTCTGCTTTCAATATTGTCATAAAATGATGCTGTGCAGGCATTTGAAAGACTTTTCTTTCTCAGGAGGGTGGCCCCTTTCCTAATAGCTGTGCTATAAAATAGAATTCTGATTTAGATGAATCACATTTTAAAAGTAGCTACTGTGTGTGTTTTACACTTGTGGAAACATATAGCGTGCTCATAAGCAGCATGTGAGCTTGTCACCATAGAGCTTTTGATGTCTGATTAGATGATCACAGGGACATCTGGAGTGAGTTAGTTTTGAAGTAACTGGTGTGAGGCACTGGAGAATCCAAAGCCGTCTGCCAGACTTAAACCAGTGGGGAAAAATGCTACTTACAGCAGATCTTTCTTAATTTGAAACCGGCTGAAGATTTTGGCTTCCACCTGGGTTTTGCTTTTGTTCTGGCTAGAACTTCTTACATATTAGGCAAAGGATGGGCAAGTGGTATTTGTTGCAAAAGTCATAAAAGACTAACCCCCTTTAAAAGTAAAGGTAGATACTTAGAAAACCAGAAGATGGTATTGTTTGATTTGCTTAAAGAAATTGTCTTTTTTTTCAGTCTTTATTTCAGTCACTGTGGCAATAACCCAAGGCCTTTTTATTTAATTAATATTAAATAATAAAATAGTTTTGATGTTCAGCTATGTTCTTATGAAGATCCAAGATAAGTAGACATGAAATACTTTTTAAGCATGATACCACAGTTTTAAAATACTTTTCAGAAATATATGTATTTATCTGATCAAATTTTTATTTGACTAACCTCATAAACATTATTTGCTTTGAGCTATATTGTTTAAAATATAAACATTGTTTGGTTTAAGTTTATAACATATCTCTTGTAATATTATCCTAACATAAGGTGATTCCTTATTGTTTCATGAAAAAAATTATGTCTGAATATATTTATAAAACTTGACCATATAAATGTGTGTGTTTTTGTGTATTGTATTTATTTGAAAGGCAAAGAATGAGTGAGAGAAATCATCTATTCATTTGTTTACTTCCTCCATGCCCCCAACAAATAGGGTTGGACCAGGCCAAAGTTAGGAGCTCAAAACTCAATCTGGCTCTCCCATGTGGGTGGCAGGGACACAAGTGCTTGAGCTATTACCTGCTGCCTCCCAAGGTGCACATTAATAGAAGCCTGGAATTGGAAACAGAGCTGGAACTTGGACCCAGGAACGCAATGTAATGCAGGTGTCCCATGTCACATCTTAACTGCCTACCCCACTGTTTTGTGCTTTTAAAATTATAGTCATTCTACTGAGTCTGAGGTGTTATTTCCTTGTGATTTTGATTCCCATGTCCCTAAGGATTATTGATGCTGAACATCTTTTCAGGTGCTTTTTGGTATTTAATTTATCTTTATAGAAATGTCTATTCAAGTCCTCTGCCTAATTTTGAATTGAGTTATTTGTTTTTACTGTTGAGATTGAAAGTTCTTTAAGTATTAAGGGTATTAGACCCTTATCAGATAGGTGATTTGCAAATATTATCTACCTTTTCTGTAGTTTTGCACTCATGATTTTGTTCTTTATTAAACAAATTTAAAAAATTGTGAAATCCAATGTTTCTCATTTTTCCTATATTGCCTGTGCCTTCTGGTCATATCCAAAAACTCATTCCCAAATCCAGTGTTATGGAAGATTTTATCCTATGTTTTCTTTTAAGAATTTTATACTTTCTTATCTGCATTTAGATCTTTTTTTCATTCCAAGTTAATTTTTGTATATTGTGTTAGGTAAGGGTCCTTGTGACTATTCTGTTTTCCTAGCACTGTCTTTTAAAAACACTCTCCTTCTACTTCTAATGTTCCCTGTTGAAAATTATGTGACTGTGTAGCTGAAGGTTTATTTCTGGGTTCTTGTTAGGACTTTTTACAACCTAATCCCAGCCTATATACTTAGCTTCATCTCTAGCCACAATGCACAAGGTAGCCCACGTGAGCTTCTCACCGTTTTGTACACATGCCAAGTGTGCTTCTGTCTGTGTCCTTTTGCCTAGCTATTTCTTTTGTCTGGCAAATGACAAACAGCATGTGTCCTCCTTTTCCCTGATGAATATCCATTTATCCTTTTTTTTTTTTTTTTTTTTGTAAAAGACTTATTTATTTACTTGAGAGGCAGAGTTATAAACAGAAGGAGAGACAGAAAGAGAGATGTCTTCCATCTGCTGGTTCATTCCCTAAATGGCTGCAATGGCCAGAGCTGGGCCAGTCTAAAGCCAGGAGCCAGGTGCTTCATCTGGATCTCCCACGTTGGATGCAGGGGCCCTAAGCACTTGGGCCATCTGCCATTGCTTTCCCAGGCCATCAGCAGGGAGCTGGACTGGAAGTGGAGCACCCAGGACTCAAATCAGCTTGCATATGGGATACCAGTGCCACAAGCAGAGGTTTAACCTACTATTCCACAGTGCCGGCCCTGTCCAGTTATCCTTTAAAATCCAGTGCAATCTTTACTGATATTTGCCCATCCCCCTCTGTTCCAGGCAGTGTTTACCACTTTACACTCAGAAAGGACTGGAATATCTCTACTGTAATTCTTTCCACCTTAAACTATCATTTTCTACATTGTAAATCTCTCTTACTAGACTCTGAACTTCCTTCAAAAAATAAATCTTTTGTAAATTTTTACTTTGTGTATTTGAAAGACAGAAAAATAGCAAAGGAGTAAGGGAAAGGGAGATGTTCACAGATTCACTCCACAAATGTTCACAACAACCATGGATTAAGAGGCTAAAGCCAGGAGCCTGGAACTCAATCTGAGCCACCCACGTGGGTGGCAGGGCCCACAGATTTGAGTCATTATCTGCTGCCTTCCAGGGTATCCATTAGCAGGAAGTTAGAATAGAGAATAGAGCCAGGACTTGAACCTAGACTCTCAGATATGAACTACAAGTGTCCCAAGTGAGTGGTTTAACCACTGCACCAATCACCCACACCTAGACTCTGAGTTTCTTGTGGGTGGCTTGAATTTCTTGCACATACTCAGAACACAGTATCATGTCTAAAGAGTAGCAGCTAAAGGGATGGATTTTTCCAAGTTTTTATCAGTTTTTATAAAATTTGATTATATACAGATACTCCTTGACTTCATGGTATCACATCCAGATAAACCCATTGTAAGTTGAAAACCTCATAAATTGAAAATGCTTTTACCATACCTGACCTCCCAAAACTTGGAGATTAGCTGATCCTTCTTTAAACATGCTCAGAACACTTACTTCAGCCTACAGTTGGGCGCAATCATGTTACATAAGACCTGTTTTGTAATAGAATATTAAACAACTTGTGTAATTTACTGAAAACCTGCATCAAAAACAATCGCCTGCAACACAGTACCTTTCTAGAGCATCAGCTGTTTCCCTCTGCTGGCCCCAACATCCTATAAGAACCATCCTGCCTTTTTTTTTTAAACTTTTATTTAATGAATATAAATTTCCAAAGTACAGCTTATGGATTACAATGGCTTCCCCCCCATAACGTCCCTCCCACCTGCAACCCTCCCCTTTCCCACTCCCTCTCCCCTTCCATTCACATCAAGATTCATTTTCAATTCTCTTTATATACAGAAGATCAGTTTAGCATACATTAAGTAAAGATTTCAACAGTTTGCTCCCACACAGAAACAAAGTGAAAAATACTGTTTAAGTACTAGTTAGAGCATTAAATCTCAATGTTCAGCACACTAAGGACAAAGATCCTACATGAGGAGTAAGTGCACAGTGACTCCTGTTGTTAACTTAACAAATTGACACTCTTGTTTATGGCATCAGTAATCACCCTAGCCCTTTCATAGCCTTGGCAGCTCATGACAAGAGCCTAGGGTGATTACTGATGCCATCCTGCCTTTAAGTAGCCCAAAGACCAAAACTCAAAATAGGATTTGTACTAAATGCATAATGCTTTCACAGCATCATAAAACCTAAAAATCATAGGGTGAAATATTGCCAGTTAATATATTCAAACATAATTTCTTTCAATAATAACCTGCAAGTTCATCTTTATTGCCTCATTTTCCAGATAAAGCAGTTCTGGCTCAAACAAGGTAACTCATTGGCCTCATATCACATAGCCACTAAATAGTACTGTCAGAATTTGACTTCAGATCTGTCTTCTGTCTTAATCCGAGGTGTAGACTCTTTTCAGTATACCTCTGAAATTGAATGTTAGCCTTAGAAGTAGCATTTTCACCTGTGACACTGCTGCTGTTCAGATCTTTTGGGCGTTCTTCATTTCAAACTGCCTTCAAAGTCAGTTTATGAGCCCTACCTCCTAAAAATAAATAATTTCATCATTTTATCATAGCAATTTATTTTTCCACTGAAAATGATGTTCTATTTCAGGCCAAAGTTTATATTGAAGAGTAATCGCAAATGACTTGACTGTTTACACAATTCAGTTGTCTCTGTGGAAGAAAAAACATTTGCCACCACAAAAGAATTTAATACAGACCTTAAAAACCTTTAGGGAAGAAGAAATTCAGATCTGCTTAAAACAACAAAGTTTTATAATCATTCTTTGTTTATCTAATTGTCTAAAGCTTAAGAAACTAGCTATTATTCCTGAGTCATTCATTGGTTCTTTTTCAGGCTAGGCAAGTATAATTTTGTACTCTGTAAAGATGACAATTGTCTTCTCTCTTGGTCACAGTGGAATTGCAAGGTTAATGTCTTATATCTTGAGTACAGCATTTAGTAAACTATGAGTGTTTAATATATGTTAATAGTAGTGATAATAATGAATGTTGATAATTAAAGGTCTTTTATAATTACTAAATTTCTAATGTGGGTTAAATATAATTAAAGAGAAATGATTTAAAGCCATATCTTTTATGTTTACCTTCTTAAGAAACATCATGCATGCAAATCTAGTATTAAGAAATCCAATTATGATGACTTTTTCATTACGGTCAAATATGAAGAAACATGCTTACTTTGTGGAAACTAGAAGAGTATCTGTTGAGTTGAAACACATGGTTATGAGCCACAAGGGACTTTTGTGACTGGAGATTGACTTCTTGATGTTATGTGTCATTATCATGGTTTTTCTCCATAATATTCCACTTGAATTCAACCGCAAGAGACAAGTACTTTTCCTGGAAGCTGGATGCTGTCGCTCCCCGTCTTCGTGGAGGAACGACACAGGACCCTGCGCTGTTCTTTTGTCTGCTCGGCCCTCCCCGGGTTTGCTGCTGGTTCTTCCCGGGTTGGCTACCATCCCTTCCACCTCCGTGGAAGGGCGGTTCCCCCTGCCACTCTCCCCACTTCCGCGGGGGAGCGGCACACTGCCGGCCGGCTCTCTCGGGGGCTGCACAGGTGTTCCTTCAGATAGATGTTCCTGGTGCATGTTGTCTCTCTCCTCCTTTATAGTCCTCTTCCACCAATCCCAACTCTGCTACCCACACACTGAGTACGCTGCTCTCCTCCAATCAGAATCAGCTCCTGCTGCTTATTGGTTGAACTGGAGGCAGCTGTGTAGAAGCTGTTTCCTCCTCTCCCAGCACCATATTGTGGGAGAGCAGATGCATAGAATAAGTCTTAATTCCAGTAACAGTCTCGTCCGAGTTGCTCCCCACAGATGCCATCCCAGAAAAACTGGTAACAAGCAGATCAGCCTCGAAGGTCCATAGGAGATATAGTTAGGAAAGGGGAAGTAGCCATCATAATAATAACCCAGGAAATTCAGCTTCCTGATTTATTCTTTGAATTCAAATGATCATGGCTACTTAAAGTTATTCATAAATTACTAGAGTAGTAGCATGAGTTGTGAAGCACAAGAGTCAGCATGCTAAAGTGGTTAAAGATGTAGACTCTAAACATGACTGCCTGGTTCATATCTAGGTCTACAGTTGATGAGCTGATCTTTTTTTTGTCAAATATCTCCCTTCTTTTGGTCTTGCTTTTCTCATCTATTAATAATAATAATAATAATAGTACTTATAGGGTTGTCTTCAAAAGTAAATGTATAACCATCTGTAAAAAATTTTTAAATGTATGAGGAGCGCTAGTTGAGTTAAATAAATACATGTTTTAGGGGCCGGAACTGTGGCGTAGTGGGTTAATGCCCTTGCCTGAAGCGCTGGCATCCCAAATGCATGTTGGTTCTAGTCCCAGGTGCTCCTCTTCAGATCTAGCTCTCTGCTATGGCCTGGGAAAACAGTAGAGGATGGCCCAAGTCTTTGGGCCCCTGCACCCACACTGGGGACCCAGAAGAAGCTCCTGATTTCGGATTGGTGCAGCTCTAGCCATTGTGGCCATCTGGGGAGTGAACCAGCGGATGGTAGACCTTTCTCTTTGTCTCTACCTCACTCTGTAACTCTGTCTTTCAAATAAATAAAATAAATATTTTAAAAAATACATGTTTTGGAAGTGCATCATACATGAAGGATGAGAGGATGATGGAATAAGAGACTACAGAATTAAGCTTGAGAGTGGTCCTTTAAGATACAATTTTATTTATTTGAGGATCCAGAGAAAGAGAGAAAGGGATCTTCTCACAACTGCTGATTCACTCCCCAAAGTCCCAGAAAAACTGGTGCTGGACCAGGTGGAAGCTAGGAGTCAAGAACTCGTTCTGGATCTCCCACATAGTTTGAATGTACACAAATGCGTGAGCCGTCACTTTCTGCCTCCCAGAGCGTGCTTTAGTTAGAAACCGGAATGAAGAACAGATCCAGGATTTGAACCCAGGAACTCTGATATGGGAAGTGCGTGCTCCAGGCAGCATCTTAACTACTGTCCCAAATTCCCACCCCAAGGGAAGCCATTTTTAATATAAGACCAACATATTTGATGTCAGACACAAGGCACACAGAGAACACAGGATTTCTGCCATCATATCACATGTTTGTTCCCGACTCAAACATGCTTTGCTGTGCTCGCAGATAGAGCCAATTATTCCCTCCTGATTGGTTCACACTTGTGTCATGAACAGTGGGAAAGCTTATCATTTTTCTTTTCCTATGTGTTTCCCCACCCCAACATCCTCTAGAGTAGAAGTGCCCTGAGAGTAGAGAATATCTTTTATCTCTGTCGTCCAGTGTTTTATGTGAATGAATGAATAAAAGCAATGGATAAGCAAGTGGAAAGAGGAAAGCAATTCTCATATTCTGTCAGATTGGTCTTTTTGCAGGGAAAAGATTTTAAAGGCAGCATTTAAGTAAGAAATACAGTGGTTTTTAAAAGGTGATATATAATTCATTTTTAAGTATTGAGCAAATGGAGTTGAGCATGAAATTTTTTTATATTTTATGTCTTTATATATAGCACAAAGTAAAACATAGAGAAAGAATTATGCCATTTCTACATTTTTAATGTAGTTCAGGCTATTTCCCAACAAGTCACTTTTCTATTTCATTTGTTTTAAATATGGTGGCTATAGGATTGGTGAAGGAATTTGTTTAGAAATTATTAAGCACTGTCTGCCTCTGATCTGTATTTCCTTGAACATGTAATTAGTATATAGAGAGATTTATAAGTATTTGGAGATAATGACTATATAATATACAAAAATCACCATTTTTCTGGATTGATAAATCTCTTTTGATGAGTACATGAACTAAAAATTAGAGGCTTTGCACACATGACTTATTCAATATTTGAATAAAATCTGGGGCCAGAAGCATTTAATGACCATCCATAAACTACTTTATATAAAATAATGAGTAGAATAGACATTCTACTAGTGCTTCTTGCTTCCATTTTCTCCATAGTTTCCATTGCTGTTTATACAAATAATTTATTGTGGGGAGCAACTGGGAGCAACTCGGACTAGACTAAGGTACTGGAATTAAGACTTATTCTATGCATCTGCTCTCCCACAATATGGCGCTGGGAGAGGAGGAAACAGCTTCTACACAGCTGCCTCCAGTTCAACCAATAAGCAGCAGGAGCTGATTCTGATTGGAGGAGAGCAGCATACTCAGTGTGTGGGTAGCAGAGTTGGGATTGGTGGAAGAGGACTATAAAGGAGGAGAGAGACAACATGCACCAGGAACATCTATCTGAAGGAACACCTGTGCAGCCCCCGAGAGAGCCGGCCGGCAGTGTGCCGCTCCCCCGCGGAAGTGGGGAGAGTGGCAGGGGGAACCGCCCTTCCACGGAGGTGGAAGGGATGGTAGCCAACCCGGGAAGAACCAGCAGCAAACCCGGGGAGGGCCGAGCAGACAAAAGAACAGCGCAGGGTCCTGTGTCGTTCCTCCGTGAAGAGGGGGAGCGACAATTTATGAAACTCTACTATCTCCATTTTTTTGATGCAACTAAACTCCATGTGAAAGAAGCCCCATGGGCAGAATTTTTTGTCCTACTATGCATACTTTAATTGATTTATTGTATCATATAACCTGAACTTTACCTTAGGAAGTGAACATCGATTTTTGGTTTTAAAGTTCATGATAATTTTCGAATTGGTTGGCCAATGATGACATAAAATGATATATATATACCAAAGCCATGAATCTAGGCACCAGTTTTAGGATACAATTTTTCTGTTTTACTTTGGAGAGAAATCTTGTGTAGTTTTAGCTCTATGCCTAATACTCAAGTGATATTAGACCTGAAGAACATTATGGGAAATTAGGTCTTTGTCAGGCTGTGGTTTCCCACCTTTGACCATGTGGGTTTTCTGAAATACTTTATCCATAAGCTTGGGCAGACTCTGCAACATGATTTATAATGCCTTCAGTCACTTAGCAGTGATTAGATGTTCACTTTGTGCCAAGAACCCTGGCTTGTGCTAAGAATTAAAAGATGAATAGAAGAATGAATCTGCTTCCAACATTCTTATTTACATGTCTCTGTCCCATTTATATAGACATATAAATGTAAATTATGATGCAATATGGCAGGTGCAATTGTTTTCCTATATACAAGGAAAATTCTGCGGAAAACTAAAAGGAGATTTTGAAAATAATTGGAATAATTGGTGAAGGGTGAAAGGTTTTTGGAAGTGCTGAGTCTTGAGAATGAATGGGAGGCAACCAGTCCAAAGCTAGAGAAAATCGATTTTAGCAAATAAAGGGTCACAGTGTCAAATTTTCATGGACCAACGATACAATTGGAAAATACATAGAAGAATTGTTATGATTAATGGTAAATATGTAAAACATAGGAATTATAGCCTGGTCCCTTAATCCATATAGACTTAGCAATCAATTCAGGAAAAATTAAAAATCACCTACAACCACACCTTGTTCTTAAAGATATTTTGTCTAGTAGGTACCATTTGTATTCTCATTTTATTGATAAGGGTGTAGGGAAAATAGAGGTTAAATAAAGGTCAAATGTTGTAATCATTAAGCTAATATGTGGTAGGAATATTTAGGAAATAATATTTGCAGATTTTGGATATAGGGTAAACATAAAAATAAGTGTGTAGGGCACTTCCTTGTTTCATGTTTGATTATCAGGTAGATGGGTATTCTGCCTACTGACTATTGAACCTACAGTCTGTTTGTCAGCTTAGAAATTAAAGAAATAGGTGTCCAAATCTTTTAAGTCACTGATAACCTAATAGGAATAACATCAGTAGAGGGAAGTAGAGTAGAACATGTTTTGTTGTTGCTTGAGAAGGAAATTGGAAGCAAAGCAGTGATAATAAAATAGAATATCCAAGTCATGTTAACGAGATTGAACACAGAGAAAGCTGGTAACCATTTAGGAACTATTTTAAGAAGCCAAGCATAACTGAAAGGTGGGTTTATCAAATACTGGGGAACCTTTTAAAAAAATAGCGCATGTAATCCATGAGAGTGGTGAGCATCCATGTCTTGGGAACTACTGCATCTGGGTTTAGGAAGAACTGGACTTGGAGTTTCAGGCAATTTCCTGTGTTTGGTTCTTTCACGGATTTCATCACACAGACCTGCAGACAGGCTTCCTGGACTCAGGGCAAACATGCATGGGTGCTGACAGCTCTGCATTTCCCATCTCCAGAGAGGAACTGATTATTTTCCAAGGCTTCAGAAAGGAAATAGCATGGACCCAGGTTGGCCACTCTAACCAAACCATGGCATTTAAAATCAGTCATGGTGGGAGGGTAGAAGGTGCCGTCAGCAAACAGTTGCTATTGGGATTCTAGTAGGGGAATAGCAGTTTTAAGCCTGGGGAAGTTAGGCAGATATACCCAGAGCCAAGGCCAGTTATAAATAATCAATCATGGCAGTGAATGCTATACTTTCAATGGCGAAGTCAGTGGCTGGGTGGTCAAGGGGGGCTTCCAGAAAAAAATATTTTCTTTATGTGGGACTTCAGTAAAGAGTAGGTGTTTAATAAGCATGAAGAATTCAATGAACAGACTCATAGCGACAAGGATGTGTCATCAGTGTCAGAAAGAGATAGACATTTCTGAATATAATGCTTATCAAAAAGTTGTTGAAAGACCACTTGCCTGAGGAACACCTTATGATTTTGCAAACAAGCCACTCTTTGGGCTGTAGACCAGTCTGTTGAATCAAGATCTTTGACAGTAGGGTCCAGGAACGCTGCATTGTACACAAGTATTCTTTGTAATAAGTAATCTCCAATGCAATAGGCAGAAGGGGTGGAGTTGGGTCATAGAGAATCCCTGGTCCTGGGTGTGCAGGGCAAATGGCTAAGGTACCAGGAGATGAGGTCAGCACTGGTACAGAGGGAGAGGTATCATCTTCATGAATTTAATCAAAGGTAGTGTGGATAGCGTTAAGATCACAATATATTTGACAAACTAATAAACACATTGAAGTTGTGAAAAATTAACTGTAACATTTTGTGTGAAATTGTGAAGTTGTTAAAACAAAAAAAAAATAATAACCTTGTGGGACATTCTGCTGAGGAGAGAAGGAATGACAAAACCTAAAAAATTTTTAGTTTTCCCTAGAATATTTTGACATGACCGTAAGGCTATCCTTTAAATCATAAACATGTATTTTATTAATTTCCCATTTGATAAATCATATATTGTGTCATCATCATACTTATTGAACAGGCAGACAAAATAACAATAACAACAACAACAACAAAAAAGAAAACTATGTCCCTAGAAAAAGGATTTATGTCTGAGATAGGCCACAGAAGCTGTCATTAGGACATAGGCTCACTGAGGTCTCGAACAGTTAATGGAACTCAAGTTAACAGACATTCACTAAATAGAAGAACAGATAAATCCCTTGCTGCTCCACTCCCACCCCGAGTCTGTGCATCTCATTCTGCTCTCAGATGGGCTGAGGGGCCAATCTTCATCTGATTGTGCTGGACAGAACAACCCTGCCTTCGGAGCACTTCTTTGCCTGGCAGGAGTCCTGCCACTTGGTAGCATGGTTAACATCAAGCATGAAAAGAAACTCTTCCTGGTAAAGCAGTTAAGATAAGTGTCTTTTTATCCTGAAAGTTAGCAGTATTCGGAAAGCTGCACTGATGGAGGAAGCAGTGAAGCAGAAAACTCTAAACCACAGATAATTCTGGTTATTTCTACCTGAGTTAAGAATACTATGTGTTGAGTAGCTGCAAACGTATACTGTGGACTCACAACCAGGATACCTGGCTTTGGGTCTAAGATTAAACACTACACTTGAGTGGTGTGGCCCTGGAGAAGTCACTTGACTTCCCAGGGGCAGTTTTTCCTCTGTAAAACAAGGAAAATGGTATCGTTAAGAAGGGAGTGTTCAAATATTAACTGGCAGGATAGATTGTTGTAACACGTTTGGAAATCAGAAGTGATCTTAATACTCATATCTTGATACTCAGACTACAAATTTGAGATGGAGGAACATATTTTCCTATATTTTCCCTTTTTATTTTTTCTTCTAGTTCTAAATTGTCTGATTTAAATAACTTTCATTTTCAGTTTTTCATCATCTGTTTTTCTTATTCTGGATACTAGAACTGTCTGCAGTTCATGATTTTTGTAGCTCCTTGCAGGATTCTTCCCTGTGTCTGGAACTTCTTTTTTTATTCATAGTAGTAAGTTTTACTTAAATTCGATTTTATGTATTTGCAACCACCAGTTTGTTTTGTTAGAATTTTTCTGGTATATTTTTTCTATCTCTTTTCTTGTTTTAAAGATTTTTTTTATTTGAAAGTTAAGATAACAGAAAGAGTGGCAGAGAGAAACAGAGATTGATGTCTGTCTATTTGCTGGTTCACTCCCCAGATGTCCCCCAAAGCGAGTGAGGTCAGGCAAAAGCCAGAAGCCTGGAACTCCATCTGGGTTTCCCAGGTAGGTGGCAGGAACCCAAATACTTGTACCTGCTGACTAGGTATGTTAGCAGGAAGCTGGATTGGAAGCAGAGCAGCTGAGTCTCCATCCCAAGTACTGTGATATAGGATGAGGATCTGTTAAGTAGTAGACAACTCACTGTGCCACAATGTTCACCCCAGTCCCTTTATTTTCAGCCTCTAATTGTGGTTTAACCAAAGGCATGTCTCTTATCAGGGACAAATAGGTAGACAATATATAAAAACTCAGTCTGATAATCTATGTATTTAAATAGCTTAGTCCACTCTGTTTAAAATCATTGCAATTATTGATTTGTTTGATTTTATTTCTGAATACCATTGGATTGATAAGCTTTTTACCCTTTATTTTTCTCTGTTTCAAAACGATAAATTTTATTTGTATTCTTTGATTATTATATAAATTTAAGCATATATATTACAATTGTTTCATGCTAAACATTTTGAAGTAAATTGTGAATACTGCAGTGTAGTAGACAGAATTCACTGAAATGAAGGTGAGGCTCCTAATGGGTTTCTGAAAAGTAAGCTGGCTATGGCCAGAGCCTTGACCCTCACCCTGTGGGACTGGGGCTGTCTTTGAACTTGTTTTCAATGGGCCATGGGCTCCTGGCATCAGCAGCCAGCACAGCAAGTTCCCAGTCCTTCAAGATCTCTGGTGCAAGGCAGCAGGCTTCTGCAGAGCACCTCAGTAAACAGCTGGTGTCTATAATATGCCACACTTCCTGGTGCCAGGCTTCTTGTTTATCTTCCTATGACACATTGGTGCAACAAATAAAAAGTTAACAATAGTCGGTCCAGGCTTTGCCCTGGGATGGCTGTTTGTGGCACCAGCAGAAACAGCACAGTCCCAGCTTTGTTGGCCTTCAGGTCACCAGAATGACCAAGGAACCTGCGCTCTCGCTTTTCTTCCTGTCCCCAGGATTAAATGTCCCCATCCAGTTCTATTCCCTATGCAGATGTAAAATCATCTTCAGTCCAGGTGCCCAGGAAGTGGGAAGCACAATGTTGACCTGAAAGATAAGAACCATGAGAAGCACCCCCCTGAAACCTGAGGTAGGGGGATGGGCATGCAGCCCAGTGGCTTACGTTGCCACCTGGGATGCCTGTATCCTAAATCGGAGTCCATGCCTGCAGTCCTGGCTATGTCACTTCCAATCCTGCTTCCTGCTGATGCATGCTAGGAGGAAACAGGTGGTGACGCAAGTACTTGGCTCTCTCTCACTCATGCAGGAGGTCCAGGTGGAGTTCCTGGCTCCAGGCTTTGGCCTGGCCCAACTCTGGCTATTGTGGGTGTTTCTGGGGGTGAACCAGTAGTTGGAAGATTTCTCTCTCTGCCATTCAATACAATTAAAATAAGAATTAAAAATAAAACCTGAAATTTGGGAGATAGTGCTGTGGTACAGTGGGTTAAACTGCCTCCTGCAACACTGGCAACCCATATCAGAATGCCAGTTCAAGTCCTGTGTCCTGCAAATGCACACAGGAAAACAATGGAAGAGTGAACCAGTGATGGAAGATCTCTCCCTCTCTCATTGCTTCCCTCCCTCTCTGTAACTCTGCCTTTCAAATAAATAAATCTCTTTGTAAAAATTGAAATATGCATTTCCAACAATAGGAATATTTTCCCATATTATAAATATAACATTATCATACCTTATGAAAATAGCAATGTTGTGATAGCCATTAATACATGATGTTCGAATTTCCCCAATTAGTTAGCCTCCAACTATTTCCTTCCTTCCTTCCTTCCTTCCTTCCTTCCTTCCTTCCTTTCACAAGCAGAGTTAGACAGTGAGAGAGAGAGACAGAGAGAAAGGTCTTTCTTCCGTTGGTTCACCCCCCAAATGGCCACTACAGCCAGCGTGCTGCACCGATCCAAAGCCAGGAGCCAGGTGCTTCCTCCTGGTCTCCCATGTGGGTGCAGGGCTCAAGTACTTGGGCCATCCTCCACTGCCTTCCCGGACCACAGCAGAGAGCTGGACTGGAAGAGGAGCAACTGGGACAGAATCCGGTGCCCGAAGTGGGACTAGAACCCAGAGTACTGGCGCCGCAGGTGGAGGATTAGCCTAGTGAGCCATGGCGCCAGCCTCCAACTATTTCTTGAAGTCGAGATTTAACCCAAGACTACGCATTGCATCTGGTTGTTGTATCTTCTCCATCTCTGTAATCTTTGATGATGACACCAACATACAGAAAGCAAACCAGATGTGCTTGAATAGCTCATTTTATAGGAATTTGACTGCTTCCTAGGGAAGTAATTTGGATTATTCCTCTAGCCCCTGTGGATTTTGCTAACCAGGAGTTGTATCTAATATAGTGATTAAATTAGTTAAGTATTTTTAGCAAGATTATGCTATAGATGTTATGTACTTCTTACATATCACGTCAAAAGGCACATAATGTCTGCTTTGTCATGTTTTTCAACATTAGTGGCCCAAATATAATTATTGTGTTAAGATGGTAACTATATCATGTCTCCTTTGCAAACACAAATTTGTCTTTTGAAAACAGAAATAATCATTTATGTGCTAACTTTGACACTATATCCAGCTACTGTCAGTAGTCTGATAATTGATAATTTATGCTGAAATAACTTCATTAGACAGTGAAATATGATGATTTTAATTATTTCAATTCTTCTACATTTACATGTACTTTTTTAAAAAAAACAATACAATGCTTTTCACAACTATATGAGTGAGGCTATTTCATTACCCTGAAATATAGTGCTTATTAGTCATGTAAAAATATGCTTAATTTTGCTTTAAGTAGTTAACTTTCTAAGTAAATAATTTTCTTCCTGGAAATGTCAAAAGATGACATGTGAGTTTTCTCAGGCTGCTTCTTTCTAGAGTACGTGATGAATTCAAACATAGATACAGTGTCTTCTAGTCACGTGGGATCCTTGTTCCGATGCCTCAGCTTTCGTGAGTGCAAGTCCTTTCAGACTGGCCTCTGGATTCCTGACATAACTGTCACTTGCCACCCAGTCTCCTTGTTCTCTGGCACAGCAACTTTGGCCAAGGGCAGTTTATTCTTGCTTTGCCTCAGACTTGTCATCGGTCTTCTCTCCAAAGGTCTGTGGAGCTTAGGATCAGAGACCAAAATTCCATCTTGATTGTGACCTTGTTCCCAGGAAGACATCACTTCTATATCACTTTCTGGTGAAACGCAGAAGAAAATATGTAAATACATAAAATCTTGGGTTCAAATCAGTATCTATAATTCAGTTTTAGCATTCAGAATTTCATTGCTTTGATTTTATAATTACTTCTCTTTCACCCTGGAAGTCTTCTTTGCTAATAAATTTGCTGTTAACATAATTACTATTTTGATTTATCTTAATGATTTAAAATTTTCAAAATAATGACATTACTATTACCATAAGAAACAAAAGATTGACATTAAAAATTATGATATAAAGCCATGTGAGATAAGTACTTTCATTTTGTGGTTTATCACATATGTGTATGCATGTATGTGTGTGTGTATCTGAAATATACACACAAGGGATAATTTGTAAAATAAAGTTTTGTTATATAGGATTTCTATATTCCTAAGCATGACTCTTGCTTTTATACTCTTCCCTTAATTGTTAGCACTCTTCTGCTTTTTGTTAGTATCAAGATCTATCTATTTTCAGAACTTAAAACACTTTTCACTAACATTTAAAAATCATTAATTATAGTCAATAACTTTTTTGAGTAATTTTATTGTTTGTGTGACTCACACCTTCCCATGAATTTATTTTTTAAATATTGACTAAATATTTAATGTAGACTACTTTTGTCTATGAAAGAGAATATGTGACAAAATGTGTATATTTCGTAAGATGCCTTTAGTTTGCTCTAAACCTTGGGTGATAGCTTAATTGGGTATAAAATTCCAGATTGCCAAGTAGTTTCTTATGAAACGTTGAAGACACTATTTTATTATCTGCAACAACTCATTTTTTGTGAAAGTTATCTTGTCATTCCCTGGTGGGTGTGTGTAGTTTCTGTGCCTGATGTTTCTCATTTCCTTTATGTTTTCTTTTGTACTTGAGGAATCATTTCAGTCTGGGGACTCAAGTTATCACCAAAACCAGTGATTCTGCACCATTGTCTTCTGGTATTCTTTTTATGTATTTATGAGATCTCTCAACCTTTTTTTGTGGAGTCCAACAAGGCTATGGCTTGATAGTTCCTCATTGTTTTATGTTTTTACTCAGTTTTCAGGTGTGCTATGATGTTTATCTTATTGTTGAGCCAGGCTTGTCTTTTAGGGTTTCTTATTCTTTTTATGGTTTATCTTTTCTTTTCCTGTTTTAAGAACTGATGCATCCAAGCCTAATGATTCTGTTATCTCATTGTTGAAAAACTCACTGATGATATTTTTAAGTAAAAGAAGTGAAATAAATTTCCAATTTCTGATTATTGCAGAATGAATACTGTGCACTATTAATGGAATATTGCACCATAAAGCAAAGTCCTTCTAATTGTGTAGGGCCTTCATATTTGGATCTTTATTAAAATTTCATATTTAAATTATGAGTGCATTCTTGTTTATCTTTTTTCTTATGAACATCTGTAGTCTCACATAATAATAAATATTTCACTTTTAATTAATCTTACTATAAGAAAATAAGCTAATGTTTGAAAATGGCATTTCTGTCACTAATAAAACATAAGTATTAAACAATATGTTCAAGAATTCTATATCAAAATACTGCTTCCATTTTAATAAAATTGTACTTGAATTTATTAATTAAAATAATTCAGTCTACTCATTAAAATATAAAAATGGAGTGGCATCTGTCTAGCAGTTGAGAGACCCCGAGGAATATCCTCTTCCCGCAAAAGAATGTCTCAGCTTGCATCCCTACACCTTTTGCAATTCCATCTTTCTGCTGATGCTGACCCTCTATCCCTGACTCAAGTAATTGGATCCCTGCTACCCATGTGAAAGACAGATTGAGTTTTAGGCTCCTGACTTTGGCCTGGCCATCCATCCGTTGCCTGTTGAATGCCTGTGGGGAATGAATCAATGAGTGAGAGATCTATGCTTGTATTTATCTCTCTTTCTACCCCTCAAATAAACAGGATGAATAAATTTGTATTTTTTAAAATAAATAATGTATAAGAAGATATAACCAAATTGTATTCCATATCACTGGTTCACAACTGAGATATGGTTAATGTAGATATTTTAAGATCTAACTTATTTTTTTAAAATATTTTTAAATAGGAAAAAGAACATAGTGAAGAGGAAAATGGTGTTAATTCACTGTTTAGAGAAAGCATTTATGTTATTTACTATGGTCATATTTCTTAAGTATCTTAATTCCTTGTGGTAATTGTGATGATACAGGCTTTTGAAAAAAAAAGTATCAAGATTAAAATTAAAATTTTATGAATAAATGTCAAAACATGAACTCACTGAGTATGTAAAGATTGTCCTATTTTTTGGTTTTCTCAGCTCATTGTGTACAGTAATCACACAAACTATTTTTCATAGGGATTAAATAATTCTCCTAAGTGTTGGATACTTTTATAAATTTTAAGATGTGTTTTTAAGCATTTTAAACCCTATCTGTGAAACTTAACATAAATATTAGCAAAAAAAAAAAAAACTGGCTAGTAGACGATTTAAAAAAAATAAGATTTTGTTTTGCTTGTTATTATTCCAATTACCATTCCTTTGTCCCAGAGTTGCATAAATGGTTATTTTTATAAGTGAAAGTTGGTTGCTTTAAAAAAATCTAAGTGTGAAATAAAGCTATTTCACTCTCCTCCTGTGTAAACAGCAGTTTTCCAGTAAATCAGGATGTGTTCTCTTAAATATCACCATCCTTTTACTTAAAGTTGTGTATTCTATATAAAGAAGATTGGTTCTGGTGGTGTCCTGCTGTGGTAAATTTTGAAAAGATGTCAAAAAACTTGTCGTATTTGCTTTGAAGTAAGAAGCCAAGATAAAACTAGAGTAAAATTAAAACGACTTTAGACAACATTTCATCTCTTGCTGTGTGGGGGAGGGGAGTAGTCCGAATGTATGTAGGAACCTTGTCTCTTGGTAGTAAGTCTGTAGACATTATCAAATCAATCTAAATTGAATTAGTGTATATGTGGAAGGCAGAAACTGGTGGAAATTAGTTTATCTTCCAAGACTCTGTTTTCTTTGTACAAAGAAGGATAAACTCATTTTTAGTCCTGATTAGGTTTCTTTGTTGCTTTTTTCTTCTTCCTTGGAAGGGTAAGGATTGTCCATATTTTGTTTGATTCACACCAAGCATTAGAACAGGAAACCAATAAACAGCCTTAGGCACATCTATGACAACTGCAGATATTTTTCAAAAGATATGTTGAATATAAATCCTGAAATGTTTCCAAGTAAGGAATGTGAACAATCATCCCTAATGTTTCTTAGTTTCATGGGTTGTGTGAAGCTGTAGGGACCATTCTCATGCCACACATGCATGCCAGGTACTTCCCTTTCCCAGGGTCTGTGGAAAGTACATTTCAATCCCATTGCGTAGTAGATGGCTAATCTTACTAATCTTACTGGATCTCTTAAGAGCTTATTGATTTAAAATACCATTGCTTCTTTTATGTGAATTTTTTTCTTAGTTGTACACATTTATTCATGGAGCTTCTTGTGTACACTTAGATTATGTTCAAGTTATTACGTTTTTAAAGGTTTTTGAAGAAATTTTCATTTCATTGACTTTTATGTTAAGAATTATCTATACTATAGCGTGTTTCATGTGCCAAGGATTCCTTGTGTGTTTTAACTCTTGAAAGTTACTAATTTATGAGGGAGCTGCCTGATTTTGTTTTGAGGGATTTGAAAGCAGAACATAATGTTGGCTTAGGTAACTATTTGAGAAAAACTATTGCGTGCCATCTATTGCCTGTTGTGTTTGGGATGGACAACACAGCTTATCTTCTTAGAAAATTGACGCTGATTTAGTTGCTCTGCCTTCTGTACCATTTCTAGGGAAAGTGCTGTGATTAGGTGAGCTCCTCGTAATCATGGCTGTCTCATGTGTCAGGAAGGTTTATTAAAACTTAGCAGCAGCTATTACAGGTCCTCTTGTTCATTGTACATCACAAAATCTACAAATGTTCAGACCACGGCTTTGCTGTAAATGGCAGCACACAAAGACCCAGGCTGCCCTTCTGTTTCAAACATAGTTTTTTAAAAAGCCAGCTTTCCAACTGAATCCTTAATAATAACGATCTTCCAAGATTCCATATTTTCCTAGGTCATTTAGACAAATGTTACTACATATCAAAATATAATTAAATGATACATTATCAGTTTAAATTGCATTTTTGGTATATTGTTTCAGAATAATTATGATTTATGGTGCTGCTAACTGCTTTTATAATTGTTAACTGTTCTGTAGCTTACTGGATGTTTTCAACTTCATTGCAGTGCCCAAAGGCAAAACTTGCAGTGAGGACAATTTTATAAATCAAACACATTAATAAATAAATTTTTCATTATGATTTTCGAATAAAGGAATAAAGAGTTCTATATAGGATGGCCTTCTAAAAACATTACTCCATATAATTTGATGTGGCTGTAAATGGGGCATTGAACATAATATATTGTAATGAGACCATCATGCCTATCCTTATAGGTATTTGATGCAAAATTTCATGGTGAAGGTATATTCAAGACCTTCTAGAAAATCAGGTAATGAATGTTACTTTGCTGTTATCTTCTTTAAATTTAGAATTCCTGCACTCATAATTTTTGCATAGATTTCTTTCCATTGCTCATGGAGAAGAGATGAATTTTTCAATATAGTGATTGAATGCTCTTGGATGAAAAATATCTACAAAATTTAAGTGCAGAAAGTACAGTTAGTTCAGTAACATTTTAATTTACCCTAAAAAAAAAGAAGAAAGAAAATCCCAAACCATATATTGAGAAACATTCATATATCTATGGAAGTTTAAAGTTCAAGCTATCTCCAAGAAAATGAAAAATTTCTTCTTATTTTTCAGTTGCAAAATTATTTCTATATTTACTGTTTCTTTATAAGAGATAAATTAAAAGATGTTGACCTAACTTCCTTACCTATATGAGAATTCTTGATAGAAAATTTTTCTAACATAACTGTGAAAATAACTAAGAACATCCAAAAGTAACATTTTCCAGTATACTCCAAAAGTAACATTTTCCTTGACCTCTAAGTTTAAACTTTTTTCCAAATCACATACTTTTGATTCATAATTTGCCCAAACTATAGATCAGGTTTTAAATGTCATTGTATTTCTTTTATTTAAAAATGTAAAATGCATCTAAAATCAATTTTATATAATACCCTATGAGAGCAATGAATAAAATTATTCCTCATAATTTTTTGAAACTTTGAAGTTATGGAGCTGGCATCTTAAACCAGTGCCTGCAATGTCAGCAACTCATATTGGAGCCCTGGTTCGAGTCCCAGATGCTCCTCTTCCAACCCAGATCCCTGCACATGTGTCTGGGAAAGCAGTAGAAGATTGTCCAAGTACCCATGTGGAAGTCCTAGATGGAAGTCCTAGATGGCATTGGTTTGGGCCAGCTCCAGCCATTCAGGTCATTTGGGGAGTGAACCAGCAGATGAAAATTCTCTCTCTCTCTCTCTCTCTCTCTCTCTGGGTATGTCTGTATGTTTGTCTCTGTCTCTCCTCTTTCTGTTACTCTGCCTTTCAAATACATAACATTAATATTAAAAAAAAAACTATGGGGGCTAGTGCTAAGAAATAGTGGGTGAAACTGCTGCCTGCAGGGCCAGCCAGAATCCCACATGGGCACCAATTCGAGTCCTGGTTGCTCCATTTCCCATCCAGCTCCCTGCTAATTGCCGTGGAAGGCAGTGGAGTATGGTCCAAGTGCTTGGTCCCCTGTACCCACATAGGAGACCATGATGTAGCTCTTGGCTCCCGGCTTCAACCTGGCCCAGCTCTGAACATTGCAGCCATTTGGGGAATGAATCAGAGGATGGAAGAGATTCATTCTCTCTCCCTCCCTCCCTCCCTCCCTCCACCCAACTCTTTTCCTCTGTAACTCTTTCAAATAAATAAATCTTCAAAAAAAGCTGTAATTTGTGTATGTTTTATTTGAATTTTTTCAATTTTGTATAATTAACAATGAACCTATCAGTAATTAAACTTGTAAATTATAAAGTGTCTTACAAGAGAATTTTTATTTCTTTTAAATTTCAGCTTTACCTAAATACATGACACGGAATGGTTCTGTTTATATTTGCATTGTAAAATTCCGAGAAGAGGGAAATAGAGATATTACCAATTAAAAATGTTATCAAATTATGTAAATATATTAAATTACTAGTTATTTTAAAAATGTGAGGCAGAAAGACAGAGAGATAGAGAGAGAGAGATTGAGCTCCCCTCCATTAGTTCATTTCCCAAGTGTCTGGAGCTAGGAATTCCATGCAAGTCTCCCACATGGGTGGCAGGCCCAACCGCTTGAACTATTACCTGCTGCCTCACAGAGTCAGGATTAGCAAGAAGCTACAATTGGGAATGGAGCTGGGAACTGAACCCAGGCAAATGGGATATTGGGCGTCTGAACTGATACATTAACCACCAGGCCAAATGCCTGCCCCCTACTTGAAATTTCGAATACCCTAATCTGCATAGAAAGTTTAAAACTCTCTGGTTAACTCAATATAACTTAGCTGATTCTTGTAGTACATAACTAAATTCATGTACCTGGCAAAATAACTAAATTCAATCCAAAATATTAGTCACCAACAGGTGGAACAAACCCATTAATTGCTGTTGACTTTAAGAACATATAGACCTCCTGGCTAATAAATTGTAACTCATTGTGTTAATTACCCTTTCTATATTCAGTACCAAAAATTTTGAGATTTTAGATTGAATTCCATACATTTTGATTCAATGAATGTTGTTACAAAAGCTGACATTATTCAAATTCAATGTGCCTTCCACAGATTTCCAGTCTGTGAGATGAACCCAGGTCAAATAAGATGGGGAAATGCTATATACTATATTTCCTCCATAAGGTTCAGAGTAAAGCAAATTAAGATGCTGAGAATCTTGTTTAAATTAACTACTGTTTTGTAAGTTTATTTTACCTTTAGACCCTTTTTGCAAACACCATCTACAAACATCTCTTAGAAGACATTGTGGGAAATATTCAGAGTTATTAGCAACAAAAGGCAAACCTAAATCGAATCCACCAAACACATATGATTTGGTTAATGACTTTTTTTTTTTTACAGATTTATTTATTTATTTGAAAGTCAAAGTTACACAGAAAGAGAGGCAGAGAAAAAGAGAGAGGGGTCTTCCATCTGATGGTTCACTCCCCAACTGGCTGCAACAGCCAGAACCAATCCGAAGCCAGGATCCAGGAGCTTCTTCCAGGTCTCCCATGCAGGTGCAATGGCCCAATGACCTGGTCCATGTTCTACTGCTATACCAGGCCATAGTAGAGAGCTGGATGGGAAGTGGAGCAACCGGGTCTCGAACCAGCACCCATTTGGAATGCTGTCACATTAGGCCAGGGCATTAACCCGCTATGCCACAGTGCCAGTCTGGTTAATGACCTTTAGAAAAAGAGTTCTAGATTCAGATTGACAGGTGAGTAGTAAAGAAACTAGGAGTTTTTGTTATTTCTGAGAAGTGTCTAAATTCCTTGCACATTAAAAGGCCTAAGAGCCCAGGGACTTGGCTTCCCCTGGGTTTTTGAATAAATTGCAGAACTTTGCTGGGCCTTGTTTTGCTTATTTTACCAGTTGAGGATATCAGGAAATCTCCTTTTGAGTTCTCAAATTTCTTGTCTCAAGGTCAGGTTCCAATTTCTTTTCCATTTTTAAGAATCAGACTCTGTAAATAAAAGATGAGTAACAATTCAGTCAATAACTTCTTGCCTGGTATTCTTACTATTTTGTTGGCTGCTTGGTTTAATGTGTGTGTGCTTGATTTCATGGGCAGCTGGTAAAGTTCATTCACTTAGCATTTTCCAGCTCTGTTAATGTTTTCCCTACTTGAAGAACCAGAAGTGAGACTCTATCTTCTCCAAACCTAAACTTTATGTTTAAGGAGCTGTTTTATCATTCCCAATTAAATTGATGGAAATCCAAAGTTCTGGAGAAAGTATTGGACAAATGACTTAGAGAAATCACAGTTGAGAAATTTGGGATAAATGCACCCTTGGGGTTTCTTGGAATTATAGAAGACAAAAACATTAAGGAATAACATGTTTAAAAAGATTGTTCAGTTGAACACTCACATTGCTACTATGGGTTGAGCATCCCCAGTCCAAAAATCTAAAGTTAAAAATGCTGTAAAATCCAAAATGTTTCACATGACAACACAAGTAGATAATTCCACATCATGAAGCTTTTTTGCATGCAAAATTATGAAAAATACATGTAAAATCACCTACAAGTGATGTATGAAACACTTTTCATTACCTTAACTAAAATTCCCAAAAGGAGCATCTTTTTAAAGAAAAGATTTATTTCAGCTTGTAGTTTGAGGTTATAGGATTGGGGGCCCCAGAGTTCAGTATCTGGAGGAGACTGGAATGGAGGGAGTGGAAGTAGCCACACCGTGAGCCAGAAAGGAGAAAAGGAGAGGGAGAGCCTGGACCAAACTTGAACCTGTACAAAATCAAGCCTCTTGGGAGAACTGCCCCCAGAGGGCACATTCTCAGTGATCCACAGACCTCCAAACAACCCCACCTGTCAGAAACTAATGGTGGCCACTCTTAATCATCAAGCAGGAAGGCATCAGAGTTTAAATATTTGCATGAGAGTCGGAGAGACAAATCCAGCTGTATCCCTAACACATAAATCAATTGAAATCCCATTAAATATACTATTCTAAAAATCCAAAATACCTGAATTGAGAAACATTTCTTGTCCCAAGCATATTGGAAAAGGAACACTCAACCTGCGTTACCTCCATAGTTCTTTTATCTCCTTTTTAATCAGTAAAAGGTAGTTGGCCAAAGGAGTTTTATTGTTGAGGGTGGAGAAATACATAGGGGAATAGAACACATAATAATACATAATAACTTACTCCAACGTGTCTTTGTAATGGAAAGGAGTTATTTGCATCTGTCACAAATTAAACTCATCTAATCATAAAAATTCCACATGCTGATTATTGACTTAATCATTGGGAATGACTTCATTGTGATTTTAATCCTAAAGAGTCAGTTTATATATGTATAATATACATACATTTTTGGAAAGGTGATTTATGTAATTAAGAGTGATGTACAGATTATTTATGAAAGGTGATTTTCCCTGGCTAAATGTTTAACTTGAACTAACTGGGAGCCAAAAAATTTTAGCTAACAAGTTAAGGCATTGAAGACTCTGAATGAGTGTTCATAATTCAGATTTTTTTCATTTTATGAAGTGATGTAGCACTTTAGTATTTTAGATTCACTTGGTGGCTATTGACTATTGCTGCATCATTCTTATAATTTTTAGATTTTCAGGTTACAGTTATTTTTTTCTAGAAATTGGCCATGGATCTACTTTTTTTCTTATTAATTCTCTCTTCTTGTCACCAAAATAAATAACCTTTAATCCATTATAGTTCAATATATGTTTTCTATCAAGGAAGAAATTGAAAGTAAATACAACTTCATGAATTTACAGGTGCAATATTTTGCTTAAATTTATGTCCTTCTTTTTGATTTTATTATTATTTATGTACTTATTTTTATTTCAGAGACAAGGGCAGAGAGACCTCCTATCTACTGGTTCACTGCCCAGATGCCCACACTGGTTGGGGCTGGACCAGGCCAAAGCCTGAGAGCAGAATACACAATCCATGACTCCCTTGTGGTGACAAGTACCCGGTACTTGACCCATTACTTCCGCCTCCCAGGAAGCTGGAGTCTGGAGCCAAAACCAAGTATTGAACCCAGGCACTATAATGTTGTATGCAGGCATCTTAACCTGTAGGCTAAAAGCCTACCCCTCTGTTTAAAATCCCTAATGAATTTGGAAAACATGTTTGTGAATTCTCTGACATTTTTTTTTTCTATCAAGAGCTTGCTTTTTGTCATTTATTCTTGAACTTGGCCTAAAATTAATGACACATTGATAACTGACAGCAAACAGGAGACGTTGTGTGACTTCCAAGGCTAAGTGAGAAAAAGATCACACATGGAGCCCCCACCTGATGTACTTGGACTCTCACTCCAGGTGAAGCCAGTTGCCATGTGAGACGCTCCATTACTCTGAGTTTCCCTGGCTGGGTCCCACCTGGCTTTCACCTTCTCTACTTCCTGATTGAGTCTTACACAGACTTCCATTGATTTTGTATGTATCCTCTACTCCTCATTAGTTTGTAAATTTTCTTTTTTTAAAGATTTATTTATTTATTTGAAAGTCAGAGTTACACAAATTGAGGAGAGTCAGAGAGAGAGGGGTCTTCCATCCGCTGGTTCACTCCCCAGTTGACCACCACAGCCGGAGCTATGCTGATCCAAAGCCAGGAGCTTCTTCCAGGTCTCCCACGTGGGTGCAGGGACCCAAGCACATCTACTGCTTTCCCAGGCCATAAAAGAGAGTTGGATTGGAAGTGGAGCAATCAGGTCTCTAACCGGCACCCATATGGGATGCCTGCGCTTCAGGCCAGGGCATTAACCCACACTGCCACAGTGCCGGCCCCTATAAATTTTCTTTACATAAGCTCTGTGTTTCCTCATTTCATAACATGAGTAATATATCTTCTCTCTTATATTCCAGCTCATTCCAAGTAGAGATTTGTTAATTTTATTCATCTTTTCAGAGAGTCAGCTTTAGATGTCATTGATTTTTTTTCTCTATTTTATGTCCATTTTCTATTTCACTGGTTTCCAATTGTTTTGGACTGTTCTCTTCTGTTTAATTGCTCTTCTTTAGTTTTTTTTAAGTGGAAGCTTTGTTCACTTTTAAATAAAAATAAAGCGAAGCTTGGGTAATTTATTTCAGAAAATATTTACTGTAAATATCTTTACACATACATTTAAAATTAAAAAAATTAAACATGTAATAATATGGCAACTAAATCAAAAGTTAAAATATAGATCTCCATTTAAGAAAAGGAAGAGAAAGCCTCGGACTGTTACATAGTAATATTCTCTCTGCTCTTCAAAGAAACTTTAATCTCAGAACCATAAATATGGGTCCAAAAATAGAAAAAGTGAAGAAGAAATATTGTCCAACTTATTTTGGTGTTCATATGTCCTTAATACCAAAACTAAGAAAGAATGTTATGAAACAGTTACAAAGGGTCTTCAAAAACTTCTCAGAAAATGTATGTTTTGAAAAAAGTATGGTTTTAAAAAAATTTATGCACAAAGGTAATCTAATCATTTGATTCTATTTTCCACAAACAATTTGAATATGCTTGTCTGTGATAAGCTGATTTCACATGTAAAAATCAATGACATGGCAGGAAAAAGGCAACTCATAAATCTGAAAAACTCAGCAGGGTCTTTACCACATTCCTCCCATTTTGTTCTTATTATGCCTTCTATGTGGCTCCTCTTTTATTTACCTGCTCAGTCATTGCCACTGGCTTTTCTGTTTTTTTCTTTTTCTGAAGAATCAATTTTTGGCCTTCACACTTTCAACGGTGGTGGCTGTGTATTCTACTTCATTGTTTTTTAGACTTGTCTGTTTTTCATTTCTTTAGGTTTATTTTTGCTGCTTAAAAACATTATTTTACATTGAAAAATTGTGTCAAAATTAATTAGTATAAAGTACCCCATGAACCTGTGAACTAGTTTTTATGATCAGGAACATATTGCCATCTTCTTTCATCTCTTCTCTCTTTTTAATACTGGAAAATGGGTTTCCAAAATTATTACATCTCTAAGTAAATATGTCTATCAATCACTAACAGATAATAATTCTTAAATATGATCACTATGTCATCATTACACAAGATAAATAAATCTTTAAATATCATCTGATACCGTATTCATATTGAGATTTATTTAAATATCTCCAAAAAAAAAAAAAAAAAACCTTTTAAGAGTCAACTTGTTTGCAGTAGGATCTAAAATGTGTCCTCACGTTGCATTTGTTTGTTTTGATTCTGAGGATTCTTACTTTATAACCATCACTCCTCTCATTTCCTTTTTTTTATTTTTATTTCTTTTTTTTATTTAGTAAATATAAATTTCCAAAGTACAGTTTATGATTACAATGGCTTCCCCCCCCCATAATTTCCCTTCCACTCACACCCCTCCCATCTCCCGCTCACTCTCCCATTCCATTCGCATCAAGATTCATTTTCAATTATCTTTATATACAGAAAATCAATTTAGTGTATATTAAGTAAAGATTTCATCAGTTTGCACCCACATAGAAACACTAAGTGTAAAAAACTGTTTCAGTACTAGTTACAGCATTAATTCACATTGGACAACAAATTAAGGACAGATCCCACATGAGAAGTAAGTACACAGTGACTCCTATAGTTCACTTTACAATTTGACACTCTTGTTTATGGCGTCAGTAATCTCTCTAGGCTCTAGTCATGAGTTGCCAAGGCTATGGAAGCCTTTTGAGTTCGCCGACTTCAATCTTATTCCAAAAGGGTTATGGTCAAAGTGGAAGTTTTCTCCTCCCTTCAGAGAAAGGTACCTCCTTCTTTGATGGCCCTATTCTTTCCACTGGGATCTCACTCGCAGAGATTATTTATTTATTTATTTATTTATTGCCAGAGTGTCTTTGCTTTCCATGCCTAAAATACTCTCATGGGCTCTTCAGCCAGATCTGAATGCCTTAAGGGCTGATTCTGAGGCCAGAGTGCTATTTAGGACATCTGCCTTTTTATGAGTCTACTGTGTATCCCACTTCCACTGATGGATCGTTCTCTCCCTTTTTGATTCTATCAGTTAGCATTAGCAGACACTAGTCTTGTTTGTGTGATCCCTTTGACTCTTAGACCTATCAGTGTGATCAATTGTGAATTGAAATTGGTCACTTGGACTAGTGAGATGGTATTGGTACATGCCACCTTGATGGGATTGTATTGGAATCCCCTGGCACGTTTCGAACTCCACCATTTGGGGCAAGTCCGATTGAGCATGCCCCAAATTGTGCATCTCCTCCCTCTCTTATTCCCACTCTTATATTTAACAGGGATCACTTTTCAGTTAAAATGTAAACGCCTAAGAATAATAGTGTGTTAATTACAGAGTTCAACCAATAGTACTAAAACAAAACAAAATTTCCTTTTTAATTCCTTAGAATTTTGGTAGAAATCAGCTACTTTTTTTTTCTGTACAGAATCCCACATTCTGGAATTGGCAGATTGCTCCCTTGTGGTATCTTATGTACTTTCTTGATTTCATGAGTTTTCGCTAGTCAGATCTACAGGTTAATTGGATTCCAGATCCATTCTTTTGGCAAGAATAATTCATAGATAGTGCTGTGTGCTTGCTACTTTGAATCATGTTGCAAGGAACGCGATGTGTCACTGTTGCACAAGGTCCAAATGATTTCTCTTTTATAATATTCTTCATACTTTTCGTTTGATACTTATCATCTACTATGCTTTTTTTCTTTTTTAACACAAACAAAATCTTGCAACTTTTAAATATATAGCTCTACGTATTTCTAAATTTTCATTGTAATTTACTACTGACAATTGGGTTTTTTTGGATAGTATGATTGAATTTTTCCTAATGTGTGGGGGCAGCCTTTTTGTTTGATTTTAGCTTTCTTTTTTTCTTAGATTTAACTTAACCACATTGTAGTCAGATAAAAAGGTGTATATTTATAATCTCTTTAAGGTTGGCTTAGGATGTTTCTTATCCTTAAGCATAATTGTATTGTTTTCCTTATGTATTACTTGTATGTTCCTTATATGTCATTGTTTACTTTACAAATATATCAGATGCCAGGTTCTATGTACATTTGAGCAATATGCAAAATTTAGAGTTGTATTCTTTAAATACTCACCATCTTTAGTTGGTAATAGCTGTCTGCTATTGAGAGAAGTGCATTAAAATCTTCCATTATGGTAGTAGATTTGGCAATCTTGTAATTGAATCTAACTTTTAAATGTGGAGGTTCTGTTGTTAGGTCAGTTATGTTTCTCTGAATTGTTCTTTTTCACAATATGTAATTGACCTTTTAATTCCCTAATGCTTTTATTCACTTCATCTGTTTTATCTGATATAGAAGTATTTACTAATATATCCTTGTGCCCTTTTACATTTTTACTTTAAATCTTTCAGTATTGTCAAAATGTCAATTTCACTACTATACATTACATTTTTAGTACTATATTCATTATTATAGATCAGGGAAAACATGGCATTTGTCTTTTTGGGACTGCCTTATTTCACTAGTATAATAGTTTCCAATTGTATACATTTTATTGCAGAAGACAAGATTTCATTTTTTATCTACAGCTGAGTTGTATTTCATACTGTCTGTCTATACACAAACACACACACACACACACACACACACACACACCATAATTTCTTTTTCCAGTCATCAGTTGATGGACATCTGTGCTGATTCCCCATCTAAGCTATTGTAAATTGAGCTGCAATAAACATGGGGGCACAGATAACTCTTTCATGTGCTGATTTCATATTCTTTGGGTAAATTTCCAGGATTGCTGGATCATATGGTATATCTGTTTTCAGCCTTCTGAGGTATCTTCATCCAGTCTTCCACAATGACTGATAAAAGGTTATTGCCCAATTTAATTTTTAATCTGAGAATCTCTGCTTTTAGTGATCCTTTCATGTTAGAAAGTGGAAATTCTTCAGAATTCTTTTTGAAAAAAAATCCTCTTCAAACAAAATATTTTAACCACAAATTAAGCAAAGCTACTTTTATATATAATAAAGTGTTGCCTTTACAAATTATTATTCCATTATATGTAAGAGGATGTCAAAAAATTCATGACATAAGAGAGTTAAAAGATAATACCAATTTGCTATGAGCCTTTGAAGACTCCTCATATCCTAAATTATTCGTGATATAATCTTTCTTTTAAATAGAAAGTATTTACCACTCATTTCTTCTCCTGAACGTTTGTGTTTCAAACAATAACTATTATTTTCATCTTCTTTGTTCTTTATATCTCAAAGTTGCATTACTTACAGTGTCTTCCATTTTTTCTATCACATTGCACATTACTGACCTTACAACATTTTATGTTGTTTTTATATTTAGCATCTGTTTGTTTTACATTTGAGCTATATTTAAAGATATTTTATATTAATTCTAAGAATTAAGTATAACTGTATATTCCAATTATTTATAAAATACTAGGTTGAACAAACTACTAGTTCAGTATATTATGTAAGATAATGAATGCTGAAGTAAGCTCTAAAATGTGGTCCGAATTTTTCAATACAGAAAAGAATCTAAAGGGAATACTGGGAAACAATGAAAGGTCAAATTTAATGGCCTCTAAAGCTTGTGATGCTCTTGTTGACATAGAACATATTGCTGTATTAGTCACATAGCTTATTAGTAGGTATAGTTTACTATCACTCAGTGTAGATTCCAGCCCTTTAAGTGAAGGACAGCAGGTCTAATTAATTATGACATTTCTAGTCGCAATTAATTTACTGTTTAGAGAAAGCTTCAAAAAGTCCTATTGGGTTTTCCCTGGTTGACAGTAAATATTATAGAAATAATGCACTTTACAAAATAGGTATTGAAGTATAGCTCATTGAAAAGCCATAGAGTGCAGACATATGTACATGACAGGAGCGTTCTAAGTGGGATCTCTTGTGACCTCTTTATTTTCCATGAAGATGCTCATGCTGTAGGAGAGACAGGGAGTAAACCTGTGGTTTCTGTGGGAGCCATCGCAGAGGATTCTATGTATTTCCTGAGTCTGAGACCTCTGGTTGCACCTAGCTCTGCAAAATTTGGGTTGATTCTGTATCCATTGTTTTCCAATGAATATGTTTTTGAAAACTTCAGTTACCATGACCATTTTTTAGTTGTTACATGTTTTTGTCATTTTAAGGTAATTAATCACTTGCTGCTTTAATTTATGAGTATTCTCCTGCAATGGAGGAGATCTTGGGGGAACTTCCAAAGTATGAAGAGAGATATCAATTTCTAATCAGTATAGAGTCTGAGAGAAGGAAAGATTTAGAGCCAGCCCTTGCTTCCACCAGTGTAAAAGTCCCTGGATGAATAAACCCATAAGAGCTAGTGTGATTTTTCTGCATATCTTGCCCCTACAAGGACTAGGGATGAAATAAATTGCTCGGTTCAAGGAATAAAGTGATTCAAAACCAGATGCTTAGACCACTAAGCCATCCCTTCTGGCACCTTCTAAATCTTGGTGTTGTAAATATAGCAGACAACTGAAATTTAGATTTTAGATATGGACATTGTAGCAGTTCTCCTCTAGTTTTCATTGCTTAGAGTCTTAGGAGTGTTTTTAACAGTTCATATTAATGCAATTGCTGTCAAAATTAATTATGCATTTTGAGCCTTTTTTCTCATGTTTTAAAAACTCTAATGAGACTATTAATAATAAAAGTAAGGGAAAAGTATCTGAACTTAGAAGTGCATTGAGACAACAAATGGGAAATATTCTGAGTTTTGAGAAACAAAGTTTTGAGCTTTTTGGTTTCTTTTAAATTTCAGCATTAAAAACAAATCAAGTGTGTTCTTCCACTGCTTAGCATCCTTTGTCTATCAGATCATGTGCTCTCCATAAATTATTTGCTACTTCATTTTTTCCTTTTATACCAATTGAGTTATAGTGATCCTTAGGCTGAAGTGAGTCATAGAACATGGCTTTTATAATCCTCACAGCACCTTAGCTTTTTATAAAAGTTATTAAACATGCCATTTGATCTGTAAATGTTCTCTCCTTTTTCTTGCTGTCTCAGTATTAAAGCCAAAAAATGGTATTTTAGCAGATTCTTTACCTTTCATAAAACTTATTTCTGTAATGAGATTACTTGGGTAATGAAAGATGTACAGTGAAGAATTTGTTGAAATTGTACTGCTTTATATAACATTAGAGAAAAAGTAAAAGCTGATGTGAATGGTGATTTGAATCAAGGCATCCACCTGAAATAAATGTGACCACATTATGAGTATTAGCATTTCAGCATTTCAAATGGCAATATAATATCACCATTTTTAAAAATTCTTCCAAGTTTAAAATAACTCTGCCCACCATAGCTATTAAGGATAGGACAGAATGGATAAAGTATTGCACATGGATATCATGTGTTGACCAGAAGTCATGCCAAAGAAATCTTTAAGGCAAGTCTTCAAATGTGATGGTGGAATTATAGGAACAACAGGATTAAGCTACTTATTTTGTTCCATAGCAATTATAAATTGAAAGCTATTTTTGTGAGTAGGTATCCAAAGGAACATGATTCTGAGAGACAAGTGAATAGCATTGGGCTCTGAAGAGTTTGCAATTGCAAACCAAATGACTGGCAACTTTACCAAATGAGGCTGTAGCTCATGGCACTCACTAGTCTTCCCACTCACAGAGCCACACCCTGGGAAGTCATCATTAGCACCCTAATGGAAATGGAGGACAATAATAGAAACATACTCAGTGATGCATTTGACAATTGTGTGAAGTCAATTCTTTTAAGAGGGAAACAGAGTTTGAGCTTAATTGAGGAAATCAATTAAGATAAGACAAGAAGTCTAGATGTGTGAGCTCATTGAGGATTCAATTATTCAAGTGGATGGGAGGAAAATATATAGATTGGTATATTGCTTTGTAGAATAATCAGGTGTAATATGATAAGCTGAATTTGGGGGATGACTGACTTGCTTTGAAAACTAATGGAAAAATGGTCAATATTGCTCATTTTCAAGCCATTTGGACCATAAAAACAAAAATGGATAGGAAGATAGCAGTAGGCTCATTAAAAATCAGCTCTCAAATTTCACTATTTTAGATCAAAGTCTGAAAATAGTATACGATAAATTCACATCCCACTAATGAAAGAGTTATGGTTTAGAATTCTTCCTTTTCTAATAATTCTTATCTCTTTCTGCTTCAGCCTCTTTGTATTAGTAATATATATGTGTATGAATGACTGATGACTTTATAGTCCAAAATATATGGAATGGTGGAAACATGACACTCGTTTTATTTAAGAGTGGAATCCTTGAGCAGTAAAACATGTACCATTTGAATGAGACCCCCCATCCATCTGACTTGGGAAGTCAAGGTGAGCACAAATTGAATGTCCTGAATTCTTTTACCATCCATGGCACTTCAGCCTACTGCTGTTTACCAGCCACCAGATGAACATACATTGCTTTATTTCCACACTGAATCTCCATTTCCTGGAGTGAGTCAAGTGCAAGAAGTCTGTTATTTCATTTGTGTTCTTTTGCACCCACCATTACTTACCCTTATACTTTCTGCATGCATGCATTTCAACATTTAAGACAGAGCCAAAAGCCAAGATTCTTCATTGTCATATCTGTAATTTGATCATTTCTTCAAAGAAGTTCACCCATTGAAAGTTAGCCAATATATTTGATTATATAGAACTATTATTTTTGCTTCCTGATGCCATTCCCTCTGAAGAGCTATTAAATGCTGTGATTTTAGTCTGCTGTGATTGCCTCACAAGTGAAGAGGTCATTTGCTCTATTCTGTAGAGACATATCACCTGAGTGCCCTCAGATACAGTGGAAGTATTTCCCTTGTAATGAGAAGAGAAGAGAGGGTTTACATCACCACTCAGTTTAAAAACCCTTATCTGTCAAGAAGCATGCACTTTTCTAGGCAACCCTGGGAGTTCATTAAAAGTGTGAGGTTGCATCACTGATTAGACATGGCCAAGGGCTGGGGGATGGTGCTGTGGCAGAAAATGTACTAGAACAAGAATAAAATGAAAAAAAATTTTTTTTTTCTAAAAGAGGGAGGCTTTGATTAGTAAGATTTCTTTGTCATTGGGGATGCTGTTTTGTTGTGTCACTTAGCTTTGAGTAAGTGATCTGTTACAGGACTGATAAATAACTGCTTCATATTTTTCAACCATTCTCTTCTATTACCCACATCACTTATTAAAATATGGTTCAGGAAACATTCAAGGATTTACAACTATTAATGAACTGACAGTTATGTGACTAAGTTCAGTTTCTTTTTGGTTTGTTATTTCTGCATGCAATAAGGTAAAAGTGTGCTGGTCCTTTGGTAGGAACTTGGTTCTATAGCCAGTTTCTCAATCAGATGGCAAGCTCGGTGGTTTTGTTCATTCATTCCTTCATTTAATAAATAGGAGTATCCACTTAAACTAAGCTCATAAGACTCAAAGAGATGACCAAGGAAGTTTTGAAATGCCTTTCTCTCTTCCAACTTTGTAAGCTGGAAGCTCTATCAATCTTCGTGAGGATTTATTGAGTGTGAATGGTGTGTTCTTGAAGCCACTTGGAAGTGAAAGTGGGTCAGAGGTAACAGTGGTGTGCATGCCATGGAGAAAAGATTGATTTCATGATTTGGGAAAGTCCCGTATGAAGCTGGCCCATTGCCAGTGTAATCCTCCACCGCTTTTTGTTGCTTTAATTTCTTGCCCTGTAGAAAGTGCCCCAATAACTATGCCCATTTGGTATATCTAGCTGGGCTTCATGGACTAATGTGAACATCACATTTGGATTAAATCATGACAGTCAAATAGAAGGGATTTTTAACATCTGAACTAAGAATTCTGATTGCAGTGCACCTGTGCGTCACACTTCTAGTCATTGCCTGAGCAGGAGGGAAAGAGATGCCTCAAATCTGTCAAGTCCAGCCAATGAAATGAATAACAATAAAGATTCTGAGACATTTAGTACTCACAGTGTAAAGAAAAGTGTAAGATCTTTCACACTCATACTTTTTCACAGTTGCATATAGCCATAACAGTCACATAAATTCCATATGTACTGAACGCAAACCAAAGGCATAGGACATGTAATAATTTGTGATTTTGCCACAGCACAGTATGAATCAACCTGGGAGACTTGTGTGTGGGAGTGATGTATTGTCAAGGGGCTTCAGAAGAGATGGCAGCACTGGCTGACAGATTTTGAAAGAGGTATTTGTTTGCACTGTGCCTCTCATCTTCCTGTCAGTTCACAAGGGACTGGATGAGCAGGTGGGGTCAGTGTAATTCCCTGCCTGTATCCACTCAGGCTTTTATCTTGAGCAACCACCACCTGCCTTTCGCAGATATTGTCCTGTGTCACAATCACTGTTCACAGAGGAGTCTGTGGAAACATTTATCATCATTTGAGTACCACAAATCTCTTCTGATTCTGTCAAAGATAGGGGCTTAGATGAGCAGCTAAGTGTCAGTTTTTAACCTTGTGATAATAGTTGAGATTCGTTAATTTGAAATGCCCTAAAAGAACAGAATTCGATATGTACATGCATATGGGCATTTTTATTGGGAGAAGAACCATTTCTGTTGATAATTTTGCGAACTGTTTAGGTGAAGAATGGTTAAATTTTATTTGTATCTTCCCACATTGCACATGGCAAGGCTTTGAGGCTGAAGAAAGAATAGCAATGTTTCCAGGATCTGGCTGGTGTTCAGTTGAGTTGAATTATGCAGCAAGTGGTGGGAAGACTATTCATCACCATCTTCTCTCCAGCAACTTTGCTCCTCACTCCCCAGAACTAACTCTTTGGAGCAAAATAGTCACATGCTAAGACCGATGCTGGGCATAAAGTGGGCCCCCAGCAAGGGTCTGTAAACTGAATGATTCCTGTTTTGCTCTTGGGTTTGCTAGCCTGTTATTTCTCAATGGATTATATATTTCAATTCTGAAAAACATCTCTTTGTTGAATACTGAGGCATTAAGTCAGGAACCTTCCTTTGGCTTCCTATTGGTCTTCCTTTTAGTTACAGTTTCTGAAATAGGCTACGAACAGAAGATACTTCATATGTTTAAGGCATAGGATACTTTTGGAAGTGAAAATCACCCAGGAGGACAGTGAGAGATCAGACATGGCGAAGGGGCATGATACATAAATGATAACGATGGAGGAGGAGGAAGTGCATGATGACCGACCTCGGAAGGACAGGTAAAGACAGTGGGGAGGGAATGGTAAAGTGGGGTTGATGCAGGCTTCAGAACAGAAAACAGAAGATCCTAGTCCAGAAGCAACTCCATGATGGGAGCTGATAGCATGAAGAAAATGGACATGTCCCACTTCCTGTGATTGCCGAGAAAGTAGTTTCATTGGGGAAAGTCATGTTCATGCACATCAAACTAGCACAGAGACAACTTGAAGAAACTCTTGAGCTTGGGAATGAATTTCAGGGTGTTCTTGAGAATAGTGGAGGAGGAGGATTGTTTGGAGGTATTGGGGAGGTAAGGAGCCATCAAAGCATAAGGAAGCTGAAAGGGGAAAAAGTGTGAAAAGCGACAAATGTCCACCGGTGGTTATCAAGGAGCAGGTTAAGCCGCTGCTCGGTTTGCCCATCTTCCATATTGAGGTGGTGGTCTGACTCCTGACTACTCTGCTTCTCATCCAGCTCCCTGCTAATGTGTCTAGGAAGTAGCAGATTACAGATCACTTAAGTCTGTCGCTCCCCCTCTTCGTGGAGGAACGACACAGGACCCTGCGCTGTTCTTTTGTCTGCTCGGCCCTCCCCGGGTTTGCTGCTGGTTCTTCCCGGGTTGGCTACTGTCCCTTCCACCTCCGTGGAAGGGCAGTTCCCCCTGGCCACATTCCCCACTTCCGCAGGGGAGCGGCACACCGCCTGCCGGCTCTCTCGGGGGCTGCTCAGATGTTCCTTCAGATAGATGTTCCTCTTAGATGTTCCTGGTGCATGCCGTCTCTCTCCTCCTTCATAGTCCTCCTCTGCCAATCCTAACTCGGCTGCCCACATGCCGAGTATGCTGCTCTCCTCCAATCAGGAGCAGGTCCTGCTGCCTATTGGTTGAACTGGAGGCAGCTGTGCAGAAGCCGTCTCTCCCTACTCAGCGCCATATTGTGGGAGAGCAGATGCACAGAATAAGTCTTAATTCCAGTAACTCAGTCCAGTCCGGGTTGCTCCCCACAGATCCCCCTTTCTTTTTATTTTTTGGCGTTGATACGCGCCTGTCTTCGGTGTCCCGCGGCACACACTCTGCTCTGCTTGCTAGAGTTGCCCACAGGTGCTTACAAGTCCTATCAATCAGGCAAACCGAATCCGGGTCCTCTCTTCGCCATGTTGTGAGGAGGTTTTTAGGCGCTGATGCGTGCCTGAGTTCGGTGCCCTGCAGCGCATGCTCTGCTCTGCCTGCAGGTGCTTACAAGCCCTAGCAATCAGGCAAACCGAATCCAAGCCTTCTCATTGCCGTATTGTGGGGAGACTTATTGGTGTTGATAACGTGCCTGTCTTCGGTGACCTGCGGCGCATAAGCTGCTAGCCGCCCGCAGGTGCTCATCGCCTCACTAATCAGGCAGACCGAATCCAAGCTCTCTCATTGCCATGTTGTGGGGAGGCCTTTCTATTTCTCTATTTCTCTATCTCCGGGCATTCCTATTTCTCCCATTTTACTTCTATCTTCCAGCATTCCTATTTCTCTCATTTTACTTCTAAACTTCTGTTTCTCTTATCCCTGCGGCTTCCCGGCGGCGCCCGCCCCGAGGCTGCTTCTCGGCACCTCGCCCCGTGGCAGCTTCACGGCTCTGCGCAGCTTCCCGGCGCCTTGCCCCGCCGGTGGGTTCCCGGCTCTGCGCGCACGCTCCGCGGTCTCCACGCACTTCGCGCCCGCACCACGGCCTCGCGCCAGCCCCGGCGTTCCCCATCTATTCACGCCCCGTGCTCTCTCTGCACGCGGCGGCTTCCGCGAATGTTTCCGCCACCACCGGCATTCAGTCCAAGTTCCCCGGACTAACCTGGCGAATTCCAACCTGGCGGCCCACGTCTCTGCCTCTGGTTCCAGATTTTCGCCTTTTGCTCCCCGGGCTGACTTGAAGAATTCCAAGCTGGCTTAAGTCTTCGCCTCGGCCTGCACTCGTGGCTTCATCCTCCCTAACATTTTTCTCTACCCGGTATGTTTCCCTAAGTTTTCTTCCAACAGTATTCCTCCCTCATTTCTCCTGGCCTCTCCCCACAGTCCGTATCCAAGTCTAAGTTTCTTATAGGTTTCACTTTCACTTTCAACCTGCAGTCCGTATCTGATTCTAAGTTTCTTCTTGCTTTCACTTTAAATCCTAACTTCTTTCCCACAGTCCGTATCCAAGTCTATGCCTAGGCTTTCAATAGCTTCTTCCGGCACCTTTCTCGTCCGGCTTTCCCTAGGCTGTTTGCTAGTCTCTCTCTCCGATATTTTCCACTTCTTCCCATTTCTTCCCTCCTAAGTTTCCTATCCGAGTCACGGCACCATTATGTCGCTCCCCCTCTTCACGGAGGAACGACACAGGGCCCTGCGCTGTTCTTTTGTCTGCTCGGCCCTCCCCGGGTTTGCTGCTGGTTCTTCCCGGGTTGGCTACTGTCCCTTCCACCTCCGTGGAAGGGCAGTTCCCCCTGGCCACATTCCCCACTTCCGCGGGGGAGCGGCACACCGCCTGCCGGCTCTCTCGGGGGCTGCTCAGATGTTCCTTCAGATAGATGTTCCTCTTAGATGTTCCTGGTGCATGCCGTCTCTCTCCTCCTTCATAGTCCTCCTCTGCCAATCCTAACTCGGCTGCCCACATGCCGAGTACGCTGCTCTCCTCCAATCAGGAGCAGGTCCTGCTGCCTATTGGTTGAACTGGAGGCAGCTGTGCAGAAGCCGTCTCTCCCTTCTCAGCGCCATATTGTGGGAGAGCAGATGCATAGAATAAGTCTTAATTCCAGTAACTCAGTCCAGTCCGGGTTGCTCCCCACAAAGTCTCTGTCCACCAGTGTGGGAGATCTGAATGCTATTCTAGGCTCCTGGCTTTGGCTTGACCCAACCCTGGTTATTGCAGTCATTTGGAGAGTGAACCAATGAATGAAAGATTCTCTCTCTCTCTCTCTCTGTCTCTGTGTGTGTGTGTGTCTGCTGTTTTTCTGTCACTCTGCCTTTCAAATAAATAAGTCAATAGCTGAATAAATAAATAAATCTTTTAAAAAGAGTTGTTTCCACCTTGGTTCACAATTGGGTATAAAGAAATGAGATAGTTGGAAGAGGACAGGAATGTAGAACAGGCATTCAGAATGCGCTGTGCTGTGATGGTGGGCCTTGCTCACATTCTGGCCTCACATGGAAGATTCTCACCTCAATCAATAGTCTCCAGTCTGGAAATTCGTGTTCTGCAGATTTTAGCATTACAGTGTCCTTTCTTAGCTGACAAGAGCTGAATCAATTCTAGCTTCCAGGGACTGTAGAACTTAAAAGGTCTTAAATATTGGTTTAAATACATTTTATAAATATGAAAGTTTTTAATTACTTAAATAAAAAAGAGCATATATAAAGAAACACAACCAAGCAAGTACAATCCAGTGTATTCTAGTTTACTTCAATTACTTCAATCCATAAATAAAGATTAGCTCTCAATTGTACTTTAAATTCTCCTGCCAGAGATGCCTCTGGCAGTGGTTCCAGCTCACTTGCAGCTTTGAATGCAAAGGCAGTGTCATATTCATCTTTGAATCCCCCCCATGGAGTTTAGCATACTACTCTGCGCATTGAGCTTGCATAATCCTGTGCACATCATAAATATTTTTTTTCTATTGAAAGTTACCTAAGAGCCTTTAAGGGAAAGGAAAGACTCTCTTTATTCAGCAGACACCTCTGGAGTGGGATGTTTGTTGTGTTTCAGCCCTGTGCTAAATGACAGGATATCAAGATGGATGAGATAGACTCCCCACTTTCAGGGTCTCAGAGCGAAGCAAGACAGACAGACCAATAAAGCAAGCATTGCCTGCCTTACATCAGTGCCATGGCAGAGCTTGCACATGGCACCAGTGTGGCCCTGAAGAGGGAGACTGGGTGTGTACAGAGTGCTCAGAGAGAGTGGCCCATGCTGACTGAGGGCGGAGGGACAGCTTTGCACTGGCCAGGCAGGCAAGGGAGTTCTAGACATCTGACCTACCTGGGTGCTTAAGGGACATCTATTCTGTTGCAAGCACTGTTCCAGGGTTTTAGGATGTGTCACAGAACACATCAGATAAAAGTCCCTGCCTTCCTGCAGTTTATCTCTGTTGGAGATTCACCCAATGAGATCTTTTTTAGTGGGGCAGCTCCTCCCCATTCCCTTCAAGCTCTGTAAGAGTCATAAATAGAAGGCATTTACATTTAAATAGAAATGCATGGTGGGTTCCTTAAAATCAGAATGTATTCTGATATAACTGTAGCTACTTTTGCAGAATTTTTCCCAATTCTTTGTTGTGTTTTTGTATCTTTGCTTGAAAAACAAACCTTTTGCTAGCTCCTACTCCTACTCATGACTACAGCTAATCTCAGTAATTCAGAGCTCTATATCTCATTCAAGCTGTGTTTCCTCATATGGTAAGAACCTAGAATGGTGTAGCTGGCTCTGGATCACCCCAGCTTCTCTCCATACGGTTGCTTATGCCTCTCCTACTGTTCCTCATTCTTCACATATGTTACGGTAAGGATTGCTTCAAACACACCTTAGATTGTTGAGAAAATCCTTCTCCAAATTGTTTATTTTCAGTCAGTCTCCTAACATAAGCTAGTGAGATAGTTTTTGAAACCAGAAGCCTCCAATAAAGGTGGGAGGAAGTGAAATGCAAGAATGACAAAATGAATGGCAAAATGATTGTGTGGAAAGACAGATGGAGGTCATGGGAGAGAAACAAGTACAAGTGGCGAGCAGAGGGGAGTTTGGACCTGGAAGAGAAGAGAGAGAAATGCTTACAGAATGTAGGCAATAGCAAGACTTTCTCAAACACTCCTTGAACATGCCTTATTCATGAGCTAAGATGGGTTGTAAATTTGGTTTTCCATCTGACAATTCTAAAAGAATTTTCAACATAGACTTTTGGCTTCAATAAATTTTGAGAATTTTTAAGAGGTACCACTAAACTAAATACACATACAAACTGGTGCCCCCCCCCTTTTTTTCTTCTGAAACAACTATGTCATTGGTTTGTGCATTCCGAATTTTCAGCAGTACGTATTCATAGGGAAGATATTCCTAGTGGAGACCAGCAGGGTGTTATGCCTCTGCCTGCATGAGTGAAATGCACATGCAAACGAAAAGAATGTCTTTAATAGGGAATCCTTTGAGCTCTTCTCTCTCTGAACCAAATCTGAACTTTGTATAGCTTTGCTTGAATGTATGTGGCCCATTTACTGGCATCAAAGATGATTGAAATGTATCTTAGCTAGCAAAATGAAAGTGTTTAAGCATGAAATATTTTGTAATGCCTGAATTATCCCAACCTCCCTCATCCTCTTTTTTTTTTTTTTTTAAACGTTGCCAGCATCATTAGGTGATGATTTGTAATTATAAATGAGATCAAACTGTCCATTTTGGCAGACCTGGATTCTAAATATTTAAGAAGATGGTGTGGTTTAAATAGGGAGATTAAGTGGAAGAGAAGCAGATGTTTACGATACCTTTGATCATATATTTTATGATGGTAGCATGATCCAGAACAGACCCTGTGGGAGCTGCTGTGCTCTTCACTATCTACCTCTCAGCAATGAATGACAATGTACCTACCTATCCAGTTTCAGCACTTGTAATGCACTCAACGATGTAGAAAAGCTTGGGGAAAAGGAGCTGGAACTGGGTAGGGGTAATAATCTGATTGTACATGCAAATGATGAGTCAAACATGTTTGTGTTGCTCTTGTATTTGTAAAAATATAGTTTTCTACTTCTATTTTTAGCACTTTTGATATGTGTTGAGTATGAGAAAGAAACAGTGGATGTTAAAAGAGGGGGTGCAAATCATGTAATGTATATGAATGGAATTGACATTTTGAGCTTTGATTATTTATATTCCTTGTCTTTACTCTCGAGGAGCAGTGTTTTTTCTACTTACTACTTGTGGAATTCTTGATTTGGTGGAGAGTTAAGCTTAAGATTATGAAATAAACTAAAAGTATGGCATTGTAAAAATTAAAAGAAAATAAGGAAAGAGGATGAGAGGGCAGGAAGGAGGATAGGATAGTAGTACCACTATGCACTTAAATCTGTATATATGAAATACATGAAATTTGTTCATTTAAAAATTGCATTAAAAAAGAGGGGGTGAAGAATTGCCTCATGGGACTTTTGATCTTCTACATTTGTGAAAGTTTTAAAGCAGCCTTTGCAAGAACATATCCACGTGGGGAGCAGCATGCCCAGTGGCGATCAGCAGTGCGCAGGGCTGATAGAGTGCTGACCTTGAAATGAGTGGCGATTTGCACTCCTTTTTGATACCTAAGAGAGGTTGGTTAATGTGTTCAGTTCGCTCATCTCCAAACAAAACAGAATATCACGGTCCCTTTTTTGCAAATTCATAGCCATGCTGTGAAACTGGTAACTAGCTCGGTATGTAAAAAGCATGCCTCTTTAAAGATTTTTGTTAAACATTTTGTCTGTCTTCTCAAGTACAAATCACAGTAGTGGGAAATGTTCAAAATGAACTCTGTGCTGATTGATAACCATGAGGAAGAAAAGGAAGTAGCCAAGAAAAGATCATAGAGACATGAAATGGAAAGGTACAGATGGAGGATTTTAGTTTATTTCAGGTACCCTTTACTTCATGCCTCAAAAGTTGTGTAGAAATCAGTATGTTAAGAAAGTATAAAAGTGTGGCCACTAGGACAGTTTGCTTCTTTTTTTTTTTTTAATTTTATTTAAGGTATACTAACTTCATGCATTTCATATATACAAATTTAGGAACATAGTGATTCTTCCTACTGCACCTTCCCTTCTGCCCACACTTCTTAAGGGAAGCTTTACAAGAGAATGTTTCTTCAAATACTCCTTAATTTACTTGATGGAGAATGTTTTATGTGTGTTTCTTCAGTTGAGATTTGCCTGACTTATTCTTTTGTGAACCTTCGCTAAGTACTATTACATTTCATGCATGAAGTGGACCTTAGAAATCCTCCTGTGCCCATTATACAGATAACGACAGGGCCAAGAGATTGCTTTTCTTGTCACTCAGGAAGGCAGTCATAGAACTAGTTTTGGAACTGTGTCTCTCTTGTCTTGGGTCAGAGCTTGCTTTTATGGTTATACTATGGCTTACCCTTTTATTTTTGGGGTGGTCACTGAATGCAACTCTTCTTTGTCTTTAATTTACATAAAAGGAAAAAGTTTCATATATTTCATAGATACAGTTTTTTTATTTTATTTTTATTTATTTAACAGGTAGAGTTATAGACAGTGAGAGTGAGAGACAGAGAGAAAGGTCTTCCTTCCGTTGGTTCACCCCCCAAAATGGCCGCCACGGCCGGAACTGCGCTGATCCAAAGCCAGGAGCCAGGTGCTTCTTTCCTGGTCTCCCATGCGGGTGCAGGGCCCAAGCACTTGGGCCATCCTCCACTGCCTTCCAGGGCCACAGCAGAGAGCTGGACTGGAAGAGGAGCAATCGGGACTAGAACCGGCGTCCATATGGGATGCTGGCGACGCAGGCAGAGGATTAACCAAGTGAGCCACGGTGCTGGCCCCTCATAGATATACTTGATACTTCCCACACTACCTCCCCCTTGTACCCACTCTCCCTTCTCTTTTTCTTATTTTTCTGTTAATTTTTACAATGGCATATTTTAACTACCTTACAATTTCAAGCTTAATCCTCTATTAAATAAAGAATTCAACAAGTATAAAGTAGAAAAGCCAGTATTCCACAAGAAGAAGCCAGTTCCAAAAAAATCATGTTTTCCCTGTTGTGGTAATTAACATACCGAGTATAAAAATATAATCTATATGAGCAAAATTAACACTTTGCAATTATCGTATGTAGCCCTCATCTATACTCTTTTTTTATTTTTTATTTCTTTTTTGACAGGCAGAGTGGACAGCGAGAGAGAGAGAGACAGAGAGAAAGGTCTTCCTTTGCCGTTGGTTCACCCTCCAATAGCAGCTGCGGCCGGTGCGCTGTGGGCAGCGCACTGCGCTGATCCGATGGCAGGAGCCAGGTACTTCTCCTGGTCTCCCATGGGGTGCAGGGCCCAAGCACTTGGGCCATCCTCCACTGCACTCCCGGGTCACAGCAGAGAGCTGGCCTGGAAGAGAGGCAACCGGGATAGAATCCGGTGCCCTGACCAGGTCTAGAACCCGGGGTGCTGGCACCGAAGGCGGAGGATTAGCCTAGTGAGCCAAGGCACCAGCCAACATCTATATACTTGAGTGCAACTCTTAAGATGCCATTTGGATTGAGTGCATCCCATATTAAAGCATCTGAGAATGAGTCCTGGCTCTGCTCACTACTGATTCCAGCAGGTGATGGCTCAAGTACGTGAGTCTCTACCACCCATGTAGGACCCCCAGATTGAGTCCCCAGCTCCTGACTTCAGCCTGGCCCAGCCCTGACTGTTGGAGGCATCTAGGGTGGAAACCAACTGGTGGAAGATCTCCCTCTGTCTCTCTGCTTCCAAAAGAATAAGAAGAAATAAATAAATTTTGAGGATCATTGCTAAATTTACAAAAACTAATAAAATTATTTTTATTCAACCTGTTGAAATCATTCAGCATCTGTTGGACACAAACCAGATGTACAAAAGGTGTGGCTCGCACTAAATTGTGGTGACTCTCAATGGAATTTAACCTGTGCAGTATGTAATCCACAACTCCGTGATGCCTGAGGAAACAGTTAACTAGAAGATCTTGACTTTTATGCATTTTACAAAGGTCAGAATTGTTTAAAGCCAATCCAGTTGTATGCCATATGCATAAAGATTACTTATCCCAATTGCTAAGTATTGTGTGTGTGTATATGTATGTTCACACATGCTCCCTGTAAATGAAGATTTTGATCTAGCCATTTGAAGGGAATTGTTTTGCCTATGCCCAAGATAGTAAGGCAATAGTTAGTATTGATGATCTAATTAATTGTGTTTGAAGAAAAATTATTTTTAAAATGCAATTATTAGAGCTCAATCTTAAAAATAATGAATCGATTGATTGTTTCTATGCAAATAATTCCTTATAATGTCTCATCATATGATATTTTTTGCTTACCTGGTTTGCCTAAAATCAGTGAAGAGATATTGCAAGGCAAATATAGTTATGCTTGCATTCAAAACAAAATCTCAGGGCACCGGTGTCTTAAGTAATCTTAGTTCTTTCTTTTTCCTCAGTTTCATTTGGACAAGGCAATCTTTGTGCACTTGGATATGTTCATGTACAGTATTGAAATAGGAATGCCAAGACATCACTTGGGATTGTCATGAATATGCGCTAGTATATGTGAAATATTTTGACATCTTTTAAAGAAAGGTGATGTGTATTCAAGATATTATTATTTTTGTTAATATCACTGAAAAAAATCCATAACAAATGATAAAATCAGGAATCTTTAAGTCAGCAAGTACATACCATGGTTCACAGAAGTAGCAATGAATTGAGAAGCAAGGATTCTGGATTGTGGCTTTATCATCATCTCAATATGCAAAAGGAAATAGTCATTGCATCTTTCTCTATCTCATTTTCCTTATGCATCAAATGAGTTGACTAGACTAGCTCATCAGCACATTTTTTCCAGGGTTAATTAACATTGTTTTAGGACTTTGCTTGCAGACTGTAGATCTGCACTAAGCACTATAAGGCAGTGTTTCAAAGTATGGCTGCTGGCCTAAAAGCAGCAAGAACTGGTAGAAATATAGATTCTCTGGCCTCACTCCAGACAACTGTGTCAGAACCATGAGGGCAAGGCCCAGCAATCTGCATTACCGCAGGGCTCCACGTGATTCAAACCCATGGTAAAGTTGAAGAGTTACTGTCAGAAGGGGCCCAGCATAGTGGCATAAAAGCCAGAATCTCATGTTGGCACCAGTTCAAGTCGTGGCTGTCCCATTTCCAAAGCAACCCCTCCTAATGTACCTGGGAAGGCAATGGAAGATGGCCCTAGTGGGTGGGCCCCTGACAATCATGTAGGAGCCCTGGAAGGAGCTCCTGTCTTCTGAGTTTGGCCTGGCCCAACTTCAGCCATTGTGTTCATTTGGAGAGTGAACCAACAGATGGACAATCTCTTTCTCTCTCTCTCTCTCTCTTTCTCCATCTCTCTCCCCTTCTCCTGCTCCCTCTTCCTCTGTCCTTCCCTCTTTCTCCATAACTCTGTCTTTCAAATAAATAAATATATGTAACTTACTAAAAAAAGTCACTTTAAGAAAAGGAACACAAATGCATAAGTATTCCTTAAGCATCTTGTAATTTAGCATGTTTTAAATCTAATTATTTTGCCAAAAATCTAGATATATAGGAATAAAATCTAATGGCCAACGGTGTTGAAGTATGTGCGCATATGTGTGTGTATGGTAAGTTGTGGGCACATTAAATTGCTAAGATTGAAATAGGGATGGTATGTATCCAGTTAAGTGAGAGATTTCCCATGGGAAGACATGGCTCATGGCATGAAGAATATATATTAGGCGAAGTCTGAGTAACAGTGTTTGACTACAAAAATGCATGGTAATTTCATACGTGCGCTTATCAAATGCAGTTTGTTTTTACTTTAGCACAGATATTTTTGTTGGGAATAGTAAAAACAAATATTCTGAAATTATGCCCAGAATTTTAATTTTAAAATTTACATGATGTTTATGTATGAGCACCAGGCACATTCAAATCTTCTCTGTATAATTTTTCTATTACTCTCATTCTAAAATTCATGTGCAATTTCAAAAGAAACTTGTAGTTGCCTTTTCAGAATGCAAATCTTGTCTTAAAATGCACCTAAGCTTTTGAAACATGACTCACAGTTAAAATTTTGTAGGCAAGTGGTTTCACTTATGGCTAAAAATGTATTAAAGGAGAAGAAAATAATGAAGGCCATATATTATCACCTGTGAGTCAAAAGAAGCCATCTATTGATAAACAGGGCATCTCTTTCAGTTCTCATCTGAGGAATGAAAAGCCGAACTATAAAACTGTTTTTAATTTTGTTTTGTAGCTACGGCCGACCAAGGAAATGCAGTTAGAATCTGGGCAACATTTTTTCCCAACAATTTTATCAAGAAGGTGACGTTTCTTTGGAAATGTGTAACTTAATGATGTTTCACAATGAAACACATTCTTGTGTGACATCAGTGACTCGTATAACTGTGAAACATGAAATGATAGCCTGGTGCCGACACCATGATCGCTCCTGAACACGGGGGTGGCCCTCCTGGTGCCAGGCCCTTTGCATACAACCTGTGAGCACTTGCTAGCAGTTGTTAGCGCCAGTGCTAACCAAATGTAAACACCTTTACTTCCCAGCTGCTGCTAATTGGTTTGGGAATATTTATGTAAGTGTTGATTTTAAAGCTAAAAATAGTGCATCGATGTTTAAATCCAACTCAATCTGGCTGTCAGAAATGCTCCCGTAATCTGAACGTGTTGCTAAAAATGTTCACTTTTCAAAAATTGTAGTAATTAAACTTGGCTGTCGTGAGAGTCACATAGGATCCGTTCCCTCCTATGATAGAAGAAGGGAAGGACACGTGTCTTATGGGTCTCGGTGCATTTGGCAAGCCATGATTCCCTGCTGAACTTTGTTGGGTTGTAGAAGACTGAATTGTGGACAAAAGAGGAGACAAAATAAATTTTGAAATAGCTTTATACTTTGTAATCTGTGCAACTGGCCATATCTATCTATTTTAAGTTACATTAAAAATAGAAATTGTCAGGCATGGAAAGCCAAGACACTGGCAAAAAAAAAAAAAAATGACCAAAATGAAAGATCTCTGAGGGTGAGATCCCGGTGGAAAGGAGGGGCCATCAAAGAAGGAGGTACCCTTCTCTGAAGGGAGAAGAGAACCTTCACTTTGATTATGGCCTTGTCTAAATAAGGTTGGAGTTCGTGAACTCAAGAGGCTTCCATAGCCTTGGCAGCTCAAGAGCCTTAGGTGATCATTGATGTCATAAATAAGAGTGTCAATTCTTAACTACAGGAGTCACTGTGCACTTGCTCCCCATGTAGGACCTCTGTCCTTAATGTGCTGTACAATGAGAATTAATGGTAAAACTTGTCTTCAAACAGTACTTAGCACTTTGTGTGTCTGTGTGGGTGCAAACTGTTGAAATCTTTACTTAGTATAGAGTTGATCTTCTTTATATAAAGATAATTAAAAATGAATCTGCATGAAGAATGGGATGGGAGAGGGAGTAGGAGGTGGGACGGTTTGAGGGTGGGAGGGTGGGTATGGGGGGAAGAACCACTATAATCCAAAAGTTGTACATATAAAATTTATATTTATTAAATAAAAGCTTAACATAAAAAATAGAGATTATAATACTTTTATTATTAAAACTACAGAGCCTCCAACACTTGTTTCTCTAGAGTACATTGGAGGATTTGATATCACATAATTAATTCAAACCTAAAGGGCAGGAAATATGGAGGTTGCTCAGTACCAGTTGCTTGTACCCTAGTTCTTCATAATCAGAGTTGTTTTTACCTCATTTTTCCAAATTTAAAAGTCATTTTGCAGATTTTTTTCAAAGTTATTTAAGTATGCTATGAGAAGTAATATCATTTTCATTTTTTTTTTGGTATGTGTGATTTTGTGACTCACCATGTCACCCTGTAATTTAGTGAAGGAAAAAAAAAATTTAAGTACTCTTAAATTATCACTTGTCCATTATTTGCTAATTTGGGGGAAAAGTGTTTCCATGTTCACTATTAAAAATAAGCTGCCTTTGTCCTTAAGTCTTGAAGCACTGTGCTGCTACAGTGTTGTTGTGGTCAGTTTGGAATTGGCTTATGTCCTTGTAGGATGCCCAGTCATCTGTCTGCCTGACCCATGTCTAGAGAATACCAGAGTTCTGTTACTGCCATGTATAGAAATGATTCTGGCAAGTGACAAATACGGCCCATTAGTTGAGGTGATAAACTAGATAGTACCATTTTGATAGCTAAGGCAATACAAAGAGGTTTTTTGTTTGTTTTTAAATGCTATTGTGAAAACAGAACTCCTGTCTTGGACATTTAAGTCTGTGAATGAGTGTGCATTTTTTTCTTGGACTTATTTATTTATTTGAAAGTCAGACTTACACAGAGAGAGAAGGAGAGCCAGAGAAAGAGAGTTCTTCTATCCACTGGTTCACTCTCCAATTGGCCACAACAGCTGGAGCTGCGTTGATCCGAAGCCAGGAGCCTGGGCCTTCTTCCCACAGGGGTGCATGGGCCCACGGACTTGGGCCATCCTCCACTGCTTTCCCAGGCCACAGCAGAGAGCTGAATGAGAAGTAGAGCAGCCAGGACTCAAATCTGTGCCCCTATGGGATGCCAGCACTGCAGGCGGTGGCTTTACCTGTTATGCCACAGTGCCATACCCAAGTGTTCATTTTTCAGTCTGTAGTTATCGACATGATTGCTCTAGAAGTGCAGTCATTCAGGATTGCTCTGCAACAGATGATCACATTGCTTTTGAATTGTAATTGACATTGCCATAGGCCAGGGACACTAAGAATGTTGTCAACATAAATAGAACCTTTCCTTGCCATGCCAACAGAACCGGAAACCTTGCATAATGTGGATCTGGACCAGAAAGGGTATTATTTTCTTCCCTTTGTTAAGAATAAACAAGAAAGCTGCATTTGGAATAGAGAGCAAAGAGGCAAAAATAGATAAGTTAAAATTTTATGACAAATGTTCCAATTTTCTTTGACACCCTGGGGATATATATTCATGCATAATTATAAAACCAGAAAGAACATTCTTTTTAATTAGCTGCCACTGTTACCTGTACATGGGTTAGAGGACTATATTAAGATAATATTACTCTCCAACTTTATCTGTAGATTCTATGTGATTCCTATCAAAAACCCAGCTGACTTTTTTTAGAAATTGACAATGTGATTCTAAATTTCTTATGAAAATGTTAAATACCCAGAATAACCAAAATATTGAAAACAAAGAACAAAGGAGGAAAACTCGTATCCTGATATCAAAACTTAGTACAGAGCTATAATACTTAACACTGTATAGTATGGGACTATGGATAAACATATAGATCAAAGGAATAGAATTCAAGAGTACAGAAAAAAAAACTCTTACATTTTTGACCAATTTATTTTTTTACAGGGTGTCAAGATAGTAGAATGGGAAAAGAATAATCTTTTTAACAAATCATTCTTGCATACCTAGATATCAACATACAAAAAAATGAATTTGGACCCCCTACCTTACATCATAGGTAGAAATGAACTCAAAATCATAATAGACCTAAATGGTTAAGAACTAATAGTAGGCCGACACTGTGGAGTAGTGGGAAAAACCACACCACTTGCAGTGTCAGCATCCCATATGGACACCAGTTCAAGACTCAGCTGCTCCACTTCCAATCCAGCTCTCTGGTGTGGCCTGTGAAAGCAGTGGGAGATGACTCAAGTGCTTGGGACCCTAAACCCACATGGGAGACACAGAAAAAGCTCCTGGCTTCTGACTTCAGATCGGCCCAACTCCTGCCATTGCAGCCATCTGGGGAGTGAACCAGTGGATGGAAGTTATCTCTCTGCCTCTGCAACTCTGCCTATCAAATAAATCTATCTTAAATAAATAAATAAATAAATAAAACTCTTAGGAGAAGACATAATAGAAATCTATGTGACTTTGTATTAGGGCAGTGTTTCTTAGATCCAATGCCAAAAATCACAAACAAGAAAATAAAAGTGAATTGGAACTCATCAAACTTAAGAACTTTTCTACTTTAAAAGACACATCCCAGGGGTCGGCACTGTGGCATACTGGGTTAAGCCAACGTCTGCAGTGCCGGCATCCCATAGGAGCTCTGGTTCAAGACCCAGCTGCTCCACTTCCAATCCAGCTCTCTGCTATGGTCTGGGAAAGCAGTGGAAGATGGCCCAAGTCCTTGGGTCTCTGCATTCACGTGGGAAGGCCTGGAGGAAGCTCCTGGCTCCTTGTTTCAGATCAGTGCAGCTCTGGCCATTGGGGCCATCTGGAGAGTGAACCAGTAGATGGAAGACCTCTCTCTCTGGCTCTCCTTCTCTCTCTGTGTAAGTCTGACTTTCAAATAAATAAATACAATCTAAATAAATAAATAAAAGATACATTCCAAAGGTCTGAGTCCTCTTTCTGGGTGATGACAATGTTCCAACAGTAGATAGGGGTATACAGTGAGTATACTAAGAAATAGTGAATTATACTTTAATTATACTTTTTAAAAGGATGAATTTTATGTTATATGAATTATATCCCAATAAGTCTGTTGTTACAAAAATCAATGTACTTTAAAGCTCCACTCAGGAGGATTGCTGCTGCAGACCCCATGATGTCCCTATATTTTGACTACAATCCCTTGAGAAGTCCTTGAACTTCCCAGCCAAGCACTTGTAGGTCTCTGATTCACCAAAACCAGGGAAAACAATAAATGTTTCTATCTACTAAGATTGAGGTGATATATTATGGAGTATTAGAAAACTAGTTCAATGACTTCTGTGTGTTGTGCCCTTGACATACAGAAAAGTAGACGCACGTTATGTCTGGGTGAGACGTAGATAAGAAAGTTAATGATTGTGGCATAAACCGGGTCATCAAGTATCTTGACATTTGTGATAATGAAAGCTTCCAATATTTTTTAAATTTATCCATTTAAGAAGTTTTGTAATGTGTCCAATACTGGGCTAAAAGCAAAAGACTTTTTTATTTTCTTTTAAACTCAATTCACTACAACAAAATGCTTCAGCTCTGGCTGTGTCTTGTTTTCTTCGGGGTATTATCCTGAGTCTCTCATGTCTAACCTCGTCAGCCCGTGTATTGCCTTACCTTTTTGTTGAAATGAAGCCTTCAGTTCCACGAACGCTCAGTTTATAGGTGTGTTTTCGATCATGGCTTCTTCTCTATGTGGTTTATTGTTTCAGTGACACTGGAGTCATGAATACCAATTTACTTGTGATTCTCCTTCTGACGAGTGGGGAATGCACAGAACTGCCCTATTAAAGGAGAACTAATTTCTTCCATAAAGGGGGTGGCATCAGGCATGCTTTCTAGAACCTAGGCTCTCCCGTCCTCTACTTCTCTGGGTAATGTCTAACTCAGCTTCACCTCTCTCCTGGAGTACAAGACCTCTTCCACCCTCATGCGTCTCTGTAGGGGAAGAGTGCTTACCATGTTAGAAAGTGTTAGAGTCTCTCTTTGGTAAAGATCATCCTCACAATCAGTCTCATGGCAGAGTAAGAACTCCAGATTTTTCTTTCTGCTGTGTTATTGCTACATTGGGACAGAAGTAACTGCCAGGCAGCACTTTTTTTAATGAATTTTACTTCCTTTAAGTGTTAATATTGCAGGGTTTGCAAGCTAATGTGGTTTACTAAAGCTAATACGTTGACTCCTGTCATTGGAGCCTTCCCTTTGGTACTTGCCTCACTGGTTTAAATCACTCAATCCCCAAAGCCAATGGTTGAGTAGCAGGAAGCCAACTGGAGTATTCCAAAGCTCTTAACATATTACCTTGTGTAAACGGCCCATTTGAGTATTTCAGAAACCAAACAGTAGAGAAAAGACCATTAAAAGCACTCAAAAGATTAACACCTGTTTCGAGCCTTTAAAGAAATTGGAGCATACTGTCTACACACAGAGTAAAATCATTTTCTCTCCCATGTTGAGACATTTCATTCACATTTTCAGTGCTGTCTGTGTAGCTTCTACATCTTTATGGGTCTGTTTCCCTACAGGATTCCACGCAGAGCTTGGAAGACGGAGAAATTATGAATGGTGTACAGACTGAACTGCCAGTATCACCAAAAACTAAAGATGTATCAAGGTATTTTTTTCTTAGTGATAAGAGGAAGATTTTTATTTCAATTTTTTGTTTGTTTCTTTAATAGTTTGTAAGTCTTTTAACTTTATGGGAAAGATCAATGTAAGTAGAATGATAAAGTAGAACATGCCCCAATTCTATCATGAATTATTCTTTCCCCTTGTTTTCACATGAGATGTGAGAATTTACTGAGAAACTTACACAAAAATGATCCCCAGTCTTTCTAGCTCTCTTCAACAACGAGGATTTTAATTCCTTTTTCTTAATTATGTTTCAACAAAAGTTTAAAGTGAACATTTCAGAGTTCATGGTAGTTGAGTGTTTGACCTAGCTCTGTTGGTGTTTTGCTTAATAATCTTGTAATCCACTAGTCAGGATTCTTCAGGTGTTTAGTGAAGGGACTCCTTATTTGAAAGCAGTTTCGCTGGTGTCTCCCAATTCAGAGTAAACATCCCTAATCTGAAAATCCAAAATACTTCAAAATTTGAAACTAGTTTGAGTGCCAACATGATAGATACCACAAGTAGAAAATTCTGCAGTTCACCCTATGTAATTGACTGTTATCAAAGTGTGGATATACTAAAAGTATTGCATAAAATTACCATCAGGTTCTATGTGTGCAAAATATTCATAAAACATAATTGAATTTCACATTTTATGGCCCCATGCCCCCATTATCTCAATCACACACACACACACACACACACACCCCAAAATCCAAAAAATTCCAAAATATGAGATTCCTATGATCTCAAACATTTATAATGATGGGTACTAAACCTGTACTTTTTTTGCTTTGCACTAATTTTCAACACAATGGCTATCTAGTCACTGCCTATGTTCAAGTCATAGCTCCGCTATTTGTTACTAATTCTGTGAACCTAGGCAAGTTGCTCACCTCTTTTCCTTTACTGTCTGCACTGTAAAATGTAAATATTATTAGAACCTTCATCATAGGTTACTGTGAGGACCAAATGAGGTAGTATTCTAAAACCCTTTGCACGGTGATTGCATAAGAGTAAATCCCATGAGCATTTGCTATTGCTACTGCTATTGCCATCATTATCTCTATTATTATTATTATTATCACAAGTATTTTTCTTAAGTTACTTCAAATTTAGCATATGGAAAATACCGTCATATTAATAGATGGTGCAGTTTGGCATTAGAAGGTGATGCTACCAAGACTGGTAGTCATTCATTCAGTCAATTTATTACTTTCATTAAGTCTGGTTCCTAATAGATGCCAAATTTGTGCATGAAATTAGCTCTTTTATTTTGAAAAAAGTAGATGATCAGCCATTATTACTCTATTGTGTGGACTCTCCTCAAACTTAAAATTTATAGCCATATGCCCACACTTCATCTTTATTTAGATTGTTTCTTTGATTAATGAGCTGTACAGTATTAAAATTTGTTAACTAAAATCTCCAGGATGCTGTCTTTTGAGAAGCTTGGTAAGATTTGCTTTTGGAGTAGGAATAATGAATTGTAGTATTCTTACTCTATTTGGCTTTAATTTCATGTGTTTAAGGTTAGGTTTTTGAAAAGGTGGCTAACATCTAGCCAAGTGTTCTGTGGACACTCATCATAGACTAAATAATTGTTTGATTTATGGCTGCATGAACAATTTAGCTAATCTGTTTCCAGGTGTAGGGAATGGAGAAAAATAGAGTATAGGTATTTTTAGAAATTCTTTAATTATATGTCTATGTTTATTTTGATAATGATTATCAGTACAGGAATTTTGCATGAATTTTATCTCGTTTAGTAAGTCGAAGTACTGAAATTCAGAGCAGTTAATTAACAGCAAGAGCCTCAATCTACATCTACTATTGTTGTCTATCAGCCCATTGCTTCTAAAATTACCTGTTGTGTGTACCTTCCCTAAGTCCCTACTGTTTTACTTCATGCTATGTAACTAGGGCTAGATTTCATGTAGTGAGCCCAGCTAGAGGAGAAGCATGGCAGAAGTCAGTTTGAGGTCCAGTTCACAAAGTCGCATGTGTAAAAATCTGCAGCCCTTGCAGACTGTGCGCTGGGAGATGATGAGAATAGCTTAACAGCATAGAAAGCACGGTTGACCAAGGAAGGCTTGTAGGTTATCATTCTAAAAGGGGATGTTGTCTCTAGTGCATGGGATGATGACAAAACAAAGAGAAATTAGGAAGCCACTTACAAGAGATCTACATGATTTATATTCTCTGGGGCATGAAGGATCAGGCATTTCATATGACTATGAGCATATTTCTGTGTAAGTGGCATTGAAGCTAAGTAAATTATTTGCAGAGTCTAGTTCAAAATAGCTTGAAACTGCTTCATGCTCAAGCCTTTGTTACCTCTCAGCTAGACTGTTGCAGTAACTTGCTTTGTTATCTTGAATATCAAGTTCTCCTTATTCTGACACCACATATTGCTACTGGATAAAAATTTCTAAACCTTAGCATTTATCAAATGATCCCAAGTCCAAACCTTTTGATTTAGATAAGTGCTAGGTTTGAATACTGGTTCGACTGCATACTGCCTGTACAGTATTGGACTAGTTATTAGCCTCTTTAGAATATTTTTGTCTCATATAAAGTAAATATCATGATCACAGAGATTATTGTGAAGATTAAATGAGATATATTACAGGCCATTGACTTAGTACAATGCAAAATGAAAGGCTGGATAAGCATGAATTGTTATTGCAATTATTCTAACTATTTGTCATTCTCCCAAATAAGACTATAAATCCTCCAAAGGGTTCCTGACATCTAATACAGGTCTTGGATTGTAATGGGGGCATATTTGTTGAGTGAATAACTAAATGAATATAGCACATTGGCCCATAAATCATAAGCACAATGATTAACTGCTCACCCATTAGTCACACAAACATCTTTATTTTAAGAAAAACAGTATAAAGGAAGTTTTCCTGTTAGTCTCATATATTTCTTGTGAGCATTACTCAATTTGCTTTGATCTTAAAAATACAACAAAGCAAGAGCTTTCTCTTGTTTCTGTTTTTTTTTTTGTTTGTTTTTTTTTTTTTTTTTTTTTTTGACAGGCAGAGTGGACAGTGAGAGAGAGAGACAGAGAGAGAAAGGTCTTCCTTTGCCGTTGGTTCACCCTCCAATGGCCGCCGCTGCAGCCGGCGCACCGCGCTGATCCTGGCAGGAGCCAGGAGCCAGGTGCTTTTCCTGGTCTCCCATGGGGTGCAGGGCCCAAGCACCTGGGCCATCCTCCACTGCATTCCCTGGCCATAGCAGAGAGCTGGCCTGGAAGAGGGGCAACCGGGACAGAATCCGGCGCCCCAACCGGGACTAGAACCCGGTGTGCCGGCGCCGCAAGGTGGAGGGTTAGCCTATTGAGCCACGGCGCCGGCTCTCTTGTTTCTGTTTTATTTATATTTTGAGCTTTGTGCTTTTCTTTAAATAGCAAGCAATGTTGCATTTTTGTGGCATAGCATGTTAAGCCACTGCTTGCAATGCTGGCATCCCATATTGGAGTACCAGTTTGAGTCCTGGATCCTCTGCTTCCGATCCAGCTTCCTACTAAAGTGACTGGGTAGGCAATGGAAGATGGTTCAAGGGCTTGGGACCCTGCAATCCATGCAGGAGAGCAGGATGGAGTTTCTGGCCTGACCCTGACCTGGCTGTTGTGGTTGTTTTGGGTGTAAACTAGCAGATGGAAGGTCTCTCTCTTCCTGTTGCTCTGCCTTTCAAACAAATAAACAAGCAAATAAAATCAGTATGTGCAAAAGGCCTTCACCTCCTCCCTAATTCCTATCACATTCCTGGCTCAATTCTTATCCCTCAACTCCTGTTTCCTCAAATTAGCTCCTCCGAACAATCTTTTTTCCAGGCTTGAAACTACTATCATATTTTTTCATATCTTCTGTTTTCCTATGATACCATTCACTGGGAAAATTATTTGCAAGCCTGTTTCATAGTATTTTGACCTGCCCTCATGTTTTCTCACTTCATTTCTACAATCACTGGTTATGCCTCCATTACCTTTCAGCTAGATTGTTGCAATAATTTACTAACACTTGTCTAAGTACCAGTCTTTCCCTTGGCTTTTCTGTTTCTCATTGATCCCACATATCACTGCCAGATAAATATTCCTAAGCCACAACATTTATCACACTGCTCTTTAGTTCAGAAACCTTAGTGACCCCATTTTCTACGGAATTGAGAATTTTCTGACTCATAATTTGACATACCGTTCTAAGGTTTGATCTATCCCTTACATACCCAACCTCTTTCATGTCTCTCCTTCCCCTACCCCACCATGTCCCTTCTGCCTCTTCCTTTTCCTTGTCTCTCTGCTTCCTTCCCTTCTCTGATCATACAGCCAAGCTGTGTGTCCATGAGCCATCAGTCCACCATGGCTCAATAGCTCAGTGCAAATGGCCACCTCTCATGAGCGTGTGCTCTCCATCCCCTCAACTGCCTTTTCTGATAGAAAACACATTTGCCCTGCGGAGTCTCACCTCAAGTGCTACCTCCTGCAGGAAGTTTCTTTTCTTTTCTCCTCTCTACTTTTCTTTAAATAAAAAGATTTACTTTATTGTCTTATAGGAAAATCAGAGTAGGAGGGAGAGAAAGAAAGAAAAAATATATAGGCAGATCTTCCATCGGTGGGTGGCAGGGGCCCAAGAACTTGGGCCATGATCTGCTGCTTACCGGGAGCATTAGAAGGGAGATGAATTAGAAGTGGAATAGCTACAACTTGGACTGGCACAGATGGGATTCCAGTGCTGTGCCCTGAACCCTCACTGCACCACTCTTGATCCCAAGTTCCCTTCCTGATCATGTACCTTGTTCTTCTGAACCACTTTAGAAAGAGCCTTTTGTTTGAAACTAGCTTGTCAGAGAGGTTCAGAACCATGTTGTCTCCCTCAGTCTTTCCTGGAGTGCAATAAATCACAATTTGAGTCCTGATTCTAACCTCTATGAATGGTAAGATGTTGGACAAATTCTTAACCTCCTGTATGCCTCCGTTTACTTCTAAGGTAGAAGTGATGTAAATATCTACTTCATGGATTGTGTGAGTCATGTTATAATGACCAGAAGCCAGTTAGCACACTGCTTCCCCGAAAACAGCCTGCGTTCATTGAGAATATACTGTGGGATAAGAATACTTTAAAAATTTGAGGGAAAATGGATTTAAAATATGAATTCAAAAATAGGAAATTTGCACATAGATCTTCCCTAATGTTCATTTTATGTGAGCTCTTTAAAGATTCCTTATATTACCATCCCTGTCACTCTACTGCTTTGTATTATTTTGTGTTAGTGTTGTAGCCCTTAGCTTCAATGGTGAACTCCTCCAGCTCGGAGTTTTTGTCTTGGTCCTCACAGAACTTCTCTCATGGAAATGACTCAATTCCTATTTGTTGAATTTGAAGGAATTAAGTGAATCCCACTGTGATCACCAATGAATTCTTTGTTAGGTTTTTACTGGGTACATGCACGTCAAGAAGACACTTCACCACCAAGGAGAGTTCAGGGTCAATAGCAAAGCTTTCCTGGAGGTTTCCCTTTGCACTCCATCTGTCAGAAGTTACACAAGACAAACCTGTTAGCCAGCCCTGGAAGACAGACACCCAATCTCCATCTCCTGTCTGCTGGCCACACCCCCTCATCTTGTCTCTGCCAGCGTTTTAATCATGATGAAAATGTGTCTCTTGGGCTGGCATTGTGGCATAGCAGGTAGAGCCGCTGCCTGCCATCATAGCATCCCATATGGCACCATATGGGTGCCACTTCAGATCCAGCTCCCTGCTAATGCACCTGAGAAAGTAGTGAGAGATGGTCCAAGTGCTTGGCCCTCTGCACCCATGTGGGAGGATCAAATGAAGCTCCTGTCTCCTGGCTTTGGCCTGGCTCAGCCTAAGCAGTTGTAACCATTTGGGGATTGAACCAGCAGATGGAAACTAAGATTCTCTCTCCCTCTTTCTCCCTCGCTCTCCCTCTCTCTCCCCCTCTCTCCCCCTCTCCCTCTCCCTCTGCTTCTCCTTCTCCTTCCCTTTCTCCCCCTCCCTCCCTCTCTCCCTCTCTTCCTCCCTCTCCCCCCTCCCTCTCTCTATTCTCTCTCTCTCTCTCCCCTATCTCTGTTTGTGTCTCCCTCTTTCTCTGTAACTCTTTCAAATAAATAAATAAGTCTTAAAAAAAGAGGAAGGGTGTCCCTCAATTCTGCAGTATTTGAGAATTGTTTTAAAGCCTCACTAAGGAAATCAATGGACAACTGGGAATCCTGCAGTAGGCAATTCCATTTTAGTTCATAAGCTTATTTGTTCCTCTGATAGTTCTAACTAATGTGCTAAGGGCTGACAGTTACTCAATTTTTATATATGCCAGATATGTTGTGTGTATTTGTTATGTTTTCTGTTTTTCACATTAAAACCAACAACTTCATTAGGGGAATTCTCTAATCTCAATGTTGTCATTGTGCAAATGAGGAAACCTACAATTTGAGTATTGGATTTTTTTTTTCCTTGAGAGGCAGACAGAGACATAGGGATCCCATCCTTTGGTTCACTCCCTAAATGCTCACAATGTCTATGGCTGGGCCAGGCCCAAATAAGAGCTGGGAATGTAAGCCAGGCCTCCCATGTGATTGACAGGAACCCTATTTCTAGAGCTATTACTGCTACTTCCCAGGGTCTGAGTTAACAAGGAATCAGGAGCAGAGCCAGGAATTAAACCCAAGTACTGTGACATAGGCTGCTAGCACCCTAATTTATGTTGTAACTGCCAGGTTAAACACATCTGCCCTGGGGTCCTAGTTTAAATGACTTACTGAAACACCTGACACAAAGCCAAAATCATGAATGACAAACATGAATCATGACTTCCTTCTACAATAAAGCATCTCCCCCTCCTTGTCGTCTCTTTCCCTTGCCCCAACAACTGGTCCTTCCACTGAGACTGAGATGAGCAATCTTAAAATGTCCATCTGCCTTGTGTGAAGAAATTAGGCCTGCAAACATCTGCAGCTTCTGACCTTTCTCCTGCCTCAAGCTTCAAGCCTTCCTTCTGGATAGAAATCAATCAAAACACTTAATATCTATCCCTGGTAGGGTAGCCATTCACAATGCCAGTCTCACTTTTAAACACTGACCCACAGCCTCACCCATAGGTTTGTCTTAAGCTCTTAGCCCAGTAGCAACTCGTTCTAGTGATCATTTGGGTCAGTATTGTCAAGTGGACCTTAGGGCAGTTAGCTTGCTTTGTGATTATCTGCTTGTTTCAGTATGTCTTAGCAAGTTGTTAAATGATAGTTACTCTGATCTTAGTGAATTATTCTCACCTTTCTTCAGTCTATAAATTAAATCATTTTTCTTTACTTCAAGCATATTTTGTCTTTCTTTCCCAAGTAGTTTCCGGTCCCTTTTACTTCTTACTGCTAGAGAATTCTTTCTGTCTCATTTTACATTGTCCATTCGTAGTTCACCTTACAGTCTGCACTGTCCTCCAAAATGCACACGTGTGTGTGTGTGTCCTGTTCACTAGTTTCTCAACTGTGCTCTGGAATTTTTCTTTTTTCTTTTCTTTTCTTTTCTTTTCTTTATTTTTTGACAGGCAGAGTTAGACAGTGAGAGAGAGAGAGACAGAGAGAAAGATCTTCCTTCTGTTGGTTCAACCCCCAAATGGCCGCTAAGGCCGGCGTGCTGCGCTGATCCAAAGCCAGGAGCCAGGTGCTTCTCCTGGTCTCCCATGCGGGTGCAGGGCCCAAGCACTTAGGCCATCCTCCACTGCCTTCCCAGGCCACAGGCAGAGGATTAGCCAAGTGAGTCGCGGTGCCGGCCATGGAATTTTCCAAGCAAATAACATTATCAGCCTCTTTTAACATCTCACTCTTATTTTATGAGATACGTATTCAAATACTTTTGATGAGTATTACTGTATGTTTCATCTTCCATGAAGTGTACATGTTCACGGCTTTATGCAGTGCTCCATCAATTGTCTAGAACACTGAGTTTTTTTTATTTTAAAATAAATAAAAATAAGTGAACTAGTCTATGAGACATCCTTTCTCAAATGCTTTTCATTCCATCTTCAAACAAATAATAAATCATATTTTATGTAAAAAAAACATGGTGAGACATGGTCTGTGTAAACATTCTTTATTAAACAAATCTAATTTACCTTGAATGCTTGCATATTAGAGTCAATAAAATTGAAAGCTTTTTATGCTTTTTCACCTGGGATACTAATACATTTGTGATAATAATTTAGCAATTGTCAAAAATCCTTCTGGCCAAAGAATCATGACTATTGTGTGTAATGGCAGAGTAAATTTACCGAAAAAGTAGATTTTTCTAAAGTAGAAACAAACTTTAAAAACTGCATACTTCCAGATATTTTTAGTATTTTAGTGCTATTTGTTATTTAAATTATAAGTTTTTCTTTATTAAATGGGTATAAAAATACAGTTCTGATAAGTACTAAGAGTAGGTTTTAGGGCTACTGTGTGGCAATAGTAGTTAAGCTCACACCCTGTTTTGCAATGCCTGGTTTTGAGTCCTGGTTTTGCTCCCTATTCCAGCTTCCTAATAATGCAAATCCTGGGAAGCAGCCAGTGATAGTTTGGGTTCCTGTCAGCTGCATGGGAGACCTGACTGACTTCTAAGCTCCTAGTTTCAGACTGGCCCAGTCCTGGCTAGGGCATTCGTTTGGGGAGTCAACCAGTAGAGAGAATCGGTCTGTCAGTAAATACAATAACTTCCTTTAAAATAAGTAAATGGATAAACATTAAGTATTAGAATTTATTATATTTTACGGGAGGAGTTTTGAGTAGAGGTAAAGAAAGGTTTGTAAGCAGAAATAAATGAGAATCCGTAGAAGGCACTATAACAGTTCTTCGCCGACTAAACATTTATCTTCTCAAAGCCTCCAGATTAGGGATGGGTACTATCAGCACATGGATACTTGATCCATTTATTAGAAAATATTTGTGTTATGCTTTTAGGGCAAAACTATAAAAATACATCATAAAGATGTTTCAATGGCTAAAGAAGATTTTAGTCTTTGCTTTTAAAAGTCTTTAACAGTATCATAAACTTGGAATGTGACTGCTTTGGGTTTCGTCTTCCTTGAGTGCTTAAAAATGGACTGTGAATCTATAATCAGATAAAAAGTATTGCTCTTTGGTCCATTAAAATGTATGCGACTTTCTTCTGGCCACCAAGATTTTATATTCAGGACTCGTAATACTTACCTATGTATGACAGTCCATGTACATATAAATAGCCATGTCCTTACACATACAGAGAAGAATCATTTCACCCATGTTATTGCTCTAAGATTTGTTGTTCCTTTTATTCCAGGGCTCTGATATAACTTGCTTGACTGAACAAGTTTTACATATATCAGCAATACCTGGGCAAGACTCATCTGAAATGTATTAGCAAATTTGAAATTCCATCATATTCCACAAATGCCGAAAACTCATCTACTCATTTTTGCCTTTCTTAATGATAATAGGCTTGCAAAAATTAAACATAAACCTAATCCATTGATGAGGATATATTTAATATATTTATTTCAGATTGCTGATAATTTAGAGAATACTTCACGCAGAGTGAATTCATCAGGCACTTTGCTTTCTTAATGCTGTTCTCAACTTTCCAGCAAGGAGCCAAAATTTCACCATTTTCAATTTAGAGCAGAAAAGCATTTACAGCAGCTGTAGCTCTTAATTTGACATTTAGTTTCAGGTCATTTTCATGTAAATAGGAAACAATAGAGACCTGCTTACAATTTCCATAAAGGGGATGTTTGCTTCTACTTTATCATTTTCCTCTGATAATTTTATTTTCTCTCTGCAATTAAAGGCACCAATAATTGTTCACAGTTATTATTTTTCATCTTTACAGAAACTTGTGAGTTCCACTCTTTATTGCCTGACAACTCCCAGTATCTTCTATATTTCAGTCATATACACGATCCATTAATGTATCTAGCTCATCCTTCCCTTAATCTGGGGTGGGTTAGGCAGGTCAGGCTTTCTATTTCTCTCTCTAATACATTTTCTCCAGGTTTTGCAACCTCTTTTTCTACCCTTAAAAAAAAGGGGGGGGGGGTGAAAATTTGGAATTGTTCCACTGAATACAGCTGAAGGAAGTTAACATTTTGATTTATATTGCTTTGAACATGCCCAAATGTATTACCAACTGTTAAAATGTAATTCTGGGCTTTTAAAAATAAATAAGTATTTTATTTCACATCTCTTCTGAAAAAAAGGAAGCTTCTTTATGCTCAAGAATAGACATTTTCAGTTCCATCTATTTTACGACCTGCACTGGAATTTTCAAGTGTGTGTCATTGGGGAGAAATTGCATTTTTGTGTACCTCTTTTAAAATATGCTGATGTATGCAGATTAAGTTAAGTAGGAAGTTATTTTCGTAGGTAGTCATTTCCATTTCTTCCCCTTCTAGGAGTAAAAATAAGTTTTATTTCATGGATCTTCTGAACATAGCAGCAAAGCATGTCTCCTCGGACTTGTTCTCAGCTGAGGGAGTTACAGTGGTTGACACAGTCCAGGGTGGGGAGGTGGTGGGTGACTGTTGACTGTGCCTCATCTGTTTTTTAGCAGAGTCTCATCTGTGCTTTTGCTTCTTTCTGCCCCAGTGATATGACAAGAACATTGGAGATTTCTGGGGAAGGAGGCCCCTTGGGGATACATGTGGTGCCCTTCTTTTCATCTCTTAGTGGAAGGTAAGATGTCTTTTTTGTTTCAGAAGCTCTTGCTAATGAAACCCTGATGAGCTCATTTTCCCAAACATTTTTCAGAAGAGGATTAAGTATGAGTATCCATTATTCAGACGGACACCTCAAAATTTACTTTTGGTGCCCAATTATATGCTGAAAACAAAATGAAATCATTTACTTCAAGGATGCAATGAGGAAGAAGAACTCACAATGTCTCCGTTTATACGTGATGGTGAAGTGTGAAGTACTTTCTTAAAGGATCCTTGACAATGATATATAGTAAACAGAATCCTTGGTGAAGATTTTAGCCTAATGTGAGACAAATGTTGTAACTGCATTTTTAATCCTCCAAAATACACTTTAATAAATGAATATGATTATTCCAGGCTGATATTTTCTGATTTTCTACAGGTGTAATAATGACTGGAATAATAAACGTGCAGCATTCTAATAGCTGTATCAAAAGCTGTATGTGTAAATAATTTTAGCCATAGAAGTAAAGCATCATTACATTATTAATTTTTTCCTGGAATAAGATTTATTCAAAGATAATTTACCACCTCCTTCTGGAATTTTAAAGACATTATGTTGCTAAATCCACATTGGTAAGTGGTAATTAGATTGTGTCAGCATTTCTTGAAATTGACATCTAACTACATATAAATCTTCCCATGGTGGCAATGAAGTGTGGGCTTCAGCATTAACACTGGTACTGTTTTAACAACCCTCATAACCGGTTTTAGATATTAAGTTACTTTTCTTGATGACTGCTCTGGCCCCAGATTGATATTGACAGTAGTTGTCAGAAACTTAAAAGAAAATCAGTGTCTCACTCATATGACATGATTTTAATTAATTGTCAAATTTGTTTTCTTACACACACCACTGAAAAGGCAGAATGCTTTATTTTAACTTAGCATATCAAAGAACCGAAAAGTCCATCGATTTTCCCAAGGTCACACAAAACTCAAGTCTTCAGACTTGTACTCACTATATTGCAATTTCTAGAACTCAAATTTTCCCAAAGGCTATATAGTATTAATTTGTTGGCTTTGAATATTTATTCAATTCATTCTGCCATACAGTAAGAAGCACAGATTTGGTCATGATATTTTGGTTGGCATCACATTCAGCAGGTAGCCATCTGCTACCTTTAATTGCAAAGTCATCATTTTTTTTGTTGTTTCCAAATAACATCTGATGCCAAGCTCTTGCTGGAATGAATGTTCCCTAAAATGAAATGAGCTGAAAAGCTAGCGGCTCTCATTACCTAGTTTCCTGTATGCGTTAATAAGCATGTTTATAAATGTTATGGGTTATGGCACAGGACAAACTCTGGTTGTTTTTGACAGACAGGGTGAGTATTTACTCAGTTGTCATGAGAAATTCTAATGTCGTTTGGCAGAAATGTACTGATAGAGCTTTGTGAAATATCAGAGCGGTTAAATTGCCATGTCCTTTAGTTTAATGAAGCTGGAAATAGAACACAAGATCTTCCCAATTTCCAAACAACAAGGAAATATACAATGTGACAGTCACCATACTTCAGTTTCAATAGCTTGGAAAACGAGCTGACCCTATAGATGAGAAATCACCTTCTCTCAGTTCAAATGAAGGAAACAGACTAGAATTTATTGATTTCCTCCCTTTTTCTTCCTGGTTCTGATTCCCAGCAAAAGCCTTGTAGAATGGTAGAAAGAGTATTGGTTGGACCTGTAGTCAGAAAAATTCTGTGTTCTTTTTTTATAACCTTGAGTAAGTCCTCTAAATTTGCCTCTTGTGAATACTTATTTTCACATCAAGGTTAATGGGATTAAATGGCTTTAAAAATGTGAAAGCTCCTTGTAAAACACACAATGGATACATGTATAAATTATCCATGTTATTATTTTGGCTAAAACAAAACAAGTCTGATTCAGAAATGACATTTTATTATAATTCATGGTCAGCTGTTCAGTAACTTAGTGAAATATTTCTCCTTTTTTTTGCTATCTACTAGTATTATAGAAAGGAAATTCAATTAAAAACATTAAAAATAATCTGGAAGTGGAGACATGAGCCAATAAAAGTTAAGAAGTAATGAGTACGGTTGAACCAGCTCACTAACTCAACCCATGTGTGTAGATGCAACTGCATACAGAGCCTGTCAGAGAAGTCTCTGACTTGGTAATTCCACGTGGTTTCACTGTGTGAGCACAGGGGCTTAGTTAAGGTCAGAGTGGTAATTTAGCTCTTAATTTCCTTCCATTTATTGGCTTGTGTCATTATTTTAAATCAGAATTTACATTTAATTCTTTCTAAGACTACTGTAATTGGCTTTGCGTCCAAGATATTCTTCTGTTTTTTCTTTCAGAAAAATACTGCCACACCTGTTGTTTAAGTATGAAGCCTAATCTAAACTAGAACATTCTGAGTAAAACTTAATGGCTCCTGCACTAGATAATGTCTCCAAAAATTGATTAGCTACCATAGCACAGGGCCACTGTATGTTGGTTGTATTAGGGGCCATTGGCTTTTGTAATAAAAAGCAAAACATAGTTAAAGTACTTGCCAGAAGAAAGCAACTTAATTTCATTCCTTTGTCAAAAGTCAATATCAATTTTTAGAACTAAAAAGAGGATATCCATTTTTTTTCAGTAAAGATAGCATAACCTTCCTTTCACAGTACAGACAGTGAACCCTGAGAACGAGAGAGGAAGGATGGGAAAAGAGAGAAGGTGGGAGGAGGAGACATACAGGCAAAAGTGCTGAGCAGTAGAGTGGTCAATGCCATGTGATATACGTAGTAGAAGAACAGGAGGCAAGGAAAAGGTGTTGGGACCTGAAGGATTGTAGGAAGAACAAGAACTATTACCAGTTATGTTCTGCAGAGCTGAGGATTCCTGTATACCTTATCACTGCTCATTAAAGCAAATTAACTGGTTAGTTTTGGCCTATAACTCCTGTTCAGGATTAATCTTTAAATCCCACAAGTCTTGTTCCCAACTGAGACAACTACCACAGCCCACCATTGGGGGCTAAAAGAATAACGAAATCTTGTTTTCTGAGCTTCCTGATAGAGGTCTGGATGAAATGCAACTGGAGGGGATCCATCCCGTCTGTGGGGTAGAGAGGGCAGCAGTGTTTTGTTGCCAGGGATAGAAATAATAAAATCAGTCAGTTTTGCATCTTACCAAAATTACCTCTGACACATGGGTTTTACAGTTGGGCTTATTCTGTCAATAAATTTTTCATGGAAAGTTAGGTTATTTAGATCAGGGAGGTTCACATAGCGTACTCCAGCTGTAATATGCTAGCTAAATTGCAACCCAGTGGCCTGAAAGAATTAATTCATCTCCCAAAATGTGAAATTAAATCCTAGGGAGTAACATTACATGACTGATGATGTACTGAATTAAATTAAAGGAAGACTTGAATGCTTGTTAAAAAAATATCACTTACATAAACTAGTTTATAACCACATGTGAGCCTCCTAATGGATCGTGTTATTGTGAATCCACCATAACAGAAATCCAAAATGTGAACTCTTAGCGAGCTGTTTAATTTAGGGAAAAACATAACACAATTTTGATCTATTTTATTTTTTTGCATAGCAAATAATTCAATTCTTAAATATTATGTTAAAAAGAAAGGTAACACAAATATGTTGGAAATGAAGCCCACACATTTGGGCTGCTGACTCTGAGCCATCCTTGTGGTGGGCAGTGTGACTCTACAGTTTTCCCTGCTGTAGCAGCACACTCTATTCATTTAATATTGCTGCAGCAGAGAGCTGAGTATCTCTGCATGTGCCTTGTCTATTGATGTCTTCAGGTGACCTGAGCCCATGAAATCACCTGAGGCCCTGGAGGCAGAGGTTCAACATTGTGGCTGATCCTACGTGAGGATTGCTTCCTCCTATACTTCCGTTATAGGATGCCCTTTTTCTATGGTTGACTTTATTATTTGTGTAAAATGTGCTCATATTTTATTTAGATTTGAAATTTAATGGAAAGGGACTATGGAGCAGCACACACAGCTCTTATACAAAAGAGAGTGAAAACGTAGAAAAATAAGAGGCCAAGGGAAGTAGAGATGGGAGTTTCTTGCTTCTTGGAGGACATACGTGTCTACATTTCTCACTCTGAAACACAAATAGGACCCTGTCCTGCCATAAGGAGAAGGAGAGGCTTTCAATGAGGAGCAGCTGAAAGAGATGCAAGTGTCGTTTCTCTTCCTTTTGGGTTTAGTTGTGATTTATGCGATTTGAGCCATAGCCACAAAGCCCTAAGAGCTGATCAGAGTCCTCTCTGCCCCCAGGCTCGTCCTGGTTCACACTTCAGCTTTCCCACAGCCCCCTTCCCTCATCATGTTACTGCTGTAGGTGGAGTTGTGGGTGGTGAGTGCTGTACTCCAGCTCCACCAGCCTGGGGCACTGGTTGGTGAGCAAGGCCCTTTTCTGTGGCACTGGCTTCTCAGTGTGAACTCTCAAATCGTAAGTTGACTCTAGGCTTCTAAATGTCTCCAGGTTTTTAACTTCTGTACACCAACCCTGTCCTGAACAATTCACCTAATCCTGGTCCTGTGGCTTTTTCTCATTTTCTTCTTGCCTGAACACAAAGAAAATGCTCAACACAAACTTGATTCAGTCTCCCCGACAAATGAGACTGAACTTCCCTCTAAACTGAGTAATATGTCTTGAGCCTAAAGAGTTAAGTCTTAAAATGTACATTATTATAACAAGTACCAAGACAGAAAAAAATTACCATGAATACCCAGTCCTCTCCCATTGCCATACAAGAGGTCACCATCTTAGGGCTAACTCAGACCCACTGATTCCAGTCTACTGGGATGCCCTTCTCCAACCCCCTAGTGTTTGGTGTCCTCAACTTCACCTACAGCTGCTTTACTGCAGACAGGAGGAATGGGGTCAGACATTGTTCTCTGGCGTGGTATTTATGTATATTTGTCTTGAAAGGAAAGGCTTTTTATTTTTTAGTGGGTTTTTGTTTTTGTTTTTGAGAGGGGAGAGCTAAGGATTTAAATGACCATTACCTGATGAGAAAGTGTAGTTTCTTACATAAATGCATATCAGCCCTTACTTCTGAATAGTTGTGAGGAAAGAGATAATTAGCATGCCTTATTATGCAGTAGTTCTATTACAACCTAAACTTTCCATCTAGGATTCTAGGACTCTTCATCCGAGGCATCGAAGACAACAGCAGGTCCAAGAGGGAGGGGCTCTTTCATGAAAATGAATGTATTGTCAAAATCAACAATGTGGATCTCGCAGACAAAACGTTTGCTCAGTAAGCATTTTTTTCATTGTTTTGTTTACTCTGTTGATTCCTAGAATGGTTATAATCCTTGTGGAACTCACTACCATCAAAATTGCAGGTAGAATTTTCCACCAATTCCTTTTGAGTGACCCTAGGACATCTGTTGTCAAATGTGTCTTATGTTTTAACATACTCAAAGGTGGCCCACACATGTCCCTGATGTCTCTGAGAATGTGGAACTGCAGATGGACCAAGCCTGCCTGCCTGGCTGTCTTGCTGTGGCATCGATGGATGGGTTTGTTTTTCCTGGGCAACGGGTCAGTTGGGCTGGTATTTAATGGCTCTTTCCAGACTGTTAGTTCAGCTTATTAATTAACTTGCTTGATGTCAGCAGTTTTGCATCAAGTAAGAAATCTGTGAGGGATCGCTATGAAGACTCACTGAATAAAAGAAACAAATGGAAAAAATTAAAATTTGAATATACTCCCTCTTTCTACTTGTGGAAATGTTATAGGAATGGCTTCTTGTGACCAAGAACTAGAAGATATAGCAGTCTGAAAGATGTGTCTGTGTGTGTAATATATATAATATATAATTATGTTTCATATTATATTACATATTATAATATATATATATAATGCAAGTTGGTACTGCAGTGGGATTCTGAATGCAGGAAATAACTATAATATGCATCTCTGCACATTAGTTGTTGATACTGTGGATGTGGGTAGGTAAGGGGGTGACCAGTTATAGGAGGAGAAGTAGGTGCTGCTTGCATAAGCATTAAAGAAATGAAGCATAAAAGAATCTATTTTGTTAAAATAATGAATGATAGATAAAATTATTATTAACAGTATTTTATAGACTATTGGCTGTGCTCTCTACATAGGTATGTGAAACAGACATCCTCATTTCTGTTTTATAGAAGTAGAAACCGAGGCTCATGAAAATTCAGTATGGAGTTAGGTTGGGGTATAGAAATCAACTCCTCGTTAAGCAAAAGCAACGTTAAGGAAACCAAGCAGAGACGCTGGGCAGCTGTGAAATCCTCCCTCTGTGGAGAGTTAAATGCTTCGCTGAAGGGAGGGAGCTATGACAGCACTAGGAATGACGATTAGTTATTAGTTGGTGTGACTGTGGATAACAGAGGCCTGAAAGAAAGTCAACTTAATGAGAATTATATATATTTTTTTCTAATGACAAGTAAGTGCAGAGGTGGGCAGAGCACCGTGCACATGGCATCTTCTGGCACCCGTTGATCTGGCACCCTCCATCTCTGCTTTGCTTGCATTTCCACATGGCTGCTATTTTCAGACTGTATCATGGCCACAAGATGCTTATGGGAGCATCATGAAATAAGAAAAAGAAATGTAGGAAACATTTCTGCCTCTCAGTTAATCTAGCCTGTTTTAAAGAACGTTTTGTTAACCCCATCACTTAGGTCTCATTGGCAGTAAAGGCTGGGAACAGCCATTACAAGTCATGTCTCACCAAGAGTCCTGAGGAAAAGGCGGGGGTGGGGGGTTGGGGGGATGTGTGGTACTGATTTTAAGGAAGAACTCCTAAGAATAATTGTGTGTTAATTACAGAGTTCAACCAATAGTATTAAGTAGAACAAAAAAAAATACTAAAAGGGATAAAGTATTAAGTTGTACATCAACAGTCAGGACAAGGGCTGACAACTCAAAGCGCTACAGTAGAAAAGCAGAAAATGCAGGTCCTTTATGATAGAATAATGAAAATGGTACCTGTTGAACTGACAACCCCTGGGATGATCAGGCACAATCAAAACACCTGCCAAAATGTTCTCATGTCAGAACTGAACCTCCTGAGCACAAGCCTTGTTAGAGAGGATCTGTGTTTATAACAAATTCCTGGAAAAAAAAACCTAATAATCTGATTTAAAAATATATTTTTTTACCTAGAATTAAAGTTTGTTTTTTGTATTTATTTCAGTAATCACTTTTGGTTAAATTTTCAGATTTAGAACTACTTAAAAGCTAAGCTTGGATGTTGGACAAGCTATTTAATTTCTCTGAACCTCCCCTTCCTCATTTACAAGATAGGAGCCAATTATACTTACCTAGCACAGTTGGTAGTTAGTTATGGTAGTAATGTATATGTAATATCCAGTGTAAGGACACCCGGATGCAGGTAAGAAGTGGTAATTAGTGTTTGGTTAGCAAAACCAATGTAGATAGTGATGTTGATAATGTCTCCTATACTATACTGCTTCTCTTTGCCACCTTGCTGGGATAATTTAAAAGATGGCATTCAAGTCATTGTACACCTGTTAATTCTCTTTCCAGGGCTCAAGATGTCTTCCGTAAGGCAATGAAATCTCCAAGTGTGCTCCTCCACGTGCTTCCACCTCAACACCGTGAGCAGTATGAAAAATCATTCATTGGACCACTTAACATTTTTGCAAACAGTGATGGTGCTTTGAGAACAAAGGTGCCTCCTCCTGCGCATTGCAAATCAGGAGTAAAGACAGCAAACCTCACAGGAACAGGCTGCTCTGAAGCAGATACATCAGCTCCCCTGCAACAAAGCAAGAGCCCTCAAGTGCCCAGGCTAGGAAGAAAGCCATCCTCTCCCTCACTCTCTCCTCTCATGGGGTTTGGCAGCAAGAAAAATGCAAAGAAAATTAAGATTGACCTAAAGAAAGGTAATTATTAAATTATGCTTAATAGCATTCTATTATTGTAGCATGTAAAATTGGTTAAGAGAAATGCATTAAGGCTAATTTAGTTAATTCTCCCTTCATTTAATTGTATCAAAGAATAGATTTAAGTGTGTACTTAGGTAACTTAAATTTCTTGAAATTGTGGTACTTTCTTATTCTTTTCTTCTGCAGATTATAGATTATTTGAAACAAGAAAATAATGAAGACATGTTGGGGACTGGAAAGAATCATTGCAAACTTGATAGAAACACAGCAATATTGTGTTACAACTTAATACTAAAAACACATTGAAATTCAGCCGTCCTTGTTTTGAACACAATTCGTGATTTTTGATGCATTCTTTAAGCCAAGTCCAAATAACATATTGTTTCTCATTATCTAAAACAGTTTTATAGCAGTAAAGAGTTTACTACCCAGAAACCAAATATTTAATAATTATTAATTTTGTTGATTTAACATTACAAACATTCTTTTGAAAGTTACCTAGTTTCAAAGTATGTATAACCTTTGCTTGATTCATGTCAACTTTCTATTCATTTCCAGCACAGTACTGTAAGACGAGCTCATGTGTGTACATGCATATTTATGCAATATTGTACACACCCATGAGCATTCATGCGCTTCTATGCGTTAGTTCATTTTATAACCTCTGCCTGATATTATCCTCCCCTATTGCAACCTTCTGAAATCCTGTGTGTTTCAAGAAAATGCCAAAGAAACTTAAGATTTTCAAGATTCTTATCTGAATTAATAGATCATTCAATGGCCATAGGTAGCTTTAAAATATATATTAATTCATTTCTAAAACAAATGATATAGCTTTATAAGGATATAGGGATTATTCTGAGAAAATTCTTTTAGCAAAATTCCATTGACCTATAAGAATTCTATAAGAAAACAAATGTAGGCCAGAGGTGTGGCTCACCTGGCTAATCCTCCGCCTGCGGTGCTGGCATTCCGGGTTCTAGTCCCGGTTGGGGCGCCAGGTACTAGTCCCGGTTGCTCCTCTTCCAGTCCAGCTCTCTGCTGTGGCCGGGGAGGGCAGTGGAGGATGGCCCAAGTGCTTGCGTCCCTGCACCCACACTGGAGACCAGGAGGAAGTACCCAGCTCCTGGATTCAGATTGGTGCAGCACCAGCTGTAGCAGCTGTTAGGAGAGTGAACAAATGGAAGGAAGACCTTTCTCTCTGTCTCTCACTGTCTATAACTCTCTCTCTGTCTCTCTCTCTCTCACTGTCTAACTCTGCCTGGCCAAAAAAAAAAAAAAAAAATGCATTGATTAGGAGGCACAAATACTCCAGTATGCCTTGCATTTAGGTTTCGTTAACTCCATCAGTAGATCGGTAGTTTTGGAGATTTTTTTTGTTTGTTTTTTGCTTTTTGGTTTTTTTTTTTGTTTTTTGTTTTTTGTTTTTTTTTTTTTTTTTTGACAGGCAGAGTGGACAGTGAGAGAGAGAGAGAGAGAGAGAGAAAGGTCTTCCTTTGCCGTTGGTTCACCCTCCAATGGCCGCCGCGGCCAGCGCGCTGCGGCCGGTGCACCGTGCTGATCCGATGGCAGGAGCCAGGAGCCAGGTGCTTTTCCTGGTCTCCCATGGGAGTTTTTTTGTTTTGGTTTGTTTGTTTGTTTGTTTTGGTACAAATTTTCTGGCTATGTATAAGTCACAGAGTTTGGTGCTTTATGGGAAATAAAATTAACCAGACACAAAATTATTTTGAAAATCGATCAGAAAACTTTGAATGTAAAAGCAAGGCATATGGCATCACAGCTGTATTTGGGAAGATTAATCTGACAGCCAAAAGATGTACTAAGGGAGAGACCAGGATCAGTGAAGGGTACATTTTATCTGTCTGAATGTGAAAACACAACATTGGTGCCTTAGGAAGGAAGGAAGGGAGGAATGACAGTTATTGCTGAGGTTTTCAGCCAAGGCAACTTGCATGATACAAATGTATTTGCTAGAAATAAGAATTTTAAGTAGATGAGACTATTTGTAAAGGCCAGGATCTGAATTGGAAAGGGGGGCACATAGTCAAGTTTGAAATTCACATGGTGATATGCAGGAAGCTGATGTCAGAAAGACAGATTAGGGCCAAAGAGATTCAGGTGTCTTCCACAGTGAGATTGTTGAAGCTAGGAGCTGGCCAAGGCAGGTACTAGAAGACGAAGCGGCCCAGATCAGAGCATGGAGGAACTGCTAGGTCAAGATCAAGGTGTGTGAATGGAGAGGTAGGAAAGTAATCATAAAATAAAGGCATAACAACTGAGAGGAGAGTACATTTAAAAAAAATTAATGAGATGCTGTTACTCATCTTTTCACTCTTTTAAAGAAAGATCAAAGATAGAATTTCTTGATATGGGTTTTTATAGGTCATCGGTGATGGAAGTTTGAAAAAGCAGTAAGACTGGAATAAGTTTCCTTAGTGTGGAGAAATCTGAGCCTACCTTTAGACAGAATGAAAACTGCAGTGGAAGGGAGAAAGGGAGCTGCAAGAGAACAGAGCAGGACAGCAAGACTTGATGCAATGGGGCGCAGAAAAGGGAGGAGCTCCAGGTTGCCCACAGGTTCAGAGACTGACAGAACTCATGCCAGATACCCTGGCCTACCAGCAGAGTATGAAGTGAAGTTACGTTTCCTGAGAAGTCAGTTCCTCAGAGTATATGGATAATATGTGCATTGCTTCTACAACCCAAATAAAAAGAAAGTTACACATCATTGTTGGGCCCAGAATTCGCTTTGATGCCATCATGGCCTGTCAGGAACTGTAATCTCTATCTGGAACCAGAACACCTGAAGCATATTGAAAATATCTTGAAATGTAAAGGTTTTACTTACTTGTGCACTGATCTAAGTTAGGTCGAATGCACTGTGAGACTGAATGTAAGGTGATTCATCCTTAAGGTGACTCTGTGTTTCCCTGGTCTTCTGTGCTAGGCCCTGAAGGACTTGGTTTCACTGTGGTTACCAGAGACTCCTCCATACATGGTCCTGGTCCCATTTTTGTAAAAAATATTTTACCAAAGGGAGCAGCAATAAAAGATGGCCGCCTACAATCAGGGGACAGAATTTTAGAGGTAAGCATTGGAACTGGTATCTTCAATAAAATATTTTTGATGGTCAAATATTTATACAAAGATCCCTTTAAATATTTATATCTTGAATACAATATATTGAAAAGTATTACTCCTAAATGAGGTAAGAACTTCAATTATGCCATTACTTAACGGATAACTTAACTTTGTAAGTCTCCAGTAAGGCCAGTGATAAGGGGCCAAGTGATAATGAAAACTTCTCTTTATCTTTTTATTTAACTCTCTGGTGGCATGAAATCAATGTTACAGCTTTCAATACAGTTCTACATCATGAAAGACTGTGTACCATATGATTAAAATGTCATGAAATAAAATATCTCAATCTGTGATAATCTGGAGACTATAATATTTTAAATATGGAACACACTGTAGGATCATTTGCTGGTTGTGTTGGGGAGAAAACGATGCCAGGTGAGCACTGGAAATCTGCTTCCTTCTCATTTGAGGAATCATTCTCTGGTTCTCCCAGTTTGATTTTCCCCTCATGAGAATGTGATATTTTAGGAAAAACTGCTAATATTAATTATTGAGTTTGTCCAGTATCAGAGTAAGGGTGGTTATTGAAATAGTTGGTTTTCATTCATCAGTTTGATTTTCATTTTCTCCTAGCTTTATCGATGATAGGAACCTATGGATGGGGTAGAAGGGGATAGTGAGTGTCGTAATTATTTGACTGTTCAAATGATTGCACTCATTAGGTAAATGGCAGAGATGTCACTGGACGAACTCAGGAAGAGCTCGTGGCCATGTTGAGGAGCACCAAACAGGGAGAGACGGCATCGCTGGTCATTGCTCGCCAAGAAGGAAATTTTCTGCCCCGAGAACTGGTAATGTTCAGCTCTCAGGTTCACTGAATTTTCAATGCAGAATTTAAGCAACCAGTGAATTCATTGAAGCTGTGAGATAAGTTCTAGTTGAATATTGTTGAACAGTTGCTTAATTCAAACAACCTTTAGTAATAAACAACTATTCAACAATATTCAGTAAATTCAATATTTAAGCATACATTGGATGTGTCCTAGATGGTAGGCCCTTCACAAAACACAGTTAGTAAAATAGTACATGACCCTACTTGGATGGAGTTCACAGTCCCCATTAATATATGTAATACAAATAAAACTATAAGCAAGTGCTCAAAATGGCGATGGAGATTTTGAATGGGAAGTGCAGAGTGTCATGGTAACATGGAATAAGGGAATTAAATATATTATTGAGGTCTGGGAAAGGTATCTGGTGGAAGATATTCCAAGTCTTATTAAAAATGTGCATTCTTTGACCAAGTAACTACATTTCTAGTACTGTGTCCTAAACTGATGGTCAAACATGTGGGAAAATATCATATGCATTCATTTTTTTCTAAAGTCCAATCTATTGTATTGACATATTGGGTGCAGAATTGGCATTGCTTAGATAAGTAACTAGGTAGTTCTTTAATGAAATATAATAAGTAATTAAAATGACTTCTATGTGATAATAACAAAAGAAAATGTTAATAGCATAACATTAAATTAAAATGTAGGGCATAAAATTATATATGTAGAGTGACCAAATTACATTTAAAAACTTTTTTAAAAATGGAAGGACGTGCAGCTAGAATGTTGGGATTATGGGATATTTTCATTTATTTTTTTTTTTTACAATGAATGAAAGTTATTTGCTTTGTTGAAATGTATTTTTTTTAAAAATTACAGAAAACTCATCAGTGGATAGATAGACACTTTCTTGGCTATTGTGAATGGTGGTGTAGTAAATGTGAAAGTGCAGATGTCTCTTCAAAAGATTTATTTCATTTTCCCTTAGATATGATTGCTGGGTCAGCTGGTGGTTCTATTTTTAGTTTTTGGCGGAACCTCCTTACTGTTTTCCACCATGGCTATACTAATTTGCATCCACATCAACAGTGCAAGGGTTCCCTTTTCTCTACATCCATGCCAGGACTTATCGTTTTTGTCCTTCTGATAATAGAATTTGTCACTAGAATGAGATGATGTCTCATTTTGGTTTTGATTTGTGTCCCCTGTTGATTAGTGATTTTGAACATTATTTCCTGTACCTGTTGGTCCTTGGCATTTCTTTCTTTGAGAAATGTATTTAAATCAACTGCCATTTTTAAATTGAGCTGTTTGTTTTGCTAATGAGTTCCTTATCTAGTCTAGTTATGGATCCTCTTTCAGGTAGATAACTCGCAGATATTTTCTCCTGTTCTGTAGGTTGTCTCTTCAGTCTGTTCAACTGTTTCCTCTGCTGTACAGGAGTTCTTTGGCTTGATGAAATCCTAATTGCCTATTTTTGCTTTTGTATCATAAAAAAATGCTAAATGTTTGAAAAGGTATATTTGCCTGGATTGGATATTATGCAATATATATGATTATTGAAACTTCACATGGTACCCTATAAATATGTACAATTATATGTTTTTGTTACTTTTTAAATTAAACATATTTTTAATTAAAAAATGCTCTTATGGCTCTTAGCAAAGCAAAACATGTGATATAGAATGTTTGTCTATGCTCTGGAAGGAGCAGTCGTGGTGGGGAGGAGGGCAGAAGAATGAGGGGTATAACTCATAGCTCTCTACTTGACTATTCCAGGTATAACCTTTTTAGGAAGTAGAATTCTGAACTTCAGCTTCATCTCCTCACTGAAAAATCTTGCTCTTTCTAGACTTGGAGTATAGATTTTTTTTTTTTCTCTAAGATGGAGATGGATAATTCTTTCCTTTGTTAATCCTAAGACCTATGTCCTTCTGTACAAAGTTCAAAGTGAAAACAACCAGTTACAAAGAGGGCCAGCACATGTATGTAGCAGGCTCTTTGACATATGGTCTAATTATTTGGTCACAGGACATAGACCTCAGAAAACTTCAGTGGGACTATGTGTTTATTTCAAGGACAGGACAACAAGGAAAAAAGCTTTGACTGTGCATTCTGTTGAATTAAGGTCCCAAAAAGAATAAAACTCATGAAGTAAGAGAAAAATTCTAATCAGTGCAAACATAAAAGAATCTAATGACAGAGCTCCAATTGGAAATTTAAACCTCTGTGAGCCCCAAGTTCCCCATCTAATATTTCCTTGTACCCCTGTCTCATATGTCCTCTGGAATTCCCAACTGCATAGCTAATTATTTCTTCCTAGAGGCTGCCCCCTCCCTCTCAGGTAATGGGGAAAACAAACAAACAAACAAACAAAAAAAAACATGCCAACCTTAGTTTTAAATCTTAGCTTAAAACTGAATACATTTTCCATCAAAGATGATTACATCTAGAAGTTGGAAATGCAATGGTAGAATTTTTGAACTGCTTAGCACTATACAAATCAGTAAGTCCAACTCTTGATTTCGCAGATAAAAACAGGACCAGTGCATGGTCCCACAATGAGCTGGAACTAAAGGCCTAGTTTCCTAATGCTTACCATTATTTTTGGAGTTCAGCTTCCAGAATTCAATTTCTTGTATAGCACTTACTAGCTGTATGATCTATAACAGGTCACAAAATCATTCTGAGACTCAGTTTCCTTATTTGTATCATGATTCCCATGAAGATTAAATGAGATAAGGCATGCAAAGCTCTTGGCATAGTTTCAGGACAACTGTACATTGGCTATAATCAGTTCTAGCATATCACTACTTCTGTAGTACTGTAAATATAATACTATTTTAGATATATTCTGAAGTAAATATATTGATACAGGCTCACCTAAGACTAACCAGTATATCTGACCAGTGATTGTTTTCTTTTTTATTATTTAAAAATATGTTTTGGGATCCAAAACACTGAATTACAAACAAAAACTTTATAACCAACAAACTTAATAAGTGAGGTACCCTAATATATATAATATATAATACATAATTTTACTCTCATTTTTTAAAGATTTATTTTATTTGTTGTTTGAAAGTCACAGTTACACAGAGAGAGGAGAGGCAGAGAGAGAGAGGTCTTCCATCCTATGGTTCACTCCCCAGTTGGCTGCAATGGCCGGAGCTGCGCTGATCCGAAGCCAGGAGTCAGGAGCTTCTTCCAGGTCTTCCATGCAGGTGCAGGAAACCAAGGACTTAGGCCATCTTCCACTGCTTTCCCAGGCCATAACAGAGAGATGGATAGGAAGTGGAGCAGCCGGTCTTGAACTGGAAATTCAGGCCAGGGCATAACCTTCTGCACCACAGCACCGGCCCCCTATTTTACTCTAATTTAATAGATTTAATAAAAATTGCTTTCTATACCAAAAATGACATCATAATCCAATCCCACCAGGGAGTATGTTAATTAATCCTGAAACTGTGAGATTTTGAGTACAAATAAATTGTTTGTTTTCATTGTTTTTAGCTTTATTCAATATTTGGAGGGCACGTGGTTAGAATTTATTTTCTTAGAACTTTCTAGAAATTATGTACTCTCTCAAAAATATTTGACAGTCAACCATCTAAATATGTTGGAATATTCTTTTTAATCAAAGTAAAGAAAGGGACTTTGAAGCTTACCATCACCTAAGTCATATAGACCCAGAATCTTATTTCTGGAGAAAACACTGGAGTAGAATTTCCCCAGAATGCTGTCACTGAGTGCTAAGAAGCAAGCATGAGTCATGCAGGAAGTTTAAAGAGAGGTCATATGTGGCACGCATAGGATTGCAGTGGGAATTCCTTCCTAAAGTGGCAAGGGCTGAACCATTTGAAAGAACAAAATGAGCAGTGTGTTATGTTATGTGATACAACTCTGTGTTTTCCTTTCAAGAAACTGAAGGTGGTAGCTCTTTGGTCTCTTCTCCCTTATCATGATTGATGCACACACTTGACTTTCCATTGAAACTCTGGCAGGATGAAGGAAGGACAGCACTTCCTGCTTTTGTCTTGTCCTATCTCCTTTGAAGAAAACAAACTGTGTTTATTGTTTTCCTGTTCTGAGAAGCACTCTTCTCCCTTTTTTCAAAGCCATGCTCTGTACCTTCTAAGTAGCCCTGCACTGCCTGTTTTCTGACAGTTCAATCTTCCTTATTTCCTTGTTATCACTGGCTTCTTGTAAAGTCTCGACACTTACAGCCAAGGGAGCATGTGGTCAGCAGTTAGGCAGGAAATCCCAGAAGAGGATCCTCTCTCGGATGTGACCTGCTCCCATTCCAAAGGCCTTGGCCTCCATTTCCTGGTCATTTCCCCTGACTTGACACCTAAGGGAGCCATGCTGATCTCCTACAATTGCTGGTCCCTGTCCTCCCTCCTGAGCACTTAGTGAACATCAGAGGCTTAGTGTGACATTTAGCCAACTCTCCTTCCCTCCGTGGCAGGCCGAGTTGAAAATCAAACGATAAGAATGCATGTAACAATATCACAACTATTTAGTTGTTTCTAGGATCATTACCAAAAGAACGGTGCTTCAAAAGTATTATTTCCAGAATCTCAGTCTGCAAGATCCTTTGATGTCCTCCTCTCTGAATGGAGAGTTTATTAAAGAGGTGTTCACATGAGGAACATTTTTTGCAGAGGGTACTTTGAGAATAATGTTTATATTAGACTCAGAAGGTGAAACTGCTGTGTCTGCACCTGCACTTGAAATGGGAACTGTGCTCTTAATGAGTGATTTGTTTGGTCTGCTCTCTGGGAGATACAGCCTACAAGTTCTTTTCTATCCTTGATAATCTGAAATTGTTCTGTTTCTTACACGACGTCTTAGGAAAGATCCTGAAAGACAAAGTTTTGTATTTATAGCATGGCTTTATTTGTTAAAGCTGGAGAAGTGGGGGTGGATGGAGAAAAAGAGAAATAGAGAAAATATGTGCATTATTTGCCATGCAAATACAGGTACATGCACATGGATGTATGTCTTCTTTCATGGGTTGGGGAGAAAGACCATCTCTTCCATTTCTTTGTTAACCTCTTTAACATTTCATTTTCTAACTAGTCCCTTATCTTTAAATTGTCTTGAAAAGCACAGTAACCCCTAGGGTGGGTAAAACAAGCTGAGAAAATTTTAAATGTATTTATAATTTCTACCTGCCATGTTTGCCTGCTATTAAACGTGAGCCTCTGCAAGTGGGATTAACTATATTTCAAGCAAGTAAATTTCTCCTGCCTGGTATGATTGAGAACCAAAAGTGGCCCATGTTTGTCATGCTGATTTAACCTTCACTTAGTAATATTGCTTTTGCTGAGGAAGAAAATGATGCACATGCCCATGTAGGTTCTCTTCATACTTGCTGCCTGCTGTATTCTAACACTGTTCACCTGTCCCTGTGACTACCTTGGCAAATGAGATACGGTTCCATCTCCTTCATGGTTTATTTGATCTTATTATTAATTGATAAATTTGTACCTTCAAATGTCAAATGATTTAACATTATAAATCATGGAAGAATTTTGGTTTGAAATCTTAGATGAACTTCATTTAACTGGTATATAATTTCATTCCCTGTGGCTATTTGATTTAAATAATTCCATGCTTAATTGAGCAAGATACTTAGGAAAAATGAATATTACAGTGGCTATTTGTGGATAAGTCCGGGATATTAATGGATGATTTTAGATTGATTTTTCTACCTACACCAAAATGTGAGAGTTATGATTGAGAATTAAAGTAATCATACAAATGCCAAATTACATTATTCCAAGCAACACAGTTCTAGTGACTTACGGTAGAATCCTTACTAAGGAGTCGTTTCCTTTTTATTTTCTTTCTATAATAGTTTCCATTTACTTCTTACTGTAATCCATCCAGCCAATATGACTGATTCTTTGGCAAACCTCTACAACATGAAGTTTGTTGATGAATACGATGCATGCCTGTCCTCAAGGAACTTTGGCCATACAAAAAAGGGTGATGAGTGGATCACATTATATAAATAAAGTGTTCCATGGTTTCAAAGTATGTTAGGGACCTAGAAAACTTCCATGAGCATGATTGCATTTGAGAACAATGCTCAATATTGAAGAGGATTTCAAAATACAGAACTAAACGTCTGAAGGAAATATGATGTTCAATTACTTAGACAATGAAAAGTACAGAATATATCAAAGACATAGTAGACTGAGAAACTTTACAGATTACTGAGCAAGGGACTCATGTGAGAAATAGTACTGTGTGGAATAAATTTGGAGGGGCAAAGAAATACCTGCTATGAGTTTGCTACAATTCACCAGGGGTACTTACAAGCAGCATGAAATCTGAAATTCATCAGACTTGGGTTGAATCCTAGATCTACACCCATTGACTACTAGCCTTGATCATGCTAACTCCCCATCCTCACTCCTTATTTAGCAATCAGATTAGCATCAACCTAAGAGACCGTTGCTAGGATTAAATGATACACATGTGAAATGCTTAGACTGGGGTATGTGGAATGAGATTCAACAAACGTCACTTGTGGTTATCATTGTTGCTCATCTGAATAAAAGATTATATGTTTTCTCACCTTTGAGGAATAGAGACCAACATGGAAATAGAAAAACATTGGTTTGGGCATCTAATAGATGTTGGTTTCTAAGAATGAGAAATAGCAATGATTCTGTAGTTTTTAGTTTGGATGTCTAGTGACATCATCAACCAAGTAGATACAGAACCCTTTCTTGGTCAAAGCTTCCTTGAGCCCCTGGATCTGGCTTAAGAAGCCTCACTAAGTCTTCCAGTCATATTAAGATGCCCCATTCCATGCCTCTGAATCACAATATTGAAATTTCCCCAGTAGACTTTAAGAACTATAGAGAAATAGCCATTTGGAATGCGCTTTGGGACATACCTCATGGTCTGTATATGAATCTCTGCTTTGCCTTCTTAATAGTTCAGTGACTGTGTTTCCTCATATGTCAAATAAGGGTAATAATACCTCCCTGGTAGTATTGTGAGAATTAACTAAGCATAGTTTCTAACACCTGGTGAGTGCCAAATAATGTTCACTCATGCCCTTTCCTGTGCCTGAAACACAGTATATGCTCAGTACATATTTATTAACAGACAGAAAGTTGCACATTGCTGAAACCCATGACATAGAAAGCTGGAAAGTGTATAGCTAAAAAAGTTAGTACCACTAGTCTATATCAGACCTGCATTCAATGTATAATTCCTGTGCGATTATTTTTAACCAAATAATTTGTAAGGATTTCCTAGCAGTATTAATCTATCTCCATATGAGACAGTGAGAGTTTGGTTTCATTTTGGTTCATTTTGATTTTGTTGTTTTTTTTAATTGTTTTAAGGTAGACAAATTTCATGTATTTCATATATATAGATTTAGGAACATAGTGATACTTCCCACCCCACCCTCCTTCTCAGCCTTCCTCCTCCTTCCTCTCTTATTCCCTCTTTGAGTTTACTTTATACTCATAAGATTAACTCTACATTAAGTAAAGGGTTCAACAAATAGTAAGAAGAAAAAACAAATAGTAAGAAGAAAAAACAGTTTCTCAATGGTAGAGACAACGGCAATACCCAATCATCAAATCTCAGAATGGCAATTCACTCCTATACATTACATTTTTGGTGCCCGTTAGTTACCACAGATCTGGGAAAATATGGTATTTGTCCTTTTGGGACTGGCTTATTTCACTAAGTATAATGGTTTCCAATTGCAACCATTTTGTTGGAAAAGAAAGGATTTTAATATTGTTTATGATTGTGTAGTACTCCATAGTGTGTGTATGTATAATACATATAAACCATAATTTCTTTATTCAGTAATCAGTTGGTGGACATCTGGGTTTATTCTATGCCTTAGCTATTGTGAATTGAGCTGCAGTAAACATGGGGGTACAGATAACTCGTTCATATGGTTTGGATAAATTCCCATGAGTGGGATTGTGAGGTCATATGGTATAAATTCATTGTGAAAGCAAATGACCACTTAGGGGGTTTCAGTTATCATAAAGACATTTGCACAATCCATTATACAGTTTCCTTGTGAAAATATTTCAGATCAGTAAGTATCATGACCTTATATTTACAAATGTTGGGTTTCTTTTTACAGTATTAAATTTTTTAATTAATTAATTTATTTGAAAAGGCAGAGTTGATAGAGGGAGAGATAGAGGGAGAGAGAGAGAGAAAGAGATCTGCCATCCTCTGGTTGTTTCCCCAAGTGGCTGCAATGGCCAGAGCAGGGCCAGGCAGGAGCCAGAAGCTAGGAGCTTCCTCTGGCTCTCCGACACGGGTGAGAGGTCCAAGCATTTGGACCATCCTCTGCTGCTTTCCCAGGCACGTTAGCAGGGAGCTGGACCAGAAGTGGGGCAACTGAGACTTGAATCGGCTCCCATACTGGTTTCCGAGGCTGCATGTGGTGGCTTAACCCCCTGTGTCACAGCACTGGCCCCTAAAAATATTTAAAAGCATGTCTAACTGCTTCAGTTTGGGCTACAACAATTCAATCAAACAGTGGTTCTCAGACCAGCAGTAACAGCATCATTTGGGAACTTGTTAGATATGCAGAGTCGCCAGCTCTTTCTAGACCCACATAAATAAACTCTGGTGTAGGGGCTTGGAAATATGTGTTTTAACACCTTCTAGATTATTCTGATGCTCACTCAAATTTGAGAACCTCTGGAACAGTAGTTGGCCTGTAGTATAACTTAATGAGTGTAACTGATAAGCTTCAATCATCACATGTCCAACTTTATCTCTGTTATGTGGACAGTTTCTTACCCTGTGAAAATTGCAAGCCTGAGAGAGTTGCTCCTTTTTGGCCATGTGCCCCCTCATTTGGGCAAAGAGCCAGTGCTGAGCACAATCCAGTTACCCAACTCAATTACACCTGATTTATTTAGGCAAACTCAATTGTACTTGACTTTTTCAGGCCCAACTCGATTGTGCTTTAAAATTTCCACACTCAATTTGATTGTGTTCAAAATTTGTTACGTGCCACCTTGTAACTTGTAGATTTAGATCCATACCAAAGGGAAATATTTTGAGAGGCTTAGAACACTGGGCTATTGGTATTTGCTTGCAATTGTATCTGCTTCCCTTCTTTCTTTGTCCTGATGCTGTAGGGTAAGCTATGTTGTTGACCCCTTATGTCAACCATATCCCACCGTACAAGGTGCTATGGTTGAACTCTTGTCAAAGACTGCAGAGTTCCTAGGAAAATGATCCTTATATGTTATCAGAAAACAAGTTTGTTTAGTTTCCATTTATCTCATTTTAATGATGCACAGAGACATTGCTTCTTACCAAAGTTTGCATTGATTGTCACTATCAGAAATATTTTTAAAGCAAAGCTTTCCCTCTCTGAGGTAAACACTGTACCTCCCCTTGCTTGTACTATAAGACAAAGTCCTTAATCTTTGCCAGCTTTTTGAGTGTGTTCAATAACCCACAAGGCTGAGGGATTAATAGTCATTTGCTACTCCCTGGGAAGTACTTATACCTGAAAGAATTTTACTGAACCCTTGTCAGCAAAATCTAGTCTTGGTAAAATAGATGATGATAAATGCTCTGGTTCAGCATTATTAAAGCAGATGGAGGAAGTGCTGGCCATTTTGCCAGGTCATATGGCTTCCAGGTGTCAGAATGTAAATACTTAATGGCTTTTATCACAACACTGGTTTTGTTGGAGATTGAAAGGCAGTGGAAGGAGGAGTATTGTATGCTGTAAAGAAGCCCTCTTGACGTTTCTGAGGACTGGGGCCTAATTACATTCTCTTGCAAAGTTAACAATGAACAGCCTTGAGATTTGGCCCTACCTTAGTGGTTCAAGACAGATGTCTTATTAGTGGCCACTGCAGGCATGATTGCCTTCTAGAGGGTAGAAAAGAAGAATTTCCTGAAAATACATGTTTAAACAGCTCAGGAAAAATAAAGGAATATTGTGACCAACCACCGACTATATCCTTCTTATTATCCAGTGAGCCAAATGTTACCAGTAATTTATGCCAGCTGTTGATATAGAGCAGCTGGGTAAGAAGTTAGTTACAAAACTCAGGGGATGACCTTGATTTGCTTAATTGCCTCTCTGCCTGTGATCAGTACATTTGTTAAGGTACACTTGGTATAAGATAAGGAAATGTATTCCTTTTGTAAAGGATATTTGAAGATTAGGGGGAAAAATAATGCCACAATTGATTGTGGTTGACTTTTCCGGCTGTTATCAAAGTAAATACTACACATGTGAAACAACCGCTGTAGTCCATCTCATTTTGAAAGTGTACTTACAGGTCCGAACATGTTTCATCTGCCTGTTTTTTCCAGGAAAATGTGTGATCTTTATCATTAAAGAGTACCAACTTACGATCACTTCCCCTCCCCACCCCCGAAGGGCTGATAAAACAGAGATAGGCGCTGAAATAACACTGTTGCCACTTACTCTCCCCATGCCCCATCCCCAAAGATTCTCTGGACAATGACTTTTAAATAGGTTCTCATTATTTTTAATGAGCGTGCAGAACGTATGTCGCATAATGCAGGAGTAGATAGGTGCCCTTTTACTGAACTTGTCAGATATAATAAAACATCGTAGGGGTTAAGATGCATTTTTCTTTAAGATGTTATAATTATTTAAATTAAGAAGCCCAAGTACAAATCACACACTCTTCAATTCCTGTTGCTGCCTAAATGAAGCTTTACCACAATGCCAGCTCTCTCTTAAAAATGAATGTTTCATCACAGATGTTGAAAAGACAAAAGAACATTTAATATTGTTAAAAATCTCTAAGTTTACTCTTCTGTAAATCTGCCCGGAATGGCAGGATATTCAATTATGAATGTGTTCAGTTTTGTTTCCTAGCCCCTTATTGAGTCATATGTAGAACTTGTATCACTTATTCTTTGCATAATTAATTCTTTGCATTTCTTAGAGATTAGGGACCTAAGGAAGGATTAACAGTTTGAAATGTTATTTCAAATTTCATATTTACTCCTCCTCTCTTCTTCCTTCTTTTCTCCTTTCCTTTCTTGCTTCTGATCTCTTCTCCTGCCTTTCTGGAATCAAATCATACTCTGTAATGTATCCTTCCATCACAGAACACATTTGTTTCTGCTTTCTGTTGAAATGCCAGGTGGTGATGATGAAGGTGATAGTACATTACATGAGGGGATGGTATCAGAAGGGAGACAAGTATCATCTCTAAAAGCGGGCAAGCTAATCTTGCAAGTTATAGAATTGTCGCTCTATCTCACGGGAGCCTGTGGCTCCTGGCTTACGGAACTGTCTGCCTGAGCACCTCAAGGTGAATTGCCGACTTGCAGGCTGACTTGAAAGGGCTGGCCCTCTACCCTCTCCTGTATCACTTTCCTGAAACTTACATGTTTCATCTTTAGACCACTGACGTCCCCGAAGAGGAGAAAAACAAATAAACAGAAAATTAAGCAAATTCCAAATGGCAAAATAGAAAAATACCCAACTAAAACATCTTATCTATGGTTTACTTTTACTCCCTTCCCCTTGAAGCCAAGTTTTTCTCTTTCATGATACTCGGAGAGATTAATGTTCAGTAAATTATTTTCTTGGGCCTCCACTTGCCACTTTTTCTAGGTCCCCAGGAAATATTGGGTATCTCCTGTTCAACAAATATTTACTGAATGCCTGTTGCCATATTTATTGAATGTATATTTCTACTAGCTTCTGTGCCATGCACTGGGTATTCTAAAGTATACGAAAACACATCCCTGTGATTCAGGAGCTCATAGATAGTACTGTGTGCTATTAGAGAAACAAGAATATGGCATGGCGCCTTCTCACCTATAAAGCTAGTGGAAGGAAAGTAGGTGCACAAAGTTAAGAAAGAAAATGAGGTTGAAAGTGACTAGAAGTAATTCAAATGAAGAAAGCAAAGTGCTTTAAAGGCCAAAGGACTTTAAAATCATGAAATGTTTCAGGGATGAGGTAGGATCCTGGTTGGGTCCTGGATGGTTCAGAGAAGGAATGAGAGCAAACACTTCCCAGGTTATGGAGAAGCGTGAGCCAAAGGCAGAAAGGAAAACTCAGGAGAAGGAAGCAAAGGTATAGAAAGCGATTTTAGTAATAACACTGCAACGTATGCTGTCTCATAAATGGAATTGTAAATCTGTGACAAAACCATTTGCACAGGTGACATAGAAAGTACAGTACTTGTGGCTTTGAGATCTAATTGATCTCTTTAATAAGTTCTCCATTTCCGTTATCTGTTGCTGTTTACTGAGCAGCCTCAAAACCGGAAGACTTGACAAACATGACGGCTCGTTAGGTTGCTCTGTTCTGTGGGTTGTGGACACTGTTCCTCATCAGCTGCCTTCCACAGGAGCATCTGCTAGGCTGCAGGACCCAAGACGGTCTCCTGCACACGTGTGCCAGTGGTCCTGACTGTGTGAGAGACACCTTGCTTTTCCTTCTTGGGTCATCTCAGCCTCCAAAATGCTGGTCCAGCATCCTTATATGGCCTTTCCAGGACAGCAGAAGCAGAAGAGGCTGGGGCTGTTAAGGCCTGGCTTTCACTGGTGCACAGTGTCAATTCTGCCTCGTTCATTTGGTCAATGGAAATCTCAAGATCAGTGAGGACCCAAGGGGTAAAGGAATATATACTCCATGTGGTTGGAAAGAGCAGCCAAGTCACGTTTCAAGGAGATACACTTCACGGAAAAGGCCAGTGTTATTATGATTGTCCACCTCAGATTAGGAAAGTTGAAGAATGCATCATCAGATAGTAATGTGTCGATCAGGAAGGTCTGGTACTGATTACTGGCCAAGTCTGCCATTGGATGTTTGAGATTACAATGATCATTTAACTTCTTGGTTCTTAATACCACTTGCAAAAATTGAACTGTGTGTTTTTTTCCATGCAAATACATTTCTGGAGGTACGAAACTTGATTTTGTTTTTCAGCAACCTTGTTAGCTGTGATGCTATGAACCCTCCATCTGTGATGAATACCCCTATCCCTGGGCAAGGGATACAGCTTTCTCTTTGTTCTCCCACTGCAGGTGGAGACGTTCTTCTAGACACCCACAATCTGAATTGAGGTTGGGGGGTAGAGATTGGATTGTGTAAATAGTGATAAGCCAATAAATACTAAAATTTAAATTTAAAAAATAATCTGACAAAATAGGGAGAAGACTGTGACAGGAAACAGGGAGAAGAATACCAATAAAATTAGGGAATTGAATTATATAGTCTCCTAAGGTCCCTTTCTGTTCCAAATAATACTCTCTGGATCTCTGTGCATCAGATCTTGGCCTGACACTCAATGCAGACAGTGCCTGAATTATGAATGATCTGTATATATGAACAGGCAGCAGGAGTCCTTCTCTGAGTGTGTATCTGTTCCACAGTTGAGAATGCCTAGGGAGCATTTGACCTAAAGAGTGCCTTCTCCTTTGTAAATACAGAGCTAACAAATTGCCAACAGATCTCTTTCTCATGGCCACCTCTTCGACCCCCTGCCGGGGCCGTTCTTGTTGCCGTAATAGTAGGACCAAATGGACACCTTCCTCCAGTCCTCTCCTCATGCCACCACCTATGTGGTTATGTTAAGGGGCTTCTGTCACATAATCAGCTCAGAGGGAAAAATGTTTCTTCTTTCCTAAATTTGAAGTTTAGGTGCATTTTCCCATAGCACATTATTATATTTAACCCTTCCAGTAGAATGTAAATTAATGGTTTCTGGTGTGTTTTGGTGATGCCATGGAGGAAACAAACCCTGCTGGCAGGTTGAAACTTAACACAGAAATTGTAAGTACTTCTTTTGAAGAAAAAAATAATAAGTTCAAATTGTGAGCACTAACTTTGCAATCAAATTTATGACACCCAACCTGTTTTCTAAGTACAAATTGCCTTGTCTGAATCCACAGTCCTCATTTATTGAAAGCTTGTTTCCATTACACATAAAGAAAAATGAATGAATTGCAAACATTATTCATAAAGATTTTGGCCATCTTTCACACTAAAAATATATCTGGGTTCTGGATTCTTCTACTTGAAAAATATGACTATGTCAACACTTGCAACTTGTTGAAAAGTTGGCGGATAATTTCAGTGTAATTATTGATGTAAGCTACCCCAATCCCTCTTTAGGACTAGACAGGTTGTAAATAAATTATATAAATAAATGCTAATGCAATTATTAACTTGATAATTTTATGTGCTATGTAGGCATGCAAGAAAATTAAACAAAGATGAAGCTACTGACTTTGTTTATGTTCAGGGTGTATGTGATCATGACTTATTCTCTATATCATACAGAGGTAGGAGTACATTAGATCGAGCCTTGTCTTCAGCTACATAACCGAGTATGATTGTAAAAAAATGTAATTTCTCATGGTGGTTAAGTTAATAACATGTCACCATTATTTGTGCTCCTCTCAAACAGAAACCAAATCATCTATATCCTCGTTGGAAAGAAAGTAAAGGCAAAATGGCTACAAATAAGCTCACAGCTGTCTTTTTTAAAAGTTAAGCCTTTGCTGTGAGATAGCAGTTGAGGTCCGTCTGTAATCTGTAGGGTTTTCTTGCAGAAAAGAATAGTGATCATAAGTAAATGTCTTACTTCCTTCACAAACCTTTGAAAATATAACCCAAAGATTGCATTGCCTCTGTTCTCACCTCTCCATGGCTCCCAAGGGGGTTGGCATCTCTTATCAGAAGCAAGCAGCCAGGCAAGGGGCAGCCAACACATTGAGAGGCCAGGGCAGAGTAATGGTCAAGGCCATTGGGCAGGTAGTGAAAGGCCTCCTGCTGTGTTAAACAAATACAGTTTCCTTCCTGGCTTCTGCAGGAGCTAATTTTGTTTTTCACTTCTCTTCTGGTACAAGAACAATAAAGGATACATAAGGCCATTCTGCCTGTGAGGAGATGTGCATTCGATTATCATAAATCCACTGATAAAAAGTGCAGTGGTCAATGAGAACAGGCATTCTTGGATGAAATAAAAGGTTTAATTGAAACTACTATCCCAGGGGAGAGAGATGATTGAGTGTGGTATTGAGTAGACGTTAATTACCATAGTCCAGAGAGTAAAGAAAATAAAAGGAAGAACATTCTATGAATTTTTTAAATTTTCTAAATAGGTTTCTCTTTAAGAGAATATGAGGAGCTATCCTAATAGGATGCTAGAAAAACATGAGTTTTGCTCATACACAGTGTTCTTAGAACACTAATATTTCTCAGGAAGTTGCAGCTGAATTTGCTACTTACTAGAAGTTAGAACTAAGCAAAGTACAGAGTTTACTGTTATGCTGAATAATGGTTACAGAATATAAGCACATGTTGACTTACATTAGTAAACGATTTACACTTATTTGTAATTCTAGAATTTTTGTATTTTTTGGTTATGTTTCTCAGTGCTTTTTTGTATTTTGGGTTTTTCTACAATTTAGCAGAAAAAAAGTAGGTTGAAGAGGCATCTGGACATACGGTCCTCATTAAACACTAGCCTGCTATCTTTGTATCACTAAAATATGGCTGCCTTTGTAAATCATCCATATTTGTTTAGCCAGTGCTTTACTTTTGATGCGGCTAAAATAATGGGACGAACTCTATGTTCACAGAGACAAAGGCTGGAATCAAGGATTGCCTTAACACAAAAATAATTGGTCAGGTGTCTCTTCTGCCAACCATGAACATATTTGAATTATGAGTTCGATTCTTTGTTCCAGTCAAATAGAGTGCAAAAAATATTCTGGATTATCTGTACCTATTGTGAAATAGATTTGAAAGGACAAAGACTGGGAGATGATGAATCAATTAATAGTTTTTTTGCTTAGTACCTTTGTTCAGACTGCTGCCCAATTCAATAAAAAAGAAAATGAAAACAACTTTTCATTTTTATTTTAGAACCAATGGATTTGTTCACTGTGTTTAAATTTTTCAACCAATTGTTTAGGTGTTGATGTAGACACAGTCTTCTTAGTTTTAAATGTGAAAAATTGCCTTTTGAGGGTTAATTTGAGTAGGATACTTGCCAAATTGTACCAGCTGTCATAATAAAGTAGAAATGAATGACAGATTTACTCCACCCCATATCAAAACGCAAGAGCGGACATGGTGATCAGATGAGCCAAAGTAAATTTGAGATTTTACAAACATTTGCAAGCTATTTTCTTGCATAGCTCAGCCCTTCATAGGCATTGAAGTATAAACAGGTCATGATTATGCCTAGCAGGATCATAGCACTGAAGGCAGCGGGGGGCAGGGAGGGAGAATCACCTTACTGCTGTAGGTTTCCAAATATATAACTTAATATTCCAAAGTACCATTTGAGGATGGTGATGATCAGTCTTGTTTTCTGACACATACTACCAGCCTATTCATTGGTCAGTATTACAAAGTGTTAAATCTTAGCAGTTTTTGAACTGTTTTTTTTTAATATTAGTGCAAATATGGTACATATTAAACTACTATGGAAGAAATAAGTGAAGCATCACTTATCCACAGTGGCCTTTAAATAACATGTGCCATGCATTTGTTCTTCAGCATGCATTGGGATAGGTGCTAGCGGTATAAACATAAAAGCAGAGTGGTCCCTGTGCCAGTAAAGTCCTTATAGATTTATGTACTAATGAATGATCATTAACATAATGTGATTAGTGTTACACTTTATAAAGTGCTAGGAATACCTAGATAAATGACTAACCACAGAGAGCAGGTGACAATTAAGATGGGCTTTGAATGAGCCAACCTTGTGGCACAGCATGTAAATTGGCCACCTGCAGTGCCGGTATTCCATATGGGTACCAGGTCCTATTCCAGCTACTCCAGTTCCAAGCCAGCTCTGGGATAATGGCCTGAGGAAAGCAGCAGCAAAAGATGGCTCAAGTGTTTGTGAGACCCAGATGAGGTTCCTGTCTCCTTGCTCTAGCCTGGCCCAGAGCTGGCTGTTGTGGCCATTTGGGAAGCAAACCAGTGGATGGAAGATCTTTCTCTCCCTCTCTCTGTCTCTTCTTCTTTCTCTCTATGGAACTCTGAATTTCAGAATAAGTAAATAAATCTTTAGAAAAAAAAGATATGCTTTGATGAGTAATAGTTTCCCAATGGGTGGCAAAGTAGGAACAGGAGAGAACTTGATTTTTAGGCAAATTATTCCATTTACAAATTTAGACAAGGCATATGTAGCATTTGATTAATTTTAGTTCCCTCTAACAAACATGCCTGAAAATCTACTTTAAAATGTTAAAAACTATGATTTCTATGGATAAGATGCAAGAAATAGCTGTGTTTTCCTCCCCCCTTTTAATGTCATTATTTTGAAAGGGCATTGTGGCAAAGAAATGTCAACAGAAAATTTATGAAGTCATCCCATAGCAAATATTTATTAGATGCATGCATCCTGCCGGATGCTAAATAGGATTCAAAGTTGAATTAAACATAATTTCTGCCCTTGATGAGATCACAGTGGTATAGCAGAGTTAAGACAGACAAGCTGGCAAATAATTGTAAGAATAGAAAATGATGAGAATCATAGGAATGAGAAAATGAAGGTAAAATGCGAGTTCAGAGAAGGGCAAATCGTTTCTCCACTGATCAGTAAATACTTCAAAGGATTGATGGTGGGCTGGCATTTTGGCACAGTTGGTTAAGCTACTGTTTGCTGACTCCTACATCCCATATCTGAGTGCCAGTTCCAGTCCTAGCTACTTCACTTCTGATCCAGCTCCTTGCTAATGTGCCAAGAAAAAGAGTAGAAGATGGCCCAAGTACCTGGGTACCCACCACCCATATGTGAAATCCAGATGAGTCAGATGAGTATCTGCCTCCTGGATTTAGCCTGGCTTAGCCCTTGTCATTGTGGCCATTTGGAGAGTAAACCAGCAAATAAAATCTCTCTCTCTCTCTCTCTCTCTCTCTCTCTGTCATTTTGCTTTTCAAGTAAATAAATAAATATATACTTTTTATAGAAAAGAATTGATGGTTTATATGCTGAGATGCAATGTTTTGGTATTTGGAAATATAATACTAAGAACCCTTTATTCCATTACACCTTTACTATAAAGTTTCTTTTGAGTTGAAATAATGTCTGTACTTGATATATAAATGCATACCTAAAATGAAAATTTTCCCTTATGTTTGATTTAATTTAGTATCATAAAAATTATAGGTCTGTAGCATTAGGGAAATGCTGGACTGAAAGATTCATTCACTAATTGTATTTATTTAAGTCTTCCCTTTTCATATATCGGCAAGTAAAAATGGAGCTGTAATTTTTTTCTAAGTTAAGGATAGTCCTTATTTAGTGTTTGAAGCATTGTTTGTTGGAAAATTAAGATCCATTGGTTCAGGGAAGAATGAAATCTTACTCAGCCTATATCTAGCAAAATATTGATTGGAAGTATGCTGAACTTTTAAACTTATTATAATTACATTCTGATTTTACAGGAATTAAGGCCATAGAAATTGCTCCCTACCCTTTTCTGCTTTCTTATACATACAACAGCATATAAGATGGCATCTGGAAGATAAATACTAAGGAAGAATAATGTGAAGTGAAAGGCAATAGTTAGTAACCCAAGCAAATTATTTAGGGCCCTGGAGCCACCTGAACAATGCTCTTCGAGATCTGGCGTAAGTAGTCCAAGGATGTGGAGAAGGAAGCCTCCTGTATCTAGCCTGCATATTTTTCTACACTGGGAAAAATCTTGCAAAACCAGATGCCACTCTGAAGTTCAAACTATGTGTGTCAAGCAGAGTATGTGATACTTGACAGAAGAGAAGAGATGATTCAGAGAAATATAAACCTTACATTGTCATTAACCCTTGATGGTTCCCATGAGTCCCCCCCACACACAGGCCATCCAGTTGGTGAATGGATTATTGATTTCAGTTCTTTGGTTTCAAACAGTAACATAAATCCCTACTCTTGTCACAGCTTCATGGTATTTGGAGAGTACTTGTCTAACCATAGTCAGTGGGTTTGGCCATACGAATCTATCTGGCCAATGAGATGCTAGCAGATGTTAAGGGAGCAAATCCTTTAATGGTATTCTCATTTTCACTGCCTGTCTTTCATCATCTGATAAACATGCTTTGAGTATCCAGTGGTCCAAGGAAGATGAAAGATGTGGTACAGACGTATATCTAACCTTTAGCTTAAAGGCAAGCCTACTGAGCCCAGCCTAGATCAGCAAAATTCCAGCCAACCTGAAGATATGTGAGGAAGAGTAACTGCTATTTGTGAATGTCACAACTTTGGTATGGTTTGTTATGCTGCATTTTTGTGACGACTGTGGTCTGATACAGTCATTTGCTTTTCATTATGAATTGATGATTTTATCCTTTCCCTTCAGTTTGTGTATAATATGATAATAAGACGCTACAGTCACATTTTAATTTTGATGGGATTTCATCTTCTATAGAACCTAGAAGACTTTTCTTTTATAGTCAGTTTTATCTGACAATTAATTTTAACAGAGTAATTGATTTAATTATTAAGATAAAGGCAAATTATATGTCTATCTGCAAATGGCATGTTATATATATGGTAAGAACATTTTCATTACAATGGTAAACATGTACTATGAATTTTAAATGGTTGTTACCCACTGAGATTTCTCAATTCCTATTTGGAATTTAGAATTATTTATCATTAATAGCATACTAAAGGGGATTGGTTTCCAGCTGGAATCACATTAGATGCAACTCAGACTAACAGAGAAAAAGATGGGGTACAAATGGTTGCTTTTATCTTTTGGTCCTTATGAGCCTTAACCAACAAACAAAAGCTCTCTCCTGCTCCCACAAAAGTACTATTTTCTGAGGCTGTGTTATTAGTATTACTGTAATATACATAATTTAATACATGTTACTCTTAAAGTGAAGAAACAGTTACTGAGTCCTCTAGGGAAAACAAAAGTAATTGGATATAATCCCTACTTTTGAAACTTTTTAGTTGGGAAGAAAGCTGTGTTATCTTTACTGAGAGAGTCATTGCTCTATAAATAATGCAAAATATCCCTAGATTAAAGGTTGCTTTACAGAAAGTTCTTACACTTCTGTGATGGTTTAAGACTTGATCTTGTAGCCATGGAATTTCCTAAGTTTTCCATGAAAATGATTTTTGAGTCTTTGTCTTAGACTATCTACAGATACTTCCCAATCCAAAAACTAAAAATGAAAAGAAAAAAAGAAAAACAAGAAAGGGAAGAATTTCTTATAAGGAAACTAAACATCATATATTCTCCTTCATGGAATTAATTCGGAAAGCTTTAGAACGTCCTTACTAGTCTGCGTATCTTGAAGACCAGAATGAGACTACATTTTCCTTTGTAACACTCGTGGAAACCCTCATCCTCATGCCCTTCCCCTGTGTGATCCTGTGTGTTAAACATTAGCTCACTCCAAGTCTTCAAGAGAGCCAGTTTGCTTAGCTTAATTGGTTTCTGAAGCTGACTCTAACTGGGTAAGGCCTTGGGCCACCCTCCTCAAGAAGCCCCAGCAAGCTGTGAAATGATTGTTAAGGGGTCAGAGGACAGCTTCAAGTCAGCAAACGCCAGCCCAGCGTCCTGAGCTGCAGATTAGGCTGTGTAGACCGAATAGGAGCGCCAACTGGCATGTCCCCTTCAGTACTGTGGCTGATGTTTCACTTTGTACTTGGTGGTGTTCTGTCTGGTAAGTGCAGGTAGCCTGGAATACGAAGTAGTTGTGATGACGAAGATACCAAACATGCTTGACATCAGAACCCAGCTTCCCAGATGGGCTGCTCCTCGTAGGATCAGGCTAATAGTGCTTCCTTTTGAGGTCGTTAAAGTATTTCAATTGTATAGTTTGCTGTTCTTGAATCTTAAGTTTATATAAAAGTATATATTCTATTTTACCCACTGAATTATTGCACTTAAGACATTTTTAATCAGATTTCTCTAATTTACTTCTAACAAGAAGGAATAAAAGCAAAACAAAACAACCTGTTTTTTTCTCAGTATTAACAAAGCAGGTTCTGGTTTAGAAAATTTCATGCTATCTGAATTATAACATATCTATTTATACTATATTCATGAAATAAAATATATTCATTCCCTTAATGTTTATCCGAAAAGGAAAATAAATTGTTGAATTTCCTGACCTTTCAAGTTTCTACTGTAAGGTATGCTTGGGGAGTGGGAGGCCGGAATTATAATAAGAACCCTAACTCTGACATTTTTGTTACTGATTTACTATTACAGTACTGAGTAAGCAATTAAGAATACTCATTTTCTGAAAATTTTTTTCTGGTATTAGATTAGCCTTTTACTGAAAGAAAATTGATTTAGATAAATTCAGTCACCTTTAACATTCAAATTTCCTCTCCACCCAATACAAAGGGATGAGTATAAAAAAACATGAAAAAGTTCCCAATTACCAGGAACTTGAAGGATTTTTAAATTCATATCAATGGTTAAAAATGATCCTAACTTAATGAATATGCAATTTGGGAGATCATTTAAGGATATGTATTTAAAATGTTGTTACTATGGAGCTACCTGTAATCTATGTTTTGAAATCTTTCTTCCATTAAAAGAAAACATCAGTGTTGTTACATTTAGCTCTCTGAAACTTTTATTCTACTTATTGTGACATTAATTTAATTTTTTCTTTATGATTGATATTGAACTTTGAACTAATCTTCAACAGCTTAGAATATAGTTCCATTTATGTATATATGCACCATGAACTCTGATTCTTTTTTGAGTTCTACCTATATTGTCCAAAAGAGAAAAAAATACTTTAAAAGATCATCTGCCTACTTGTATATCACCATGAGCTCTTCTCATTTCATTTATACATTAGTGGGAGTAGGAGAAAAAGTCTTTTAGCATTTATGAAAATGATCTTCCTGAGATCACCACATACCTTGGTATGCGCCTGCTCGTCTTTCGTCTTTTTTCTTTTCTTTGCTCTCTAAAAAGTACAATTGAAAATAAAATGCCTCCCTGCTGTGGCAATGAGCCTCTGATCCCCACTCTAGGATGATATTCACATTTTGAATTTTATGTAATCCAATTGGCCAAAAACCCTTCATGCTTATAATAGCTACCCAGAGCTTTTTCAGAAGATTAAAAATTTTCAGAAAATTAACTGTCTTGCAGGTGTCTTATCCTCTCATTGTGAATTTTTTTTTTTTTTTTAGCTATAACAAAAGTTCCATCTCCTTAAATTCCTTAGAACTTACTTAGGCAAAAATTAACAATAGTTAAGCTTATTATAAAATATCCTGGCAGAATTGCCAGGTATGACTTTAGCCCCCCCTCCCGTGTGTGTGTGTGTGTGTGTGTGTGTGTATACACACACACTTACATATAAACTCATTTTTTTCTTCTTAAAGCCCTTTTGTTTGAGTTTTGGTAATTGACAAACTGATTGCATGTGAAACATAACTCTTGCATAAAGTAAGCTGCTCACAGCACAGACTAATTACACATTTGGGAGGCAAGGCAAAGATATCCAGAGCTTGCTTGTGGTGAGCCAAGAGCACAGCATTTAATGAAATGAGGGCCGTAAAAGGTTCAGCATGCATGCTTTCAGGTCTGACCTGGGCTTCTGGGAGATTGAACATTGGCCCTGTGGACTGGTGGGTTCCCCCAGGGGTTGAAGGCTGGGTTATTACTACTTGTGTGCGTGAATCAAGCACTTCTTTGCAATACAAGACATTTGTGATTCTAGAGATGGCCCCATTTGGAACACTCTTAAGCTAATAATATGGCGGTCTCCCTAGTCATCCATCTTCCTGCCTCTCTGGCCTCCTTTCATTCCAAGTAATTACTTTTGGCTTTTTTTTTTTTCTCTAAAAATGGTTAGAATATCTGGCAAGCCCTGACTTTGTAGACTCTTGTTTCCTCTTGCCTCTTGCCTCTCGCTCCATTCCTTCTTCATCAGAAAATTCCATGAATGAAACAGAAAGGCCCCCTCCTGTTGCTCAACACACTTTTTTCCAATCCTGTTCTGTATAGGCTATTTCGCATCAGAGTGCTTAGTACATTGTAAGTGCTTGATAAAAATGTAAATGACTGTGGTTTACAAAGGGCAGCTGTTGTCACTCAGAGCAGAATGGACCACTCTCATCTCTGTATTCCAACTGTGACAGGTGATTTGTTTTGTATGGAAATAGAAATAGCTTGAAACATAAGAAAACAAGAGAATTGGAGAAATTGGAGGAGAAATAACTATGGAAGAGAGAAAGGAAACATACATACCTAATTAGGGTAGTATCAGAGCAACAGCTATGGAAACTTGAAGACTTTCTGTGAGAGAGAATGAGAGAGCAGGGCTAGAACTGGAAAGGTTAACACATTAAAAGTGGCTTACAAAATTAGGAGAGGAAAAAAATTTAACATTTTGCTCACTATTTGCTTTTGCATTTCTTTTTTTCTTTAATAAAAGTAATACCTATACGTGTATGGTTGCAGTGTTTTCAAAAATGAAAACAGTGACCCATTACTGGACTGTGGAATCAGCTTAGTTGGTTCTGAGCAGATTTTTAAAAATCCTAAGTTAGAGGATAATTGTATGGGAAACACCCTGACCAAATTGCACTCTGTTGTCCCATGTTTATGTATCTGTGTGTACATATGCATATATATATTTGGATGAGTAGAGAAATAACAGAGAGAGAGAATGTGGCTTTGGGTACTGGATCACATTTTCCAAACTTCTGAAAATGTACTGTGACCATTGCTTATTACAGTGTTAACTTGTAATTTAAAGTACATGATGCCATTTAAACCAGGAGCAGGCCAGCGTCCATCACAAGTCACCATGCTATGTCTGTGCCTTGACTGAGGATTTGTTATTGAAGATAAACTAGAGCAGGAAGTATGGCATCAAGAGAGAAATAGGAATAGGTTACTTTAAAATGTCCTTATAACCTTATGAATCTTATTAACCTCATTAACCTTATTCTTGTACTAACATAATTTTTACAATTATTTTAATGTAAAATTAACTTACAGAAAAATTTGAGTAATTGACATCATGAGTCAAATGTGGCACCAGCAATTTATTTCATTTGCTTCTATGTGTATATATAATCCCACAAATACACATTCACAGATACACATATTTAAATATATACAAGCACAAATTGTTGGCCATTCACTCATATATATCATTCATCATTTAAAAAAAAAGAGTTTATACAGCGCCTGTTTCTGAGTCTGACAGTGTGTAAGGTACCAGCAATACACTGTGGGGCAGAGAACCAGAATAACATAAAAGTCTCTGCATTCAGGCAACATTATTAGGGGAAAAATGAACAAACATTCCAGTGTGTATTAAAAATGCTCTAGATAAAATCAAAGCAAGTAGTGAACATAGGCAGAGTGACATGGAAGGGACTGAAAGCAGTATCACATTGGATGGTTGGTCAGGGAAGACCACAGTAGTAAGTTGATATTTGAACGGAGACTCAAAGGAGATAAGATATACAGAAATTCAGGGAAAAGGGATTGAAAGCAATGGGACAAGGGACACATGTGGGCATATTGTATTGAAGACAGAAAATGACCAATGTGACAGGTATGTGAGGTGAGCAGTAGATGTAGTCAGAGAGGGTAGTTGGAGTGCTTAACTTAGTAAGACTTTGTGGGATACTGTAAAGACTTCAACTCTTTCAATAAGGTGGAGAATCTCTAAGAAGTTCTGTGCATTTCCTTTAGCTGGGCCACTCTAGCTGCAGTGGTGAAAAATAACCTGAAGAGGAGAAAGATGGGAACATGGATGCAGGAAAGAGGGGCTATGTCAAGGAGCGTCTGATGAGAAGTAGTCATAGACATGGCTGGATTCACAGGGATCTGGGTGAACCATTAAGGTACAACCAACAGGAAAGGCTGATGGATCAGAGTTGGGATGTGAGACAGAAAGGAGTCCGTGAGGTTGAGGTCTCTGGCTTGAATAGCCAGAAGATGTGGTTGTCATTTTCTGAGATGAGACTGACTTTAGGAGGAACAAGTTTGAGCAGTGATCCATTCAACCATAATTTCAAGGTAGAAACTTTCATGGTGTTGCATAGCAGAAAGTTGAGTGTATGGTCCTATTGTTGTAGGCTGAAAGCTGAAGATATGAACTTGTGATTCAGAAGTGTATGAATGGTACTGAAAACTGTGAAATTAGAAGCAGTAGCTTAGAGAGTAAGTAAGAAAAGAGAGGAGACCCGATGATTGATCTCTGGGACACTCCAGTATTTAGACATTGGAGAAATAAGGTAGAATCAGCAAAGGAGATCTGAAAAGGTTAGGCAGTGAAGGAGGAGGTGAACTAGAAATTAATGGTGCGTTGAAGACAAGAAAAGAAAGTATTTCAAGAAGTATGGCTTGATCAGTTGCTTCTAACACTACTGGTAGATTAAATAAGATAGAAAGTGAGAATTGACAGCCTTATGGAAAACATTGGTGGCCTTGATTTATAAATATACTACACATGTGTATACACACACACACCCTTATAAAATTTATATGCACATATTATTAAATAATTAAGCAATGCATACAATATATGTAGAATATATATATTAGTATCCATAGTATTCAAATAAATGTATACAGCTCTGTGTGTATAATGATACACACTTCACTGCAATAATACAGCAAATATTTCTTATATATTCAAAAATTTCTTTAAGAATATTAGAGCAGTTGTGGTTGTGCCTGGTTTGAGTCCCAGCTACTCCAGTGCTGTTACAGTTTCCTGCTACTGTGCATTCTGGGTGGCAGCAGATGATGGCTCAGGTACTTGAGTGCCTGCACCCACATGGGAGACCTGGATCAAGTTCAAGGCTCCCAGGTTTGCGCTGATCTGCCCCAAGCTGTGTGAACATTTGTGAAGTGAGCCAGCAGACAGAGGATTGATCTCTCGCCCCGCCCTGCCACGCTGTGTGTGTGTGTGTGTGTTAGAGCATGCACACATGAGTGAGAGAGACTTTGCTTTTCAAATAAACGAACTAATTAAAATTAAAAGCTTCTTATCCATATATATATATATCAAAACTGGAAAATATACAAAAAATAAACAACAATCTGTAGTCTAATGCCAATGGATCATGATGATTTTTTGTTGTTCACTTAGGGTGGAATAGGAGCAGGTAGATAAGAGGTAGGTGGATCTCTGAGTATATGTATAAAATTCTTATGTTACACAATTAAAATATCCTATATCTGGAAGCTTTTTTGTTTTATCATGTTCCCAAATGATTAAAAACATTTGTGTCAGTATTTTATATAATTCTATCATTCTGAATAAATTTAAAAACAGCATACATACAACATACATATAGCATACATATAGCATAGTTAGCCTAACAAATATCTTGATAGGCAGCATTTTTTCTCCTGGATTCTTGTATTAGTGAAATAGAGTATTTTGTGTCTCTGCCAATAAATTTAGTGTTTACTATCACCTCTCGTACTCTGTTCTTTCCACAGAGGTCACATTTCTGCCTTTGAAAAATTAGCTGCCCTGTATCCAGGAATATAACTATGTAAATGATCCTCCAGTAATTCTTTCTTTCATGGTCAGTCATGAACCCATGAAGCTAAGACGTGGTCAGCTGCAAGGATGTTTACTGTCCCCTATTCCTTAGAGGTGGAAACTCTTTACTAGGCAGCGATAGAGCCAGCCGCTGCTAAAATGCCACTTTGGGCCCGAGTTTCTTGGCTTCCACTGCATTCAGAAATTGATGATTCATGGCAGTGGTTCCCAACTAGAGGAGATTTGGGTTCCAGGTGGTATGTGGCAATGTCTGATGACAATTTTGATTGTCATGGCAGAGAAGAGGGTACTATTTGCATCTAGTTGGTAGTAGCCCAGAATTGGCCCAAGTATATTACAATCCACAGAGTAGTTCCCACAAGAAAGAATTGTCCAGCTCAGCTCAATGTCAGTTGTGCTGAGGAGGAAGAAGGATTGATAAGGATCTTATGTGACTGACTATGGGCAGGTGCAAGGGCATTAGGGCATTGCATCTACAAGTATGTAGTGGACATATCTAGGAACTGTCTTGTGCTGCAGTGAAGGTTAGGCCACTGCCTGCAGCGCCGACATTCCAAAAGCCCTGTTTTGTGTCTTGGTTGCTCTACTTCTGGTGCAGCTTCCTGCTTATGTGCTTGGGAAAGTAGCAGAAGATGGCGCAAGTACTTGGACCCCTGCCATCCGTGTGGGAAACCCTGATGGAGTTCCAGGCTCCTGGCTTTAGCCTAGCCCTGCCATGTCTGTTGCAAACATTTGAGAATAAATGAGCAGAAAAAAAAGGATTGATCTCTCTCTCTCTCTCTCTCTCTCTCTCTCTCTCTTTCTCTCTCTCGTTCTCTCTCTATATATATATAACTCTGCCTTTCACATAAATAAATAAATAAATATTTTTCCTTAAAAATGACTTTGTGTCTAGAGTTATGGCCTCTAATGGCAAAGAATATGAAATAGTGAGACAACAAATAAATGAATTTCACAAAGTTTCCCTTATTACACCTCTTTGGAATGTTTTTTTCTTGACTGTTTCCATTTCTGTGAGTAGAAAAAGCAACACTATGTGGAAAAGAGCTGTTGTGCAAAAGATGGAAGCTGGGGGGTCCAAAAGTCCAGCTATGTCATTGCTTTTGGGTTTATCCTGTCACTCTGGTCCTGCATTGGAGGCATTTGCAAGTGCTCCACACCCCTTTCTGTCTGCTACAAAAGATTGGCAAGATTTGCATTTAATTTTCAGAGTTGCTGATTGAACCAAGATTATTGGAAGGAGGCATTCAGCATATTGATTTTTTTGTACATTAGGTAAAGGCACATTTATTTCTAACAGAGGAAATGGCTGTGTTAACTACTGTAATGGCTTCCTTCACCATTGGGACATTGGCTATTATTGGAGACCACTAATTAGGACTCGAGCCTGCTACAGCATAGGAAAGACATAAAGCATAACTGTAGGTGGGTGGAGAATATAAAATTGCATCATGTCTTACTGTGAAAGTAGAAACCTGTCTTGGAATTTTTTGTAGGTGGGTCAAATCATGGTGACCTTCGATAGTGGGGCATAAAGATACTATGTAGTATACTCTAGTAGTTAAGTGTCTTAGTTGAACTCACAGAAGAAGAAACTACAATGATGGATACCAGGGGGTCAGAGGAACAGGGAGCTGTGAACCAAGGATGCACAATTTCAGTTAGGCAGGGAGAAACAGCTCAGGAGACTTTGTACTAAATAGTGACCACTGTAATTCAAAGGGTGCATGGAAAATGAAATTAAAAGATAACGCTCATTTGCCAGGAATTTTTGGAGACCCCTCACAGCTAATGTATACTCATACCTAAAAATTGCTAGTGGAATAGATTGCATTTGGTTTCAATGCCAAAAAAAAAAAAATATATGAGGGCACTCAAAAGTTCATGGAAAATAGAATTAAAGATAAGGTGATCGTGGGGCCGGCACCGTGGCACAGTGGATTAGCGCCCTGGCTTGAAGCAATGGCATCCCATATGGGCACCGGTTCTAGTCCCAGCTGCTCCTCTTCCGATCCAGCTCTCTGCTATGGCCTGGGATAGCAGTAGAATATGGCCCAAGTCTTTGGGACCCTGCACCCATGTGGGAGACCTGGAGAAATCTCCTGGCTCCTGGCTTCAGATTGGCACAGCTCTGACCGTTGTGGCCAATTGGGGAGTGAACCAGTGGATGGACGACCTCTCTCTGTCTCTCTCTCTCTGTGTAACTCTGACTCTCAAATAAATAAATAAATAAATCTTAAAAAAAAAAATTAAGGTGATCTTGGTGCAAAAAAATTGAAATCCCTGCACAGTTTTTTCATAAAGTGCATTTCCATGAACTTTTATGAAAACCTCTCATGTACATGGATGTCAAAATTTTTGCACCAAAACTAAAAAAAATTTTAACTTCATTTCCAAGAACTTTTTGAAAGCCCATCCTATAATTTTTATTTGTCAATTGAAAAATAAATCTTAAAAATAATAAAAATACATACATTCCGTGACATAATTTACCTACAGATAATATGGCATCTTAAAATTCATTGGGCTGAGACTAAGGCAAAACGTGAAAGTGTAGTGGGCTGACTCAGAACATTTCATTACAAAACAGGAACAACAAAAAAATCTGACACACAATCACCCTGCCTGCAACCCACAAAGCCCCAACATTGACATTTCTTGTGGCCTATCAGCTCAGTACTTGTTTCCTCATCTGTAAAATGGGCACAGTGATAAACCTCAGATGGTGTTGTGAAAAATCAGCGTATCACCATGAAAGCTCTAAGAATGGAGACGCGCGGTCATTGTTAACCACGAGTTTATTGTTTTCATCCCAGTTGTTACTCTGAGATGCCAGGGACTTAAAAAGATAAATGTCCAATGAAAAGAGAGCTATTCCAATGATCTCTATCTTGTTTTAACCACTCATGTTGTAAATGGAAGGTGCTAGTACAAATAATACTTTTCATTCTTACTGAGAATTATACAGAGCTGTCCAAAGAGAGCTGAGCAGTCACAGAACAAAGTGCTTTGAACGTTTCACTAAAGCAAAACCAGTCGTTGCACTTTGTGGTCCAGAAAAAGCCAGGAAAGTGTGTGCGTTTTTCTGTGAAAATAGTGTTCACAAACGTGTAGGAAGAGCAGTTGTCCTTTAATTTATACTTTAATTTGGTGGAACTTTATTAGACTGAAATTAACCAAATTCCAGAGAGGACTGGAAGGGTAAGTGATTATGAAATGTTATGGATTGTAAATCGGGTATTTTGGAAGACAAAGATGAAGGCTAATAGTTTACATTTAGTACTAAATTCTGGCATTGTAATAGAAAAAGGACAGTTTGAATCAAAGGAGAGGATTTGTTTCTTAGATAATAATATAATGAGTTAGTTAAAAGAGCTAACCTGTAATAGGTTTATTAAATTAAGCAATAAAGGCTCATTTCTTTGAACAACCTGTTGTCAAAATCTTCACAGCTAACTTCATTTGCAATGAAATTAAATCAAAGAACTATTTAAAAGTTAGGCATGGATTTTCTCTGTTTTGGTGGGAGTTGAAAATGTCATGTCAATGGATCTGGCTATGATCAACCCTTTAATCCTGGTTTAATTATGGGTTCTTTGCTACTTCTGATTTCATAGTTATTTGTGACTGCCATTCAGACAGCCATAGTAATTTTTTAAATACGTAATTTTACATAAGAATCCCCTCAAAGTGACCTTAAGATGAGAGTCTCTAGACATAATTATAGAGAGGAAGGAACTACTGACCTACAATGAGTTGATGGTTTCCAGGAATATCTCATTTTCAGTTAATTTTTCGGTTTAGCACTGTGACAGAGTTTCACATATCTGCAAGCTTGACAGGAATGTAGAAGGGACACCTACAAATATTATCAGATCTTGCTTGTCTGTTCCCACAACTATGCGTTTGAAACACTAGGGGCCAGATAGAGTTAACCACCCACATTTCCCAGGAGGCCTGAACTCTGACTATGCTGTTTGCAGCTAAACTGTATTGTCTCAAGACCAGAGTACTTGCAGCTAGGTGTCACATGTCAAAGGGAATAGGAATATTTGTTGCACATAATCATTTTTGTTTGGGTCTAAAATTGAATGACAATGAATTACAGGTGCACAATTAAAGCACAGGTTTGGACAAAGTGAAATATAATCCAACAGTATCTATTTCTCTACCTATACATTTTTCTTATTTCAAAATAATAGTTCAGGGCCGGCGCGGCGGCTCACTAGGCTAATCCTCCGCCTTGCGGCGCTGGCACCCCAGGTTCTAGTCCCGGTCGGGGCACTGGATTCTGTCCTGGTTGCCCCTCTTCCAGGCCAGCTCTCTGCTATGACCCGGGAGTGCAGTGGAGGATGGCCCAAGTCCTTGGGCCCTGCACCCGCATGGGAGACCAGGAGAAGCACCTGGCTCCTGGCTTCGGATCAGCGCGATGCGCTGGCCGCGGCAGCCATTGGAGGGTGAACCAATGGCAAAGGAAGACCTTTCTCTCTGTCTCTCTCTCTCTATCCACTCTGCCTGTCAAAAATAAATAAATAAATAAATAAATACAAAATAATAGTTCAGTTTTTTTCAGTATTGTATGTCCCATTGACAAACTTTACCAATAGTGATTATTTCCATGAAAAATTTATTTTAAGTTACATAAACCAAATCCTGATTTTTTTAAAAAAAATGTATTCAAGACACTGCAGGCAGCAGCTTTACCTGCTTCGCCACAACACCTGCCTGCAATGCTAGCATCCTGTATGGACACCAGTTCGAGTCCTGGCTGCTCCACTTCAGATCCAGCTCTCTGCTATTGCCTGAGAAAGCAGTAGAAGATGGCCCAAGTTCTTGGGCCCCTGCACCCATGCAGGAGACCTGGCAGAAGCTCTTGGTTCCTGTCTTTGCATTGGCATAGCTCTGGCCATTGTGGCCAACTGGGGAGTGAACCAGTGGATGGAAGGAAGACTTCTCTCTTTCTCTGCCTCTCCTTCTCTCTCTGTGTAACTCTGACTTTCAAATAAATAAATCAATCTTTTTTTTTAAAAAAAAAAAAAAAAGAATCAATGATAGAGAGAGAGTGTGTTCTTATCCGCTAGTTTGCCCCCCAAATGCCCACGAAAGTACAGGACTAGGATTAAGCTGGGGACCAGGTACTCAATTCAGATTTCCCACGTGGGTGAAAGGAACCCAGTTATTTGAGGCATCACCACTGCCTCCCAGGGACTGCCTTAACAGGGAGCTGGTGACAGAAGCTGCAGCAAAGAACCAAACCTAGGCACTCTAATGTTGGACATAGGAATCTTAATGGCTAAGCTGAATACCCACTCCTTCTTTAAAATTATGACATTTTTCTACACTAAACTCTGTTTTTTCAGTTGTAATACAAAGATATTGACATCACCTTATCTTTAAAGTCTCTTTTGAAACCTGAGATTCTCTTTATTCTGATTCCAGCTCTTCAATTATGGAGAATATTCTGTTGGATTTCCCTATTTATGGGGTTTTCCAAAAATGCTGCCTTGTCAAATGATCATGAAATATGCCCTGAGAGTTCTCTCTCCACTCCACAGAATGGGGCTGGCCCCATGCAGAGAGAGACCAGCCTTTGCCTGCCAGGGGCAGAATTCCAACCATCAGAGATCCAGTCATCCTGTCTTGCTAACTGCTTCTACGTTTGATCATCTGAGAGTCTACAATATTAATCTGCTTTCTCCCCATTCACACTTTCCCCAACAGAAAGGCGAACCTGACTGCTACGCACTCTCTCTGGAGACAACTGAGCAACTCACTTTTGAGATCCCCCTGAATGATTCAGGTTCGGCAGGCCTGGGAGTGAGCTTGAAAGGCAACAAATCCCGAGAGACTGGAACGGACTTGGGGATTTTTATCAAATCCATCATCCATGGAGGTGCTGCCTTTAAGGTGAGCGGGAATGCTGTTTGCCCTTTTGTGACATGGCGCCTGGCAATGTCACTGTTGTGTCTGGGGACCGGATGAAGAAGGTGATTGCAAGCTTCAGACCTCTGAGGCTTTCCTGCCAGACTCAGGAAATGTGTCTGTGGACAGATCTGGGGAGCAATAGGCTGTTTTCAAACCATAAGTGGTTATTTTTACTTCCTGGGGATAGTTCTTAAAAGCCATCATGATTAACATTGTTTTTTGCATTCTTTTTATTATCCTATTAGGATTCCACTGAATTTGTAACCTGACAGAGCTGAGCCTAAAACACACACACACACAGGCAGGAAAACAAAACTATAAACAAGTAAACATAAAGGCAGCAAATAAGGAAATTGTAAGAAATGAAAGCTCAGCGGAGCCTGAGAAGGATTGCAATGTAAATTAAAGGTCATTTATCACATTTTATACCTTAAAAGATAGCCATGGTACCCAGAATGCTCATTTGCTTTTGAACACTTGGAAAAGCTTATATATTAGCAGCAAAAGTTGGGGGAGGTAGAGGATAGTGATTCTTCCCTTTCACGTTGGTTAGGCAGTGTGATCATAGCTGTTCCTGAAGTGTAATGATTACCTTGATTGCCAGTGTTCAAATCCAGCTCTGCTGTTTGCTGTGTGAAAAGCTGGCAAGGAAGCTGACCTCCTGTCTTCCATATCCTCCCTGTAGAATGGGGATGATAGCGCACACCCACATCCTAGGGTTATGAGAATTAAATACACACACACACACCCTGCAGTGAAAGCCATGAAGTGGTCGTGGAGCAAGAAACCCATGTTTGCACCTCGTGTCACTGTCGTATGCATCCCATGTCATGTAAAGAGACTTTGTGAGTTGGAATTCTGCCTGAGCTACCCTCCCTCTCTTTGAACATAGATAAGTTAAAATTTTGAGTGCCAATCTCTTAATGATGTTAAGACTAAAAGAGATAATAGATGTAAACTGTGCAGCCTAGGGTCTATGATAAACTTCCAATAAGGGTTGGAAGATCATTTTAAAATGATCTTGCTAACTACGCGTGTTTTCACTCCTGCCTAGTGGTCTACTTATACTTTATAAGACCATTCCTGGTCCTGGATCCTGGCTTTGTTGAAGCATTTGTTCACATTTGCTCTTCTACTTTCATTTCAGACCTCGACACTGAACAAATAACGTGTTTTTCTTTGGGAATTAAGAAACATATTGTGTGTAGAGAACTTTTAATTCACTTCTTGGGTCTGTTCACTTTTGTAGCATAATAAATAATCACAGCATTTCAGTAATATACATCGACAAGCTTTCGTTTTGCTTATAGCTCTGCAGGACCACTGGGAGGAGCTTTCTCATTGAGGCTGGTGTGTCTGCTTACCATGCTGTAGATATGTATAGACCTGAGTTTGTGCCACATTTCCCACCTTCTTCTTGCACTGGCAGGCCGGTTGAGGTGTCAGAGGGCCGGCCTCAGGGCTTGAAGCCTCATTATCAATGAACTCTGCACTGGCACACTCCATGCCACATGTTGCTCAAGGCAAATGGCGTGGCTGACTCCAAGGTCAAGCCGTGAGACACCTTCCCCTGTGATGAAGCTGCAGTAGGGGTGTGCGTGAGAGGCGGGTGGAGAATTGAGGCTAATCACTTATTCTAGAAGACTCCCTAATCTGTCTGACAAATACAGAACTAGTAGCGTAAGGGAAATAATGATACTTAAACAACAACTATTAGTGTTTATTGTACTTGGTGCTTAGTGTATGCTGGACGTTAGGTAAGGATTTTTATGGATTTTCTAGTTTTACCCTTCACATTTGATTACTATCATACCATTTTACCAAAAGAGAAATTATAGAAGACAGTGGTCAGTGCCTCTCCTATGGTCACATAGCCCGGAATCACTTAACATGAAATCGAATCAAGGCAGGTGGACTCCAAGACTATTATACACTGTGATGTGTTGCCAGCTTTTTCGTACCATCCATTCAGGTTCCTGAAGATCAGGGGTTCCTGCCCTAAAATTGTTGTATCCAGCATGTTCTTTTGCCAAGGCATCCAAACATATGCTCTGTTTGAGGATGAGCCCTTGGCCATGTGTGTGAATACAGTTTGATATTCTTCTTCTTATTCCTAATGACAACTCTATTTGCAGAATTTATTCCAAGTCAAATTGAAATGGAGATAACTTTTCGGAAATTAAAAGCAAACATCTTAGCTTTTTTTTTATGGGCAATAACTTAAGTTCATGCAGTATCAGCGGGCAGGTTTAATATGTATATACATGTTTGTGTAAGTGAGCTGCTCCTTACCTAAGCAGATCTAGCAGTCTTGCTTCTGGCAGAAAGATTTCGCTTTCCGTTTATGTAAATTTCTTTCCTGACACTGGTCTGCTGAGTCAGACAATCACACCATTAAAAACCACTGGACAGCATATTTATAGCTGATCTTAAACAGTACAAGGCGTAAATCATGAATTTAGCCTTCTTGTGAAGGCTTAGCATCCATTTGTCTTATTTACTTTTTGCAGCCTACAGGGTAAGGGCCTGAGCTTGGCTCACGAGAAGTCTGAAAAACTGGTAGGGGGTGGAGGTGAAGGGCAGAAGTTTTCTATCCTCTTTCTGCTGTTCCAATAATTTACTGTTACTCCTCAGAAAATTGCCACCTGTTCTGTAGTTCAGGATTATGTCTTATAAAAATTGTTCTGAGACTTTGGTCCTGTCCCTGTTGAGAAGATACAAATGTGCCAGACTGCAGTGTCCCCAGGGAAAAGTGGAGCTAAGCTCTGGGCACATCCACCTTAGCATCTGGCCCAACAAAATCATCTTTCTGGCACGGCACAGTATTCTCTCCTGGTCCTTCCTGCCACTAGTGGGTTCTCAAGGTATTTTTCCCTTTTGGGAAGGTGGATTTGTGAAAACTAAACTACTTTGAAAAGTATGACCAATTCTTCTATGGATGCTGCGCACTCTGCTCTCCCAGGGGCTGCTGCTGATGTAAACAAAGATGGGCTACCTGCCACATGCAAGTCACCTGAGTGGCTGGGACTCTAACTGGGGGCCTCTTTTTCTTCTTTCCTCTCAGGCTGCCATGTTCAATCCTTTCATCTCTTTTTTAGTTCTTGCTAATAGACATGTAAATGTCTGTTTGAAAATCATTGCATTCAGCTACTATAGGATGGATGCTCTCTTGGAAAAGAATCCCCGACTCATCCAGGGGCAAACTGGATGATATTTTGACTTTATTCAAATTTACCCAAATGCTTCATCTCATCTTAGTGTTTGATGTTGAGTCTACTTGTTAGGAAATAAAGCCTGGGTGGGCATTTGAGCTAGGAGTGAAGACAGTGGATAAGACGTTTATGTCCCATCTCAGAGTGTCTGAATTTGATGCTTGTGGGGAGCAACTGGGAGCAACTCGGACTAGACTAAGTTACTGGAATTAAGACTTATTCTATGCATCTGCTCTCCCACAATATGGCGCTGGGAGAGGAGAAAACAGCTTCTACGCAGCTGCCTCTTGCCAACTTGAGTGATGACCTCCAGGAGCTGACCCTGCTCCTGATTGGAGGAGAGCAGCGTACTCGGCGTGTGGGCAGCAGAGTTGGGATTGGTGGAAAAGGACTATAAAGGAGGAGAGAGACAACATGCAAGAGGAACATCTAAAGGGAACATCTGGAGGAACACCTGTGCAGCCCCCGAGAGAGCCGGCCGGCGGTGTGCCGCTCCCCTGCGGAAGTGGGGAAAGTGGCTAGGGGGAACCGCCCTTCCACGGAGGTGGAAGGGTCGGTAGCCAACCCGGGAAGAACCAGCAACAAACCCGGGGAGGGCCGAGCAGACAAAAGAACAGCGCAGGGTCCTGTGTCGTTCCTCCACGAAGACGGGGAGCGACAGATGCTTTGCTCTAGCTCCTGACTAGATTTCTGCTAGACTCTAGGAGGCAACAGTGGTGGTTCAAGTAGCTGGGTCCCTGCCACCCATGTAGGAGCCCTGGACTGTGTTCCCAGGTCTCAGCTGCAGCCCAGCCTGGTCCTGTCCTCTGCAGACATTTGGGGAGTCAACCAGTGATTGGGCGACCTCTCTCTCTCTCTCTCTCTCTCTCTCTCAATTGGGTGACCTCTCTCTCTCTCTCTCTCTCTCTCTCTCTCTTTTTGTCACATGTATCGCTCTTCATATCAAAAAAAAAAAAATTGTAGACAGAAATCAAGCCTATAAAGCCCCTTGTATGTTTCAGGCCTCCAACACTTGTAATTGCATGCTTACTTGGATACAATGCTGTCTAAAGATCCCACTGGAAGCAATACCTTTAGCTGTGCTTAAGCAGAGCCTTCAACCATAACATCCAAATGTTGCTTCTTACATTGTAGATCCTAAAATGCCTATACAACAGCATGTATTGTATGTTTCTTGTTTGCTTTTGCTCTCATTCTTCCTGAGTGTTTGCTTCTGAAGTACAGTTTAATTGCTTCTGGAAAAAAATACTAAATAGAATTATATATGTGTTAACTTCTTCTGAGCTGCGAATGATGACTGGAATAAAATTACAAGGTCCACAAGGATGATTTTGTAAAATTTCATTTTGTGGTTGTCATTTAATGTAAAATGTAACTGCTATGAAATAAAAAGAAATATTGTCTGTGTTGCAGTTAGAAAGAAATCCTAATAAAAATAGTCACCATTTCCCAAATCCACATAAACCTCTTCTCATCTTCTCCAGGGTAGCACACATGCAGTCTCAGGGATCACTTTGAAGATCTGAGATAGTCTCATGCTTATTTGCTAAACATTTTGAATTCTGAGATGAGTGGCTTTCCCTTTTTCAAGAATTTCTCTTGCTTTGAGCTGCACTATTTTTAAAATTGTTTAGAGAAAATGCTTTGTATGTCACTTGATTATGCTGACAGTTAAACAGCTCATTTTCTTATATTAATCACTTTTAGAAAAATATATACCTTTGAAAAATATAGGTAAGTTATTAACACTATCGAAGAATAAATATTTCATAGGGTCTGTTGCACTAGTTCTGAATGACACTCTTCATTTGGACATACTGATTTTGTGAGTGGAATATGTCCTATTGGAACCTTGAAATAATAAGATAAAATTAAAATTTAAAGGCAATTTTTGTTAAGGGGGGAAATGTCATGTGTCAGGTAGATAATTTAAGGGCTCTTAAGTAGAAAGAATGAATTTAAGAATATCTGTTATTCTCTGGGAAATTAATTAGCCAGGTTTGTGCTTAATAAATACTACTTGATGATGATGAAAAAAATGCCTGACATAGCTAATTGCAAATGCATGCACTCAGAATATGAAACAGACATAATTTAAGTAGTTTGATTCTTGTGTGCTTAGAAAATTCGGAATGATACTTCTAAAAGATACAGAATTGTGTAATCTAAACTATTTAGTAATACATAAAAGAATTTCTCACAAATATAGATGATTCCAATGTTTTAAAGTGAGTCTACTGTGAGATTGGGGAGACTGTGAGCTCTAGAATATTCAAGAACATGGCACTTGATCCTGAACCTCTAGTCTCTTTGTAACGGGGCACATTTAACAGCAGTCAAGCCCCTTAACAGAACCCAGAGATCCCAGTGTGAATAATTTCTACCTCCATCTCTGCCGGTATCTATAAATCATGTGGCGTATCTATAATTAATGAATTCAAGAGAAGATAAAAGGGACAGCTTTTTAAGGAACACTAATGTTAAATGATTTCTTCAACTCTGTGTTTTTCTGAAAATTGATAATCTTTACTAGTGGTAGGAGACATTTAAGGCTCCTTTCTGTTATCAGAGTCTCCCAAGCTTTTGCCTCTGACAGAGGACCAGACAGTTTGAGTTTGAGTTTGTTAAGTAGCTCCGTTGCAAATCCTCAACTACGTAAAACCAAACTGTAGCGATTTCACCCCTAACCACAGAGATGTGATACATTTTAGATATAACTAATGGCAGGCTTTTAACTTGGAAAATATAATCAGTTCATAATCACTGTATATCCAACAGAAATTTTAGCTTAAATAAAAAAAGAAATTGCTAAATTAAAGAAAAATGTATTTCATAGGAATTTCCTTTTTCAAAATGCTGAAAACATTAGCATATGTTGATTCATATAGTGAAACTTACTATTTGTGAATTTTCTACCGTAGTAATTGCTTTATAAAAACACATCACTTTTAAGATCTCAAAATATCAGTATCTATCATTTCGGTTCTTGCCAATTTTTATGACTTTGGCATTTTTATTTCGTGCATGGAAATGCAAATAAAAATATTTTTATACTGTGCTAAATAAAATTTTGGAATTCTACATCTTGTGAATGTGTATTTCAAACTCTGTGATTGTTTCTGTGGGCTTGGAAAAATTATGTGTTGGTAGTCCTAATCAAAAAAGAAATTGGGATCTAAAATTTTTGATTTAAAATGATGATGATGCTTTGGCTCTGAAAATAGTACCTTTCCCTGAAAATCTATCATCATCATCATCATGTGTATTTGAATTATTAATGCTGAGTTCATACTTGGATCAGAATTTTGCTGTAGGTACTCTGGTTTGGATCCATTTTTATAGTGGTTGATTTTAAGCAATCTTAACACCAATGAGAGCACTGTGTCTTAACACACAATAACAAGTAAATAAATAAGGTAATTTTTAATATATGGCAAAGACCTCCAAGATTCTGATCTGATTAGGCATCCATGCATAATTTTCTTGATTCACATATAACACATTTGCCTTAACAAGCTTTTTTTCTTCTGGTTTTCTAGGCCAAAGTAAATTAAGAGCAGAAAATCAGGAAGGAGGTAGGAAGGGATGGAAAGGAAACTGAAATTACAGGAAACAGAAAATGTGTAAAACAAGCAAAGAATGTTCCTGCCACACTGTAGGCCAATGAATATTTCTGATGATCCTAAGTGCTTCTCAAACTGTCTTGCCAAGGAAATTATAAGCAGCAGCATGGCCATAGTAAAGCCTCTACATTGTAATGTGTTTATTTATGGTCCACATTTCTCCAGAAGGAATTTTAAATGAAATGGATTATAATACACTTTGAAAGCATTATATCAGAATGGCTTTGATTATGCATTTCTTGATGCTCTAAAAAGTATCCTTTAGTTACCAAAAAAATTTTTTAAAAATAAAAAGCTTCAGATGCCACAATGATATGCTGCTGGGACTTCACTGGTTTGCTACATAGAAATGGAGTGAAGCTCTTAAGATGATGACTGAATTAGATTAAAAAAAAATAGAAAATTTACAATAGCTGAAGAAGTGGAGATAGGGCCAGGACATAGAAAGGAATGAAGGTTCACTCAGAATTATAAAGGTTCTCTGAATATATGGTGGGAAATCCAAGCCAACCTGGGTTCATGAATCTGTCATAGTTACTGTTTGTAATCTAAATAATTTGTTCATTATAGGTGAAATGTACAACAGGTCTACATCATCTGACTCAAAGATTTTTCAAGGGATTCACTATAGCAAACATATCAGGAATATAAAGACTGAGTTATGCAATATACTAAGGACAGGAAACTTGAAACTATTCATTCCATGATCTGGGAAGCTACTAGCATATTAAATTACATGCATCCACAGATATATACACACACACACACACACACACACACACACGCACCCCTCTTCTGGTAAGGACTGTACAGACAAGTGTGAGATCATGGTTACTGAGATGAGGGCGCTCTTAATTCTACCTGGAAAAAAAATGAAGAGGAGGTCATTGCAGAGGCTCGCTTTGAAAGACGAGCAGATATTCAATGGGTGAGCAGGAACGCAAGGGGGATTTTCCACGGGAAGAAGAGTATGGGCACAGTGACCCTATGTGCACCCCAGAATGCAGTCAGTTGTCCTTAGAAAACTGGGCTTTATTGGGAAGAAAGGCCCTCTTGGTGGAACCTGGCGGTTTTGGGCAAGTGATGTGAAGCCCGTGCTAACGCAGGTCCACACCCTGTGAGCAAGGACTGATGGGCTCGACCTTGCCACTGTTCTTTCCCCCACTGCTTTGCTTCAAAGCTGTCCTTTAAAAACCTTGATTCATTGGTACCTCTCATTGCTGTTGTTTACAAATGGAGTTAAACGATTTCAGTCTGGAATGCAAGGTTCTCTGCTAGGTTGGCATAGTTTTTCTTTTTAGTTAAAACTACAGCTTGCAGATGTCAAGGAGTGACCTGAGGCCTTGAGAAGGATTTGTTCAGAACACCTCTCTCCCTTAGACAGGTGCCCTGTTGCCTGGAGTCCACCCTCCTCCCGGGAATGCCTGCTCTGTGAATCTGAAGTCAGGCTTTCAGCTTGGGCTCTAGGTGTTCATAATTTCCCAGGAGGCCTCGCCAAGGTCCCCATTAGAAACTTGCAGAGGCAGCAGCCCACATCTGGTCATGATTAATCCTCTCAACACCCAAGACTCATGTGGACTGGCCTTGGGCCATAGCCAGCTATCCCTGGGAAAGCCAGCCCACCCTCTCAACGCTCCTCTCATATTCTGCAGAGACTAGCTCTTTGCCTTGGTTTTTCCCCTCTCCCCTCTGTATTCAGCAGAACGTGGAAGTAAGAGCCTTACATAAAATGGACCAAGAGAGGTGGAGGAAGCTAAGCAGCGTCACCAGAACTGATGGCAGAGGTAGCACCTGGCCACTGCTAAAGAACACAGGGGTTGAACTAACAGAAAACTGAACCCCTGGAAACCATGGGTGTGCTTAAGAGGAGCACATGGAAAATCCCAGCACAGCACCTCCCTACAAAATTACCTGGCCTCACGTGCAGATGGAGAGAAACTCTGGTGGAAATATTTATCTATATCTTTTGTTAGATTCTCAGAGGAGTCCAAGAACCCATAGAGCAAACTAGTTGGAAGCTTGGACTCTTGAGTAACCCAGACATAGTTCGAGTCTGCTCTTAGAGAATTGACTTAACACAGTTCTAGCCTTTCTGAGCCTCAAGTGCTCCTGTTGTAACATGTGTAGGGCTGTTGTAAGGAGTGAATTGTCTGGTACATAGAAAGGATTTAGTACAGTGAAGTGCACAGAGACTCATTAGTATCATCAGTAAATGTGCTTTTAATTCTCTCTGGAACATTTTAGAAGCAACACAGCATAATGGATACACGTCCTTAATTTTAGAGAAAAGGAGACCTGACCATGTGAGGCCTCTTTGGCAAGCCACTTAATTTCTATGAGCCTCCATCTTTATATTTTTTAAATAGTAGAAAGTAGTATAGTACTGTTGGGTTGTTATAAAAGGTGAATGAAAGAACATGTGCAGAACCCTTATACAAGGAGAGGTCCATTTTAAATGTTCAGTTAAAGGGAGATATCATAGGCAAATGTCTTATCTCTTAGCCCACTCTCCTGCCTGCCTACCACCATATAACCAGTTACGACTGAGAATATCTGGAGCCACTCACCCCGGGGATGTAGAGAAAACCTTAGGCTCAGACAAGTTTTTGTTTCTCCTAACATGCCCTGGGGAAGTTACTTTTTAATCTTTGCTCCATTGTACTTCCACTTTTTAATATTTTTCTTTCTCTGGGAGTTTCCTTTACTACTTCCATAGCTTCAGGATGGATAAAGCTGTTTATGAGGGATGCCAAATATAGGAGGTTTTGTTGAGCAAGAGTTTGATTATGATGAAGGTTTGAAGGAAAGGGATTTTTTTTCCTTTAAAAAAACATAAATTTTTGCAGGGACCTTGACCTTGTGTCTTCGTCAATAAACTCTCATTTACACATACAAAAAAATGTAAATTTGACTCAGATTGCAATAAAATAGTATCCTAAAATTACTAAGAAACATTCTTGGGGAGTTGTGTTCAATTTATTTAAAATCAGTTGAGAATTAGTGTTCTCATGCTTCAGAATTTACTTAAACATAATAGGAAAAGAAATCCATAATATGATAACTTTCTTGATCAAAATGATTCCAAAGCAAAAAAGTGTATATATATATATATACACACATATATATATTTATATATTTAAGTTATATATAATTTTATATATATATAATTTTGGAGGATATTTGCTGCTTTTCAGTAATGAGCTTTTCATTGAATGGACTCTACTTTAGGTCAAGACCAGGCATAGGTATGAGTGTCTGTATGTCTAGCTAAACAGGCCAACAGTGTTCTTCAGTGTTCTGCCACCCCCTGAAGTTTCCTACTGTGTGCGTCTGAATTTCATACAGTCCTCTCTTCCAGGAGACATCTGGTGGCATATTGTCTCTTCTGCATTTGAAAGTCTGCTTTTCCTTGAAGCTATACCCTGTGAGAGACTAGTCTTTGTCATGGATGTAGAAGACCCAATGGTTTAATGTAGAATGCAGGACTTGAGCTATTCTTTTCCAAATCTGAACCCAGCTGGCTGATCAAGTCCTAATATATGTGGAAGTGCCCTCTCTTAATAGGTGTTCGATAAATGGTTTCTCATCCTCTTTGGACGGCAAATCATTCAGAAATTGGAGGAGATGACCTCGGAGGACCCTTCCAGCTCTAAACTCTGTGATTATATTCTAAATGTTAAGACAACATGTACTTACTGGCATCACCATTAATGGAATTACCCATCATTTATCTTATAACAACAACAAAAACCACACACCAATAGCATTAGACCAGCCACGCTTGAAAATGAGGGTGTGGGATTTTTATCACAGCCAGGACTCTCTGGTGACACTCGTGATGAATGTGAATGTCTTTGAAAAAAAATTCCAGCTGCCCTGGGTAACCTGACTTGTCCTTTTGTTTTTGGACTTGGTTCCACTAAATATGTCTTATTTCAGTGTAACTGTATGCTTGAGACCTAGAATGTAGTTAAAAATCAAGTTATGCTTAATAAATGTTGATAAGAGATTTTATAAAAAATGTTCTTCTCACATCTTGTCTTTCCTCTACCTCTTCACTCTGACCTTGACACCTTTTTCAGATAGAAGGTTCACAAGAGGTTACCGGGTAGGATCTCACTCAGATTACATTAACTCCATCACTGGAGCCACCCATAGTGTTTCAATCTTTATCTTCTTCCTGCCATAGTGGAGGATAGGTCTTGCTAAGACTGAACCCCTACGAATCCAAACACTAGATCTCATTTCCTGTTAAGAGTACTACGATCTTGATTCAAGTCTTCTGCTTCCCTTTTCTCTTTAAAAACCACACATCCGTCTCTGGTTTTCCTGAAAAGATTTTTAGTAGCAAAATTCAGCACAATAGTCCTTCTTCCATTACATGACAAAACAGAACAGAATAATTTCTCCACTGATGTCCCACTTCATGTGACTAAACCATTACGATTGTTATGGCTTTACCAATTTCCTGTAGTCTTAATCTTATTCTTTCATGTGCCTCACTCAAAATTGGATAACAGAAGCAAAGAGATTCCTTTCTTGTTTGGCCTTTCCTGTAAATCTCATTTCCAGACTTGCTCCAAATTAGGGTAAAGGTTAAGTGAAGTGGGAAAACAAGAGGAAGGGAGGGGACAGAAGCTCTGCTGAGGCAGACCACTTAACATGGTTTCCATCTCACAGTTTACATCCTTCTCTGTCCATCCCATTGCATTGCCACCTCCAGTCCCTCCCCAAGTGGCCATGCACTTGTAGGGTAGCCTCCACAATCCCATCTGGCCAGCACCCCTCCAGCAGGTGGCGTGAGCAGTGCATTTCCTAGAGAACATTTGCTGTCTGAGACTATTGCTGTCTCCCTTCTCTCCCTTTCCCCAGAGTCAGCAGAGGAACTTCCTCTAACCACCTGCTACTGCCTTAGTCCAAGTTCATCGATCTGTCCACAGGCTTTATCTACCAAAGCTATGTGCTTGGTTTCTCCTAATTATTGTGTATCTGTTTTTCCCATTTTTAGAGAAGTGTTTTCTTTTGCATTTCGTTAATTTGAGCATGGATTCCAGATACATGTCACCACAAAAATCTCTTTCATATTTTCCTTTACCTGTTATAGTATTGTAACACTGGAGTCTCCAGTTGAGTAACAAAGGAGTTGTAGTTAAAAGAGAAAAAAGGTGAGATTCATAAAAACGAGCTTATGTGCGCTGGTCTGGCTTACTTTTGTGACCTAGGGCAATTTACATAATTTCACTATCTCATTTTCACTTTCTATGAAACATTTATGAGTCTATTCAGCTCCTTGGGTTCCACGAGAATCACTAGAGATAATTTATGGAAGAAACGACTGGAAGAGTAAACTGCTAAACATACCTACCATTATTTCTGTCAAATTGATTAGCAGCAGGAGCACAAAATTCCTCATTGTTTCTGTCACGTATCAAGAACTGTCTACCTGAGTGTAAAACAGAGGTATGTCTTGTCCCCAGTCTGACTGCTAGCATCCTATACACCTTTCTTTCCAGGCTGTGGAGGAGATGCACTGTGGCCCCTAAAGTTCCCTGTCACTGGAGCTGTCTTCCCAGTTGTTAGCCACTGCCAGACCCCAGTTTATGAAGGACTTCAGACTGAGGATGATTCGTGCCTTGCCATGGTTTAGCTGAGAGTCTGAGTTGCCTATCCACATCTCGAGGTTCTTTGTACTTTATGATAAGTGGCGTTCCTTCCAAGAGATGGTAGTGAAAGTACTTAGCACTCATAGCCTTTCTGATAAAAAGCTCTATGATCCTCTTTGTTAAGCTTTTCTGCTAGAAGATACCAGGGCAAATTGGTCCTTCACTGCACAATCAGTGTTCTTGTGCAGGCTAGCAGCCTTGTGAATGTGTTAGAGAAAATCGCATGGGGATTTCTCTTTTTTTGCACTGCTCAGTAGAGCTACCAACAATATCTAGAAGACACATTACTACTGTCAAGCACGCAACATTTAAGGGTGTCCCTTTGCGCCTGAAAAATGCAAACCTTCAGATCAAGAGATATGTATACCCCCTTTTGTTTCGAAACTCCCCTCCCTTGAGTCAGCAACATGGTCCCTCCCAGAGCAAATGGCAGAATCAGGCTAGATTAGTGTGCTTGCCAAAGACTTAGGTAAGAGGTATCATACAAATATCTAAATTATTGCAGCTCAGAATTCTGAGGTTTCTAAAAAGTACGTTCCCGCAATTCATTATTGTTAGTATTTGTGACTATTTGATAAGCTCCAGAACCGTTTTCTGCCATGGAAAATAAATCATTTCTAATAGCTGATTTTTTCCTTTTTTTTTTCCTTTTTAAATGTGAATTTTTTTCTTGAAACAGCCACATGTCATCACCATGTTCTTTGTTTAATACTTTTTTTTTCTCCCCCTCTCCCTTAGGATGGTCGGCTGCGAATGAATGACCAGCTGATTGCAGTTAATGGGGAGTCTCTTTTGGGAAAGTCCAACCATGAAGCTATGGAAACACTTAGACGATCCATGTCCATGGAAGGAAACATCCGAGGGATGATCCAGTTGGTGATTCTTAGGAGGCAGGAGAAACCCGTGGAGGTGATGCAAATTTTGATTTCCCTCAGCAAATTGCCCAAGTGGCCATCTGAATACACAAACTCCCATTCCTAGTAGGGAAGCTAGATGCAAATTGATTGTGAAATTGGGAAAATATGCCCAGAAGGACTCTGATTGATTTATGTGGGGAACAGGTGGTTGTATATTTTAGATATAACTAGAAGGTGTAAAAATGTGCATATAAACTAAGTCATTCATCAAATGTAACAAGTCCATATTTTCTAGTTTTTCTTCCCCCCGCCCCCAGGAATTCCTAAAGGTCTGGACTGATTCATAAACATCTTTACATGCTTTTTGTTTGATGTGCTAGCAATGCCCATACCTTAGAGAGGCCCCAATTGGATATGTGGAATGTTTAATGTGAAGATCATTGTTACACAACCAATTCTCCATAGTATTCCACGTAATATGCTCATAGCTAATATTGACCTGAGACTGAACTAATTTAAGACGTGATCTATTCAAGCTGCTTGCTTGATATTATTAAATAAATGTAAGTCTTATGTTTTGAAATCTTTTATCATTTAGTGTCAGGAATATTTTCACCTATGTATGAAGTACAATCAAAATATTTTTTACTTAATATTCCTAAATACTTCAGTTGCATACAAATAGTAAATGTAAAATATTTCTAAAGCATTTTTTCTTATGTGTTCAGCTTTAATTTAAGAAAAGATAAGAAAAAGTTAATAGTCCTAAAATTTAAGAACAGTACCAGCAAATCATGCATTATTATATCAGGATATTCTCTAAGGCCAAATATGCTTGCATATTATAGTAATATGCAAAGTAAAGACAGAATACTATTAAAGTCACTAATTTTTTAGACAATAAGTTCTACTTAAAAACTAAAAAGTGGAAGTATTATCAAATTATATAACAGCAGATGGTATCAGGGCTCAATGTAGTTATAAGCCTAGGCTCTGAAATTTTGAATTACTTGTGTTTAAGTCCTGGATTTATAATGTCCTGACAATGTAGCTACATATGAGAATATTCCAAAAAGTTTGTGGGAAGTGGAAATAAAATGTAAGTTTATGTTGGTACCAATATTTTCTGAAATCCATGCACAGTTTTTTCTAAAAGCATTTTCCATGAAATTTTTGAAGACACCCCTCCCCTTTTGCATAGTTGTGTGCCCAGTATTCGTAGATAACAGATATTTATGTCTGCTTCATCCTTTAGTGGACTGTGATCCCCAGCACATAGTAGACCCATAACAAATATTGTTAGGTGGATGAAAAAATTGCATTTGAGGCCTGCTTCATCTAAGAGAGTTAACCTGAGAAGTAAAGTTATAAACTATTTTATTTTGTTATTAGCTATTGGAAAAGAATAACTATACCTTTTAAACTCTTATGTACATAACCTTGTAGATTTAATAAATGTAAATTGGCCAATTACTGGAGACTATATGTAATGAAGGAACTCATTTTCAACATTTGCATCTTCTTAAGTGACAGAGTCTTCCATGAATATTTAATGAGCTTTACTTAGGTACAGAGTTATAATGCCCTTACCTACAGCTTCCTACTCTGAGAGAAGTGGTTCTATCTGGTCTAATTTTATTCCCACTCTAGTGCCCTGGGACCTTGTAGAACCCATCTAGTGAAAGAGTTGAAAGGATAGCTTCTTAGGGGCCTAGTTGCCCTTTCTACATATTAGAGCTTCCTTAAGGTTTCTTTAAACAAGACATTTCAACTAACAGAAAATCTGGAATATGCTAATAGAGATTACCATATCTGTGTGAATAACAAAGGCAAACTAATCAATGGCTATGGCTCTATAAGTTAGTTGTGCCCCACCTCTCTTCTTTCCTAATTTCCTGTCTTTCCCTAAAGTGCACGCAAATGCTGGTGGGTAGGTGTTAAGAAGCATTTGCCTTCTCCTTTATTGCCAGCATTTTCATTTGCTTCCCACACTCGGGTGGACTGATGTTATCCCATCAGAACAAGTACTAAACTCAGTTCCTTGCCCATCCTCAGAAGTGTCTCGTTAATATAGTTCACCAGGGAATCGATTGGGAATAAGAACTGGGGCAAAAAGCAATTTTTATGAGGACATTGAAACAAGATCCATTTTTAGTTTCTCTAATATTTACATGATTTCCATGGGGAGTGAGCAGGCACTTGACTCTCAGCTATTGAGAATCTCTGTGGTACCCATGAAGATTAAAGAGCATCATTTCTTATAAAGACAGCAGCCTAATGTACAGTTTATCTTTATTAAATTGGAAAAAAAATGGCAGCTATTTGATCTCCCAAATCTGTGTTGTAGTGTGTCAAGGCATATGTTCTTTGCTCATGCTTTTGGTGTATTCTCCTGTGGAACAGCAATTGCCCTCTGGTACAATAAAAAAAAAAAAGGCATCCACAGCCTAGAAAAAAGGTCTTAGCACCACTCATACATTCAAGCAAATCAATTGTTAGATTTGGCGAGAATACCAAAGTGATTGCTTCACTATTATACAGAGATTTTAAAAAAATAAAAGAAGCTACTTAAGAAAAGTCATAATATATAGTTGTTGAGGTATTTTTTCCCCACATTGCCCAGATGTACAAGGTACATAAACAGTTTTGATGAGGACCTTGTAAAGAATTCCTAATGAGCCCTTGATTAAATCAAAATCATTTTAAACAGAAACATGTTTTTCAAAGGATGAGCTTGAGGTTCAATTGTAATTCTATTTGAGCCTAGAGACTTGGTATTAAAAAATGGGTTATGACCTGGTTTTGCTTTTCCCTTCCCCAAAACATTTTCCTCCCTGCTGCCAGCTCATCTTGGTAGAAGCAGGATATGTTTGAAAATCCATTATGTATTTTATTGGCTGGGACACTAATGGAGGGCTCCACGACAGCTCTATTTTACAGGCCGAATACTTTAATTAGGCTGGTTACTGATCAGTTGTTGGGATATCGATTGTGTCATTTATCAAAGAGCTGAGAAAACAGAAAAAAAAAGTTTTTGTTCTTGTTGTTATTGTTAAATCAAAACACTAGGCTATGCGAGGCAAATCCTCCCTCTCCTGCCTGCCTGGGCTCCAGCTTCAGCTTAGGGGAAGCTTGCCTGCTCTGCCGGGCTCTGTTGGACTTGCAAGATAGAAGCAGAGTACCACGGGTATGGGGAACATGTTACGAGCTCTAATAAAAATGAAAGGACCTCCAGCAATTGAAAACATCTTAATTATTAAGAATGAATAAAATGAGTATTGTAAGTATTTGGTTTAACTATATAGGCACTGAATTTTTGTAACAAAGAAAAAAATGCAAACAAAATGCATTGTGTTAACCAAATGCTTTATTCAGAGGGAAAGAGCTTTGAGAATTAGATCTGTGTTATTGTTTTTGGCATGTTCCTCCAACAAATGGTCAAGGGAACAGCCATGAAATGGCTTTCCAACTATTTACTTCCTTGAAATCTGTTAGGGAGAGAAATAGTATGAGCAAGAGTGAAATCCATTTCTCTGTGCCTCAATCTTTTTGGAAAAAGCATTAATATGTGCAGTGCTGTGCACCAGTCTCCTCCTCTTACCATTTCAGCACCTGTGGAAACTGGATTGCAGGGGTGTTGTGCGTGCAGCAGTTTCAAGGAAACTGAATTTGTGTACAGACAGTCAAAATCAAAGTAGAAAAGGTGAACATGGGAAAAAAGAAAATTGAGAAGAACTGCTATCTGGCATTGTCATGCAGTTTGTTTTAGCTTCTGGCCAAAGAACCTAGTGTCTGCAGTGGGACACACTTATGGCCTTTGAGGGATGAACTCTGTGGTTTCTGACTTGCCCTAGAGCATATGCACATAGTCACAGAGAGAGAGAAGAACTTGCTGGTTGGCAGGGAAATACCCTTGGCATGAACTATCTTCTTATGTTGACACTGCCACAAGCTGTACTCCCAGATGGAAGAGAATTTGAAAGAAGCCAGTTGTAAGTAGGGGAAAGAATCAAAAAGTTAATCCCCTTTTGTGGTGGCTATCAGCACTTCTAATCCTCAGCACTGCATTGCCAGTGTTTCTTGTTTCTTGTTTCGTATTCAAAGATAGTTTAACGGATAGGGTCATTTTGATTTTCCACAGTTGAGGACTAACATGCAATAAACTCTTAAAAGACGCTTCATAAAGTGCTCATTCTTTTTGCTTCAATTGTCGAAGTTGGACCACACTAGAGAAAGTGATTGTGATTTTTTATTTTCATCCCCTTAGGAGCCTGCGGAGTGTGGGGCATTGTCCAAGCCATGCTTTGAGAATTGTCAAAATGCTGTGACCACCTCTAGGCGAAACGACAATAGTCCACTGCAGCCATTTGGCACTTACAGTCCACAAGACAAACAAAAAGGTAAGAGTCTATCCATTTTCATCCACTGCAAATGGAATGAGAAGACTTAAAAGTGCCTTTTTTTTGAACAAAGGGGAGGGCGACAAAGGCAAGTTAATTAGAGGAAGTGCAGACTTTGTAACGCACAGTCATGAACACTGAGAAGTGGGTGGGAGAGCTGACTCAGAACTTGCCAATCAGCTTCCTGGCAGTGCCTGCAGTTGAAGTGACAGCTTCTATGCTTGCTGCCCCAAACATGGAGGGTTATGTATAAAACAAACCATGATGGAGAAATAAGGATGGCAAACTGTTACTTCTTTTTAAGACCTTTTAATATTGTATGGTACCAAACACCAAAAAATGTATGGTCTTGCATCAAACCATAAACTGGTCATAATGCAATTCACAAAGTTATGCTTGACTCTAAGATAATTGTGGTAAATTGGCAAGTGCCACGACCTAAGACGGTTATGTGACAGTTGGAATGCTCTTACTGTTATTTTGCCATACTCTCTTTCCATTATTATTTAGTACAGGTCACATTTCTAGACAGTTCTGAATGTAAAAACCTGGGTTTTCTTCTTTATTTTTCAAAACTTATACTTCAGGTCACCCAGAAAATTATCTCCCTGTATCTCTCTTTTTTAATAGCTTTCATTTTTTATATTGCAAAAGCAATACATATTCACTGCGGAAAGTTTACAGAAAAGCAATAAAAAATATGATATACAATTAAATATATGTAATAAATATCATTCCTATCGAAGATCTTAATCAATAACATTTTTATCTATTTGTTCCAAGTTTTTTTTCATGCAAATATGTGTACATAAAATGAAATGAAAATGAAATATTCTTAATGTAATGTTTAGGAAATTGCTTTTTGAACTAATTGCATGACAGCCATGTTCAATGTCATCGGTAGCACCACCTTCAGGGGTTGGCTAGTGTTCTACTGAATGAAGGTGTGCATAGCGTGTTGTCAGTCCCTTGTGGTCTGGGTACTTAAGGTGTTACTAGAGTTTAGCTGCACGGGAACAAGTTTCAAAGCTTGTGATTACTCTGTCAGAATGGACTTGTCCATCGGAGGCTGCTCTGATTGAATCATGTGCTCAGAAAGATGGAGCATTGTTTTTTCCTGTGAATTTCTCGATCTTACAGTAGTAGCAACAGCTGTTCCCATTTATTAAGTATTTATTTTCTGTTAGATACATGCCTACTTTGGGTAATACTACTATTCTTATTTCACAGATGAAAAAAAAATAAAAAGGTAAGAGAAAGGAGTCAATCACCCAAGACTGCATACTTGACCCCCACAGAGCCTGGATTCAGTTCATGTCTAAGTTCCTCCTCTAAGCCACAGTGCGGGCCCTGCCTCACACTAGCCTCTTCAAACGATATATTTTTTACTTTTTAAAAATTCACTTGAAAGGCAGAGAGAAAGTGAGAGCAGGCAGACAGACACAGAGACATTTCCATGTGCTGACTCACTCCCCAAATGGCTGCTAGAGTCAGGGATGGGCCAGGCTGAAGCTAGGAGCCCTGAATTCAGTCTGCGTATCTCTTGTGGAAGGGAGGGACCCAAGCACCTGAATCATCACTTACTGCCTCCCAGCACGCACATTAGCAGATAGCTGGCATCATAACCAAAGCTGGAACAAGCATCCAGGCACTTTGCTACGGGGTGTGGGCATCCAAAGGGAAGTCTTAAACACTGCACCAAAAGCCTGCTCCACCACCCCCCCCCCCCACCCGGAACTACCACTGAGGTCCTTTTCTGATAGTAAGAATATTTATTAGAAGCTGCCTTTACTTTGTATACTCATAAAGAAATGCTCAGTATTTCTTTTTCCATCTTAAAGAAATTAAAGGTTTTCTTGATCAAACCTGATCTTGCTTCTGAGATTTAAGTCACAAATGCCAGAGAATCTGGGGAAGGGATGTAGATTTCCCACAGGAAAGAGTAGCCTTTCTTCCCATTATGCATATATTCTGATCATGAACACTGACATCTGTATTACAATATCTAGCATCTTATAATTTGATTGGCAAATTATATTAATTCTCATACACGCTGTGGCCCAATGGCTATCTAAGTTTAAGTTTTTATTTATAATTACAGCAGAGGCATCCCATTGAACATTGGGTATGTTACCTCCCATCTTATGGTATTTTTAATGCCTATAAAACATTGATACTGAGTTAATATTCATACAACATACTTTTAGAAGAGTCCCAGTAACATGGGGTAGCATCTCTAGGAAGGGTAGCACAGACTAAAATAATGGAACTATAGAAGTAGTTAAAAAAAAGTTATACCCTCATAATTGCATAATGAAATCCCCTTAAAGCATTTGTTTATGGAATGCAATCAGGCTTTCACTATTCAGACTTTGTCTCTCTACAGAACAGATTGAGACCTCTTGGGCCCAGGTGAGCACAGACCACCACTGGGAGGTTTTGTCTGTTCTCCACCTGAGACATAGGTCCAGACAGGACAGTGTTTACAGCCGTGAGAAAACCATGCGGACAAGACGGTTACCTCCTCCCCACACAAAGTTAATGTAAGAAATCCAATTCTGTCAAGAACTGTCTCCACGAAATGCTCTCTTTACAATAGAGTAAACTTTGTTGTTCTTACTTCTTTGAAGATCTGCGGTGCAGTAATAGGTTAAGAATTAAGCCTGTCAATGCATAGAATTATTGCATTTTAATTGTGAGAGGTCAGTAGATAAAATTCTCTTACTTCTTAAAAATATAAGCCTGTTATCTTAGAAAAAATATTCTGCCAGAATGAACGTGATGCTACTGAAGCATTTCACGATCATCACGTCTTTGTAATACTGACATTATACGTTTTGAGAACTATCAGAAGTTGCTGAGTTTCAGCTCTCCGTAAGGTGGTAACAGACCACTGAGTCTCGTGAAACCTGAGTGTTGACTCACCACTGCCAATTTTTTGAAGGTCCTTCTTTAGAAAAACAGATCAATGTGACAAAGTGCTATGTCTAGTGAGGGAAGGAACTGTTACAGCCAAAACATTAACATTTTCATTCCCTTTTTCCTTTCCTGTGTATATTTAAAAACCCGACGTTGATACTCTGCGTTCCATCTATTTTTGTAATAATAGTATATACCACCCCAGTTCCCAGGTTATTTTATTTTATTTTTTTATTCCTGTCAAGATGGTATACAGAAAAGTCAGTTTTAGAACTAACATTTGTATAAATTGTAACACCAGAAAACTCACACTTGTGTTTGAGAATTGCTAGCAGTGCCCATGGTGGAATAAGTGTGGTGCTCCAAGATGGTGAGAAGAATGGAGGTGTGGCCCCTTAAGGATCCATAAACCCTGTAGTTCACTGGGGAATCCAGCTGGGAGATCTCAGCCTGGCCTCAGGATTACCCCTACTGCAATTTGCCTCTGGCTTGGAGTATCTCCCCTCCCACCCCCTCCTTTTTGTTCTTCTGCTCCCCTTCCCCTTTCAGCCCACGTGCACCCCCTCATGGAACCCAAGACCACTCACTGAATTAGCTTTCATCTCCATCTCCAATAAAACATTTTGGTTCTGTCTCCTGTTCCACTGGATCCATATTCCCTTAAGTCCTTTGAAGAAGAATGTGGCAGTAGTTATTCCTAAAGTGTATTCCCCTGGGAACCAGTGTACCTCCACTCCTCTATGGCACATAGAGCAACAGCTCTGCAGGAGTGACCAGAGATTGAATGATTTAACTAATTTAAACTTCCCAAGTTAACTAATGTTACTTGGATGCCTCCATTGTACAGAATATACCATCAGGAATGCAAATAGGAATGCAATACAGCAATTGTCCCAGAGAATATCTGCATCCCATTTTTATTTCAATACTCTTCACAACAGCAGAGATACAGAATTACTGTAGATGTCTCAGTGGAAGAATGGATAAGGAAAGTGTGGTACATACACACAGTGGGACATTACTCAGCCATAAAGAGAATAAAATCCTGACATTTGCCACAAAACGAGTGGGTTTGGACATCATCGTGCTAAGTGAAATAAGCTAGAAACAGAAAGACAAAAAGCTTTTCTCTCATGTGTGAAAAATAATATACCTGTATAGTAAAAAATGTGTGGATGCCATATTATTTGGTTTATAGATACTCATAAATGTTGTCTTCACTGAAGTATACTCATTATGTAAGGATATATTCTTAGTTCCTCATTTATGATCTTTGTGATGAAACCCACATTATGGGATACTAATATATCCACCCTTAGCCTTCAAAATAATGTATATTTACACATGAAGCAAATATGGTAAATTGTTAAAAATGGCTAAATCTGTGTGCTCATTAAAGTCTTCTTTATATAGTTTTCTTTGCTATTTGAAATGTTGTACAATAAAACAAACAAACAAACAAGATTAGTTAAATCAGGGGTCAGCAAACATTGTTCTTAAAGGACCAGTTAGTAAACATTCCACAGTTTATGAAAAATTGGGTGTCTGTCACAGGTCAGTTCTGCATTTGAGGCACAAAAGCAGCCACAAATACACATACAAATGGACGTCGCTATGTTCTTGTTTACAAAGCCTGACGGAGGGGTGGTTTAGCTTGCTGATCCCCTTTCTAATGTCACAATCTCCTTTATTCTTTCCTGCCCTGGACTTGATAGGATGCGTCCTACAAAACAAACAAAATGTAGTTATTAAAAGAGGGAGCCAGTGTGTGGTACATTGGATGGAGCCACTGCTTGCAATACTAGCATCCTATGTCCGAGTGCCTATCGGAATCCTGGCTACTCTGCTTTGCATCCAGCTCTTGACTAATTCCCCTGGAAAGGTAGCAGAAGGTAGCCCAAGTCCTGGGGCCCTTGCCATCCATGTGGGAGACCTGACTGATGTTTCAGACCAGGTTGATGTTTCAACTTGTCCCAGCCCTGGCTGTTGCAACCGTTTGGGAAATAAACCAACAGATAGAAAACCTACCTTTCCCCCTGAGCCTCTATTTCAAATCTATAAATGAATAAAGATAAAAAAAAAAAACCCTCCATGAGTTAGTGACTAGGGGACACACTCTCAGCATTTACAGACATATACATGAGTGTGTACCCGTGTGCACGTATAGAATGGCCTTCAAGAAGAATGTAATTTGTACACTCAATGAAATCCAAGTCAGATAAGAATTCTAAGCTTTCATGCTGATAAAGAGCTTAACAAATGTTTTTTGGGTCAAGATAAAGAAATTATTCCTTTCAGCATCTGAATATGTTGCTTAGCAATGTACCAAGGGGATGGGCATTGTGGCACAGCAGATTAAGCTGTAGCTTGGGACTCCCTCGTCCTTTATCAGAGTGCTGGTTTGAGTTTTGGCTCTTCTTCTGATGTAGCATCCCACTGATGCATCCTGGGATGCAGCAGATGATTGCTCAAGTACTTGCTCCCTTGCCCCTACTTGGGAAACACAGATGGAGTTCTGGGCTCCTGGATTCAGCCTGGCTCCAACCCTGATTGTGGCAGGCGTTTGCAGAGTGTACTGCTAGATGAAAGATATCTTTCTCTTCCTCTCTCTCCGCCCCTTTCCCTCTCCTTCTTCCTCTGTCTCTACTTTTCCAGTAGATTAAAATAAATAACATTTTTCAAAAAATATGCCAAGGATATAAAGTCCTTAAACAAGGTATTTACCTCTGCATTTATCACCACTTGAAAGAAAACACATCTTCCCTGTGAATACAACAGAAACTATAGTTAATGCTGTGGTTAGCGTATAATTTAAGAGTGTGTCTTGAGGATTCAAATGGTAGAATCTTGGTCCTCAGTGTGGTCTTGTGAAGGCTTTCAGAGGTGGAGCCCAGGGGAAGGTGATTAGATCATTGTTGATGCCATCATTGGAAGGGATTCATGTCACTCTCTCAGAATAATCGCTACCAAGTGAGTTATGATAAGAAGGGCAACCCCGGCCACCAACTCCCTCTCTGGATTCTTGTCTTAATTTGTGACCTCTCCTTCTACATGAAGTCATTTCTCATTCTGCTCTACATGCAGTAAAGCAGCCATTGGGCCCTCGTGAGAGATCAAATCCATGACTCCATGAGCAACAACACTGAATTAAGGAAGCCTCTTTCCTTTATAAACCACCCAACCTCAGGTATTTTGTAATAGCTACAGATATCCAACTAGAAGAGTCAGTGATCGTAATAACACTTGAAGTAGCCAGAGAAGGAGATGCAGGGAAATAAAAAAAGAGGATGATAAGAAAGGTGTGTTCCAGTCTAGTAAGAAAAATGTGCAGGGATAAACACACCCAGTCTTTCATACCTGCAGCTTCTGCATTTATGGATTCAACCAACAATGGGTTGAAAATATTTGGAACAAAAACTTGGTCTGTTCTGAACATGTATGGACATTTCTTCTTCTCATAATTCCCTAGTCATATAACTACTGATTACATAGCATTTTGATTATATTAAATATTATAAATAATCTAGAGATGATTTAAAGTGTTCAAAAGATTGTGTTGGCTATATGCAAATACTATGCCATTTTATATGAGGACTTGTGCATCCTCGGACTTTGATATTCTACAGGAGTGCTGGAAACAAGTCCTTGTGGATACTGAGGGATGCCTGTAGATCATACCTCAGTAGATCAACAAATAGATGGACAGTTCATTGCAAAAGCAGCCTATGATTAGTGTTTCAAGGAATTATTGTGCATGGTATTAAGTGATAGTTAGACGCGAAATGTCAGCCCAGTGAGGCATGGCAGCAGCAGGATGGGGCTGTGCTTTATGTAGTAGTTATCTTCTAGCCCCTCTTCACCTGCTTTCTGGGTAGTAGTTGGGAAAAGGGGGAGAGATAAAGGAGATGGCGCACTCTTCCTTTTTAAAAATATCTATCTATTTGCTAGAAAGGCTAAGTTACAGAAAGAAAAAGGGAGAGAGAGAAAGAGAGAGAGAGAAAGAGATCTCCCGTCTGCTGGTTCACTCCCCAGATTGCCACAAAAGCCTGTGCTGGGCCAGTATGAAGCCAGGAACTGAGAGCTTCTTCTTGGTCTCCCACATGGGTGCAGGGGCCCAAGGTCTTGTGCCATGCTCTGCTGCTTTCCCAGGCACATTAGCAGGCAGCCAGATTGGAAGTGGAGCAGCTGGGACTCAATGGATGCCCACATGGGATGCCAATGTTGCAGGCAGTGGCTTAATCTGCTATGCCACGACACCAGCCCTTGTCACACCTCCGACACTGGGAGTGACACTTTCCACAGCAACTCACTTGACATTGGCCAGAGATAGTCTAGGGGAAAAGAGGGTTGAGAAATGGTAGAAAGGAAGAGAGCAAGTTAGTGACCACTGGTGTCCTTTGCCAGTTTGTTGAAGTACTGACGGATTCTAGAGCAACAGTGAAGCATTCATGGAGAATGTGATAATTGGGGTGGGTTGGGATGGGTTTAGCAACTTTATTAGCAAAAACACTGAATCAGGCAAGCCCAAGGATGTGGTCAGAGGTCAGCAACATAGCCTTGGGGGGTTAGGAGATGAAGTTGGTCACAAAGGGCACAGACATTGATTCTGTAAGCAATGAAACATTGTTTTTGGGCAAGCAAGTTGCATGATCACATCCATGTGTACCTCCAGTGTAGAATATATACTGAGAAGCTAAGGAAAGAAGAGTTAAGCCAGCAGAAAGGACATTGTCCCTGTATGTCTCTTATTCCTTATTTATTCTGTGATCTCTCTCAGCAAATCATGTCTTTGGCAGCCTGATTGCTGCCACCACTACCAAATCCTCTATCCCTAAGAGTGGTGGGTCCCGGAAGGCCAAATGGCCAACTTTGTACCTCGTGCTCCTTTATCCCGATTACCTCCTTATCAGATCACCTACTGCGAAGTGTCTCTCCCAGGGACGCGTTGGTGCTGGTACTATTGCTTTCATTTCAGACGAGTCCCTGGGGGCAAAACTGGGAGAAAATCTTTGCCTGGTGTACTCCTCAGAGCTCTCCAGAGAAATGCAATAAGAAAGAGGTCTATTGTAAAGATTTGGCTTAAGATTATGAAAGCAGGCAAGTCCCAGGGTCTGCAGGGTGAGCCAGCAAGTTGGAGACTCAGGAGAGCCAGCAGTGTAGCTCTAGTCTCAGTCCCAGAAGGGACATTTGGCACAGCAGTTGCCACTTGGGGTGCCCTGTATCACTTATCAGGGTGCCTGGTTCAAGCCCCTTCTCCTCTGCTTCTGATCCCACTTCCTGCTAATGCATACTCTGGGAGGCAGCAGATAATGGCTCTAGTACTTCTAGTACCACCCATGTGGGAGATTCTGATAAAGTTCCTGGTTTCAGCCTGGCCCAGTCTTGGCTGTTGTGGTCGTTTTGGCTCTGAACCAGCAGATGGAAACTCTCTCTGTGTCTATCTCTCTGTTTCTCTCTTTTTCAAGTAAAATGAAAATAAATAAGTAAAATAAAAAATGTAAGCGGTGTAGTTCTAATCCATGAGCCTGAGAACCAGGGAAGGTGACTGTGTGGTTTTAGTCTGGAGGCCGGCAGGCTTGAGACCTGGCAAGAAGTGACATTGCATTTGGAGCAGGAAGGCAGGAGAACCCAAAGGCTCAATACAAAGGCACTCAGGCCACAAGGGCTCTCCCTTCCTTACCAGAAGGTCAGCCTTTTTGTTCTGTTCAGGCTTTCTACTAGTTTGTAGAATCCTTACTCTACCCCATTAGAGATGGCCATCTGCTTTATCTGGTCAATTAATCCCACTCAAAAACACCCTCACAGAAATGCCCAGAATAATATTGAAGTAGCCAGTGTCCTGGTCAGCCATCACTCTGGCCGTGTGAACAAAGAAAGTTCTCTTAACAGTAGGTTGATGTTTCTCTTATTCCACCAATCAAGAACAATCAGGGTCGACATTTTATCCAGTATCTCTTTCATGGATAGAGAGTAGAGTTCATTATGAAATAATAATCCATTACATTTACTCAGCACTTTGCATTTATGAAACACCATTTGAATATGTACCATTGTATTTCATCCATATACTCTTAAAATGGGGTGTCCTTATCATCACTTCATAGATTTATAAACCAATGCTTGGAGAAATTGAATAATTTTCCCAAGTTCATGTAGCAGAAGGAACCAGGATTAGAAACAAGGAAATTGTGCTCAAAACACCAAATTCTTTTTTAAAAAATATTTTGATTTATTTATTTGAGAGAGTTAGAGAGAGAGGGAGACACAGAGAGAGAGATGATCCACCCACTGGTTTGTTCCACAAGTGGCCACAATGGCCAGGGCTGAGACGGGCTGAACCCAGGAGCCAGTTGCTTTATCCAGTTCTCCCATGTAGGTGTTAGGGGTCTAAGTGTTAGGGCTATATTCCACTGTTTTTCCCATGCCACAAGCAAGGAGCCAGTACAGAGAAGCTGGGACTTGACCTGGTACCCATATGGGATCCCAGTATCATAGGTGGTGGCTTTGCACACCAGGCTACAGTGCTGGCCCCCAAAGCACCACATTCTTAACCAGGATATTCCGTAATGCTTTATATGCATTAGATAATATTCTTAATTATGAGTGTTAAATAATGTACATAAAACTTAGCACAAGGTATGGTACACATGAGGTATTTGGTTATAGTAATATTCAGAATGTATGTATTTTTCCAGTATCAAAATAAACTGGAAAAGTATATATTTTTAGTAGCTAGAAAACCAGGATTCAGACCTGTCTTTCTTATAAGAACTTAACCCTAGGTGTCCCCATGACAAGAATGACAAAGAACAGACAAAAGCAAAACAAAACAAATTAGATTATAACAAACTTAGAGGCTTGCACAGCAAACGAAATGATCAGTAGAGTAGAGACATCCAACAGAATGGCGAAGATATTTGCAAACCACCTATCTGACAAAGGATTAATATCTCAAATATATTGGCACCTTAAAAAATTCAACAACAACAGAAAAAAAAATCCAGCTGAGAAATGGGCAAAATACTTCAATACAGAGTTATCAAAAAAAATACAAACGGCGGGTGCCGTGGCTCACTAGGCTAATCCTCCACCTGTGGCGCCGGCACCCCGGGTTCTAGTCCCAGTCGGGGCGCCGGATTCTGTCCTGGTTGCCCCTCTTCCAGTCCAGCTCTCTGCTGTGGCCTGGGAGTGCAGTGGAGGATGGCCCTGCACCCCGATGGGAGACCAGGAGGAAGCACCTGGCTCCTGGCTTTGGATTGGCACAGCACACCGGCCGCAGTGCGCCAGCAGTAGCAGCCATTTGGGGGGTGAACCAACGGAAAAGGAAGACCTTTCTCTCTGTCTCTCTCTCTCACTAACTCTGCTGTCAAAAAAAAAATACAAATGGCCAACAAATATATGAAAAAATGCTGAACATCACTACCTACCGGGGACATACAAATCGAATTCCCAATGAGATATCACCTCACTCCTGTCAGAATGGCTAAAATCCAAAACACGGAGAGTAACAAATGCTGGCGAGGATGTGGACAAAGGGAACACTTACACACTATTTGTGGGTCTATAAATTAGTGCAGCCACTGTGCAAAACTATGTGGAGATTTCCTCAAAAACTAGAAATAGACTTGTTATATGACCCAGGAATCCCACCACTGGATTATATACCCAAAAGACTTGAACACCTTGTATCAAAGAGATACCTGTATCACCATAGCAGTACTACTCACAATAGCCAAAATTTGGAATCAACCAAGGTGTCCATCATCAGATGAATGAATAAATATTATGAGGCATTTCTACACAGTGGGATATTATTTATAATAAAAAAGAATACAGTGCTACTATTTGCAGCAAGATGGTTGCAACTAAAGAACATCGTGTTGAATGAAACAAGCCGAACCCAGAAAGACAAATACCACATGTTCTTCCATATATGTGGGAGCTAAAATTTAAAAAATAGAAAAGAAATGTCTATGTGTATCAATATTTTTAAAAGATTTTAATTATTTGAGAGATAGAGACAGAGAGACAGAAAGAAAGGTCTTCCATCTGCTGCTTCACTCCCCAAATGGCCGCAATGGCTGGAGTTGTGCCAATCTGAAGCCAGGAGCCAGGAGCTTCTTCCAGGTCTCCCATGTGGGTGCAGGGGCCCAAGCATCTGGGCCGTCTTCTACTTCTTTCCCAGGCCATAGCAGTGAGTTGGATCAGAAGAGGAGCAGCTGGGACTCAAACTGGCGCCCAAATGGGATGCCCACACGGCAGGTGAAGAATTAACTTACTGAGCCACAGGGCCGGCCCCGATGTGTGTCAATATTGCTGCAAATATAGTATTGTAAAACTTTGTTTTATAACTTTGTCAAACCAGTGGTTAAGAATGGTTCACTATTATAGTGTTAATGATCTGTGATTACTTTAAAATTTACTGTATATGGATGAAATTGTCATTTTTCCATTCAATTATTGTTTATAGACATTATTTGTATTCCCACTAAACTAGGCTCTTTTTGCTTTTCACTCATTTAACTTTTTACTTAGTGAAGTAGTAAGCCTTTTTACTGTAATGTAAATTTAAAATGTTATCTCAAAAACTGAAAAAAATACAGAAAGATAGGGAGAAGGAAGGAGGACGGGAGGGAGGGAGGAAGGGAATATTCTTATGTTCCTAGAACTGTTTCTACAAATCACGTTAAACCTGTTAAAAACTAATTAAAAATAAAATTTAAACATGCTTTTAAAAGTATCTTTTGCAACTAAGATGGATGCTTAAATCATCCTATAACCCAGAGTATTCAACTTAGGGAGTCTGGTTTACAAAACAATATGACATAAAAGAGGCGGCTTTGTTAATCTTCCATACATCACAGGTAATAGGTGTGTGCCAGTTTTTCTTTGGTGGAAAATGTCAAAATGCACAAGCTTTGCTTGCCGGGGTTGACAGCAGGTCACCGGTGTAAAATCACACGAATGCACTTCATTTCCTCATCCAGGGGCATTTGCTCACCTATGAATCCTTCAGTTCCATTGTGAGGGCTTATTTACTTCAAGGCTGGTTTATTTCTTGATTAGAATTGTGTCTGAGAGCTGGGCTGAAACAAAACCCAGCACCGAATGGTTCTGCCTCCAGTTTACTGCACTTTCAGTTGTGCTTTGTTTATAGACCTTTTGCTGCCCCATGATGGATGGACTGAGAGTGAAGTACCACCTTCTCCACCGCCACATCCCGCTCTGGAATTGGGCCTTGAAGATTACAGCCACAGGTATCGATAAAATGATAGATCGTAAATGCTCCTCGTTATGGTTTTTCTGGGAAAACCTAGCAATGTTATCTTAACTCTATTTCTTTCTAGAGTGGAAATCTCATAGTATCTATAATTCCTTTCCAGTGAAACTTTCTCATAGCTAATAGATTGCTCAGATTTTGTTTCCTGGAATTTGTTAAGATTTGTCTAATTTAAATATTTAAGAAAATGTTTGGGTTATTTTGAAAAGTTTGAAAGCTAGAGTAGTGGAGCTCAACGAAAAGTTATATGGACAGATGTGAAAGAAAACAAAACATAAAGCTTAGGTGAGTTTAAATTTGTAATTGGCAAACCCTAAAGGTATTTTGAAAATAAATGTTCAAAGAAATGTAATGAAGTCTAAAAATAAAACAACACCATATGTAATCTAAAATATTGAAAAGGGTGCTCCATATTATATCCGTTCTGTAACAGAAACTAAAAAATCAATAAGTTTTAGATTCATACAAGCATGAGAGAAAGAGAGATTTACTAAGCATACATACTATTTGACTAGTGGCATTCACAGATTGTATTCTTCTGATGAGTTCTAAAAATCATTAAATTGTCTCTTTGCTATTTTCTATATTTATTACGGCTGTTAAAAACGGTATGTTTCATTCCACTCTATGTCCCATGATAATCCTGTGAAATTTCTTCATTTATCTTTCAGCAATGTTAGTGTCATTCATATTAGGCTTTTTAATACAGTCTGCTAAAAATAAAGCAAGAGAATAAGAGGATAGCTGACTCTATTAAATGGAAGCCTATATTTACCTATATTTAGCTATCTCTGATTCTTGTATCTTTGAAGCCAGGAATCTTACTCAAACACAGCTTCATGAACACGATTCACAATCACAATAATGTTCTAGATCAGAATCTGTGCGGGTTTCTTTCGGGGAAATGTGAACAAATTTAATTGTGTTCATTCATTTTCCTTGCCTGCTTCAATCATGAATCAAAAATGACAGTTGATGGCATAAAAGAGCTTGTTCTTGCATAATTTCTTATGATCTACTTTACTGTTATGCTGTATATTTGTGTAAAACCACTGGGATGGTGGGAAGATAATTCAGATGCAAATCCTACTCTAAAGAATCCAGTAGTCTACAGGATAAAAAGTGGTGTCTAGGTCACAAGGCACTAAGTGATACTTACCAGTAGTTCTGGATAAAATCCTGTGCATCTGAAGCAAAGAGAATGCTTCCACCTAGAGAAATGTGGTAAGGGTGGCATTTGAGCTGAATCCGAAATCATGAAAAGTGGCTTGGCGAGAGACAAGTCCCAGGAAGAAGGGGATTTCAGAGTGAAGGGCAGAGAAACAGCGTAGAGGTGGAAAGGAAATTGATTTGCACAGCTTGCATAGGAATTGAGTGGTCAGATGATGCAGTCCAGACCACAAGGAGGAGATTTACTGGGTTTATTTGGTGAATAGTAAAATCTAGTGGTAGGGCTTTCACAGACAATAAGCATCACAAAAGCCAATGTTTCATTGTCAATAGCATGGATTGGGTAAATGGAGGAGGGTTAATCTCCATCAGAAGCCAGAGCCCCTTGGGTACACTCTGGGGTTTGTGAAGTGAGGGCTAGTGAAGGCCTGCCCTGGGAAAAAGAGGCAGAAACCCTCAGAGGAGAAGCTGTTGGGTAAGGGGGATGGTTCAGATATGTTGCACAGGTAGAATTATTGGGATTTAACAACTGCCTTTGGCTTCTTCAATGTATCCCTAGGTTGCCCCCCTGTGCAATAAAGCATATTCCTCTGTGATCTTGAAAAGAAAATATAAAAGTTTATATTGGCCCTCTGTGCTGCAAATCTTCATTCCAGGGTTTAAACCAACAACTTCCATGTCCTTCCCCCCCACCTCCTCCCTAATCCCCTGTGTTCGGGCTTCTGTCCTCAGCACTTTCCTGGAATTCTCTCAGACATCAGAAATAGTTTTCTTGCCATTAAAAAGATGATATTTTCTCAGTCTATTCTTTTTGGCTCTATTGTATTGGGTCATTATGTCATTCATTCACTCATCCATCCATTCAAAAGTATTTCTGGAGCTCTGAGCCAGAGACTGTGGGAGGTATTCAGGTACTGGAATGAATTAGAAAGTATCCCTATTGACAAGAAATGCAGGAGACAGACACCCACGGAATTAGGATGCAGCCTGCTAAATATCAGATAGGACTCCCCGTGGGAGCCCAGAGATAGGACTTCTGCTTACAGGTGTGGAGGGAAGCTTCATGGGAGCAGTAGTGTTTGAGCAGTTTCTTGTAGAGAGGAAAGAGCCTCATAGGCAGAGAAGAGGTGGGAAGAGCTGTTTAGGCTGGGAAGAACAAATGATAGCAGGGTAAGCAGAGTGTGCTCAATGTGTCTGAAGCATATGGGATCTGGGGGAAGAATTAAGGGGAAGGACTGCCATGTTCTGTGAGCACCATTCCTTTCCAGAAACCAGAGAAGTATTGAAGGATTTCAAGCCTAAGAACTACAGCCTGAGCAATTTCAGTTGTGAAGGGTTTAGTGGATTGGGGAAGCCAAAGACAAGGAGATCCATTAGACTTGCAGCTAGCAAGAGCATGGTGCCTGAGTGAAGGGAGAAACAGTAAGGGTGGACAGGAAAGACCAGGGGCATTTTTGAGATGAAAAGGTCCAATCTTAAGCCTTGAAACTCTCCTATTCTGTGCACCAGCCAATGACCTGCACCATCCTGTAGGCTGCTGAGTTGCCTACAGAATTTGTGTTTGGATGTATGAAGCTTGGTGAAGGATTGCAAGGGAGCCATGGGGTTGAGTAATGGAGGCTGTCCTATCTTCCAAAAAAATTTTATTAAGCCCTGTAAAAAGAAATAGGGGTGCTTTAGGGGCAGACGCAATCTCCTAAAATGGAAAACTTCCTTCACATGAACAGTGAAAAACAAACTTAATACCTGAGCGTTGAACCAAAGTGAAATCATGAAATTGCTAAATTTATTTGCTTTAATGTGTTACTTATTATCAGAGAAAACTTTAGAATATATGTGACCAAATAAAAATAGTTTAAGGGAATTTTATTTTCTATTGTGAGATCTCAGGGAGAGTTTATAACAAATAATGTCAGAATTGCACATTACTAATAAATGAACATTGAACATTACTAGCAATTTAGAAATCCTTTAGTCATTTGCTGCATGTTAATATTCCTTTCTCCTCCTCCCTGTCTCCCTCTGTATCTCCTCTCTGTCTCTACTTCATGGATGTGAACTATGCTATCCACTCTCATTCATAGTAGCCAATGGTTGGAGCCTAAAAAGGAACACCTGAAGCTTCAAATGTAACTTTTTATTGTTATTATTTTGCAATCAAAATCTTCTCCACGTGCCTTTATACTTCCAACTGTTCTCCTTGGACATTCATTACTGGCTGCTTTCTGTTTCACATTCTTGGTTTGTCACCCTATTCAGGACATTGGCATATGTTTCATGCTAGCTTTATTTATTCATTATGCAGCATAATTTGACATTGAGTATCATTTCTATTTGATGGATTCTCTGGTTGTTCATGCTGAAAACACGGCCTTTATCACAGACATGTCTTTGGCCTGCTGTCAACTTCTAACTTCCCACAGCCTCCACTGCAGCCCACTCAGCCATGAGCACATGCTAACTCCCTTCAAAATTAAAATACGTCATATTTTGCAGTTAATCATCTTGTCACCCTTTCACTCCAGACAATTTCGATATGTAGCATAATATCTAATATCATGAGCAGTTTTACTAGTCTAACTTATGTGTCTACCATATTTTCACATTAGCTAATTCAATACGGCATTCATCATTTCAGTGTGCTATTCACTTTCATTGGCTCTACTCTCATAATGTTTTCTGTTATACTCACTTTCCCCTCTTTAAAGATCAACCAATCGGATATCAACCTTATTGGCTTATTTCCATTTTGTACTCTAACAAGAGATATCCATCTATTGAAAGTTTTCAAAATGTATATTTAGTCACAATCACAATAATGATTGTGTAATGATTAACTTAATGGACATGAGCATATATATATATATATGTACAAAAAAACCTTTATTTGATCATTATTGACTATAACCCAATGTTTATTTTTTAAGAATTCACTTTATTTGGACAACTCCCAATTTGATGTTATTGTATCTAGGAGCATGGTCACCATGTTCCTTAAATGGTTATAGGAGTCATTGTTCCCAAAAGTCCAGGAAAATTTGAGGTCTCATTCTTGAAATGTCAGTTAATGCTGGTTTTGGTAAAGTAAGACAATGAATTGGGTTAATCAATACGTTACTCCTTTCAGTAGAGCACTTTAAATGCAGTGTGATCTGTGTTTTAATGAGGAATATTCATGTTGGTCCCAAACCTTCCCCCTGAAGGCTTTCATTATGTTATAACATCTGCTTTGATTAACAATTTGGTATTCTTTTATTTCATGATATGCACCACTCTAATGAAACAAAAAACAAACTTAAATGAAAACCTCAGAAGAGTAGAGCAGATCTGCACTAAAAGGGATAAGTTTTTTTTTTGTTTTTTTTTTTGTAGACTCAGGTTCCTAATAACATGTGTTCCAAGGTGGCTACCATTTTAGTGAACGCTTGTGGCTGTGGTGCAGGTTTTGCCCCTGGCCAGCTGTGTGACCTTGAAAATCAGTCCTCCTCTTTGGACCTCAGGGTCTTATCTAAAAGATGAGGTGACCTTTAATCCCTCCCAGCTCTTAAATTCTTTGATTCTATGAAGGCCATGAGTCTTTCTGACACTAAACCCACAGCATCACAAGAGATCAAAGGATGAAAAACTGAGTGCAAATAAAGGTTGAGTAACACAGTTAAAGGCAAATGCTCCCAAAACACCAGGGCTCAGGGGGAAGCTCAGGTTCACAAAGATCTCAGAATTGCCCCTTTAAAATGGGTTGGAAGAATGAGACTATTGCTGTAAGGCCAAGCCTTACTAATAGCCTTACTAAATAGACTCAGGATCCCAGCTCACAATTTGCATGGTTTTCCATCACTAGCTACCTCATCTAGCACACTTTATTTATCCATAGCTTCTGCCTATCACTAGGAAGTAAGTACACACACACAAACTATGTAATCCCAGAGTGGATTTAAACTTCTTGAGAAATTTTCGTGAAACCTGTACAGTCGTATCATTTTCCTAATTTTTAAAGCAAGTTTAAGTTTATTGCCTCACAGGGGTCCAAAAAGGATCTGAGGATGAATCACAATCCAGAATAAAGAGCTCAGAGCTCTAGGATGCAGAAGTTTGGTGCTTCAGTTCCCTGTCTACCTCTCATGTCTGTTCAGTGTTGTTATTTTTGAAATTAGATTTTAAAAATTCCTAATTAGCATAAGATACTTGCAGTTTTCTGGGTTACAGTGCAATATTTCAATACATATTACAATGTGAACTGGTCAAACCAGGCAACTAGCCTTTCCATTTCTGTTTGGAAACTTCCTAGGTCCTTTCTCCCAGCTCTTTTCACAGTCTAGCATACATTGTTGCGAGTTAAGATCATCCCACTGTGTGGAGGAACACAAACGTGTTACATCAGTCCACCTGTGTTCCAGTACCTGTTATCTGACCGTCCTCTATCCCTTCTCCACTCTTTCCATGTATAATTTTTTCATTGGCAGGCGCCTCAGGCCCTCAGTCAAAGGCCATTTTAACTTACAAAAATAAAGAAAAGGATAATTGTTAGCAAACTTTGAGCTCTTACTGTGCACTAGGCACTATTCTCAGTAATTAACATAATTGATTTAATTCTTACATGCACATTGTAGAGTAATTATATTACTGTCCTTTTCACTATGAGGAAACTGAGGCCACACCCCTAGCATCTCTCTCTAGCCTCCTTATCACACTTCACTATTTTCAAAACAGAAGATGAGAAGAGCTGTTGCCCATAGGCCTAGTGGAAATCTGACACAGAGATGGCAAAGAAACGAAGACCAGTGAAAACAACAGTCATTTGGGAAGCAAAAACAGGTCATCTGCTTATTTTTTAAGTACTTCTAAAACACTTACTCTATGCCAGTCAGTGGTCTCCTTACTTTGCAAATCATTTTTTTAAAAATTTGTTTGAGGCCGGCGCTGCGGCTCACTAGGCTAATCCTCTGCCTTGTGGCGCCAGCACACCGGGTTCTAGTCCTAGTCGGGGCACCGGATTCTGTTCCAGTTACCCCTCTTCCAGGCCAGCTCTTTGCTGTAGCCAGGGAGTGCAGTGGAGGATGGCCCAAGTGCTTGGGCCCTGCACCCCATGGGAGACCAGGAGAAGCACCTGGCTCCTGGCTTTGGATCAGCGCAGTGCACCGGCCGCGGCGGCCATTGGAGGGTGAACCAACAGCAAAGGAAGACCTTTCTCTCTGTCTCTCTCTCTCTCTCACTGTCCACTCTGCCTGTAAAAAAAAAAAAAAATTAAAAAAAATTTTTGTTTGAAAGGCAGAGTTACAGAGAAAGAGAGGGAGAGAGAGACAGAGAGGGTTACTTTACAAATCTTAATTCATTGTAGTCTCTTATCACTCTATACTCCATGAGCAAGAGAATATAATTGTACTCATTAAAATGGGTAAAGATTGTGAAGATCCGAGAGGTCCAGGAACTGCCCAGGTCACGCCCCTGATAAGTAACAGAGCTCTAGCACTGTGCTGCACTGCCTGCCATGGGACTTCCGCAATCTACCCACTGTCTTGTAATGATGGAGGTTCATTTATTCACTCAGCAATATTATTGCTGCATATTCATTTTGATATTGCTGCAAGGCAATATTAAATATGCATGACTAATGAGTTTTGAGAAAAGATTAAGCTGATTTTGGTCTATTCAGTTTAAAAGTTAAGATTCCCCAGTACATTTTACAAGAGTTCCCATTCAAAACATTTATTGTTTTTGTGGCTTTGGTCTTTAAAAGATCACACTTCAACTGCTTGAAAAGCTTAACCTCAATACTTTCAGATTTCCTAAGGAGGCTTAATTTGAGTTTTCACTGAATTTGAGATTAGAGGATAGACGTTATGTTGAAAAAAGCCCTAGTTTTTACTTTCTAAATAAGAGAAAATGACAGTGATTTATTTTATGAAAATATGTGTATTTAATATATTCCTGGATCAAGGTATAAGCCATTAATTGTATTTGCTTTAAATAATCTCTTCCATCCTCAAGCAAAGTAAGTGGTATATTCAGGAGAAAGCAAATTCTTTGGAGACTGACTACGAGTAGCAGGAAGCCTGCAACAGGCATTTGATGTATCTGGTGTCTAAATTGTCAACTGCGCTTTTCCTGTTATTCCCTTTTGGGGTTATTGATGAGCAGACGATCTGCTCAGCATTAACACTAGTTTTAGAAAATAGCACTAAATAAAGTAGAAAGCCAAACTCCTGCAGCCATCCGTCACTCAGCAAGATGGTTTTCTCCAAAGGACACGGCCCTTTCACTCGTTTTCAAAGGAAGGGCCTTGCCTAGCCCACAGAACACTCTCAACTGGCTTTTGGCCTTTCTCAGTGTCTGGTGACAGCCTTTGAAGTGCCGGAGCTTTCTATGTTCCCCTTGCCCACTGAAAGTTATATATTGTACAGCAGGATCCCAATTAGCAGAAATCAGTGAAGAGTAAAACACGATATTAGCCAGAGAATATTTTATTTAAATTGGGCAGTATGATGAAATACATGAAAACAGAGTTGCTTCATCTTAGAAAAGAAACCCAAGATTCAAGAATTGGTTTATAATGTGTGCTGGGAGCCGCAGAAAAAAGGGTGATAGAATATGTCCACAACAAGAACTGTTTCCCTCTCTCAAGATATTATTGTTAACCTAAACATGGCATCTGCCTTCTTTCCACAGCTGTGGGGTATATTCATCAGGGTATCTTCCAGACCAGCACATCAACTTCAGATCTGTGACACCAGCCGGGCAGCCTGAATCAATTAATCTGAAAGCCTCAAAGAGCATGGATCTTGGTAAGTGAGGGGGAGGTGATATCCAGGTCAGCTCTCTAGCCTCAGCCATCTATCTTCCCAAATGTCCTGGTTTTGTTTCTTCGCCCCAACCTGCAGAGACGCAGAAGCCTGGAGGAAGGGGTGATGGTCATTCATCCTGTCTTCCTAACTCACACCTCTTAATTGTCATCTCCTCCTTCGCAAAATAGAAATGATTGACTTTTGTAAAATGGTCATAAAATGCCCTTCCTTTATGGTTCACAAAAATAGGATTCCTTCTGGAGGATCCGAATGCCACAAGCATCTGTATTTCACCTGTCTTTGTATTTGCACTCACATTTCTGGCAGTACGTGTATTTCCATGCTTTTTGTAGGGCCTGGGAGGATAATGTGATTAAATGAATCCTCTTGGACAGCGCTTCTAATAGTTCTCTCCACCTGTGATGGATGGATGGGGGTGGCACCAATGGAAAAATCCAACTCTCTAAATGTCCCTCCCTAACTCCTGTGCCATTGGTGGCTGGAGGGAAAGAGGGGGAATGTCCCTTGGGTTTGCCAGATCTAGGGTATTGGAGCACCCTGCACTGGTGCCTAAGCAACCTCATTGAGGTTCTGGGCATTATAGGGAATTTCCAGGTGACTCTTGGCTGCTATCAACTGTGTTTGCCAGGTCCTGGGACATGAGACCTGGAAAACATCTCAGATGTGTGAGATCATTGCTGCCCTCCCATGGGCTCCTAGGGAGAGAGGCACTGAGGGAGGAAGGGAGAGAACAGATCCTATTAGAGAAGAGTGTAGGAGCAAAATAAATTCTCAGCACACTGTTCATTGCTTCCTGACTGCTCAGAGGCCAATCTCTGCAATTGCTTTCTCTCAAGGAGTGCTATATATATTTCATTAGTAGCAACCAGAAAATAGAATAATCAAAACTATGTGCTCTACCAAACAATCTGATAAATAGTGCTTATCTGTTACTCATTTATCAAAGTTCAGTAGAATGTTCAGTCAGGATGAAACCAGAGAAATTGATTCTATTTTCTATAAATTAACTAAATCACTGGGATGTGTTTTCTCTAATCACCTATAGCGAGAGACAAATAGAAACCTTAACAAGGAAGCTGTCTTGAGTACTGGTCAGAAAGTGTATTCTCTCATGTATGAGCATTTGACAAACCAAAGGAATAATAAGAGATAGTGATGTAGATTATCACCAATAATGTAAAGAGAAATTTATTTTTATAATGTATTTGATAAATATATCATGTTCTATCTTCTTAGTTTCTTTACAAAGATGAATGGATAAAAACTCCTCTTAATTTTAGGGGGAGAAGTATGTTACTACTTTCTTCATGTGCTTTTTTAAAGACATATTTATTTATTTGAATGGTAGAGTTATATATAGAGAGGGAGAGGCAGATAGAAAGAACTCTTCCATTGACTCTATCACTCTCCAAATAGCCACAACAGCTGGAGCTGAACCAGGCCAAAGCCAGGAGCCTGGAACTCCATCCCAGTCTTGCAGATGGATACATGGTCCCAGGGACTTGGGCCAGCTTGTGCTGCTTTCCCAGGTGCATTAGCAGGGAGCTGAATTCAAAGCTGAGCAAAAGGGACTTGAAGCAGTACCATTATGGGATGCCAGCATCACAGGCAGCAGCTTAATCTGCTACATCACAATGCTTGGCCTCAATGTGATTTTTTTTTTTGAAGGCCAGTATTGTTCTTCAAAAAGTCTCTACAGAAAGAAAAATAGCATCCATTTTAATTTGAGAGGAAAAATATTATCAAATCTGTAAAAAAAAATGCTAAGTCATTCCCAGAAAGTATTTCTGTTCATATAAGGAGTCTTCAAAAGGTTCATAGAAAATGGATATTATGAAAAAAAAAATGGAGTTCAATTTTTTTATCAAAATAAACTTACTTAATTCTACTTTTCAGCAAACTATTTGCTTGCTTTTTGCAGATAATTCTAAGTAGGCAGTTTTTACATACGTTCTCTTACAACCTTCAGAACAAATCCACAAGGTAGATATAGCCATTTTATAAACCAAGAAACTGAAACCAGAGAGATTACTTTGCCACTGGACATCCAGCTAGTACCAGGAACAGGTTTAAATTCAAGATTGCCTTGGTCTGGACTGTGTAATCTGTCTCTGTGAGCTATTTCTCGGCAATGTGGTCCAACACAGATTTATTTTATTTTTTAACTTAATATTTTATTTATTATTTTTTGAGATATTTTAATGTACATTACAGTTGAAGCCCTAATGGCTCCACTAAATAAAGAGTTCAAGAAATAAACAATAAAAAGACAGTAGTCCTGCAGGAAAATAGGCTAGGTCTAAAAGCAATAATATAGAGTTCAAGAAAGACAAAATATAATGACCTTAGTCCAGTGGTGAAATAGGCAAGGGCAAAAAACAATAATCTAATGAAAAGATGTTCCACTTCACTTATATCAGATAAATTTTAAAATAGTCACAAAACCATTAAAGCTATAGTCATATACAGTTCATATCAATTTGTTTGACAAAGATTTAAAGGAAAATTTGATAAAACACTGCATTTGCAGTGAAACTAATACATGCAGCATTTTGAAGTTCCATCATATATGTTGCTCCTGCTTTGTTTTTGAGGTTTTTCTTTTAAATTGAAATAACCTTTACAAAATATTTAACAGTCATCCATTGAATTTTATTATACATGTTCCACAAATATCAACAATTATATTTATTCAATTTACAAAAATGCACAGGTCATGAACCATTTTTTTTAGTAAGTACCCAATTAAAAGCACTGGCCCCAGACTGTTGCAGTGGCATAGTATGCTAAGCTTCCACCTGCTGCACTGGCATCCTTTATGGGTGCTGGCTTACATCCCAGCTGCTCCATTTCCAATCCAGCTCCTTGCTAATGCACCTGGGAAAGCAGTGGAGGATGGCCTAGATCCCTGGGCCCCTGCCACCTACATAGGAGACTCAGAAGTTCCTGGCACCTGGCCCACCCCTGGTCATAGCAGTCATTTAAGTAGTAAACCAGTGGATAGAAGATTGCTCTCCTTCTCTCTCTGTGTGTCTCTCTGTCTCTCTGTCTCTCACTCTGTAACTCTGACTTTCAAATAAATTAATATTTTTTTTAAAAAAAGCACTGGCTAAAATGCAGCCTACAATAGATAGCATTTTTAGAGTATTCATCAAAGTTTGATGCCTTCCAGGAAATGCCAATTTAGAGCAAATAATTTCCCATAAGGCTTTGTGCTTGAGCATTCCAGGACCATTCTGATCTGTTCTCTCTAGAATAATCAAGGGAACTTAATAAATGGGTTGACTTTCTCAATGAATAAATTCAGGTGATAACCTCAGTGGTAAACATTTCAAGCTGTCTTTCATATTTGGTAAGGGGGATAGAATATCTTATATAATTTAGCTTTCCATATACAGAATTGGGCCAATGTAAGAAATAAATATATTTGCTAAAATGGTTGGTGATTATCTCCTTATGCAAATATCCTCAACAGGATCAAAATCCATCTTTTTAAAACTTTTTAAAAAATATAAGGGAATTAGGCTGAATACCAAATTCAGTGCTGTTTGACTAGTTGGGAAGTGGAAAAACAATAGTTTCGTGTGGTTCAAAGTAAAAAGGATAAAGCCTGCTATTTACTGTATTATTGGGTTGGGCTGTTCTTCCTTTATGAGACTGTAGGAATCTTCAAAGACTACTGGGCCCCATTAGTACCCTCTTTGTTTTTGTTTAATTTTTGCTGCTGAGAGAAGCTAGTATTTTAACTGAGTTATCAGTGAGTCATTGTTTATATATTTAAACTATTTTAAAGGTGAGTGACTTTCATTTAGTTACTTTCACTTCTGTTTCCAAAGATGGACAGTTATCATGGACAATAAGGCCTTCATCCCCATCACCTTTCCTGGTTCTTTAAACACAAACAGGGTTTGAAAGTAGCTTGCAATTTATATCTTTCTAGAAGGCACTCTACCTGTTTGCTACCCTGAATATACTCTTATCTATCTATATGATATACTTCTTCTTAGTGGCTGCATAGTGTTATATTAATGAATCATAATTTATAGTTTACTTTTATCTTCCCCTTTTGATGGAATTTGGATTTAATTGAGAGTTTTTCTAGTTTTTCGTGAGATTGATCTGTATCTATTTCTGCTTCCATTTGCTGCATTTTCATTTTTAGGATATTATTAGGTATGTTGCAAATAATTCCTTCCAAACTATAATTTGTCATTTTGGTTTGATTGTGATATCATTTACCATAAGAAAAGTTCTAGTCTTTTTTCAAATACATATCTTTTCTACTTTCATGACTTCTGAGTTGTTTATCTCATTGATTTTCTTCTAGTATTTTTAGAAGCTTGGTTTTTTAATGTTTGGCAATCTCTAATGCACTAATATTTTTATCTATTGTCCATGAGGTGGGAGAATTTTTATTTGTATAAATAGATAAATTATATATAACATTTTTTGACTTTTTAATCTTTTCCCAATTAATTTGGAATATAGTCTTATTGAATCATAAGTTTCCTTATGACATACATACAGGTATATTTATAGATATGTTATTCTACTGATATTTTAATCTGTCCCATACCAACCTCGCTCTATTTAAATTATTGTGTTATTTTGTATCTTGATTATTTATCAACCAATCTTCCCCTGATTTTTCTTTTATAGAAATTATTTTGCTCTTCATATGCATTAATTCTGCCATGAATGTTAGAATCAGCTAAAGTGAGTTTAAAGATCAAACAAGAATGCTTCCATTTTGTATGTTTCCACAGGCCTACCTGTGTGAATGACCATTATTTAAAATGTTTGCTCTTGGTTCCTGATAGGAATAGTGTCAAGTTTAATCATATTCCTAGCTTTCTAAAAATCTATTAGTCCATAAAAAGAAAATGTGAAATGAATACTGAATTTAATTGAGTAACATTAAAAATCTATACAGGGTGATGATGCATATTTTGTTCTGTATTAATAAAATAGAAGTGAGGTAATTAATAGATTCCCCCAATATTAAATCTCAATTATTTTTCAGTAACTGTTTCTTTGCACTTGAAAAGGTCCCTCTTCTGTCAACTAGAGAAATGTATGTTAACTTCTTCTAGAAGTGGCTAAAATATTGTCTGTTTGCTCTAAGACATAGGCATACAACTCGGATTGCTGTTTTACTCAGTGCCATTATTTCTTCTATACCCACGATAGATTTTTGTTGAAGCTATTTTGCCTCAGAATCTAATACTACTACGGGCATATATGTGGACATGTTTAAGACAGACCAGAAATGATTAAAATGATGAGTAAAAGGAAACATGTATTTAAATAATTGAGTTTAACTGTGCTTATTCAAATGGTTTAGGGTGTTATTTAAGAGATTGGGTAGATACATCTGGGTTTTCCAGAAAACCAGTCTTGTTCTACTAATTGTAGACTTTATTTATCTAAATTACCAGAATTACTATGTTCAGTCTGGATCTCTTTAATTTGTTCATAATTGAGCTTGTGTGGGTGTTGAGTTGGAAGTTCTCAGAAGCCAGATAACACAGCTGCCTCTTTGGCCTTTGGTGTAGGGTTCCCCCCAAAGAGCTCCCCTTATTGGCAGCATGCCAAGAAGTTACATTCAAAGACTTTTTGATGAGGCGTAGAAATCTTTCATTTGCAGACTTGGTGTTTTATGATCCCATAATGCTATTTAAGAATTAGTCTCAATTATTCAGGGGACAGACTTCAATATTTTGGCTCCTTCATTGACTTAATGTATAGTCCCATTGGAAGTTAAGTTTAAAGCACTATTTTCCTCAAGATTGTTTTCAGCATTTTCGCCCCTGTTTCTCATGGATCTTACAATGCATTTCAGAAGGGTGTCTGTGGCACAGTTGGGAGAAGGCTCAGGCTAGTGCAGATGGAGGCCGCTGGCCAGCTGTCCTGCCTCTGCTCAATGAGAGGAAATGAGCTCAAAATGACGTGTGAGGCATTTAGATGAAATTTCGGGAGGTTTCCTGACAAGGAAGATTGTTAACATTGCATGTCCCATAGTCTTTTTAAAAAGTGCGTGTGTCTTCAATAACTGTGTCTGACATCAAGATGAGTGATGTGTTGCCTAATTAGCTTTCAGGACCTGTGATTCAGCAGTTTGGGTTTTTATTTTTAAGTTGTTTGTTGTAATTATTTTTAAGTTACAAATGTTTGTAGATTCACAGAGTAAAAGTAAATTACAAATCAGCTGATTTCCCATAACTACAAAAGTAAATATTTGGTTTACATTTTGAATAGTACACGTTCATGCATGTCAGTAGTTCTCTCTGAGAGTAAGTCAGCATCTCTGAGTATCGGATCAAAGGAGAGCAAGAAGAAAGTTGATAACCCCACTCTAAAGCCTAATACTTTGTTTTAAAAATTTTATATGGTGAGGCATTTCTGTCTGCACTCTTAATAATAAGCCAAATATTCTGAAGACTAAATATACAGGAAAATTTCTATATAATTGTATATTCTGAGGATATGACATTGGCTTATCAATATTTGTATCATGTTAAATAGTATATGAATATTTTTAAGATAAATTTCTATTTGTATCCACAGACTTCTTTATTATCAGTCAATAAGTAATACCTCTGAAGATGGTGATAGTTAACGTGGGTACCACTACTTTGGATATAACTGACTTAAAAAAATAAAACCTGACTAGAAAAGAAAAACTGGTAGTAAAGCTAAAAGGAAGTATGCATTTGTTTTGTATAACAGACAAGAAAATCTATAGACATGGTTATATGCATGGCCTACAATTTAGGCAGTCAGAATTAAGGAATTACAGAGCATGTTCACTAAGTCGTTGAATAAATGTTTACTGAGTGCCTCCTGTAGGCCAGAAGTACATTTGACAATGGAAATTCTATAAGTAAAAGAGAGATTTGGTGCTTGCTGCATGTACCTGGATCAAAACCCTACAGGGAAGAATTCCAAAGGGAAATTCTGATATCATGATGATAACTTATCTCAGAAGCAAAGAAAAGGGAGGGACATCTGGGAATGTGGCTGCTTCAGTAACTCACAGTTAACCCTCCTCGTGTAGAAAAGAGGGAGAGGGAGACAGAGTAACAACAGTGCAAGAAGAGGTAGATTGCTGCGGGTGCTTGCAAAACTGAATATTTGCTATTTTTAAAGAAGTGCAGGAAGTGGTCCATTGTTTGGGACACTTAACAGATGTCAGGTAGAAAGCAAAGCCACTCAGGTCCTGCGTCCATTTGATCTTCATGCACACAAGTGAATGACGTTCAAACTGGAAAAGCATGGCTGCCAGGGAATGGAAATCTAGAAAATTTATATGCCTCTGTATGGAAAGGATTGTAATTAAAAAGCACCTGATCTGATCATTAGAAATTATAAAGAGTAGGCCTCACATTGGAAAAGAGGAAGCAGATTATCAATTTTCATAAACATGATGAATTCTAGAAACAATGATTTCAGTGCTGATCCTCACACAGTTTCCATGTCTATGAGGTAAAAAAATAAAAAAGGAGTGATGGCCTCCATGTTGTCTCCTTTCCTTGTTGGTAGGATGTCTTGATTGGTAAATCACAGAAATGCTATAAATATACATCATATTGATTTTCATAAAGGTATTGTATCTTGTTTTCTGATTCAGACTTATTTTTTAAAATACTTTTTTAAAAATTGTTTATTTGAAAGTCAGAATTACCGAGAGAAAGAGACACACAGAGAGATCTTACATCTGCTGTTTCACTCCTCAGATGGCCACAAGACCAGGGCTGAGCCAGGCCAAAGCCAGGAGCTGGGAGCTTCATCCAGGTCTCCCATATGGGTAGGAGGGACCCCAATATTTGGGCCCTCTTCCACTACTTTTATCAGGCCATCAGCAGGGAGCTGGATTGGAAGTGAAACAGCTGGGATGTGAACCAGTACCCATATAGGATGCCAGCATTAGAGGTAGCAGCTTAATGCATGATGCCACAATACCAGCCCTTTCCCAGGTGTTTCAACAGGAAGTTAGATCAGAAGCAGAGTAGCTAAAATTTGAACCCAGGCACTCCAACATGGGATGTTATTACCCCAAGTGATGAATTAATCCACTGTGCCATGATGCTGGCTCCCTGATTCAGACTTACTCATCAAATTATGCACTAAGGTGGATATAGCATTAGTATGCCTTTTCCTGAAATATACTAATTATAGCTCATTGTCACCCTGAGGGAAATCAAATAATATATTTAAAAATATTCTATACTTGACCTGTCTCATTGTATTCTGATAAAGGCCCAACACAATTTGATGAAGACTGGTTTTTTGCAATTTGGATAAAGGCATAAAAGGCATTCTTACAAATTTTCATTAGAAATATATCTCAGATAATTGATCATTATGTTGAACAACAGAATTAGCTTTGAGATGATTTCTCCTGAAATGAAGAAAAGAGAATTAAGTGAGAATGGGGCATTCACCCAACAAGCATTTGTTGGGTAATTACTACACACTGGAAATATCCTGTGTAACTAGGACAAAGGCTCCACTCTTGTGACATTATCATTCTCATTGAATAAATAAATGCTAAAGTCATATACAGTGAGTAAATAGTAAAATTTCAGACAGGTAGGATTTTCCTGATGTGAAATACATGTCAGGACAAAGACTGATGGGGACGGCAAGCTCTTGTAAATAGAATAGTAAAAGATAGTAGTAGTATCCGGAAGTTAGGTTAAACAGAAAAACATCAATTGCACAAGGGTAGGATTTAGGAAGCTTGGCATAATAACAACTCTTAATGCAGTTCCCTGCTGTTAGCTGCTTGCCTAATGTGGCCATATCCAAAGCTAGTGTTACCAGATCAAGAGAGACAGAAGTCCACTGTGTCCTGGCCTGTTCATAATACATTTACAATGCCGTATTTAATACTGGATACATTAGTTTGATACATACAAAGATAGCATAGAATGCATCCAGATATTGGTGAGAGGCCTAGAAACCAAATCCAATGAAAAACAGTTGAAATATGTTATGCCTGAAAAGCAAGAGGACTTAAGAAGCATAGGAGAACGCTCCACAGATACTTTCACAGCTAATATTGAAAAGTGCAAGTCTGTTGAAAATTGAATCCACGCCCCAAATATATAAAGTGATGATAACCACATGAAAGATACATCAAACTTACAAGCTTTGAAATCTAGACAGGTCATAGCAACAGAAAACTGAGTTCTGGCTTATGGTATGTTGGTATGAAGAAAGGCAGAATTCACCAGAATTATGGGAAAGGGATCATCATGTATTTTTTAGTATTTGATGAGGGACGCAGTTAACTTTGTGTTTATTTATTTATTTTTGACATATTTTCATATGTTTATATAACCGAAGCAACTGCTCAGGTTATAACTGACATGGAATATTTCTTTGAAAACAAGTTGAATTTAGAGAAATAGGGTGTGATAACTTAGGTTGACTTCTTAGAGAAAGGAGAATGCAGTAAGGAAGCAAAATAGCTGGCTTCCCACACATGCTGCACCTCCTCCATCCAAGCAGATTGGCCACTTTTGAAACTTTAAGAAAATTCACAGGTTAAAATTTAATATATAATCACAATTTAGATAATTGTACATTTTAAAAGAAACTGAATTATAAACTATTTGTACTCAGGATTAATAAAGTCAGAAATATTAGGTACCTTCTCTATAACATAACTAGATAATTTATGGATATATAATGTAGACATCTAGGTTTAGATAGAGCAGAATAATGGAGACTGTTTAAAACTATTTAAAATAACTATTTGGGTTGGAAACAAATTTGCAAAATTCAAGGAAATGCTTCTTCTCTTTTAAATCCACATGCTTACATGCTTTCTTCTTGCTCTTTTTTTACATTCCCTAAGAAACATATTTTCAAGATGAATTTGACTTGTGTTCATTGTTACTGCTAATAGGAAAATGATACCAATTCTGTAGAAATTTGACTTTTGTAGTACTTTATATGTTTTGAGACTTGTCTAGAAGTTTTGGCACTTCCCAGCCTTCCCCACCATACTCAGTCCAATGAGTAACTACTCACAAATACCTTATCGTAGCTCTCATTTACCATTTATTAGATAAATGAATAAGAGGCATAATTGTTTCATATGTCCTCATTAAAAAAATATTTGAAGCAAAGATCATCCCTCTTATATAAAAATATTTGACCTAATACCTAGAACAGAAGTGATTCTGGGTTTAGTAACAGTAGCAGTCATGGAGAGGTTAATGTTAGCAGTATTATTAAAGGGAGTTCCTAGATCTCCTACACATTTTTCCTATAATTGGTGGTTGACTTAAATCATCAATTAAGTAAATTCTCCTCAGATATGTATGTAGTAAGTATGTAGCTTACATATAAACTACCTGCAGAGTTTATATATAGATCTTTAAATCCATCATGGAGTCACAAATGGTCTCATTGTTGCCATGCATTTTCCACTAAGATTATTTTTTTCCGTCTAAGCAATTGCCCAGTAGGATATGTAGGTAATTTTAAAAATTCATTGTCTAGAAGAGAAACCCAAGGTTTAATTTTCCCACAAGAGATACAGAGGAAGCTATAAAGCTTGGAAATGTTTTTAACTGAACCTTAACTAATGGTATTCTACCAATAGCAGATCTGTGCAGGGTATTATTATGTTGACCTCTGTATTTTTAGAGCATCACTTATGCTCTGGTGGGAAATCGTGGTCACTGGGGAAACCATCTTACCCTTTAAAACTGAGATCATCTGGGTTCCTCTTAAAACTTAGATTAGGACAGGAAGTGCTCTCTTCCTGATTTTTGTCTCTCAAACTGAAGCTCTTGATCTAGGACTTTATGCCTTTCAAATAAAGCCAGATATGAACCTTTCTTTCTCACTTCTGTTTCTTAAACTCATGTTCATGTTTCAATTCTGTGTTCATTTAAGGCAAACTTTTCTATTAATTAAGAACATCTTCAAAAAATATGAAGCTAAGGAAGCTTTTCAAGAAGAGAGCAAGATACTTTAATTCTCCTTGCAAATATGAAGCAAATCCATTTTAATTGTTTTGAAATGTTTTGTTGAATATATTATATATAATGTATAAAAATGAGCATAATAAGCTAAAATATGTAATATGTACATGTTACATTACGTTTGGCAATATCACAGTTATCTCTTCTGATTGGTTCTGAATAATGAAAATTTGTTTTTGGTAATACTTTTATGCAATGACTGTGCTACTGTAGGGAGGTACACTTGTCTTATTTTTAGGTTCAATGATTGCAGTTTCTTCTTTCAAAGCAAAATGTCATCCGTCCTCTATATTTTAATTCTCATGTAAACATCTATATTCTTATATTCTGATTTTTCCCAAAAGTGACTTTACTTTTTGAATGTGCACCAAAAGCAGTCTAACCTAAAGATTCTCAATATTGTCACTTCTACATTTTTTGTAAATAGTTCTTTTGAAAAAATTTCACTTCATATTGCCTAATATTCTATATTTGCCATAAAAGTATTTCCTGTTTTACACTCTGAAAGATAGCGATGCATCAGGCTTGCTAGTCATTAGCCTGTATAAACAATTACAATTAGTCCATCATTAGAAATACTTGTAAGTTCTCAGGCAGATGATGGATGAAAGATTTCAGATATTTGATTCATTTGCCCTCTGGAAAGCAGTGTTGCTCCTGTCAGCAGTTTATGAAAGAATTTTTGGGTGTCATCCTTTTTTCTGTTTATTTTTACCAATTTTATCAGCTTATAAAGAATTTTTAAAACTACTTCTGTGGTTAAGCATTTTTTATTTATTTGTGCATTTTCTACTCTGATTCATGTGTAAATTTCCTTTCTAAGGTTGACAATTTCTAAGTCAAATATTGCTTTTTGGAAGTAGGATATTATTTTATTTCAGAGGTCAAATTTCAGCCCTCACACACAAAGGAAAATAGATATTTTGCCTCCAGTTTCCTGGAGCTAACTAAGTTACCTGCTCCAAAGTTTATATTAATTAGTATGTTTGTATCTTTCATTAAATGGTTAGAAAAATGTCTAAAAATGAACCAGAGTTAGTAAAAAGGCAGATTTTTATGTTTTAAAAGCAACTTATCCTGAAACAAGTCCATTCATCTTTCTGAAATTATTTTTAGTTCTTTTAACATTAAAACTACCATACTATATTTTGTACATAGCACTTCTGACTATTTCTGAGCATATTAATGCAGACATTGGCATTACCATAAACACCTACCCTGCCTTTGTAAGACTAAAATGTTGGCAGTGCTTGAAAACACAATTTCAGTTCGATGTAAATTTCATCCACCCATCCATCCATCTTTTCCTCCCCTCCCCCTCCTTATTCATTAAACAAATATTTATTGTGTGCTTCCTCTGTGCCAAGTAGTGTTTTGAGTAACAGAGACATACCAGTGACAACAGACCCCAGTAATTTATTTCTGTAGCTTACATTTCTGTAGTGGAAATATTCTCAGGAACAAAGTTTCAGAGATTGGGTATGTAAATAGTCATAACACAATAAGTGAATAAAGACACTGGGAAGCTATCCAGTATGACAAACGTAACTCTACAAATTGTAGAAACAGGAAATATGGCTAGAAATGCTAATGTTTCAATACCCACTTGGCTTCCAACATTCATAAGAAAACGTAACTGGGAACTCTGTTCAATGAAAGTATAAAAATTAAAGTGAAAATTAAAATAGAGATCAAATTGGATATTGTCTAATCAAGAGTGATAGTTGTAAGTGAGCCGGGAATAACCTGATCTACCCTCTGCTGATCCAGGAACTAACTGGCACAATCCTCAATCCCTAAGGTCTGCAGAATTATCTTGAAAAAAAAAATAGTAAGAACCTGAAAAGGTTTCAGCTTGAAATTTCTTAAAAGTAAAATAAGAATGTTCCATGGAACTAGGAAACTTCAGGCCATTTTCAAAGTGTGGGAAAAATTATAGCACCCAAATTGATTAAAAAATAGATTATACCCTAGATTTGTTTTGTTTTGTTTGTTTTGGTATCTGGCTTTAATAAATCAGTGGCATTTGAGGAGTGAACCAGAAGAAAATCTCTCCCTCTTCCTCTCCCTCTCCCTCTCCCTCTCCTTCTCCCCCTCCCTCTCCCCCTCTCTTCTCTATTTCTCTTCCTTTAAATAAATGAATAAATAAATAAATCTTTAGATAAATCAGTGGATGTAATTTACATAATTCCAGTATCGTCTCTGTACCCAGAAAGGATAAAGGAGATTTATAGTGGGAAAGTCCTTCAGATTTAGGTTGAGAGTGCAACCTTATCAAAACCTGAACAACATGATTGGTAATATAAGCATGCATGTCCACAAAAATTTAATTGAAAATAGAATCAGTATCTGACTAGTGAATTGAATGATAAAGAATGATCATGGGTGGGTATTTGGCCTAGGAATTGAGAATGGTTAGGACACTCACATCACAGTATCTAGGTTTGATTCCAACTCTAGCTCCTGATTTCAGCTTCCTGCTAATACAGACCCTGTGGAGCAACAATGATGACTCAAATGATTGGTTCCAGTCATTCCTATGAGAGATGTGGATAGTGTTCCCGGTTCCAGCTTCAGCACCCCTCACCTCTAACCTTTGTAGGCATTGGGTGAATGAAGCCATAGATGGTAGATGGGATTGTTCTCTCTGTCTCTCTCTGTATCTCTCTCTCTCTGTATCTCTCTCTCTCTCTCTCTCTGACTTAAATAAATAACTAATTTAAACACATAAGTTTGGGAGATTGTGATTTAAGAAAAGTTTAACAAGCTTCTTAAATATAAAACTCCTCACACCATCTAGTGTGTCTTAGCACATTGCCAGGCTTCAAGAGTTTCCATGAGGCTCCGAGGTCTGATCTATGCAACATTTCCCAGATTCTTTTGATGACTGTGAGGACAGACCTCTCACTAGGCTAGTGCTCTGAGGACTGTGCTTGGCAAAGCGAAGACGTGAGTGTGATTGTGAGGCTTAAAGGTGATATACAACAACCAGAGTAGGGTGAGATGGATCGCCAACCAGCTGGAACATGGGAGCCATCCTGTGAAGTGGGGTGCAACATGAGAGAGAATCTCTGGGGTAGAGGAGTGTCTGTAGCCACTAAACAAGAAGGATTTAACTGCAAAGCAATAAGAATGACCACAGCTGTGACCAGCCGAGCATGAATTAACTATGGATGGTGATGACAGAATGTGGCTATGTGCACTGCGGGATGCCTCTGAAAGAACAGTACTGAGAAGGTGAAGTCACCTCCATGATGTTGCTCTGAATGTGTGGCCTGAAACCACCGACTCTGCTGTACATGTGGGAAACATATCAGGATCGTCAGCCCTGATGGCCAAGTTCCAAGGACTTACAATACAGAATACAAGAGGAAAACATTCCTAGTAACTGCACCGGCAGTAATGGTAGTTAACATAATAAAGCATTTCCTATACACCACGTTTGTTTTCTCATACAGCAGCTTCATAGGCATGTTGCAGATGATTCAACCAGAGCATAAAGAGAATGAGGTGTATACAGTGTCATAGCTGGTAAGTGGTAGAGCCAGGACTTGAACTCACACACACACCACTTTGAACTAGGCTCCAAACTATTATCACTTTCTGTTTCAAATGAGGCTCATAATAACTCAGTTTTATCTCTAAAAATAAAAGGCCATTCTCTCTTCTCTCCTATTTATGCTCTCTCTTTCTTTCCAGACCCATTCAAGCCTTGCCAGCACAATGGGGTGGCCATTTTCTTGCAGCGCTTTCTCTGAATTCCTAAAGCAATTACCATTGGTTTCACCATCTTTAGCACAAGAATTACATATGCTTTTGAAGAGCTGCTAAGTGAATATTGTTTCCAATTTCTATCAGATTAGAAAGTCTTAGAGGGCAGGATCAGACCTTATGCTTCTTAGGCACTTCCCCTCACCACTTTGTATGGGTAGGTACTGGGTACCTCTAAGATGGATGAATGATAATGTTAGAAAAATTTGGCTGCAGTCTCAAAACCTCATTGACCTCAGGGATTGATTTGACTGATCTTACTAAGTAGGTAGGCTCCCCTTCCCTGCCTCAAACATTGAAGGAATAAAAGTGCAGACAAATGGTTAAACAGTAAATAAAAGCACAAATTAATGCTTGGATTGGTTAACAAACTTGAATAGGGAAAAAGACATTTTAGAACATAGGGCCCTACGTTCATGTTCACTTACCTGAACTGATCTTATTTGGAAGGAAAGTATTTGGAAAAGGCTCATAAAGATGAACGCTTTTAAGGAAAGAATAAAGCACGGGAAATATGGAAGGCCAGAGACTTCTGTTTCACTAAATAAAGAAGAATGAAAGCAGTTGTTTAAACTTGAAGAAAAGGGCTGTGTTTTATTTCCTAATTGGAGGAATCTATGAATAAATTAGGCAATCACTTGACATAATTGATTTAGATCATGTGAATTCACTTGCAGTGCAAGAGAGGAAAATTAGATCAAATTGTTTGTGTCCCTTCCTAGTCTTCTGTTCATCAGACATTCTGTTTTCCTTTGTGTTCCTCCGTTCATTCCCTTTGTTTTGTTGCTTTTTTAACCTCAAGAAGTATATATTTTTATTTATACTATATAACTTTATAAATTTTTCCCTTGGGTTGTAGAATTAGAATTGAAGATATTTCTGGAGTTAAAAAAAATTGTGTTTCTTACTTATGATCCTCTTTTCGTTTCCCATAAATCTGTTTGCAGAAGAGTAACATAGTGTGTACATAAACCTAGCGCCATGGGAATTATATTCAAAACATGCTTGAACTGCTTGCTCTTACCTGAAGCAATATGAAATTGAATTACATTAGTATAGAGCAATTTGGTTGCATGTCAGTTGTGGCAAATATCATGTAAGCTGGCTAGTTAAAGATTTTGCTCACCTTGGGTCACACAGTATTAGTCACCATGACAAATATCCTAAAGTGATTCTAAAAAGAAACCCTAAACCAAAGAATACAGTGTAATCAAAATAAAGTGAAATATTCTAAATGGTTAATATACATGGTGCTGGCTCACTCATTACAGCTCATAATTTGTGTAAATTTTTATCCACAAAGCAATTTTTGCATTTAGGTTTAATCAAAGAACTGAATAATGCAAGTGCAATCTATTTCCTTCAAACTCATATGCTAAGACAACCCAGCAGCATTATAAGGCCCCACCTTCACATGACCTGATTTGTACAACATCCTGCATAACTACTTGATGTTGATGGATATGTGAGTTAACTCTTAAATGGACTACATCTGTGAACCTTTTAGATATCTAACTCTGTATCCCTTTCTAGAAATAGTACTTACTGAAAGGATTTATCCATGACGAAGCCATGATTGAGAGATGTTTTTGTATTGAAAATGTGGTCAGAAAATCATTAAGGACAAGAATTTTTGAAGAGAGCTCAGCCTAATAGTCCATTCTACTGGGCAGACTGATCATATACTTCGTCATTAATGGATTGGAAATATTATATTCATAAAAGTAGTTATTAGTCTTCAATGGTTTTTCAATATGTCATTACCATGTACTTTCTCACGTGTGTTTTAGAAGGTTCATTTTGCTAGAACATCCCTAAGCAAAAAAATCCAGAATCCAAAATGCTCTGTGTTCTGAAAATTTTGAGCTCCAACATGACACCACACATGGAAAATTGTACAGCTATTCTCATGTGACCAGTGGCAAACAAAACATACATCATCTAAAAATATTATTTGAAATTAAATTCAAACTATGTATCTAAGATGTATATGCCACATAAGTGAATTTTGTGTTTGTATTTGGATCCTATTCCTAAGTAGCTCATTATATAAGTGCCAATTTTTCAAAATCTAAAATACTTCTGGTGTTAAGTCTTTCAGATAAAGGATACTCAACCTGTATATAAGAGAAATACTTAGAGAAGCTTATTTGAATGAGCAAAGAAAAAAATGTAAGTTGGAGACAAGACTTACCGTGGATATTTATAAAGCTAAGAAATGATCCTAAGGGTTCACTTTGAATTACATTGTTCCTTTTTAAATCCAGCAACATCCTGTATTGTTAATTGATTTGGAAACTCCAGCATTCTTTAAATAGGATTAAGAGACACTACTTTAATAATCACTCTCTATTATCCACATACTCTTTGTTGTTAAAGAGAATAAAGGAATCATGATAAAATATATGACAAAGGATTAACATCCTTAATATATGAAGAGCTCTCATAAGCTATTAGGAAATAAATATTTCAGTACAATATTAGAAAACCATATGAGACAATTCACAAAGGAAGAAAGTCATCAAATAAATATGAATTATATTTGAACTTATAAGTAATCAAAAAAACTGAGGGGGCCAGAATTGTGATGCATCAGGTAAAGCAACCCTGGCATCCCATATGGACACCAGTTTGAGTCCCAGCTGCTGCACTTCCAACCCACCTCCATGCTATTGCTCCTGGGAAATGGGTGGAATATGGCTCAAGTGCTTAGGCCCCTGCACTCACATAGGAGAACAAGACAGAGTTCCAGGCTGTTGACTTTAGCTTGGCCCAACTGGGGAGTGAACCAGAAGAGGGATGTTCCCCCTCCATTATCTTCCTCTTTCTGTCTGTAACACTGCCTTTCAAATAAATAACTAATATTTAATAAAAAGAAAACTGAGATATTTTATTGGCAAACATTGACAAATATTGAAATATGCATGTCCTAGTATCACAATACATGATTTTTAGGTATTTAATATGATACCACTGTACTGTAAGCTAATGTGGTAATTAAGTAGGGTCTTCAAAAAGTACATGGAAATAAGATATCAACACCATTTTAATCTTTTATTCAGTAGTTTTATTTATAGGAATCATCTTACAAAAAAGATGATTTACCAACACTTTAATAAGGTATAAGGATTTTTTCATTATAGTAAAAATTTTCCAGTGATTAGAGGATTCTTGAAATCATAAGACTTTAATAGCTATAATACAATATTGGGCAACTGATAAATACCTTCAGACAAGTGAAGTCGAATGATAAAATATTTGTCAAAAATGGGTATATACTTACATTCGTACATAGGTGTATGTGCATGTGTGTGTCTATATGCTTGTAAAGGAAGTCAGCATCATTTATTCTAGCAGGTAGGATCCCTGAATTCCGTATCAAAGTGCCTGGACTGGTTCCCAGCACTGGCTCCTGACACCAGCTTCCTATTAATACAGTCACCAGGAAGCAGAGGTGATGGCTCAAATATTTGGATTTCTGAGACCATTTGGGAGACCTGAATTGAGTTCACTATTTCAGGTTTGAGCTCTAGCAAAGCCCAGCTGTTGCAGGCCATTTGAGGAGTGAACCAGCTTTCTGTCTGTTGCAGTCATTTAGGTGTCTCTCTTCCTGTCTCTCAAATTTTTAAAAATTAGCATACCATTTCAGTATTTAAGTCAGTCCACCATATAAAATAACTTTAAAATGGAATAAAAAAACAGAATCTTATTTATGGTAGAAGGAAATGGGGATATTTAACTATAAGAATGATTGAAGAAATTTTGAGTATATTGGCTGACATCATATCTTTAGGGGCTACCATTTAGTTGAAGAACATAAGAGTATTTTTGATACAGAATGATGATATGTTTGTTAATAGATTTCAGATACACAGAAAGTTGCTTTCGACCAATTAAAATGGTCTTAGCTAGTAGTACATTCTAGTGTAGTGCTCAGAGAACCTCATGGAATAAGAAATGTTCATTTGTTTTACTGAACATGAAGTCTGAATGAGGTCAAATCAGTGGCTTGATGAAGCCATCAGAGACCTAGAATCCTTCTCTTCTGCATGCCATTCTTTATGGTTTTTGTCTCCTTATTTTTTACATCAGAGTGTCCAGATGGCTGCTGTATTTTCAGCAGTAGCATCCATGTTCCAGGCAAAAGAAAAGCAGCAGAATGCAAAAGGGTGTGCCAACAGTCTTCCCTTAACCACGCAATCCAATATTATCTAAGAAGTACTGCCATGCCAACTTCCACCCTGTCTTATTGGCCCCACCTATCAAAAGTTAGATACAGTCTAGCCAGAAAGTTGCTGGGGTTGTTGGTGGCATTGGATAAGTAAACTTTTAAAGGGCCTGACATAGTCACCCTGTTTGCAAATTTCTGATCATTTTGTGTGTACAGAAATGCACAGAGAACTTTGTGTTTACTAGGGCAGAATTTCTAAGTTCCTTAAATTGTAGTCCTTAGAGAGTATTATTCCATTTCTGGTTTCATAGCATTGTAGGGTCAGTAGGGAAGTGATGAGAGCAGCATCCTGATTCTCTATTCACAAAGCCAAGCTTGAACAATTACATTTAGACCAGGTTGGAGGTTGAGAAGTCAGAGTTGCGTGGGAAAATAATGCTGCGGTTTTTGTACTAGAGATTCTCGTGAAGGAAACAACTGTAAGAAGCAAACACCCAATGTGAAACTATAAGAAATGCTGCTTTTTTTTCATTCTCAGTAACTCTGAAGTAACGATTTTAGATTTTATGTTTTTATGGCCTGAGTTGTTGCTGTTATTCTAATTGAAGCATGCAAAAATAATATTTTTGCTGTTCATTGCTGAGGACACGAGGCCTCGAGGCAATAACCTTGCAAGGACCTACCAAAGTGTGAAATATAAACAGAATTACTGATGCCAATTAAAAAAACCCAGAATTTGAAATTAATGAATGTTTACCCTTGAAATATAACCTTATTCTTATTAATTATTTAGAATTCATCTTAAAATATAATTACATTTGCCAACAGTTTATATTTGGGGGTTTTTGGTTTTTTTATAGTTTGCAAGAATTTCTAAATATTCCCAAGATTGCTTTAAAAGTCAGTCAAGCTGTAATTGAGTAACTTATAGCCAAATAATTTTAAATGATTTTTAAAATAGCTCTCAAGTTTTTACAGCCTAACTTTATTTAATGTAGGAGCAGGAGGGAGAGGGCTGAGGGAGAAATGCACCATAGGTTCAGCTCTTTGCTTTTACTTTTTCCCTTCCTTGGTCAGCAGCCTCTGAGGTCTCCAAAAAAATCCCTGATCTAAGGAAAAAAGATTAAAAAATTGCACCTGCAAGGTCACTTTGGACTCTGGATCTAGCAAATCTCTATTTTTCTTATTAATGTTCTCTATTAGCTCAACCTTGTTCAAGATTCTTAATTTAACTCAATACCTCCCCAAAAGATAGTGGATATTTCATATGTATGTGTAATCACCTGTTCTGCAAAATGGAGCCTGATTTAAGCAAGCTCATCTAATAGATGGGTAGAAAATGCCGATGAGTTCAGTAGAGTGTGTGCAGGACTTTATGCATCCCATTTAAGTGAATGGTTGTGTGCTCTGAGTTGGAGAGACAGCACATAAACCCCCAAAGTTAATAACCTCTAATAAACAATGAGTCTGGATGACAACTTTTCAAAATCTATTACACAGTAGCAGCCCTGGTTTTGCACAGTTTGCATATTAAACAGATGATAGTAGATTCTGGGCAGAAATATAGACAGTATAATATACTTCAATTCATGCCAGAAGAGAAATCTTTGGATAGCACTTATTGTAGCCAAGAACAGAAGCAGCTAGACAATTCCCAGCCAGAAACCAGGTGCCAAAGTTAATTCATGCAAGAATAAAATGGGTTGGCATCTCACTGCAAAAGTCCATAAGCTCCGGGGGAATGCACATGAAAACTGGGCTGTTCTCGGTGCAGTTCTTCAGGGTCACAGTTCCGTTCTGGAATGGTCAGCTCACTTGACGGTAAGAAGCATTACTCTGTAATCAGAGGCTGTTTCACCCAGTCTGTCATCTCCCAAGCAAATGTGCCATGAAGAGAGCAGGAATAATTCTCACTAATGTAAGCCCTGCACATGATGTAGCAGGCTTAATGTCAAATTTGTAGGAGACACACAGCTTGGTGGGCTCGCTAATAACACTGGATGACAGAATGAGGATTCAAAAAGATCTCAACAGGGAGAGCTGGTGAGCTGCAGCACAGGAGATTACATTTAATAGGGATAAATGTAAATTCCTGTATTTGGGTTCAAAAAGGGAGACAACTGCCTCTTGTCTTACTCCATCCAATTTATTTTCCACGCTGGAGCCTGGGTGATCATTTTAAAACACAAATCCAATCATGCCATTTCCTTGCTAAAAATCCCTTAACAGCTCTCATTGCTCAGCACATAAACCCAGGACCTATCAGTGTGGTTCTGAGATCCTCCAGGACGGGCCCCTTCCTTTCTGCTCTGCCAGACTACTTCTTGTGGCTGAATGGTCCAGCTGTGTAGAAAACCTTTGGATTATTTTTGTGAAACCTGCTGTGGGGTTTCTCTCTCTCTCTCTCTCTCCCCCCCTCTCTCCCTCTCTCCCTCTCTCCCTCCCTCTCCTTCTCTCCTTCTCTCCTTCTCTCTCTATCTTTCTTTATCTTATTTTTTTTTTACCCAGAAACCTTTTATTTAAGGTATACAAACTTCAAGCATTTCATAAACACAGCTTTAGGACTACAGTGCCATTATTATTTTTTACCAAGATCTATTTTCAACTAACTTTATACATACATGATTAAGCTCTATACTAAGTAAAGAGTTCAACAAATAGTATGAAAAAAACTGTTCCTCAACAGTTGAGACAAGGGCTGTTCAAAATCATCACATCTCAAAGTGTCAATTTCACTTCTATAGATACCTTTTAGGCGCTCTATTAGTTACCACAGATCAGTTAAAACATACGGTATTTTACCTTTTGGAATTGGCTTATTTCACTACGTATGATATTTTCCAGTTGCATCCTTTTGTTGCAAATGATAGGATTTCATTTTTTATTGCTGTGTAGTATTCCATGGTGTACATATCCCATAATTTCTTTATCCAGTCTTCAGTTGACAGGTATTTGGGTTGATTCCATATCTTAGCTATTGTGAATTGAGCTACAGTACATTTGGGGTACAGTTAACTCTTTCACATGCTGATTTCATTTCCCTTGTGTAAATTCCTGTGGGGCTCTCTTGTTTTCTCAACCCAAAACACATCTCCAGGCTTTCTTGTGCACATCAGGTAATCTCCATCCATAAACTACTTCCTTCTCATTATCTGTTTTCAAGGTTCCCTGATTGTCATCTTTTTAGTTAACACATATTTATTGAGCATCAGCCATTGTTCTAGGCCCTGGAGATAAAACAGTGAACAAAGCAAAGCCCATGTGCACATGGAGCTTATGTTCTAGTGGGGAGGGTGCCAGACAGTGGTAAGTGCTTTGAAGAAAGATGGAGCAGGGTAGTGATGGAGAGTTAGAGTTGGAGGCCCTGTTTTACATAGGGGCGCAACAAAGGATCTCTGTGGTGAGATGACAGTTGTGGAGATGTGACTGAAGGGGGACCCTGGAATCTGGGAAAACAGCACTACAGTCAGAAAGCATGGAGTGTGCCACAGCTCTAAAGAGGTGCAGGCTTGGCATGATGGAGAAATGGTAGCTAAACTAGAACCGGTAAAGTCCTGAGCAAAAGGACAGCTAGGCAGAAAAAGCTGCTGGGCGAGGGGGGCTGCCAAAGACCAACCCAGCCAGGGCTTGGAAGCTATGCAAAACCTTTAGATTTACTTCTAAATGTGATTGGCAAGTACTGAGAGACATTGAACAAAAGATTATCCTGATAACATTTTTAAAGGAGTGGAGTAGCTTCTATATGAAAAATAGTCTATAGGTAGTGAGTGCAGAATCCCAAAAATCTGTCAGGGCTATTACATCCCTCAAGGGGGGAGCTGAAAGTATCTTTGACCAGGTAGACTTGCTAACACTTACCACACTATTTGTGATTACTTGTATGTTAGAAATCCTGCCAGTGCTGGGCTCAGGACTGCCCAGCTCACTTTTGTGGTCCAAGCGCTTAGCATGGTGCCTGACATAGCATTGGCTTTTTCTAGATATTTTTCAGACAAAGATCTGGCTTAGCAACAGTTATTATTAAAAAAAGAAGAAGAAGAAGAACTCAAAGGTTTTAGCTGACTGCATTCAGTTGATGAGCCAGCAGTTGTTCAAGATCCAAGATCTTTGGCTGCCAAGAGATCTAATGCTGCCTTATGTTGTATTAGAAAGCTTGGGAGAAGCCGGCGCCGTGGCTCAATAGGCTAATCCTCCACCTTGCGGTGCCGGCACACCGGGTTCTAGTCCCGGTTGGGGCGCCGGATTCTGTCCCGGTTGCCCCTCTTCCAGGCCAGCTCTCTGCTATGGCCAGGGAGTGCAGTGGAGGATGGCCCAGGTGCTTGGGCCCTGCACCCCATGGGAGACCAGGAAAAGCACCTGGATCCTGGCTCCTGCCTTCGGATCAGCATGGTGCGCCGGCTGCAGCGGCGGCCATTGGAGGGTGAACCAACGGCAAAGGAAGACCTTTCTCTCTCTGTCTCTCTCTCTCACTGTCCACTCTGCCTGTCAAAAATTTAAAAAAAAAAAAAAAAAAAAAGCTTGGGAGGAGCAAGTGAAGGGGAGACATGAGCCCCAGGAAACTCCTTGCTGCTTCTACTACCCCTGGATTGTTGATCTGACCCCATCTCATTTATTCCTTCTGTCCTTTAGCAATGAGATCCTTCAAATACAATGTTGTACACTTTGGATTCATCTGTGACTCTGTGTCACTTCATTTCCATGTTCAAACATGAATTCTTTGGGTTGTCACTGAGATTCATTCGTTCCCCTTTTCCACTGCTCCAGCACCATCTGAATAGTGGTCCATGCCATTCCTGGTAGCAATTTCCAGGTGAATAAGTTTCCAAACAACTAATGACAACTCTACTTGTTTCTAAAAGCATCAGCAATCACGTTTAAGAGAAACAACAAGCTTTTTTTTGCATATTTGATATGAAATTTTACTTTGTTAAGTAGTGGTCAGTGATAGAAATATGTAGCTCTTGATGGCAGAGTCATTAGCAAGATGTGACCTCTTGAATCACATAGTGGAGGGCATTTGTTCTGTGAAGTCAGGAACCCTTTAGATCCCGGCTGTTCCGTTGGCAAACCTTGTTGCATAGCGCTTCTTAACCTCAGTTCCATTGTTGCTGAAATGAAGGAAATAATGCACAGCTCAACAAGTTTTTATAAGGATAAAATGAGATAACAGTTTGTGATTTCTGGACACATGATACATTGGCAGTAACTTTTCTCTTTATCTCTGTGAGAGCTGTAACACTAGATAACATGGAAGTGCATGCTATAATTTAAGGAATTAGAGGTGTGTTTTTCAATGGTTAGTAAGCAATAGTGCTTATTTTTAAGGATAGCCTATGCCCCCGTTTTTGGTGGCTTAATTCATATCAATTTCTTGTTGATAAGAGAACCATTTCTTAAGGGTCTGGAAATCATGAGAGTTTTATAGCTTGAGTAATAGAAATATTATAAACCTGAAGATCCTAAGAATGCATAGAGAAGCTTCCTAGGAAAGTCTCAGGTAAGTGGTCTTTTCCCTGTCTCAGATCAAAAAAAAAAAAAAATGGTGCAAAGACTATATAAAATTGATTGGCAAGGATCTTTGTGAGCTGTAACTTTTTATCATGTAGAGACTGATAAAGTATTGCCTTCATTTAGGTTGCCCACAAATTAGTGTAATACAGTTTAGAAAGTGATACCTATGCCTAGAGCCAAAACTAAAGTGATCTGAGCATGGAGAATGGAGATGCAAAGAATATCCTAGAGACTGGAACTCCCCATAGGAAGCTGGACCCTAAAAGAGTTAGAACATACACATGTGCAGGCGAGAAATCAGGAGTTACTGAAGATGACTTCAGTAAAAGGTGAGTAGACGACATCATGAGAGAGAAACGATTCAGATCTTGAACACAAAGCAAACAAAACTGTTTTTTCTGGATAGAGGAATAATAGTGAATGTTTTGGGTAGCTTAAAAAATGACGAAAGTGATGTTTAGCGTAAGTTAATGTGGACGTGTAAATAAGGTGTGTGATAGAGTTGAGATAGAAGTGGGATAAGAGCAAGCTGAAGGCAGTTGCAGAAGTTCAGCTGTGGGACAGTAAAGAAAACCTCAGGTTCAGTTGTGAAGCCCCTTGGTAGGAAGAGTTGACAGCCACTTGTGACTGTGGATTCCGCATGTGTGCTGTGTGGACAGGGGAGTAAGTCTGAGCCCAGAGGTGGTTTCCTTTCAGTCCGCCACCTCTGCTGCATCAACTATGTGGTTCTATATTCAAGAAAACAAAACAGACCTTGCTGATTCACAGCACTGATTTTTATAATCCCTTTGTGTAGGAAAGAAGCAGGTGATGAGATGCCGGAGAAGCTTGCCCTCAGTCACTGATCACTTTCTTAACTTAGTGTTTTCTCCAAAACAGTTTTGATGGTCATTAGTCAAGTGGTCTTAAGGCTATTTGTTTAAGAGGCTGCAGTTAGAAGGACAAAGGTGTTTCACTGTGTTAAATATATTATGTTTAGCTTGTTTCAGATTTCAATGTCATAAAATTTGTTACAAAAATTCATCTCATACTTTTCAGTCGCTGGGTCAAGGAGATGGACAAAGAGTTAAGAGAAAGCAAGGTGGTCAGTGTGTGTACGGGAGAGTACCTGAGAAGAGAAATCTGCTTAGAGAGAATTCCAGACATACTGAGGGTACTCTCAACTGTTATGGAGTGTGTAGTGAGCAAACTACCAAAATTTGCAGAGAGGATTCAAGAAACAGTTCCCAGAGCTCAAAGATCTGAGAACGGTGACTTTCCCATCTCCAAGATTGGAAAACATCACAATCCACAGGATACCAGACAGGATATGCATGAGGGGCTTACCTCCGTGATAGGCATAATTTTTCTAGAGTACATACTGGTGTAGTCCTGCATAACAAATCTTAAAAGGAAACCCAAATGATTAACCCTTTCCAAATAACTCAACTGAATCACAAAGACTTTTTTTAAAAAAATTTAGGAATATGAAAATGTTGAGTACCCCGCATCCAATAAAAGAATATGCAAAGGAATATGAAAATATGACACATGATAAAGTAGAATATTGATCAGTTAAAATCAGAACTGACACAGTTGTTATAATTCACAAAGGCTTTTAAAATCTATTATAATTGTTTCTTATATTAAAGAACCTAGATGAGAATTGAATATTTTAAATAGAGATAGTGAAGATAATTTTAAAACACTCAAATTAATTTCAAGACTTGAAAAGTTGAATGAGATACACAGTACCCTTGAGAGAATTAAATTTGAGATTAAACATTGCAGGAAACAAGTAAATATAAAGGTATAGCCATAGAATTATACAAACAGAAACAAAAGAAAAAGACACATGGAAATGAATAGTGAACTGTGGAACAATTTCAGCTGCCCTGAGGTACATGTAATTGAACTGAGCACATGAATGACAAAAATAGACAAAAATAAAAAGTGAAAAATTAATAACCAATAGTTTTCCAAATTTAATGCTATATGGACACAAATAAAATAATCTCAATGAAACTTTAAGCACACACAATAAAAGAAAACTACAAAAAGTCACACATAATTGAATTGCTCTTTTCAAGGTTAAAGAAGGAATCTTTGTGGCTTTCCCAGGCCGTAGCAGAGAGCTGGATTGGACATGGAGCAGCCAGGACTCGAACCAGCACTGGGTTGCCGGCACTGCAGGCAGCGATTTTACCCACTACACCACAGCGCCGGCCCCATAGAATGCATATTCTTTTTAAGTTTAACAGACTAATACACATTCTGTGCTATAAGTTTGAAAAATTTTGAAAGAATGTAAATAAAATAAGTTTTAAAAATTTTGAAATAATGTAGTTCTTACAATAGAAATTCTGACACTACAGTGAAATTAGAGTTTAGTGAGAAAAAGAACTCTGGAAAATACACAGATATTTGGGAAATATTCTTTAGAATTTATGGATCAAAAAGAAAGAGAATTTAGGAAGTATTTGAAATGAAAGAAAATAGAAACCCTACATGTCAACATTTGAGGGATAATAAAATGTTAGATGCCACCTAGTAGATGATTTATAGCACTGAACAAAAGGAAGAAAGTTCTCAAATAAATGGCCTTAGCCTCCACTTTAAGGATATGGAAAGAGTAAGCTTAATTCAAGTTAAACTTAAGAAGAGAATAAAATGAGTACCTAAAAGGGTCTAAACATTATTTTTGGCTAGGAAAAAAAAAAACAAAAACACCATGACATAAGAGGGCAGCTTTCATGGCCGGCACTGTGGCTCACTAGGCTAATCCTCCACCTGCAGCGCCGGCACCCTGGGTTCTAGTCCCCGTTGGGGTGGCAGGTACTAGTCCCAGTTGCTCCTCTTCCAATCCAGCTCCCTGCTGTGGCCCAGGAAGGCAGTGGAGGATGGCCCAAGTGCTTGGGCCCTGCACCCACATGGGAGACCAGGAGGAAGCACCTGGCTCCTGGCTTCTGATCAGCGTGGTGCGCCTGCCATAGCAGCCATTAGGGGAGTGAACCAACGGAAGGAAGACCTTTCTCTCTGTCTTTCTCTGTTTCTCTCTCTCTCTCTCTCTCTCTCTCTCTCCATCTCCTCTAACTGTCTAACTCTGCCTGGCAAAAAAAAAAAAAAAGGGGGGGGGGAGCTTTCTGAAATTTCCCAGAAATTAGCATTACTTTTTAACTCCATTATTCGTGAATTTGTTGAAGTTTTCTCCTGTGCCTTCCAAGGTGTTCATAGTTTAACATAGACTCATACACAAAAGATTAGGATATTCCCAAATTATTTTGGTGCCTACGTTCAGTCGAGAGACCTGCAGGTGACATTTATCAAGCAAGAGAGTAGATGAATGTTCATTACATTTCAGAAGGGATGATGGGTGCTATTTGTATACCATGCCAGCACAGGAAGTCACATGGCTTAGTCAAAACCAGACTTCTAGTGTGCTAGACTGCAGAGGGCCTGGCAGATGTGGTGAGATTTGAAAGACAATCATCTTCTATGTTTGATCACCTAATTCTGTTAGGTCCATGATCCTGTAGCTGGCTCATCCCATTGGGCATTATCTACCTTTTACAAATAAGCTCAGTAAGCTTGAAAAGGACCCAGTAATTGGTTCACACCCAGGCTTGTAATTAGCATCAGAATCCAGATCTCTTTAAGCTGAAAACTTGAGATCTTTCCCTTCTCATTCTCTTACTTTACAGAGAATGGAGGTGTCCCAGATGCTCTTCCCCAGGTCAGTTGGTTCAAGTTCGCATGCCCTCATCCAAACCTTTTTTGTTTTTGTGAACCCTCAAGTCAGTCTGACCTTCTACTATTCCTGGAGCATATACTTTTTTCTTTGTTAAACCAGTTAGCACATTTTATTGTATCAATTTTTTAAATTTATTTATTTGAGAGTCAGAAAGAGAGGAAAAAGAGATCCATCTGCTAGCTCGTTCCCCAAATGCCCACTGAGGCTTGATCTGGACTAGGGTTAAACCAGAAACTGGAAACTCAGTCCCATTCTCCCAAGTGGGTGGCAGGAAGTCAAGCACTTGTGCAGTTACTGCTGCCTCCTAGCAGAAAGCTGAAGTCAGGAGCCAGAATTGAGGATTGAAACTTAGTACTCCCATGTAGGATGCAGACACATTCATCACCAGGCTAAATGCCAGCTCTTCATATATATTATTTTTCCATATGAAGACACAACATGAAGTTCAATGAAAATGTAATTAAAAAATGATTATCGTTTGGTACATAAAGTCTTGAAATCCATACATACAAAGGGTCTTCAAAAGGTTCATGAAAAATATATAATAAGAAAAATTTATGCATCAATTTCAAAATTTTTGCAGCAAAAAAAATCAGTTGTTCTTTTAATTAACCCCATATCTCGAAGACGCTGTTTTGTGGATGGACTAAAAACAAAAGAATCAATTTGTGATAGAATGTTTTGGTTTTGCAAATAGTCTTGAAGGAGCTAATGACAATAGTGTCAGAACCTTTAGGAAAGTACTAGATTTTCCCAATTTCTGATTTAAGATTTTCCTAAGGTTTATGGAGAAGAAAAAATTTTCCTTTCTAAAATATTTTTTTGGTTAACAACAATTACACGTATTTATGGACCGCAGTGTGATAGTTCAATGCATGTATTCAGTGGTGCTGATCAAATTAGGATGCTCAAAAATTGCCCTTGGTCGACTTGACTGTGACTGGAGCTTTCTAATGCCTTTCTTTTGTTCACAAAATTTACAACAGTTTACTGTGAACTACAGTCATCCCAATGTGCCATACAATGCTAGGAACCTATTGCTCTTATCTCACTGTCTCTGAAAAGTTGTGAACATATGGATTGTTAGATAATTGTGATGGGAATGGATCTCACATTTTTCATCCCGTGTCACTATGGCTGACGGACACACTGTGACATTCAAAGAAAACTTCAGTTGCCGATTTCTGATTAGCTTCCTGCCAGAGCAGCGGCACATCTGGGAGGGAGCATAGTACTTTTGGGGGAAAGCCAGCTAAGGGAAGTGTTAAGGTACTGTTTGCATCACTATCTTGAACTCATTCCGTAACTCTGAAACAAAAACCACTTTTTAGTTTTCGGTGTGTTTCTCCTCAAGGGATGGAAGAATTTTTTAATACATAAAAACTGAAAACTCAAAACAGTATTCCAAATAGTAATTAGTGTAAGAAAACACTACGAAGTAATGCAGTGACTGTCGCTCCCCCTCTTCACGGAGGAACGACACTAAACCCTGCCTAGGCTTCATATCCGAGTCACGGCACCATTATGTCGCTCCCCCTCTTCGCGGAGGAACGACACAGGACCCTGCGCTGTTCTTTTGTCTGCTCGGCCCTCCCCGGGTTTGCTGCTGGTTCTTCCCGGGTTGGCTACCGTCCCTTCCACCTCCGTGGAAGGGCGGTTCCCCCTGCCACTTTCCCCACTTCCACGGGGGAGCGGCACACTGCCAGCCGGCTCTCTCGGGGGCTGTGCAGGTGTTCCTTCAGATAGATGTTCCTGGTGCATGTTGTCTCTCTCCTCCTTTATACTCCTCTTCCGCCAATCCCAACTCTGCTACCCACACGCCGAGTATGCTGCTCTCCTCCAATCAGGAGCAGGTCCTGCTGTTTATTGGTTGAACTGGAGGCAGCTGTGTAGAAGCTGTTTCCTCCTCTCCCAGCGCCATATTGTGGGAGAGCAGATGCATAGAATAAGTCTTAATTCCAGTAACTTAGTCTAGTCTGAGTTGCTCCCCACAAGTGACAGTCCCTGGTTTCTAAGGAGGGAACTTAATTTACTATTTAAAACAGGCTTTGCGTTCCTTAGAAATTCTGGAAATCCATCCGTGGTACAGAAATTGATTTGCTAAAGGAGAAGAAAATTGATTCTTAATATTGGCAACTCCATCAATTTTGTTTTAAGTTCTGAAGGAACAGCTCTTAGAAACAAATTTATTAATCATTAAAGAATGACTTGATATTTAGTTTGCTAGCAAACTATCCAAAGAGAAGTATTTATGGGCTCATTAGAAGATAATTTTTATTGTGCCAAACATCAGCTTACAAATTGCTGTCTGTCTCTATTATGTCAAAGATATGGAAATGAAAAATTAAATGAAATAGAGCTGTCTATGTAAAAGACAAGCAAGCATTGCATCATATTTTAGAGTGCTACTTTGCCTCAAAGTATTACAATATGAAATGGTGGGAATCTGAACACATTTGCATATTCCCCATTCGTGACATAGGGTTGGCATTCTCAGAAAGAATAACAGTAGCTGATGGCAATTTTTATCTGAAGGGTTTTGTGTGTGTTAGTGATGTACCATCTTCTGTCAGCATAAGAGGAGCATATGGGTCCCATTAACTCACCAAATCTGCCGCTGGTCTGCAAATTTTTATTAAGCAAGTGCAGCCCCTAATAGTCATTTATGTTATAGAAAGCATAGCAAATGCCATCGATAAGTGAGGGGATTGTTTTCCCCCATTGAAAAATCACTTGAAGTATATACAAAGGCTGACAAAAGAAACACTCTAAATGATCACTGTATTAATATGAATATATCCTACTGAGAAGCCAATACATGTAATGTGTGTCATGTTAAACAGGTTCTCAGTGCCATGTTTTTTTTACAGATGTCTTCCATATATTTTATTTCTTTCAATTATAGCAACGGATTTAAATGAAATGAATTGAAAAGATGATCTGTGTATCCACATTCTCTAGAAGGTCCCATTGGTATAGGGCAGTTCTAATTAGCTACAAAGACCAACCAGGAGAACTAGAAATATTGGCCATCAAGCTGCTACAATTGCTAAGCAAGTCTTCTTGAATCAGAGGACACACCAGGAAGTTAGCTAATAACCAAGAGAAGAAGTGTCCTCTTTATTAAGTACCTTGTAATTAAATCAAACAATGTCCATCGATCTTGGGTTGAATGTCAGGATGCATAAGGTTAGTATAGAAATCCTGTTATATAAATAAATCTGCAGAAATCTCAAGAGGAGCAAAACCACAGTGCCCCCTCTATGTATTGAATAATGTTTATTGTTAGAACAACAGTTCTAATGAAAATGTCCACGACTTGTATCTTTAGAAGGACTCAACGTTTCATTGACATTCTTTCAGTTACAGTAATATCCTCAAAGACAATCAAGAGCAAGTAGCACCAGTCTCTGGGTAAAACTGAAAAAAGAAAGGGAATGTAATAGGCTCTAACAACTTAAAGCGAAACGAAAATGTGTCATCAAAACGAGAGCAAGACATTTAGACTCTTGCTCCATCAACACTCTTTTGCTTGATGCTTTTGCCACTTGACTATTGTGGAATGGAAGATCCTTCCCATACCAGGCCTGCTCATTGTCATATTTTTTTTATAAATAAGTCCTTTGTTTATAATAACAAACCTGTCATGGTTCATATTGCGACAGTTCCAATCACTGTACCATCTAAATATTATGCAGTAAAACTACCAGACTTAAGCTCAAGCCTCAAGAGATAACTTTAATAGTAGCTCTAAGGTAATGTCAGTTATAAAGGAAGTTAGGTATTAATTATAACACTTGCCACTTAAAAAAGAAACTTGGTAGTGTGTATAATTTCACCTCATTTTCTCATTTGCTACTATTATTTAAATTGCTTCCCAGCACTAAGCATGTGTATAAAAGATGATTGTTCCAAATTTAACCTTTTAAATAAAATGTATTCTATTAATTAAGTCATTACAGTTCCCTCTCTCTTCTATTATGTTTATTCATTTATCTTCTGTCCTAAAGATAGTCATCTGTGTCAGTGAATATTTTGGAGAAAGACTCCTAATTTTTATGCCTATCACCCATTTGGATTTTCTTCACTGTTTATAAAAATAGCTCTTATTAGTGTTCTAAAGAATTTAAAATTGTCAATTAGAATAATGATAAGTATTCCTTCTGGGAATAATAGACATTATTCAGCCATAAAGTTAAGAAGGCCCTTGTTAAACTTAAAATGAGCAGGGAATTTACAATACTTGAATCAACTTAGATGTTTTAAAAGATAAAAACAAAACAGTGTCAAAGCCTGACCCTTGTGAAGATCCATTTTTCAAAATAGCTGTATGTAGTAAGACCCTACCATGATTTCTTTCTTCTTCTCTTGCAAGGTAAGCCAGTAGCCAAGAAATGGAGAGGTGATCTTTCCCAGTGGACCCTCCATGAGGTACCAGTCGTGATGCAGAGTGCTTTCGGTTATTTCCTTCCTTCGTTTCTTCATAATCTGGATCAACTTAAGTCAGACACGTTGCAAATAGCATCAAATTTATATCTTCAACTTTTCAAATGTTTTCATTTGTTGAGGATTCTGTATACAGTGCTGTGTCCAAGTGCCTTGGTACATGTTTACATTTGGTTTCCACAACTCCCTATGTAGTGTGTTTTTGTTCATTTGTTATCTTCATTTGTTCAAACAGGTTAAAAAAATGTTTAGTGGGACTGTCGCTGTGGCATAGCAGGTAAAATGGTGCCAGCATTCCATATGGGTGCTGGTTTGGGTTGCGGCTGCTCCACTTTCAATCCAGTTCCCTGCTAATGTGCCTGGGAAAGCAGCAGAAGATGGTCCAAGTGCTTGGAACCCTGCATCCACTTGAGAGACCTGAAGAAGCACCTGTGGCCCTCTGGGGAGTGAAGCAGAAGATAAAAGATTCTCTCTCTCTCTCTTTCTCTTTCTGAATTTCAATAAACATTTTTTTTAAAGTAAAGGGTTTAGTAACGTAACTTGCCTTGCAATGCTGAGATTCAATGACATTTGTCTCATTGTTAATTTTCATGTTCTTCCTTTCTACCTAGCTTCTCATTAATGATGATAATGATAATATGATATGTGATATTTATCAAGCACTCATTTTATGACTTTTTTTAAATATTGATTTTTATTTATTTGAAAGTCAGAGTTACACAGAGCGAGAAGGAGAGGCAGAGAGAGAGAGGTCTTCCATCCGCTGGGTCACTCCCCAATTGGCTGCAACGGTCAGAGCTGCACTGATCTGATCTCAGGAGCCATGACCTTCTTCCTGGTCTCCCACGTGGGTGCAGGGGCCCAACACTTGAGCCATCTTCTACTGCTTTCCCAGGCCATACCAGAGAGCTGGATTGGAAGTGGAGCAGCCAGGATTTGAACTGGTGCCCATATGGGATGCCGGCACTGCAGTCAGTAACTTTACCCACTATGCCACAGTGCCGGCCCCTGTATGATTTTCTAAGTACACACATGTCCTCTTTGCAACAAAGCTATGGGATAAACAGTATTTTTTCATTTTATATATTATGAGACTGATACATAGAAAGTTAAAATAACTCACAGAAAAGTAGTCAATTCCAATTAGGATTCCAATTAGGATTCTAATTTCGAAATATTATTTCTAATTTATGAAATGTGGGTGAGTATTTTAGTTTGAATCTGTTAGAATTCCAGATTTCTGAACATGTCAAAATTATAGCTAACATTTGTTAACATTGGTCATAACAATGGTATTTCTAGTAAGAGCATACAATCAAGCAAAAAAAATCATTTTGTAGGATACAGGTATTTGTTTCCTCATATTTAATTATTGGACTTTCTCACATAACTTTACTATAACTCTCAAATATGATGGACTGATTAATACTGCCACACAAAGCTTTGTCTGCTCTACTTATAGGGAACACATCAGGTTCTTTATATGTAACAAGAGGATAATAATACTTATTTTCCAGGTAATTGCAAAGATTAAATTAGTTGATATAAAGTGCATAAGAAAGAACTTGCATATTACCTGTGCTCAATAAAAAATATTAGTTACTATTATTTTTGATCACCATCATTTTCCAATATTTTCTATTTTTTGAAAAGATTTATTTTATTTATTTGAAAAGCAAGGTTACAGAGAGAGATGGGGAGAGAGAGAGAGAGAGATCCTTTATCTGCTGGTTCATTTCCCAAATGGCCACAGTGGTCGGAGTTGTGCCAGGCTGAAGCCAGGAGCCAGGAACTTCATCCAAGTCTCCTACCTGGGTGCAGGGGCCTGAGGACCTGGGCCATCTTCTGCTTCTTTCCCAGGCCAATAGCAGGGAGCTGCATCAGAAGTGGAGCAGCCAGGACTGGAATCAGTGCCCACACAGGATGCCATCATTGCAGGCAGTGGCTTAACGCACTGCGCCACAGCACTGGTCTCAATATTTTTCTACTTACACTGTAGATCCCATTGTAAGATTTTAGGCCAAAGAGAGAATTTGGCTCATCATCATGCCTGATACATACTGTCTGACTTACCTACTGACTGGAAATGCAAACAACTTCTAACAAGCTTTTTTTTTTTAAGCAGCTTAAAACAAAATAAGCATAAGCATGTAGCACTCTTATCTCGAAAATAAGGAAATAGCTTAGGAAAAAAGAGCCAGGTGGGAGTGGGAAGAGTATGTATAGTAACTGGGTCAATTAAACGTGATGCAATGTTGTGGACAGAAGGATACCATGTGACTGTGAGAGCAATGCAGTGTTAGGGAAAATGGAAGAGGTTCTCCTTGTTAGCAAATTTCTCCCCACAGTGCTTTAACCCTTGAGCACCAGAGGTTTATAGACTAACAGGCACATGGTGAATGTTGAAGTGGTAAGCCATACAGAGGTTCTTAAGGATTAACAACTTTCCATCTATGTTTGAGAGAGATAGTGGTTAGTAGTTTTCATGGGATGTCTTTTTGATATTAATATTAGAGTAACATTAGTTTTTGTTTTTTAGATGAGTTTGTAAACTTAACTTTCCCATCAGCAAAAATTTAGACCCAGATGGTTTCACTGGGGAACTTCACCAAACATTTAAGGCAGAACTAAAATTAATTCTGTAGACACTCTCACAGGAAATTTAGAGATGGATACCCCAACCCATTTCGTGAGGCCAGTGTTACTCTACTATTTCACCTGTTTCTTCGCTGTTCATTTGTACCTTCCAAAATGACCTGTCTTATCAGAGCTGTATTCATGTAGGGCTCACTTTTCCCTCTGTTGAGGCAAGACCCTTCTTCACCGTGTACTCGATGCCCCTGAACTGTGAAGTCTTCCACTCTGACTGTTGTGAACAGGCGCTGCTCTCTGTGCCAAGTGAACTTTTGGGTGGTCATTTGCCAGTTCCTGGCATAATTTTCTCCCATACACTGAATCACCAGTTTTCAGCTAAATCCTTCAGGGAGTTCTCTGAAGGTACCAGCAAGTCTTCTGTAGGATACCCTCTTCTCTAGTTCTCTGCCTTGCGGACACCACCTTCCTTGGCTTCCCCCAACATCTAGCACTGCACCCTTACGCCAAGGACATCACTGGGTTCTGCCTGTGTGCCCCCCTCCCTGCACCATTTCCTGCAAACCTTCTCCAGACAGTCAGCTGGGGCCCTTATCAAAGGATTCATCTCTTGAATTCTTGTTTTCTATCTCCTGGGAATCACCATCCTTTGTTTCCTGGTGTCTAAACTGTTGAAAGCCTTTGTCTCCTGTTTAGTCTAGTTTTTTTTAATTGTTTCAGGGAGAATTATAAATCTGTTCCCCTTCATTTCATTTTGACTAGCCCAATCCTTGAATCCTTATTACATCAGCACATAGATCTAATAAACATATGTTTCTTTATAACGGTCTTTAAAATGTCTACCAATAAAAATGAAGTACCCCGGGATACCATGGGAAAAAAGATTTCCCAAATCTTTGCCAGTAAAATATTTAGTTTATTATAAATCTATGTGAATTTGCTATTCAAAAAATGTCTGATTTACAAGTAGGTCTGATCCTGTCTCTCTTATTTCTTCTCCTCAGTGCCAGATGAAAGCAAAGTTCATTCATTGGCTGGACACAAATCGGGTAAGAAATTCCTTGTAACCGACTTTATATTCCCCTTCCTGGAAATCACTGGCTGTGTTTTAGTAGCAGTTGGAACCTGTTCCTATCCACTAGTCACTGAAAGGCTTTCTAATTAATACATGAGATGTCTCTGGCTTCTACAAGGATGAATTATTGCTTGGCTGTGTGTATAGTGGCATAATGCATGCTGACTCAAAATGTTTGAGAGCAAAGAATAAAGGTTTCCAAAATAATACTCATGAAACCAAAAATCTTAAAACTGTACGCCAACTCTCAAAACATGCACAGAAGTGTAAAGCAATCCTAAGAAAGTTCTACATTCTTTCCCATGATGACATGTACATTAAAGCCGTAAGACTGAGTTCCTGAGTAGGAAAGATGTGATCATTTCTAATTCCTCAACAAAGAAAGACCTTTCTGCCTGTCATCAAAGAGACTTGTGCAGACATGGAGGCACGGTCCATCTTCAGGCTCACGAATGTTCTTCAGGAAGTCCACAGGGATCCATAAGGGTCTCCTAGGTCCCTCTCTGTCACATGGGAAGGATCTCTACATCTGAAGTCAAGGCTTTTCTTCATTGCCAAGTAGCCTGTCTTCTGTGTCTTTGCCCTTCCTTCATATTCATTTATTCTTGCTAGTTGAAAACACTTAAAGCTCCTAGGCTAGCAAATATTGCAGTAATCTCTTTCCTCTTGGGGTGTGTTCTTTGTGTGTGTGCATGGGGGGGGGTGGGGGGTGTGCATCCATTTTGCTCTTACACTTGTCACTCCACACCAGAGAGCAATGTGATTTGTTGGCATCCCTGCATTTCTGAAACAAAGGAGTCTTTCCCGACAGCCAGCATTGCCTGTGTTTATGTGCCAATTAGGTTTTGAGCAGTAAGTGGCCTTGATGCCTCATTACTTCCATCATGTTCCAGGGCAAGATTATGATTTTTTTTTTCTTTTCTTCCTTTCTCCAGATTCTCTAGT